>NW_026575044.1:13700000-14900000 GCF_905146905.1 Nyctereutes procyonoides
CGAAGTTCAGAATTGTGATGTCTCCACTTTGGTTTTATTTCTCAGCATTCCTATGGACTTTAGGGTCTTTTCTGGTTTTATACAAATTTGAGGAATATCTGTTCCAGCTCTATGAAAAATACCGTTGGTATTTTGATAAGGATTGCATTGAATGTGAAGATTGCTTGGGGTAGCATAGAGATTTGAACAATATTTATTCTTCTGATCCATGACCATGGAACATTTTTCATTTCTTTGTATCTTCCTCAATTTCTTTCATATGTATGTTCTATAGTTTTCAGAGTACAGATCCTTTACTTCTGTAGTTAGGTTTATTCCCAGAGATCTTATGGTTTTTGATACAATTGTAAATGGGATCAAGTCATTGATTTCTCCTTCTACTTCATTGCTAGTGTATAGAAATGGAAGTGACGGGACACCTGGGTGGCTCAGCAGTTGAGCATCTGCCTTGGGCTCAGGGCGTGATCCTGGAGACTCAGGATCAAGTCCCACATCGGGCTCCCCACAGGGAGCCTGCTTCTCCATCTGCCTGTGTCTCTGTCTCTGTCTCTCTCTCTCTCTCTCTCTCTCTGTGTCTCAGGAATGAATAAATTTTTTAAAAATGGAAGTGACTTCTGTGCATTGACTTGATACCAGATTTTGCCAAATTTCTATATCAGTTCTAGGAATTTTTGTATGGAATCCTTTGTGTTTTCTACAGAGAGTTGCATGTCATCTTTGAACAGTGAGAGTTTGACTTCTTTGCCACTTGAATGCCCTTTATTTCTTTTTATCATCTGATGCTGAGGCTAGGACTTTCAGTGCTATATTGAACAGCAGTGATGAGAGTGGACATCCCAGTCATGTTCCTGATCTTAGGGGAAAAGTTATCAGTTTTCCCCATTGAGAAAGATAAGAGTTTTTAAATTAGTTTTTGAAACAACTGGCTAAGAACATTTCTGATACATTTTTGCATTTCTAATAATTAATTTTGCAAAAATTTGCAAAGAAAGATGGTTTTGTTTAAACCCTTTTGGATGGCTTTCATTTGATTTTTATACTTTTTAAGACATCTTATCTAGTTTTTTCTAAGAGGAAATCTTTAAAATTTAATTTTAATGATTAAGGCATCTAAAGTGATGCAAATACTCTGATAGAAGACTTGATTTTTTTAAGCCTGTTTAGGCCAACATACTTCAAATCAAATGATTGTTGGAATTCCTGACTGGGCCTCACCTTACCATATATGCAGAGTCTAAAGACTTCCTTCTGGGATTTTACTGTGAGAATTTGACATTTGCTGTATACCATCCACTAATTTCTGTAGTGAGATTCCTGATGCTCAAACTGCCATCTCTGTCGAGAAGTAGCTCTTGTATTTTCCCTCAAGCTCATACAAGTCAGCACCAGAGTCATCAGGCTTCCAGGACACCAGCAAATGTTCTTTCTGTTGCTCAGAATGCCAACTCCACTCAAGCTCTCAGACATTAGGGGACAAGGAGAAGATCAGGTGCAGCTGGACAGAGTCCCCCATGATCCTTTCAGGGTGTAGAAGGAGCTGGGGTCAGCCACAGTTTCAAAGCCTGATGAGGTAAAAGCTAAGATGCAGAAGAAAGAAGTGGACAGTGTGACGCTGCTGTAGCAGCAGCTGTCCCATCACATCACTGGCACGTTTATAAGAGGAGAAGCCTCTTCTGTTTCAGAGCCGAGGAAGCAAAGCTACAGAGGTGCTTGCTCAACACAGGCCTTGCCTAGGGCACACAGTGTTGGGTCAGGCACATGTGTGTCACCCTCCCAGCTCGGGCACTCTCTTTCCCCTCAGCTGATTCCCAATGTGGTTTTTGCTCTAATCTAAGGAAACACTGGACAATATGGAAGTTGATAAATTATGACCCAACTTTCCCTTTGGTTGTCTATGACACAAGAAAACTATTTCAACATGTCTACTACCACCCTTTCCTCAGCATGTGGCAGCAGGGCCTCAGGCCCACCAATCCTGTGACACTGTTCCTGCTTAGGTCACTCATAACCCTCTACCATTAGGCAACCCAGTGGTCACTGTCAGTGCTGATCTCACAGACCTTCTCATGCTGGGTGACATGGGACCATCGTCTCTTTCCTGAATACTCCTTGTCTGGTATAGATCTGTACTCCGTTGGGTCCTCAGCCCACCTCATGCAAACAATGCCGGTTGCGCTAGGCAAAGTTGAGGGTGCTGGGGACACAGTGGTGACCGAGGACACAGTCGAGACCAGGTGCCTGCTCTCACAGAGGTCTAAGTGTGCTAAGGTCCCAATGTAGCAATGATCTTGGTCGTCATGGGTACAGATGAAGAACCGAGGTGAGATCAGAATGAGCCAAGGTGAGTTGTGAAGACAAGAGGATGGAGGCAAGAAGGCTCTACAGGTTGGGTAGGAAGCTGGGAGTAATCTACCCAAACAGGAACCACTGGGGGGTTTTCAGGACAGTGAGTTCATGTGATTCTCACTTTAATGATCACTTCAGGGCAGACACTGTATGGAGGATGAATTAGAGGACAGGAGAAAGACGAGGGAGCTCAGGGACTAAGGCCTGGAACAGGTACAGTGTGAGAGGGTTGGTGCCTGGACAGAAGGGTGGACAGGGGAACCAGGGCTTGCTGGAGGTTCAGACCCAGGATGGAGGAAAAGATGAATCCAGGGTGATGTTCAGGTGTTTTGCTGAGGCAGCTGGGAGGATGCTGTGAGTGGACTGAGCTGTAAATACAAGTAAAGCCTGGGAAGGAGCAGGTTGGGGTGAGGAGACAGAGAACAGGAACCCAGTGTTCTACGGGGTGACTCTTGCTTTGAAGAGCAGAAGTACATGAGGTGGAGGTATGTGGGGGTCACCTCAGGACTGGAGATGCGGCCTCAGCACAGCCAGGATCCCTAGAGCCCTGGGATTCACTCAGGTCACCCGGGAGGGAGTGTAGGAAGGGGGGAACTGAGGACCTGGCGCTAACCAGCAGAGGATGGGGTCCAGGAAGGGACAGATAGGGGGCGGCCAAGGGATCACTTGCTGAGTGCAGAGTCACAGAAGCCATGGGGAAAAATTCATACAATTAAAATTATAATAAAAAGTAAAGAGTAGGCTACACAAAGACATCAATCTCTAAAATAATGCTCTCTTGTAATTCGTAGTAAGCTGTAGATATTTGCCTTCATACACGATCACTGGCACTCAGCTCCTGGAATCTAGTAATTTCTATAGAAGAGCCCAAGGGAGGTCTCTTGTTGTATTTAGGATTGGTCCCAGTTCCCACAATCAGGCCAGAGCAGCGAGGGTGCAATGGGTGCTCTATGGTTCATGACAAGCCCCTCCGACCACACCTGAACATGTGTGACAGACTTTAGGGAACCTGCCAAAGACGGGGGTGGCTGCCAGGGGATCAACCGTGTTAGCAGGTGCGAACCCAGGGACCCACTCACTGACGACCTGGGAGGGAGGAGGCCTGGAGCGTGAGATCCCCCATCCCCAGTGGTCATGGGTTTATCAGAGTGTTCATGTAATGAGGACTCTAAAACCCCAGAAGGACAGGGTTAGGAGGGCTTCGGAGTGGGAGCACCCACAGGTGCTGGAGGGGGCTCACCTAGAGGGATGGAAGCTCTGCACCCCTCCCCACATGCCTTGTCCCCAGCTCCTCTGCCCCTGGCTGCTCCTGACTTATACCCTGTATAACCGACCCGTAAGCTAGGAAGGACTCAGGGTCCCCATTGCCAGGTGAGCTTCCCCAGGAAATCAGCAGCCTGACAGGCCGCTCATAGGAACCTGCGAGGCACAGCCAGGTGCTCAGAAGCACAGACCAGAGCTGCCTGGCATCCGAGTGGAGGCACAGGTGCGGTGGCCTGAACCCTCCCCCATGGGTCTGACCTGAGCTGCAGGTAGACAGTGTCAGGACTGCCTCAGATCCTAGGACGCCCAGCTGGGGACCCGAAAATCACCAAGGGGCTCAGTGTGGGGGAAGAACTCCCTCCAGGGTCAGCCGAGGTGTGGTGGGGGGTCTGCGGGCGACAGGGAAACGCGGCAGCGCTTGTTCACCCAGCAGGCACCGTACCTGCCCTGAGGCTTTCTCCTTTCTCCTATCACTACATCATACTTTCTTGAAAATTAACCATTTCATCTACGTTTTCATTGTATTTATATAAAGTGAAGCAAAAATTTTTGTTTCACTTACTTTGAATTTGTGGTTATTTCCAGATTTTTCATTTCATCTTTTGGGCACTTAGGATTTTGGGGCAGAGGGATGAAAGATTGCAGAGACCAGAACCTGCGTGAGCCCAGGTGTCACCAAGGCAGGATTTCATCCTCCAGACAAAACCCCCTGATGCAGGAGACAGTAGGGTCCCCACAGCGATGTTGGGTGCTGAGCAGGGAACTGCATGATCAAAGAAGAGGCAGGTGGCCGGGGGTCAGGACAAGGTGGGACTGAGGGAATTCCCAGAGACCAACAAGGTAGTGAAGGCGCAGGCAGGAGCTCCCCCAGCAGGCAGGTGACAGGTGCACCTGCGGGTCTGTCTGTGTCTGTCTGTCTCTCTCATATGAAGTAATTTATGAGGCGAGGACACACAGACTACAGAAGAGACTCTTTACTCTGAACAGGGATGAGTTCCAGCTCTCAGGAAAACTGAGAACAGCCACTAGAGGGAAGGTGGGGCCACAGTCCTTGTGGGATCCAGGCTCCTGGTGTTCATGCTCCACGTGCACTTTCTGGGCTTCTGTCTTTCTGTCCTCACTCTGAGGATCGTGACAATAGAATAAAGTCCTTGCACACAAGGTGCTCGGCACAGGGAGTGCTGGATCACTGGTCCTGAGCTGGAGGAAGACACCACGGGGGGGGGGGCATTTCTCAACAGGGAGAAGCCCCACAGGGCAGACTGAGTAGGTGCAAAGTGCAGGTCAGGGGCTGGGCAGGACCCCCTAGTGGGGGGGTGGGGACGGGGGTGTGGGCTGAGCAAAGGGCGTGGGGCAGGGGGACGGAGATCTGGGCGTCACCGCTGGGACGGGACAGTGAGCCCCGGGACAGGGGCCCGAGAGAGAGAAGGGCACCGGAGATAGGAAGAGGCCCTGCCCAAACCCTCAGGAGCATAGCAGGTGAGGGAGGAGGGGCGCTAGAGGGGCCCCAGATGAGTCTGGGAAGTCGGCAGGGGGTGAGGGGTCCAAGGAGTGGCCAGCAGGGACCCTATTGGCCCAGGAGTGGGAGCAGGAAACATTGTCACCAGGGTCACATTCGGGTCACCTGCTGGTGCTCTAGGGGTCCCTGTGAGGTGAGGCCCACGGTGGGCTCAAGTGTTGGGAAGGGGGCAGAGAGACGGGGTGAGGGCTGCAGGGAAGGGGCAACAGGTCAGGGGGACGAACCACGGAGAGGAATGCGCAGATGGCACGTCCCCAGAGAAGGGCTGACCATTACGGATTCATGGCGCATGGCGTCTCTGAATAGCTCTCCGCACATAACTGAGTGCGGACGGAGTTCAAGACTCAGCTGGAGGTGGGATGTTGCGAGTCACAAAGGTTTGTCCCAGGGGTGAGGGTCTGAAAGGCAGTGTGATGTATAAAGGGTGAGGAGGAGAGTTCTCTCAAGGGGTGCCAGGAGGCTGGGCCTGAGCAGTCATGACACATGTTTCTGTCAATTTATTTACTCAGTTTCCCCTCTTGAAAGACCTACAGATGTCTCATCGCAAAAGTGTGCAGAACCATTTAGCATAGACACTCACTGATGCTTGGACCAGCCAGTCCCTCACCAGAGGAGTCAGAGGAGGAAGAGGTGACACCAGAGCTGCAGGCATCATGCTCCCAAGACAGGTGTCCTCGGAGGTCAGGATTCTCCGGCTTCTTCCAATTAAATCCTCATCAGGGCCACGCCTGCCCTGCGGACCTCACTGTAGACAGTAGTGAGAGGCTTGTCCCCTTCCAGACGTGCTGCACCTCTACCCTGGAATGCAGACAGAGGGTCCTACAACAGCAGAGAGACAGAAAGCCCCAACAGGACCACCACAGACCAGTGCTGCTGACATGTCCTCCCCTAATCACGCAGCACTGCATGGGCCCCGAATTGAATTTTGTAGCTAATACTATGTTGTCCTGAAAGGGTTCCAGGGGTACAGTGGTCAGACCCTGTGGATGACAGGGATTGAAAGCACATACCCAGGCACAGAGGGATGTGGGAGGACCCAGGCTGCCCCCTCTCCCAGCCTTACCTTGTTCCTGCTGTCTCCAGACCCCTGCCGGTTCAGCTCTGCATAGTGAATGCCACCATCGGGGTCCCTGTGCTCCTCCTGCGACCCTGCACCTGGGTCATACACAGAGGGAGCTGAAGTCTGAGCCCTGGAAACCTGTACCCTCCTTTCCATGACCCCAAGGCCATGGCCGCCCCCACCAGCCTCCTGCAGGGACATCCCCTGAGCAGTAAAGGCAGGAGGAAGGGAGCCCAGGGTCCAGGGGAGGGAGGTGTGTGGGCCCGGGGAGGAGAAGTGCAACCTGCCTCTCCCAGGCTCCAGGCTCTTCTTCACTCGTGTCCTCCAGAGGAACAGTCCAGCTCCCAGGATCAGCAGCAGGACCACAACAGTCCCCAGGATGCTGGGTAGTTGGGGGGCATCAGCCTGTCCCTGTGGATCTGCTTCCCTCCACAGAGAGATGGAGAAGGTTAAGGGGCCCAGGTGCTGAGAGGAACAGGACATGGTGCCCACCCCTAAGCACACCTCTGTGGGAGGAGGGTGAGAACGTGTCAGAGGGAGCCAGCCAGAGCCATCCCAGGGCACAGGAGCTCCCAGCCTGTACACATGTGGTCAGGGAGGGCCTCCTGGAGGAGGTGATGGGAAACCTCGTCCTGAGGGAGGAGTGCAGGGAGCAGACAGGCAGGGTGGGTGCGGCCTTCCAGGAAGGAGGTCCATGACAGGGAGGGGGCACCTCGCCAGCCCTGGAGCTCCAGCACCCACTGGGGCAGGTGGGAGAGGGACCAAGCAGGGAGGAGCCAGGTAGTAGGGTGAGAGGGAGGCAGGGGCCTCTTTCCAGAGGGCACAGTGAGTGTCTGAGTGATAAGCTCCCCTGGGATCGGGGATACTGAGGCACCAGGGCCCTAGTAGCTGGTGGAGGAGGGGGGAGGCCGAGGGCGCACAGGGGGGACCGGGTCACTCATTCACTCAGGGAAACACGGACTGTGAGCAAGCAACCCGGGGCCGAGCAGGGACAGGAATTCACAGGAGAAGCAGACGTGGCCGCTGCCATCCAGGGCTTGGGGCTGCAGAGGAGGCTCATCCTGGCCCAGAGCCTCACTCTCAGTGTGGGGGCCCCTGGCGGCTCCTGAGAGGACGCAGGTGTGAGGGCAGGACGGCAGCGAGTCCGGCCAGGCCTGAACCCCTGAGGCCCAGACCCCTGGGTCAAACTCTCTTCATGCTCGACCTGCCCCCAGCGGCGGCCCCAGGGACTGCTCGGGTGTCAGGGCCCAGAGCCAGCTGGAGCCAAGGGGTCCCTGGATGGGAGTAGGGGGAGTGAGGATCCTGACCTGGAAGGGCTGAGGGCAGAGGGAGGAGCTGACCAGAGGCTGGAGGCTGAGGAGAGCAGGGCACATCTGGGACCCAGGCCAGCAGGTGGGGTGACCTGTATCCACGAGCCCACAATTGGGCAGAGGAGCCCCCAGCCCTCAATCCTGAAGGAGTCGCTGGCTCATACCCCGTCTGGTGGCACAGACCCCTGACACCCCCCGACTCCCCTCCTGAAAACTACCCTGGACACAAGGAATGATGGATGAGGGTGGGCAGAGGTTCTGCTGGGTGCTTCCTGGACCAGCAGGGGTGAGGGTTGGGGGGAGAGGAGCCCGGGAGCAACACCCAAGGGCACAAGCAGGTGGATGTGCCTGCCAGACTCTGGATGGGGTGACCAGGTGGAGGGTGGTGCCATAAACAAGGGGACAGACCCCAGAACCCTCACCCCGGGTTGCCTGAGCCCCAGGAGCCTCTCCTCTCTGCAGGATGCACTCACCGTGGCCACAGATGTCCCCAAGGTCCAAGGTGACAGTTTTCTGGTCCTCTTGGTTGCTGAGCACACAGGTGAGGCTGGCGCTGGGCTGACTCAGGGGCAGGCTCAGAGCCAGGGTCCAGGGGTTGGGAGCTGGTCCTGTGGCCCCCCATTGTTCCAGTTCCCTGGGAAGTCTCCTGCTCTCCCAGGACAGAGTCAGGTCCTCCCTGGTTCCCATGGTGTCACACTTCACGGTGACATTGCACCAGCCTGGGGTGATGAACCGATCCTTGGCCCAGATCTGGGGAAGGGGCAGGGGCTCTGGGGCAGGAGGAACAAGAGGACAGAGCGTCACATGTGCAGAGAACATCACAGCTCAGGCTTCGTCCTCTGGAATCTCCCTGAAGCTCTGGTTTCCTTCCCCTCAGGATGGTGAAAGCATATTACGAATAGAACAGAAGTGACCAAAACTACCGCAGGTGCCATAAGGATGTTGCCACTGAGTCAGCTCTATGGGATTTCACTAGACTGAGCAATTCTTTAAAATCTCATCGGAGATATTTGGTCCAGCAACCAGCTACCCAAACTCCATTAACTGTGTGAAAGCGGGGTGTCCCATAGAGGAAGGAGAAGTTGGAACAGAAGAATTTAACTTGGTAGACCCTGCCCATCTTCTCCTGCTGGGATGGTGTCAGGACCCCATACCCCTGGTACAGAAGTCACTGGCCTGATCAGGCCCTTAGAGATTAGCCCAGGTTCTCAGCAGAGGAGCTGCAGTAGGGGACACAGTGTGGTCCCTAGGAATAGACACCCTGTGTGGTAGGAACATGCACTGAACTCGAGGTCCCCCCGAAAAACAAGGGACAGACTCCTAACCGGTCATGCAAATCTCTCAGCCTGAGGCTGCAATGCTCCCTCTGCAGCAGGACTCATCCCAGCAGTGCTGGCTGTGCAGGTGGAGGAAGGGGCCAGGACTCAGGGGATACAGGTGCCACCGGAAGGGGGACAGGAAAAGAAATGGATTCTCCCCGGAGCCTCCAGAGACCAGCACAGCCCTGCCCACACCTGGACCTCAGGGCACAGGCTCTGGGGTCTGACTCCTGCCCAACAGCACAGTAGGACCCTCAGGTGGGGTGTGGTGAGCCCCTGAGGTGTCCTCACCTGTCCCAGCAGCACAGACAGCTCAGGGACAGCCTGAGGACCCTGAGTCCTGTAGGGATAGTAGTGTTAAGGCAAAATCCCCACTTCCCCCCACAGGGGTTCCCCTCCCAAAGCACCAAAGTGATTCCATCCCTGGGGTGACTCTCAGCTCTGCCTGCATTTGTGGTGAACACCCTGCATCTGATTCCAGGGGAGAAGAGAGAGTCTGAAGGCTGGGGTCGGGGGGGAGCCCTGTGAGCGGGCGCGGGGACCCTCCATGGACAGAGGAAGGAGGTGAGCTCTGCGGCTGGGGGAGGGGCCTCCACGCACCATACACAGTCAGGTGGAAATCCTGGTCGTATTGTCTTCCTCTCGTGTAGGAGTCTCGAACCCGGTACAGCCCAGTGTCCTCCAGGGTCAGGTTGTTCATCCTCAGGGTCGTCATGTTGAGCACACGGACCCTCTTCTGGAACTTGTCCTGGAAGTTGACCCATTCTGGATCACGTGACGGAGGGGAGACCTGCAGCACGGCTGTGTACTTTGCCCCGGAAAACATCCCCCAGGTCATCTTCTCCAGCTCGACTCCTGCAGGCAAGTCTGGGTTTCTGAGCACTTGAAACAATACAGAAGCTCCTTGCATCCCCTTCAGAGAAACGGGGTTTCCAGAATCCTCAACTCCAGAACCATGGGCTGCAGAACCCTGGGTGCCAGTGCTGCAGACGCCTAGGGCAGACGGCACAGGAAATGAGGGTGGTTTTCCAGGAGGAATGAAGGAGAAAAGCCCAGAACCCATCTTGCCATGAAATCCCTCCCATGTGCTCTGTGACTCCTGGAAGGCAGGAGAGTGCATGAGTGTGAAGCGATGCTGGAATCACTCCAGTCCCAGGGCAGCGTCCCCTTCACCAGGTCATGTGACCTTGCTCACCTGCAGGGTCCTGACCCCCAACAGGGAGAGGATGAAGTGCAGGGGACTCGGACCAACAGCTCTGGCACATTTACCATCCATACCGAGAGCATTTCTGCAGAAAGGAGCGGCTCACCTGTTGGAGATTCCATTCCTGGCCTTTACCCAGTGCCTATGGCTTCTCTCCAGGCCTGGGGACCCCACATGGGGCCCAGCACCCCTTACTCACCTGGCCACCGGTCCCCAGGACAGGTACCACACTGTCCCTGCCTCCGGCCAGCCAGGACACTGACACCTGATTCCTCCTCAGCCTCAAGGGCTCCTCAGTCTGTCCCCTCCTACACACTCACTCCCCTCTGACACCCCGTGCAGGAGGAGGTCTAGGCCTGACATGCTGTCCTGCAAAGCATCTGCCCTGGATACAATTCTCTGTATCTTACTGTTTTCTCCTTCGTTCTCATTTACTTTGTTACAAAGAAGCAGGTGGTCTGGGCAGCCCTGGTGGTGCAGGGGTTTAGCCTGGCCTGCAGCCTGGGGTGTGATCCTGGAGACCCAGGGTTGGAGTCCCACATCGGGCTTCCTGTAGGGGGCCTGCTTCTCCCTCTGCCTGTGTCTCTGCCTCACTCTCTGTATGTGTCTCTATGAATAAATAAACAAAATCTTAAAAAAAAAAAAAAAAAAGGAAGCAGGTGGTCTGATGAAGTAAGAACTGGAAAATCCCACTCTGGTTAGCACAGACCTTCTTTCAGTCCCCTTTCGGGGCCCCCTCTGCTTCCCTCCTGACCCCCCAGGACACCCCCACCAGGAGCCCCTGTCCTCAGTCTCCTGTTCCAGGCACAGTCTCACATGCAGCAGGGGCACAGACCCCTTGAATTCTGGAGGCCGCCTTTCCTTCCTTTTCCAACAGAATGTCACCATAGTCAGGGGTCATGTTGCCCCAGGAGCCAGAGGACACCTGCTTTCTTCTCCAGCTCAGCCCTGGGCTCTGGGTCGGCCCTGCCCAGGCACAGCAGCTGCAGGGGCTGCCCGGTCCCCTGAGCATCGCAGGCCAGGGGGTGCCCGTCCCCACCCTGGGTCCCGCAGCCCCCACTTGGTCTCCTCCATCCCTCTCCCCAGGGGACTGCGGGCTCCCCTGGCCTCACCCCTGCTGGGGGTTCTGTCCTGCAGCCAGGCAGCCAGGGTCAGGGATCCCAGCCTGGCCTCCGCCAGAAGCTCGTGTGTTCATTCCGCTCCCCCCGGGGCTGGAAACCAGACACACCGCGTGTGCTCCATATCACAGGGCTGCTTCCTCTGCTCCTCCCCAAGGACACCAGACAGCCCCGCAGCTCCTGCCTCCCTGCCCGCCCGGTGGTCCTCCCTCCCCGGGAGCCCGGGCCACTCACTGAGGAGGAGGCTGGTGAGTCCCAGGAGCCAGGAGGCCCCACCCAGGTGGGGGTCCTCTGAGCAGGGGCCCATGGCAGGCTGCCTCCCTGCTGGATCCATCTGGGCCTACAGTGAGGCAGGGGAAGCATCTAGAACACAGAGGAAAAGAGGATGAAAGACGTCACTCAAGAGACCTTGGGCTCTTCCACACCCCAAGGGCGGGGCTAACTGTTAGCCCTGGGACCTCACTGTCCAGTCGAGATTAGCCCATTCAGGTTTCTCCTGTTGTCTCCGCACCTGCAGTGGGATCAGGAGATCATTGTAGAGCAAATGTAGGAACAGCCCCCTCTAGGAGCCCCGGTGCTGGAGAAGCCCCGACCCTGAGCTCACAAGCAGCCTGATGGTCTCACATCCCCAGGGCCCCTGACCTGTGTCCCTGGGTTCACCCTCAGCCTCGGGCTCTGCTGTCCCTCTTGCTGGCACCCCAGGGCTCTGTCTGCACCCTAGGGCCTGCCCTGCCCCTACACACAGGGCACAGCCCCCCAGGAGCAGCACCCCAACCAGCACTTCCCTGGGAGGCTCTGCCGGCCATGGGCCTGCACTCTGACACAGGCAGGGGTGCAGAAGGATGGGCTCCTCCTGCCACAAGCTCTACAGCCTGTCCTGTCCCATCATGTGTCCTCCTGCAAGTCCCCAAATCCAGTCTGGGCTCCCCCGACCCGCTCTGCACCTTCAGACCAGAGAGCCCTCAGCCCTGTCCCCGCTCCCACCAACTGTTGGGATATCCCTTCCCAGGGTGTCCCTGAGCCTTGTGAGTACAAACCCCTGGGATGGAGTCCAGACCTGGGCAGTTCAGTCCCTGGTCACTTCAGGCAGAGGGGCAGCAAGTGGCTCTGCCCCCGTCCCTGCCCCTGTCCCCGTGCCCATCCCCATCCCCACACCACTGACCAAGTCCTCCTGAGTGAGGACTGTTTGCTTGTGGAAACCACAGCTTGGGGCAGCCCTGGTGGCACAGCGGTTTAGCGCTGCCTGCAGCCCAGGGTGTGATCCTGGAGACCCGGGGTCGAGTCCCACATCAGGCTCCTTGCATGAAGCCTGCTTCTCCCTCTGCCTGTGTCTCTGCCTTTTGTGTGTGTGTGTGTGTGTGTGTGTGTGTGTGTGTGATGAATAAATAAATAAATAAATAAATAAATAAATAAATAAATAAATAAATATTTTAAAAAAACACACACACAGCTTGAGGGGGGGAGGGGGTCCCTGAGGGAGCCCCGAGGACCTGCTGAGCAAGGACCCTGGAAGGTCAGCCAGCACGCCCTCCATGCTGGCCCAGCACCAGGGACTTTTTACAGCTCTAGGCCACTGGTCTTTCCTGACCCAAGTCCCTGGCAGACCTTGAGGTGCCACACTGAGGGGGAGGGAGGCCAGGCCTGACCCAGGGCAGCCTCTCTCATTCTCACATCTGCAAGTAGAGGATACAAGCCTGTGGTTGCAATCTCGAAGCTTCTGACATCCAGCCCTTTGCAGATCACAGCTACCCGCCACACTGGCTGAATCACCCACAGCCCAGTGTTTCCAGCCCCAGGCAGGCAGGGCTTGCTTGTCTCACTCCTGAACAATCTGAATACTTCCTAACCCACCCGGAAACAGCTCCCTGGTGGGCAGAGAGCTCAGGACCCTGAGCCCGAGGACAAAGGCAGGGCAACATGACTTCTGTGCTGACAGTGGCTTCAGACTAGAAACCCTCCTGGAGGAGCAGGTGCCACAGTCCGCCCCCAGGGGAGCCTGGGCTCTAGGACCAGACACAGTGAGGCTGCGTCTCACCCTCCCACCCCTTCCCTGCGTGTCCCCTGGACACATGGCTGCACGCCCTGAGCCCCCGAGCTCTCCGCACAGTGGGGACATGGAGCTGCTTCAGGACTCGCTAGGGGAGTCACGGGGCCTGTGCGGGGCCAGCGCATCCCAGGGCCCAGGAGACTCCTATTTGACCCACAGTGCCCTTGGACGAGAGCCCTCCCGCCTCAGGAATCTGCTGGCTTCGCTACTAGACCAGGTTCCCAGGAGCCCCCTCCTGCCTCTCCATTTCCTACTGTTCCCTCAGAAACAGGCCTGACCTGGGGACAGGCAGCCCTGAGGGTAGAAACTCCCTCCCTCAGCCAGCTCCCCTCTGCCTTTCCCCACAGGAGCCTGAAGCTCTCATCCAGGGAGGAAACATCAGGGTGAATCAGAACATCCTCCCCACAGGGACCCTGGGTCTTCACCCACCAGAGAGAAAGGACATGAAACCCTGGAGTGAATGATCCCTGTGAGGCCATCGGATGGGTGGGGGTGGGGGAGAAATCAGAATGCACCTGCTTCCTGTAAATGCTAGAACAAAATGGGGTAACGGAGTGACCCGTGCTCCGAGGGTCAGCTGCTGGGGTGGGGTCTCAGCACCCACAGACCCCCCCACTATTTTTGCTTGGACACAGTGATCCAAGGCAAACCCTACCAGGACTGAGGTGTCCTACATGGGGTTTGTTGGGAGCATTCCTTTGGCACCATCACCATTCAGGACACCAGCTCTGTCCTGCCCGGGAGCCTCCGCTCGTGACCCTCAGAGCCTCAGGACCCCACGTGGGATGCTTCCTTCTGTTGCCAAACCTACAAGACCTTCCTACACGGGGGTGAAAGGACCCCTCCCTCCCTAGAAGCCTGCCCCTTACAGGTTTCATGATTTTGTAAATCTCAGAACAGTGTCAAGCCTCTAATAAATGCTATATAGTTTAGCTCTTTATAAAATTATAGATTTTAGGGATGCCTGAGCAGCTCAGTAGTTGAGCATTTGCCTTCGCCTCAGGTCAGGATCCCAGGTCCTGGGATCAAGTCCTACATCAGGCTCCCCGTAAGGAGCCTGCATCTACCTCTGCCTATGCCTCAGCGTCCCTCCGTGTGTCACTCATGAATGAATAAAATCCTAAAAAATGAATAAAAAAATAAAATTATAGAACATAAATGCTAACACTTTAATCAAAAAGAAAATGCCATATATCTGTTAGTTGGAGGGAGGAGGGTAAGAGTCATGAAAGAAAAATCCTCATCTCTATGATGGAAATACATGCATGGTATCTGCAACTGATCTGAAAATATTAATAGAACATCATTATTTATTAAAAAGAAATGTATTTACAAATATGGAGTTAAATGCCAAAAAGTTGAGAACTACAAGTGATTGTCCTCGGGGAGGCGTGCAGGCTCCTGCTCCACGGGAACCCTCGGGCATAGGTTCCACCACCCCCGCCCCCCCCCATCTCTGAGATCAGGACCCTCGTTTGCATTGATGTTACCTAGTGGTACAGACAGTCCTGAGGCAGCAGGTCATCCACGCGGTGTAGCTGTGATAAAACACAGCGGCCCCTGGGAACTGGGAGCACATAGGACGGGCTCCCCTGGAGCAGGGGGCTGCGGACACGGGGGGAAGGAGGCTCTGTGCTGGAAACACTTTCCCCCACTTTCAATCATGTAACATGAGCTTCATCGTCAGGAGCTCCTGCCAGGGGGAACAGGGCACGTTATCTCCTTGGAGTCCATAATTTTTTAAAATTTAAGCAGACTAACTTCAGACTCCTTTTTTTGAAGTACGCCCTACCTCCAGTGTGGGGCTCACACACACCACCCCAGAGCAAGAATCGCATAAATCACTGATGGAGCCAGCCAGGCCCCTGGACCCCCTCTATAAATTAGGTATGACTTGTGAGGACATAAAGCAGGCACCGATTCCTGTGGATTTGCATTTAACTCTGTGAGCAGCTTGATGAGGTCAGTCCCATCAACGACCACACTGGGCTCCGCAGAAGGAGGCACAGGGAAGCTGGGTGACTTGCCCAGGGTCACAGAGCCCTCAGGGGAGGTCAGGAGGGGTCACGGCTCTGAGTGCTCAGGTGGGGACCAGGCAGGGGGGATTCTTCAGGGTCCCCAGATCTTGGTCCCTCCTCTAAGAGTGTCTCTACCTGGTTGTCTCCTTCCAGTCCAGAGTGTCGCCTTCCAAGTGGGCTCCTCATCCCGGGCTCCTGGCTGCACCTTTATGTCTGTACTGCCGCCCCCTGTCCACCTGTGACCCCCCCCCCAGTTACCCTGTCACTCCCCACCCGATCGGCCCCCCTGGTGGTGTGGAAGGAAAGGGAGAGTCTCCGTGGCTCCGCTCCCCGGGAAGCACCTGCACCCCAGGCCTCCCTGCGCACCTCCCTGCGCACCTCCCTGCGTACCTCCCTGACACCCCACCCCACTCCCGCCCTGAGCACCGGGCACCAGCGCCACCTGGCGGCCGCCGACCCAACTCCTGAGGAGACGTCCTGCCAAGTAGTCCTATGGTCCTGTCTCTGATCCTGACTGAGGCCCAGGTAGCTGTGACCAGAGGAGGCTGCTCCAGGGGCGGGGGGATTCCTGCTCCGGAGTCTGCATGAGCGCCTCCAGGGGTGTCAGCAGCTGCCCTGCAAGGGCCCTGACGTTCACTGCAAATGAGAAAACAGGCTCCTTATGCATGAATGTTCCCCAGGAGTGACAGCCTGGTAGGAGGGATGGCGGAGGGAGGGAGCCCGAGGACTCCTTGCTGGGTCCAGGCCTCTCCTCACAGGCCTCCAGGGGGTCAGGGAGGTGGGACCCTCACATGGGGGAGGGGAGCCAGCAGGACAGAGGAGAGACAGCCCAGTCCCTCGAGGTCCCCGTCCAGCTCCCTGATCCAGGGCCAGAGTGTGGCCCCCCTGAATGTGGGGATGGTGGGTCACAGGGCTCTGAGGACAGGTGTCTGAACACCCGGGTGACAGCATGACTCAGCAGCTGCCAGGTCCTGGTCTGTCATCCTGAGAACAAGTCCAGAGGGTAGAGGGGAGCCCCGGGAAAGCCCACAGGAGGGAGACAGAGCCAGAGCACTCTGACCCATGTTCAGGCCAGGAGAACATGGCCCCCGGGGTGCCAGGAATGTGGGCAGATCCGGGTCAGAGGCCCCGTGAGCATCATGAACACACACACCAGCAGCAGGACCACGACCTCCCTCCTCCCAGACTGTGGGTCTCTGACTGCCTGGAGGTGACGTCAGGGGCCTCCCCAGGAAATCCAGGCTCCTGAGCCCAAGGACAGACTTTCCATCCTGTGTCCTCAGGCTCCACACGGGCCTCCAGGCAGTGGGTGTTGATGCACGTGTCCTGATGTGAGGCCGATTCTGCTTCCACAAGCTTTGGGGTGGAATTGGGACAATCCTCCTCTGGACACTCAGCTAGATGTGGGAACCTCACCGCACCCGGAACACCCTGGGATTCCTCCACAGGCATCACCAGAGAAGAAGGGCCTCAGTCTCTGCCCAGACTTACCCTGTCAGGTGTTCTAGACTCCAGGCCCGGCTCAGAGGCCCTGCCTGCTGAACTCTGCTCCACGACCTTCCTATCACCCAGCTCCCAGAGGTCCTGCAGGTTAGCAGGAGCTCCACAGGGCCTTTGCTCTGAAGGAGAAACAAGGAATGTGAATCCTGTGGTCATACATGTGGCAAAAAGCAGATTATAGCATTAAAGTGATGGTCCCCCTAGAGTATGGACTGTAAATATCTCAGAAGGGATCTGGTCTGTAGCATTTCCATATTTATCTGACCTTGCTCCCACCCCCTATATTAAAGAGCATCTCTCACAGCTGATGCTCCATGGATCCCACTGAGAATCACTGATCAGGGGCAATCAGGTGCCAGTGTGGACTCAGTGAGTGACAGCAGCCAAGCTGTGCTGGGTTCTCCCCAGGAGCCCTCGACCCCTTCTCCCTCTCCTCACAGGGCAGCTCATGGGCCACAGGATCCTGAAATCCTGTCTGGTCACAGCAGCACAACCACATTCATGCACTGAGTGTGAGCTGTTTAGGTGGACCCGTCAGCCCCCAACCCAAAAGATTCCTCCCACGATAAGCCTATGAGCTCCTAGAATGTGCCAATCCTACTGTGTGCCAGCCCTACTGTGAGCTCCTACTGTGTACCAGCCCCTGCTCCTGGTGCTTACATGCACCAATGCACCCAGCAAACTCTCTGCCTTCCCCACTGTATTAGAAGGGGAAAGGCAGTGCATGGTAACCACAGGAAGTGAGGTGAGCAGAGCTCTGGAAGAGAGAGCAGGATGAGGGGCTCAGGACCTGGGAGTGTGGTTTCCAGGTTACACCCAGAGATCAGGACAGGCTTCATCATGAAGCAGACTTCTAGAAAGGACTGGAAGGAGGTGAGGACTAGCCCTGGGTATCTGGGGAATCACTTTCCTGGCCCATATGACAGCCTCTGTCAGGCCCTCATGTGGGGGGACCCTGCCTGGCCTGTTCCAGGAGCAAGAGGCCCTGTGGCTGATGCAAATGTGAGCCCAGGAAAGACAGGTAGGAGACTGGGGTCAGAGAGGTAACAGAGCCAGATCAGGTCCATCCTGACCTAGATCCCAGGATGCCAGAGCCAGAAGGGCCTCAGACTCTATCCCATAACCCACCCCCTGCTGGACAGGTGAGAAAACCAGGGGACAGGTGTGAGATATGCCCTGGGGCCCCGGGATGGAACCTGGCCCCTGAGCAGCTTCTCTCAGCCTTGACTGTGGCCGCAGCAGAGCTGTCCCGGGCCCGGGGCCGGGCCGTGCTGTCCTCCCTCCAAGTGTCCAGGAAACACCTGCTCCCTGAGGTGCAGGAAGGCGGGGCTGGGACCCCTGGCTGCGGGCGGCTGCCGCTGCTGCTCCGTCCACCAGGAGGCGCTGTCCACACAGTTTTGCACAAGGCCACCTAGAAAGCTCAGGGGTGGGGTCCCGTCTTCCAGCTGCCTGTGGACTGACCTGCGCTGAATGGGAGGGAGGGTCTTCAGACCTGGAAAGACAGAGCCTTCCGTCAAGAGAGACTGCCCTTTGCCTTTCGTCGCGATCCTCCCTGTAGGCTGCTGTCTGAAGCCACAGCCAACTGGACCAGAAGGGACAAGCAGGAGGACCAGACACCATGCTCAGGATAGTGGAGCACAAAGATTGGGAACGTGGGAGCCCCGGGACTGTGCTGAGCCCTTGCGGCGAACGCAGCCACCACCATCCCCTGACCTCCTGTTATAGAGAACAATAACCCAACCACTTCAGGCTCAGAGCCAAGGTGTATGCTGGAGGCCTCAGAACTACCCCTAACTTCTGTGCAATCAAATGATTGACAATAAAAAAGGAGATTTCATCAGAAAAATCAAAGGTTGATTTAAAAAATACACCAATCCGGACGCCTGGATGGCTCAGGGGTTGAGCTCTGCTTTCAGCTCATGGTGTGATCCTAGAGTTCAGGGATCGAGTCCCACATTGGGCTCTCTAAGGGGAGCCTGCTTCTCCCTCTGCCTATGTGTCTGCCTCTCTCTCTGTGCGTCTCTCATGAATAAATAAATAAAATCTTTTTTTAAAATTAAAATTAAAAATACGTCCATCAAATGCAAAATATGGATGCGTTAAAAAGTTGAAGTTCTACGTAATTGTCATTAGGAAAAGGATCAAGTAATAAATACAGATAAGAAAGAACATTAAAAATTACAGGGAAGTCGAGACACCAGGGTGGCTTAGAGGTTAGGCATCTGCCTTCCACTCAGGGCGTGATCCTGGGGTCCTGGGATCAAGTCCTACATCGGATCGGGCTCCCTGTATGGAGCCTGCTTCTCCCTCTGCCTATGGCTCTGCCTCTCTCTGAGTCTCTCATGAATAAATAAATAAAATCTTTTTTTAAAATTACAGGAAAGTCTAAGATGGTGGAGGAGGAGGAGACCTTAGTTCCATCTGGTCCCAGGGATCCAGCTAGATCAGTATGACATCATTCTGAACCCCTGTGACCTCAACCAGAGATGCAAGAAGAGAATAGCTGCAACTCTACAAATTCCTTCTGCAAGGTAGGAGGTGCAGGGAAGGGAATCCAAGGTGCTACATGGGAAGCTAGACCCGAGGTGGGGGGCAGAGTCCAGCAGGGGCTCCGGGGAGTAACGGAGCCATGGAACGCAACATCAGAATGTTTAGAAGTACGCTCAGATAAGGGGCGTCCCTGCCTGAAAGGTGCTCAGGTGATGAAGCAGGGGCATGATCCTGGGTAGGACTTGTGGTCTTAGGGTCCCCATGGTCACAGAAAGATGGGGGTGCCTGAGGGCGGGCCAGTTTCAGGCCTGGGAGCAGGGAAGCTGCCTGCAATCACTGAGGCCAGGAGTGGGCTCTCAGCTCTGGGTGACCATGAACCACGAACTGGGGCACAGTCCTGGAAGCCTCCTCTGAGCAGGGGCCCAGCAACAGCAGAACTGGGAGACCTCCCTTCCTCCCCCAGGAGGAGCGGTGTCCACGTATGCACCGCAACAGTCTGCAGGGTTTGGGGACTCAAAATGAGGTCACGTTCCTGAGGTAGAAATGCCAGGTCCCATGTGGAAGAGCACAGAATGTCCACGGGGACCATGGGGACAAGAGTGATGGACTGCTTTCCCTGAGGACACTGAGCAGTGGGGATCTGAGCTATGGCTCTGGAATGGAGATTGGGAAGTGACCATTTCACTCTCCTCCTCTAAAGTGGCTGGGAAGGCCTTCAGGGAACAAAAGCCACCTAGAGCGTTCCAGATCACATTAGTGAGCCTGGCCCCTGGCAAGGGCAATGGGAGTCCACCCAGGGCAGACACCTGAGGATCAGTGCAGCAGGCCCCTCCCCCAGAAGATCAGCAATAACATCCAGCCAAGGCCAAGTTCATATCTCCTTGAAACTACAAAACTCCAGGGCAGCCTTGGTGGCTCAGCAGTTTAGTGCCACCTTCAGCCTAGGGCCTGATCCAGGAGACTCGGGCTCCCTGCATGGAGCCTGCTGCTTCTTCCTCTGCCTGTGTCTCTCTCTGTGTCTCTCATGAATAAATAAATTTAAAAAGCCTTTAAAAAAAAAGAAGAAGAAGAAGAAGGAAACTGCAAAACTCCAGCACTAGGGGAATATAGCTTAGAGAATTCATGGTTTTCCCTCACAATTCTTTAGGCTTCAATTTTAATTTTTTTCTCTTTCTTTTTTCAACCAATCTCTTATTTTACTAACTCTTTTTTAAAAATCTTTTTTTAGACAGTCTTTGTTTTTTAAAAAAAGATTTTATTTATTTATTCATGAGAGACATGGGGAGGGCAGAGACATAGGCAGAGAGAGAAGCAGGCTCCATACAGGGAGCCCAGTGAGGAACTAGAGCCCGGGACCCCGGGATCAGACCCTGAGCTGAAGGCAGATGCTCAACTGCTGAGCCACTCAGGCGTCACAACAAATTAGATTTCATTTTATTTTATTTTATTTTTTACAAATTAGATTTTTTTTTTCAAATTAGATTTTAAACCAAAGACTAGACTAAGAGATGAGGAAGGACACTATATCATAATTAAAGTGTCTACCTAACAGGAAGATCTAACATTTGTAAATATTTATGCCCCTAACATGGGAACAGCCAATTACATAAGCCAATTAATAATAAAACTAAAGAAACACATCTATACAATCTATGGAAAGAGTCCAGATGTCCATCGACAGATGAATGGATGAAGAAGATGTGGCATATATATATATATATATATATATATATATATATATATATATATATATTCATTCAATTGAGTACTACTCAGTCTCAAAAAAGAAAATAAAATCAAAAGAAAACTCACCATTTGCAATGATCTAGATGGAACTAGAGGGTATAATGCTACGTGAAGTAAGTCCATCAGAGAAAGACAATTATATAATCTCACTCATAATTGAATTTAAGAAACAAAACAGAGAATCATAGTGGAAGACGGGGAAAAAATTAAACAAGTTGAAATCAAAGAGGGAGACAAAGCATAAGAGACTCTTAATCATACAAAATGAACTGAGGGCCGCTGGAGGTGAGGGGATTGGGGGATGGGGTCACTGGGTGATGGACCTTAAAGAGAACACGTGATGTGATGAGCACTGGGTGTTCTATAAGACTGATGCATCACTGACTCTTACCTCTGCAGCCAATACTACATTATATGGTAATTTATCAAATTTAAATTTAAAAAATTAATGTGAAAACAAATTATAAGGAAACATGGATACAACTACACATTAATAAAACTTAAAAATTTAAGTGAAATAATGTCTTTTTTGGGAAAGTGATCAAAATTCTATTAAGAAGAGGTAGACAACCAGGATGTACCCAGCAACTTAGAAGAAATCAGGAAGGTGGCCAAAGATCTGTCGTCATTAAGGGCGTGAGGGGCACACAGTTGTGGGGGTGAGTACTGCCAAATGGCCAAGGAAAATAACATTCCTATGCTACAGACAATGTTTCAGCTTAGAAAAAGGAGAAGGTTTCTTAGGTCATGAAAGTGTATTTCAGCTTTAACACTCACATCAGACAAGGAGAATCCCCAAACTAAAGCAGGACAAGCACATCTGCTAATCCATGGGTTACAGTCAGTCATACACAGGAAACTTAAAATTCTTAAATAAAATACTAGCAGATGAAATCACACCACATACATGATCACTTTGGATTTATTAAAGGAATATAATGACAGTATAAAGAGAACTTTTATTAGTGGAATTTGCTCCATTTGCAGATGAAATGGAAAAAATAGCAGTCATGGAGCAGGTGCATATTCCCAGGTATGGCTCCAAGGGTTTTCCATTAAGTTCCTTAATCTCCAGGATGACCTACAGAGTTACAGGCATCCACTGTGCTAGCAGCACCATCCAGGGAGGGGGAGGCAAGCTTTACTGTAAAGAGTCAAACCATACATATTTAAGCTATTGGGCCATGGTGTCCTGATCACAAGACTTGGCCCCTGTAGGGACGAGTGGCCAAATGCAACATACAAATGTAGAGTTGTGTCTGTGTTTTAAAATTGGTTTTTACTTATTGAGTTTTATTAGTTTCAGAGGTAGAATTTAGTGGCTCATCAGGTGCATACAACACCCAGTGCTCATCACCTCAAGGGCCTTTGTTAATGCCCATCACACAGTTATCCCTTACCCCATCCACCTCTCCTATTGCAACCCTCAGTTGTTCCATAGAGTCTTATACTTTGCCTCCCTCTCAAGTTTCATCTTCTTTTAGCTTTCCTTCCCTTCCCCTATGTTCATCTATTTATTCCTTAAGTTCCACATGTGAGTGAGATCGTATGTTCTCTGTCTTTCTCTGCCTGACTTATTTTGCTTAGTATAATACCCTCTGGTTCCATCTATGTCCTAGCAAATGGCAGGATTTCATTCTTTTTGATGGCTGAGTAATAATCCATTGTATCCTTTGATATACCACTTCTCTATTCATTTATCCTTCGATGGACATCTGGGCTCTTTCCATTATTTGGCTATTGTGGCCATCGCTGCCATATATATTGGGTTGCATGTGCCCCTTCGAATCACTATGCATTTATGTTTGCATAAATACCTAGGAATGCCATTATTGGGTTATAGGGTAACTCAATTTTTAACTTTTTGAGGAACCTCCATACTGTTCCAGAGTGGCTACACCAGCTTGCATTCACACCAGCAGTGTAAGAGGGCTCCCATTTCTCTGCATCCTCCCCAACATCTGTCCTTCCCTGACTTCTTAATTTTAGCCATTCCAACTGGCATGAGGTGGTATCTCATTGTGGCTTTGGTTTGCATTTCCCTGATGCCAAGTGATGTTGAGCAATATTTCATGTGTCTCTTGACCATTTCTTTTCTTTGGAGAGATGTCTGTTCATGTCTTTTCTCCATTTCTTGACTGGACTTTTTGCTTTATGCATTGAGTTTGATAAGTTCTTATAGGTTTTGGATACTAGTCCTATAAGATAAGACATTTGCAAGTATCTTCTGCCATTCTGTGAATTGCTTTTTAGTTGTGATGACTCTGTGGCTGTGCAAAAGCCTTTTATCTTGGTGAAGTCGAAGTAGTTCATTTTTGCTTTTCTTTCTCTTTCCTTTGGAAAGAGATCACTGTGGCCAAGGTGAAAGTGATTGCTGCCTGCCTTCTTCTCTAGGATTTTGATGGAATCATGTCTCCCATGTAGGTCTTTCAAATTTGAGTTAATTTTTGTATATGGTGTAAGAAAGTGGTCCAGTTTCATTCTTCTGCGTGTGGCTCCTCAATTTCCCCAACACCATTTGTTGAAGAGACTTTCTTCCATTGGATATTCTTTCCTGCTTTGTTGAAGATTAGTTGACCATTGAGTCTCTCTTCTGTTCCATTGATCTTTGTTTCTGTTTTGGGCCAGTACCACACTGTCTTGATGATTAGAGGTTTGTAAGAGAGCTTGAAGTCCAAAATTGTGATGCAACCAGCTTTGGTTCTCTTCTTCAACATTCCTTTGGCTCTTCAGGGACTTTTCTGGTTCTATACAAATTTTGGAATGATTTGTTCCAACTCTATGAAAAATCTCTTGGTATTTTGATGGGGATTGCACTGAATGTATAGTTTGCTTTGGGTTGCATAGGCATGTTAACGATATTCCTTCTTCCAATCCATGACCATGGAATATTTTCGCATTTCTATGTCTTCCTTAAAATCCTTCTTATAGGTGCTCTATAGTTTTCTGAGTACAGATCCTTTATATCACTTTTGTTAGATTTATTCTGAGGCATCTTATGGTTTTGATTTAATTGTAATTGGGTCCTTCCTTGATTTCTCTCTTCTGCCTCATTGTTACTGTGTAGAAATGCAACTGCCCTCTGTGAGTTAACTTGATATCACACATTGCTGAATTCTTGTATCAGTTCTAGTAATTTTTGCGTGGAGTCATTTTGGGGTTTTCATGTAGAATATCACGTCATCTGGAAAGACTGAGATTTTGACTTCTTTGCTGATTTGGATGCCCTTTATTTCTTTTTATCGTCTGGTGCTGAGGCTAGGACTTCCAGTGCTATGTTGAACAGCAGTGGTGAGAGTGAGCAGCCTAGTTGTGTTCCTGAACTTAGGGGAAAAGCTCTGAGTTTTTCCCTATTGAGGATGATAGGAATTTTTAATTAGTTTTCGAACTAACTGATTAAGAATGTTTCTGATGGAATTTTGTATTTCTAATAATCAACTCAGCAACAATTTGCAATTGAAAATTGGATGGCAGGCAGCCTTGGTTGCTCAACAGTTTAGTGCCACTTTCAGCCCAGGGCCTGATTCTGGAGACCTGGGATCGAGTCCCACATCGGGCACCCTGCATGGAGCCTGCTTCTCCCTCTGCCTGTGTCTCTGTGCCCCTCTCTCTCTTTCTCTGTGTCTCTCAAATAAAATCAGAAAGAAAGAAAGAAAGAAAGAAAGAAAGAAAGAAAGAAAGAAAGAAAGAAAGAAAGAAGTTGGATGGCTTTCATTTGTTTTTATGCTTTTTAAGACATCTTCACTAAGTTTTTCTAAGATGAGATCTTTAAAATTAAGCTTTTATTGTTAGGGCATCAAAAAAGTTGCAACTATTCCTAAAGAAGAGTTGACATTATTAAACTTATGTAGTTCAACATACTTTGATAAAGGTGTTGGAATTCCTGACTGGGGCTCACCTTACCATTTACGCAGAATCTAAAGACTTCCTTTGGGGATTTTCCTGTGAGAAAAGGATACCTGCTGTATACCACCCACTCCTTTCCATAGTGAAATTCCTGATGCTCAAACTGCCATCTCTGTCAGGGAGAAGTGGCTCTTATATTTTCCTTCAAGCTCATACAGTCAGGACCAGAGGCATCAGGCCTCTAGGACACCAGCAAATGTTGTTACTCGGGTTCAGAATGCCAACTCCACTCAACCTCTCGGACATTAGGGGACAAGGAGGAGGTCAGGTGAAAATGGTCCCTTCAGGGCTGTGGGAGGAGCTGGGGTCGGCCATAGCCTGGAAGCTTGGTGAGGGAATAGCTAAGATGGGGAAAAAAGAAGCAGACAGGAGTGACGCTGCTGTAGCACCTGCTGTCCCATCACATCACTGGCATGCTTAAAGAGGAGGAGCCTCTCCTGTTTCAGAGCCGAGGAAGCAAAGCTACAGAGGTGCTTGCTCAGCACGGGCCTTGCCTAGGGCACACAGTGTTGGGTCAGGCACATGTGTGTCATCCTCCCAGCTCGGACACACTCTTTCCCTGCACCTGAAACCCAACGTGCTCTTTGCTCTAAACTGGGGAAACACTGGACAATATGGAAGCTGATAAATTATGACCCAAGTTTCCCTTTGGCTGTCTATGACACAAGAAAACTATTTCAGCATGTCTGCTACTGCCCTGTGTTCCTCAGCAAGTGGCAGCAGGGCCTCAGGCCCACCACTCCTCTGACACTGCTTCTGAGTAGTTCATTCATGACCCTCTACCATTAGGCAACACAGTGGCCACTATCAGCGCTGTGATAAGGGTCACAGACCTTCTCATGCCAGGTGACATGTTACCATTGTATTTTTCCTGACTCTACTTGTCTGGTACAGATCTGTACTCCGTTGGGGCCTTAGCCCACCTTGGGCAATCAATGCTGGACCAGCTTGGCATGGCTGAGGGTATGGGGGACACAGTGGGGACCAGTACCTGCTCTCATGGAGCTCCCATCCTAATCAGGGAGCCAGGGCAGGGAAGCATCAACACCACATGATTTCAAATCATTAGAAGTTCCATAAAGAACACAAAAAGGGGCTGGCACAGATTCCTTACCTGTTGCTCCGCCTCTGAACTTACTTCCCACATTTGGGGAATTGTCTCCTCATGAACCAGAGCCAACATCCCCCCAGAGAAGCTGGAAATGCCAGGTACCCACTGCCCTGCATCTTTGCAGCTGAGATGACACAAGGACCTGCGCTCTGAGGTCAGATGTCCCACCCTGGACTTTCTACCTGGAGCTAGTGCCATGGGACACGGCCTGTACCTCTAAAGGTGGCCATCATTTAGGGAGGTGGCAGCAGTCCTGGGCCTAGCAGGTGTCCAGATCAGTGGTGCTGGGTAGGAGTTGTGACGCCCCTGCCAGGAGTCACAGATCCCCTGTGACTGACCAGCTCACCGAGGTGTCACTCCTGGTGTGGGTCCTTGAGGGGCAGGTCCTGGTCGTCAGGGGCCTCACCGTCCAGGGCCACTTGCACTCCTCTAATATATACATTCAACCAGTTCATCTCTGTTGCCAGGAACCAGGAACCCGAGTGACACTTGCAATAATGTGACACTATGCTGGTGGTTTGCTGGGGGTGTGGGGTGTGGGTGTCTTGTGAAGAAAGGTCCCCAAGAGTGGTGACAATTAGAATTAATTACACCGGGTAGAGGAAAAGCATATGCTAAGGTCCCAATGCAGCAATGATCGTGGCCATCATGGACACCTATGGGGAAGTGAGGCTGGAACAGAATGAGCCAAGACAAGGTCTGAAGACAGGAGGATGGGGGAAGGAAGGCTCTGCAGGTTGGGTAGGAAGCTGGGAGTAATCCACCTGCAAAAGGAAGCCACTAGATGGTTTTCAGGACAATGATTTCATGTGATTCCCACTTTTAAGGATCACTTCAGACAGACATTATGTGGAAGATGAATTAGAGGACAGGAGAGGAATGAGGGAGCTCAGGAAGTAGGTCCTGGAACAGGTGCAGTGAGAGAGGGTCGGTGCCCCTAGAGAAGGGTGGATGTGGAAACCAGGCTTGCAGGAGGCTCAGGCTCACAGGCAGAGGAAAAGAAAAATCCAGGATAGGGGCTCACCTAGAGGGATGGCAGCTCCACACCCCTCCCCACATGCCTTGTCCCCAGCTCCTCTGCCCCCGGCTGCTCCTGACTTATACCCTGTATAACCGACCCATAAGCTAGGAAGGACTCGAGGTCCCCATTGCCAGGTGAGCTTCCCCAGGAAATCAGCAGCCTGACAGGCCGCTCATAGGAACCTGCGAGGCACAGCCAGGTGCTCAGAGGCACAGACCAGAGCTCCCTGGCATCCGAGTGGAGGCACAGGTGGGGTGGCCTGAACCCTCCCCCGTGGGGTCTGACCAGAGCTGCAGGTAGACAGTGTCAGGACTGCCTCAGATCCTAGGACGCCCAGCTGGGGACCCGAAAATCACCAAGGGGCTCAGTGTGGGGGAAGAACTCCCTCCAGGGTCAGCCGAGGTGTGGTGGGGGGTCTGCGGGCGACAGGGAAACGCGGCAGCGCTTGTTCACCCAGCAGGCACCGTACCTGCCCTGAGGCTTTCTCCTTTCTCCTATCACTACATCATACTTTCTTGAAAATTAACCATTTCATCTACGTTTTCAATGTATTTATATAAAGTGAAGCAAAAATTTTTGTTTCACTTACTTTGAATTTGTGGTTATTTCCAGATTTTTCATTTCATCTTTTGTGCACTTAGGATTTTGGGGCAGAGGGATGAAAGATTGCAGAGACCAGAACCTGCGTGAGCCCAGGTGTCACCAAGGCAGGATTTCATCCTCCAGACAAAACCCCCTGATGCAGGAGACAGTAGGGTCCCCACAGCGATGTTGGGTGCTGAGCAGGGAACTGCATGATCAAAGAAGAGGCAGGTGGCCGGGGGTCAGGACAAGGTGGGACTGAGGGAATTCCCAGAGACCAACAAGGTAGTGAAGGCGCAGGCAGGAGCTCCCCCAGCAGGCAGGTGACAGGTGCACCTGCGGGTCTGTCTGTGTCTGTCTGTCTCTCTCATATGAAGTAATTTATGAGGCGAGGACACACAGACTACAGAAGAGACTCTTTACTCTGAACAGGGATGAGTTCCAGCTCTCAGGAAAACTGAGAACAGCCACTAGAGGGAAGGTGGGGCCACAGTCCTTGTGGGATCAGGCTCCTGGTGTTCGTGTTCCACGTGCACTTCTGGACACACGAAACATACAGGAGGAGGACCCAGTCCAATTCCATGAAAGGCTGGGGGAGAGCTTGCATTCTGGAGGTTTCTGCCAGCAATTCTGGGTCCTGCCTGGAGGACAGGAGCACACATATGTCCAGGGCTGCTTCCTCACAGACCCTTAAGGACCTACACTTTAATACAACGATGTGATGTAATAACCTTTGATTGTTTAAAAACTTACCTTTTTATTTTTTTTAAAGATTTTATTTATTTATTTGAGGGAGACTGAGAGAGAGAGAGAGAGAGAGAGAGAGAGAGAGAGAACGCAAAATAGGGGGAGGGGCAGAGGGAAGGGACAAGTAGACTCTCCCTGAGTGGGGAGCCCAAGGCGGGGCTCAATTTCAGATTCCTGAGATGATGACTCGAGACGAAGTAAGTCACTTAACCTACTGAACCACCCAGGCATCCCATCCTTTAATTAATTAATTAATTCAAATCGCTCTAGACAGAACATGGGCTTAAACTCCAATCCTGAGAGCAAGGGTCACAAACTGAGCCAGCTGAAAATTCAAGAAATTATTCTTTGAAATAAAATACAGTAGCTCAGTTCAGTCAACTTTGATTCTTAATAAAAATGAGTTCACCGTGGGGACACCTGGTTGGTTCAGTTAAGCATCTGCCTCCGGCTCAGGACATGATTCCAGGGTCCTAGGACGGAGCTCCCTGTGCTGTGCTCTGACTCGGTTGGGGGGGACTGCTTCTCCCTCTTCCTCCCCGCCCCATGCCTGTTCTCTCTCTCACACAAATAATAAAATTCTTTTAAAAATGAGTCCATGATGAAGCCAGCACTGCTCAAATCTGCTTGACACCAAGTCGTGTTCCGGAAAGAGTCTCGCGTGTCAGTGTTGAAGGACAGAAAGGCCATCGAGCCCAGAGCCCGCGGGCCCAGCCACGCCTCTGTCCGCCCCCAGCTCGGGGCTCCGGGCTCCTGAGGGAGAAACACCACTGAGACTAAGGCCGCCCTGAGCGCGAGCAGCATTGGTGAGCAGCACCGGCGGCAGCTGAGAAGGGGAAGCAAGCAGAGGACAGATGCATCCTCACACACGCTCCATCTGTTCACTTTTGCAAACCAAGTCAGGAAGCAGGAACTTTACAGGCTCAGAGAGTCTCTGCAGGAGGAGAGTCGACCAGGACCCAGCGTCGGTCCATCCCACTGATGCCCTCGCACGTGGAGGTTCAGAAGGGAGCGACATGGCAGAGGGAGTGGAGGTGCCCGAGGCTCCTGGGTCCCCCCACTGCACCTGGATGGGGGCGCAGTGGAAGGACTGATCCGATCCACTGAGAGATTTATGGAGCCTCAGGTCTCATCCCCTGGGTTTGTCTGCATCGTGGAGCCATTGAGGTTCCCTTCCTGCAGCCCTCTAAGGTGGACGGTCAGGGCCGCAGCTCTCGGGGACCATGGGTCCTGGCCTTCCCTGGGACCCGGCTCCTCTCGTGTCCTCAAGCCTCTTTCCCCTCCCCCCGGGTGTGGGGCAAGTGAAGAGCCAGGCTGTGGCTGGGCCCCGGCTCCAGGGCACACATGTGTCCCTGTCTGTCATCCTTTCTCTGCTTTCACAACTGGCCCTTTTGTTATTGTAAACAGCATTTTACTAAAATACTTATAGAAGGAAACTGCTTGGGCAGCCCAGGTGGCTCAGCGGTTTAGCGCCAACTTCTGCCGTGGGCGTGATCATGGAGACCCGGGATCGAGTCCCACATCGGGCTCCCTGCATGGAGCCTGCTTCTCCCTCTGCCTGTGTCTCTGCCTCTGTCTCTCTCTGTGTGTCTCTCACAAATAAATGAAATCTTTAAAAAATAATAATAATAATAAGGAAACTGCTCTGGTGAGCAGTACTGAGATCATTTGTTACCTTTTTTAAAAAAAATATTTTATATATTCATTCATGAGAGACACGGAGAAAGAGGCAGAGGGAGATGTAGGGAGCCTGATGCGGGACTTGACCCCAGGAGCCCTGAATCACTACCCCAACCAAAGGCAGATACTCAACACTGAGCACCCAGGTGCCAGCATGTGTTACCTTCTTCTTGTCCCGAGAACCTCAGCAGGAGCAGGAAGGACAAGCGTGTCCAGGCATCACTGCCCGGTTCCTCCCTCACATCTGTCCTCCCTCTGCATCCAGTTCTGGGGGTGATGTTCATGCCCCGGCTGTGGTCTCACTGGACAGAAGGTCTCCTGGAATCCCCATCAGGCTGGCCGGTCCCCTGTGACCACAAGGGAGCAGGACACTCACTGGGACAGTCAGTGAGAGTGGGAGAGAAGGTAGGGAGAGAAGAGGGTGAGAGAGGATCTCAGGAAAATCACCCAACGGGAAAAACCACTGCCCTGCTCAGGCCTTCCACTGATTGGATGAGGCCCACCCACACTGTGGAGGGCAGTCTGAACTCAGTGTTCATCCCTGTAAGTGTATCTCATCCAAAATCTCCTCATACAAACGTCCAGAATAATGCTTGACCGTGACCTTGACCATGGGCACCGGGGTCCAGGCATGTTGATACACAATGAATGATCACATTACACAATCACTAATCCAAAGAAAACTAGATAGACCGATTAACATCAGAAAAAAAAGACTTCAGAGCAAGGAACATTCCAGGGTTATAAAAGAACACTACATAATAAGGCATGGTCAACTGTGCGAGAAGTGAGAAGAATCCCACATGTGTAAGCACCTAACAGGAGAGCACCGAACTCATGAAACAAAGCTGCCAGATCTGAAGGAGAAGCACATGAATCCACTGTCACAGTCAGAGAGCAGAGCATCCTCCCCCGAGAGTGGCCTGAGGGGATGGAAAATCACCAAGAACACACAATAATCATGACCAGACCCCAACTCAACCTCATTTACTTGTTCGAACATTCAACCCCAACAGCGGATGACACATTCCTCAGCTGCACACAGGAACACCCCTGAGAGATATCCTCTCCTGGATCATAATCAAACCTTGACTGTTTTTAAAGATGTGAAATCACATATTTTCTCTGCTCAGAATTAGAGTAGAACTGAATAACAGAAAGAAAACTACCAAATAATTAGAAATCAAAGCAAACACTTCTAAGCAACCAAAGGGTCAAAGAGGAAGCCTGGAGGGGTGTAGAGGGCACGGGGGCAGGGGTGAGGATGGCGGATTCTGTCCCAACAGCCCCAGTGGGCAGGAAGGCCAGCTGGGGCCATGGGGCCAGCCTGGGGCACGTGGCCTGGTTCCTATTCAGTAACAGCGAGAAGCAGCCAGGCTTCAGTATTTCTGTCTTCACTCTGACGATTGTGACAGTAGAATAAAGTCCTTGCACACAAGGTGCTCGGCGCAGGACCTGAGGTTGGGAGCGCTGGATCACTGGTCCTGAGCTGGAGGAAGGGGCCACGGTGTGCAGGAAAGCCCCACAGGGCAGAGGAGGCAGGTGCCAAGTGCCAGTCGGGGGCTGGGCAGGACCCTGTTGGGGCTGGGCAGGACCCTGTTGGGGCTGGAGGGGGCAGGGGCTGCAGGCCAGGGCATGGGCTGAGCACAGGGCGTGGGGCAGGGGGACGGAGGTCTGGGCGTCACCGCTGGGACGGGACTGTGAGCCCCGGGACAGGGGCCCGAGAGAGAGAAGGGCACCGGAGATAGGAAGAGGCCCTGCCCAAACCCTCAGGAGCATAGCAGGTGAGGGAGGAGGGGCGCTAGAGGGGCCCCAGATGAGTCTGGGAAGTCGGCAGGGGGTGAGGGGTCCAGGGAGTGGCCAGCAGGGACCCTATTGGCCCAGGAGTGGGAGCAGGAAACATTGTCACCAGGGTCACATTCGGGTCACCTGCTGGTGCTCTAGGGGTCCCTGTGAGGTGAGGCCCACGGTGGGCTCAAGTGTTGGGAAGGGGGCAGAGAGACGGGGTGAGGGCTGCAGGGAAGGGGCAACAGGTCAGGGGGACGAACCACGGAGAGGAATGCGCAGACGGCACGTCCCCAGAGAAGGGCTGACCATTACGGATTCATGGCGCTCTCTGAATAGCTCTCCGCACATAACTGAGTGCGGACGGAGTTCAAGACTCAGCTGGAGGTGGGATGTTGTGAGTCACAAAGGTTTGTCCCAGGGGTGAGGGTCTGAAAGGCAGTGTGATGTATAAAGGGTGAGGAGGAGAGTTCTCTCAAGGGGTGCCAGGAGGCTGGGCCTGAGCAGTCATGACACATGTTTCTGTCAATTTATTTACTCAGTTTCCCCTCTTGAAAGACCTACAGATGTCTCATCGCAAAAGTGTGCAGAACCATTTAGCATAGACACTCACTGATGCTTGGACCAGCCAGTCCCTCACCAGAGGAGTCAGAGGAGGAAGAGGTGACACCAGAGCTGCAGGCATCATGCTCCCAAGACAGGTGTCCTCGGAGGTCAGGATTCTCCGGCTTCTTCCAATTAAATCCTCATCAGGGCCACGCCTGCCCTGCGGACCTCACTGTAGACAGTAGTGAGAGGCTTGTCCCCTTCCAGACGTGCTGCACCTCTACCCTGGAATGCAGACAGAGGGTCCTACAACAGCAGACAGACAGAAAGCCCCAACAGGACCACCACAGACCAGTGCTGCTGACATGTCCTCCCCTAATCACGCAGCACTGCATGGGCCCCGAATTGAATTTTGTAGCTAATACTATGTTGTCCTGAAAGGGTTCCAGGGGTACAGTGGTCAGACCCTGTGGATGACAGGGATTGACAAGCACATACCCAGGCACAGAGGGATGTGGGAGGACCCAGTCTGCCCCCTCTCCCAGCCTTACCTTGTTCCTGCTGTCTCCAGACCCCTGCCGGTTCAGCTCTGCATAGTGAATGCCACCATCGGGGTCCCTGTGCTCCTCCTGCGACCCTGCACCTGGGTCATACACAGAGGGAGCTGAAGTCTGAGCCCTGGAAACCTGTACCCTCCTTTCCATGACCCCAAGGCCATTGCTGTCCCCACCCACATCTTGCAGGGACATCCCCTGAGCAGTAAAGGCAGGAGGAAGGGAGCCCAGGGTCCAGGGGAGGGAGGTGTGTGGGCCCGGGGAGGAGAAGTGCAACCTGCCTCTCCCAGGCTCCAGGCTCTTCTTCACTCGTGTCCTCCAGAGGAACAGTCCAGCTCCCAGGATCAGCAGCAGGACCACAACAGTCCCCAGGATGCTGGGTAGTTGGGGGGCATCAGCCTGTCCCTGTGGATCTGCTTCCCTCCACAGAGAGATGGAGAAGGTTAAGGGGCCCAGGTGCTGAGAGGAACAGGACATGGTGCCCACCCCTAAGCACACCTCAGTGGAAGGAGGGTGAGAACGTGCCAGAGCCATCCCAGGGCACAGGAGCTCCCAGCCTGTACACATGTGGTCAGGGAGGGCCTCTTGGAGGAGGTGATGGGAAACCTCGTCCTGAGGGAGGAGTGCAGGGAGCAGACAGGCAGGGTGGGTGCGGCCTTCCAGGAAGGAGGACCATGACAGGGAGGGGGGCACCTCGCCAGCCCTGGAGCTCCAGCACCCACTGGGGCAGGTGGGAGAGGGACCAAGCAGAGAGCAGCCAGGTAGTAGGGTGAGAGGGAGGCAGGGGCCTCTTTCCAGAGGGCACAGTGAGTGTCTGAGTGATAAGCTCCTCTGGAATCGGGGATACTGAGGCACCAGTGCCCTAGCAGCTGGTGGAGGAGGGGGGAGGGCCAAGGGCGCACAGGGGGCACCGGGTCTCTCATTCACTCAGGGAAACACGGACTGTGAGCAAACAGCCTGGGGCCGAGCAGGGACAGGAATTCACAGGAGAAGCAGACGTGGCCTCTGCCATCCAGGGCTTGGGACTGCAGAGGAGGCTCATCCTGGCCCAGAGCCTCACTCTCAGTGTGGGGGCCCCTGGCGGCTCCTGAGAGGACGCAGGTGTGAGGGCAGGACGGCAGCGAGTCCGGCCAGGCCTGAACCCCTGAGGCCCAGACCCCGGGGTCAAACTCTCTTCATGCTCGACCTGCCCCCAGCGGCGGCCCCAGGGACTGCTCGGGTGTCAGGGCCCAGAGCCAGCTGGAGCCAAGGGGTCCCTGGATGGGAGTAGGGGGAGTGAGGATCCTGACCTGGAAGGGCTGAGGGCAGAGGGAGGAGCTGACCAGAGGCTGGAGGCTGAGGAGAGCAGGGCACATCTGGGACCCAGGCCAGCAGGTGGGGTGACCTGTATCCACGAGCCCACAATTGGGCAGAGGAGCCCCCAGCCCTCAATCCTGAAGGAGTCGCTGGCTCATACCCCGTCTGGTGGCACAGACCCCTGACACCCCCCGACTCCCCTCCTGAAAACCACCCTGGACACAGGGAATGATGGATGAGGGTGGGCAGAGGTCTCTGCTGGGTGCTTCCTGGACCAGCAGGGGTGAGGGTTGGGGGGAGAGGAGCCCGGGAGCAACACCCAAGGGCACAAGCAGGTGGATGTGCCTGCCAGACTCTGGATGGGGTGACCAGGTGGAGGGTGGTGCCATAAACAAGGGGACAGACCCCAGAACCCTCACCCCGGGCTGCCTGAGCCCCAGGAGCCCCTCCCCTCTGCAGGATGCACTCACCGTGGCCACAGATGTCCCCAAGGTCCAAGGTGACAGTTTTCTGGTCCTCTTGGTTGCTGAGCACACAGGTGAGGCTGGCGCTGGGCTGACTCAGGGGCAGGCTCAGAGCCAGGGTCCAGGGGTTGGGAGCTGGTCCTGTGGCCCCCCGTTGTTCCAGTTCCCTGGGAAGTCTCCTGCTCTCCCAGGACAGAGTCAGGTCCTCCCTGGTTCCCATGGTGTCACACTTCACGGTGACATTGCACCAGCCTGGGGTGATGAACCGATCCTTGGCCCAGATCTGGGGAAGGGGCAGGGGCTCTGGGGCAGGAGGAACAAGAGGACAGAGCGTCACATGTGCAGAGAACATCACAGCTCAGGCTTCGTCCTCTGGAATCTCCCTGAAGCTCTGGTTTCCTTCCCCTCAGGATGGTGAAAGCATATTACGAATAGAACAGAAGTGACCAAAACTACAGCAGGTGCCATAAGGATGTTGCCACTGAGTCAGCTCTATGGGATTTCACTAGACTGAGCAATTCTTTAAAATCTCATTGGAGATATTTGGTCCAGCAACCAGCTACCCAAACTCCATTAACTGTGCGAAAGCGGGGTGTCCCATAGAGGAAGGAGAAGTTGGAACAGAAGAATTTAACTTGGTAGACCCTGCCCATCTTCTCCTGCTGGGATGGTGTCAGGACCCCATACCCCTGGTACAGAAGTCACTGGCCTGATCAGGCCCTTAGAGATTAGCCCAGGTTCTCAGCAGAGGAGCTGCAGTAGGGGACACAGTGTGGTCCCTAGGAATAGACACCCTGTGTGGTAGGAACATGCACTGAACTCGAGGTCCCCCCGAAAAACAAGGGACAGACTCCTAACCGGTCATGCAAATCTCTCAGCCTGAGGCTGCAATGCTCCCTCTGCAGCAGGACTCATCCCAGCAGTGCTGGCTGTGCAGGTGGAGGAAGGGGCCAGGACTCAGGGGATACAGGTGCCACCGGAAGGGGGACAGGAAAAGAAATGGATTCTCCCCGGAGCCTCCAGAGACCAGCACAGCCCTGCCCACACCCGGACCTCAGGGCACAGTCTGACTCCTGCCCGACTGCACAGTAGACCCTCAGGTGGGGTGTGGTGAGCCCCTGAGGTGTCCTCACCTGTCCCTGCAGCACAGACAGCTCAGGGACAGCCTGAGGACCCTGAGTCCTGTGGGGACAGTAGTGTTAAGGCAAAATCCCCACTTCCCCCCACAGGGGTTCCCCTCCCAAAGCACCAAAGTGATTCCATCCCTGGGGTGACTCTCAGCTCTGCCTGCATTTGTGGTGAACACCCTGCATCTGATTCCAGGGGAGAAGAGAGAGTCTGAAGGCTGGGGTCTGTGGGAAACCCCATGAGTGGGGTGTGAGGACCCTCCAGGGACAGAGGAAGGAGGTCAGCTCTGGGGCTGGGGGAGGGGCCTCCACGCACCATACACAGTCAGGTGGAAATCCCGGTCATACATTATTCCTCTGGTGTAGGAGCCCTGAGCCCGGTAGAGCCCAGTGTCCTCCAGGGTCAGGTTGTTCATCCTCAGGGTCGTCATGTTGAGCACACGGACCCTCTTCTGGAACTTGTCCTGGAAGTTGACCCATTCTGGAATCCGTGACCCAGGGGAGACCTGCAGCACGGCTGCATACTTTGCCCCGGAGAGGATCCCCCAGGTCATCTTCTCCAGCTCGACTCCTGCAGGCAAGTCTGGGTTTCTGAGCACTTGAAACAATACAGAAGCTCCTTGCATCCCCTTCAGAGAAACGGGGTTTCCAGAATCCTCAACTCCAGAACCATGGGCTGCAGAACCCTGGGTGCCAGTGCTGCAGACGCCTAGGGCAGACGGCACAGGAAATGAGGGTGGTTTTCCAGGAGGAATGAAGGAGAAAAGCCCAGAACCCATCTTGCCATGAAATCCCTCCCATGTGCTCCGTGACTCCTGGAAGGCAGGACAGTGCATGAGTGTGAAGCGATGCTGGAATCACTCCAGTCCCAGGGCAGCGTCCCCTTCACCAGGTCATGTGACCTCGCTCACCTGCAGGGTCCTGACCCCCAACAGGGAGAAGATGAAGTGCTGGGGACTCGGACCAACAGCTCTGGCACATTTACCATCCATACCGAGAGCATTTCTGCAGAAAGGAGCGGCTCACCTGTTGGAGATTCCATTCCTGGCCTTTACCCAGTGCCTATGGCTTCTCTCCAGGCCTGGGGACCCCACATGGGGCCCAGCACCCCTTACTCACCTGGCCACCGGTCCCCAGGACAGGTATCCACGCTGTCCCTGCCTCCGGCCAGCCAGGACACTGACACCTGATTCCTCCTCAGCCTCAAGGGCTCCTCAGTCTGTCCCCTCCTACACACTCACTCCCCTCTGATACCCCGTGCAGGAGGAGGTCTAGGCCTGACATGCTGTCCTGCAAAGCATCTGCCCTGGATACAATTCTCTGTATCTACTGTTTTCTCCTTCGTTCTCATTTACTTTGTTACAAAGAAGCAGGTGGTCTGGGCAGCCCTGGTGGTGCAGGGGTTTAGCCTGGCCTGCAGCCTGGGGTGTGATCCTGGAGACCCAGGGTTGGAGTCCCACATCGGGCTTCCTGTAGGGGGCCTGCTTCTCCCTCTGCCTGTGTCTCTGCCTCACTCTCTGTATGTGTCTCTATGAATAAATAAACAAAATCTTAAAAAAAAAAAAAAAAAGGAAGCAGGTGGTCTGATGAAGTAAGAACTGGAAAATCCCACTCTGGTTAGCACAGACCTTCTTTCAGTCCCCTTTCGGGGCCCCCTCTGCTTCCCTCCTGACCCCCCAGGGCACCCCCACCAGGAGCCCCTGTCCTCAGTCTCCTGTTCCAGGCACAGTCTCACATGCAGCAGGGGCACAGACCCCTTGAATTCTGGAGGCCGCCTTTCCTTCCTTTTCCAACAGAATGTCACCATAGTCAGGGGTCATGTTGCCCCAGGAGCCAGAGGACACCTGCTTTCTTCTCCAGCTCAGCCCTGGGCTCTGGGTCGGCCCTGCCCAGGCACAGCAGCTGCAGGGGCTGCCCGGTCCCCTGAGCATCGCAGGCCAGGGGGTGCCCGTCCCCACCCTGGGTCCCGCAGCCCCCGCTTGGACTCCTCCATCCCTCTCCCCAGGGGGCTGCGGGCTCCCCTGGCCTCACCCCTGCTGGGGGTTCTGTCCTGCAGCCAGGCAGCCAGGGTCAGGGATCCCAGCCTGACCTCTGCCAGAAGCTCCTGTGTTCATTCCGCTCCCCCCGGGACTGGAAACCAGACACACCGCGTGTGCTCCATATCACAGGGCTGCTTCCTCTGCTCCTCCCCAAGGACACCAGACAGCCCCGCAGCTCCTGCCTCCCTGCCCGCCCGGTGGTCCTCCCTCCCCGGGAGCCCGGGCCACTCACTGAGGAGGAGGCTGGTGAGTCCCAGGAGCCAGGAGGCCCCGCCCAGGTGGGGGTCCTCTGAGCAGGGGCCCATGGCAGGCTGCCTCCCTGCTGGATCCATCTGGGCCTACAGTGAGGCAGGGGAAGCATCTAGAACATAGAGGAAGAGAGGATGAAAGACGTCACTCAAGAGACCTTGGGCTCTTCCGCACCCCAAGGGCGGGGCTAACTGTTAGCCCTGGGACCTCACTGTCCAGTCGAGATTAGCCCATTCAGGTCTCCCCTGTTGTCTCCGCACCTGCAGTGGGATCAGGAGATCATTGCAGAGCAAATGTAGGAACAGCCCCCTCTAGGAGCCCCGGTGCTGGAGAAGCCCTGACCCTGAGCTCACAAGCAGCCTGATGGTCTCACCTCCCCAGTCTGAACCCCTAGGGCTCCTGACCCCCACACACAGGGCACAGCCCCCCAGGAGCAGCACCCCAACCAGCACTTCCCTGGGAGGCTCTGCCGGCCATGGGCCTGCACTCCGACACAGGCAGGGGTGCAGAAGGATGGGCTCTTCCTGCCACAGGCTCTGCAGCCTGTCCTGTCCCCGCATGTGTCCTCCTGCAAGTCCCCACATCCAGTCTGGGCTCCCCTGACCGGCTCTGCACCTTCAGACCAGATAGCCCTCAGCCCTGTCCCCGCTCCCAGCGACTGTTGGGAGATCCCTTCCCAGGGCGTCCCTGAGCCTTGTGGGTACAAACCCCTGGGTTGGAGTCCAGACCTAGGCAGTTCAATCCCTGGTCACCTCAAGGGGAGGAGCAGCCAATGGCTCTGCCCCCGTCCCCATCCCCATCCCAGTCCCCATCCCCGTCCCGACAGCCCTGGCCAAGCCCTCCTGGGTGAGGACTGTTTGCTTGTGGAAACCACAGCTTGGGGTGGGGTTGTGGGCCCTGAGGGAGCCCCGAGGACCTGCTGAGCAAGGACCCTGGAAGGTCAGCCAGCACGCCCTCCATGCTGGCCCAGCACCAGGGACTTTTTACAGCTCTAGGCCACTGGTCTTTCCTGACCCAAGTCCCTGGCAGACCTTGAGGTGCCACACTGAGGGGGAGGGAGGCCAGGCCTGACCCAGGGCAGCCTCTCTCATTCTCACATCTGCAAGTAGAGGATACAAGCCTGTGGTTGCAATCTCGAAGCTTCTGACATCCAGCCCTTTGCAGATCACAGCTACCCGCCACACTGGCTGAATCACCCACAGCCCAGTATTTCCAGCCCCAGGCAGGCAGGGCTTGCTTGTCTCACTCCTGAACAATCTGAATACTTCCTAACCCACCCGGAAACAGCTCCCTGGTGGGTAGAGAGCTCAGGACCCTGAGCCCGAGGACAAAGGCAGGGCAACATGACTTCTGTGCTGACAGTGGCTTCAGACTAGAAACCCTCCTGGAGGAGCAGGTGCCACAGTCCGCCCCCAGGGGAGCCTGGGCTCTAGGACCAGACACAGTGAGGCTGCGTCTCACCCTCCCACCCCTTCCCTGCGTGTCCCCTGGACACATGGCTGCACGCCCTGAGCCCCCGAGCTCTCCGCACAGTGGGGACGTGGAGCTGCTTCAGGACTCGCTGGGGGAGTCACGGGGCCTGTGCGGGGCCAGCGCATCCCAGGGCCCAGGAGACTTCTATTTGACCCACAGTGCCCTTGGAGGAGAGCCCTCCCGCCTCAGGAACCTGCTGGCTTCGCTACTAGACCAGGTTCCCAGGAGCCCCCTCCTGCCTCTCCATTTCCTACTGTTCCCTCAGAAACAGGCCTGACCTGGGGACAGGCAGCCCTGAGGGTAGAAACTCCCTCCCTCAGCCAGCTCCCCTCTGCCTTTCCCCACAGGAGCCTGAAGCTCTCATCCAGGGAGGAAACATCATGGTGAATCAGAACATCCTCCCCACAGGGACCCTGGGTCTTCACCCACCAGAGAGAAAGGACATGAAACCCTGGAGTGAATGATCCCTGTGAGGCCATCGGATAAGATGGGACTGGTGGGCAGAGGCCTTCAGACTGGGGGCCCTGGGAGGTCACACAGCGGCTGCCCCTTGTCCCCACTGACTGCACCCTCCACAGCCTGTGGCACACTTCAAGGGACCCCGGTCAGGGGCTCCCAGGCCTCCAGTATTCCTGACCCTCCTGCCCTTCTGGCTGCTCCTCCTCAGGCTCCCCATCCTGACTCTGTCCATTCCTGGGCCTGGCTCCTGGGCCCCTTCCTGTCTACACTCACCTTCCCTTGAACCCCAGACTCAACCCTGCAATTGCCTGCTCAACAGGCCCACGTGGAGGCCCAGGGGTCTCCAGTCTGCCCTCTGCCCTGATCCCGCCCTGCTCCTCCCCCGGGGTTCCCCCTCTCAGGAGTGCACCAGCACCCTCCACAGAGCCCAGGCCCAGGTCCTGGGGACACCTTGGACCTCTCCTCCCTGCAAACCCCACCTTGATCCATCAGCAAGTCCCGTGGGTTCCAATGTAGCTCACAAAGGACGAGGAGTTCCCAGCACCTCCAGTGGGTCTCCATTCTACCCAGAGCACCTGGAGCACCTCTTGCTAACTGTCCAAGGCCCTGAAGCCAAGAGGTGCCAGAGCCACATCCAAGCCCAGTGGTTCGACTCCAGAACCCCCGCTTCTAAGTCTAGGCCAAGCCCCCCGCAGCCCTGTGCCGGGTCCTCTCCCAGGCCCACCCTGGCCGCGCAGCCCTGCAGGGTGTCCTCCACACACAGCCCCGTGGCCTCCCTGCTGGCCTCACGCCCCGCCCCTGCGCCCTTCAGATGTTCTGCTCACCCCTATCCCACCTAGATAGGACTCAGTGCTCTCAGGGCTCAGGCCCTCCCCTATGCCTCTCCCCGCTCCCCCATCACCCCCTCTAGCCCAGCCTGTGGCCGCTCATCCAGCAGCCAGCCTCCCAGCTCTGCACCGTGGCTCCCGTCACCTCTGCCTGCAGCGTCCTTCCTGGACCTACACGGTTCCCGCTCACATCTGCTCAGCCTCTGCCACCAACCCCCTGCCCAGGGAGGCCCATCTAGAACAGCAGCTCCCCTGCCTGACGCTGCTTCTCTTGGGTCACCCACTGGCCACCACCTGACCTTATACATCTACTTGGTCCCTAGGTTATTTCCAGTGTCTCCCCCTAAATACAAGTACCTGGGGCTGGGAATTAATTTTGTTCACCTGTGGGCCCAGCACTGAGTACCATAGTGAGCACTCTACTCTACTGTGGAGGTGGGATCGCCAGAGGGGAAAGCTGGGATTCCAGAGGGAGACCACCTATCTGGCCTCAAGTCCCAGCTCTGCCCCTTACAGGCTTCGGGATCTTGCAGATCTCAGCAAGAAGTACTCTACTTTTTCATCTATAAAATGAGATAACTGTAGTATTATAGGATGAACTAGTGGTTATATATTCACTTCCTAGAATGGTGTCTAGCCTATAAGAAATGCTAAATGGTTGAGCTATTTATAAATTATAGATTATAAATACTGTTGATTTATCCAAAAACCTGCCATTTTTATATTAGTGGAGGGAGGAAAGTGTAGGAGAGTCATGGGAGGAGGAAGATCCTCATCTTTCACACTGGAAAATATGTGGTGTCTGAAATTTGATCTGAAAATAGTAATATAAGAACAGTATTTTTAAAAAGGAACGTTTTTTAGGAACACGGATGTAAATGCCGTAAGAAATAGTTAAGAGCTAGAAGTAATTGAGTTGCAGTGGAGTTTGGATGACAGAAAGGGCAGGACATCGTTTTACTTCTTTTCATAAAGTACACAGTGAGAATGAAAATAACAAGACACAAAAGTTTCTTCAGATGTGCAGCATCTGACATCATCTTGGTGGCAAGTATATCACTTAAGTGTCCGCTAATTTCACACTAGTGGAAAAGGGAACTGTTTTCCAGAAACAGGGAACAGTGGGAGCCAAGGTACAGAGGTGGGCATAGGCACCAGGTGCTTGAGCTCATTAAGGAAGTTCTCCCTGAGCCTGGAGACACATCTGCTACTGGGGATTGGGGCTGGGGCTGGGGGTGCTGTAAGAGATCGGGGTCCTGACAGGAAACCAGAGCACCTGCACCTCCAGGAATTGGTGACAATTGGAAACAGCAGTATGAACAACGACAGCCTGGTGGGGAAGGAGAACACAGCTGTCTAATCCTCACAGAGATGCCTGAGGCTCAGCATTAGCTCACACTGGGCTCCAGATAACAAGCCAGTGTTCTTGGACAAGTCAAGCACTCATTTCAGGACAATCATTTTTCCTCCTGAAGCTCCTTGGCTTGTCCTTTCTGAAGCTATGCCTTTGCCCTGATTGTGAGACATGGTCTGCACTGGAGCTGCTCTGCCTCCCATATGTGTAGAAAAGAGATATGAATCCATTGGCTGTAAACTAGGTCGTTCCAAATTGCTCTTGGAAGGTATATATGGTATTTGTGTAGGTGGAATAGAGTCTGGTCTTTACTCTGTGTCCTAAGAAGCAGGGGAAGACCAGGCCCAACTGTGCAGGTGAGTGTTAGCTGCCCAAATGGTGTTCCTCTACAAAATTCATTTTCTTCATTATTTTCCTTGACTCCAAAAGTGACTGAGCCCCAACACCAACTCGTGATAATAAACGCACGGTGAACTATTAATAGTTTAACCAATTTTATCACCTTGATAAAGATCATCCCCAGAAACACCACTGTTAACAGCATACTTAGTGATGAGAGATGGGAAGTGCTCCTTCGGAGAATAGGAACAAGGCAGGATGACCCCCATCACCACCCTTTTCAGTGTTGGAATGGAAGTCTCAGCTAATATGTAAGACTAGACAATTAAATAAGAAGCATACGGACTGGAAGGAAGAATTAAAACGATCTTTATGCTCAGATGACATGATTTTCTACTTAGAAAATCCAAGAAAAACAGACAAAAAAGAGGAAGAAGAGTAAGGAGGAGAAGGATGGGGAAGAGAAGAAGGAGGATAAGAGGGAGAAGGAGTCTTAGATCTGATGAGTGATGATAACAAGTTTGCAGGACACATGAGGTCACTGCACAAATTCATCTGCTCACACAGTAGCAATGAAGAAAAGGAATTGGAATCTGAATACACAGTACTGTTTACACTGACACCCCAAAAATGAACTATGTAAGTAGAAATCTATCAAAACACAACAACTTCATGAGGAAAACTACATAACCAGAGAAGAACTAAATATATGCAGAGATAGTCCACGTTCATGGATAACAAGACTCAATATTGTCCAGATATCAATTCTTCTCAACTTGATCCAGAGATTCAGGGCAATCGCGATCTGAACCCCAGCCAGTTATTTTGTAGATATGGAGAAAGTGATTCTAAAGTTTGTATGGTGAGAAAAAGGCCCAGCGTGGCTCACACCATATTGCAGAAGAACGAAGGTGGGCAACTGACACCACTGAATGGCAAGACCTATTAAAAACCTACAGTAATCCAGACAGTGTGGTCTCAGTGAAAGAAGAGCCAATAGAGGGATGGACAGAATGGGAGTCCAGACATAGACCCACATGGAGACAGTCAACTGATCTTTGGCAAAGGAGCAAAGGCAACACCATGGAAGAAAGACCGTCTCTCCAACAAATGGTGATGGAATAATCTGACATCTATGTGGGAAAAAAAAGAAAAAAGAACCAAGACACAGACCTTACACCCTTCACAAAAATTAAGTCAGTGAATCAATACCCTCCATATAAAATGAAGAATTATGAAACTCTCACAAGACACAGTGCAGAAATCCAGCTTTCCTTGGGTTCAGTGATGATATTTCAGAAAAGGCACCAAAGGCACAATTGATGAAAGATAAGATGAGCTGGACTTCAGTAAAATGAAACACGTGCTCTATAAAAGACAATATCACAAGAAGAAAAGACCAGCCACAGACTGGGAGAAAATATCTACAAAAGAGTTATCTGTTAAAGAACTGTTATAAAAAATAATAATAAAAAAATAAAATAATAATAAAGAACTGTTATTTACCATACACAAAGAACTCTGAAGACTCAACAAGAAGAAAAGAAAAACCCAATTAAAAAATAGGCCAAAGGGGGTCATCCCAGATGGCTCAGCCCAGGGTGTGATCCTGGAGACCTGGGATTGAGCCCAGCCTGCCTCTCCCTCTGCCTGTGTCTCTGCCTCTCTCTGTGTGTGTCTCTCATGAATAAATAAAATCTTAAAAAAAAAAAAGCCAAAGGCATTCACGGACACTTCACCAAAGAAAGAACTCAAATGGGAACTAAGTATGTGCAGAGATGCTCCCAACCATGTCTTCAGGGAAAAGCGAATTAAAGCAATGAGAAACCATCGCACAACTATTAGACCAAAATCTGGACCACTGACAACACCCAAAGCCGACAAGGAGATGCTGCAACAGAAGTTCTCTGTCTCAGCTGCTGGGAATACAAAATGGAGCATCCACTTTGGGAATTTAGGGATTTCTTACCAAACTAAACATATTCCTGCCATTCGAACCAGCAAGCTCACTCCTTGGTAATAACACAAGGGACTGACACCTCATTCGTACTAAAACCTACATGCAGATGTTTTTAGCAAGTTCATCCAAAATGGCCAAAATCTGGAAGTAACCAAGATGTCCTGCACGAGATGAATAAGTCAATAAACGGGTCCATCCAGACGGTGGACTATCACTCAGCACTAAAAGGAAACCAGCTATCAAGCCACGAAAAGACAGGCAGGAAACCGAAATGCATATTACTACATGAAAGAAGCTGATCTGAAAAGAATACATACAGTATGATGCGAACTAACACGACCTTCTGGAAAAGGTAACATTATGGAGATAGTAAAATCCTCTGTGTTTGCCAGGGCTTGGGGGAGGGATCATGAACAGGTGGACCGCAGGATGTGAGGGCCGAGAAAATATTCTGTATGGTTCTAGCATGGTAGATGCATGTCCTTGTATGTTTGTCCAAGCTCATAGATGAAACACCCCATGAGTGATGCTCACGGTAAACTATGGGCTCTGAGTGTGGTGACGTGGATGGAGGGTCATTAGCTGGGACAAATGCCCCCCTCCGCTGGCGGATGTTCAGAAGGGGGAAGGCTGCGCATGTGTGCGGGCACAGGGCGTGTGGGAGATCCTGTGCCTTCTGCTGGTGCTGCTGAGAAGCCACAACTGCTCTTAGAAAGTAAAGTCTGCTTCTTAAAGGGAGGCGCTGAGCACTGGGACAGATGTATGCAGCAGAGAAGGGGACATTGTGGACAGTGACGAAAGCACACCCTGATCAGCTCTGCACACAGCAAACCCTGGTTCCTCCGTAGTAGAGTCTGGATTGTTCCTGTGAACACGCCTGTCCATCTAATGGTTTTGCAAAACTGAGCTCAGAGAGCACATAGGTTTGCAGGTTCTCCCCGGGATCAGCGGATGTCGCACGTGCTCATCTGGGGACACATCCAGGTTTCCTCATCGCTCTTAACACTGATCTCCCTTCCTTCTTTAACCAGTTCCTGCCAATGGTCACTTGGACTGTTTCTCACCTCAAAACATGCTGCACCGAACTTAGGTGTGTGTGTATGACTGTTTGCTTGTAGTTTTCCAGAAGGATGAATTGCAGGGGCACAGGGTATGTCCATGACGAATTTTCAGGGGTACTGTCCCGTTTTCCCCAACTTGAATGACCTGAAGCTCCTCAGCAGTGTGAGAGAGCGCCCGCCCCTGACCCTTCACAACCCTCCCTGTGATTGACTATTTAACCTTGACCAGTCTATGTGACACTCATTAGTGGTCCTCATTTCCCTGCCTTCCTTATTAGCAAATTGAAAAATTCTCTGACGGGTGATGTGGCCACAGGTGTCTCTTCTCTGCTGCTTCCTGGTCTCCCCAGACGTATCCATTGGGTTGTTGGTCTTTTGCTCACGTTTGTCGGAGCTCCCGCTGCTCGGCGGCCGTGAGCTCTCGGCCTCCTCTATGTGCACGAATCCGGTGCTGCAACACGTCCCTTTCCTGTGTCCTCTCCCCAGTCCCCCATCCCGGCCTCGCAGGGCTCACAAGCCTGGGAGTTCAGGGCAGGATCCGGGGTAAGGATTGCGGGAAGGACGTCCGTCCGGGAGGAGGGCGTCTCGGGCTGAAGCCTCCCTGGCCCAGGTCACCGGTGGTGCTCAGCTGTGCAGGAGGAAGAGCGAGAGGGAAGCCGTGACTGTGCAGAACGCCCCGCTGAGGGAAGGTGGTGAGGCCGTGTGTGCAGGTGAGGCAGGGGGTTTGCAGGTCCACAGGGAGAGGGGTGCGTGGCAGCTTCCAGAAGAGGTGCTCTGTAGCCTGGAATATGAGGCTCTGACCACACAGCTCCTGGGGGCCTCAGAGGCTGCGCAGCGGATGCTAGAGTCGGGCCTGCCCCGCACGCAGGCGCCCCTGAGTGCAGTCGCCACCCAGGCCAGGCCCAGACATCCCAGCCTGCCGCCCGAAGGGTGCGATGGCTTGGACGGGGGGTCGCGCTCTCGGGAGGAAGCCGGAACTTTATGGAGAACTGGGAGTTGTCCCGAACACTGGACTGGGGGAACACGGGGACACGGCAGGCAGGAGGAGGCCGGGCCCCAGTGACCCCACAGTCTAAAGAAACTGTGGCGAGTCCTTCTGAACCCCGGACACCAGATTGGAGGATGGGAACCTCTCCCAGGCAGAGAGGTGGCTCTGCCTGTGTGGCTTCTTCCCCTCAAATAAAGATGCCTCGGCCTATGAGCTGTGCTCCCCAAGAAGCACCCCTAGCTGCAGTTCAGCTCCTGCCTTGGCACCCTGGGGACCCTGGGATTCCAGCTCCAACTGTGGCTCTGGTGTGCTTAGTTTCTAGAAGGCAGTCCCTCCAGGTGACCCTTAGGGAGTTGGAAGAGTTGTGTGCAGGGGCTTCCAGGGACGTTCTGCAGTCCTGGCATCTCCCCCAGCAGCTGTCTGCTGGCCTCAGGCCTAAGGAGGGGGCTTGACTCTCATGACTTGGAACATGTCACCAGCCTATGGAGACTGGGTAAATCTGGAAAACTTTGGGAATTCCATCTCCACGGTCTTGGAGGCCCCACTGACATCAGAAGAGTGTGGGAGCATCCCGGGAGGGCTGTTTCAAGGGTAACTTCCCCAGGTCCTGGAGAAGATGCTGAATGGTATCCCTGCACTGCACCCCAACCCAGATTCCAGAAAAAGATCAAGAAACTCTAACATTGGGGATCCCTGGGTGGTGCAGCAGTTTAGCGCCTGCCTTTGGCCCAGGGCGTGATCCTGGAGACCCGGGATCGAATCCCACGTCGGGCTCCCAGTGCATGGAGCCTGCTTCTCCCTCTGCCTATGTCTCTGCCTCTCTCTCTCTCTCTCACTTTGTGCCTAACATAAATAAATAAAATTTTAAAAATTTAAAAAAATAAAAATAAACAAAAAGAAAGAAAGAAACTCTAACATGAAGCAGTATATGGGAGCCAATGTCAGGAGCCTCTTCAAAACTCTTATCCTGGGGGAGAACCACCTGTCACTGCAGACCTTACCCTTGACCATCTGCCCCCTGCCTTGCCTGTTGCCCATCCATTGTCATTACTGCTTTGAGTCCTTACCCCCATTTCTAAAGGAAAGACCTCATTCTCATGGGTCTCTTTCCTGCATTGTTTGGCAAATGTGAGTGTTTCTCTAGGAAGGTGTTCATGAGCTCTTCTCAGATCCTCCAGAAGGTCTATGGCCCCAAATAAGGTGTAGATCCCTAGCCAGGCAGCCAGGAGACCCCAAGGTCACTTGCAGCTCAGATCCTGCAACCTGCTATGGACATGACCCCACAGGGGTCATAGGTGAGGGAGACAGAAGACACCCCACAGGGTGTCATAGTCCAGCAGGGGGCATGCAGAGGACAGGCACAGTTCAAGGGCCAGACATCATTAAGGAGGGAGAGGTCAGGGAAACGCTCTGGGCATCTGAGGACAAGTGAGGGCTGGAGTGAGACCTTCAGGGCAGGAAGAGTGGGGGGAACAAAGCCACTGGCCTGGAGGCGGGGGGGGGGGGGCACTGAAAGGGGGGAGGTAGCTGGAGCAGAGACCAGGAGAGAGTCAAGGGCAAGCTTGGGAAGGAGGCTGTGGGCCAGCAGCTGCCTCTGGAGCTCACGGGAGAGGCGTGCAGGCTCCCGCTCCAAGGGAACCCTCGGGCACAGGTCCCACCCACCCCCCCATCTCTGAGATCAGGACCCTCGTTTGCATTGATGTTACCTAGTGGTACAGACAGTCCTGAGGCAGCAGGTCATCCACGCGGTGTAGCTGTGATAAAACACAGCGGCCCCTGGGAACTGGGAGCACATAGGACGGGCTCCCCTGGAGCAGGGGGCTGCGGACACGGGGGGAAGGAGGCTCTGTGCTGGAAACACTTGCCCCCACTTTCAATCATGTAACATGAGCTTCATCGTCAGGAGCTCCTGCCAGGGGGAACAGGGCACGTTGTTTTCTCAGTGACAATGATTTTTTAAAATTTAAGTTTGCCAGCTTCAGACTCCTTTTTTTGAAGTAGGCCCTACATCCAGTGTGGGCTCGAACCCACCACCCAGATCTAGAATCACCCCCTCTTCTGATGGAGCCAACCAGGCCCCTGGACCCCCTCTATAAATTAGGTATGACTTGTGAGGACATAAAGCAGGCACTGATTCCTGTGGATTTGCATTTAACCCTGTGAGCAGCTTGATGAGGTCAGTCCCGTCAGCGACCACACTGGGCTCCGCAGAAGGAGGCACAGAGAGGCTGGGTGACTTGCCCAGGGTCACAGAGCCCTCAGGGGAGGTCAGGAGGGGTCACAGCTGTGAGCGCTCATGTGGGGACCAGGCAGGGGGGGATTCTTCAGGGTCCCCAGGTCGTGGTCCCTCCTCCCAGAGCGTCTCCACCTGCCTGACCTGGTGACCGCCCACTCCTCAGAACAGAAAGCCAGCCCAGAGAGCTGAATCCACAGGGAGGGACAGGGTGACAGGCAGCTCACTGGGGACTGTGCCGTGCTGCTGACTTGGGCAGTGTTCTCAGTACCTCAAGGACTGCTCAAGGCCCAGGGTCCAGAATTCGCTCAGGGCCACATGTGTCCCCGAATGCTGCCACCCCAGGAAAGTCTGTCCCACCCCTCTCCCCAGGTGCTCTGTCCACTGGTCTCTAGGTCAGTGTCAAGGACTGAGGGGGCTCCTCTGTCCTCCTGAGGCTGTTTCAACTCAGACACCTGCATCCAGAGCTTGGTCTCAGACTTAGGAATCTCAAGGGTTCCCCCATTCCCAATGGTACCCCAGCCCACTCCCAGCCCCAAACATCCCGGACCCAGCCCATTACAGGTGAGGCCCCCAGACCCCGCCCTAGCTGTGAGCCAGCACCCCTCCTACATCAGAACCTCCACCTGGATGGCTCCCTTGGGCTCCTACCCTCCAGGTGGGCTCCTCATCCTGAGCTCCTGACTGCACCTTTATGTCTGTACCGCCGCCCCCTGTCCACCTGTGACCCCTCCCAGTTACCCTGGCGCTCCCCACCCGGGGCCCCCCCTGGTGGTGTAGGAGCCAAGGGAGAGGCTCCGTGGCCCCGCCCTCCGGGCAGCACCGGAGCCCCCCAGGCCTCCCTGAGCACCTCTCAGCCACCGGACCCCACCCCACTCCCGCCCTGAGCACCGGGCACCAGCGCCACCTGGCGGCCGCCGACCCAACTGCCGTGGAGACGTCCTGCCAAGAAGCCTCCAGCTCAGCTCACCTGCAGGCACAGGGCAGGAGCACCTACTGTGTGCACGCGGGGCGGGGGGGAGCAGAGGCAGGAAGCAAAGTCTTTGTCCTGGAGGGACCCACAGGCTCGCACATCCCTTTAGGGGAGGGCGTAGAGCCTCCATCCAGAGGCTCCTGGGCATTTGCTTTCATCCAGGGAAGCGCAGCACAGGTGGACTCGGGATCTCAGCAGGAAGGTGGCTCGAGGAGGCCTGAGGGACGACCCTTGAGGTCGGGAGCTGGATGCACAGGGACACCAGGAGGGACGGAGCTGCCGGCATGGGAGGACATGTGGCTCAGGCCCTGTGGCTGGGTCTCTGCTCCTGACTGAGGCCCAGGCAGCTGTGACCAGAGGAGGCTGCTCCAGGGGCGGGGGGATTCCTGCTCCGGAGTCTGCATGAGCGCCTCCAGGGGTGTCAGCAGCTGCCCTGCAAGGGCCCTGAGTTCACTGCAAATGAGAAAACAGGCTCCTTATGCATGAATGTTCCCCAGGAGTGACAGCCTGGTAGGAGGGATGGCGGAGGGAGGGAGCCCGAGGACTCCTTGCTGGGTCCAGGCCTCTCCTCACAGGCCTCCAGGGGGTCAGGGAGGTGGGACCCTCACATGGGGGAGGGGAGCCAGCAAGACAGAGGAGAGACAGCCCAGTCCCTCAAGGTCCCCATCCAGCTCCCTGATCCAGGGCCACAGTGTGGTCCCCCTGAGTGTGGTGATGGTGGGTCACAGGGCACTGAGGACAGGTGTCTGAACACCCGGGTGACAGCATGACTCAGCAGCTGCCAGGTCCTGGTCTGTCATCCTGAGAACAAGTCCAGAGGGTAGAGGGGAGCCCCAGGAAAGCCCACAGGAGGGAGACAGAGCCAGGCCATGCTGACCCAGGTTCAGGCCAGGTTCTGGCCAGGAGAACATGGCCCCCAGGGTGCCAGGAATGTGGGCAGATCCGGGTCAGAGGCCCCGTGAGCATCATGAACACGCACACCAGCAGGAAGATCATGATCTCCCTCCTCCCAGACTGTGGGTCTCTAACCTTCCTGGGGCCTCCCCAGGAAATCCAGGCCCCTGAGCCCAAAGACAGACTTTCCATCCTGTGTCCTCAGCTCCAAATGGGCCTCCAGGCAGTGGGTGTTGATGCACGTGTCCTGATGTGAGGCCAATTCTGCTTCCACAAGCTTTGGGGTGGAATTGGGACAATCCTCCTCTGGACACTCAGCTAGATGTGGGAACCTCACCGCACCCGGAACACCCTGGGATTCCTCCACAGGCATCACCAGAGATGAAGGGCCTCAGGCTCTGCCCAGACTTATGCTGTCAGGTGTTCTAGACTCCAGGCCCGGCTCAGGGGCCCTGCCTGCTGGGCTGTGCTCCTCGGCCTCCCCCTGCCCAGCTCCCAGATGTCCTGCCAGAGAAGGCCTCCTGCTCCTGCCTCCCCTGCCCTAACCCAGTGAGCACCAGCTTCCCTCCTGCCCAACATGCCCAGTTCTGGGACCCACTGCAGGCTGGAAGGGACCTCCAATCCTGGGTACCGGGCTCAGAGTTCAGCTTCATCTTCTAAGTGGGCATTTCCCAGATTGGGGGGTGATTCAGATGCTAAGTTAGCAGGAGCTCCATAGGGCCTTTCGCTGAAAAACAAAAGAAGGAAAATGAATCGCCTGGTCATACAAGCTGTGAAAAGCAGAGTATAGCATTAAAGTGATGGTCCCCCTAGAGTATGGACTGTGAATATCTCAGAAGGGATCTTTTCTGTAGCATTTCCATATTTATCTGACCTTTGCCCCCACCCCCTATATTGAGGAGATTCTCTCACAGCTGATGCTCCATGGATCCCACTGAGAATCACTGATGCAGGGAAATCAGGTGCCAGTGTGTGGACCAGCTGAGTGACAGCAGCCGATCTGGGCTAGGTTCTCCCCAGGAGCCCTCCACCCCTTCTTCCTCTCCCCACAGCTCATGGGCCACAGGTTCCTTTCCTAAAACCCTATGTGGTCACAGCAGCACAACTATATCCATGCAGTAAGAGTGAGCTGTTTAGGTGGACCCTTCAAGCCTCCAACCCAGACCCTTCCTGATGGTAGATGCATTCCTCCCACAAACAGGCCACGAGCTCCTCCTATGTGCCAGCCCTACTGTGTGCAGGCCTACTGTGAACTCCTACCATGTACCAGACCCTGCTCCCAGTGCTTACATACATGCACCAATGCACCCAGCAAACTCCCCTTGTATTAGGACGGGAAAGGCAGTGCACGGTAACCACAGTAAGTGAGGTGAGCAGGGCTCTGGAAGAGAGGGTGGGGGGTCAGGACCTGGGAGTGTGTTTCCAGGTTACATCAGGAGGTCAGGACAGGCTTTATCAAGAAGTAGTGTGAGATATGCCCTGGGGCCCCGGGATGGAACCTGGCCCCTGAACAGCCTCTCTCAGCCCTGACTGTGGCCGCAGCAGAGCTGTCCCGGGCCCGGGGCCGGGCCGTGCTGTCCTCCCTCCAAGTGTCCAGGAAACACCTGCTCCCTGAGGTGCAGGAAGGCGGGGCTGGGACCCCTGGCTGCGGGCGGCTGCCGCTGCTGCTCCGTCCACCAGGGGGCGCTGCCGGCACAGCCTCCCCCGCAGGCCCGGCCCCTGCCCGGGGCTGTGGCTCCTGGGAGCCCCGGACCCGGCGCCCTGCCTGCAGCCCCGCCCATGGGCGCGGCCCCTCCCAGCCTCGCTGCCGGCTCCCGGGGTGTCTCTGTGGCCTGGGCCCCGGCAAGAGCCCTGAGGGCGGCCAGCCTGGTTTGCAGGGTCTGCAGGGAGGCGGGAGGAAGGCCCCCGAGGGCGGCCTGGGCAGGTGCAGTGTGCAGTCACCGTGTCTGCCTCCCTCCCTGGGGCTGGCCCCTGCCTGTCCCTCTTGTGTTTGCTGCTCTGGGTCCCCGGGGGCTCATTTGGAAGCGCGAACTGGGCAGGGAGGTGGGGTGAGGGCAGAGCACAAGCAGGGAGGAGAGGGGGTGACTGGCCGCCCTCCCCCCACCAGAGCCACTGGGAAAGGAGACCGTGCCCCACCCCCACCCCCACCCCAGGGTTTGTCCCTCTCCAACAGCAACGGCCCAGGGAGGGGAAACTGAGGCAGCAGAGCTCAGGCCGGCTACCAGTCACCCTCCTTTCCTGCCCCTCATTCCGGGGTGTCTCAGGATGGCACCCGATGCAGAACGCCCACCTACCCGCTCTGCTCTAGGGACACATGGGGGTTCTCAGGAGGCTGGAGGGTGGGGCTGCCACACACCCCTTATCAGCTCCCTGGGCCCTGGCCACACCCGCCTGGCACCCAGAGCCTGATGGGAGGGCAGAGGCAGCCCACAGAGCCCCCACACCCTACTGGTCAGCAGAGGGCAGGGTCAGGGGGGTGGGGTCAGCATGAGGTCTCTCCCGCCAGAGCCCCTGCACCTCATGTTAGCTCCTGCCCCACAGCAGACTTTGCTTCCTGGCCTCTGAGGCCTCACCCCCAGACCTGAGAGTAGAGGTCCGTGGGAGTCCCCTGCTGACCAGGGAAACAGGTCCTGGCCTGAACTTTGGTCTGGCTGAGTCCCCGGCCTGAGGCCAAGAATCAGGTTTCCCTGTCCATGCAGACTTCCTGCTGGTGTGGGCTGGGGAAATCCCAGAAGCAGAACTGCCCCGGCCCCCCAGGACTCACAGGCCACCTGGTCAGGGGAAAGGGAGCTGCTGTCTGCCCCTGAGGGCAGAGCAGAGGGGTTTGGGGCAGAGGATGGGGCTGAGGTGCACCAGGGAGGTGGAGGTGCAAGGCTGGAGAGGACCCTGGGAGATACCCGGGGACAGGCGAGGGCCAGCAGCCCAGGAGGGAGAGAGGTGGCCTCCCCCAGGCCTTCACTTCATGGACACCAGGTGGACATGGCTCTCGGTCGGCTCAGGGGAGAGGGTCAGAGCTTGGGTGGGTGGGAGCCCAGAGATGGTGCTGCTTGCCCCAGAGGAAGAGATGGGAGGAAGGGATCTTGATGGGCTAAGGGGAAGGCGCAGACAGCTGGCAAGCTGGCATCACCCCGCCCCCCCCCCCCCACTGGGAGGTGACCAACCCTCCTCCCCAACAGTCTGCCTGGTGGAGAGTCCGGGAAGGGAGGATGGAGGCAGTGGGAGCGCAGGGTGTCCTCCAGGCAGAAAGCAAAGCCCCCGCAGGGAGACAAGGCAGCTGAGCTGGAAGGGTGCATTACAATGGTTATTCTTGTCCTGTTTCCCTGGAGATCTTGTTCTGGGCCCCCTCAAGACAGCTGTGATGGTCCCTTCCCCCAACTCCTGCAGTTGGGCTAGGGGATCATGCCCAGCACCCCAGCCACAGGCAGGAAGCCTCATCTTTCCTCAAAGATGATCACCCCCTGATTCCCTCCTCCTCCTTTGCAGCCCACTGTCCCCTCCTGGCCAAAGCTGAGCATCCTCCTCCCCTTCCTCCTCCTCCTCCTCCTGCCCCTCTTTCTCCAGGAAGGACTCCTAGACTGACCCTCCCCACCTCCCGGCCAGAGCTCCTCATCCTCACAGTGACCAGACTCCCTTTCCTTTTCTGGGCGTTGACAGGTGACTGTACACGTGTTCTAAGCACTGTGGTTTCCTGGGTGTGTCTCAGGCCTCTCCTGTAGGGGCAGTTCCAGGGCAGGGTCCTTGAGGCCAAGTCACCAGCCAGTCCTCAGGCTTGGGGTAGGGAGCCATCAGCGGGTTTTCACAGCCCAGAATCCTAAGTGAATGGCCCTTGTCTCTCCATCACCACCTGCCTCAACCTGACCTTTGTGTCTCCCCGCCCCCCACTTTCCTCTCCACCCAACCGGTCAGCTTCTCCCACCTTACTGTTCTGTGCCAACAGCCCTGCCCTCCTCCCCCCACCCCCTGCCCAGACCCAGGTCCCAGGAGTGGAGTCGTCTCTGACTCTCCTCTGACACTGGGATACAGGTTCACACGAAGCCCTGTCCTGCTCCGGGGCTGCAACCCCAGGCACCTTCATTTCAGGTAAACAGCACCTTCTGGAACCTGGCTGAAGTCGGGCACTGCTTCCCCCACGATAAGTAAGACACAGGCAGTTGCCCTGGAGGGAGTCACCGCAGGGCAGGTCCCACCGCACCAAGTAAGATCCTGGAAGCACAGAGCTGTGCAATCACACTGCTGCGTGTTCACCTGGGGCCCCAGGAAGGCAGTCTGGACTGACTGTATTTTCTCTTCATGGAAGAGATGAAGCTCTGACTCAAGGTGGTGACTGCCCGGGGGGCCAGGGACTGGTCACTCAACCTCTGAGACTTCCATCCATGACAGTGTGGGAATGACAAAAGCCCTTGCAGCACATGTAAAGGGTTAGCCACCCCAACACCTGACATTTCTTGGTCGCCAGGAACCAGCCCATCCTCGGTGTTTGTGGGCCGTGTGTCCTTTCACCCTTGCTCCCCTGCCAAGCCAGGGGCACCATCATCTCTAGGTACAGATGAAGAAACTGAGGCTCAAAGCTTTAATGGACTGGAGACAGGATGTGATGCAGGCAACCTTCTGATGCTACTCTGCCAAGCACCTGGGTGAAAATAACTGTCCTGACAGCCAACCTTTTGTTTTTAGCTCTACCCTGTGCCAGGCTCTATGTTGACTGTTCGATCCTCAGTGATGTGGTTTGAAGTTTGGATCCACACACCAATGGGCAAGAAAGAATCCTGAAGATGTTTTCGGGGGCAAAATGGTGTTTTTATTAAAGCTCAGGACAAGACCTATGGGCAGAAAGAGCCACTCTGGGACCACAGATGTTGGAACTGGGGGAGGTGGAGAAAAGGAAGTTCGCAAAAGGACTTTCATATGGTAAAGACCCACAGGATCCTAGAGGCCTGGCTATTGTCAAGCTAAGGTTGTTTTTCCCTCCAGAAAGGCATTAACTTTGAGGTGAGGAGTTCCTGGAGGAGCATCCTATTCTGCTCACCTGAGTATTTGCCAATGGGCTGCAGGTTATAAGGACATTTAATTTCATCTACATTTCTTTTGCCTCTGTTCTCCACATCACTTAGAACAACCTTAAACAGCAGAGATCACCATCTCCGGAGAAAATCAAGACTTGCCCAGGTGATGTGATGCCGAAGCTCACGCACCTGGCTCTCTGCAGTCACCTGCGCCCTGTCTCCCACACGGCACCCTCCCAGCACCCATTCTCCCTTGGCTCAGCCTGTCTGTTCACCTGCCAGGCTCACGCAGTCATCAGGCCTGTTCTTCCTTCCCGCCCTCTCCCCATACCACCTGGGACCAGCCCACTCCACTTCTCTGATTTTTTTCAAGGCCCAGCACAGCTCTGTCACCAGAGCTGCCCGGGCTTCTCTCCAGGCAGCACGGGCAAGGCACATTTGTGGCGTATATTCTGGCACTTAATCGTATTTAATTGACGGTGTAATTATGCATCATTTGGCATTGTCTTCTAATTATTTAATGTTTAGGAATCTTTTATCCTCAATCAGAGTGCAAAAATTCCTGGAGCCCAGGAGCATTGACTTTCTATTGAGCAGAGTGCTAGGCACACAGGGGTGCCTTAAGTGGACAGACTTACAGAGCACTAGAGTGGCAGAAATTCCCAGATTGCTTACCATTTTCATACCTTCCGTATAGACATGGCCCACACAGCATGGTACCCTGGCTGCACACAGCCTGAACTTCACCAGGTGGGGGGCAACTTCCGCCCACGTCGAGGATGGGTCACCTGAAGGACAGCTTTACCCCGGGCTCCCAACTGGCAGCGACAATTCCCTGTCCTTCCTCCATCCCCCAAGGAGGGTGCTGAGTGATTTCCCCGAGCAGAGGAGAGGAGTACTGGCTAAATGCAGGTCTGACCTTCCTATGTCTCAGAGGGACAGGGACTGTGGCATTGGGTCCCGCACTTAGAGGGACCAGTGCTTGCCATCCATGTCTTGCATTTCTTAATATTTCTTTAAAAAAAAAAGGTTTCATTTATTTATTCATGAGAGACAGGGAGGTAGAGACATTAGCAAAGAGAGGAGCAGGCTCCCCACAAGGAGCCTGATGTGGGACTCGATCCGGGACCTGGGATCAGGCCCTGAGCTGAAGGCAGATGCCCAACTGCTGAACCACCCAGGTATCCCGAACTTCTTAATATTTCTTTTTTTTTTTAAGATTTTATTTATTTATTCATGAGAGACCCAGAGAGAGAGAGAGAGAGAAACAGAGACACAGGCAGAGGGAAAAACAGGCTCCATGCAGGGAGCCTGATGTGGGACTCCATCCTGGGTCTCCAGGATTGCACCCTGGGCCAAAGGTGGCGCTAAACCGCTGAGCCACCCGGGCTGCCCTCCTTAATATTTCTTGAACAAGGCCCCCACATTTTCATTTCTCACTGGGCCCCACAAATTATGCACCCTGCATGCAATCCCTTCCACCATGACACCGGGAACTGGAGCCCATGCAGATAAAAGCAGACCCAGCCTGGGGCCTGGCAGCCTGAACTCTTTCCCCTCCCCAACAACCTGAAGGACCAGGGCTCCATGGGGCCAGGTGCCAAGCCTCTGTCACCCTGCTCCCAATGCTCTCACATTTCACTCTCCTAGGATAAAGTGCAGATTCCCCTTGGTCACATGAGAAATGCACAGGGAGCTTCCACTGTGCCCTGCACACTGCAAGCAGAATCAGAGAACATGTATTAGCTGTGCTGCTGTGACTACCTCAGAGGCCTGAGAGATGCACAGGGAAGCTGGAAATGTGCATGGAACAGAAAGTGTGAAAGGTTTGGCCTTGGGATGGGACACCTGGTACAGGCCCCTAGATCAGAGAAAGTGCTCCCAAGAGTCCAGACCTCCCTCCATTTCTTTGATGGCACCTCTCCTGCTTCCTCTGCCAGGGCCTGTGCTCTATCTCTGGCAATTTTCTTATCAGGCCTCAAACATGAGCTTGCTTGTCTCTGCTTCTGAAACTTTGCACAAAACGTTTGCTCCTAGATATTCTTTCTCACTCCTCCTTCCCAATCCAGGCCTATCACCTCCTCCAAGAGGCCTTCTATGACTAGCACCTCTCTCTCTCTCCCTTTCCCTCTCCCCTCCATTCCAGGAGCAGCCCTATGGCTCAGACCTGCTTACTCATGGCTTCCTGCCTTCCCCCACCCACTTGGAGGAAGCAGATGCCACATCCCCACCTAGAATGTAAACCGTTGAGGACTGAATCCTGACCCTTTGAAATTCTCCCCACTGCATCGGAATGCCTCTTGCTGAGCTATGAGCTCCACACAAGCCCACTGCTCCAGGCCTGCTTTCACCTTTGTCAAAGGCAGCAAACAAACGAATGCCTACCCCTTCTTACCTTCTTAGAGTGATGGAAGGTAACCACTCAGAACAGAAGGCTGCACCCAGGGTGTCAGGGTCCCGGAGAATTGCAAGATAAATTATTCTTTAAACGTGCTCCTGGGCAGCCCTTGTAGCTCAGCAGTTTAGTGGCACCTTCAGCCCAGGGTGTGATCCTGGAGACCCAGGATTGAGTCCCGCATTGGGCTTCCTGCATGGAGCCTGCTTCTCCCTCTGCCTGTGTCTCTGCCCCTCTCTGTGTCTCTTGTGAATAAATAAAGTCTTTTAAAAAAATAAAAAATAAAAAAATAAATAAACGTGCTCCTGTGCCCAACCATAAGAGTAAAGGAAACATCATAGGCACGGTAGAAAAATCCCCCCAGAAGAAAGCCCCAGAGAGCCAGGATCCCAAGTCCAGCTCCACCACCATCATGCTGGATGACCTGAGCAAGGGATTCCGGGATTCAGCCCTCTGGGATTTGGGGTTCTGAGTGCCACAGGGTAGTACCTGCCAATTCCAGGCTATGTATATGGCTAACCCTCAGAGGGCAGAGTTTGTACTTGTCCACTTACAATTTAAGGAAAACAGAACTGGCTGAGTTCTGGAAAATGTCTGGTGATCCTGTTTCCAGTTCTTTCTGCTCAGAAGACTTCTGCCCCCTTCTAATACTCAGTAGGAGGAGAAGGGAGGGTCTCCCTCTCCAGAATATTTCCTGAATTCTTCCATCTACACAAGAGATCATTTGACTAGTAGAGCCCACCCTTGTGGACCTGAGATGGGTCGGTCTGTGCGCTTTGTCAGGTGAATGAGCTCCCGTCCTGAGTCAGCTACAGTGATGAGGTTGACTATGTGTGTGTGTGTGTGTGTGTGTGTGTGTGTGTGTTTTAAGATTTTACTCATTTATTCATGAGAAACACAAAAAGAGAGGCAGAGACACAGAAGGAGAAGCAGGCTCCATGCAGGGGGCCTTACATGGGACTCGATCCCAGGTCTCCAGGATCACACCCTGGGCTGAAGGCGGTGCTGAACTGCTGAGCCACCTGGGCTGCCTAGGTTGACTGTATTCTGTATTTGAATCATTACCTCTAGGAATATTTTTTTTAAGATTTTTTTTAAATTTTATTTATTCATGATAGACATAGGCAGAGACACAGGCAGAGCGAAAAGCAGGCTTCATGCCAGGAGCCCGAGGTGGGACTCAATCCTGGGACTCCAGGACCGCGCCCTAGGCCAAAGGCAGGCGCCAAACCACTGAGCCACCCAGGGATCCCCCACCTCTAGGAATATTTTGATGGAGACATCATGGGAAGCCCTTCTGATCCCTGAAATTCCTTGTTCCCATTCAAAACATTGCAAATAAACCTCATTTTGTCCTTATCTGTTCTGTTTTCTAGTGCTGTAAACCAGCCCAACATTTAAGACAAAAATGTCTGGCCTAAAACAAGAGCTATTTTATTATATCTCATGATTTTGTGGGTCAGGAGTTTGGACAGGACACAGCGGGGACATTCTTTTGCAACCCATTGCTCAGACTGGAGTTACCCGGCAATCTCAGGTGATGGCTCAGCCCGGCCTGGCAGTCCAAGATGACTTTTCTCATGTGTGGCATCTTGCCTGGGATGGTGGAAAGGCTGGATGCCTTCTCCCGCCCATGCAGTCTGAGGTCTTTGTATGTGCTTTTTCTGGGAAGAGGTGGCTCCAGGCTAGAGAAGAAAACCATGGGAGCTGGAGGTCCTCTTGAAGGCTAAACCAGGACTCACTCCAAGTCACTTCTGCTGTCCTTTATTGGTCACAGAAGTCAAAGCCAGCCAAGATTCAGGAGAAGGGAAATAGATCCCACCTCTGCAGGAAGTGTATCAGAGAATCTTTGGCCAACTTTAACCTGGTGCACAAGGTAAACAGATGAGGACCCCGTAGGAACAATGTTGGGGAGGAGACCTGGGACCAACACGGCCACAGAGAGCTCCTTGATATGAAAGTTAAAGCTTCAGACTTGGCTGCAGCCCCCAAACAGCACAGCCTCCCAGGTGTCACCCTACTTCTCTGCACCCCACATGTAACCTTCCCAGATCACAGGAGTTACCATCACTGGATCATTCAAAATCCAGCCTGTGGTCTAGAACCTGCTCGATGCAGACTCCTAGCCGTCCTCTTTGAACACCCCATCTCTGTGTCCTAATAGCTCCTGTGCTTCTGCCCTAAGGAGCTCAGACTGTGTCCACTCCCCGGAACCGACTTTTCCAACCAGCATCACCACCTTCTGTTTAATGGGCTGACTTCGTACCAGGGTCCATGCTCAGTGCTTTAGAGGCCTTTATGACAGTGGCTCCTTGCATCAAGGCGTTGGCCTCACACTCTAGGTGAGAAGACTGAGTATACCTGAGCTGAGCACTCCGACAGAAGCCCAGGTATCCAGCAGCAGGCTGTACATCTACTTGTTGAATTCTCTACCATTTCAGCAAAGTGCCCATATCCTGTGACTGGGCAGTATATGCCAAGTCCCCACAGTCAGCGTGAGAGGCTGGAAGCCCCTGAACATGCTGATCAAGGACCCCTTAGAAGGCAAGGGAGGGAACGAGGAAGTCAAGGACTCTCCATCCTTCAAAAAAAAAATTTTTTAAGATTTATTTATTTTATTCAGCGAGAGAGACTGAGAGGCAGAGACACAGGCAGAGGGAAAAGCAGGCTCCATGCAGGGAGCCTGACATGGGACTCGATCCCAGGTCCCCAGGATCACACCCCAGGTTCACACCCCAGGCTGCAGGCGGCGCCAAACCGCTATGCCACTGGGGCTGCCCACCCTCCATCCTTCAAGGAGGGTATCCAAGGAACAGCTCTGCGGAACAGCTGCAATCAAGGATTTGGACCTCTTTCTGTCCTGGTGTGTGCATCAGTAGTAAGAACAAATCTGTGCCTGGCCTCACGAAAAGAATGGAGTAGGAGGGGTGGACACTGGACACCTTGTTTGGCCATCCAAGCACACTGGAGGTCTGGCTGCAGCATCCTTGGTTCTTTGGAACATAGTACTGAATCCAGAAGTGAAAAAGGCCTGTAAGCGCCCAAGCTGATGCAAATCTCTTGAACCAGGCCCCCACACAGAGCCTCACTGGGTTACACCTGACAACATATTCAGAGACTGACCTCTGGCTTCCCAGCCCATGGCCCTCAGAGGTCAAGGTGGGGCATGGGTAAAAGGCCTTCCACCAAGGGAAGTATCTGGAGTCTGGACAGGGAAAAGACAGCCAATGACCCAACAGCCAAAGAGAGTAGGACTTAACAGTGGGCCCAGCCTCATGTCCTGTGCCACTTTGCTCTAGAGAAAGGACCCTAACACCTCTGTCTCTGCTAGTCCATAGAGCCCTTCCACACTGATTCTCTGAGTTATCCCGCAGTAAGCCTGTGAAGTAGGCAGCCAAGGAAAAGAGAAATACTCCGAGAAGCTTTCGTGACCTTTTCCCTGACCACACAGATCAGCAAGCATGGGGCCAGGAATAAAGGCAGATCTGACGATGTATAGCACATCCTTCCCTCTGCACCATGATGCTTGTTTTGTGGTGACAACCATGAGTCATCGAGAAAAGGCTGGGTGACATCTAGTCCGTCAACTCTGCTGAAAAAGACAGGGAAGTAGGTAGTATCTTTTTAAATTTTTCATAAAAAGTGATACAAATAGACAAAGTTTGGCATTTGGGATAAGGTTCACTTTCTGTTCTCAGCTACATTATAAAGCATAGTCACTTGCCATTTATGCCTAATTGTTGTACCCCCAATAAGGTTGTATGTAACACCATCCAAGTGTGTCTCCAGAACTTTCTGCTACCACTCTTCCCCCCACACCACCTCCCCAGCCATCTCTATTCCACCTGAATTCTGCTCCCTCCTCTCTCTCCTGTACTCTCTCATGAAACTCCCTATTGGGATCCCTGCCTCTGCTCACAGCATTCGGCACCGACCAACAGAAGGAGAGGTGTGGCTCCCTGGCCCCAGGGAACACACACTCCCCAGAGAAAACACAACCCACCACAGCAGCAACCTAGCTCAGCTCTCTGAGGATCTCAAGGCCTCACTCCCCACCCCTCCTGGCTCCATGCTGGGACTCCTACAACACCAAACAAAGGCTTGTAGCTACTAAGTTTCTCCCACAAAGCTGGTGGCTTTGCTCCCTGTGTGATCCTGCCTTTCTGAAATGCCCTTTGTCTAGCCACTTCCTTAATAACATTCTGAGTATCTTTCAAGACCCAGGCTGAGTCGCCACCTTGACGCTTCTTCTGGATGTCCCTGCGATGTGTATCTCTGTACAAGGCCTCTGGCCTTGCATGTATCAATTAGGATGCTTGTGGTCTGGGTGACACCAGGACTCGCACATCTGAAGCAGCTCCAACAACAGGGACTTACTGTCTCTTCACCGGAAGCCTGGAAGCGGATGGTTCCAGAGCTGGTTCAGTGATATCAGGGTTCTAAGTTAGCACGTTGCAATTGTCTTGGCTCTAACGCTGTAATTTAATTTCCTCTCTAAAGATGCCGTCTCCAAATGTGGTCACATTCCGAGGTGCTGGGCATGAGGACCTCAACACAAGGGGAGGTAGGCACAATTCCTTCACGACAGAGGGAGATGCAAGGTCGGGAATTCCTCTCTGGGAATCTCTCTTTTCAAGTGAAAATCTTTGCCAGAATCCTTCTGGTAAGTTCACGGAGGATTTGGTACCATGTCCTTTCCACAGTTACAAGGGAAGCTAGGAAAGCATTTTCACTGTTAGGATGGGAAGACAGTTGTCCCAGCCAGAAGGCAAGTGCAGGCCGCCCGCCTCCGGCACCGGCACTGTGGTGAGTCGGGTTGTCTGCTTCTGAGTCTACTTCTCCCGTGAGGTTCTCAGCTCTTTGAAACAGAGCAGTGTTTTGATCATCTGTGTTCCCTTAATGACTAGCACAGTTCATATAGGTGCTCAGCCAATATCTATTGAAGGAATGAACGCAGAGAATTTAATGAACTAGATAAACCTGTTTAGGTTACATTTGATTACGACATTCAACTCAGTCTATATGTTTGCCTTACATAGTCTGTAGTTCATACTTCTGAATAATTGTAGGGAGTATTGCTAATGGAGCCGTTTCTATAGTCAGAGGAAACAGAGCTCCGTGAGCTTCATCCCTCCAGAGTCTGGCATAATCCGTGGCACATAGTAACTGTTGCACGAACTCTCTGTGGAATGAATAATGGATAAACGAGTAATTAAAACACAGAAAATGAAGCACCTGGAGGGTTCCGTTGGTAAAGTACAAAATACTTGATCTTGGGGTCTTGAGTTCAGGACTCACATTGGGCTTTAGAGATTACCCCAAAAAAAGTGCTTTATAAAAATGCTGTTGAACTAAAGGAGTTACCTTGTCTTCTAGATAAATGTCTTCCAGAACTGGGCATGTATTCTGCTCTGCTGGTATTGCATAGATGTTATATCACCAGGTATATGTCACATATCTTTTTTTTAAAGAATGTATAGAGGGCACAACTGATTCAGCTTTTCCTTTTTCTCTTAGTTCTCTTTTTTAAAAGATTTTATTTATTTATTTGACGGAGAGAGTGAGAGTGCATGCACATAAGAGGGCATGAGCGTGGAGGGAGGAGAGGGAGAGGGAGAAGCAGACTCCTCACTGAGCAGGGAGCCCGACATGCGGCTTGATCCCAGGACCCCAGGATCATGACCTGAGCTAAAGGCAGATACTAAACTGACTGAGCCACCTGGGCGCCCTATGTCACCTATTTTCATTCTATTCTATTCTACTAATAAAGAATGGTCCTCACGAACTTGGCCAACAGGCCCACAATGCTCAGAGCAACTTCATCTGGGAGGTAAAGCTACGCCAGTCACTATAAGCTGAGCTGTTTGAGGTGGTGTTTGACTCTGGTTCTGCAAAGTTGCAGGAAGCACACTACTGATCCATGCAAAGCATGCTGGACACTGGGATGTCACTCTTGCTCCACAAAACCCCACATGTCTGACCTTTTAGGTTCTGCAGAATAGGGAAGAAGCCAGCGCCTAACTAATGAATGGCATGACTGTGGGAGTAAATGGCCAGTTTGGTGGAGGTTCCCCAAATTCTGGCCTCCCCAATGTTGAAAAGCCTCTCGTGACTCCCATCTTATTGCTACTTCCCTCTGCATCAAGGTGAGGGACTCAGGCAGTGAGGGCATGAAGTATGTGAAGTGAATAAGAACCAGGGCCAGAGAAAGTTGCCACAAGTAAATGGGCTCCCAGAGGCAGTGCCTTTTGGCACCACGAGACAAATGTGCCACCCAGAGCTGAGTCTCCTCCCACGTTGCTGCCGACCCGAGGGACCCACCAGTCCTTCATACAGTTCAAGTCATGAGCTTTAATTAAAACATTTGAGTTCTGGATGCCTGGGTGGCTCAGCTGTTGAGCATCTGCCTTTGACTCAGGACACGATCCTGGAGTCCCAAGATCAAGTCCCTCATTGGGTTCCCTGCATGGAGCCCACTTCTCCCTCTGCCTATGTCTCTGCCTCTCTCTGAGTGTCTCTCATGAATAAATAAATAAAATCTAAAAAAAAAAAAAAAAAAGTTCGGGTTCAATTAGCGTCTTTGGGCTTCAGGGCCAGTCTCAGGGCAAAATATTTTCCACGAGGCACTTGAGAGAAAGTAGCACTGTTCTGGACCAGATTGGCATGTAGAGACAGGAGAGGGCTTGGTCTGCACAGTGTCGAAACAGGACAAGATGGTGCTTGCGTGTGTGTATGTGCGTGTGTGTGCATGTATGTGTGCATGTATGTGTGCATGTGTGCATGCGCACACTTCTGGGGTGCCTGTCTTCTGTCCCCCAGGTGCTTTCCCAACAGCCAGGAGGAGGAGGTGTGTGCTAGAGTGTTTTCCTTCCTAGGTTTGAGTTTTCTTCTTTCCTTAAAGTATGGGCAGCCCAGATTTTCACTGCAAAATCAAGACTTGTTATAATGATAGTGATTTTTTTTAACTGTGCTAATGAACATGGTCCGAAAGCATTAATACAAGCACATTAGCCCAGCCCATGACAATAATCTATTATCCAGAAAAAAAATGTCCTGGTAGTACATGTATCTAGAAGTACCCCCTTCTGAATTGATGCCAAAATATGACAGATTCCCAGTTCCTTATAATGTCCAACTGCTTTATGTGAACTTCCCCTCCCCTGTCCCTGCAGCCAGCATAATAAGTAACATGGCTTAGATGTCCCTACTTTCCACAGCAGCTTTCACTCTGTGAGAGTCTCCTGCACTAAGCACTCCACTATTTGGAATCCCATTACCTACAGCTCAACTACTTGGCATCCCACAGACGAAAGGTACCATAACTAAGGATACATAATACGAGCTCCTGAAATGACTTCTGAACCAGCCAGAAAATGTTTGATTGTATTGAAGAGTTTCACGTGTGTGTGTTTTTTTTAAAGATGTTATTTATTTATTCATGAGAGACAGAGAGAGAGAGAGAGACAGAGACAGAGAGGCAGAGAGAGACAGAGACGCAGGCAGAGGGAGAAACAGGCTCCGTGCAAGGAGCCCAATGTAGGACTCGATCCTGGGTCTCGAGGATCACGCCCTGGGCTGAAGGCGGCACTAAACTGCTGAGCCACCCAGGTTGCCCACGTGGGTGTTTTAATGTATTCTACAGAAGTTTTTTTTTTTTTTCACACTTGCTCCTAGTAGAGTCTCTCTACCAGTAAATCATACAATAATATATTCTAATAAATCTAATAATATAGTCTAATAATATATTCTAATAAATCAAGAATATATTCTAATATTTGATCTGGAATGAATAACAGATCAAAACCAACCAAATGAGGTTGACAAAAATTAATATAGTTAATGTAAACTCTGGCATTTGGATTTTGAAACTACTTAACAGGAGACCCTGACTGTTCTCATAACAAAACCATAGGGATTTTGACTATCTACTCAGTAGTAGACTCTGGCCTCTGAAACAGTCAATCCTACCCAAGGCTATCTTAATAGAGAGAGGGAGGGAAGAGGGAATGAGAGAGAGGGAGAGAGAGGATGAGAGTGTCCAAACAAAGAAGAGGCAGCTTCACTCCGTCCTTTGCTAATCACACTGGCTCTGTGGACAATTGTGTTTAGTTACTGAAGCCACATTTGAAGAGGAAAGGAATTAAGATTGTTTCTTCCAGTAATTCCTCATAGAAGGCATAGTGCTTGTCTTCAAATAGCGGATGGGTTGTCACATGGAAGGAACACTCCATGTAATCTGCAGAGCCCCAGCGCCCAGAACTGGGAATCGTGGGTAGTCGTGTCAGGAGGACACATTTCAGCTCCATATAAGGAAGAGCTTTCCACAGTCTTCCACAGTCAGGGTGATCTAAACATTGCACTTGGATAAAATTGGGAGAAGTAAAGAAAATCCTAGAATGTGGTTACTTCTATTCTTTGCCTGAGCAGTAGGTACTTAAGTACATTTGTTTTATTGTTGTTTTTCAACTGACACATATAAGTTTCCATATGCTCTTCAGTGGGTATGACATATGTTACAATGAGAAAACTAGGCTGACTAGGTGGTAAACAAAGTAGTGAGCTCTTCATCATGGTGAGGGTTCAAGGAGAGGTTGATATCACTTAGCAAGGGGATGGGATGATGACCTCTGACATTCAGTCCATCTCTAAGATTCTACACATCCAAAAATGCATGGACAATTATTAAAGGGAAGTTTTTCTTTAAAAAAAAAGATTTTATTTATTTATTCATGAGAGACAGAGAGAAAGAGGCAGAGACACAGGCAGAGGGAGAAGCAGGCTCCATGCAGGGAGCCTGTGGGACTCAATACCAGGTCTCCAGGATCACACCCTGAGCCAAAGGCAGATGCTCAATCGCTGAGCCACCAAGGTGTCCCAAGGGAAGCTTTTCTAAAATATTTCCAAGGCGATGCCTTTTAATTAACTCAAGCTGAGGCCCCCTTCCATCATTCACTACAGTTATTACAAGCGTTTGTTAGACTATGATCCCAAGTCTCTATTACAGTGATTATCATGTTTATTGGCCATTATATAATGAGAATTAGATAGGCAGTCCCTGCCCTCTTAGGATGACATATGATGTGGACAGTCATAAAAACTATACAGTCTTTATGTAGAGCAGGACACGAACAGTGATTAAATAAAAAGACAGGAAGAAGGCTCATGTAGCAGAAAAGTCAAGGTTTCAGGTCTTACCAGAGTGGGGAATAAATACGCAAGGGCCTTGGGAAACAAACCCTAGGTGGGTCAAGATCGGGGGAGCTAACCCTCTGCTCCAATTAACTTTTTTTTAAAGATTTTATTCATTAATTCATGAGAAACACAGAGAAAGAGGCAGAGACGCAGGCAGAGGGAGAGAAGTAGGCTCCATGCAGGGAGCCCGATGTGGGACTCGATCCCTGAACTCCAAGATCACCCCCTGAGCCAAAAGCAGAGCTTAACCACTGAGCCATTCAGGCATCCCAGCTCCAATTAACTTCTGTAGACTTCCTAGAAGAAGAGAGCTTTTAGAGATATATAGATTCTGGCAATCATACAGTTGGTTAGGGGAACCTTTTTCTCCTAAGCTGCCAGGAAAACAAGGGGGAAAAAGCCCAAACAGCTTAAGTGGCCATTTCCTCCTGTTTATCCTGTCCTCCTGTTCTGTTCCTTTGAGATCTCTCACCACCATCTCCACTGTGCCCATATGAGATGGGGGAAGCAACACTTGAAAAACGGGAAATGAGAGGAAGGGGTATTTGTGGACCGTGATAGATGTGGAATCAGGGAGAGTCCTTGAGTCCCCAAGTCACTGCTAAACAAACAGACGGGCTCTGGCCCTCTTGGCTGAGCTGCGACTCTGAGCCAAGTTACTTCTGCTTTGGACTCACTTAACCTTTAATCTGGGGATCCCCACTCCTGTTACTGACATTAACTCCTCCAACTTCACAGCAACTTGAGGTTGTTGGGAAAAATAAACCAAAACACAAAAATCATATGATCCACTTGAGTTCAATGTGGTAAAATAAAAGTAATCCATAGCCAGAGTTTATTCTCTCATAATCGATCTTCACATTACTGAAGGGGAAACTGAGTCACAAAGCAAGGAAGTGATTTGATTTCATGGACACCAGTTTTTTACTTCATCAATGTAAATAATGTTCTTTTTAAAAAAAAAAAAAAAAGATGTTATTTATTTATGAGAGACACACAGAGAGAGGCAGAGGGACAAGCAGGCTCCATGCAGGGAGTCTGACGTGGGACTTGATCCCAGTACCCCAGAATCATGACCTGAACCGAAGGCAGATGCTTAACCACTGAGCAACCTAGGCACTCCTGTAAATAATATTCTAATGTGATAGTATTTCTCTTTCTGAAAGTTCTTATCATGGTTCATTTCACAGACAGGGATACTGAGGCACAGAGTGATCGAAAAGTACGCCACACAAAAGAGTGCCTGGATGAGACACTCAAGAACCCAAATTCTCAAAGCAAAATTCTTTTCCATTAGACTCACCCAAGTTTGAAACATGCAATTCACTCAAGGTTTGTGAAATTAGGTGAAAGAGATCCCTGGGTGGCGCAGCGGTTTGGCGCCTGCCTTTGGCCCAGGGCGCGATCCTGGAGACCTGGGATCGAGTCCCGCATCGGGCTCCCGGTGCATGGAGCCTGCTTCTCCCTCTGCCTGTGTCTCTGCCTCTCTCTCTCTCTCTCTCTGTGACTATCATAAAAAAAAAAAAAAATAAAAAAAAAAAAGAAAGTAGGTGATAAAGGCTATGAAGTTTGAGTTCTTGCTCTCAAGAACAGCGTGGGGTCTGGGGTGGTAGCAAGTGTAATCGTGACCCTTGACCTTCATAAAGAGTTCACAAGTGCTCCACAGCTGCTGAACAGAGTTCTCACCAAGGACATCGACAGCATCCCCCTTTGGCAGATGAGGAGGCCAAGGAGGCCAGGACTCATTCGATGGCTTGTTGGAGGACACAGCAAAGCACAGAACTGGGAGTGAGAACACCCTTTGGGGGAAAGAGGCCACCTGAGTTTTACTGGGAGACCGAGAGGAGATTAAAGGAGGTAGGAAGAAGCTAGTCTCAGCTGGTATGTTGGCCAAGAAGGAAATTATCCAGCATTTGAAATGATGGCACAGAACTGCTCTGGGCACTGAGGAATCCACTGCAGCTCTTCCTCTGAGAGCCTGCCATCTAAGACACCCAGAATAAATACGTGCATTCTATATCGATGGCATCTACTGCAGTTGATCCACCACAGTAACCTACTACATATACATGGCCAGGTAAATTTGGGATGTGGAGAATATAAGTGCATAACTAAAAATGGGAACAATAAGAAAAGCAAGCCAGGCAAGGAAGAAACACACACACACACCCCTACCTCAATCCAGGAAAGGTTTTCCAGAAGAAAAATAAACTTTAAAAAAAAATGTATTTATTTGAGAGAGGGAGAGAGAGCACAAGCAGAGGGAGGCACAGACTCCCCACTGAGCAGGGAGTCCAATGTGGGGCTCAGTCTTAGGACCCTGGGATTGTGACCTGAGCCAAAGGCAGACACTTCACTAACTGAGCCACACAGGTTGCCCAGAAGAAATATAAATTTTAGGAGTTCTTTTTCTTCTCTCTTTTTTAAAGTTAAGAAGCAATGGAGTAGCTGTGTTATGGCAAGAGCAGAGCTGAGACTGAGATTTTTTTTTTAAGATGTTTATTTATTCATGAGAGACAGAGAGAGAGAGAGAGAGAGAGAGAGAGAGAGGCAGAGGGAGAAGCAGACTCCATGCAGGGAGTCTGACATGGGGGACTCGATCCCGGATCCCCAGGATCACACCCTGGGCTGAAGGTGGCACTAAACCGCTGAGCCACCCAGGCTGCCCGAGACTGAGATTTAGAACAGAACCTAATTCCATCACATGCAGTAATTGCAAAGACGGGTGAGAAGGGTGGCAGAGCACAGTGGCAGTGGACAGAGGGTCTGGAGCAAGTGGAGATTCAAGAGATTACAACCTGTCTTGACTCCTAGACTATGCCTAGGCGTTCCCACCCTCATGCTTTCAGAAAGCTCATGCTGTCTGTATTTCAGTAGCAAGAACCTCCACATTGGGGAAGCCTATCTGGAGCAGATGAAGGCAGCAGTGCCATGAGGAAGGAGAGGACAGGGACCTTGAGTGCACTGGACAAGGAGTCCCTAACCATCCCAATCTTCCCAGATTGTACCACCATGGGAGAGGTTCCCAATGCAAAACTTATTCATCTGGACCCAGTAATTCTTAGGGAATTCCCAGTTTGCTTTATCAAACGCAAAGTTGCCTATTGAGTTTGAGGCCAGTGATTGGATTCTTAATGTAAAAACTGTATTGAGCTCTGCTGGTACATTAACACGACTCGATACATTAATTCAGACCCCAGCCAGGTGGAGACACCTGTTTACCTCTGTTAACAGTCTTTACTTACACAAGTCATGCTTTGTGGCCCTAATTAGTCAGAGAAGCAGCAGCAGTAGAGAACCACTAGGAGACAGGGGCGAAGAATATGCCAAGGGTCCAAGGCTCTGGTTGCTGGTCCTTTGTAAAACACAGGGTCCCTGGAAGCAAAGTGCTGGCTCCAACCATAACAAGTCAAGCCCTGAGCCAAAGGTTAGCAATTTCAAACTTTCAGAGGAAGCTGCTCCTTCTTGATCACCCTGGTTTCTGAACTGACTCATCAAGATCTGCATGGGTGGTATGAGAATTCAAGGACTTTTATAATGATTCTTTTGATTATTTTTGCTAATATCTGTTCATTTTCCGTATTTACAATGTGCTCTTCCCTTTTAACCACTCTACATGTATTAATGGGTTTCATACAACCACATGAGCAGGTACTATAGGAACTGATACAGAGAGGTCAAGCAATTTAATGGGGTCACACAACAATTAACTGAAGGCAGGAGGATCCATTTGCATCATTCAGCTAAATCCCAGTATTTTAACAAGAATGTTCAACCAGGGGCACCTGAGTGGCTCAGTCCATTAAACATCTGCCTTTGGCTCAGGTCATGGTCCCCAGGTCCTGGGATCAAGTCCAGCGTGGGTGGGCTGCGTCTCCCTCCCCCTCTGCCTGCCCTGCCGCCTGCTTATGCGCCCTGTCAAATAAAATCTTTTAAAAATCTTTCCAAAAGATGTTCATCCACACACGTGATATTTACACAGAATGCACTAGTGGTTCGAGGCACTATATGCATAAGATACAAAGGACACCGAAGACTTCCTACCAGGCTCACTGCACAGTTGTGGATGCCGGTAATCCTCTATGGCACTAAAATGGTGCTCATTTTATTCACCTACATTGTATTGTTTTCTAACCGGAAAAGCCCCTACATCCCTGATTCCATTATCCTTTCTTTTTCACACAAGGACAGCTTGAAGTGCAGAGGGGACGACCATTATTAGTTAATGGTTACTAGCTAAGCCATCAGCAGCTAGAGAGCGGCCAGTGGAAGCAGCACGGACGGGGGGTACGGGGGGGGGGGCCTCCCGCACCGGCCGCGGCCTCGGGCGGGACCGGTGCCCCCGGGGCCCCGCCAGCCCTTCAAGGCGGCGGCTCCTCCCCGCCCTCCAGGTAGGCTGGTGCCCCGGGCTCCGCTGGGCCTGCGGAGGGGGAGGGGGCCGTGGCTGCGGGCGCCCCCCGCCCCCCCGCCGGGCTCCGGGCAAGGACCTGGCCCTGGCGACCGCCCGCGCGGAGAACACAGCAGAAGGAAAGGATGTTTTCGAGCGACCCAGGGAGAAGGCAAGTCAACTGCTGCTGGGTCTGCACGCAGGAACGGGGGACACACACGGAGAGGGCTCGGGCGGCGCGGCCGGGTCCCGGGGCACCTGCGGCGCCGCTCCCCCAGCGCGGAAGGCCCTCGGGGCGCAGAGCGCTGCGACGTCCGCGGAGGTGGGCGACTAGAGGGCCCGGGCGCGGCGGCCCCCCGGCCTCCAGCCCGCCGTCGGGGCCACACCGCCGTCCGCGAGCGTGCGTGACGTCCCCCGCGGCGTGACGTAGCGCGGCGCCGGCGGGGGAAGCGCAGGGGCGGGGGCGGGGACCGGGCGGCGGAAGTCGGCCTCTGCGGCGAGGAGGAGCAGGCCGGGGGCGCGTCCCAGGCGGGGAACCCAGCGGACGGCCCCGCCCCTGGCCATGGGCGGAAGTGACGACAGCGGCCGCGGAGGTCACTTCCTGCTAGGGTGGATGAGGAGGAGCCGGAGACGCCGCGGAGACCGGAGCGAAGACGGGCCGCGCCGGGGAAAGGTGAGTCGCGGCTTCGTCGCCGGCCCCTCCGGGGTCGGCCCCTGGCCTCGCGGGCGGCGTCCCCGGGGTCGGGCCGCCTCCCGGGCCGGCCGGGCCACGGGCAGCGCGGGGGCGGGCGGGCCACGGGTGTGCGAGGGGCGGCGGGGACCCGGGACGCGTTCGTGCAGTGGCTGCGCGGGGCCCCGGAGCGAGGCCGGCCCGGCGGGAGGCAGCAGGGAGGGAGGCTCCGGGCGCTGGGAGCCGGGCCGCAGGCCGCCGCGGGGCAGCCACAGCGCCGGCCTCGGCGCGCCTCGCCCTCGCGGGAGCGGCTGCGAACTGAGAAAGGGCGAGGGCCCGGGGGGGGGGTTGCAGACTCGAGGCGAGCGGCCTCGCGGTGAATTTGCGGGCGGCGCGGACAGGCGCCTGCGGGCCCCGGCGAGGGACCGATCGGGGAGCCGGGGCGTCGAGAGGAAGCTTCCTGGTCCAGTCCTGCCGCGGCGCGGTCCGGACCCCGGGGTCGTGCGCTTGGAGGGCACTCCCGCGGCGGAGTGGAGGCCCCGCATTCCGACGGAGCCATCGGGCGGTTTCCCGAGCGGCGGGGAGCTCGAGGTGGGAGCAGCCAGCGCAGGAAGCTCCTGCCCGGGCTCGAGGCCTTGTGATTGTGCGTCTTGTGTCTGGGACTGCGTGTCTCTGTGTGCGTCTGTTTTCTTCTTCCTTTGGGCTGTTTATGTCGTCCTCATAGTTTTATAGACAAACTCGCTGATTATCTTAATGTATATGGTGAGAAAAAAGGCTCTAAGGATCTAGAGGAATCCGAGGTTAGATGAAACGTCCAAGATTAGGAATTTGCCCCCACCCCAGCCTGAGGCCACTGAGGCACCTACATTCCGTCCAGGAGCGCTCTCGCTAATGTGGGTGCTGCGGCCCTGTCATCCACCCTAGGGAACAGTGAGCTTAGATCTGCCCTCTCCTGCCCGCCTCTCCCTCCGTTTTTGCTAAAGGATTGACTGATACAAAGCTGCTTGCTGCCAGGAACAGGAAATTTATTGAGGAACTGTAAATCTGGATGGAATGAATTCAGATCACAGCAAGACTCCCTGCACTTTTTGAACAGAAGGTTCTCAGAAATGCCTGCCTTTTTTTTTCCTTCCTGTTAAAAGGAGAAAATGTAAAAGTATTTCTCAAAGTAATGTAACTGTACATGTGATCTGTTTACTTCCTGTATCCCACGGTGTTTTTCATGGAGGAGGGGATTCGTTTCTGACTTGGAGGAGTTTTCCTTCTCTGATCTCGTGTAATTCAGCAGAAGAAATCAAAATCATATGTTTTCTTGAGTTGCCATCAGATGGACTTGGATTTTTTTTTTTCCACTCTTTTAAAACTGGCACATCTGGGTGAACTCAGGCATGTGTGTCTTGGCATCTGGGCCTGTCTAGTAATAGACAGGCTTGTTTGGCTTGTTTTGGCTCCCTTTGTGGACCCATTTCACTGCGCTCTTCCTTTCTTACATCTAAAGGGCTAGTCAGGAGGAAGAAAGCAAATATTAAGGACAGTGTTTACACTTTGTGGTTTAAAGTCAGGTGAGAGATAATTATGGCCCTTGAAGCTGATGACCCTGAGGACCATCATTTGATGACTTGAGGATTAGCAGTTTGGAGGTGACATATTTGAAAGAAAGAGGGTTACATAAGGAGGGAAAGGAAGTTTGGGGAAAGGTTGTGCGAGAAAACCTTGGGAGGAGAATGAGTAAATAAATAGCACCTTAAAGTAATTGATGTGGGTTCTGTCTCTCAGCAGGAGGGCGAAAATGAAAGCAGGCTGTAGCATCGTGGAAAAGCCAGAAGGAGGTGGAGGTGAGCAGAAGTTAATCATCTCTGATGTACCAGGAATGTCCCTCAGGGGTTCCTTTTCTCTCCACTTGGGCTCTGTTCACAAATGTCAGTCCATGACTAGACAGCCTCTTGACTGGGTGGATACAGCTAGCACAGTTGGAGGCTTGTTTCTTATGGATGTATATTTAACATGTCACCACACCTTTATCCCAAGCTTTAGAGTCTCCTCCCTGTTAGAAACACAGTTCCACCCTCAGGGGTAAGGAGTTTTCAGCTTTATTTCCCTAAAATGTTAGTTCATTTTTCCTGTTTGTTTCTGTTGGAACGTTCCTGCCCTTGTGGAAAGTAGGTGTAAGATTTAGTAATGCAGGAAAGAGTGAGACATTGGCACACCTGGGTGCTGCTGTCCAGCTCTAGCAGATCAAATGATTGCCACAAGAAAGGTGACATTTCTCTGCTTTCCTCTCCCTGTTGTGGTTAGCCCTGGCTGACCGAAGAGGTGTTTATGACATGTTTGCAGAGCACTCTAGGGATTCTGAGCATTGGAATGTGAAGTCAGGGATCCTGATATGTATGCATCTAACTCCTGACTGCCTTCATCTTGCCCTTTTCACATTAAAGGGTATCAATTTCCTGATTGGGCCTATAAAACAGAGTCATCCCCGGGCTCCCGGCAGATCCAGCTGTGGCACTTCATCCTGGAGCTGCTGCAGAAGGAGGAGTTCCGCCATGTCATCGCCTGGCAGCAGGGAGAGTATGGGGAGTTTGTCATCAAGGATCCAGATGAGGTGGCCCGCCTCTGGGGCCGTAGGAAGTGCAAACCCCAGATGAATTATGACAAGCTGAGCCGGGCCCTCAGGTGAGAGGAAAGGATTCCCAGACCCACGGTGTTAACAGACCAGAGGGAGACTAAGCATTTGGGGTGAATGTTGGGTTGAAAGGGTATCAGGTGGTAAGAGACTGCACTAAGTGAATAACGTATAGCTTAGCGGGAGTCGAAGAGCTGCTGAATCTGACTAGCATAGATCCAGGAGGAAAAGCATATCTTTGGATATATGGAGGAGGGAATTCCAGCGTGGTTGGCATTGCGTCCTGACAGACAATTGATTCTACTCTATAGTGGGCGAGGGTGTGTGGTGAAACATGGATTGGAGCTTGTTTATAATCTAGAAGATTAGTTTAGACTTTCCTGTTGGAAATCTGTTAGAATTTCTCTCTTTAGGCTCTTCTGGAAGAAAGTGGGCAAAGTGAAGCAAGCCAAGCACACAGGAGGAGGGCTCATTGAATGGTTCTGACCTCACTGTTCAGGAACCATATCTGTGAGCTCAGTTGTCAGTCCAAAGGTTGCTCTGACACGTCTAAAAATTGACCACTTAAGGTTTTCTCGAGTTCTTTTTCCCCCCTTGTCAGTTTTTACATTTCATAACCTGTTTGCCCTCTAGGGGCCAGGAGGCCATTTGTAAGGGGTGCTGCTGAATAGATGCCAGGCCAGAGGATCTAGGTCCACCAGAGTCCCCTGCCTCTCTTCATTCTTAGTGACCTTGAATGTCAGATCCGGGCGGCAGCTGTGCCGGAGCCTCTCACACCTTGTGAAAATGAAGCAGGCCAGGCTGCCTGCTGTTTTTCAGATTGGGGTATATAATTGACCTGCCACCACAAAACAGTTCTGTGTTTCTTTGTGCTCAGGCCTCTGGACCTACCATATCAGGTCTCCCAAGAGACTTGTCTGCCCCCACCTGGGCAGGACAGTGACACACAGGGAAACAGGAAGGAAATGGATTATGGAATTGAAACTGTAGAGTGATGGAGGAGAAGGGCAATTGGGGCTAGGATAGGTGTTTAGGATCTCAAAGTGAGATTGTCTTTGTAAAGCTCCAGCCAAGGACTCGAACTTAGTGTGAAAATTGAATAAGTCTCCCAGCCCTAACATGAAGGCCAGGCTGTCAAAGAATGATACTAAGAGCACAGAACTGTAGATCTCAGTGGTTACCTAAATGTATCAAAAATTGTCAGTAAAAAAAAAAATTGTCAGTAGCCAGAAGATAAATTGACACATGTTCCTATTTTTACAGATACTATTACAACAAGAGGATCCTTCATAAGACAAAAGGGAAAAGGTTTACTTATAAATTTAACTTCAACAAGCTGGTGATGCCCAACTACCCATTCATCAACATTCGGTCAAGTGGTAAGAAGCTAATTCTTTTGGTGGGGAATGAATTTTTTGAGTTGAGAAAGAACTTCAAAAACCCAAGTCTGAGACCTAGCATGTTGAAGAATTTTTAGAAACACTAGAGTCATAGGGATTGCCCCCAGGGTCCTGCTCAGGTTTCTCTGCCCCATATGGGAAGTGACAGGCTCTGCTATGTCAAGAGATTTGTTTAGTTGTTTATTTGGTTTTCTTTTGTGCATATTATTGGTGTCTCCCAGGTATTTTTCCCTGTCCTCTTTAGGAATTATGTTCCATAGGTTCGTGTTCAGCTTTCAGTTCAGAACTCACAGCGTTAACACCCTGCCCGGCACCCTACACCCTGCCCGGCGGCTCTTTCATAGACAAGAACCTGTTTCTACAAACACTTCCGAATTTCTATGAAACTACCAAGCTCTCCCTTATCAAGTGAATATCATCAAAACCACAGCATCCTTAATCACAGAAGGGGAGGTTCATATGTTTGCAGTGAAAAGCAGCATCTTTGATCTGTACCAACACCTCCTCAGAGTAAGATCTGGGGTTACTTGACCTTCTTTACTCTTAAGGGCAGCCAGGCTTCCTTTCAGGCTCTCCACAGATAGCTTGCCATCCCAGCTCCTCACAAAGGTATGAGATCAGCCTCTGTCCAGTCTCCTAGAAGGATTTTGGTTTTGTTTCGTTTCAGAGGCAAGACCTCTCCCTCCATAAGAATATACGTTATATTTAACTAGTTTCCGACCAGTCCATTGGTACTCTTGTTTTTGTGTTATTGTGTGTTAAGGCCAAGAAATCTGATTGTGATGCTGCAATATTCTAACTTCTCAGAGAAAAGTTGTGGAGGAAACTTGAAAAAATCAGAGCGGGGGTGTGGCTGAGAATATAATGCTGAGATCCACTGCAGATAGGTAATTAACTACACACAACAAGTTAGGGCAGTTTGGGCTTGATGCTGCTATCGGTACAGTTCCATCTCTTCTATAGCCACTCCCTCCTGTCCCTGGGGCATGCATTAAAAAAAATGGTATTGGAATGCATCTCTCTAATTACAACCTGTTTTCTTTCCTTGTGCCTGAGGGAGAGGTGTTAGGAAATCAGACCTATTCTAGCCACTGGAATCTCGTTTCCTCTAGTTTTCATTCTGGCCCCCTTCCTGTGTACCTAAAGGAATTGGGACTCTACATGGGTATACCAGCAATTTTGAAGAACATGTTGGTGTTCATACCACTACCCCCTGCCCCAAAAAGGATTTCATTGGTTTGGTTCTATGTCTTTAACCCCTTTTCGTCTGTTAAACCCAGAAGTCCAGCCACTTTGGCAGCCTGGAACAGGGCATGCCCATCAGCCCTTGGTAGTAACATGCCCTTCCAGGGGGAGAAAACCTGGATCCTCACTCTGGGAAGACTCTGGTCTGCTAGCCTAATGGTAATGGCCTAGCACAGCCTGGTCTGCCTGAAAGCAGTGGGACCATCATTGATCCTTAACAAAGCTCAAGGTCCTAAAGGAATGAAGTCATAGGGAAAACAGAACAGTGTGCATTTCGTTTAGATATATACTTGGTTGCTCACATCCTAGGTACAGATAACCCCAAAGAGTCGTTAGTTCATAAAGAACTTTGATGCAAAGAGGCCAGGTGTTATTTTGGGTTTAACTTTTATGATGACAAGGAAACATAACATTTATTGAGCATCTACTTCATGGAGGTACTTTTGCTTGGTGTTTTTGTGAGTTACCACATTCAACTTTCCCAGCCTGCTATAAAGTGTGTGTCTCAATATTCACATTTTGCAAATGAGAAAATTATGGAGAATAGCTAAACCAAAGATTGACATGGGCAGGCTGAGTCCAGTTACCTGCTGAATGGTTTCTCAGGAAGCCATTTCTGAGAGACGAAGCTTTTGAAACCTGGCTTTTATTGAATAGGTCATACATTCCTACCCTGAATTAGGATTCCTTCATTTGCTCCACAGATTATGTGTTAAGTCCTAAAGACAAAAAGAAAAGATTATGGAGGAGTTCTTTCCCTCAAGGAACTTAAAATTTAGCAGGAGAGATAAGATAGATGAGGTTTAGCACAATTCTAAATAACTGTGGAATGTGACAAGCTCTCTAAGTAACAGAGCTGTTGTGGATTTTGATTCTGGAGGTCAGAGAGATTATGTGTAGATGATGGTGATACTTACCCAAATAATTCAGAGGTTTATAGTAAAAAGTACAATGAGTGCTCTCCCTTCCTCCCCTACCGTCTTCCTCACTGTCAAAGTTTAGGGTAGAATGCATTTGAATGGTATGGAAGATACTAGGTATTTCGTTTTTATTCTTAAAAGCATGTTGTAAAATATATATATATATATTTTAACATTTATTAGGATAAGAAACATTGGGAAAATACAGAAGATACTAGGAAAAGTGCTTACCTGGCAGGGCAGGACCGGCCAGCTCAGGAATGGGTTCGACACCTCTCTCTCTCTGCCTCCCCACCGCCACCCTGGTGTTTTATATTTCTCTTTATTTTGGAAGACTTTAAATCTATAGAAAAATGGGAAAGAATAGAACTGTGAACATCCATGTGCCCTCTCTAGATTCACTAATGATTGGCATTGTTGATACATGTGTTTTTCTCTCTTATATATGCTTTCTAAGTTTTTTTGAGGTTAAGTTTCAGATATCATGACATTTCTCCCCTGTGTACTTCCGCACATATTCCCTAACTACAAAGACATTCTCATCCATGACCTCAGTAACATTAATACACCCGGGAAATTTAACATGGCTCTACTATTCGTGTCTAACATATGGTACATATTCAAATGGTATGTGCCTTTTATAGTTTTTGTTTTTAAATTGTGTTTATTGTGTAATAAAAAATTACTTGTTTTAATAAATACCTAACATGAAATTTGCTGAGTGTCAGTACTATTCTAAGGCCTTTATAAAAATACTAACCATTTTAGTTTTTATATCATGAGTATTAGTCCTATTGCTATCCATTTTACAGGTAAGGAAAATGAGGCACAGAAAGGTAAGTAAATTATCCAGAGTCACCCAGCTAATAAGTGGTAGAGCCAGGGTTTGAACCTAGGCAGAGGTCTTGTTATTTCCATTTTGCCAAAGGAGGGTCAGAAGCCAGTTGGTTACAGGCCTTAGGGTAGAAGGTGCCAGAACTGAGATTCAAACCCAGATTTTCTAACCTTGCTACTCAGATTTCATAGTGGCTCCTTGAAGGTGGTTGTCTTCCAAAGCAGTGTTATTCAAAGTTGTTGAAGCAGGAAGCTTACTTTTTCAAACAACATTTTAGATTCAGATTTATTCTCTTAACATATCCCATGTAACAGTAGAGCTGCTGTACTTCCTCAGAGATGAGGGTCCAGCGTGTTCCCTCCAGCACTGCTCATAGGTTACACCATTCCTAAGTTCATTTAGAAAGTGCTGTGTGTTCTGTGTTCTTACAGAATTACAGTGTATCTTAACCTGTGTAAAGAAGGAAATACCCTCTAGTTTGAAAAAACAAAACTAGGGGTGCCTGGGTGACTCAGTCAGTTGAGCGTCTACCTTTGGCTGAGGTCATGATCTCGGTCGGGATCGTGGGATCGAGCCCCACGTTGGGCTGTCTGCTTTTCAGGGAGCTTCCTTCTCCCTCTCCCTGCCGCTCTGCCTGCTTGTGATCTCTCATTCTCTGTCAAATAAGTAAATTTTTAAATCTTAAAAAAAAATCTAGCTTGTTCAGGAGACAGGACCCTCCCTGCCCCTACTCCATTATGCTCCTATAGTCCTTCAGAACACATTGAAAATGCTTTCTTGCTTTTCAAGAGATATGCTCTTAATATAAAAACAAGACCCAAATGTATCAAAAATGATAGAATTTTAGCCGCTGTAATACACTGCTAGAAGAGATATTCTTGGCCTATAGAAAAAGGAGAAAGAATGGAACTGTGAACATCCGTGTGCCCTCTCTAGATTCACTAATGATTGGCATTGTTGATACATGTGTTTTTTTCTTTTATATATGCTAAGGTTTTTTTTTTTTTTTTTTTTGAGGTTAAGTTGAAGTGATGTGTCATTTTAAGATCAAGTCATGGGCTTTAGGGGGACAAAGCCCTGCAGAGCAGTTTCTGTGGAATTTCACTTCGGACGTGCTGCTCTGGCCGTGTCCTTCAGTCGCATGTGCCTCCAAAACCACAGTGTACATAGCAGCCGACTCCAGAGACCTGGCTGAGGGTGCCCATTACCCCAGAAATCAAAGGAGGCTGCTGATAGGGGCAGTCCCTAGCCATACCAGGCTTCATACCCTCTAGGGTTTTCTTATTTTTCCTTCTCCCTTATTTCTGTCTCAGAGTATAAAGAGCTCTCCTGACAACATCACTAATCGTAAGTCACCGGTATGTCCCAGGAACCCAGAGGGGCTCTAAGGCCCCTGATGGCACACCTTTTGGGGTGGGTTTTTTTGTTTTGTGTTGTTTAGATTTTTTTTATTTGAGAGAGAAAGAGCACAAGCAGGGGGGAGGGGCAGAGGAAGAGGCGAATAAGCAGGGAGCCTGTCATGGGACTCAGTCCCAGGACCCTAAGATCATGACCTGAGCTGAAAGCAGATGTTTCACCAACTGAGCCACCCAGGCGCCCCTGAGGGCACACCTTTCTTATTCCTTGTTTATAAAAGGACCTTTTGGGGGAGTGGAGAAGCTGTGGGCCTCTGAATTTAACATGTTTAGTGTGGTTTTGATTTCTTCTGCGATTCAAGTATCAGTTTTAGCAGGCAGACTTGGGAGAGGGAGTAAGGGGGAAGGGGTCCAGCTTCCTCGGCGCCTGAGGAGCACTTAAAGTTAAATGGGAGTGGAGATCACTATATAGAATTTGTTAGAGGAAAACAAATTTAGAGATCGAAAAATATTTGGATCTGTGGTGATTTTATATCAGAAATGATAAAAGGTCTACCATAACAACTTACTCTCATAAATCTATGGCCTTTTCTTTTTTAATCTGTTTCTGTTGTTAAGCGTGGTCTTGTTTGTGTCCGTGAATGTGAGGTGCAGTCTTTGGGCTTTTAGTGCATTGCTTTACGTGGCGTGTCATTTCCAGTGTTATTTGTGTTTGGTTTGTTTGCTTGCTTGATAGATAAAGCCAAAACCATGAAAATAAAAAAAGACTGTTTACCAAGCTAAGAATTGCAAGAGGTGAGGTATGCACGGTATTTAGGATTGGAGAGGAAGAGAAGGCTAGTGTGCCCATCCATCCATTCAGCTAATCTGTCCGGAGCACCCGCTAGTTGTTAACCACGAACTGCTTTACAACTAGTTGTGAACAGTAGTAGGAAGTCCCCACCTTCATGGAACTGATGGTGTAGAGTACAGACGAACAGGTATAAGGTATCTCAGGCAGCACAGAATGCCGTGAAGTAGAGTGGGCAGAGACTGGGGAGAGATGGCAGCCAGCTTGGGGAGAGGAAGCTGAGCGGGAGCTCTGGAAAGATGGGGCGCGGAGGGATCCAGTGTGGCTGGAGCATTTGCTTCCTGTCGTATTGAGATGGGAACATCTTGGACTCACTGTAGCAGAAGTAAGTGTGCTGACCATGAGTGACCAGTCTTCTAAAGTGGCTTCGTCTTCTCCACCTTCACAGGTGTGGTTCCCCAGAGTGCGCCACCAGTGCCAACCGCCTCTTCCCGGTTCCATTTCCCACCTCTGGACACACATTCTCCAACTAGTGATGTGCAGCCGGGGCGGTTCTCTGCCAGCTCCCTAACTGCTTCTGGCCAGGAGTCGGGTAACAGCACTGATAGAAAGGCAGAGCTTCCGGAGTTGGAGGATGGCTCCACCACCGACTGGCGCCGGGGCGTGGATCTTCTGTCCTCCCGGAGTGCCGTTGGTGGAGGGATTGGCCATCAGAAACGCAAGCCCGACATAATGCTTCCTCTGTTCACCAGGCCAGGGATGTACCCTGACCCCCACAGTCCCTTTGCTGTCTCTCCGCTCCCTGGCCGTGGAGGTGTTCTGAACGTTCCCCTCTCACCGGCCCTGTCCCTGACCCCCACCATCTTCTCCTACAGCCCGTCCCCAGGCCTGAGCCCCTTCACCAGCAGCAGCTGCTTCTCCTTCAACCCTGAGGAAATGAAACACTACCTTCATTCTCAAGCCTGCTCCGTGTTCAACTACCATCTGAGTCCCCGGACATTTCCCCGTTACCCAGGACTCATGGTCCCGCCACTGCAGTGCCAAATGCACCCAGAGGAGTCGGCCCAGTTCTCCATCAAGCTGCAGCCGCCGCCAGCTGGGCGGAAGAACAGGGAGAGGGTAGAGAGCAGTGAGGAGTCAGCCCCTGTCACTGCTCCCACCATGGCTCCTGTCCCCCCAAGAATTAAGGTGGAGCCAGCCTCTGACAAGGATCCCGAGAGTCTCAGGCAGTTGGTGCGAGAGGAGGAGCGCTCCCATGGGGAGGGCGCTGTGCCAAGTAGGACCATAGATGAGGAGAAGGGCACTGTCTTTGCCCGCCCAGCTGCGCCAGTCTGGCCCTCTCTCTCCATGAGCACCCCAAGTGAGGAACCCCTGGAGGTGACTGAAGACAGTGAGGACAGGCCCAGCAGAGAACCCAGCGCACCTGAGAAGAAAGAAGATGCCCTGATGCCCCCCAAGCTCCGGTTGAAGCGGCGCTGGAATGATGACCCTGAAGCTCGAGAGCTGAGTAAGAACGGCAAGTTCCTCTGGAGTGGGTCAGGACCCCAGGGCTTGGCCGCGGCAGCTGCTGATGCTTAGAACTGGAAGTGGATCGGGAGCTGTTTATACTATAATCAAATGCATACATGTATTTATGTAGCGAGATTTCAGGGTCGGGGGAGGGGGGGAGGGGGGAGGGAATTAGACTGGTTTGATCATTTTAGGGGCATAGACTTGTATTTTTATGTTTGGGGGATGGGATGGGTATCTTCTGTTGTAAATTAGGTGGGATGTGAACACACTTTTTTCCTGGTGAGTAGCACATGGGAAGGGTCATGAACTGAAAGGAGGAAAGAGCCTCTGCTTTCTGGGGAGGCTTATACTTTCTGACAAACTCCCAGGGGGCCAGGGTTCCCTTGGTCCTGTTATAGTTCAGGTTCCAGACCTCTTTCTTTTCTATTGTATTTATCTATGAAAAGCCATTAATGAATTTCTTTTGCTCAGATTGAGAGAGGGAGAAAGGGGATAGGGTGTAGTGGGGAGGTTGAGCAGCGAGAGACCATGAACACAGAGTGTGTTGCCAGCAATGTTTCTGTGTAGTTCCTTCGGGAAGGAATAAGGTAATCTCAGTCTTACTGGGACAGGGGGATGTTCAGATGTTGCTTTTTTTTCTTTCTTCCTTTGTTGTTTGGCATTTTTTCCTTTCCTTTTTAAAAATCCATCTGCAGGAAACGAGCCACAGCGCCCGTCCCGGGGGCTGGGAGGCGGGAAGCCCTGCTGCAGGCTCCTTGGACTTTCCCCTCCTTCACCTGGTAAGAAGCCATGAGGAGTTGTAAGCTCTCATTCAGGGAAGAAAGAAGAGGGCAGGAGGAAGTAACCCAATGCCTTTAAAAACAAACACAAAAATGATCTTCATTTTTCCTTTTCCATTGTGAGTTTGGAAAGCCAAACCACGGTGTGACTGTGAGTTCACCGGACAGCACGACCCTGGAGATGTCTGCGTTGTGTCTGCTTCTCTGACCGTTTCCTAAGTCAAGCCTTAACAATGAACACACTTTCACGTGATACGGGTCTGTCAACATAAACCTGTAAAAGGGCACGGACAACTTTTCAGATGACCCAGGAATGTTGAAACATGGTTAAATTTCGAGCTGGTATTTAGTCCCCTCGTGACTTCATGAGGATGGGGAGCAGAAAGGTGGGATTTGTGGGAGCTCGGGGCAGATGTTACCTGGAAGCGCAGAAGGTAGCTGGGTTGCAAGTGGATGTTTGTCGAGGCTGAAAGCAGAGGTGGATAGAAGTAGAAGGCAGCCAGATGCCAGAGCCTGGTAGGAATGACAGAGTTGCTATCTGTCCTGTGGTGGTCATGGTGGTGCCATTCCTGCCGTACCCATTCCCCTAGATTGTTCTCATTCTCGTGATCAACTGACCATCCTACATGAGACTCCAGTTTACAGTGAGGAGCTGTTTCTCCATGGGAAAGCCCTTTCCCATCAGCACAAAGGGACAGGCAGGTATTGCTCTTGGGTGAAGCAAAAGGGGCCTGGGAGGGGGCAGAGAGAAGCCATTACCACCCAAGTGTGCGTGCACGCATCTCTGTGGTATACAGAGGAGATGCTGAAGTGGCTCATATCTGCCTGACGTAGAGACCAGGATAGAGTAGAGGGCTTTGTATCCGATGGAGGCAAGAAGTGGGCACAGGGGTGGCATCTAGGAATTGGAGAGATCCCCGACTCCACCTTAGCCTAAATGAAGTCTATACTGATAAATACTCAAGGGTTGTCTTTTACAGGGGGCTGGGGAGTTCTTTTTGAAAGGAGTGCATGAGTGAGGGCAGAAAAGGTCAGAGCAGGTGAGTGGTTGTTAGGTGGCTTGGGGTGACTTGCATCCATCGTGCTCTTGTCTGGCAAGTCCTCCTCATCCAATTCAAGTTCCACATAGTGACTTGTCTTTCCATAGGGAAGGGATTGGGAGTGCAGTCCTTGTCACCTCAGGCTCTGGTCAGGCTGCAAAGGGCTCCCTGTTCAGGCTCCTTCTGGTTGGTTGTTTTTGTCCATTTCTCTCTCTGCACCTCTTACCTCGGATCAGAAAGCAAGCCCAGGCAGGTGCAGGACAGCTCTCTGCTTGGCGTTGCCCAATCTAACCAGGGAGGCTGGCCGGTCCCCGTTTGTCCATGAGAGCCGAGGGCCAGCATGTGTCAGTATGAACTCAGGAATAGAAACTCGAGGCCTTTAAAATAAGAGGGAGAAAAATCCGCAATGCATACCTGTAACCCCCTGGAACCCAAGTGCCAGAATTAATTCCTAGATGCTGCTTCTGTTTGAACAAAAAGTCACTGCTTTTACACTTGAAAAAACACACTCGAAAAATGTTCAACTCCATGAAAACTGTTTTTCGACTTTAAGAACTTATTTGGTGTTTTTACTGTTTCCTTTGACTGCCATTCCACCAGTAAATCATTGGTTGATTTGCATTGCACACTGGGGCTGGGGCAGGGGGTGCAGGGGTCCTTACACAGAGCCAGACTTGGGCTCGCTCAGGAACGGGGCGGGAATGTGAAAGTCATTGCGGTTCCTGGGGCACCAGGGTGCGGGGGAGGGGACTTTCTCACCTTCCTGACCTGCTCTTGGCAGCACCTGTCGCCAGCCCGGCACAGAGCCAGGCCTTGCTCATGCACTTTTCATCACTGTCCGGTGGCAGGTGGGAAAGGGAGACAAAACCAGACCTGTTTCCTCCCCCCATTTTTTCCAAATTTCAATGTGCCAAATCTTTAAAACTTTGCAGATACAAATCTTGAAATTTCATTAATCAGAACTTGTTCATGTAAACAGTTTGCTTTTTTGACTATAGGAAAAACAGTAGAGATCTCTTAAGAGCATCCAGCATGGCTGAGCTCCCCCTTTTTTTTTTGAGGACAGCTAGAAGTGTAATAGAAACGACTCCCCAGGTCCCTCCAACCCAGTCTTCAAGCTGCACTGCATTAAACCAGCTCGCTAGCTAACACAGGGAAATACTGCACCCTAGTCCTCCATGGGCCAAGAAACTTCCAGAAGCATTAAAACATAGTTGAAGTACATCACTTCTCACCATGCGGGTAGTCAGTTGGCTATTTGTCCCTTGTGTTTTATTTATTCCATAATTATGTTTGTACTGTTTGTTTTGTAAAGGGTAATGAAACATACATTTTAATTTTGCTTAAAAAATTTGACCCAATCTTTCAAGAACTGTTTATTTTTCATTGGGGGGAGGGGATTAATCAGTTAATTTGTTTTGAAATATCTGGGTGTTCTTTGAGTTAAAAAATTGTGAGGCAGGGATTTGTGAGTGAGACATTCACATGTGAAAGATTACTTCACTAGTTATCCGCTTCAGCAGAATAAAGTGTGTATATGTACATAGATGTAAGTAATCGACTCCATTGTGCAGTGCCTTTTAGATGTTCCACTTTCTATAAAGTCTTCAGATTTTTGCATATATATTATATATATATATATGATGTAATGTTATAGAAATATATGTATAATATACATATTTTTTCCAGGGGTATCTGATAGCTCTGTATTTTGTTATGGAAGTTGAAAGAAAAAAAGTATTTTACCTCAGAAATTAAAGTTAAATAAAAAAATACTTTTAAGTAATGTTTACAGGGTGTTGATGGTGTTGACATGCTGCTCCAGGATGGTCATGGCGGAGAATTTGCCAAGCCTGTGCCCACTCACCCCACCCCACCCACCCTATGTCCTGTTGCACAGGTGCCAGCACAGTGAGGAAACAGGTCTCCTGATAGCTTTGGGGGACTGTCCACATCCTGGCGTCAGTGGCCGCTGCTAGATAAAGGACAGCTGAAGCCAGGGACACGAGTGCGTGGGGGAAATTACCTCAAGATTGTTCTGAGGCTTAAGGGTACACGGCAGAGGGGTGCCAGCCAGGCTCAGTTGGTAGAGCACAGGGCTCTTGATATCACGGTCGTGAGTTAAAGCCCCGCATTGGGCACAGAGTTTACTTTAGAATTAAAAACTTAGAAATAAAACCGTACGTGACAAAGCCAGACCCGATAGGCCATGCTTTGTATGGTTCTGTTTAGGAAATGACCAGAACTGGCAAGTCTGTGGAGACAGAACCTAAACCCAGCGATTGCTGAGGAGAGCAGGGCTGCTGATGGGCCATGTGTTGTTCTTGGAGGGATGGGTATGTTCTGCAGTTCGTGCTGATAAAAACCACTGAGTCACAATTACTCTGAAAGGGTGAATTCTATCTCAATAAAGGTGGTTTTGTGTGGTATGTGACAAGCCAGTACTAGGGAAGCCAGTAGAGGATAGGAATCCAGAGGGACCCTGGGGGGGGGTCCTCACTGTGATGTCAAATGCCCCCCAACCCAGCCTAGGAAAGATGGTGCCAGGCTGTCATTTCGTTTCACCGCCTAAGGTCCCCACGTTTGTAGAATCACAGCCCAGATGTTCAGTTTGACTCCTCTTGAGGGGTCCTGTGAGTTCAGAAAGTCTGGGATCAATGTGGGGTGAAGCTGGAGAGGCAACCTAGGGCAGATCACAGAAGGTTTAGGAGATTCCCAGGGAAGGCATATTTACTCTGCTAGCAGTGGCTGGCCCCAGAACTTTACAAGAACTTGGGCTAGCTGGTGAGGAGCATGGCAGTCACAGCCTCGGGGGCCACCCAGGCTGTTAAGATCGCTGCTTGAGTACAAATGAAGTGACAGACTGGGTGAGTCTCTGAAGCCACCCAAGTCAAGCTGGGAGTGAGCTCAAATGCAGACAGACCTCCGTGCCTGGAGTCCTCCCCAATCCCCACCCACCCACCCACCCCAGCCTCTCACTGCTGGAAGCAAAATGAGACAGATGGGTTAGGAACAAAATTGGGCCTTAGTTTTGAGACCAAGCTGCAAGCATCTGGCTGTGCCACCTTGTGTGGTGACGATGTAGGTGCCAGGCAGGGAGCAGGGGGGTGCACAAGGAAAGCAGGAGGGGAGAAGGTAGGCTCAGCCCCTCAGGCGCCTGGCTGGCTACTAGCCTGCGGCCTCCAGGTTACCCGCACACAGCCTGTGCTGCAGGGGGAGCAATGACCCTGCGGCAGGTGCCGTTTACCCCCATTTTACGGAGCAGACTGGGTCACAGCTGGTCACTGGTGTGGTTGGGGTGCAAGGCCCAGTACCTGTGCTCTGCATGAGGCCAGGCCGCTGACCTGCTCTGGCCCACTGCCCAGAACGCCCTCCGTCCCTCGCCTCTACCTGGCCTGTTACATCTTTTCTAGAACAAGGCTCAGATGGCAAGGCCAGGCTTGTCGCGACCCCCCCGGCGGGTTCTGCCCCGGTGCCCACCTGGACCTCAGCACCACCACCTTCATGCTGCTGGTGCCCTGCTGCTCCAGCTGCTCAGGGGCCACTCAGGAAGCCGAGAGCCTGAGTGTCCAGCACGATGCTGATGCCTGAGGGCACCAAGCAGCCGTGTGTGGGGTGGATGGGTGACGAGAAGCAAAGTGGGTTTGGTGGGTGGGGTCGGGATGCAGGATTGGAGTTGGACAAAGAGACTGGGGGGCAGTGGCCCTCCTGTATCCAGCATCTGTGGCAAGCTCACATGCCATGTGCTGAAGGCACTGATCCCTGGCCCCCTGCCTCCCGCACCACTGCTGCACCTGCAGTTTCCCTCCCACCGCCACCTTCATGCTGTCTCCCTCCTGGGGCCACGCTCCCTCTTCGCTGCACACCTGCCCCTGCCCCCAGGCACACGCAGCCTGTGCTCCCTATCAGTGTCCACACGGAGATGTGGGCAGGAGGGAAATGAACCAACACCCCTCCCACTAAGGGTGCTCCTAGACAGCCCCTTTGGGGTCTCTCCCGTCCTGCCCCCGGCTGGGATCTACCTACGTGGTCCAGTTTCGCTCACCTGCCCCTGGACCGGCCAAAAAAACGTTTTTAAAGTGTGTGCAAGGGTGCCTAAGTGACTCTGTCGATGAAGCGCCTGCCTTCAGCTCAGGTCATGACCTCAGGGTCCTAGGATTGAGCCCCAGGTCAGGTCCCCTGCTCAGTGGGGAGTCTGCTTCTCCCTCCTGCCCCTCTCCCAGCTCAGGCTGCCTCATTCTCCAATGGATAAATACAATCTTTACTTTTTATTTATTTATTTTAAAAGATTTTATTTATCCATGAGAGACACAGAGAGAGGCAGAGACACAGGCAGAGGGAGAAGCAGGCTCCAAGCAGGGAGCCCGATGCAGGACTCGATCCCGGGTCTCCGGGATCACGACCCGGCCCAAAGGCCGAAGGCAGGCACCAAACCGCTGAGCCACCAGGGCTGCCCAAATTCTTTAAAAAATAAAAAATAAATTAAAAAAAAAATAGGGATGCCTGGGTGGCTCAGTGGTTGACATCTGCCTTTGGCTCAGGTCATTATCCTGGGGTCCTGGATCAAGTTCCACATTGAGCTCCCTGTGAGGAGCCTGCTTCTCCCTCTGCCTGTGTGTCTGTCTCTCTGTCTCTCATGAATAAATAAATAAAATCTTTTTAAAAATAAAATAATAAAAAATACAAATAATAAAGGATGTGCAATAAGTCAGCTGAAAACCCCCAAGAAGGCCTGCTGTCTAGATAGCCGCTCACTCCAGCTCCTCCTCCCTAGTCAGGCTCCAGGGCCCTTGTCCCAGCAGAGGGTGTGCTGACACTCTGAGGAGAGGAGAGAAGCTGGCGCTAGCCTTGCTCCCACCGTCCCACCTCTGCCATTTCACTGGCTAGGAGATTACAGAGCCTCTCTGTGTCTCAACCTCCCTATTTTATGGGGTGGTTGTGGAGATGAAATGATGCACATAAAGCACTTAGTACTCAGAATCTTTTTAAGTTTTTTTTTTAAGATTTTATTTGACACACAGAGAGCACACAAGCAGAAGCAGGGGCAGAGGGAGAAGCAGACCCCCGCTGAGCAGGGAGCCTGATGCGGACTCAATCCTAGGACCCCAGGATCATGACCTGAGCTGGAAGCAGATGCTTCACCAACTAGGTGACCCAATTGGATGACCAAGCCACTCAGATGCCCCTAAAAATTTCATTTTAAGTCATCTCTACATCCACCATGTGGCTCAAAGTTGCAACCCCAAGGTCAAGAGTCACACACTCCCCCAACCAACTCGGCCAGCCAGGTGCCCCTCAAAATTATTTTTTCGGTGGACTGACAGGATGTTTCTCTGAGGTCCACTCTGTCAGCTTGTTCCTGTGCTGCTGGGCTTCGTGCCTCCGCCTCCCTCTCTTGCCCCTCTCAAGAGGGCACCGAGATGCTAGGATATCTGTTTCACAGCAGACAGAAATGAGGCCCAGGGTGGGTGACATGTCCAACTGATTCAAACCAGCCTCCTGACTCCGAGTCCCTTGCTTTCCCCATTCATGGCCCTTGGGCCTCAGAGGCAAGAGCGAAGCACCTGTAAGGATCAGATGCACAGAACTGGGAGCAGTGGGGGGCCCCTAGCCTTGATGTGTCAACGCTGTCGGGCCCCATGTCCACTCCGGAGCCCAAGAGGGGAAGCTGGCCTCTGCCACAGGCCCAGGGAGGGGCCCTAGCTCTGGTCAAACAGGCTGCAGGGACCGGGCTGACTGCTGACCTGAGAGGGATAAAGATCAGAGATTAGAGCCTGCCCCAGTGCAGACCAGCCCCCCCCAGGAGGGGTCCCCAGGGGCTCTGAACCCCCAGGGGGCGGTGGCCTCCAGGATCTGGGGATGAGGTCTAGGCAGGTGACAGGGCGGGCAGCCCAAGCAGTGGGCTGAGCCTGGGAACCCAAGAAGCTGCAGGGCCTTGCCTCAGCTGGCAGACGCTGGCCCCAGTCAGACATCAGCCCAGATGCTGTTCTGCAACAGCCTCAGTCCCAGAGTGGAGGCCCACCTCTGGCCTCTACCTGCAGTCTTGCAGGGACCTCACGGAGGGGGGGTTGCTGCGGAGGCAAGAGGATGGAGGGACCCCTCCTTCCAGGGGGCAGAGATCAGCCTTGAACTGGTTGGCGGGGGCGGACCCCTTGTTCTGGTATGCCCTTAAGACTTCCTTGCCCCACCCCACCCCCATTCCTCAGGGAGGGCAACCGGCTTAATCTGCTGTTTGGAGGGCATCTTCTTTGTATGGTTTTGTCTTCTTAGCAACTGATGGGAAGGAGAGGGGAGGGGAAACTGAGTCCTGTGTGTTGTCGGCTAGCCAGCTGCTTCCACCCCCATGTTGAAAGTACTCACCTTGAGCTCACTCACCCCGATGCACCCTCTGCAGCGGGCGCTGTTACTGCCCCCATTCTGCAGATGAAGAGAAGGCCAAGGAAGGTCAACACCACTAGTGAGCAGGTATGTAGCCAAACCAGGCCCCAGCCCGAGTTCCTGAATTCCCCAGCACCTCCCTGCCTCTCAGCTACCAGAGAGAGTACTACCCAGACCTGGGACAGCACCCCCAACCCACCCCCCACCCCCACCTCAGGAAGGCAGCAGGAGTCTCAGTGGCTGGAAAGAGGCCCCTGAATTCCCTTAGGGCACCTTGTGGAGTCAGGAAGCAAGAACCTGGGGAGGGGGTGCTCTGCGGGGATAGCCTCCAGGCCACACGCAGTGCCTATAGACGCTTTCCAGGGACTCACACTGCCTTAGGGACAAACATGCCCACGTAATGCATTGAAATGCCAGACCCATGGTGGCCTGGTGACCATGGTCATTCATGTATTCAAGTAGCATTTCCTGAGCACCTGCCCCCGTGCCAGGCTCTGTCCTGGGATTTCAGAGTCAAATAAAGACTCTCCTTATGCACCACCAGGAGCCTCAGTCCTGCAGGCCGCAGGGTAATCAGGACACCCCCACCCCACCCCTGTCCCTCCAGGGCCAGGGCCTCTCTGGCACTGAAGCATCTCCAGCAAGCTGCAATGTTCCTGTTCTGGGGAATTTTCAATGCTGACTTGGGCAGGCAGGAGCTCTGGTGTTCCCACCATCCTCAAGGAGTTCCCACTCACCCCACACCCCTTCTGGAAAAAAAACAGGGCCCCAAGTCCCCCTTCTTACCTTGGGCAGTCCCCAGAGGGACTAGTGCCCTTCGCTGTCAACACCTGCAGGTCACCTTTGGAGCTGGAGCTGCAGCCAAGGTTCCTCCCTGCTCCCCCCTCCCACATGGGGTCGGAGCAGGTGCTCTGCTCTGGAGAGGTTAGTGTGTATATTCAGTGACCCAGTAACCAGAACACAGCTCCCTCCAGGTGGATCAGGCTGATGGGGGGCCTCGGTCCCTGCAGACCTAGCTCTGTCCTCAGAGAGTACTATCTGATGCCCCCAGGACACAGATGTGGGCAGCTGGCTACCCAGCTGGCTTGGGTTGGGGCCCCCAGGGGGAGATGGAGGAAGAGGAGATGGCATCCAGGACAGCAGCCTAGAGGAACTTGTGAGGGTGGCATACCCCTTGGGAGAGAGGATGGGGGAGGGAGGGGATGAGGGGAGAGGAACACAGGGCAGGAGGGTGGGCAGGGAACCCCCCCCCCAGCTGCCTGCCCGCAGTATTGATCTGCTAGATTACTCAATTTCACCCGTATTGATCAGGTAATTGCTTTATCTCGGGTCTCATTTGAGCTGTGCATTCTCCCGGCTTCCCCTTCTCTCTCCCTCTTGTTTCTTCTAGCAGCCTGACACAGGCTCCTTAACACACAGCATGTGTAGACAGAAGTTTGGTTAGCCTGCCCTGGGTTGGTGTTGGGGCAGACGGAGGAGGGGGCCCGGCCCCTGAGCTCTCGCCTCTCAAGAAGCCCTTCCTGGCTCAGGAGAGTGGAAGCATCTGCCCCCTGGGCTCCAAGGTCCAGGACAGAGCCGGGGAAATAGAGTCCTGGGCTCCAGCTTCCACTGCCTCTTCTCACCCCTCCCACCCATCGCTCCCAGACTAGGACCTGATGCCCCCTACCTGCCCCCCTCGCTGCCTCCTGCCACTTCTTCAACTACAATCCACAGGGCCCTGACCTCCCTACAGCCCCTCCTGCCCTCCCCAGCAACCCCCTGCCCAGCCCCCACCCCCTAGGCCCAGGCAGCCTGGGGAACGGGAACCAGGGAAGGGAGCTCACCCTCCCCAGGGGTCTACAGCCTGAAGGGGAGGGGAACAGGGTTCCCCAGGGAGCCCCCAGTCTGAGAAGCAACAGCTCCTGGCTTCCTGAGCCCCCATCTGCAGGACACAGACCCATCTGAGGACCGGAAGACCCACACAAAAGACGAAAGACAAGGCCCAGGGACGCAAGGGTGAATCAGTAGTTAAGCACCTTCCTTTGGCCCAGGGTGTGATCCTGGAGACCCGGGGTTGAGTCCCACATCGGGCTCCCCACATGGAGCCTGCTTCTCCCTTTGCCTGTGTATCTGCCTCTCTCTCTGTGTCTCTCAGGAATAAACAAATAAAATCTTTATTTTTTTTTATAATTTTTTTATTTATTTATAATAGTCACATAGAATGAGAGAGAGAGAGGCAGAGACACAGGCAGAGGGAGAAGCAGACTCCATGCACCGGGAGCCCGACGTGGGATTCGATCCTGGGTCTCCAGGATCGCGCCCTGGGCCAAAGGCAGGCGCCAAACCACTGCGCCACCCAGGGATCCCTAAATAAAATCTTTAAAAAAAAAAGGACAAGGCCCAGAGGGGAGCAAGCAGCAAAGGGGCCTGGACCATCTTCCAGAAATCACAGGCCGGTCGAGCAGAGGGGGGCAGCTGATACTGAAATTATCATTTGCAAATGGTACCCCTGGAGCCAGGTCATCTGCAGTCTGTGACCAAGGGGACACATCCACCAGCAGCCATGTCCTCCGTCCTGCCCACGCTCTGGGCTCCTGTCATCCTGGAATCCCTGCCCAGATGACTGGAAAGGTGAGGAGTCTATGCCCCAGATGTACCCGCGGAGCAGGGATGCGGGGAGCAGGTGCCTGTCTGTTCTCCCCCACAAGCACCTGCCCATGCCAGGAATGGACCAGGCTACAAAAGTACTTAATGTTGGAGCTCTGTCTGCAAAACTTCTACTGAGAACTTGGTTTATAAAACAGATAAAAGCCTTATGTGACCTCCAAAGACAATGAAATCTCAACCCCTCAAACGCCTCCTAGGTGCCAAAGGGCCAATGTCAGGGCAATTTGAAAAGCGCTGCATTGAGACAGAACAGCAGGGGACCTCTCTTAGAGGAGCCTCGGTGGTGGGCGGACTGGAGCGTGTCCAGGTCCCCTCTGAGCAGAGACTGCTGCAGGGATGATTGGCTGGTGACCCTTGCTCCCCTGTGCTCCCCTGTGCTCCCCTGTGCAGCCTAAGTACTAAGTAGTGGGAGGGAGAGCAGGACAGGGGGCTAAGGGCAGGAGCAGCCAGGGAATGGAAGGGAACAGAAGGGCCACTTTTGCCTCAGTCCCCCGAGAAGAGGGCAGCCAGCACTTTCACGAACAGGGGCAAAGCTACAAATTTAGTCAACAGAACTTTCTGAGACCATGTGCCAGGTGGGAAGGTGGGCACAGGAATTCCTGGTGAAGGCAATGGCTTGGAACTCCCCCAGGTGGAGTTTAGAGACCCGACGGCAGCTCAGCCTCCCAACCCCTGACTGCACCCATGCCTACCACCCAGGGCCACCCAGGCCCCTCTGGCCCCTGCAAGGAAAGCAGGGCATCCGCATGCATTCTGCATGCAGGGGTCCGGGAGCAAGGCAGGTTTGGGGAGTGGGGGGTGGTGTGCAGAGGTGACTGCCCCCACTGGGCCCTCTCGGTGTGCTCTCCCTGCCACGAACACGCAGGCCTCCCTCAGCACCCTCTGCCAGCAGTGCCCTCGGAGCCCACCACAGCTCTTCTCCATAGGTGCTCCAGGGCAGAGGACAAGCCCTCCACCCCCCTTCCCCCGTGTCTGGTCTTCATGCTGTGTGGAAGTTTCTGTGTCACCCGCATTCCTCCTGCCATTCCTGCAGCCTCCCCACCCCAACTCTTCTTCCACTCAAATGTCTCCACATTTCCAGCCTCTCCATCCACCAGCCAGGCCCCTGCCCTGCCCTTTGCTCTGGCCTCCTGCTGTGAGGCCTGGAGAAGGAGGAATGATTGTCCTGGCATGTGTGGGGCCATCTCCCTTCCAATGCTGAAGCTCCCAAATCCAGGGGGGCAACCTCTGGGTCCCACGCAGGGCGGGACGCTCGCGCCTCGGGTCCAGCTCAAGGGCCTGGATCCGGGCAGGGTCTGGAGAGCAGCACTTGCCCCGAGTACAAGGATACAGAGGCAGGCACGCACGCATACACACAGGCACATACAGACACACACACAAACACAGACACACAAACGCAGACACACAGACACACATGCACACAGACACATACAGACACACACGGACACACACAGCACACGGACACAAACACATACAGACACATACAGACACACACAGACACATACACACAAAGACACACACAGTCACACACACAGACATACACACAGACACCCGCACACATATGCACCGAGACGCTCCTTGACAGGCTTCGAAACAAAGCAGAACCCACACACCAGGAGCAGACATCCATAGAAACGCAGACACACCCTCAGACGGACACGCAGACAGCTCCAGGCTCACACACCCACGTTCCCAGAGACAGGTGTGCATGGACACAGATGGACACATAAGCAGGCCAACAACGCATGCTGCAAGTACAAAACCTGATGAACACCTACGCGTGAAACCACATGGCCGACACACAGAGACACACACTCACTCCCCGGTTCCTCCAAGACACACAGACACACACCTGCCGACAGACACAGGCGGACACCCACTCAGAGACACAAAGACGCCTTCACCGGTGCCCACGAGTGAGCAGCTTTCCACATTCCAGAGCTTTCCCTGGTTGGCCTTGGGATTTGGGAGGTGAGCCCAGTTCCTCCCGGCCCGTCCACCCTTGCTCTCTGGGAGGACGGGGGGGGGGGGGGGGGGGGGGGGGGCAACAGAACCGACTAGTACACCCCCTGGGGGCCCTGCCCAGTGCCAGGAGCAGCCTCTTCAGGGAGGGGGGCAGGCGTGGGAGGCCCTGGCTCCCTCTCGGGGCTGCTGGCGGGGCTGGGGAGCAAGAGTGAAATGGGTTTATTACTGGGAGTCTGTTGCCTCGATTGGTATCGATCCCGCATGTCACCTTCCATTGCCACTAATGGGACATGAAGAGTCTCCACCGACACCACAGCCAGGGACTTGGGGCTCTCCCGCACCGCTGCCCCTCCCCCACCCAGGTCTAAGGCTGCTTCCAGGGGCCCAACCTGGGCTGCACCCCTCCTCCTGTCCTCCCTCTACTCCTGAGGTCCCTAGTCCTCCTCCATCGTGGCCACCGGGGAGCCTGACCTCTGCATTCGGGAGCATCCCTGTGCCCTGGTCCCTCCATTCAGGGGTGTCCCTTCTCCTGTTCTCCCCACCGAGTCTAATCTCTGTCACCACTGTCATAATGGACCGGCCAGCAGACCCATCCTGGCCTCTGCCCCGTCCCCAGCTCCAGTCCATCAACTGCCATGACCTGGGGTGGGACCCCGCAGGGAAGGAGGAGAGGCCTGTCCTTCTCCTTCTGCCCAGTCCTCACGCCTGCGGCCCCACCTCGCACCCTGCGCAGCCCCGGAGCAGGGCCCCCTGGGTCTGAGCCGCCCCAGGTCTCCTGTCCTGCCCGTTCTGAGTCAGGTGGTTACAAAGCCCAAGGAAGGCCTCAGAGAACCGTGCGGGGTGATGAGGTCTTGAACCAAAGTGTCAGTGTCCGTAGGCTCGTGCTGGTTCCTCGAGTAGGAACAGGAAGCTCGTCCTTCAGGCTCCAGCAGAGCATCCTTTGGTTTGTCTGAGTCTGTGCCACCAAGCCCTGGGGTCAGCCGGGAAGCTGAGGCCTGGGGAGGAGACCAGGTAGACCCTGGGAGACCGCCAGAGCCAGCTCCAAGCCCCGAGTGGGAAGGGCTGTTGCCTCCAGACGGGACTGAGGTCTCCACGGCCCCTCACTTGGCGCCCATTATTGTGTCCCTGTGTCAGGAAAATTAGGGAGCTGGAGCAAGCAGTGTAAAATTAAAGGCAATGAAGTTAGGGGTTTTGAGGGCCGTTTTGAACAGGGTAGTGGGATTGGCTAGTGTGAGACGCTGGTTGGGTGCCTTCTGGGTTATTCACTCAGCCATCGTTGGTAGAGCAGCCCCCGATCCAGGCATGCACCACAGGTGCTCACAAGAGCAAAGGAAAGGGCTGGATTTGAGTGGGGGACCCTCATCCCCAGAGGGCACTAGGCCATTTACCTATGTCTTGGGGAAGAAATAGGAGGCCCAGTGTGCCACCCCAGAAGCCAGTGTCTGTGCCCACCTCCTGGCTTCCTGGTGCCTGGCCCAGCCCCCTGGGTGTGACCCGGATGGGGCAGGGGGGCTGCTGCGTTGATCAGCTTTATGGGAATATGGGAGGAAGTGGGCAGGGAAGTATGTGGAGCAGCACAAGAGGAAAGGTGAAAACCTTCACAGGCCCAGAGGCAGCTTGTCAGTTCCCGCAAGGACTTACAGTTCAAGACACGGGGACTTTCCTGGGAGCTGGGGCAACGGCAGGAAGTGGGAAAGCAGAAAAGCCAGGAGCCTCCCTCCCTGGAGGCCACTCAGATGCTGCCTCTCAGGGGAACTTGTGAGGCAGGGGGTGGTCTGCGTGACCCTGTGGAGCCCAGGCCCCAGACCAAGGTCTCAGTCCCCCCTTCAGGGTCTGTGCCCCAGGAAGATCCTCTGATAGGGCAAGGCCTTCATGGAGAGGAGAGGGGCAAATTGTCCTCCTGGCCTCAGTGGCTTCTGGCTCCTAACTCTAACAGACCTGCGTCCTCAATGGAGGGAGCTGGAATGGGGTGATGGTGCATATGGCTGAGACGCTTATTGGAGTGAGCACAGGCCAATGGTACCTAAGGGAAGTCGGGGCACCACGTCTCAGGGCCAGCCTCAGTTCCCCTGTGGCACCTCTGCATCCCCCATGGACTTCCAGCTTGCCTGGTCCCTGCTAATCCTGCTCCCCTTCGGCCTGCATTCAACAACCAAGACACACATTTGGTGCCCCCCAGGACCCTCTCCCTGTGGCCCCTAGCAGCCTATCTCTCCCATCAATCATCCTCTCCCTCTCTCACCTTTCTTACCGTCATGTTGGCTTCGGTTGATTTAACCAGAAAACAACCCCCAGAATTGAATTCCATGGCCCTCCATCAGCTGGGGCTGGGAGGGGCTGTGTAATGAGGGGGGAGGGCAACTTGGCCTCCCAGAGCCAGGGAGGAAAACAAGAAAATCATATTGATTCCCTGATGACAGCTGACAACGTCCTCCTCCCCGCTGGAGCCTGGGGAGAAGGGCTGGAGGCCCCATGGTCTCCAGGGTCCTCCAGGGTCCTCTGCCCCCAGGACTTTCAAGACAGAGGCTCTGGTTTCCCCTGAGAAGCCCCTCCTGAGGTCAGGTGCCCAAAACATCCCCTCCCAGAGTATTCTGGAATCCTACCCCTTTCCCCCATCCTACTATTTCTGTAGCAGGATACCCACACCCCCTGCTTCCTCTTGTCTGGTGTGTTATGCCTGGGTTGGAAGTTCTTCCTGCTGTCTGGCTTTGAGTCATATTATAGAAAAAAGAAAAAAATCATTTTCCAGAACTCCAGGAAGAAAGATATATAATAGGTGCTTGAAAATCCTCAGAGAAAATGCATGAGGTGAACCATTCATATCATCTAATACTCACAACTCAGAGAAATCATTAGATGTGAGGATCCCGTGCTCCCTGTGTGCAGGCCAGGGCCTGGGACCCCGGGGGAGAGGGGGTCGGGGATCAGGTGGTGGGAAGAAGCCCAGGTTTTGCACGGGACTCTCTTGGGGTCCCGGCTCTAGCTCCACAGAAAGTTCCCTTCGAAAGGACTGGTTATTAGGGAAGGGTAGACATCTGGTAGGACTTCCCCACACTTTGTGTCCGTCTTCCTCCAACCTCCAACCGACGGCAGGCGCCTTCATACTGTGTCTACCTTGGTCTCATGTTTTAGGAGCCACCGGCCCCAGAGGCAGGCTCTGGTGCTAAGCACCTGCTGAGAGACACGCCCTCCCACCCCAGCCCTCACCGAGGATGGGGGGACGCGGGCCATGGTGCCACTGGCCCCCGAAGGGTTAATGCTATTGTCTGAAAACCACATCAGCTCCCCTGGGAGCTTGGAGATCCTGCTCTCATTTTAAGTAACCCTAACTCCGTGTGTGATGAGCGAGGGCCGCTGGGCGAGGAGTGCGCCAGAAGAAGCAGGGGACGGAGCAGGGGACAGCTCTGCACCAAGGTAAGGTACTTGGGTGGCAGGTGTGCAGCTGAGCTGGCCCCCACGCCCCCCAGCTGTGGATCCAGCTGTGGAGCATTCGGGTAGGGGGTTGGCTTGGAGACCGGGCACCATGGGGGTGAGAGCCCCAGGATGGCAGATTTCCCCCGTTGGGTGCGGGACAGCCGCAGAGCCAGGTGCTGGGCCGTCAGGGCGGGAAGAAGCAGGGTCCTCACAGAGACAGCTGGCCTCCTCTCCCCAGATGGGGCACCAGGGGGGTCGGGTGTCCGCTTGCGGCAGCGGGGCGGGGAGGGGGGCGGTTAACGGAGTCTGAGTCAGGCTGGGGCTGAATGGAGGATGGGCTCAGGCTTCCCTGCGCCTGGCCGCCTGTGGCTGCAGCAGCTCCCCGAGCACCACCCACCTGGCTGCGGGTTCAGGACTGACTAAGGGTCTGGGCATCACAACCTGGGTCTGCTGAGAAGCAGGGCGTGGGCAGAGGTCCCGAGGGTGGCAGAGTGACGACCGTGCCCCGACCCGAGCCAGGCTGGGGTGAAGCGGACAGGGCGGATGTGCCTGCGCCCTGTGCCCGCTTGTCTCCCTTCCTCAGACTCCTGGCATCCTTCCCAAGGACTAGAACCAAGAAGGCTGAAGTCTGAGCACCCCTGGGCCCTAGGGCAGGTGGCGGCTCTGCGAGGCTAGAGAGACACAGTTAAGTGATGCCGCTGTCTGTCCCCAGCCCTCCCGAAGGACCAGATGAGAAGGGCCAGGGAGGAGTACAGTGCCCCTGCCGCTCGGCCCCAAGCCCCTTTTTGGCCCTGCTGGGTAGGGGGAGAGGGGCCTCACTCAGCTTGGGGCTCAGTGGAAGTGGAAGTCAGGGTTCACTAGGACTGAGGTGAGGGCACGGGTTGAGGCAGAGGCTGCAGGTGAACTGGGATGGGGGGGCGTCCGAATGTGGAAGCCCCCACTGGCGGGCGAGGTCCCGAAGCCCCGTCCCTGTCTGCTCAGACCCAGCTGCCAGAGCCCCAGCTTAGCATTCAGCTGGGAGCTTTCACTTCCTCAGGCAGGCCGGGCTCCTCAGCCAACTCAGCACCGGCTGGAGGGGATTTCTTGTCCCCGTGTGGGGGGGGTACAGAGGGAAGGACCGGGGATGTCCAGACAGGGGGATCCCCAGGATACAGCTGCCTGCCGGGAATGAGGTGGAAGGAACCAGGGCTGGGGTAGCCCCGGGGAGGGGTGCAGCACCAAAAGGCTTGTGTAAGGCAGAGGCAGGCGTGCAAGGGGGTTGCAGGTGCCCAGGGGCCAGGGAGCTAGGGGCCTGCATTCTGTGCATGGGTGAGAGACAGGAGCAGGACAGGGACAGAGGCAGGCGGCAGGGCACATGTGAGAAGTAAAGACAGAAAAGGAACAGCCTTGAAACCGAGACAGAAGAGGATGGACCACAGAGATGCCGGGGAAGGAAGACTCAAGAAGCCTGGTAGACAGGGGAGTGGAACAGAGGAGAAGAAACTGTAGGAAGCAGGAAATGAGCTGAAGAGGCAAAGGTCAACCCAAGCAAAACAGTGAGGGGTGGGGGCGGGGCTGGGATCCCGCCTCCTGACCCTCAGTGCTCTTCCCCTAACCCTGGGCCTCAGGGCCCGGCCGCCTTCCCCCAATTTCCAGCCGCCAGGCAGGTCTGGGCTGGGGCCCCCGGGATGTCGGGCTTTGCATTTCAAGTCACCCAGCGGCACAAACCCTTTAAAACCCAAGGCCCCCAGAGACGCGGAGACCAGAGGCAGAGGATCTGCAAGGGGCTGGGGCTGGGGGGGCAACGACCTGAGACCTGAGGGCCCTTGGAGGGGGAAGCGGCTGCCTGGGGACCCTCCTGGGGGAGCAGCAAGGAGGGGCGCCTCTCCCAGTTGGGGTGCTGGCTGATGCTCCAGGGGAGAGACGTGGGTTCAGCTGGTGGAGCATGGGGAAGGGCTCCTTGGATTTGGACCTGGCAGGAGGGACAAGATGCCCTGGGGTCTTAGAAAAGAAAGAACATGCATCCCTGCCCCTCCCCCAAATTCCCCAAGGGAAAAGGTGGTTGGGCTGGCCTGCCCCAGCCCCCAGCCCCTCTTGCACTCCCACCTAAGCAGCTTTAGCTAATAGCATTAGGGGAAGTCTCAGGACTACCTACTCTCCACTTGGGGCTGAGATCAAGGGGACAGACCAGAGGCTTCTAATCAGATTGGGGATTTGGCGGAGGGGTGGGGGGTGCTGAGCCCCTGGAAGCTGTCATCTCTGTGCTTCTACTGTCCCCCTCTGGGCTGGTCTCCCCACCGTGACCTTTCCCTCCCGGCCTGTGTCCACAGCCCACGGTCCCCACAGCCGGCTCTCTCACTGCTCCCCCACTCTCTCTGTGGCTCCCCCCCCCCCCCCCCCCCCCGTCGGTCAGGGAGGGACTCTCGGAGAGGACCCAGTAGAGGTCAATCACGAGAGTCTGCAGTCAATCCAGGCCACCCTCTTAGAAGGCCCAACAACAAAGTCACTTTTGACGAAAAAAGTTTTGCTTATCAGATAGGTAGGCAGCATTGGTCTTAAACTCTCAATTCTTTCTTTTTCTTTTTTTTTTCTTTATTCTGAATGTGTCCCTGTGTTTTTTCGATCCTCTCATCTTACTGTGCGTCCCCCCCTCCCCGCCCCCCTGACTGATCACAGCCCAGAGCACGGAGTCAGACCTGTTCCAGGCCCGCTCTTCCACCTACCCCGGGATCTTAGGCAAGTCTCCTTACTCTTCCGAGCCTCCATTTCCTCTGCTGGTACAAGGGGGGACATGCATGGCCACCACGTCAGAGGGTTATTGTGAGGATCCAGTGCAGTAAGTAGCACGGGGGAAAATATGAAGCCCCACGTGGGCAGGATAGGGGCCCAATTCACATTAACTCAAGTCTTAAGAAGATAAGATCTTCTTCGGACATTTCCTTTGGCTGCAAGCCCCAGCATAAGGCTTACTCTCTCCTGTTTGCAGCATTTTCTGTGCTGCTTTATTAAATCGTGACCTAAACCCTACATGTGTTGTAATGAGCACTTGTACCAGCCAAGAAGGCTTCTGTTCTTCAGCAGAACACTGGTGGCCGGACAAGAATAGTTGCTCACTGCTATAACCCTTCAAACAACACAAAGCGCTTCAGAGCAGCGGCGCTGATCATTCCGGATTAGGTTATGACCCTTTCTGATTTACAGTTTTCCACGCTGGCCCCCTCAGAGCCCTCTGTACCCGGAGCCCTAGGAGCTGTGGGAGCCTGGCCCGGCCCCACAAGCCCTGCACTGCGGGCTGGGCTCCTATGCAGGAGGGAGGGGGCTGGGGGCCTGGGGTGGAGGGCTGGGGGACAGAGTGGGACAGCCTCCCTCAGCCCCAGGAGCATCACCACCGGAGCGTAGGGTAAAGCAGAGCACCAAGAATTGGGGTGAAACGCCAAGAGTGAAGGGAGAGGGTGGGTCAGCTCCTCAGGGCTCCAGCACAAAAGGAAGGGCTCAAGGGGAAACGTCTGGCAGGAGGACTTCCACATCCAAGCGGCAAGCTCCTCTAAGATGTGGGGGTCCCGGAGGGACTCCCACAAACGGGGGGAAGGCTGGATAAATGGGGAGGGGCAGGGAGTAGGGCTTGACCCCCACTACTGATGCCACTTTGGTTTTTACATTTGGGGTTTTTTCCCTTTGGAGGCCAGACAGGGAGTGTTGGCAACCTACCTGGGTGGCAGAAATTATACTTCTTGAATTAAGGTCTTGCTTTCCATTCTTTCCCTTAAGAGCTGTGTGGCCTCAGAGAATTTCCTCGATCCCTCTCAGCTCCATCTTCTGGAATACTTCTGGTGAGGTTTCTGGGTATGTCAGTTCCTGGGCAGGGTGCATGGTGCACTGAGGATCTGCTCCCGTGTGGGTTTATCATTCTCCTCTCGCCAGATCCTAGATCTACCCTGGTCTCAAATCCTCCAGACCAGGAGATACCGTCAGAACCTGGGGCAGGGGGCCGCTGTGGGAATTCCAGCAGCTCCCTCCAAGGAGGAACAGTCCTCCCTTGGGACCTCCCACCTCTGCACCCCTCCCTGCACCTTCCCCCCACTTTCCAACCCACTTGGGGTTAGACAGGAGGAATTTCCCAGTGGATAAGGCCAGAAAGGAAGGTAGGAGTGGGGATGGCTGCTTCAAGGGAAGAAAGAAGAGGAAGTCCCAGAATGTCAGCTGGCAGAGGGAATGGGGGTGGGGGGGAGCCTACTCCCAGGCTCCAGGTGACGGTGGACACACTGCGGACCCCCAGAAGCAGCTGCCCCTGAGAAGCTGCCGGTTTGTCAGCTGTCAGCTGACCCCCTGGGAAAGGAAGAGCAGGAGACCCGATGACCTCTGGTGGGGGTGGGGGGTTGCTGGGAGGGTCTCACCAGCCCAGTTGTCCTGCCTCCCCCACCTCTTTCTGCTCTGTCCCACCAGTTCTTGCTACTCCAAGCAGGGTCCATGGACTTAGGAGCTTGTTAGCAATGCAGAATTTCAGGCATCACCAAGTCCACAGCATCAGAATCTGCATTTTGGAGAGATTCTCAGGGGGATCCTTAGGCGCTTTAACAGGTTGGCGTTTGAGAAGCACCGCCATAGACTGTGGTTTGTAAGCCTTAGGAGTGGAGGGATGGTGGCTAAGCCCCAGGTGTCAGTGGCTTTCCTTCTGTGAGCCTCATCTGGAAGGTGCTGGAAGGTGCGGCGGATACTCCAGACAAGCCTTCACATGCCCTCCAGACCTGCCGGCCTAGTAAGTTCTGGCTGAGAGCAGCGCTCACCTCATCCCAACTTCACTCGAGCTGGAAACCCAGAGCCAGGTTACCTGAGCCCATCCCTGTTCACTCACGGTCCTGATTAGGCAGGTACCGCCCACCCCAGGAGCAGGCCCACACCCTGCACCCTGCTCCGTGCTCTGGACACTCTGCCTCTGTGCCCTCTTCCCTCAGTGACGGTGGGAGCCAGCCTGGAGCACCAACCTTGATCCCATCTTCTGAGCCCGGGGTTCAGTAACTCGGCAAAAACCTGTGAGTTGAGGAGCCAGACAGTCAGGGGCCGGCCACTCTGGGGGGAAGGGGGAAGACAGACATCAAACATACACATAAAGGCACCATTGGTAACTTCGTTACCACTCACGGATTCTTCTTCTTTTTTTCTTTTTTTTTTTTTTTTTTTTGATTTTTATTTATTCATTCATGAGAGACACACACAGAGAGAGGCAGAGACACAGACAGAGGGAGAAGCAGGCTCCATGCAAGGAGCCTGACGTGGGACTCGATCCCAGGTCTCCAGGATCACGCCCTGGGCTGAAGGTGGCACTAAACTGCTGAGCCACCCGGCTGCCCACCACTCACGGATTCTATTGCCAATCACTTCTCCAACACCCGCACCATGCCGGGCAAGCACCAGGTGCTGCAGACTCCTGAGTCATGAAGCAAATCCCGGCTATCCCCCAAAACTCAACCGTGTGGGCACCACAGAGCCGGGGTTTGCACCTACCACTTCCTCCCACTCGGGGTTCACCCAGAGCCAATGATTACATTTTCTCTTGGGATAAACTCCAATCCCCTTAAGCCCTGAGCAGAGATCTCATCTGTCTAAACACCCCCCCCCCCCGGAGTGGGGGCAGGATGTAGGACCCTGTGCATTCCTCTCTGGCCATGCAGGGGGCTGCATGGGGGCCTCATGGAGGTCCCCAGAGGAGGCCAGGCCCTGCCCTGGGTGCGGGGAGCTTCCTGCAGTCCCGTGTCCCCTGCCTTTCACCCCTCATGTCTTCCTGCTTCTCTTCCCTTCATTTTTGGCCTCCCGCCTCAGCAGTGACCCTCTCCTTCCGAGGCCCAGACGTGGCCCTCGCTGCCCCAAGAAGACCATGCACTGTGGCTGCGTGGCCGAGGATGCACCTGCCGTCCTGGGCAGCTCCTGGATCTCAGGTGAGCCTCCGCCGGCCCCTCACCCAGCTGCGGAGGGGCAGCCAGGGTCCTCCTGAGCCAGCGGCACCGTGTGGCACTCACCCCTCCCTCCAGGCATGGCCTTCCCCGACTGGGCCTACAAAGCAGAGTCATCCCCGGGCTCCCGGCAGATCCAGCTGTGGCACTTCATCCTAGAGCTGCTGCAGAAGGAGGAGTTCCATCATGTCATCGCCTGGCAGCAGGGAGAGTACGGGGAGTTTGTCATCAAGGATCCAGATGAGGTGGCCCGCCTCTGGGGCCGCAGGAAGTGCAAACCCCAGATGAATTATGACAAGCTGAGCCGGGCCCTCAGGTGAGAAGGGGCAGCCAGGGGGCTGGAGAGGTCAGAGTTTAAAGATGGGGCTGTGGTTGCCAGCACCCCCGTCCCCCGAGGCTTGGGAGAGACCCCGGAGTGTGGCAGGACCCCTGGTGCTTCTGGCCTGGAGGAGGGAGCACGGCTGGGCCTCTGGCTGTGTTCGCTGCCCCCGGGCCAGCTCCATGCTCTCCACCTTGGGCTCCACAGGTATTACTACAATAAGAGGATCCTGCACAAGACCAAAGGCAAGAGGTTCACATATAAGTTCAACTTCAGCAAGTTGATTGTCATCCACCATCCTCTGTGGGAGGTGCGGGCACCGCCTTCCCCCCACTTGTTGCTGGGGGCCCCTGCCCTCTTTCGGCCAGCTCTGGTGCCCATGGGCATGCCCAGTGAGGTAGGCACAAGGGCACTCCTGCCCCTGCCCTAGGAGGCCCCCAGCCCCCTGCCCCCCTGCCTTGGAGCCTGTCAGCTGCCCCATCCTTCTCCCCCTTCTAGTCCCTGAGCGCCCAGGGGCAGGGGTGGGGCCCCTGAATCACCCTGCGTGGTCGAACCACGGTCACATGATGCAGCATGCACCTGGGGGGCAAGAGGGGTTCCTTCCTTGCTAGGTGTCGCTCCTTCAGTGGTGGATCACAAGGTGGGGGGGAGCCTCGGAGGGACCTTGGGCATCTGGGCAGTGGTCATGTAACAATCATCATGAGAATGTTTCATTGTTTTACAAGTGGTTTTTGAGGCAGCGTGAGCGGGGGAACCCAGGCGGGTCCATCCCACTCCCATGCTAGCTTCTCACTCGGCAGCTCCTGCACAGCATGTTGTTTGCCCGTCATGTTGGACAGGAGACCCCCCGAGGGCTGCCAGAGGCCACTGAGGACAAGAAGGGGAGCGGCGGCAGTGCCCCTCGTGAGTGCTTGGAACTGGGGGAGCCCCAGGGAATCAGAAGCAGGGGCGGGATGACCTGCCAGGCAGAGTGCATGGGTGGGAGGCTGGAGAGAAGGGATAATACAAACCATTCATCCTCAACAAAGCGAGTACCAGCTATTTCCTAGGTGTGGGGTTCAGACAGTCAGTGACTGGTGGAATGCAGAGGAGCAGGTGTCCCGGAGAAGGCTGCCCCTGGGCTGGTGAAGCAGGTGCAGAAAGCGCCCAGCAAAGGGAATAGTGTAAAGCAGAGAGTTGGGGACACCTTCGGCTCAGGGTGTGATCCCAAGGTCCTGGGATCCAGTCCCACATCAGGCTCTGTGGGGAGCCTGCTTCTCCTCTACCTCTGCCTATGTCTCTGGCTCTCTCTCTGCATCTCTCATTAATAAATAAAATCTTTTCTTTTAAGATTTTTTATTTATTTATTCATGAGAGACAGAGAGAGAGGCAGAGACACAGGCAGAGGGAGAAGAAGGCTCCATGCAAGGAACCTGATGTGGGACTCGATCCCGGGTCTCCAGGATCACGCCCTGGGCCAAAGACAGGCACCAAACCGCTGAGCCACCCAGGGATCCCCAATAAATAAAATCTTATTTTTTTTAAAGATTTTATTTATTTATCCATGAGAGACACACAGAGAGGGAGAGACATAGGAAGAGGGAGAAGAAGCAGGCTCCATGGAGAGAGACTGATGTGGGACTCGATCCAAGGACCCCGGAATCACGCCCTGAGCCAAAGGCAGACGCTCAACTGCTGCACCACCCAGGCGTCCCTAAATAAAATCTTAAAAAAAAAAGCTGACAGCTGTGGGCAAGTGTAGCAAAGCTGAAGGACCACTGGTGGCTTGCCATGTTCAGAGAGGAAGGGATGTGACAGGCATGGGGACAGGCAGGAGGGGTGGCAGGTGAAGCTGACAAAGCAGCAGGTGTCCAGTCACAGAGGGCTCGGAAGCCCCTCTTGCCCCCCAGGTGAGAGGTTGAACTTTACCCCATGGACAGGAGGCACCCAGGAAAGAGGTACGTTGAGATTTTCATGTCACAAAGATGACTTGGTTGTATAGAGAATTTGGTTTGGAGGAGGTGCGTGGCTGGTACTGGCAGGATTGGGAAGATCTTCCAGGCAGAAGAGGGAGGGAGGAGAGCCTGGCAAGCAGAGAGAATGGTGTGTGCAAAGGCCCTGGGGCAGGAAGAAGGTTGTGGGAAAGGCCAGCATGGCAGCTCTAGCAATCCTGTGGGGAGACTGTGGAAACGTTGGCAGAGGCCAGCTCTCCCAGGGCTGTAAATAGGAAAGTGACAAAATCAGATTCTCTGTGAAGAAGGTCACAGAGACACTTGAGCAGCCCGAGGCTTGATACAGAGGTCCCAGACCTACCACCGCTCCTCTCCAGGCCGTTTCATGGGATAAAGACCCTTGTCCTTTGCCCTACCCCCGTGTAGGTAGCTGGGAGCCCAGAGGGCCTGGCTGTGGGCCCTGGAGGGCCTCTGAGGCTGCAGGTTAGGGCAGCCCAGGGCATGCCTGGACTTGCAGGGCCACTGGTCTGCCCCTGGAGCTAGACAGAGCCTGCACAGGCACCCCTGTTCTTTCAGCCCTGCCCACCCTCCTGGCTCTGGGAAAGGCCTTGGGCACCGAGCTCTCTCTTTGGGAAGCCATGAAGCCATGTGTCCCCAGTAAGCGCCCCCCCCCCCCGCCCGGAGTGGGCTATTGGCACCTCCCTGCCCACTATGGGTTGCACACACATGCCCTGCCTGGCTTCAGTCACCGGAAGGCTAGTGACAGCCCTGCCTGGGTTGGGGTCCAGAAAGCTAGAGGAGCCTGTCCCCTCCACGTCCACTCAGAGCACTGATGTGGAGAGAGGAAGCTGCTCCTGGGCTGAAGAGGGGCCAAGGCTGTTGAACCAGAGGTGGCAGGTGCGGGGCTGGTGCTGGGAAGCGAGGAAGAGACAGAAGGACTCTGGGAGCCATCCCTACAGGATCTGCTCAGCCGCGCTCCAAGGGCAGACCAGCCACAGCCTGGGGAGCCCCCAGGACACAGAGTCCTGGATGGACCCGAAGGGAAGGACAGTGACCCGGGGAGGGCACCCTTTGCCTCAAGCAGGACCATGTCTACTGTTTCCCCTTCAGAGATCCCGCTTCAGAAACATTGTTCCTTTCAAATATACTGGATGTGTTAAGTGATAATGAATTCATTTTTCCAGTTTTTATTAACTAGTCCTTCCCACCACCCCCTGACAGATGTGATTGCCTTGCTCTTTGGTCAAAAGATGTGGCCTTGCTAAGAAAGGACCTGGAGAGATGGGAATTGGGCCTTTGGAAATAAAGACAGTGGTGTGAGGTTCCACTGGTCACCTTGGGCCCCAGACCAGGGCGGGTCACCCCACTGCAGGATGCTTGCGGAGAAGGAGGGCAGGGGGGGCATGAGGGGGGATGGAGGGCAGATCTGGAAGGAGGGGTGGGGAAGGCTCCTAGGGGAGCAGAGCCAGGGCCCAGCCAGCCTGAGAAGGGCAAGGCGGGTCCCCACGCACTGGCCTTGTCACTTCATCCTACAGGGCAGGGGCCCTGCACCCTAGGGGGGCCAGCACAGGGACAAGCTTGGGGCCTCGACTAGAGTGAAGACAGGATTCACAAGTTACAACAAACCCTGTCTTCATCGAAGTTGTGTTATGAGCTCCTGATAAGCGCCAGGTGGGGCTGGGTTCAGGGAGATGGAGACGGGCAGGGGTCTTGTCCCTCAGAGCTGGGGGTGACCACACCAACGGCCCCCCTCAACCGGGCCAAGGGCCCCTGGGGGGCACACCCAGGCCGCCTGAGTCTTGTGACCTCCCCTAGGAAATAGACTGGAAGCAAAGAAAACAGGAAGGTGCACATGGGGAGAGGAGAAGGAAATGGGACTTGGGTGGACATGCGGGGCATCCCTCCTGATCCTCTCTCTCTCTCTCTCTCTCTCTCTCTCTCTCTCTCTCTCTCTCTCTCTCCAGGCCTTGGCTCTCTCCTGGCCCCCTGCCAGCTTGGCCCTTGCTGCCTTCTGGGGAGCCCCCAAGACGAGCTGCCTGGCCTTGCTGCCTTCACCCCTCCCCTCCTGCCCCCCCTCCCTTCTGACTGGACCCGCCTCTCAGGGCCCTTCCTGCCCCCTGTTCCCCTGGAGCAGCCATTCCCGGGGGCCCCCAAGCCAGACTCCCTGTTCCCAGGGCCTGGGTGCCCCCCAGTGACCCACCATTTCTCGGGGCTCACCCTGTTGGCTGGGCTGGGCCCAGGAGCAGGCGAGAGGCTGCGGTTCCTGTCACTGAGGCCACAGTGGCTTGGGGTCAAGCCTGACCCCCTGATGGGGGCGAAGGGACGCCCGAGTCCCAGGGACGGCTTCTCCTCAGACATACATGGACCCAAAACAGGGGACAAATACCCTGTATCCCCCCACTTGGAGAACTGCAGGGCAGTGTGGCCCCTGGATCCTCCTTAGGTGGGGAGATGGGAAGTGGGAGTCCCCTAAACTCCACCCCTCTTCCCCCTCTTCCTGTCTACTTTCTCTCTGGCTTTGTGCCTGGCCAGGTTTAAACTGCAGGAGGCTTTGAAAGGGTAGAGCCAAATAAAAAGGGGTGAGGATATCGCAGGGGTAAGGAAGACTGAGGTGGGGGGCTCCCCTCCCTTCCCCTCTCCTGCTCTCCCCTCCCCTCTCCTCCCATGGAATTGTTCATCAGATGAAGGAGACTGGCCTAATCTCCACTTTCTTTGAGGGAGCCGGGAATAAGGGGCCCTTGCCTGAAGCAACACCCCCCACCCCTGCTTATTCCCTTGCCTGAAGCAACACCCCCCACCCTTGCCCTCAGGAGGGAGATGATGGGCGTCTGGGTTGGGAGGCCAGGAGCCCAGACTCCAGTGTCTCTCCTGCCCCTCCACGCACACATCCCCAGCAGCTCCTGTCTGGGGTGGGTGCTTCCTTCTGTCTCCGTTCCTCTGAGACCCGGGGAGGGGGACAGGGAGGGACTGGCCTCCTCAGATCTATAATTCTGTGCTGTGGAATAAAGGGAATAAAACACCATCAACAAACTGCCCTCTTGGCTGACCACTCCTGCCGCATGCCTCCCATGCCCCGATCTGCCGTGGGGTGAAACACCACTGAAGTCCTCGAGGAGGAGGGCTGCCGGCATCCCCCAGAGAGAGAGGTTGAAAGAGGCAGTGGCGAGGAACTGCCCCAGCCATGTGGGAGATGACGCCTTCCCAAAATGACCCTCAGATCCCTTGGAGCAGAGTCCAAGGGGCTGGGAGTGAAGCAGGGCCTCTCAGAGTCACCTTCCTCTCTCCCCTGGTTCCCAGAATGTGGCTGGGGAGGGAGACACATGAGAGAGAGGTGTTTGCTCAACAAGTGAAAAGCCAATGGGGGAGAATGTTCCAGAAGCCAAGATGAGTGAACCAAATTGCTCTCCTGCATGTGGGTTGCCAATCACAGGTTTAGGACTTGTGTCTACTTCCCTTCTAGGATGTGGAGCGGGATCTAAGGAGGCACAGAGGCCCCATCCCTCATCCAAGGAGTAGGTGTATGCACCCCACCCCCCCACCCCCCGCCCCAGGCTGGGGGCACGGCAAGCATCTTGCTCTCTGCGGCCTCCTTCTTCATAGCAGCTGTGTGGTTGTCACAAAGGCGACACTGACACCCAAAAGGTGAAGAAGGAGAGGCTCAGGGCAGGGTGGGGTTAGGCCCTCACCCCACAGAGAGGTTGGGATGAGCAGGGAGCCAGTCCCTGGGCTTGCAGGCTGGATATTGGCCAAGGAGCATGGTCTCCACCTCCCTCCCTCTCCAGATGCCTCGGGGTCTCCCTCCCAGGAGACCGGCTGCTTCTCACTTGCTCCCAAAGCCACAGGCCTATCTGCAGCCTGTGGGAAGGAGGAACCCCTGGGCCAGGGTGCCCCTCATCCTGCCCGGTTGGGAGACAAAGAGCTAATGCCGTCCCTTGGGCATAAGGAACAGGCTCACAGAGTCCTGAGCCTGGGTCCTGTTCAGAGAGCCCACCCCAGGGACAGGGTCCCCATCTGGAGACCTCCCCCCCCCTCTGCCTCAGCCCCACCCCCCTGCCATGGTTCCTGGCAGCTGTGAACTGGAGTTTCAAACTGAAAAAAAAAAAAAAAAAATCCCCCTCCGAGGTGGGTGCACCCAGGACACGGACAGGTCAGCTCCAGGAGACAGAGGCTTCCGGGCAGCGCGCTCTGTGGTCAAGCAGTTTCTCAGCCTTGGCACCACTGCCCCCAGGGGCATTGTGTTGGCTGTGGGAGCTGTCCCGTGCCATCCCAGGATGCTTAGTGCATGCATTCCTGGCCTCCAGAAGTCACCTCCCACCCCAGCAGACTGTGAACTGTCCCTGGGGGAGGAAACGGCCCGGCTTGAGAATCACTCAAGTAGAGAGGGTGGCTTCTGCAATGGCCAGCCACACGCAAAGTCCTGGGGGTTCCACGTCATGACAGTGCCCTCTAGTGGCCAGAGCCTCCCCCGGCAGCGCACTCGCTCCCCGCAGGACCCTGGTGGGGGTGAGTTTGAGGGGAAGGGTGACAGGCACCCTGGGGTATTCTCAGGTGAGGAAGGGCGTTCCAGGACAAAAACGCTTTATGAAACATTCCATTTCAAACCCCTTTTCCAAATCACGGACAAGCCACCAAAGGGTCCACAGGTCTGTGAGCACAGACAGCAGGTTACCAGCTCCCCTGGGACAACCGAGTGCAGTCATCAGCCCTGGACACCACATCCCCCAGCTGCCCGGCTGCCCGAGGCCGTCAGCCTCACCCAGTGAGGGGCACAGAGTGGATACTCAGCCTCCCCGCCCCCAGAGCAGCAGAACCAAGACAAGACATGCAAAGTCAGTGCACCGACGAGCCCAGCTCCCAGGCACTCCGGCACTCCAAAGACAGGAACACTCGTGGGTTCAAGCAGAGTTTTTGAAAGTCATGCACCCAGGTTTCATGAACTTTAGACTGTTGGGATCAGAGGGACCTCTGTGGTCATGGTCCACAGGGAGGAAGGGGCTTTCCAAAGTGACACGTGGGGAAGGGCCACATGTAGAACGGGGGTGCTCCGGTGAGCAGGGAGTCTTCTCTCCACCTCTCCATAATCATGTGGACTGAGAGCCTAAGAGGCCCTCAAGCTCCTGAGAAATAAGAGTATATTACATATCGAGAGGGAAATTTCCTGCTATTCCCATGAGGTTTTTTTTTTTTAAGATTTTATTTATTTATTCATGAGACGCGCACGCGCGCGCACACACACACACACACACACACACACAGGCAGAGACACAGGCAGAGGGAGAAGCAGGCTCCATGCAGGGAGCCCGATGTGGGACTCGATCCCAGGACTCCAGGATCCCGCCCTGGACCAAAGGCGGCAGTAAACGGCTGAGTCACCTGGGCTGCCCCAGAAGGCATTTCTAATCCCCAAACACAAACAGCCAGGCAATATGTGCCAATTGTTATCAAACTTACCAAAACACACAGTTCCGTGGCCACGTTTTTCATCAAGTGTTACTTCCCAAACGCTTTGTGGTGCACATATACAATTGACATTGGCCCTCTTACTGCGATGGAATGTTTGGTCATGCTGATGGGGCATAAGCTTGATCATCAGCCTCTCACTGGCCTTCTAGGTTGTTTCTGGTTATTTGCTTTGTAAATACAATGGTTTCAAGAACTTTGTCCAAAGTTGTAATCTGTTTTTCTAGTTTTGAGTTAATTCCTTGAGATACACCCTAAGGATTGAAATAATGGGCTCAAATATCATGGCATTTTAATGGCTATAGACACATATGGCCCTGCTATCCTCAGAAAGGATGAGAATACTTTAAAAAGCCACATTGACATACCACTCACCATGAACCAGGCACATCTGTCATAAGTGCTTCACATATATTTGCTCGACCAACGGGAGAGGGGGGAGGCGTCACTGTCATCCCATGTTACAGACAAGGACCTAGGCACAAAGAGACAAAGCACTTGCTCAGGGCCACCACTCTGGCGAGTGGCCGAGCCACGGTGTAGACTGGCAGCAGGCTCCGAGGCCCAAGCTGGCCGATGGTGTCAAGTGCAAGGGACAGGTGCTCCTGGAGCCTCGGCGGCCCGGCCTTGCCCCACCAGCCTCCGCTTCTCTTAACAGGAATAAACCTCCATCTCTCTGGTCTTCTCCAGTCTGTATTAAACCATGAGCATCATTGAACGTCGTTATATTTGCTTGCTAGTTCTTTTTTTTTTTAAGATTTTATTTATTTATTCATAGAGGCAGAGAGAGAGGCAGAGACACAGGCAGAGGGAGAAGCAGGCATCATACAAAGAGCCTGATGTGGGACTCGATCCAGGGTCTCCAGGATCACGCCCTGGGCTGCAGGCGGCGCTAAACCACTGCACCACTGGGGCTGCCCTGCTTGCTAGTTCTATTCCATAAGCTCCTGCTTTAAGACCAGGAACAAGTAGTACCCTGCTTATACAATATTTTTTTTAACCTATATTCAATTTGCCAACATATAGTATATCATTAGTTTCAGAGATAGTGTTCAGTAATTCATCAGTTTCATATAACACCCAGCGCTCATCACATTGCGTGCCCGACTTCACACTCATCACCCCATTACCCCATCCCCCACCACCTCCCCTCCCGTGACCCTCACTTTCTCCTAGAGTTGAGTCTCTCATGGTTTGTCTTATACAACATTTAAAAGATATTTTAGGGCTGGCTGGCTGGCTCAGTTGGTAGAGTGTGTGACGATCTCGGGATTGTGAGTACAAGCCCCATGCTAGGTGCAGAGACTGCTTAAATAAATAAATTTAGGGAAAAAATTTTAGAAAAAATAAAAAGAAATAGAAGATACTTTAAGTTCATATATGGCCAAGTCAGGACAGAGAGGAAATAGAAACAGGTAAAGAAAGAGAAAGGGGCAGGCAGCCCAGGTCACTCAGTGGCTCAGTGATTTAACGCTGCCTTCGGCCTGGGGTGTAATCCTGGAGACTCAGGATCAAGTCCCAAATCGGGATCCCTGCATGGAGCCTGCTTCTCCCTCTGCCTGTGTCTCTGCCTCTCTCTGTGTCTCTCATGAATAAATAAAATCTTTAAAAAAAAAGAGAGAGAGAGAAAGGGGCAACGGGGCAGCTCTGTTGGTTAAGTGTCCAACTCTTGATTTAAGCTCAGGACTTGATATCAGGGATCAGGAGTTCAAGCCCCGTGTTGGACTCCATGCTGGGTGTGGAGCCTCCCATCCCTACTTAAAAAGGAGAGAGAGAGAGAGAGAGAAACAAAAAAGAGAGCTCTTCAGAATGCTTTGAAGAAAGGGAATAATACTTCCAGGCTAGGCATTGCCTACCTCATTTACTGTTAGAAAGAGAAGTTATTTCTATGATGCAACCCCTCCACCCCGCCACACACACACACACACACACACACACACACACACACTTGGGATGAGAGCTGGGACTTCCATGTGAAGTGTTCCTACTGCAGCTAATCAATACTCTCTGTTCCCCCTTCTGCTGTCCCATCCTACAGCTCTGGCCCCCGCCAGTCAGGCTGCTCGATGTCTCCTGATCCCCAGGACGCGGAGTGCAGATCTCAGTGGCTGGGATCCGGCATTGGGCCAGAGGTTTTCCTCCAAAAGAACAGATGAGACCCAAACAGTGCAGTTCCCACAGACCACTGCCAGGTCCTCAGAGATGAAGCCATTGGCCGGGTCCGTGGGCTTCCAGTTGGGGTTTCCAGGTCCCCAAGCACCAGATGTCCTGAGTCATGAGGAACAGCAAAGCCCATGTGTCAGGACCTGTGCCATCTATCCCATCCCATTCAGCCCCATTCAGGTCTCCTGCTCACTCTCTGTGGGCTGATGGAGAAGTTCTCCTGCCTGCGGGACCAGGTGCTGCCAAGAGCCCCCCACCGCCCCACCTCCCAGGCCGACCAGCAGCAGCTGCCTAAATCCCCCCTCGGGCTCCCATGCCATCCCTCCCTCCTGGATCTCCCCTCCAGTCCTGGGGGTTGTCTCCAGCAATGCAGCCTCCCTCCCCCCCACCAGATGCCGAAGGTCAGGCAGGTGTCATCTGTCATGCCAACTCCACAGGAGTGACTGGGGCTGCACTAGTGAGAAGCAGGCAGTTGAGAAGGAGTCCAAGGCCATGTTGGGGATTCAGGAGGGGGCGGTGCAATGTTTTTTTCCGTGATCCAGTGACCACATTTTGGTCCCTATCTCGTCCATCCTGTCCCCACATGCACCGTTGCTGACGACCTTGGTTCCACCCCTCCAGGTCTCCCATCCCTAAGATGTCCCTTTTCATACTCTGTTCCAGGGTTGCCTCCGTATCCCACCCCCAGGCGTCTCCAGGGCACTGGCCACAGCTCTGCTCATTCTGCACTTGCTCCCTGGGCGGCTTCAGTTCTGTCCTCTCTCCTCTCCCTGCCCACCGTCTACATGCTGACTCTGCCCACACCTGGACAACCAGCCCGCACCTCCCCTGAGCCTCAGGGCTCACCGAGCACCTCTGTCCAGACGCCCCCAGTGCACTTGGAACTTGTCATGCTGTGGGTGCAGCTCTGTGTCTCAACATCCGGGGCTGCCCCTCACTCCCCTTTCCCTTCTGTTTTTGCTTTCCTTAATGACATCACAAAACATCCACTTCTACCCAAGGAGAAACTCAGATGTCAGGCCCTCACCTCCTACGCTCTGTCACCAATTCTACCACTTTCACCTCCTAAACATTTCTCCAATCTATCTTTTCCTGGACAACCCTACGCTGACCTAGTTAGGCCTTCACCAGCCTGTAGAGAGACCACCCTTCATATTCCATACGTTGCTATTTAAAATGCCAATCTGAGGGGATCCCTGGGTGGCGCAGTGGTTTGGCGCCTGCCTTTGGCCCGGGGCGCGATCCTGGAGACCCGGGATCGAGTCCCACGTCGGGCTCCCGGTGCATGGAGCCTGCTTCTCCCTCTGCCTGTGTCTCTGCCCCTCTCTCTCTCCCTCTCTCTCTCTCTCTCTCTGTGTGACTATCATAAAAAAAAATGCCAATCTGATCATGTGACTTAAAACCCTTTGGTAGCTCCTCGAAAGGAAAAAAAGTCCTCTGTGCTCCCAGGGAGGGTTAATTGATTTGTACAATAATGTCATTTAAAGAGATAGAGACATAAAACTAGGTATAAATGTATATTTAGGGCACATCAAATTATAAAAGCAGTGGCAATTTACCAAATGGAGACTAAATCATCAAGCCAATACATTTTTTAATAATAACATTAATTTATTGCAACAGATGGTATTTGCTGAAACTGCTGCACAAAGTGTCACAGCAAAGCAGGTCCCTCCAGCACAGGGTCCCCAGTGTTCGGCAGGCATGTGATGAGTCACCTCTCCCACCACCCACCATTCTCTGTTAGAACTCCTGCTAATGCCCTGTTCACACGCACCAGGGCCTGTGAGTCCTCCTCTGTTCAGGGCTGAGCCCACTAAGCAGCTTTACTCGATGCCAGCTCATCACAAACACAAAGGGAAATGCCAGCGCTGAAATCTTTTGGCAACACAGGTTATAGAGTGCCTCCCAGATCATCCAAAACATAATTAGCTCATTCGTTTGTTCTATTATTCTTAAAGGTAAGACAGGAAAGTTACCCTTTTTGCAGAAGATTTGTGGACTTTGGGTTGAAACCTACAGAACCAAGTCTGAGTTCCAGAAAGCATGGAAGCCAGGAGCCCCCCACTCTACCCCCCGCCCATGGCACCCCACCCAAACTCTGAGACACTTCTGCAGCCATGTCCCACCACCCACTTGACATCCCCATGGCACCAAATTGCCTGGGTCTCTGGGCTTTGGACGCGTCCTCATCCCCCTGATGGAAAGGTCCTGCCTTGCCCACTTCCCAAGCTAACCTCTCCTGGTCCTTTGCGATTTCGCTTAGAAGCTCATCCTGACCCCTTAGGCAGGGTCAAACAGGAGCTCTCAGAGCTGGCCCCCAGACTGGGCCTCACCTCAAGAGCATGGAAACACTGCTGCCAGAATTCAATCCAGGAGCCATGCTATAGTGAAGGGAAGCCCTCGCTGTGGCTGAGCTGCCCAATGGTCATGATGGACATTGTTACCTCGGACACATCACTTCACCACCTTGAGCCTCAGCTGCCGCATCTATGACACAGAAACAATACAGATAAAGTGGCACAGGTGGAAACACCTGGGTGGCACAGGTGGTTCTGCATCTGCCATTGGCTATAGTCATGATCCCAAGATCCTGGGGTCAAGGCCTGGGTGGGGAAAAAAAAAATCCCTGCTCAGCAGGGAGTCCACTTTTCCCTCTCCCTCTGCCCCCTCCACGCTCCTGCTCTCTTGTGCTCATGCACTCTCTCACTCTCTCTCAAATAAATAAATAAACTATTTTTTTTTAAAAAACTGGCACAGGTGAAAAATTCAAGGAAGCTTGATGCAGCATGGTTTCAGAGCAGAATATTATGACATATCCATATAATGGAATACTACGCACAGGCAAAAAGAAAGAGGAAGTTCTCTGTACTGATGGGGAAATACTTCTGAGATTTGTCTTAAGGAAGTAGGAACATACTGGTGTGCATGAGATGTTACCGTTTGTCTGGAAAGGGGGAGACCCGTATTCATATTTACTTGCTTATGCATTAAAATATCTGGAAAGATAAACAAGAACTAGTGACATGTTACACAAGGGAAAAGGAAGTGGATAGAGGACAGATGTGAATGTGGATTTTTCACTGCACATATTTTATTTATGACTTTTAAGTTACAAGATTATATGACTTATATAAAAATTAAATGAATTTAAGACTAAATGATGATATTACCGCCCTAACTACATCACAGGATCGAGTAGGAAAACCAAATAAAAACTGTAAAATCACGTGCCATTGTGGTCGGGTGTGAAGCAACAACAGCAATTTTGTGGTGAAGCTACTACAGAGCTGCCAACAATGATAACAAGAGGGACATCACGTGCCTGCCCTCGCCCCGCCCCACACTGCTCCCCCAGCTTGCAGGGAGGACCAAGCCCACACCATGTTAGGGAAGTGGGGAGGCTGGAAGAAGGGACCCGGGAGCTGGACTCATGATCTCGTGCCTATGCAAACTGTGCAAACCATGCAAACTCTCTGCCCTCCCTGCCCATGGCCCAGTCTCACCTTAACCTTCTCCCTGGCCCCCACACAATCAGGCTCTTCTGCAGATGATCTGAAACACCTACCATCAACCCACAGCATTTTCTCGTTAGCCTGATCCATACACCAGGTCTCATGACCTTCCCTAGCTCATGGGGAGGTACTCACAGTAGTCTCAGGGCTGCCAATCCAAGATAGCCTCACGGCCCATCCCCACACAGATACTGAGTGTTAGTTCTCAAGACCCTGAGTGAGCCCAGCTCACAGGATGAGTCACTTCCGATGGCCTTCTTGCTTCTTCTCCCTCTTGCTTCAAAGAAACTAGGATGACATGGCTGGGGTGGGGTGGGGGTGGGGTGGGTAGGGGAGCGCCCAGCTGGGTCAGAAGAGCAGGTAACTCTTGATCTTGGGGTCCTGAGTTCAAGACCCATGTTGAGTGTAGAGATTATTTAAATAAATAAAACATGAAAAAAAAAACCAGAACTGGAAGGGAAGAATGCTGACTTTGCTTTTGGAGAGCAGCCAGGTACCACATGAATAATTCCCTAGTAATAGCCATATCTAAGAGTCTCCTGTGAAATCCCACAATGAGCCCTACTTTGTGCAAGGTGGGGCTGAAAAGACCCTAATGGTTAAATACACAGACTCTTCTGGTCATGTTCATTCATTCAACAAATATTTATTGAGTGCTTACTAAGTGCCAGGTGCCAGGTGCTGGTAAACCAGCTCTCCAAAAACAAAAATAGGGGTGACTGGGTGGCTCAGTCGGTGAAGTACCTTCCTTCAGCTCAAGTCATGATCTCAGGGTCCTGGGGTGGAGTCCCACATCAGGCTCCTTGCTCAGCAGGGAGGCTGCTTCTTCCTCTGCCTCTAACTCTCCCTCTGCTCATGCTCTCTCTCGCTCTCTCAAATAAATAAATTTTTTAAAAAATAATAATAAATTAAAAAAATTTTAAACCCCTGATTTTTTTTTTTGTTTTTTGAGTAGGTTCCACACCCAACCATGGGGCTTGAACTTATGACCCTGAGGTCAAGAGTTGCATGCTCCACCAACTGAGCCAGCTGGATGCACCTAAAAAGCCCTGAATTAAAGCATTTGTCAATTTCCATGGTGTAAATACTCCCAGCATAGTCCTTATCAGTTACATAGCATCACTGAATGTGGAACTGCGAAGAGACAGGTACACCTGGTTCTTGTGAGCAGGTACAAGCCCACTCAGCACATGCTGGCTTCAGCATTATCATTAGACAATGAGCAAAACTCACAGACTCTACATTCAGGAGTGTAGAGTAGACTAACTAACATTGGTTGTTTACCAACTCCATCATTATAAACCGTTAAATGATCACCCAAGACCCAAGAAGGTAAGTTTTCTCATCTGATAACAGGAAACTACACACATAATCTCGAAGTGTGATAAGAACTGTGAAGCCAACAGACCATAATAAATAATTGACAGTGGGGCAGCCACATGACTACAGCAGAATCTCTGCCTGCCTGGATTACTTAGTAAGTAAACATAGGAGGGCTGGCTACATGCTACTCTGTTCACCCATCCCACTGGTTAAGCCACTGAAATTTTGGATTTCTTATGATAGCTAGAATTATCCTAATACAAGTATCTTCAGTTGTTGGCAAGTATCTGTATTTATCACCTGAAAGCCATCATTCCACTGTTTTCTGGTTTCCATCGTTGATACTGAGAAGTCAGCTATCAGTATAAATGTTGCCACTTTTTTTGTAAAGATTTTATTTATTTACTTATTTTCAGAGGAAAAGAGTGTGTAAGGGTGCATGCGCTGCAGGGCAGGGGTAGAGGGAGAGAGAGAGAGAATCACAAGCGGACCCCATGCTGACTGCAGAGCCCAACGTGGGGCTCAATCTCAGGACCCCAAGATCACGACCCGAGCTGAAACCAAGAGTCAGATACTCAGTTGATTGACCCATCCAGGTCCCCTAAATGTTGCCACCTTTAAAGACACCAGTTTTGGGGCAGCCCCGGTGGCACAGTGGTTTAGTGTCGCCTGCAGCCCGAGGCGTGATCCTGGAGACCCTGGACCGAGTCCTACGTCGGGCTCTCTGCATGGAGCCTGCTTCTTCTGCCTGTGTCTCTGCCTCTCATTCTCTCTCTGTGTCTCTATGAATAAATAAATAAAATCTTTAAACAAAAAAAAGACACCAGTTTTATTCTATCATCCCTTAAACACATCTTCCTCTGTAATTATTTCAATATGTATCTCCAAAATATAAGGAATAACTCTTTATTTTCAATATAACTCCAGTAATTGTTAGCATATCAATAGTATTAACAATATATCGCTTTTATAAAAAATTCCTAATATTCAGTGTTCAAATTTTTTTAATTAATTAATTTATTCATGAGAAACACAGAGAGGCAGAGACATAGGCAGAGGGGGAAGCAGGCTCCCTGAGGGGAGTCTAATGCCGAGCTCAATCCCAGGACCCCTGGATCATGACCTGAGCCGAAGGCAGACGCTCAACCACTGAGCCACCCTGGTGCCCCTCCAAGTATTCAAACTTCTAATTGACTTACAAATCCCATATTCTTTTTAAAGTTTTAGCAATTTATTTATTTGACTCAGAATACAGAAGGCCCACATATGATTGTATGATATGTTTTTAAAAATCTCTTAATCTAAAGGTTCCCCCCAACCCCCACACACGTCTTCTTTGATATCCTTCATCAGTTCTGTAGTTTCCCTTAAATAGATTTTGTACACATTTTGTAGAGTTATACCTAAGTATTTCATTTTGGAGAGTGCTAATGTAAATGGTAATGTGTTTTTAATTTCAGATTTCACTTGTTCATTGCCAGTATAGGGAAAAGCAATTGGCTTTCATGTAACAACCCTATCTTCTGCAACTTTTCTATAGTCCCTTATTAGTTACAGGAATTTGTTTTTTAATACTTCATTTATTTATTCTAGAGCGAGTGAGAGAGCACAAGCAGGGGGAGTAGCAGACTCCCCGCTGAGCAGGGAGCTGGATATGGGACTTGATCCCAGGACCTTAACATCTTGACTTGAGCCAAAGGCAGATGCTCAGCCATTGAGCCACCCAGGCGCCTCTATTAACCTTTTAACATCCGGGAGTCTGTAGTGATGCCCCTCTTTCATTTCTGATATTAGTAACTTTGTCATCTCGCTTTTTTTTCTAATTTAGCCTGGCTAAGGGCTTATCAATTTTATTGATCATTTCAAAGAACCAGATTTGGGGTTTATTTTCTCTACTGATTTCCTATTTTCAATTTCATTATTTCTGCTCTAATTTTTATTATTTATTTTCTTTTGCTCATTTTGGATTTAATTTGCTCTTCTTCTAGTTTCCTAAGGTGGAATCTTAGATTATTGATTCTAGATATACTTTTCTAAAAAATGTATTCAATGCTATAAATTTCTCTTTAAGAACCACTTTTGCTGGATTCCACAAATTTTGATGAATTGTATTTTTATTTAATCCAGAATATTTTAAAATTTATCTCGAGACTTCCTCTTTGACCTGTTATTTAGAAGCATATTGTTGGGATGCTTGGGTGGCTCAGGGGTTGAGCATCTGCCATCAGCTCAGGGCATGATCCCCGGGGGGCCTGGGATCAGGTCCTGCATTGGGCTCCCCTCGGGCAGCCTGCTTCTCCCTCTATGTCTCTGCCGCTCTCTCTGTGTCTCTCATGAGTAAATAAATTTACAAATCTTTAAAAAAAAATCGAAGTGTATTATTAAATTTCCAAACATTTGGGGATTTTCTAGCTACCTATCAATTATTAATTTCTAATTTAATTTTATTGGGATTGGGCAGCCCGGGTGACTCAGCAGTTTAGCGCCACCTTCAGCCCAGGGCGTGATCCTGGAGACCCGGGATGATTGAGTCCCATGTCCAGCTCCCTGCATGGAGCCTGCTTCTCCCTCTGCCTGTGTCTCTGCCTCTCTCTCTCTCTCTCTCTCTCTCTCTCTCTCTCTCTCTCTCTCTGTCTCTCATGAATAAATAAATAAAATCTTTAAAAAAATAATTTCATTGGGATCTAAGAGCAAACATTGTATGATTTTTATCCTTCAAAAACTTGTTAAAGTGTGTCTTATGGCCCAGAATGTGGTCTACTGTGGTAAATGTCTCATATGAGCTTAAGAAGAATGTGTAATCTCCTGTTGTTGGATGAAATGGTCTATAGATGTCATTATATCGAGTTGATTGATAGTGCTGTTGAGGTCAACTATATCCTTACTGATTTTCTGCCTGTTGGATCTGTCCATTTGTGACAGAGGAGTGTAAAGTCTTCAACTATAATAGTGAATTAATATATTTCTCTTTGCAGTTCTATCAGTTTTTTGCCTTATATATTTTGACACTATGTTGTTAGACACATACATATAAGGGTTGTTATGGCTTCTTGGAATGTTGACTCTTTTATCATCACATAATACCCGTCTTGATCTCTGATAAGTTTCCTTGCTCTGAAGTTCGTTTTGTCTGAAATTAATATAGCTACTCCTACTTTCTTTTGATTGGTGTTAGCATGGCATCTCGTTCTCTCTTTTTTTTCAATTAGCAATAATCGTGCCCTGGATAAACCTCATTGGCTACAATAATGCCACTGCACAAAGCTTCTTCTTTTTTTAATTTTATCTATTTTTTTAAGATTTTATTTATTTATTCATGAGAGACACACAGAGAGAGAGATTGAGAGAGAGAGAGGCAGAGACACAGACAGAGGGAGAAGCAGGCTCCATGCAGGGAGCCCAATGTGGGACTCAGTCCCAGGACTCAAGGATCACACCCTGGGCCAGAGGCAGGCGCCAAACCACTGAGCCACCCAAGGATCCCTTCTTTTTTTTTAAATAAAAAGATTGAATTTGTAGGTACAAACCGTCCCACAAAGAAAATTCCAGGTCCAAATGGCTTCATTGGGGGTATTCTATAACCCATTAAAAGAAGAAATAAAAAAAATAAAAAATAAAGAAGAAATAATGCCAATTCTACACAAACTCTTTCAGAAAATTGAAGAGGAGGAAATTCTTCCCAACCCATTCGATGAAGCCAGGGTTATCCAAAGCCAGACAGGACATTACAATAAAAGAAAGTGACAGACTAATATCTTTCATGAACATGGATGTAACAATTCTTAATAAAATGTTAGCAAATCAAATAATAAATAAAAGGTTAACATCATAACCAGGTGAGGTTTATCCCAGAAATTCAAGGCTGGTTCAACATTGAAAATGTACAATCTAGGGTGCCTGGGTGGCTCAGTCGGTTAAGCCTCTGCTTTTGCCTCAGGTCATGATCCCTGCGTTCTGGGATTGGCAAGAGTCGGGCTCCCTGCTCAGCAGGGAGTCTGCTTCTCCCTCTACCTTTCCCTCCTGCTCATGATATCTCATTCTCTCTCTCTCTCAAATAAATAAATAAAATCTTAAAAAAATAGAAAATTTAAAAAAGAAAATCCACAACATGAAGCAACTCTAAAAAAAAATATAATCATCTCAATCAATCCAGAAAAGGAACTTGATAAAATACAAACAACATCTATTCTTGATTTTAAAATTAAAAAAATAGGGACACCTGGATGGCTCAGCAGTTGAGCGTCTGCCTTTGGCTCAGAGCGTGATCCTGGAGACCCAGGATGGAGTCCCACATCGGGCTCCCTGCATGAAGCCTGCTTCTCCCTCTGCCTGTGTCTCTGCCTTTCTCTCTGTGTCTCAAGATTTTATTTATTCATGAGAGACACAGAGAGAAAGGCAGAGACACAGGCAGAGGGAGAAGCAGGCTCCATGCAGGAAGCTGACATGGGACTCAATCCCGGGTCTCCGGGATCAGGCCCTGGGCTGAAGGTGGCGCTAAACTGCTGAGCCACTTGGGCTGCCCTAAATAAAATCTTTAAAAAAAATTTTTTTTAAATAAAATTTAAAAAATAATAAAAACAAAAGCCAACTCTCAGCACACTAGGAATAAATGGGGACTTCCATAATCTGATAGAAGATCACCTATGAAAATAGCATCATATATGTAATGGTGTAAAAACAAATACCTTCCTCCAAAGATCAGAAACAAGACAGAGAAGTGTGCTCTTACTAGTTCTATCAGCATTGCACTGGAGGTTCTAGCTAGTGCAATAAGACAAGAAAAAAATTAAAGAAATGCATATTAGGAAGGAGTAAAATTGTCTTTAATCTCAGACAGTATGCTTATCTATACAGAAAATCTGATGGAATCTACAAAATACCTACTACAACTAATGAGTGGTTTTAGCAAGATTGCAGAATATAAGATCAATATTTAAAAATTAGTCTATTTCTATGTATTAGCAGTAAACAATTAAAAATTGAAAATTTGGGGCAACCCCAGTGGCTCAGCAGTTTAGTGCCGCCTTCAGCCCAGGGTGTGATCCTGGAGACCTGGGATCATGTCCCACGTCGGACTCCCTGCATGAAGCCTGCTTCTCCCTCTGCCTGTGTCTCTGCCTCTCTCTCTGTGTGTCTCTCATGAATAAATAAATAAATAAAATCTTTTTAAAAAATTGAAATTTTAGGGGCACCTGGCTGGCTTAGTTGGAGGAATATGTGACTCTTGATTTTGGGATTGTGGATTTGAGCCCCATGTTGGATTCAGGGATTACTTAAGCCAATAAAACTTAAATAAAAAAAGAAATTTGGGGCACCTGAGTGGCTCAGTCAGTTAAATATCTGTCTTCAGATCAGGGTCCTGGGATCAAACCCCATGTCGGGTTCTCTGCTCCATGGGGAGTCTGCTTCCCCCCTCCGTCTGCCACTCTCCCTGCTTCTGTTTTCTCTCTCTCTCTCTCTCTGCCAAATAAATAAATAAAATCTTTAAAAAAAAAAAGGAAATTGAAAAAATACCATTCAGCAATAAATTGATATACTCAACAACATAGATGAATCTGGAAATATGCTGAGTAAAAGAAGTCATACAGAAAAGAATATGTAGTTCATGATTTCATTTATGTAAAATTCTTAAAAATGCAAAGGAATCTACAAGAACAAAAAGTAGACCTGTGATTGCCCAGGAACTAGGGGGGCAAAGGGGGGGCCAGTGGGAAGGAGTAGAAGGGAAAAACCAGGAAGGAGCAAAAGCAAGCTTCAAGGTAATAAATAAATTCATTATCTTGATTGTAGTGTTTTACGTTATCTGTGTCAAGACTTATCAAGTTGTACATTTTAAATATAAAAAATGTATTATATGTCAATTTTTTTAAATTTAAGAACATTTTTTGGTTTTTAAAGCAAGCTTTGGGCAGCTTTTTATTTATTATTTATTTTTATTTTTATTATTTTTTAAGATTTTATTTATTTATTCACAATAGACATAGAGAGAGAGAGAGGCAGAGACACAGGCAGAGGGAGAAGCAGGCTCCATGCCAGGAGCCTGACGTGGGACTCAATCCCGGGACTCCAGGATTGCACCCTGGGCCAAAGGCAGGCGCCAAACCGCTGAGCCACCCAGGGATCCCCTGGGCAGTTTTTTAAAATTACCTTCCTGGGATGCCTGGGTAGCCCAGCGGTTGAGCGTCTGCCTTTGGCTCAGGGCATGACCCCGGGGTCCCACGATTGAGTCCTCCATGGGGCTCCCTGCATGAAGCCTGCTTCTCCCTCTATTTGTGTCTCTGCCTCTCTTTCTCTGTCTCTCATGAATAAATAAATCTTTAAAAACTAACTAAAAATATAATAAATAATAAATAAAATAAAAATTACCTTCCCCACAGGAATCTCACCTTTTTTGTAGCTCATCTTTGATCCTGGGAACTTTTTTTTATACAGAGAAAAAAAACACACACACACAAACACACCCAACTTCCCAAAATATTAGCCTTCAATCTAAAACTGGTTTTCTTTCACACATTTTCCCTTATAACATATCTTGGCACCTTCCCTGTTATTCAGTTCGTCTCAGTTACCAGGGGTGTCAGTGGGAGCGAGTTGGTCTCTAAGTAACCACAGACAGCAAGGTACCAAGCTTGCAGGTTGGAGTGCACAACCGGGAGGTGACCCCCCAGGCAACACTGACCTACCTCCCTGGGAGTTAAGGTGAGAAGCCCCTTCTTCACTCAAGGCCTTGAAATCTTCAGAAGTGACAAGTGGGCAAGTTTCTGGGTGTCACGTCTCAAGGGCCAACAGAACTGAGAGCCCGAAGGCAAGATCTGCTGGTCACTGCCCGGTGGGCAAGGGGACCGTGCGGGGCGGGCCTCCTCGTCCAGCAACACCCACGCCAGTCTCTTCACTGAAGCTGTCCTCTTCCATCTTTCTGAGAAGCTTCTGCCTCTGCGTTTCTGCCTTTGGTTTTATCTTTTCCTGCAGAGCTGGCACCATGCCTAGGACATCAAGGCAGTACGGGTGACAGAGAAGCACAGACTCTGGAGCTGTACCGCCTGGGTTCCAGCTCTGCAACCCTAAGCCAGCTATTGTACCTCTCTGGGCTTCATGTCCCATCTGAAAATGGGAGTAATAATTACTGCCTCAAAAGGTTGCTCAAGAGGATTTGCAGTTTGTGTAGAATGATGTTTATAGTAAGCACTATACATGGTTTGGGTATTATTGTTACTTTATAATAAAATGTTATTGGGAGCACATCAGGTCGAAGGAACAGAATATTGAGTGACAGTTAAATGCTCTCTGTCACACGGGTTTAATATTGGTTATTCTGGCCACCCAGAAGCACTCTAGAGGAATCTAGATCGGCTGAAAAATAAGTCTCAGTCTTAGGGCTAGCAATACTTTAGCCAAGCAAGCCTTTGCACATCATCTTTCCAGTAGACAAAGGTTGAAGAGGGATAAAAGGTCTAAAATAAACGGTGGTACTCGGGATGCCTGGGTGGCTCAATGGTTGAGCGTCTGCCTTCAGCTCGGGTCGTGATCCCTGGGTCCTGGGATCGAGTCCTGTATCGGGCTCTCCTCAGAGAGCCTGCTTCTCCCTCTGCCTATGTCTCTGCCTCTCTCTGTGTGTCTCTCATGAATAAATAAATGAAATCTTAAAAAAAAAAAAAAGGTCATCACTCTGCCTTCCATGGTGTTGTTGTCTTGCTAGGCCTGTCTTCTAACAGCATGCCAGAGGAATGGCTGCAACCTGGAGCCATCACTCTTGAGGACACACCTGTTTTGGACTGAGGATACCTGCCCTTGAAGATGATTCTCTAGAACTTATGCTCCAAACCACACAGGGTTCTGTATCACGGCTCTCCCTCAGCTATTCAGTTAAATATTGTTTCTAGAATCTTTCCCACCAGATAAAAGCTGCCCAAACCTGTGGTTTTCTTTTGCTTCTCACAGCTAAAAATGAAGAGGTATGAATTCTAGCTTCAATCTACCAATTAATGAAATTTCATGCAAATCACCTAAAACCTGTCTCTGCCATAGTTTCCTTAAGCATAAATGAATGAATGTAACATAACAACTAATATCCTGCCTATCCCACAGGATGTGGGGCACAGGCAAGGATTCATTTATTAACAGAGTTCTGTGGGAAAAAAAGTTTAGAGGACTATGTCAATTCAGGACATCATTTCTTAATGTTTATCCTGATTTTTTCTGTCCAGAACTCTATAGGGTACAGAGCCCATGCTTGATCTTATTCAATCCTTATAACCAGCAAACAGTAGGTCCAGAGCTAAAAAGGGATACATGCCCCGAAAACTCACTTCTTTAGACTCCTACTCTAGTGCTCTTTCCATTAACCAACCGCTGCTTCCAGATTCCTGCCACATAGTCTGTCTTGGCCCCAATTTAATATTCTATGTCTTATTTCTAAACCGAGACTTGCAATTTGCTTAAGTGGCCAGTTGACTGCAGGCAACTCTATCCCGCTAAAGCCATCCCCCTTCTCCATAGACTTCAAAGTGGAGTAGAGTGTACAAAGAGGTGCTCAGATGTGCACAAGAAAAATATTTAAGTATGCATGCACAGAAGTATTTAACTAGAGCAAAAATAATTGTTTAAGCTTTACCAATACCCATCTTTAACCTACCAGCCGACCTAGCACTCTCTCTGGGCCAGTGCTTCAGAAATCATCTGTCACGTTTAGTGCAGTGAGTGAGATGTTTTCAGGAACGAGGGGTAATGCCACATACAGTTCAGACATTCATTTTCTTTACAATGTAATGCCAGTCACCAGATAAAAACAAGCCTGTTAATTGCTACAAATTTGACATTTCTTTTTTTTTTATTTTTATTGTTTTGACATTTCTTGGTAAAGAAAGGGAGAATGACCATGAAAATCCTTGTTCTGCAGATTGTCTGGTTATCTCCAGGGGGAGGCCCAACAAGAGATATTGAACACAGAGGAGATACACTTTTTACTTTACAACATCCTGTGTTGAGGATTAGCTGGCAAGAGGTTAGTAGCACTGATTTCAAAAACAAACAACAATCCACTTAATCTATTCCTTCAAAGTGAACATGATGGTCTTTTAATGAGTGAGAGTCATGGCTTTTCTAAAGAAAGTCACACATATAGAGAAAATGGTTAGAAAATGTATGACTACCAATGTTCCCAATATCGTGATTTTAAAAATTTATTTATCAAAAAAAATGTGTGTCACCTGTAAAAGCTTTTTAAAAATATTTTTTTATTAAGTAAACTCTATGCCCAACGTGGGGTTCTAACTCACAACCCTGAGATCATGAGCTGCACGGTCAGGCAGGTGTCCCTCCCATTAGCTGTAACACTTTTATGTGTACATTTGAAAAACTAAGAAATCGAATTCGAAAAATTTTTAAAGATTTTATTTGTTTATTCATGAGAGACACGGGGCGGGGGAGGGGGGCAGACAGGCAGAGGGAGCAGCAGACCCCAGGCAGGGGAGCCCGATGTGGGACTTGATACTGGGACCCCGGGATCACGCCCTGGGCTGAAGGCAGGTGCTAAACCGCTGATTCCCTAAAAATCTGTTTTAAATGAAACTTCTTAGAGAGTTTGGTCCCACTTGTTAAAATTATAAAATCCAACACCTTCCTATCATTCAAGGACTAATTGACTTAAAATGTGAATTTACTAGTTGAATTTCAATGAAAACCTTTGCTTTGTGGTGAATGGATGGGAAAATGAATGCATGATTTAATAAATACAATCAAGGATGCATTTCTTCCATTTTAATCTATCTCTTTGAAGAGTATCTCTTCTAGTTATGACAGCCAATAAGATTAACTAAGTATGAATTTAAATTTAAGTATGAATTTAAAAATGTACTTCCTCTTGGGACGTCTGGGTGACTCAGTTGGTTGAGCTCCAGATTCGATCTCAGCTCAGGTCTTGATTTCGGATTGGGGGCTCAGGCCCTACATTGGGCTCCATGCTGCAAGTGGACCCTACTTTAAAAAAATGTACTTCATCTTTATTTTGATCTTTTAATATTCCTACTCTAGGGAATGTTTCATAAGGTATGTAATAAAACACATGCACAAAATTATTTTGAAATATTCCATGTGGGACGCCTGGGTGGCTCAGCGATTGAGCATCTGTCTTCGGCTCAGGGCGTGATCCTGGAGTCCAAGGATCGAGTCCCACATCGGGATCCCTGCAAGGAGCCTGCTTCTCCCTCTGCCTGTATCTCTGCCTCTCTCTCTCTCTCTCTCTCTGTCTCTCATGAATAAATAAATAAATAAATAAATAAATAAATAAATAAATAAATAAATCAATCAATCTTTAAAAAAGAGAAATATTCCATGTATTAAGAAAGCACAATCAATGTTTGTTGATCACTGGTTGATCTATCAGCACAGAGGGGAGGGTCCACACTTGGGAGAATCATCTCTGCGAGTCATATGGGAACAGAATAAACAATAGGACAATGGCAATTTGGACCGTGGTGCTTCAGATGCCAGCGGACCACCTCACCTGTCTTTGCAAGTTCTGATCTAGGAGGTGGTGGGGATGGGGAGAAGGCGGTGGGTCTTTCTTTTATTTGTCAACTTGTACCTGGTATAATTTAGGGGAATCTCCTGGGTTATTCCAATGGTCAACCAATGCTTATTAGGTTCTTTTTCCTCTTGCAATTTGCAAACCCGGCCCTGGTAACATATTTGGGGTCACTGAGCTCTCCCCACGCGGCTCGCGGTCATGTGCGGGTCAGGACAGAGTACTTGTACATACACTTCCCCCAGGAACAGTCAAGGTGGTGTGGGAGGGAGAGAGCACAGCAAACACAGCACCGCCTGCAGAGCATTTTACCATCGCCTCTACCTAGGCAAGAAGACAGAGCTCATTCCCCCGTCCTAATAAAAAAGTTTCCTTTTTATCTTGTTTTTAACTACAACGGCAGGGACCTTCTGACTAATGTCATGTTCCTTGGAAAGATTTAGGAACCGTGATTCTATGAGAGGGGCTTATGAAACCAGAATCGGCCTCGAGAGGCTCTTCATTGAGTTGGGAAACGCTCCCGGGCGGGTACCCAGGTGCCCCGCGCAGCGGCGGAGGGTCAGAGCCCGGGGTGTGAGCCCCCCAGGCGGTGCTGTCGGACGTGGGGAGAACACGGGGAGCCGACCAGTTCCAAGGGCTCCCGGCACCCAGGAAGGAGGCCGCACGGGTTTCTGGAGGAGAAGGTGAGCGCAGGGGTGGGGAGGGAGTGAGCCGCGGGAGAGAGGCGCGCCCGCGGGGAGGGGGCCGGCCGGCGGGCAGGGGGCAGGGACACAGACAAAGGGGGGGCGGCCCCGGGCCGGGGAGGGGGGGCGGCGGGGGCGGCGCACGCTGCCGGGGCGAGCCGGGGCCGGGGCCGGGGCCGGGGCGGCCGGCGGGCCGGGCCGGGAAAAGCCGGGGATCCCGCCGCGCCCGGGGCCGGCTAGGCCTCGCGGAGGGAGGCAGGCGCGCTAGGGGCTGGGGGCCGCGGGGGGAGGGCGAGGGGAGGGGAGGGGAGGGGAGGGGAGGGGCCCGGAGGAGGGGAGGGGAGGGGAGGGGAGGCCCCGGATGGGGGAAGGGCCGGGGGAGGGCCGAGAGGGAGGGGGAGCGCCCAGGAGGGGGAGGGGAGGGGGAGGGCCCCAGGAAGGGGGGAGGGTCCGGAGTGGCGCGGGGGAGGGGGAGGGGGAGGGGGAGGGGAGGGGAGGGGAGGAGAGGAGGGCCGGCGGGGGGCGGGCCCGGGGGAGAGGCCTGCGGGCCGCGCCGCCGGAGCGGGGCCGGAGGGGGCGGCGCGGGCACGGGCGGCCGGCCGGGCCTGCGCCCGGAGGAGCGGTGCGCCGAGGGGGAAGGGCCCGGAAGGAGCCGCCGAGCCGCCTTCCGCGCGCGCCGGGCCGGAGCCGAGGGCGGCGGGCGAGCGGGCCGCGCGGGGCGGAGGGGAGCCGGAGCCGGGCCCCGCGCGGGCGGGAAGGCGGGCGGCGCGGGGCAGAGCGGAGCCCGCGGTTGATGGCGGCCGGGGCGCGGGGCACGGGGAGGCCGGGGGCCCGGCGGGCGTGAGGCGGGGGCTCCGCGGTGAGCGCTGCGGTGGTGGTGGTTGTCGAGGCCGCAGGCCCGGCCCGGACTTGCAAGGCTGTGGCGGCGCGGCGCGAGCCGGTGCCTCCTCTCGGTTATCCGCCGGCCTCCCTGCCCCCCCCCCCCCGCCCGCCCGCGCCGGTTCGGAGCGGCCCTCCGCGGCCCTGGCGAGGCGGGCGCCGAGCTGCCCAGCGCGGGGCCGGGGCCCGCCTGCCGGAGCAGCCCCGCGGGCCGGGACCCCGAGCATGGGCTGCGGCGGTGGGCCGCCCTGAAGACCGCCGGGTGCAGGGCGCGCTCCTCGGTGATTCATGCCTTAGCCCGGAGCGCTAACCTTGAAGAGATTTGCGGTTGGGTTTTGGGTTTCTAAGAAGGTCATAGCTTTTCCTCTTTTTTTTTTTTTTCTTTCGGTTTTTTTCTCCGACGGGGGAGGGGCCGGGGGCTGAGAAAGGACAGCATGCTCGCTGGCACCAGTAGGATGGAGCCTCGGTTCCCAGGGTCCTGAGAGCCGGCCGGGAGCACCGAGCATCTGGCCCGGAGGTGGGGAGGCCCTCCTCCCACGGTTCTTAAACATTGCAGCCCACTCAGCCCGGATCAGGACGTCAGAACTGCAGGATCCTGGCTCTGCTGAGACCCTGAGAAACCATGAGTGTGAGGTTGCCCCAGAGCATAGACAGGTAGGTGTACTCACGACGTGCTTTCTGACACTCTCTTACCCAAAGGCGGGGAGGGAGGGTGCTGCATTTCGGTAAAAGGCCGCAGAGGAAGGGTCCGGCTGGGAGCGCGGGCCTCCGGGCCTCCGGGGACTGTCCCAGCATGTGTGTTTACGTTCCCTCCGTGTGTCCGTGTCCTGATTCAGTGTTTTTTAAATACCAGCCATCAACAGCAAAGCCAGGAGAGGAGAAAGGGGGGAAGTGCTTCCCTCAGTCTTTGACTTTTGCCCTACTGCAGGCTGAATTTGGGGCCGTGACTTACCAGTGTAGGGGGCGGGAGGCACACACGCTTGATCACGTGTGTCCCCAGGGTGGATTGGGACTGGCCTTAGGTGTTGAGCTGCTGGGGGAAGGGGCCTGGCAGGGGTGTGGGCCTCCACCGGCTGCTTTGCTACATGGTGGGGTTTCGTGATAGGGTGGATTCCATTTCTAGAATGAAGAGGATGTTCTTGGCTTGACGGATGGGACGGAAGCACCCTTTGCACCCATCCAGATCTGGCTTTTTGCCAGTGAGTTATTGATAATGGCCCCCAAATGCACGGTCGCCTTAGAATTTCTCCCTCTCCGAGCTTAGGGTTTTAACTTGAGACCCGCCAACCAGTGGATGCTCTAAGGTTTAATCTTCCAAGCCATTTTTAATAAGCTTGACTCTGCAAGATGGGCCATCCCTCTGCCTAGAGCCAGAACGGGTTGTGCTGGGCTCAGGCCTGATGGGCAGAGGTGCTGGTTCTTGGAGTGTGAGCCCAGGATCCACCCCACCCCTCCCCCCCAGCCTCTGCATCACTGGTACCACCACAGTTTACAACTTTGTGATGCACCTGCCTTCCCACCCCCACTCCAACCCTTTCTCAAGAATCTTGAGAGAGGGTTGTTTGGAGGGTGCTACACACATCCTAACTGGATGGATGGGTGGTTAGAGGACTGAGCAAGCAAATGAAAACCCTGGCTTGGAGACAGGTTGCTGGAGGGGCAGGGAAGAGCAAGGAGCGGTGGTGTCTCTATGCCAGTTAACCTTTGATTATACATGCTAGTAGTAATTTCTTTCAGGCTATGGAATGTGGCCTAAGTATAATCCCTCCCAAACGCTTATCTCCGTATTGTCTCTGAGTCCCTGTTAGATCAGTTTGGCAGTCTCCCACCGGGAACCTGACTTGGCAGTGGGGAGAAGATAGCCACAAAGGACATAAAGTGTGTGTCCCTTCCCCTTGTCATTGGTTTCCCTGTAGTTCATGTCTTGTAAAGGGAGGCCCAAGGTGCATCAAGGCAGGGAGGTAACATGGTTACATAGCTACCTTCTCTTTTTGTCACACTGGAATTTGGAAATTTGTGTACCTGCCTTTTGTGAGGTGTGGATGATGAGTGATTTCTCTGAAATCAGGGATGTGAACAGATGAAAACCCAGGTTTGGGGGCGCAAGAAGGAAACCATGAGGGTTCCGGGGCTGATGGGAGATGCTCCTCTGGAGTTTGTATATCCTCCTAGACTGCTTGGGATTTATGGTGTGGGGCATCTCCGCAAGTGCTTTCATAGAACAGGTCTCTTCTGAGCCTCACAGCATTTCTGTGAGGCAAAGTGGAGGTTACTGTTCCCGTGGTCCAGAGGGGGTCCTTGAGGCTCAGGGAGGGCACCTAGCTTGCCCAGTGGCATCTGGCTGGACTAGTGGCAGAATTTGAGCCTAGTTATGGGTCTTCTGACCCAGGTTCTTTGCTAACCCCATGCTGGCTAACTGGGTTTGTATATTGGTCCTGTGGAATGTGGTTTTCGTGTCTCCTTTTGACAGTAGGATAAGATGCTGTTCGGTAGTCCCTTTGCACTTGTTTTTTTTTTTTTTTTTTAAAGGTTTTATTTATTCATGAGAGAGACAGAGAGAGAGGCAGACACACAGGCAGAGGGAAAAGCAGATGTGGGACTCGATCCTCAGATCCTGGGATCATGCCCTGAGCCAAAGGCAGACGCTCAACCGCTGAGCCACCCAGGCATCCCTGCACTTGTCTTTTTAACAGTCTTGGGACTAGCACCATAATTCCTATAGTAAAGCACCTGTTTCTCCTGTGGGCTGATGGAGCTTTGCAGATTGAGAGCGTTCATCACCCCTGCCCCTACCCCAGCTCTCTTCCCCATCAGAGGCTCAGGTCTCTTCTAGATATATTACCCCTTAGGCTGCAGGCTCATTCTCCTGCACCTTTTGACATCTCAGGTTCAAGACTGTGGATTTTAAATTATAATTTTTTTTTAAATTTTTTTATTTATTTATGATAGTCACAGAGAGAGAGAGAGAAAGGCAGAGACACAGGCAGAGGGAGAAGCAGGCTCCATGCACCGGGAGCCCGACGTGGGATTCGATCCCAGGTCTCCAGGATCGCGCCCTGGGCCAAAGGCAGGCACCAAACCGCTGCGCCACCCAGGGATCCCTTAAATTATAATTTTACATGGCACTGGAGAGATTGAGTGAAGAAGTGCTCCGGATTGTAGAGTCAGAGATTCTCTTACAGCTCATCAGTTTGCTGTGTAGAGAGTCTAGTGTAAGATGAGTGTTTTAGAAAATTAAAGTACATGGCTCTCGCTCACGAAGAGTGTGTAGTCTGACTGGGGAGTGAGGGAAGGGTAGGATTCCTGAAGGCTGTGTGACAGTGACAGTGGGTGGTAAGCCCCAGGAAGGCAGGGCCTGCATCTTCTTTGCTCAGTGGCGTGCCTGGGGTGCATGTTCCATCTGTCTGTGACAAGTGAGTTCTGGGAGGAGCAAACATGTCAGCAAGTGTCAGTTCTTCCATTTCAGGGTGTTTCAGCATTCCTGGTTGATTGCCTGAGTAGTCAGAACAAGGTCAGAGAAGGCCTCCGAGGTGGTGTGTATTTCTTAGGGAGGAGCCATGAATGTAGAGAAGTGTGGCCCAAAGTAAAGAAGCCTCTGGAATATTTCTTCAGAAGCACCTTTAACCCCCTCTTGGGACTGACACCTGGTTTCATAGGAATGAGAAGCATTTGTGACGAATGTGGATCTTTCTGTATTGGTTAGTTGTCCCTGACACTCGGGCTGGCACAGCTGCTCCAGTGCCCGGCCGTTTTGTTCATAGACAGCTTATTACCTGTGAACACATGCTCTTCTTGAGAGTTTCTGAAAGTGTATTTGATGTTGCAAGCAGAGGTAAGGACACTGAGTTATTTCTACGGAAATGGTGATGAGTTTTGCTAGACCATCTACATCCACTGCCTTGTCTCCGATGGCAAATATTTCTAAGCTGCCAGGTGGGTTAGGTATCTGTATCCATTGTACAGGTGTCCTCTGTGCAGAGTCACTTAGTCCTGTGGGCCAGCACAGATAGGGAAGCACTATATTTAAGCCAAGAAGTCCTGGTTTGAGCCCTGGCAATCCTCTTAACTCCAAGACCTTGGGCAGGTCACTTACCTTCTCTCATTTCTTCCTGGGCGAAGCAAGCATTCCTGTATATGAAAGGCCTTCCAGTTCACAAACACTTTAATGCCGTGTCTCATTTGAGGATTATAATATTCATTGCATCTATCTCATGGGGCTGTTGGAAGGAGCAAATCAAATAAGATAATACAGGGAAGCTTGGGTGGCTCAGTGGTTGAGCGTCTGCCTCTGGCTCAGGGTGTGATCCCAGATCAGGCTCCCCGTGGGGAGCCTGTCTCTCCCTCTGCCTGTGTCTCTGCCTCTCATGAATCAATCAATAAAAAAACTTAAAAAAATAAGATAATATACTTCAGATTGCTTTCTAGGCTGTAAAACTGTAATTTCAGGCTATAAACTCCTGACTTTGTTTTAGCTTCCTGCACTACTTTGTGAACTAGCCCAAAACAGATTTTGAATAATGGAATGATCTTTGCATTGTTTTGAAGCATTTGACCAGAGTGAACAGGCCTTCTGTGCTGAAATACCTGGGGTTGGAAGGTATGGGCTGCCTTGGGTGATGGTCCTAGAAGAATATGAGAAAAGGAAGCACCTTCCCACGAATTTTGATGAGTGGGAGAGGCTGCAGCTACTCTGGCTCCCTTGGACAGGAATAGAAAGGATGTGTGTAGTGATCTCTGGCTGTTCCCAGTGCAAAGTAAATCCAGACCCAGCAACTGTCCTTATCAGGGATCTGAGGTTGACTGTAACCTTTTACCATCTGCAGCCTTTTTTTTCTAGAAGAGGCACCATCTTGGGTAAGGTTTAGGGGGAAGGCTCAGGAAGGAGGGTTGGTCATAGGGCTGCCCTGGAAAGAGCTTTGGGCTTCAGGGAAAGTCTGTAGAGAGGAGATGCTGGTTGCCCAGACTGGGCTTATCTAGAAAGGAAGGAGGTGGCTCCCAGAACTCTTACCACCTTGGCTGCAGGTTCTTATGGGGCTCTGGGCCCTAGAATCCTCATTCAGCTAACCTCCCATTCAGAACTACAAATAATAAAGCCTCCTGCAGTGCTGAGTCTTCTCCAGAATATACCCTTGTCCTATCTGGGGTGAGATGGGAGGTGGCAGTGGATTTGCAGATGAAACATTTGGTAGGTAATCACCACAATGGGCAGGAGCAGGCTGAGTTTAACTTCAGATACTCAGAAACATTTCTGAAAGAGCACTTTTTAATTAACAAATTTATTTAGCTTTTTATTAACTGTCAGACTACTGTCAGAGTCCCTGACATCCATTTATGAAAATATGTCAAAAATAGGAAAAGTTAGATGACTGGGATTTCATCAAAATTAAAAAAGATTCTGGGACACCTGGGTGGCTCAGCAGTTTAGCGCCTGCCTTCGGCCCAGGGTATGATCCTGGGGTCCCAGGATCAAGCCCCGCATCAGGCTCCCTGCATGGAACCTGCTTCTCCCTCTGCCTACGTTTCTACATTTCTCTGTGTGTGTGTCTCATAAATAAATAAAATCTTTTTAAAAAAATTAAAAAGATTCTATGAAGGGCAACAGCCAATTCCCAACAGAGGAGTCCTGGAAACTCCTAGCCTGCACTAGTAGAGTTTGGGACACCTTGGCCCACCCTCTGAAGGTCTGGGGCTCAGGTTCCGATGAGGGAAGGGCTTTGCTCTCGAGGGGGCCGTTTCTATCCATGTTGGCTGAATCTGCTTCAGGCCTTCACAGGGGCACTCACTGCCTTTAAAACTCCACTTGATTGGTTTGTAATTTTAAAAACTTAATTCCAGGGTTCATGTTGTGGTCTGCAAACCCTCTTCTCCCCAGGGACAGTCTATGCTTCCTCTTCTCAGTCACCGAGTGGCTTGTGGAAAGACCCATACCTGGACGGCTCCAGCCTCCAGGGTCACTCCTGCACCCCATCGGGGAGGCAGCAGTAAAGAAGCTGCAGGTTCTATCTCAGAAGAAAAAGGGAATCATTACTTTATTCACAGGCACGTTGGATCCCCAGGGGAAGAGCCTTTGGAGCGCCAGCTACAACCTCTCGGGTCTGGTTCCCCTGAGAACACCGTGCCTATGTCCTTTCCAGAGCCAGGACGCTCCCCACTGCCCCAGGAGTCTTGCTCTGGCCTTCTGGAATCAGAATCTGGAACAGAGCTGGGCACTGAAATGAGGGAGGAACGTGGAAGGGCCGCAAACTCATGACCCCTCGTGAACCCACAGCAGGACCTGGGGCGTGCTTTCCTGCTGGAGAAACACCTGGAGTCGTGGCAGGAAAGTCACATGTGTCCCAGCTCTGAAAAGGTCACCTTGCCGGTTTATCTTGGCTCTAGATGGGACTCCTCTGGAGCTAGTTACTGCAGATGGAGGGTCTCTCCCATGTTGGGTGGCCCCTCATGGAAGGCGGTGCCACACTGTCCATGGCTAGGGCTCCTTTAGGGTCTCAGACTTGCCTCTGCTACAGTTTAATCCTGACTTCAGCATAGGTCCTAAAGTCCTGCGTGTACCTCTGTCATCTTTACTGACTTCTTCAGGATTTCCCTTCTCATTCTAAAGAAGAGTAAATGAAGATATGAATGCACCAGAAAGGAGCTTTGAAAAGTCAGAGTAAGTGATTTCAGAGTGGTGATTTCTAGCACTTTCTCCACTAGTATTTGAAGCTACTATAAAATGGTCTGATGAGACCTGTAGTCACCGGTCATGGCCTCCCCTCCGTTCACATAGGGGACCCAACGGCTCCAGCAGTCCTCCAGGTGATACCCCGTGATCCGGGCAAGTTGCAGTCAGTTTGTTGGGCGGCAGATATTTATCGCAGAGCCACACGCCTAGCCCAGTTTTCGGCATTCTGGCAGATAATGTGCAAGAATGTGGAGCTTACGTTCTTGCTGGGAAAGGTTATTAGTGAAACAGCAGGAAACCGTGAAGGGATAGTACGTAATTGCTGAATCCCGATGTTACCCGAAGGTACATTTAGAGAAGAGCAGAAAGTTGGCGTGTAGGAGCGCAGCCAGGCGGGGGTGGCTTGAAGTCAAGAAGAGAAGAGAGGTATCCTCAGACAAGGGAACAGCACAGGCAAAGGTCGCAGGTGGGACCAAGCATAGTGGTAAGATTGTTGGTCTTTGTGGAGGAGAGAGTGATTAGGCTGTGGAGGGGTAGGATGGGCGGGTAAAGGTGCTGGGAGCCAGGGAAGTTTCTGTGTTATAGGCTAGTAAAAACAGCCTTTACAGAGAGAATGGTGACCTCCACGACATGTAGATGGATAGAGCCTGGGGCCAGGAGGGCCCCAGGGAGGTTTTGCGGCAGTCTTGGCAAGAGATAATGTTGAACAGACAAGAGGGGCAGGATCTGAAAGACATTTTTTTTTTTAAGATTTTATTTATTTATTCATAGAGACCGAGAGAGAGAGACAGATAGAGGCAGAGGGAGAAGCAGGCACCATACAGAGAGCCTGACGTGGGACTTGATCCAGGGTCTCCACCAGGATCACGCCCTGGGCTGCAGGCAGTGCTAAACCGCTGCACCACCGGGGCTGCCCTGAAAGACATTTCGGGAGGAAAATCAACAAGGTCTGTTAAGGCTGAATCAAATTTGATTCCCCAGGTCTTGAGACTGATTGGCTGGGAGGCGGGTAGGGAGGTGGCTAGAGAGAATAGGATGGCCGGTGAGCCCACCATCTCCTGGTGGTGCCACGCAGTCCTCTGACAATGGCCCAGCCAGTGAGACATCCTGCTAACATGACCCATCGGTTGGGCCCCCTCCACCATAGCCGTGACTCTCAGGGGAGCTGGGAGAGGAGCTGCGTCTGGCAGATCCTTAAGGAAGACAGTCCTGATCTAGGAGGTGGGCATGTGTTTGATGGATCTCGATGAACTAATCCCACCCCAGCCCCACATAGCCCACCAAACCCCAGGGCGAGAGGCGTGCTTTGCAGACGCAGTGCTAGGACCTGAGTCCCAGAGTCCAGGATCTTGAGTGAGAAGGTCTGAGAGGCACCCTTGCTCGGCTGCTAACTAGCCGTGTGGCCTCTGGTGTCTGACGTGATGGGTGTTGTGCAGGCAGTTGCTTGGGCAACGACTCAGGGGGCTCTGGCCTGTGCTCACCCTAAACTAGGGACCAGCAGACACAGCTCTGGGGACGCCAAACACGGTACGCAGGATCTCATCCTAAAGGCATCTGTTGCTAGACACCTGTGGTGTCTTTACTTTCCAGCCCAGACCTCAGCAGCCAGACTTCATGGCCCTTTCGTTGGATTCAGCCCCACTGAACAGTTGCCGGTCTTCTTCCTGGGCCCACACACCTCCCTTCACATCTGTACCCGGGCATTCCCTTTCTCCCCACGGCCGCAGGGAGACCTATCCTGGCCGACACCACCACATCGGCATGTTTCCATCATCCAGCATGCCTTCAGCACACACAGAGCAGTTGGGCTTGGTTATCTCTTCTGGGTGTGGGATAATTCATGTACAGGTTCCAGCAGAAGGCCTCGCCCGTAGTACACTGTGGTAACTAAGTGCTGGTGTTCTTTCACTCTCTCCGTGTTTTCTGCTGGTGGTTGTGTCTTCTCCAGCTGCCCGAGGTTCAAAGCGATGCCCGTTGGTTCTTCTGGGTTCCTTCCTGCTGCCCCATCCGTTTCTTCATGACCAGTGCCCACCTGCTGCTGCTACTGGCCTTTACCTGTAGGTCCTTCTGGACCTTTCTGATCCCAGCCTGCCTTGCCAAGGGTTTTTAAGAAGGCAGCTCTAAATTTGCTGCCGGGAACTGAGACCAAGAATTCCCCTTGTTGTTCTTGGTACTAGGTCTTGGGCACTTGGTATTTCTTGTAGGGACAGAGCATCCTTGTTGGGCTGCTGGCGGTGGGGGCGCAGAGCAAGGGGGATTTCCCCCTCGGTGGCCCAGTTTCCGGGCTGCCTTTCCCCTCCCGGGTCTGACAGCACCAGGCCCACCCTGCTATTGTCCCGCTTGCCCCAGGCTGGCCCCATTCATTTCCCAGAGTAGACTGCCCTGCAGAGAAAGGCCACTGTTGTTCTAGGGGAGGTGGTGGAGAGAGTGGAGTGAGTAGCTTTGTGAATGGGACCTTGTCTGAGACTTGAGCCACAGACCCTTTCTCCTCCTCCAGGCCTATGGCTGGGGACAGGAACCACTCAGGTTCCAACATCTTCACAGGAACAGGGCTGTTTGGGAGTGTCTGTGCCTTCCCTCAGATAAGAAGGTTGGTCCACTTCAAGAAGCTTCAGGCCCTGGGGTTCAGCGTGAACAACCTGCATGCACTGCCCTCCAGGAGCCTGGGGCTGGGGGCGGGTGGACAGAAGGAGGTGGGGGGAGGAGGGGGTGGCTGATGGCACCCGAACTCTCTTCTGTGGTATCAGCTGGAGCTCATGGGATGGACTCTGAGGAAGGCTTCCTGGAGGAAGGGACCTTTATATGAAGGCATGAAACCAAGAGCTGGGATCAAGAGGGCACACACCATAGAGGGTCAACGGCTAGAAGGAGTGGGGTGGTCTCTTGAGAGACCACAGAACTGTGGGTGGGTGAGCCTGGACAGCGAGAAGGAGCCGGGGCCTTGGGACTTCCACAGAGTGGCTGTTCTGCCCGCAGCAGCCCTGGTCGTGTCTCTGGGGGCTGAGGGAATGCCATGCTGTTCTGGGGCTTCTGTTGCTTCCCTTGAAATTGGACTTGGGGAAAAAAAAAAAAAAGAAATTGGACTTGGGGACCACACAGTTGGGAGTTTCCAAGGGTCCTCTGACCCTTGTCTCACCCTGTTCTCTTGCTTTCCTCTTTTCCCTCTGAATCAGTGGGTTCAATTTCTAGAAAACACCTTAGGTTCTCCAGACCCGTGGCCGCAGGAGTCAGAGGTGTAGGTGTAGGTCAGTGAACCACAGTCAGTGCAGCATGAGGCCTGGCAGCCCCTGTGGGTTTCCTAAACCTCACTCCAGGCCTTGGGATTACCTCATTACACAGCAGAAACCCAGAGGACATCCTAGTTCTCCCGGCAGGGCCTGACCTGGGCCTGCTGCCTCTGCTGCTTTAGCTCTGGCCTCTCGCCACTTCTGAACTGGAAGCCTGGAGAGTTGAGAAAGGACTGTACAAGGCATGGAAGCCTGCCCCCTCATCAGGTCCCACTGCACACCCCTTGTCTGGGATGTGGCGATTTTTTATGTACTCAACACGTTCGTCAAATCTGTATCAGATGGGAGGCAGCATTCTCTAGACCGGGGGTGCACTGTGACTGGAGTCTGTTGGGGAAGTTAAGGAGCTTGTTGCTTGTGATCCAAACATAAGTGAGTATAGTAAAAGCTGGGTTCCTATCCATCAGGATGAAGGGAAAGGTCAGAGTCAGGAGGGCGGTCAGCAGTTCAAGGAGGGAGGACGTAGTTGATGAAGACAGGGATGGAAGTTTTGGGACCCAGGAAAACGCGCACCAACGGTGCTCCTCTGTATTTGTACACAACCATGTGTCACTTGTGGAATGGTCCTTCCTGTCCATTGTCTTATGAAGGCAGGCAGGCAGGGATTTGCACTCACACGTTGCAGATGGGGAATCGGGCCTAGAGAGGCTTTAGCAACTGACCTGAAAGAGATGGAACCAGGATTAGAGTGCGCCCAGCATCCCCACAGAGCAGGGCGCTGTTCTCTTTACCTCTCCGGGAGGGCTGTTGCACCCACGCACCCCGGAAGGGAGCCAAGCCTCTTCCAAGGCGGGTCTCCCTGCCCGCTGCCCACTCGGGACCCTCGGGACCATCTGGGAAGCAGAGAACTCCACCCTCTTTCTGCCCCCTGCTTGGTTGGTGAGCAGGAGAGGGTGGCACGCGGGTGGGGGCCCCGGGGTGTCAGGAAGAACACAGAGCCCTCAGAAGTCACCCTGTGCTCTTCCACTATGCAACGTGGCACCTCTGAGCTAGTTGGTGGCTTACCTGTGTGTCCTCTGTGGTACCTGGGACCATGTCATGGGTGGATGCTCAGTGAAGGTTTACTTATCTATTCAAGATACAGTTTTTTAAATGGTTTTGTTTTTGAGTTATCACTAAACCCAACATGAGGTTTAAACTCACAACCCTGAGGTAGAGTCATGTGCTCTACCTACTGAGCCGGGCTCCCCGACAGTTTTTCCATTAACAACTTTATAGAGAAGAATTCACATACCTAAAACTCACCACTTCGGAGCATACGATTCAGGGTTGTTCAGTATATTTGCTTGCTTGTTTTGGAAAACTTTCATCACCCCAAAGATGTGCTCATTGTAGTCGCCCTCCCCACCAGCCCTCCCTCAGCCCTAGGCAACCATTAATCTCTTTTCTCTTTCTGTGGATTCATTTATTCTGGACATTTCCTGTGAAGGGAACCCTCTGCTCCTTGGCCTTTTGTGCCTGGCTTCCTCCTACTGGTCTGGGGTGGCAAGGTCCATCCATGTCACAGTGTGTGCCAGCGCCATGTTCCCTTTGTGCCTGAAGAGGATTCCGTCATGCTCTAGGCCAGCTCTGCTCACTCCTCGGCTCATGGGTGCTCAGTTTTCTCCACTTGAGGCCGGTGTGAATAATGCTACTGAGGACATTCCTGTGTGGGTTTTTGTGGGGACAGGTGTTCTCATCCCTCGGGGCTTTACCTGGGACCTGGGGCAGGGGGATTGCTGGATCCCCTGGTAGCTCTGTGTTCAGCACGTTGAGGAACGCCCAGATCCCAGATGGCCTTCCACATGAAACATCTTCTCATGGGCTTATTAGCTGTTTGCACATCTTTAAAGAAATGTCTGTTCAAACCCCTTGTTTTGTTTGGATTACTTCTCTTTGTTGAGGAATGCATACAGTCTTAAGCCAGATCCCTTAACCTTGCTGGGCCTCATATCCATCATAAAGTGGGAGAGTGAGATTTGGTGTCTGAAGCCCATATCCCCATGTTCCCTGTAACAGTCACCTTGGTAATCTGGGACTCCAAGCTCTGCGTTCATCCCATGGTCTTGCCATTGCCCCTTTGGTTGTTTACCCCAGAGACTGAGTTGCTTGGGAGCCCTGTGAGCTCTGTTACTCTGGAAAAGTGTTCCCAATGGGGGACGCTGTGCGTGTATGCTTGTATTTTCCCAGAGAACACTCTCAGGGATGGTGTTTCGTAGGGTAGGAAGCACAGAGGAGCAAAAGGATGGGAAGGGAGCTGGAGAGGTAGAGAAAAAGTCTCCAGAAGTGGTGACCTGAAGATCTCCTTTTGACTGAGGGGAGTCCCAGCAGGTGCACCACTGATGTTCTGTCTACATCTGACCTGCTGGTGACCTGCGCTGCCTCCAAACTGTACTCGGTCAGCAGGGCTCCTTGCCAAGACTCTGCTTCCTATCATTTCCTGTGTTGGTGAGTTTTATTAGGGTGCTGTGGCAAGAACCAGGATGGAGAGCAGGCAAAGGCTAAGAACCCACTTAATGTAATAACCCTGCAACCCCAAGCATATGCACGGTGCTTTCCCTCTGCAGAGCATTTTCCACTCGTCGTGGGTATGTGAGGAAGCCTGGGGCGGATAAGGGAGGTTGACCTGGTTTCCCTTTTGCCCTCCCCCTCCTGAGACTTGGTGGCCCTTGGAGGACACGCTATTCTTTTTTTTTTTTTTTTTTTTTTGCCACGAGGTGTGTTTTATTTTAATTAATCATACAAATAATTTGCTATAATATCCCAGGGCAAACCGGAGAATTTGGCAGTCCGACTGGGGGAGGTCCCCTCAGAAGCCCGCAAGGCCGGTGGCGTCGGCATGGAGTGCCCAGGTTCACAGTGCAGCCTGTTGCTCATGTCCATCTTGCGGGTGGCTCTTCCTCCACATCACGACTGGGGTGTCTCGAAGATGACAGGGGTGTGGAATCCTCTAGGTTCTAGGAAAACTCACTCTGCTTCTCCTGCTCAGTGGTCTCTTTGATTGGCAGGGTGTTCTTCTCCTGCGTCTCCATTTTCTTCAGCTTGGCTTTGTCGAAGCTGGCGATTTCCCCAGGTCTGGCTTGTCTGCCATTTTCTTAAAGCGATCTGAGAAGTTCCGCTGTGAGCCCGGCACCTGCTGCTCCCACTCGTGTTGTTGCAGCAAGAGACACTGGACACACTATTCTGACAACTCTTTCTCATGTTTGAATTGCCCCCCTTCCAATACAGCTTAGCTCCTCGCTTCCCACAAATGGGGGAACCTTCCTTCCCTGGGGACCTGTTTGTCTGTAAGGCTGCCCTGCCCAGTCTGTCCTCATCATCATGCAGAGAGCTTTTTACCTGAAAGCGACAGGATTGGAAAATAAATTGTGTAGGGCAGAAAGATGGCCGGCCCAGGGGCCAGCCCACTGCCTCAGGAAGGCATGCAGGAGACGGGGTGAGGAGGGAAGAGGGGGATAACCTGGCAGCCTGAACTTGACAGGAATCTGGGGTTCTTTCCCTTCCACCAGACTTAGACCCATCTCACATTGGCTGGCATCCTCTCCATCAGCATACACTCCTGCCCTGTGCTGTGCATTCGTGTGTCTTTCTGTTGCCTTGGAAGTGATGGGGACACGTGGTCCCTGACATTGCATCTCCTTAATGATGAATGACGTTGAGCAGCTTGTCAGGTGCCTGCTGCTCATTTGCATATCTTCTCCAGAGAAATGTCTGTGTTAAACCAACCTTGCATTCCTGGAACAGATTCCCACCTGGTCATGGTGCAGAATCCTTTTTCCATGTTGGAGGATTGGATTTGCTCATACTCTGATGAGTTTTTATGCTTAGAGTCTTATTTAATAGTGATGATAAGCCTCTGAGATCAGGGTCCTCATGAAGAGGCTGACTCAAGGTAGGCAGGGTGCCTGGGACTGCATGGTGTCAGAAACCCACCAGGAATGCAAGACTTCAAATATAGTCTTGGGCTTCTCTTGCCTGTCTTCTTGGTGTAGATAACCAGCAGTTGGTTTCATTTACTGGGGTTGTGGTCCCTGTTTGAAACCTCACTGTTACTGCTTAGATTGAAAATTCCCAGAGGGTGGTCTCACTAATGCTCTTGTCTCATGGCCATATAGTTAGGACTTAACTTTGGATGATAATGAAATTTATATCCTTGATGGTTATTGATTGATTGTAAATGTGTCCTTGTTTCTTTGTGGATTCAGGAGCATTACACAACAGGGACATATGTGTGATGCTTTCCTGTTTGAGTACTTCGCATTTGCTGTGCCCAAATAATAAAGCCTTAAGAAAGGCCGTAGGATAGGAAGGGTACATGTCTGTAGTGCCCGCCTGAAAGCCTCCCTTAGATGTCCCTATCATACCCGCTGGCCAGGTGCTCATCTGGTGTCGTCCTCTACCTGAACTGTATGCCCCGTCATACATGCCTCTCTCCCTCATTCCTATATAGCGACTAGTTCATCAAAGACTATAATCACTGAGAATTTACTGACAGAATCTCAGCATCAAATCTTTTGCTTTTTCTGTCTCTTATATGTGAGCATATGTTTCACATTGAGGTGCCTGCACTTAGAGACCTAGCAAAGCTCTGGGGCAGCTCCAGAGGGTGAGAAGGGGACACATGGGCAGACAATTACCTGAAATACTGGCAGATACCTCCAAACGCTTCAGAACTCTCATTGTCTACACGGAACTCAGCTGCTTTATGCATGTCAGGGTGATTCATCCTTGCTTTCTCTGATCACCTTCACTCCTGCCCTAGTGTAAAATTCGGGAAGGAGGGGTGACCGTTCATTTTAATGTCAGAGCCCAACATCCCTGAGAATTTATCTTCTGCAAAACAAAACCATTTATTAAATTACAAAGACAAATGAAATTGCTTTTTGGATTATCTGTTTTTGCTGATTATTTGTGCTGCGTCTCCAATAATGGGGGTATTTGGGAGTATTTGGGACTTGCCTGTGTATTAATTTATTAAATAATCATGTGTATGTACAAATAGAATGCAAGAGTGTATGTGTGTATGTATGTATGTATTGTGGTTTTCTCTGTTTTAAATCCAAAGGCCATTGCCTAATTTTGTGATCTAACAACACTGTGACTTGGATAATGAACAGAATGTGTTGGGGCAGGCTTGTATTACCAGTAAAAACCATCTGCCTGCATGTTTGTAATTGAGAAAAGCAATATTTAGTTTCTGCTGTGGGCCCAGAATACTTTTTTTCCCTTAATCCTGTTTTTTTCATTTTAATAGCTTTATTGAGGTATATTTGATATGCAGTCAAAATGTACACATGTGGAGTATGTACCTCGATGTGTTTTGACATACATTTACATCTGTGACACTTGCTACCATCAAGATAACAAACATACTTGTCACCCCCAAGTGCACCTTTAGTCTCTCTCTTCTCCCCCACCCCAGGGAACTTTCCTGGGGGATCCTTTCACTGTAGATTGGCTCACGTCTGTACTTCTGTGTCCTGCACTGTGACCTCTTTTCTTGTCTGACTTCTGTCACTCAACACAATCATTTGAGGCTGTCCAGTCTTGTACAGATCAGCTGTGTGTTCCTTTTCCTTGCCAAGCAGTAGTTCATTCTGTGGGTCATCTGTGTGTCTGTTCCCCCATTGATGGATGGCTTGAGTATTACAAATAAAACTGCTCTGAATGTTCATGCATAAGACCTTATATGGACCCCAGGGGAGAACAGTGGTGTCATGGGCTAGGTGTATGTTTAACTGTTTTCCAAAGTGGTTTTACAATTTTATATTCCCACTAGCAATTGTCAAAAGTTCCAGTTGATCTGCACTCCCACCAGCATTGTGTACTGTCAGTCTCTGGCAGGTGTGTAATGCTATCCTACTGTGGTTCTTATCAGCACATCCCTGATGGCTGATGGTGGTCAGCATTGTGTGTGTGCCTATTTCCATGCATGTGTCCTCTTTAGGGACCTGTTCATTCAGGCATTTTGTTCATTTTTAAAAAAGATTTTATTTATTTATTTATTTGAGAGAGAGAGAGAGAGAGAGAGAGCACAAGCAGGGGGAGGGGCAGAGGAAGAGGGAGAAGCAGGCTCCTCGCTGAACAGGGAGCCTGACCTGGTGCTCAATCCCAGGAACCTGGGATCATGACCTGAACAGAAGCCAGATGCCCAACTCACTGAACCACCCAGGCGCCCTGTCCATTTTTCATTAGATAGAATTGCCTACTCTTGACTCAGTTATTGAAACATAGGGGCTCTTTGTCTATTCTAAATACAGTTCCTTTGTCAGATATGGTTCTGTGACTATCTTCTTCGAGTCTGTGACTAGCTTTTTCATTTTGTAGCAGTGTCTTTTAAAACTTGTTTTAGGGCAGCCCTGGTGGCTCAGCGGTTTAGCGCCACCTTCGGTCCAGGGTGTGATCCTGGAGACTCGGGATCGAGTCTTGCATGGAGCCTGCTTCTCCCTTTGCCTGTGTCTCTGCCTCTCTGTGTGTGTCTCTCATGAATAAATAAAATCTTAAAAAACAAAACAAAACTTGTTTTAAATTTGCATACAGTAAAATACAAGTGTATTTTGAAGCAAAAAAAATTATCAATTTTGATGAAATGCAATATATCAGTTCTTCCTCCTATACTTTGGGCACTTTGTGTTTAACAAGTACATTGAATTGTCAAATTCAAACTCAGTTAAGTTTTCTCCTGTGTTTTCACCTAGAAATTGTCTGGTTCTAGCTCTTCACATTTAGAGCTATGATTTATTTTTAGTTACTTCTTCCGTGTGAGATTAGGGCTAAGGGTTTGTATTTATGTATTTGGCACCTGGGTGTCCAGTTGAGGCACCGTTTGCTGGAAAGTTTATTCTTTCCCCTGAATTGCTTTGGTACCTTTGCTGCAGACCACTTGATCATGCGTGTGTGGCCCAGACTCCACTTTATTCTGCCGATCTCTCTTAGTGACCCTGGTTTGGTTATTGTAACCATATAGTAAGTCTTACAGTTAGGAAATACAAGTTTTTCCAATGCTATTCTTTGTGTTCAGAGTTGTTTTGATTATTCTGGGTCCTATTCATTTCCTTTTTTTTATTCTCTTTTTTTTAATAAATTAATTTTTATTTGTGTTCAATTTACCAACATACAGAATAATACCCAGTGCTCATCCCGTCAAGTGTCCCCCTCAGTGCCCGTCACCCATTCACCCCCACCTATTCATTTCCATATAGGTTTTAAAATGAGTTTGTCAGTTTTACAGTTTTTACACACCCCTCAGCCTGAGATTATGGCTGAGAGTGTGTTGACCCCATGGGTCAGTTGGAGGACCTGATGCCCTGACATCACCCAGTTCCCGGGGATCAGCATGGCATATTTCACTTGGGGGTCTTTAATTTTTCTCGGCACTGTTTCATAGTTTCTAGTGAACAAGTTTTTCTACATCTTCTGTCAGATGTGTCTCTAAATGTTTCATATTTTGTTTGTTTTAGAGAGCAGGGGGAGGGAGAAGCAGACTCTCCCCTGAGCACAGAACCCTATGTGGACATTGGGCTCTTTCCCATGACCCTGAGATCATGACCTGAGCCAAAACCAAGAGTCGGAGGCTTAACTGACTGAGCTGCCCGGGCACCCCCATGTTTCTTATTTTATTTAATTTAATTTTATTATTTTATTTTGTTTTGTTTTATTTATTTTTTTCTCATGTTTCATATTTTAAAAGGCAGTTTTTACGTATCACCTTTCAGCTATTTCTGTCAATATGTGTGGACACAACAGATGGTTGGTTGTTGACCTCAGATCCTGCAACCTTGCAAAAATTCACTTTTTAGTTCTTGTAGATTTTTTATTAACTTCCCAAGATTTTAGAATCCGTTTGTTGGGTTTAAAATCAGTTTACTTGGAGTCCACTCTGTGTATTTTTGAATTTTGGAGAAAGTCAGCATTTTACTGCTTCTTGTAAAGTAAACTCTACCTATAGAGTAGATGTTGAGCTCTCCCTCACTAGGAAATTTTTTTTTTTTTTAGGTTTTATTTATTTATTCATGAGAACACAGAGAGAGAGAGAGAGGCAGAGACACAGGCAGAGGGAGAAGCAGGCTCCGTGCAGGGAGCCTGATGTGGGACTCGATCTCTGGTCCCCAGGATCACGCCCTGAGCTGAAGGCAGCGCTAAACCGCTGAGCCACCTGGGCTGCCCTCACTAGGAAATTTTTAAAAATAAGAAAGTAAAAAGATTAATAAGTCCTTTTCTGGACTAGATCAGGTGTTTGTGTGTCAGACACCACGTAGTGACCAGGGGAGGAGACAGACTTGTAAACAAGGAGCAGAGTAGGCAGCGCCATGCTGAGGATCCCAGTGTGTCCTCGGGTCGGGTCGGGCGCTTAGGGGCAGGACCACTCAGAGAGGTGGGGCGGGGGGGGGGGTGCCATCACAGGCCCCGCTGCCTCAGACGGCACAACTGACAAAGGAATACTCAGATGGTCTACAGGAAAATATCTAAACCTCCCTGCCCTGATTGGTCATGTTTATGTCACGATTACGGAGAGTCTGAGAAGAAGGCATCTTTAGTTCTTGTCTTTCTTCCTGTTTCCTTTCTCTTTTTAAAAATCTTACGTCCTATGGCAGCAGCCTGTGCTTCTGCCCAAAACCTCCCTGACCCGAGGCCAAGGGCAGCATACACAGGGGTACTTGATGTCGTGGTAGCCACTGTTGCCTGGTGCCGCTGTCCTCGGGGGACCCTGTGAGCGGGGGCCTGTTGGCCCATTTGTGCAAGGCTCTGTTTTGATCAAACGCACAGTAGCACGTATCCTCTTTTTTTTTTTTTTAAAGATTTATTTTTATTTATTTATGATAGACAGAGAGAGGCAGAGACACAGGCAGAGGGAGAAGCAGGCTCCATGCTGGGAGCCCGACGTGGGACTCGATCTCGGGACTCCAGGATCGCGCCCTGGGCCAAAGGCAGGCGCCAGACCACTGAGCCACCCAGGGATCCCTTAATTTGTATTCTTATAGTAACTCTTGAGATCTTTGGGGTTTTTAATTAAGATATATTTAGTTATTTGAAAGAGTGCGTGTGCACAGGGGGATGGGAGAGGAGCAGGAGGAGAATATCCCAGTGGACTCCCCACTGAGCGTAGAACCTGACCAGGACAGAGCAGGGGTGAGGGCTCCATCCCAGGACCCTAAGGTCGGGACCTGAGCTGACACCCAAGAGTCACTCAGGTACCCCGTAACTCATGAGATCTTTATGCTTTTCCTACCACATGCATTTTGGGGGATATGCTTTTGCCCTGTATCCCCAGTGTATTTCCCAGGATCTGGCACATGGGAGGTGCATGTACTGGTTTAGCTTCTCTGTAGCCTAGTGGTCATACTTTGGGTTCCTCTAAATAATACAGGGTTGTTCCCATTGTACAGATAAGGGAATGTCTACAGGCCACCAGGGAGTAAATGTAGTAGGCAGTTTTTTTGGTACAGAATTTCATATTTTATTGGATAGTTAAAATGGGATAATTTAGGAGATGCTAACCTAGATCAGCACTCGTCTCAGGTGGGGAATCTTGCTTGCTTATAGAGGAAGATCTTTGAACCAGTAACATGAGAACCAGTAGGTCTGTTCTGTTTGGGCACTGAGCACACTGAGCTTCACTGAGTTCTCCAGGCACGAAAGGCCAGTGAGTGGCAGGGTCGGCGGGGGCGGCAGGGTGGTGTGCGGCAGAGCGGGCCGTGGCTCCGGGCAGACACTCGTGCTGTTGATCTAGGTTCTTCCTCTTCTGCTTCGAATAGACGGGAAGCTTGCAGATACCCATACCCCTCATTGGTACCCTGTTAGCTGTGACCTCCCACTTCCTACCACCCTGTTGCGAGAAGAGTCTCCCCCCCCTTCTGAAATGGAGCCCTCGCAGAGGGTGTGGACCCACAGAGCCATGTGGCTGGTGCCAGAAGGGGTGTGAGTTGGTGTTCTTGACCACGAAGGCGGCATCCCGTGCATCCTGGGAAACACAGCCATCAGGCCACCATGAGTCTGGTGATGGGTCTTCCATTGGTGCCTCTTGCCTCTTTGGTGGTAAGAAAACCTCACCCGCACCTGTTTTGCCAAGTGTGTTAAGGCCTCTATGACCTCACGACCCTGCACAGTAAGCCCTCTGCTTACAGAGCACCTAGAGGGTGGCAGTCGACCTGCGGGCAGCATAAACAGGGGAGACAGTCCTGGCCTCCTGTAGGTCACAGGCCATTAATCAGATAAATATGGTTGACCCTTGAACAGCACGGGAGTCAGGGCTGCCAACCACACTGCCTCCCTGCAATGCCCGGGAGGGAGTGGCTTGGAGGGTCTGGCGCTGTCACTGAGCCCAGGGTGGCTGCAGCATGGAGTGTGGTGCCACACACTGAATGTTGCCAGGTCCTCAGAACTGTCCCGTGAAGTAGGCTGTATTCCAGATTCAACTACTTATTTTGGATGGATGAAGGGTAGTTATCCAGCAGCGTCCTAGGGAAGACCTTTCCCTCCACTTAGTAAAACCAGGAAAGCACTGTGTTTTTTATGGCTTTATTGAGATACAGGTCACATCCCATGAGACTCACCCATTTAAATCATGCTGTTAGGTGTTTGGGACCATTCACAGAGTTGTGAGGACATCACCACAGTCTAACTTTAGGATTTTCTGGTGCCCTGAGAAGCAGCACCATGTTCTTTAGCAGTCACTCATCTGTCCTGCCCTCAACCCTCCCCCAGCCCGAGAGAGCCCCTGCTGTCCTGTCTGTGCCCAGGGACATGCATCTTGTGAATGTCTCTCATATCCCAGAACCCCCACCACATGGGGTCTCTCTACCTGGCTCCTCCCTGAGCATCACATGTTCACTGTGCTTCCGTGTTCTGGCATGTATCACTGCTTCATGCCTTTGCTTTATTTGATATTATTTTAGATTATTGATATTATGTTTAGATTATGTTAGATATTATTTTCGATTTTATTTTTAAATAATCTCTATGCCCGGGGTGGGGCTCAAACTCATGATCCCGAGATCAAGAGTCCCATGCTTCCCCGACTGAGCCAGCCAGATGTCCCTATTCCTTTCTTTAAAAGATTAGATGTGGGCAGCCCCGGTGGCTTAGCGGTTTAGCGCTGCCATCAGCCTGGGGCCTGATCTTGGAGACCCAGGATCGAGTCCACATTGGGCTCCCTGCATGGAGCCTGCTTCTTCCTCTGCCTATGTCTCTGCCTCTCTCTCTCTCTGTCTTTCATGAATAAATAAATAAAAAGTAAATAAAAATAAATAAATAAATGAAAGATTAGATGTGTTAATGTGTCCCTGTCCGACAGACCACCCCGGTCTGTCTGTTGGGCTGCTAATGAACTTTGGGGTTGTTTCCTCTTTGGTGCTGTTGTGATTAATGCTATTAGGAATGTCCACCACTTAATAGGTTTGTGTCTGGATGTATGTTTTCCATTCTCCTGGGTTGTACCTGGGAGGGGGACTGATGGATCGGGTCTCTGCACTCCTGTGAGCTCACCGCTCTAAAGAACCGCCAAACCACTGGCTGCCCTGGCTGTGTGACTTCACATCCTCACCAGCAGCGTATGAGGTCCTGATTTCTCCACACTCCCACCAACACTTGTTATTTACCGTTATTTTGGTTTTAGCCATCCTAGTGGAGGTGAGGTGGTATCTCATTGTGGTTTTGATTTCCTTAAGGACTAATATTGCACACTTTTCACGTGCTTACTGGCCATTTGTATGTCTTCCTTGGAGAACGGTCTGTTGAGATCTTTTGCCCATTTAAAAATATTTACTTTTTTGTTGTTGTTTTGTAAGAGTTCTGTATATATTCTGGTTACAGGTCCCTGACCAGATACATGACTTGCAAATACCTTCTCCCATCGTGTGGGTTACCTCTTCACTTTCTTGATGTTGTCTTTTGAGTAGGAACGTTTGATGCTGTGGGTTGTATTTTTTATTTGTTTCGGGGAAGGGTGAGATGAATCAGATAGGTGCCCCCAGCAGCAAGGTCATGCTGGGAGAAGGCAGGAGAAGTTCAGCTAATGAATATTGACCCTGGGGGTGGGGTGGGTGCTCTTATCGTGCACCGAATGGCGCAGAGCTAAGATAACAGGTCCTGGACTACTTGGTGTGTTTTGAACTTCGCAGCCAGGTGGACTGGCTGCACCCTCTACAGAATTTTCCACCAGCCAGCTTAGACAAGCCAATGAATTTGCATTGATAAGGAATCCTGTTGTGTTTGGGTCAGTTCATGGTTCAGACAAGTTGAGAAGCTGGGACAGATAAGGGAAGGGCATTTGTGCCTTCCTTGTCCCTCTGAGAGGTTAGCGCCATCCACCAACTGCAGCGTCACCGGAGAGCCTCAGTTACTGGTCACTGCACCTGTGACTTGGTGCTTTCTGTATATAGTTGGCCCTGTGGATTTGCACTTAACTTCTCTTACATTGCACACCATGCCACTAAGCCGTCAAGACTGTGAATTTCCCAAGGACAGAGTCATGCCTGCACGTGTTTATGTGCCCAAATATCTAAGTCACATCTGTGTACCTATAGTTATTAACTATTGATAAATACCGTGATCGTAAAGACAAAGGCTTCTGAGCCACCAGGGAGATACATTAAACGTAAATCCATTTTGTACTTTGATAAACCTTTGGCAGAGATGAAGGAGGTTACAAGAAGGTCAAGATTTTTAAATTTAATACAGACACACTTGAGTTTTAAAGATGTGTAGGAGTATGATTCCAGACTGCCCCTTGGATTTATGTAAGTTCATTCCTAGCTATCCACAGGTGACACGCCGGGCAGTCTGACTTCTTGCTTCTTATGGACTGGGTTTTTACTAAGGGCCACTCATAGTGCAGCCTCGTGGCCCGGCAGTGGCTTGGGGGCTTGGGAGAGGAGCCCCCTCTGCACCTCCCAGAGGTAAAGCTGTTGGCTCCAGGCACAGGCACAGAGCAAGAAGCTGTGAGGGGTCGGGGAGGTGGCGGGGACTCCAAGGGTGGTTATTTCTAGAATGGCCTGATGTACAAACACATCCTTCAGCCTTGGTGTAGGAGAAAACAGCAACCTGAGTCAGGAGCCCTGGGTTCTGGTTCTCACACTGCCAACAGGGGACCCTGAAAGTGTCACTGAAAGGCTGTCTTTCTACTCAGCTCAGGCTCTGGTAATGAATGCCGTAGACTGGGGGGCCATCTTCTCATGGTTCTGGAGGCTAGAAGTCCGAGGTCAGGATGGCAGAGTGTCTGGGTTCTGGTGAGCCCTCTCCGTGTTCTCACCGTGCCCTCCCCAGGCCCATCTTCCATCTATGGTCCCCCAGAGAGGGCCCACTGCCCCGTGTCTCTTCTCATAGGGCCACCAGGGCCATCGTGAGGGCCCCCATGACCTTGTTCCACCCTCTTTACCTCCCAGAGGCCCAGGTTCCACCCTGGGGGCTAGGGCTTTAGCACAGCCACTTGCAGGGACACACACGTTCGATCCATAACAAAGGTTGTGATCCACAGTCTCCTAGTCTGTGAAACTAGGGGCATTGAGATTCTCTCTAGCTCCTGGACATTAGGACTCTGTGGGCAAAGTGCTTGCCCCATTTCCTGTGTTGAGTTCTGTGAAATGCTCCCCCTGCATGCTCTCAGGCAGCACAGAACTGAATAGGCGGGGAGTCCACCAGAGCTAGGTGTGCTCCTTCACTTCACTCTTTGTGCTCCTGTAAGCTCTGAGGCTGCAGCGGTGAACAACACAGACAGGAGTCTTTGCCGTCCTAGAGCTTCCATTCTAGGAGAATTAAATAAGAAGATCGGGGCACCTGGGTGGTGCAGTCGTTAAGTGTCCTCTTGATTTGGCTCAGGTGATGATCTCAGAGTCATGAGTTCAAGCCCTGCAGGCTCTGTGCTCAGTGGGGAGCCTGTTTCTCCCTCTGCCTCTGCCCTTCCTTCTGCTTGCATGCTTTCTCTCTCTAATAAATAAATAAAGTCTTAAAAAAAAAAAGAAATAAAATTACAGTGCACTAGGCAACAGTTGCTAAGGAGACAGAATGTCAGGAATGTGAGGCTACAGTTTTCTGGAAGGTGCCGTTTGAGTCAAGAGGCGGCAGAGTGTTTAACTCTGCGTGGGGGCTGAGAGCCTGCTAAGGGACACACCTTACCCAGACTCCTATAGCAGGCCTGCTGCCTGCTTGCTGCCTGCCTGCTTCCCCTTCTCGTGATCCTCCTCCCCGCTCCCCTGTCACCCACTTCTGTGCCAGACACTATACACTAAATGATTTCTTAGCCTTTTTAGAAATCTCTACCCAAAGACAGTAATGAGTTGCATTTCACACCCCTGCTGCCTCCGGAGCCACGGGAGGATCTCAACCTGCTCCTGAGGTCATGGGGTGTCTGAGAACGCCCCTGAGCCCCTTCCCCCTGCTGGCCCTCGCTCCGTGGCCCTGGCTCACTCCTTCCTCCACCTCCTTCTGTGGATCAAGAGATCCACCCAGATCTCTTGATTCTGGCATTCTCTTGTTATACTCTTGAAGCATCTCTTCCTTCACCTCAAGTGTTCACCTCCCCTGTGTCCTCCCTCATGGGGACAGGGCAAACAGGGGAGAGGGGCAGGGCTCTCCCATTCCCCATGCCAGGTCACACCCCTCTAACTGAGCTACCTGCCGGGAGTCTGGGGGAGTCTGTTAGGACCTGCGGGAGCCCCAGCCTTGCTAGGCCTTGACACTGGGCTCAGGTTGCAACTGGGGCTGCCTTGCTGGGTCCTGTGTCCTTTGGCTCAGGCTTGGGTACAGTCCCAACTAGTGGATTATGGGGATGGGCTCACCTGTCGGTCAAATCATTGAAGGTTCAGCGTGCTTCAGCTGTTGGTGGAAACCGATCATTGCCCTCTCTAACCTGACCCCCGCCCAAGTGTCCAGGAGGTCAGAGCCACCCGACTTCCCTGGTGATGACAAGAACAGGAGCCTGGAGGGGCACTCCTGAGCAGCCTTCTACCCCCAAGGGCAAACAGGATCCAAGAGGGGTCTTCTCTAAGAACTGCAAGGGGCCCCAGAGAAACTAGATTCTATTACTTGTGTCCTGTGATTCCAGTGCCTTTGATGGGATACGTTACCCCCACCCCCCCACCCCACCTCCCTATGTCTCCAGATCAGGACCAGCTCAGAGCTGGGAAGAATCCCTGCTGTCACCTTCTGAGTCCAGCTGTGATTCTCAGCCTCTGGGGTCGTGTGGCTCCATCTTGAATATCTCATTTCTCTTGGGCTCTCTGGTCCATTGGACTTGTGCCAGTGGCGTCTGTCAGCTGGTTTCCCCAACAGGTGGATCGAGCAGTGTTGTGTGCGTAGAGTCCCAGCTTTTATAGTGGACATTGTGTGTGTGTCCATGTATCTGTCTGTGTCATGCATGAGCAAAAACACCCATTTTATCCAGCTGGCCTGTGGGGGAAGAGAGATGCAAAGTACATTCCCAAAGTGGAAGACCCATCCCTTCCTCCCAAGGTGTGTATGGCTTAGCTTAGCTGAGGAACCCGAGACGCGGAGGCAGATTGATTTAAAACTACTTAGAAAAAGAGTGTCAGCACAGTGTCACTTAATCCACAAATCAGGTCTTTGTAGAGTGACTTCCAGGGAGGTGTTGTCTTTCCCATTGTGCCAGAATGTCAGATATAACTCAGAATAAGTGGGTGGAATGGTTGTCACTGATCTTGTTGTAAGGAACCAGTGATACAGAGTGAATTTATGAGGGCGAGGTTGATGCGTGCCCAGTGGGAGAGGTTGCCCTGGAGAGACTTGATCAAGGAAAGCTTCTTGGGATTACTGTTTCCAGTCAGGTTTTGGTGGGTGGGATTGGGTCAGTATCAGTCTGCTTTGGGGCTTTTCTCAACCTTTTCTGTCAGCCACTGTCCTGGGGCCTCTGGATTGGCCTCAAGAAACCACCCAGACAGCCTTCGGTCAGAACATAACTGCTCAAAAGCCCTTTAGGGTTTTGAGGTCCATGCCCTCTTTGGGAAAACCCCTCCCTCTCCTCTGCACCATCCAGCTCTTACCACACCTCCTGAGGCTCCCTGCGGGTGATATCAGGTACTCACACTCCCTGAAAATCTCGGCATAAGGCATAAAGGGGGTGGGAGTGGGGACAGCCCGAGGGCACCAAGGGACAGCATTCCGTTTTTAACGGTTTGTCTGGAGCATCCTCTGAACAAAGTCAAGCAAACCTGTCACCCGAGCAATGGGCAGTAAGCTCTAGGTAGGCACCCTTGTACTGGACTATGAAGTGGAGGGAACCCTAGTCCCGCAGGTCAGAGCAGAAGAGCAGTGTGTTTAGAAGAGAAGGCAAGGCCTGGCCTGCCTTCCTGCTGGCCAGGTTGAGGAGGGGCTTTGGGAGGGGGATTGACTCAGGACCCCTCCCCCCCAGGATGCTGCAGTAAGAGCCGGAGGCCTAGACTCCTGTGGTCCCCTGGACCCGTGCCCTCCCCATCCCATCTGCAGCCTGGAGTGTTCCCAGTGTGGGGACATTGAGGATGCTCTTCCTGTCCACAATGGGGGTCTCACCCAGGGAACTCCTTCTCAATGTCATCCCTATGGAAAGAACAGGATGGAATGAGGGAGGGATTTTCTGTGAGTTATCTTTCAGCTCCTACTGCTGTTCCTCATGCCTTATCCCTGTGAGGCGGCCTCTTTCCTCCCTCACCCCCCACCCCCCCATCTTCAGTTTCCTGGAAATGAGGAAGGCTGGAAGGCAGAGGGATGGGAATCCCCATGGTGTGTTAGCCTGCCACGCAGTGGCTGCTGTGGGGCTTGGCCGAGGGTGGGAGAGGCCGAGACTGCTGAGCCTACGGTATGGGCCTAATTACTCCTCAGCCTCAAGCTTGCCTGTAATTGTGGTTTCTGAGAGCCAGCGCATCCTGGAAATCTGCTAGAGCAGCAGAGATTTGGGGTTTCCGCCTGGGATGGGCTTGGATTTTCCACTTGAACAGCGTGCCCGGTGCCCATTTTAAGTTGAGGGTAGAGTGAATCCCAAAGCTCTGATGGGGCAGTTAGAGGCGTAGGGCGGCAGGGCCTTCCTTTGGGTGAGAGGTTGTGTCCCCTGAAATCCGAGACATTTTTGAAGAGCTCAGCCAGGCAGCAGGGCCTGGGAGAGCAGGTCAGCCCCGCGAGCACCCCTGTCTCTGCACCTTCGCCTTTGTTTCTCCACCTGCTTTATTGGATCTGCCACAGTTGTGGGTGGGGACATGCTAGCCTCATGTAGGGGGCTCAGCTCCCTCTCCCCGTGGTGGTAGTAATAATAGCAGTACATGTTTTGAATGTTTATTGTGTGCTTCACGCAGAATGCTTTAAGTAGTGGCACCATTAAATCTCTTAACGATCCCGTGAAGCAGTCCTAACTCTGCGACAGGTGAGGACGCCCAATGTTGAGGGGAGCTATCTCGCATGAGGCCACAAGGCCTGTGTCTGAGTCAGGATCTCCAACTCAGGTGGCCGATCCCAAAGCCTGAGCATTTGGCACGTGTATAGACAATAATCCACGTTGGGTTTTACATGTGGACCAGGAAACACCCAGAGTCAGCCTGGCTTAGTGGGGGCTCTGTTGAGCATGGGGCCCAGGGGTCACCAACCCTGGGACCTTGATGAGTCCTGTATCTTCTACAACTGTAGCTTCCTCATTTATAAAATAGATGTGTGCAGAGTTGTTCTCAGGGTCAAATGAGGTACTGCCCAGCTCTGCACCTGCCACCCAGCTGGTGCTAAGGAAATGCTAGCAGAGTCTAAATTCATGGAAGGAGAAACAGGCAGTCAGCTCTGCCATCTGGGACTTGGGATCTGTGGCGTCAGAGCCCTGATGTAAATAGAGGATGGGTCTGTGGCAAAGTGGTACAGGTAGTGAGGATGCTACCCAGCCAGAGGGCACGGCGTTGGCAGGCCAGGACTGGCAGGGTCTATACCAGTTCCTCTTGCTCAGTGGGGGCATGAGGTTAATAAGCCTAGTGCTCAGCCTTTGCACAGCCTGGTTTCCTCCTCTGTGAGGTTATGACACCGACAGCTCTGCCCCAGGGTTGTCGTGAGGAGTGATTACAATAACTAAGAAGGGCTCGTGTTTCTTGAGTTCTTACTGTGCCAGGCCTGGCCTGTGCTTCTTCCTCAGTCCTAATGGCAGCCCCAGGAGAGGGGCATGTTCTCCCCACTGGGAAGGTGAGCAAGCAGGGCACAGAGCGCTCACATGTAGGCGAGCACCAGGAGCCCACGCTCCTTGTCCTTCACGTATTGTCTCAGGAAGTGCTCCAGGTGTGCGTGCGTGTGTGTCCTTGTTGGAACCCGGCCGTGGGTCAGCACGAGCACCTACAAAGAGTGCATGCCTGGTGTTGTACTCGCTCGCATGCTCTCTGTCAGTCAGGAGCGTGCGTGACATTGCCCATTGGGAGGGAGACGTGACCACTGCGGGTGAAGTGATAGGAAGCCATGAAGCACTGATACACGTTGGCTCTGGTGGTGTAGCAGAAAGAAGCCCCGCAGGCATACAGGCCCCAGGGCAGGCTGACCAAGTGGGCCAGGAAGGACATGAGCTATGAGCTCAGCTATGGAACACTCGGCACGGGGCACCGGGGACTACGAGGACACTGGGGTGTGGGAGGAGTAAGAATTTGAAGATTGGTTGTTCATCATTCAGCACCTTTTCATTGAGCAGGTGTGCATGCCTGGCCCGACAGAGAGGAATAGGCATGGTGCCCTGCCCTGGGTGCCAGTGACTCTCTTCTAGTCAGTCCAGGCTTGTTTCTGCAGCCTGACCATTTCCGAGTGTAATACTGTTACCACCCTGCTTGGGGGGTGGTCCTTGTGGACACAATAAACCTACCTGTGATGTGATTTGTGCCTGGGGGAGGGGAGTATGCTTCGAGGTCCCCAGAAAGGACCTACAGGGTCCCTGTGCTGCCCCCACCTGCACATGTGCACACGCCCTATACTGTGCTTGTGAGGAGCCCAAGACCCACTACAAGGTTGTAATGCAAGCCTTCAAAGCAGCAGGATGCTTCACTGAAACACTGCTCACTGCCTTATCGTAAGCTCTGAATTGGACTAAGTGCTTAGAAATATCTCTGCACAGGGCGGCCCTGGTGGCGCAGCGGTTTAGCGCCTCCTGCAGCCCGGGGTGTGATCCTGGAAGTCCAGGATCAAGTCCCACGTAGGGCTCCCTGCATGGAGCCTGCTTCTCCCTCTGCCTGTCTCTCTCTCTCTCTCTCTCTCTCTCTCTCTCTCTCTCTGTGTCTCTATGAATAAATAAATAAATCTTAAAAAAAAGAAAGAAAGATCTCTGCACAGAACAAATGCTTATTTCTGTTTCCCTACATGCGGGAAGGGGGGCGTCCAGTCTCCAGTTCTAGTGTCTTCCTGACACCCTTTTACTGTTGGGCAGCCACTTCCACATGGAGGGTTTGATTTAGTGGGAAAGGGGTATGAGGGAGCCCTTGTAGGAAGTGGTTGGAGCCGCCATGCTGAAAACCCTTGTCTCCCTGCAAAAGGGCCTCCACGTATGTCAGACTCTAGAAGAGCCCTTGGGCAGGACCAGGGCCACACTCTGGTCTGTGGCCTGCCCAGAATTGGGAGTGGCTGCATGGTTGCCAGGAGCCGCCGGCGCCTGGCTTTGTGCCTCACCCGCTGTCCTATCCAGCAGGCCTGTGCCACCCCAGCAGGGGTCCCCCAGGTGGCCTTTGATCCACATCCTAACCAGCTGTGTTAGGCTGTGTTCACCGTCTGTGAAGTGTCCTGTGTGGAGCTAGGTTCTTGGCTGGGGCCCAGGTCAGGGGTGCTGACGAAACTCAGCATAGAGACAGAAGTCCCACCTGCAGAGCAGCTGTTTGACTACATGAGCTCCCTTTTACAGTATCATAGAGGCAGGAACATGTGCTCACAGCACAAGTCAAAAGCCTAAGGGCTGGATGGTGTGAAGAACAGGAGTGGCCGTCACTGGCAAGTCTGTTGAGGAAGGTACCGGAAGGCGGGGAGTTTCCAGGCAGTGTGGAGAAGGGTGGAAGAGGAATTCAGAGGGACACCCGCTCCGCCCCGTCCCTCTCCTGACCCAGGGCCTCCCCAGTACAGCTGGGGGCACCAGCCTGTGACCCCATGTGTCTTCCTGCAGTGGCCTCAGCTAAGGATCAGGGTCGGGGGCAGGCGAGGGGAGGAAGGGCAGCAGCCGGAGTTACCATTCTGTGGCTTTATTTCAGCAGTTTTAGGATCAAAGGCGAACTTTCCCTGGCTTCCCGGTACTTTCCCATCAATTTTGATAGGAACTTAGGGAATGAAAAATTTAAAATCCACCTTCGCAAAGGACATTAGAAAGGTGAATCTTCTGAGCCAGGTGAGGATTCTTTAGAGACAAAAAGAAAACGTCTTGATTGGCTGTTATGCAGGACTGTTTCCTTGATTGGGCGGTCCTTGATTTGGTCAGCTCATGGAGTGACAGTTCTGTTGCTACAAAGAGTATGGCGAGGAGTGCCCTGTGTGCTGTCCCTCCTCAGGAGGACTCAGTCCAGAGATGTGTAGGTACCTTTTCAGGAAACCTTAGGGAAGATGACATGTGCATGCAGGGTGATTTTGTGTTTCCAAATAATGGAGTCATTACAGGGCCCCCAGAGAGGGGTGAGGCTGTGTCTTGTCCACTGTCACACAGTGGGCACTGCACAGACAAGGATGAAACGTCAGGCCCCAGACTGAGGCCCTCTGCCCCCACTTCCCGGCCTCCAGCCCGGTGACACATGCTCAGTCTGTGTCTCCTGGACTGTGACCTTGACTCTTCAGTATTGCTTTGCTCTCATTAAAGCCAGACAACTGGAATCAAACTCTCCCTGGCCACCATGTGGACATCACCAGTGCAGGTGCTAATGTGCTTCTAGGTCACTGTTGAGGGAGTGAGTGCCTTGTTTTCCTCCCAGTTAAATAAACTGAGTTCCTATGTGTTCCCCCTCCTCTGGGGCACAGACCTGGTATGCCCAGACACCCCCTCAGGGCTGAAGCATGGTGGTGATGAGGAGGAGACAGAAGAGGTGAGGTCACCTGGCCCCGCCCTGCAGTGTAGGGGTGAACCTAAGACACCCAGAGGGTAAGGTTGACTCGTGTCTGGCAGGCCTGAACTCACATCCCAGCACCACCATAGCTGTGTCCTTGAGCAGCTCAGTGAACTTCTCCAGCTCTGGTTTTCCTCATCTGTCAAGGAAAATAACAACGTCTACCTCATCAGGTTGTTGGGAGGATTAAATGAAGGCCTGTAATAGGTGTTTATTCCATGTAATTTTTTTCTCCTCTTTCAAGAGCATACAGAAAGATGGGGGCAGAGTTGGTCCAGAACCCAGCTGTCTAGACGGCCCCCGCCTCCAACCCACGCACCCTGGCCGGGCCTCCCGAAGCGCTGTGGCCACCCCGTCTACAGTGATGTTCTATGGAAGGGCAGCACCAGTGCCCGGGCCTACAGTCTCCTCCAGCCATCCCGAGACAGTGTTGCTCCCCTCAGTTACCGGTGGTGGAGGACACAGAGACAGTAGCACGGGAGTGGGGAGCAGGCTCCACGGCCCATAGAGGGGCCTGCTTCTACTCCGGAGCAGGCCTAGGAGCTGGTCGCACCTACGTGAGATAACCCCACATTCGTTTCTTCTGGGCTGCCAGCCATGATGGGGTTGCCCAGACAGTAGCTCACTTGAGCTGTTTGACACAGGGCCTCGGGGCAAGGACGGCAACCATTTCTTGAGCTCGGCCGCGTGCCGGGCATCGTGCCAGATGACTTTGCTTATATCACCTCAGCTCTTCTGACTGCCCGCGGCATAGGTGGCTGGTATTGCAGTTTTGTAGGTGAGGATACCAAGGGTCATGGCGAGGGAGTAAATTTGCCTCCACCCCACAGACAGAGCCAGAGCCATGGTGCAGACGGGCTCCATCCAGCTCCACACTTGACCACCCCGCTCCTCATTACTCGCGTGACTTCCAGGGTGCAGCCCAGGCGCTGGGCTTTTTCCAAGGAATGTGTGACCATTTAGGTGATTCGGATATGCGTCTGTGCCTGTACTGATGAGCAGAGAGGCAGGTGGATGCTAGGTCCCAAGTGAAAAGAGGGTCACCCCTCAACCCCTCACTCCTGTCTCACTGTGGTGCCAAGAGGAGCCCTCCAGGAGCTCACAGCCCAGCGGACAAGTACAAAGGAGAGAGGTCAGCATCTATGCGCTAGGGCTTTGGCAGACATCTGTACCAATTCTAAGTGGTGACTCTGAGTAGGCTTCTGGGTTGTGGGGCTGGAGGCCCAGCCATGGGGGAAGGGGCTGAGTGTGGCCTAAGGAGGCCAGACCTGTGCTGTCCAGCAAAGCAGAATGCAGGCCACACAAAGCATCAATATTGAAAGCATTGGTATTTTGCATTTCTCTTTTTTTTGTACTATCTTTGAAACCCCATGTGTATTTTATTTTATTTATTTGTTTTTATTTTTTTTTTAAGATTTTATTTATTTATTCATGAGAGACACAGAGAGAGAGAGAGAGAGAAAGAGGCAGAGACACAGGCAGAGGGAGAAGCAGGCTCCATGCAAGGAGCCCAACGTGGGACTCGATCCCTGGTCTCCAGGATCACACCTTGGGCTGCAGGCGGCGCTAAACCACTGCGCCACCAGGGCTGCCCTATTTGCTTTTTTAAAAGATTTTATTTATTTATTCTTGAGAGAGGCAGAGACACAGGCAGAGCAAGAAGCAGGCTCCATGCAGGGAGCCCGATGTGGGACTCCATCCTGGGTCTTCAGGATCACACCCTGGGCTGAAGGCAGGCACTAAACCACTGAGCCACCCAGGCTGCCCTCGTGTGTATTTTATAGTGAGTTTCTCACTTCAAACTAGCGCACTGGCGATGTGCTGTGGTAGCTCCCATCTCCCGTGTGGACAGCGTGGGAGGCGGTCATGCAGCCCATCCCCCAGGCCTCTCTCCCACCTGCCTTTTCTGGTTTATTCTGTAGTAGTGCTCCTGCTCAGGTGCATATCAGCCCTGCCCCGCCTGCTCTCTGGGCCTCCAGCCTCTCACCTTCTGGTCCACTCTGGCCGCTCCCTTCAGGCTGTCCTTCTCAAGGCTTGCTCTGATCCTGTGAGCCCTGGGAAGCTTCGGCAGGACTCTGCCCCAGCCTCTCCTCAGTCATTGCCAGAGGCTTCAGTGTCCCCCAGGCCTTCCAACACCCGCACCATTTAATTCCCACAGCCGCTCCCTGAGATGGGGAGCAGGCAGGTGGACCGTTCACGTCATTCAGGTGGAAAAACCCAGTATTTAAGAGAGTTTGCTAAGAACCTCCCTCCCTGCTAATACACGGCAGAGCAGAGGTGGAAACTTCACAGGCTTACGTTGTACTCTCTCCTGTTTGATCCTTCCCTCTGCCCTGGGTTGCACTGACAGCCTCAGAGCTGCCGTCTCGCGCTATTCCTCCTTCCCACGTCTTTCCACGCCAGAGCTACCCCTCAGAACTCTGCCCCTGCTCCCAGCTCTGCCCTTGGAGCCTGCCTCTCCCATTCCTTCTTTGGCCTTCTTTCTCCCCAACCCACTGTGTCCTTACCAACACATGTTAACATTCATGTTCTTGTGAAGTACTTTGTGTGCAGACTGGAATTCTAGAAATCTGGGAGACCGAATACTGTAGGAGCTGAAACAGCTCTGACAGTCAGGTTGGTGGTGCCCACCGCAGACATCCATGGAGGGGCTAGCACCTTTCCACTTTGAGTCATCAAAACCGGGAAGCTGTGAATTTACTCCTAATTTCTGTGCACTACAGAGGTCACCCAAACTCTCTTGATGACCCCTGTGTGCTTGTGACATTTCCATGTCTGCAGAGTTCCTGGCATATATTATATGATATTATGTTTCACCTTCTATTTATTGAATATCTGCTACTTACTCTGTCCTGGAGCTGCTGTGCACTAGAAAGAATAAGAGACAATACAGCTTAGCTTACTGGTAAACAGGGAAAGTAGACGTGAAACATCCCAGAAAAGCACCAAATGATTAGTCAGCACTGAGTGAGCACTACAGGGAAGATTTCAGGGGAGACCCATGTAAGCAGGATGAAGAGAAGGCACCGTGGAGGGAGGAGCAGGCTTCTGGGGTGGAGGTGCAGCGAGGAAGGGTGGGCGTGGTGAACTGGGGCATGAGGACCTCCCCAGGGCACCTGCTAGGCTGCACTAGGATTTGAAACTTTATACAAGGACAGTGGGAAAGTACTGCAAGGTGACAGTCACGGACTATATGTAGAGAATGGGTGGATTTTAGGGAGGGGAAGCTGCAAAGATATGAGGGGAGCAGTCCTCCCAGAGGAGGACCAGGGAGGGGCAGAAGCAGGTGAGGTCCAGAGCTAGCTGTGGGGAATAGCCATAGGAACTGGCGGTGATTCGATTTGCAGGGGAGTCAGAGGTAACTCTCAGGCTCCTGGCGTGAGCAACTGCACAGCATTCAGACCTTGGGAGGAAACGCTGACCCAGGAACAGAGCTGGGCCTGGGCTGGAAGGTGGATTTCCATTTGGACAGGTTGGCTTTGAGGTTTTGGTGGGGGTGATTTGGCACTCCCAGTCACCCTTGGAAGAAAGTGGTGTTCTCCACTTTTGTTGTTGAGAAACTAGGGCTGTTCCATGAGGTGACAGCAGAGAAGGCTGCACTTGAGCCCATATTTCACCCCGAAAGTGTGCTTTCCAAACCATACCGCATGGGCTGTGTGCTAAACACCCTGTGTTGAAGCTCAGCATGCTGGTTTTCTGCCTCCCTGCACACACACCTGTCTGCCCAGTGTGTGATACAGCCCTCTGAGACACTGCATGGAAGCAGAGACGACTGGAACTGCTGGGGTCGTCCTCATTTCTTCATCTTATATTCATTCACTGGTCCATGTCCCTCACCTCTGGCACATTGAGCATCGGTCACCCAGTGTGGACCTTGAAAGGATTTGCACAGACTTCCCAACATCAAGGAAGCTAACAAACAGGGCCTCTGACCCCCACACCAGCTCCAAAAGGAGGGGTGTTGCACAGTCCTTCAACATGTGGCATGGGCACCCTGCATGCCCCAGGCACCACACTGGGCTGTGGCTGCGACCTTGACCTCAAGGGTAAGGTCTCTGGGGATACTGGGGATGATGCAGAGAGTAAGGGATGGCTTTCAGGCTTCCACACAGTGATGGGTTCCCTGAACGAGGACCACTTGGGCTGCTTGTGGAAGTAGAAATAGATTGCACGCCACAGAGCCACTGAGTCGGGTCCCTGGCAGGAGCTTCAAGTAGTTCCCACGCTGCTCTGCAGCCAGCATGTGACCTGACTGAGGTGGGAACCTTCTCTGGCTGCACTACCAGGGCCTCCTGCCCCTTGGTGTTAGAGATGACAGGACCCCCATGATGCAAGTCAAGCAGATGATGGCAAGGGCCTGTGTGAACTGGAGACAGAACTGGGATTAGCTCCTGAATAGTTCCTGAATGTCCTTGATGCCAAACCCAGCCCTTTTTTATAGCATCCTTTGAAGTGTTGACTTTGCACCCTGATTGTGATCAAAACTGTTTGATCTGTGCCCCTTGTGCTCTAGTGTTTTCAAGCACATGAGCTCGAAGTAGGGGCATTTGTGTCTCTTCCCTTCACTGCAGGGATGTGCAGGCCTGAATATCTGCCAGCTTCCCACCATGGGGAACATTCTACCAAGATGCAGGATCCTGGGGAAGTTAGGGTGCAGGGAGGCTGCTTAGAGCTCCTCCACCCTGGAAGATAAGGGAAACCAGACCAGTAAGACCAGGTCAGGGTTCAATGAGTGTGGACTTTATCTAGAACGAAGGTTCTGGCAAGGCTCTTTCCTGGTTTGCTGCTGCTCCTAGCTTTGAGGAGGGGCCTGGGAATATGACTTTGCCCAGACGTAAGAGACCTTGATCAGCACACATATGAGGTGCTTTAATCTGTGTATTTATTGTGTTATCTTCCCAGATGTTTGTGACGTGTGTATTCTATGTCTGCATCTCATGAGCTAACATACGTTATGTATTGTGTGTATGCACATGTAAGGTGTGTGTGTTTTTACATGTACATATATTGTACGTACATGTATGCATATGTGTAGAAAAGAAAATAGGAGAAAAGGTCCAGTAAAGGCCAGTTAGAACTTCATATGGCCACAGGTCAGATAACTTCATTTAGGGGCACAGATCTTGAAGTCAGGTGTATCCTAACTCCACTTAACCTCCATGTATGCTCTGAGTATGAGCATGTGCTACCCACCTCGCCAGGCTGTTGTGGTGATTGCACATACAATGAACATTAGGTGCATGGCACACTGCCTGGAAGGTGGGAAGAGCTAGTGTCCCAGAACAGGGACATTATAGGCTGGGATGGAGTAAGGGGCTCCCATCAGCTGATAGTCGCCATGTGAGACTAGAAGCACAGTGCTACCAGAACTTCCACCCTTTTCCCAGAAACCTGCATTTTGTTAATGCGAAATTGCCTCATTTTCAATTTTTAACTAATTTTTGGAAACACACACACATACACACCCATAGGCCAACAGGAGGGATACATGGGCAGTTTTCAACTTTGCTATCTGGAAAGTCACTGTACGTTTCCATGCTTTCTCATGCACACTGTAGGCTGGGATGAGGAGGGTATTCAGTGCCTGGTGCACCTGGAGAGCATACCGGAAGGTACACACTGCAACCTTTGCCCTCTAGCAGAGAGGGAGGATGACGCCAGGTGACAGAGAGCTGGGTCGAAGAGGGACACCTGTGCAGGGTGTGGGCCAAAGGGGAGGACAAGGAAATGACAGATTTCTGTGAGCTGATACGGAGCCACTTTGAGGATAGGCTCAATGAGAAAAGCAAAGTCTGAACGTGTGAGATACTACCTGCCATATAAGCAAGAAAGGAAAATAAGAATATTTCTGCCTATTTGCTTAACTTTACAAGAAGAAAGAATGGAAGCTGAAGGCAAATGAAAATGTTTCCTGGGAGGAGTGGGAGGATGGGACAGGGACAATTCTAAATATACTCTTTTTAAAGTTTGATTTTGAGTTTTCAACTATGTAAATGCTTATTAGCAAGTTCAAAGAATGAAATTAGATAAATAAGCCTGAGGAAAGCAAGCCCCCAAATTAAGTACAAATATGAAAAGAAACCTCAACACTTTCCAGATGGATAGCACGTGCACCTGCAGCAGGACGTGGTCTGAGGACAGAAGGACCCACAGGGACACCTGGCATTTCATGAGTTGGCTGTTGCCAGCAATGTCGGTGTGTTCACTCGAGCAGCCATCCCGTATGCATTTGGAAATGGGGCAAATGAGTACATGTGCTGCTTTTGTGTGGGAACCAGGTTCTCACTATGGGAGAAAGAAGCTACAGTACAGAATTGGGGAAGACAAGGGACCCTGTCGTTTGGAACTCACACCTCCTGCACAGATGTCCCTGCCCTGCCCACTGAAGGGAATGGAGGGATGACAGTCTTGGTCACAGTGAGCATATGGCACCCAGGCCCCATCTCTACACACGTGTCCCACTGAAAGGAACCAGGGCTCCCTAGAGGAGAGTTCGATTGCAGGTCTGGCTTATGGAAGGTACAGGGTAAGCCAGAGCGTCTGGCCAGAAGGCAAGGATGCTCTTCAAGACAGATGGTGACACTTAAAAGGAATAAGATCCCCCACCAGCCGAATGGGGCACCTCCCACAGGTTTTAAAAAGTGATGATTACAGGGGCACTTGGCCAGTTCAGTTGGTGGCATGTGACTCTTGATCTCAGAGTCTTGAGTTCGAGCCCCATGTTGGGTGTGGAGATTACTAAAAAAAAAAAAAAAAAAAATTACAAAAAGTAAAGATTTAAAAAGAACATTTTAAAAAAATGGTAATGATAATGGACTATAATGCATTTTATTGGGTAAAAATTCATTAGTTCACGACACCACTCCAGAAGAGGAATAAGATGGCTTTCTCTACAAGAGACTGCGTGCCCATAGATGTAGACAGAGTGACAGAATTAGCAGATTGCCCATTGGCAGCCTTCAGCGCAGCAAGTAGGTCAAGCATGGATGTCCGTGGATGGTGTGGCAGCTGGGAACAGGGTGGTCAGTATCACCCCAGATTGCCCACTGGTTCAAACAGGAAATCGGCCTGTACCACTGACAACTCCCAGGAACCCCACCTCACCTACGTAATCAAACCTAGCAGAACCAGAAATCGGCATCCCTTATGTAATATTCTTTTAAAAGGCTTAATGTGATTCTAATCATGCAGAAACTGACAGGTCTTTTGCAGGCCATTCACGAAGACTGGCCTGAGCTCATCAACACAGCAGTGTTTAGAGAGACTGGGGTGGGGGTTCTGGGTCACTTGAATGTCAAGGAGACTGAGTAAATACAGTGTGCTATTGACAATTGGACCCTGGTCCAAGACCATTGGAGAACAGCTATGTAGAAGATCAATGGCCATTTAGGGGGTGGACTGAGGACTACATATGAAGTAGTCTTATTGTATCAAAGATGAACTTCCGGGATCCCTGGGTGGCGCAGTGGTTTAGCGCCTGCCTTTGGCCCAGGGTGCGATCCTGGAGACCTGGGATCGAATCCCACGTCGGGCTCCCGGTGCATGGAGCCTGCTTCTCCATCTCCCTATGTCTCTGCCCCTCTCTCTCTCTCTCTCTCTCTGTGTGTGTGTGTGTGACTATCATAAATAAATAAAAATTAAAAAAAAAAAACCAAAAAACAAAGATGAACTTCCTTGGGTGTCCTGCTGTCACTGCGATTGTTTATAAGTCTGAAGGTCTTAAGGGGATTTATGTTGATGTATTTAGGGACAAAGTATCAAGCCATCTTGCAGCTTTGAAATGGAAAAAAATGTATAATCATAGAAAAAGCAAGTGTGACAAATGTTAATTGGTGAGTCTGGATGAAGGGTATATAGGTATTCATCATGCTGTTCCCTCAACATTAATATAGGTTTGAAATTTTTCAGAATAAAATCTTAGAGTAAAGGAAATGCAGGCTGCCGTGACCGCAGGAGGCGTGGTGGGGTCGCTGCCACTTGACTAGAGCCTTGAGAAGCAGAGAGAGAGGGTTGGGGCCATCACGGAACAGCAGCAGGGTGAGCACAGGATCCAGTGGAGGCCAGTGTGACAGAGCAGGGAGTGCCAGTGAATTCCCACAGTGTTTGGAGGCACTTGGTAAGAGGCCTTCAGTGCTCAGTGCCAGGGGACAACACGCACTCCTGGGCTTTCGGGAACAAGCCAGGGATGACAGGTCCATCTGAGCCCCGGGGAGGCCAGTGTGTTGCAGTGGAGAGAAAACAGGGCTGCTATACTCGTCCAGACCTGCAGCTGGAAGCCATGGCCTTTGCTGGTGGCACAAGATGACTCCATGGCACGGGGCTTACTGAGAAGCTGGGCCAGGCCATCTGTCTCGTGGCTGCCATTTAACAAGCTACAAACTCAGGTGAAGTGTCTCCCCTCTCCCAGGCCTTCCCCACACCCATCAGGTTCAGGCCAATTGGAATTTAAGCTCAGCTGCCACATTTCTATGGGAATGTCATGAGAAAGAGGGGAACCCAAATATAAGTCCTTTCTTCTTTTCTGATGGCCCTTGTTTCATGCCAGGCTATGTCCTCCCTCCTCTCCTCCTCCCTTATGTCTGATTTTAACCTTCCCACGGTCTGCTCAGGGTCTGACCCTAGGGGATCCGGCAGCTTGCATATTGTCTCAGTGCGGGTTGTCACCCGAGCTGCTGCTGTAGGCATGTCTTCCTCCAATTCTGTGGTGGGTTTTCCTCTGTGAAGCTCTTGGCAAGAAAAAAATGTTTACCTGTTGCTGGAATGTTTCTTGTGCATCCTGATGTCCTCCATGCCAGTTCCCTGGGCCTCAGCACTGTGGGCCTTTGACGAGGCCAACAGCACCCTACCTGCTCAAGTGCAGAGCAGACCAGGCTGCGCGCTCCCTGCCCTGCAGGCTTTGATGCAGGCACGGGAAGCCACTGGGCCGCAGAGTCCAGCAGAGGCGAGGATGAGGCCCAGGCTCTCCTGGGATGACATGGGCTTTCTCCTGAGGAGGAGGAGGGGTTCGCGCCTGAACAGGATCACCCAGGGTGGGGTGTGCTGCCGATCTGACGGAAGATGACAGATAAGGAGCTGCAGCAGAAGACCTCTACCATAAGGTCCATTCTGAGAACCCCTCTCTGAGGGGGGCTGGCACCAAGCCGTGGCCCCCTGTTTGTGCTGAAGCTCTGTACACTGCCCTCGTCCCCAGCTGGCAGTGACCAAGTCTTATTTCTATGCCCTAGTGCCTTCACACTGTGTAGAGTAACACTGCAGAACTGTGTGCAGGGATGCTGCACCGTCCAGGGGCTGTGGTAACCACTGACTACACATAGCTGTGAAGCACTGGAATTTGGCTCGTATGACTAAGAAACTGAATCTTAAATTTTATTTCAAAAATAAATAGACACATGTGGTAGTGACCATTATATTAGATGGCACGGGTCTGGGTGCCAGGACACTGTTTTCAGTGTCACTGAGGTGTCATTGACACACGGCGCTGTGTCAGTTCCAGGGCTACAGCGTGGTGACATGACATACGTGTGAGGTGGAATGGTCACCCCAGTGAGTACGGTTCTCATCCAGATTCTAGAACACTTCCCCAATGCTGGACCGAGCCGAGTGCCTGCCATGGGTGGAGGGGGCAGGGAAGGCGAGCTGATGGAGTCCAGTAGTTTGAAGACACCAGAAGTTGGAGCTGCTGGAAGTGCACCCTGGAGCCTGGCTTACGGATGCAGTTACAGGCCATGGAGTAGGAAGGACATCTAGGGAGTGGGCGCTGCACGGGCAGTGGGCACAGTGTGGGCAAAGGCAAGAGCCAGAACCCGGAGCAGGTGAAGGGAGGCGACAGTAGCAAAGAGCAGAGACGAGTGCTGCTGGAGTCCTACCCTAGTGGCCCACAGCTGCCTCTAGGCAGTCCTGCTGTGCCACCCATGGGGCAGCACAGTGGGCCCTGGGGGCTGTGGGAGGACCAGGCAGGAGCCCCTGCTCCACACCATGGCCCAGCTCGAAAGCAGTCCCGAGTACCAGAGAGAAGCTCTGCAAGGTTTGGGGCAGCAAAGTGACATGAGTGGATTGGCATTTTGGCCAGATGACTACTACGTCTTGGCAGGTTTCCTCTCCTGGGCCCTGCTGAGTTTGATTGTGGCTTTTTTTTTGAGCCCACCATCTCCACTGTCTTGTCTGGTTTATGTCTTGTTTTTGTCTTTCTTCCTCCTTTCTTGCTTCACTCTCTCCTGGGCCCCCTGCTCTCTACTTCCTCGGTGTCCTTCTGTCTCTGATCCAAAGATCAGCCAGTAAAAAGCAGTCTCACCTGTCCAGGTAAGAGGGGTGCCAGGGTGAGGGGGGAAGAAGACCCCCTCTTGTAACTTTAGAGGTAATTTATTTATGTTGTATTGTATGTATTACTTGAAGAGCTAGCACCGTCACATGATTGAGAAGTTCACGGGTACAAGCAAGAATAGGATGTAAAGCTCCCAGCGCAGTGTGTGGGTGTCTTTCGTACCCTCCAAAAGTGGTTTAGACATTTTATGCATATGCAAACAAATATGTGAGCACATAGGGACAAATAATCTCCTTACCCATTTTCTCCTGTGTACATAATTCCGCTCAGAGCCCTCCCATCCCACACAGCTGAGCACCATCACTCAGTTTCCCCACCCAGCCACCTGTGTGAACATTTACATCGAGTCCATGCTTTGCCGCCGCACACAGCGCTTCCATGAACAACCTTCTGTCTGGTCATATGCTGTAGATATGCCTGGGAGACCCCCTCAGAGGGGCAGCAGGCACGCTTTTCTGAAAAGGAGAGGCATGGCAGTGATTGAACTACTCGTGCAAGGGTCCTGGTGCAGTAACCTGGGGTACCTTGAAGTTTTAGGGTCTTAACAGTTGCTAAGCAAGGTGCCTCAGGCTGGCTGCCGGCAGGGGGTGAATGTGGGCTGGACTACTACCACCAGACAGGCCAGACTCCTCCCAGAGCCCACGGGATAAGTGGCATGTTCAGAGGCTCGGGCCATTGCTCTGCCCTCCTTTCTAGAGAAGTGTATGCTAGTTACCCAACAGGTTAGTATTAAATGCCCAGTTACCCTCCTGGAGATGCTGGGTTGGTGGGGAGCACAGCAAGACGAAGCCCAAGTCAGGGAGGCTGTCTGCCGCACCCACCACCGTCCTGCTCAGTGCACGCAGGTCTCCGTGTGATTTTGACCCTCCACCATCTTGCTCTCCAGTCTCCCTTTCCTTTGCAAATCACCACCTAAAACTAACTAGCTTTTGTTTTTTCCTGTCTTTTTCTTGCATTCACTTTCTCTGCTGCTTCGTTCTGTTCCATCAGCCCCATTGCAGCCTGGTAAGACCCAACAAGCGTGTGTGTCTGTGCGCATCCTGTTCTCGCATTGTCTCTTTGTCTCCTGACTCCAGGAAGGGCTCTTGCCCTTCACGCCCTCCTGGGTATCAAAGAGACCATGCTTGTCCTGCCAGTCCAGGATTCCAAATAGGTGGTGTTGCCAGTGGTGTAGATACGCCTAATCTCCCTCCAGGTTTAGCGGGTTTAGCAGGTTACAGGGTGGAAGGGTTGGCCTCTCTTTACCCAAGACTCAGGGCCCCTTTTAACCTGAGACTGGTTCCTCCCTGCCCCACTCAACCAGTGTGCCTTCCTTACTCTCCAGGTTAAGTACCCTGTCTTTGGGAGATCCAGCGCCTGAACGCAGGTCCCCTTCCCACCTCCGCCAGCCCTCTGACACCTCTGAGACAGCAGGTAAATTGGAGACATCAACACACAGACACAGAAGTGAACACTCCCACAGACAGATCTTCTTAGCCTTTACGTTGAGCTCACAATGTATGCTAGGCATTGCATTACACGATTTTACATAAATCGCCTCATCTGTCCTCCCCTCAATGATAGAAAGTAGTAGACATTATCCAGCTTTACAGATGAGGAAGCTGAGGCACAGAAGGGTTCAGAAACGTGCCCAAGTGCAGAAGCTCAGAGGGGACAGAGGCAGGGCCTGAAACCCGTTGGCCTTTAACTCTAGAACTTATGCCTTGTCCATCGCAGGAAGTGGCCAGCCTCACCCAGCCAGACCTAAAGAGAAAGACATGTACAAGAGAGAGACAGCTCAGTGCTCAGAAGAGGGTGATTCCTTAGTTAGAATACAAAGTAGGTTACAAGTTTGTGCTGCTTGCCAAGGGAGGCATGTTGTTGCCGTAGTGTTTGGACAGGAAAAGTCTGGGGAATCTGGTTAGGAGGAGGAAGCACTGGGGCCTTCCTGGGTTGGTCTTGGTGTGTACGCACTAACCTTCCAGTGAGTGTGCCTACCTAACCCCTTCTTTTTTTGTCACCTCCTGTCAGGTCTTGTTCAGCGCTGTGTCATCATCCAAAAGGACCAGCATGGCTTTGGCTTCACGGTCAGCGGGGATCGCATCGTTCTGGTGCAGTCTGTGCGGCCTGGTGAGTGGAGGGTCGAGGGACACTCCGTACTTAGCAGCCATGCGTGTGACAGTGCCGTGTGAGCTGAAGAATGTGCGCATGCTTTCTGTGAGGCACGGCATGTTCTGGGCGTGAAGGAATGACTCGAGTAGGTCCCCAGTGGTGTCTGGGGATGTCACCGCAGTGCCACACCACTAGACAGAATTTCTAGGGATCACACTTCATGCTTTCTTCTCTGTTGGGAGGTGTAACAGCAGCAGAGTGGCCCTCAGGATGTCAGGCACATGCCCACCTGCTGCCCAGGGGAGCCCCTCACCCTGGATGAGAAGATGCTGTGGTGGAAACAGAGACCCCCTTCTTCATACCTACCCACAACACTTTACATTTTGGGATGGCACACTGGCCCGAGCGATTGCCTGCGTTTGCAGATGCAGGTTACCTTAAATACTGACTGACTAAAGGAGAAATGACATATGTGGGCCAGGCAGGGAGGTGGCGGTGCTGGGAAATTGGCATTCGGGCAGTTCGTGGCTGCAGCTTCTCTGGAAGAACCAGGGTTTCAAGGTAGTCTGGAAGGAGGGAATGAAAAAACGCTGGCAGGATAGGAGTTTGGTGGGAAGGGAACAGAGTGGGAGGGCCTATAAGCAGGTCGGTCCTGCCACTACCCAAGAGCAGAAGAGCCACCATCCGCTAGGCAGTAGAGTCACACTGGCTAGTGACCAGGGCTGTGCTGACAAACAGGAAGGACGTGGGGGTGTGGAAGTTTGTGAGGCCGGTGTCTCTAGGAGGAGCGAATGTCAGGATGGCAGATGGGGTGGGGCTCGTGACATGGAGAGTGTCACAGGCTCCCCGTGGAGACATGGCGGGCTTGGGCCAGACACCACAGCCAAGCATGATAGCGCAATAAAGCGAGTCTGATGGTTGTTTCGGTTTCCCAGTTCTTGGAAGAGTTTCGTTTACACTGTGGTTTATTGTATGCAGTAGCGTTACATCTAAAAAGACGATATACGTGCCTTAATGAAAAGTACCTCCTTGCTAATTGGTGAGTCACAACCTTTTTGCCTTGATGTTGGGGACTGCTGAAGGCTGGGGTGGCCGTGGAGCTTTCCTAATATGAGACAGTGAAGTTTGCTGCAACAATGGACCCTCCTCCCGTGAACTGTCTCCCTGAATGTGCGTACAGCTGGATAGCACTACACCCCAGAGCCTGTCCTCTCAGACTCTGGCACCGCGCGATCAACTAAACTTATGGAACATTCTAAATCCTTGGTGGTCATTTCAACAGTCTTCACAGCATCCTCACCAGGAGGAGATTCTGTGTGGGGAAACCACACTCTTGGCTCATCCCTAAGGAACATTCCTTGTGGGTTCAGGTTCTGTCCTGAGATCACAGCGGTTCCGTTCCATCTCCAGGACCCCCTTCTGATTCTGGTTCTCCTGCTGTTTCCACACCTGCAGCGACTTCCTCCAGTGAAGTCTGGAACCCCTTACAGTCCTCCACGAGGGATGCCATCAGCTTCTCCAAACCCCTGTGAATGTTGATCTTTGGACCTCTTCCCACAAATCATGAATGTTCTGAATGGCATCAAGAATGAAGAATCCTTTCCCAAAGATTTTTTCTTTTCTTTTTTTTTTTTTCCCGAAGATTTTCAATTGACTTTGCCCAGATCCATCAGCAGAATCATTGTCTATGGCAGCCATTGTCTCACAAAATATATTTGTCAAATAACAAGACTTGAAGTTGAAATGACTCCTTGCTCTATGAGCTGCAGAGTGGGTGTTGTGTCAGCAGGCATGAGAACAACACTCTTGTCCGTCTCCATCAGAGCTCTTGGGTGGCCAGGTGCATTTTTTTTTTTATTTTAAAGTAGGCTATGGGATCCCTGGGTGGCGCAGCGGTTTGGCGCCTGCCTTTGGCCCAGGGTGTGATCCTGGAGACCCGGGATCGAATCCCACATCGGGCTCCTGGTGCATGGAGCCTGCTTCTCCCTCTGCCTGTGTCTCTGCCTCTCTCTCTCTCTCTCACTGTGTGCCTATCATGAATAAAAATAAATAAATAAATAAATAAGAATTTATTTTAAGTAGGCTCGACGTCCAACATGGGGCTTGAGCTCACTACCATGGGATCAAGATTCCTAGCCAGATGCCTCTGTGAGAAGCATGTGGAAAGGGATCTGTCTTCTGAGCAGGTCTCAGCAGTGGACTTAAGACATTCAGTAAACTCTGTTGTGAACAGACATGCCATCATCCAGGCTTTGTGGTGCCCTTTCTGGAGCACAGATGGAGTAGATTCAACATCATTCCTGGGATTTTCAGAATGGTCAACGAGCCTCTGCTTCAGCTCACAGTCACCAGCCACTTCAGGCCCTAGTAAGAGAGACAGCCTGTCCTCTGAAGCTGGGAAGCCAGACACTGACCTCTCCTCTCGAGCCACGGAAGCCCTAGATGCCAACTCTTCCCACAGAAGGCTGTTTCGTCTACATCGAAAATCTGTTGGTTAGCGTAGCACCTTCAGTGATTCTCTCAGCTAGATCTTCTGGAGAATGTGCTGCTTCACCTCGCACTTTTCTGTTACAAAGAGACGGCTTCTTTCCCCACACCTCACACACCACCCTCTGCTCACTCTAGACGGTGCTCCGGCAGCTCCCTCCCCTTTCTGGGCCTGGATCTGGAGGAGACTTCGGCTTTAGGGGATGCTGTGGCTGCTCTGAGGTTCGGTCCAGACCACTCAGACCTCCTCCACATCAGCCAGTCAGCTTCCTCATCGTCCGTGTGTTCACTGGAAGAGCGCTCTGCATCTCCTTCAAGAACGTTGCCTCTGCGTTCACAACGTGGCTAACCGTCTGGTGCTAGAGGCTGAGGCTTTGACTGTCTTAGTGCTGGACACGCCCTGCTGGCTCCTGACTCTAGGCCTCAGGGGTGCCGACTCCCTCTCCCCTGGACACGTAGAGGCCAGCATCGAGTTATTAACTGGCCTAATTGCCATACTGTTGTGTCTCAGGGAGGAGGAAGGCCCTGCGGGGAGGGACAGAGACGAGGAACTGTGGCAGTGGGCAATCGTAACACACGGTGACCAAGTTTGCCATCTTATGTGGATGCAGTCTGTGACACCTCCCGACAATGATTATGGTAACGTCAACGATCACTCATCACAGGTCACCGTAGAAACATAATAACGGAAACGCTTTAGATATTGTGAGAATCACCAAAAAATGACACCGAGATATGAGGTAGCAAATGCTATTGGAAAACTAGTACCAACACAGGGTTCCCACAGACCCTCCGTTTGTAAAAACCCAATAGCTGTGAAGCACAACCCAGCCGAATGCAGTGAAACGAGGTACGCCTGTGTGAGGGAAGAGTAAGGGAGCAGGCTAGCGTTTCACACTAAGTACGTTGCAAAACATGAAGAAAAATATACTTTAGGTGGTCTTGGAGAAATAATTGGAATTTGTTTATGGGAAAAGTGAAAAGAGAATTTCAAATTTATGACCAAAGTGAGGTATGTGGATCACAGGAGGATGTAAATAATTGCAGCTTGTCTGTCCATGTGTCCCCTTGGATCTGTGGCAAGCTCGTTTCCCGTCTGAGGATGGAGCGCTGAAAAGACACGTACTTCTGACTTCTTCGTTCTCCCTGTTCCCAGACTGGGGCAGCCGGTGCTGGTGGGAGGATGGCGCTGCTGGGGGGACTGCACTAGTGGGAGGATTGCAGCAGCCCACTTCAGGTACAGCTCATGGGGCCCTTCCCTGAGGCCTGAGCACAGTCAGACCCATAGACAAAATGGCAAAAGGTGGCTTGCCAATGAAACCTGAGTTTTGGAAAGTGTGTGTGTGTGTGTGTGTGTGTGTGTGTGTGTGTGTCTGTGAGTGCATGCACGTGTGTGTTTCTGTGTGTGTGCCTCTATGTGCGTGTGCGTGGATGTGTATGTGTACATGTGTCTGTGTGTCTGTCCCTGTGCGTGCATTTGTCTCTGTGCGTCTGTGCATGGATGTGTGTGTGCGCATGTGTCTGTGGGTGTGTCTGTGTGCATGTCTCTTCGTGTGTGTCTGTGCATCTGTGTGTGCATGGATCTGTGTGTGTGTGTGCATGTGTCTGTATGTGTGTTTGTCTCTCCTTGTGCGTGCATGTGTCTTTGCATCTGTGTGTACATGGATATGTGTCTGTCCCTGTGTGTGCATGTGTTTCTGTGTGTGTCTGTGTGTGCATGGATGTGTGTGTCTTTGTGTGTGTGTGTGTGTGTGTCTCTGTGCATGCATGCATGTCTGGGGGAGGAGACATAAAGCGACAACTTACGCATCAGCATTGACATCACAGGAGTAACACAGTGGTTGTTACTGTCTTTCCCTGATGTGAGGCCTCTCTAGCTCGCTGTTTCTCAGCATGTGGTCTGTGTCCTGCCAACACCAATGTCACCTGGACCCCCAGGGTAGCTGCTGTCCTCATCCTGAGCCCACGCCCAAAAGCACTGGATCACTCTCTGGCCAGGGGGGCAAGGGAGGTGCTGTGAACAAATTCTTTTGGTGGTCCTCAAGCTCACTGAAGTCAGAGAACTTCTCTGGTTCCTTTACTCTGGAGACTTTGCTTTTTTTCCAAAATCACCATGTGTGTCTCATACTTTCAGGCGAGACAGCACTTGCCCACCTTTGGTTTTTAGACACAGCCTAGAGAGTTTCTAGCTCCTTGCAAGTGCTCCTCCGTAAATAGCACACCACAGATGAGGGTGTAATCCTGAGTCCCCGGATTGAAAAGCCAACTTGGAACGCATCTACACTGGAGAATCTGCTTTCAGAGCAGAAGCATCTATATGCGCTTTGTGGGAGTTTTGTTTTGATCGGATGAGTACAGCTCACAGACTGAATGATCATCTGGCGCAGATTGACAGAAACAGTCTGTATGCCGCTCGTCAGCCTGCTCTGGCATTCATGCTTCCGTGCTTTCTGGATATAAACCAAACCAGGACTAAGTCATTAGGCCCTGCACAGTGGTCATGGCCGCCTCAGCCTCCAGTGGGTCACATCAGGAGCTCTGCATCTGGCCCATTTTAAAGGGAGAAACTGCCAAAGGTCTAAAATTAATCTTAACAGATGATAAAGGAGTGATCACTCTTATCTTCATGGTGTGAACCGCAGAACAAGCCTCTCAGGGCTCAGGAAGCAGTTTAAAAACTCTTTTCACCTTCTTGCTCTTTCTCTTAATAATTACTATTATGTTCACAATTACATTTAGTGCAATAAACTCGTTCTTCTAAAATAAATAAATAAACAAACAAACAAATAAATAAATAAACAAAGAAACAAACAAACTCGTTCTTCCCACCAAATCATAGGAAGTAGCTCTTACTTGACCTGGGAACTATCCAGGCATGTTCCAGTAAAGCACATGTCTTCTTCCCAGGGCCAGGCTTGCCCCTCTGGCATCTTGGCCTGGCTACCAGAAGCCTGGCCTCTGAGCCATGGGCAGAAAGCCCCTGCAGCTCACAGGTAGTTGTGACTGAACCAGGACAGGAGGTCCTAACGTGAACAGCTGAGAAGACATTTTGGAAGGACAGCGGGGCAGGGTCATTGACCTCAGGGGAGGGTGGCCAGGCTCTGCTGACCAGGTCTTCTTCCTACAGGAGGGGCAGCCATGAGAGCTGGTGTCAAAGAGGGAGACCGGATCATCAAAGTGAGTGCCCCTCTCCTCTGGCCAGCACCCTGGGTCCTCCCCCCTCACCACCACGGTGCTTGGCCACTGGGTTGGGGGGCAGTGCTGCAAGAGGACCCCAGGAATATGACAGCCAGTGAGGGCCAGCTACTAGGAGCCCCATCCTCGGCCCTTCTTGACTCTCTGTAACCAAGCTTCTGGAATGGATTTTATTTCCCCATTTAAGAAATGACGAAAACACACTTACAATAGGGAGGCTGAGACCAGTGAGGGGCCCAGGACCTTCGGACTCTGCGTCTGCACAGTACTGACCTGAGCACCTTGCCAGCTGCCACCTGCTGGAACCTGCCCTGATGCAGGGTATCCAGCACTGCCAATGCTGCATAGTGTCCTGGAAGCACTAAGGGAATCCTAGGCGAGGCTATGCCTTAGCTGTCCAGGGAGGAGGAGGCACACAGGGCAGTTGGCAGGTGCGGGCTAAGTGGCTGGACACTTACAGGAGCTGGGAAGGTAATACACAGCAGATGTGAATAGGAACAAACTGACATTGTGAATTTGAGGGACAGGTGACCAGAGGTGTCTAGGTAGCATTGGGAAGTGGCTTTGTAAGGAGTGGTGTTTTGAGCTTTGGGAGGAACCCCTGCATCCATCCTGATCACTCTGCGGTTTGTCCCCCAACAGGTGAATGGCACTATGGTGACCAACAGCTCACACCTGGAGGTAGTGAAGCTTATCAAATGTGAGTTGGAGAAAGCAGAGCACAGAAAGTAGGGGAGCAGGTGGGCGGAGGGAGCATGCCCTTCGACCCCGGGCCTCCTTTGTGGGTGAGAGAGGCAGCTGGGGTGACATGTTTAGTCTTGATCCACTGGGCCTGCCCCATTCCCTGCGGTCACTGCACATGGAGACACTGGTCTCTCATCAGACTCTACCTCCTTGCACGACCATGTAGACCATGTCCTGCTGCTACCAGGTCCCTCCAGGACCATTCATTCCTCTGTCCTCTCCATGGACAGCCTTCCTCATTGGTTTCCTATTTGGGGGAAAAAGCAAAAACACTCTGTTTGCAGCTAGGAAGACCCAGCCATCAGGGCTGCCCAGGTAATCCGACAGAAGCAACAGATGTTGAGGAAAGAGCGGATGGGTGGTCCGAGGAGGGCGGGATGCTAGTACCTTCTGTGTGCTAGGGCCTTGGCTGTATTCAGTGAAGTGAAGGGCCTGAGGGCCAGGCAGCCTCTGGGGAGTGCAGACCTATACCACGGTGGGTTTTCACTTGAGCATCCTGCGTGAAGAGGAACAAAGGGGTACCAGTGTGGACACAGGGCTGGCAGGCTGGAATTAGGGGACGGTGGGGCGTTAAAGTGTGGAGGATTTTTCTGCAGGATTTTAAGCTTCATGAAAGGAAAGGGGAGAGTACTCTCCACTCCCTGCCCAACTTTGTAGCTTCAGTGTCCGCCACCCAGGACAGTGCGCCCTGAGCAAGCCTCTCCTTGTCTGCCTACCTCCAGCTGGCGCCTACGTTGCACTGACCCTCCTGGGCTCTTCCCCCTTGTCCGTCGGTGTCTCTGGGCTGCAGCAGGACCCTGCCCCAGCCGGAGCCCCCCGAGTCACCCCTGTGGTCCCACCACCTCCGCCGCCGCCACCTCTGCCCCCCCCACAGCGCATCACGGGGCCCAGACCTCTGCAGGTATGGCCCTGCTGTCTTCCTGGCTTATCAGCCCATGGGGAGGAACGCAGGTGGTATTGAGGTGTGCTGGTGAGCAGAGGCAAGCTAGAGGTCCGACACAAGCATCAGAAAAGCAGAACAAAGGGAGGGCTGACTGCATGAAAGGAGCCACTCCATCCTTCGTGTCCTTCCACGTGAATGCATCCAGCCTCCCCGACAGCAGCAGGCAGCATGCTTCCTAAATGGGGGCAACCCTAGGGAGGCCCTCAGCGGTGCTGCTCGCCAGCAGAGAGTGCACACACCTCCAGGCACGGACAAAGGCATCCACTAAAGACTGCAGCCAGCCATGTTGTCGGAGTGTGGAATACCAACCAGTGGGGGAAAGGCTGCCTGAGGGGACGAAAGGGTAGGGAATCCAGAAAGAACAGGCAGCAGAGGGGGCGGACCCAGGACAGGGCAGAGGAAAGACGAGGTGTGGTTAGGAAAGGGGATGGGATCTGTCGTTGGACAGGCAGATGGAGCCAGCAGGTGCAGGGAGCCTGAGAGGGTTTGGTACCAGGGGTGGTTGCAACCACAGCTTCTGGGAAGTTCGGGAGAAACATTCCGTGTCTGAAGTCGGCTGGGGACCTGAGTGTCACTCAGACCTACAGACCACCCCCAACTGCTCTGCTGGCTTTTCCTGAGAATCAGCAGGTGGGAGAGAATTAATCTGGGAGGCTGCCCCTACCCTCACTACTGTCCATTCCGTTCCCAGGATCCTGAATTCCAGAAACATGCCACCCAGATCCTTCGGAATATGCTGAGGCAGGAGGAAAAGGAGTTACAGGTAAGGTCCTGCTTTGGGCAGTCAGCCACAGCCTTACACATGGGACACAGCCCATTGTGGCCAAACCTCAGCACCCAAATTTGCTGTCCACGGAATAGTTGTCCCTGCCTCATGCCGCCAGGTGTTGGAATGGGGAGAACACTCTGAGGGAACAGAGAGCTGAGGGAGGCCAGCAGGCTGCCAGCAGGGGGACCCCCGTTGGTGGAGGGGGTGCAGCAGGGTAGCCAAGTTCTGTCCCGGCCCCTTCTTTAATGTTCAGCACGTTTCCAGAAGTGTCTGCTGCATGTAAAGCATTGTTCTAGGTCCTGTGGTACACAGATGTGGGAAGATTAGACAGTTCTTGCCTTCCATATGACTATTCTGTAATGGAAGAAATTCATACTATGGTAGGAGAGTCAGGGGACAAGGAAGAGAGCAATCCATGAAGGATGGGGGATGGAGGGAGACTCAGGGAGAGAGCTGTATTTCAGCTGGGCCTTGAAGCGTGGGCCTTCTGTGGGCAAAACAGATGGGGAGGGTCTGCTGGCAAGTGGACAGCACAGGCCAAATACACAGACATGTGAAAATACACTCCTGTGTTTGGCAGGCATTGAGCTCCTGCTATGTGCTAGGTGCTCGTGTTGTGGCGGGGTAGAACAGGTGATGCTGGGGCAGAAGGCAGAAAGGTTATACAGGTAAGTGAGAGGTGGAGCTTTCCTTTATGGAGTTTGTGATCCAGTCGGGTATCGAATGGATAAAGACAGACTCCTACCACGTTATCAAAAGTGCAGATAACTCACGTAGCAGCAGGTGTCATGGAATGGTCAGGACAGACCTGTAGGTCAGAGGAGAGAAGTCAGAGTCCAGAAACTAAACCATGCAAATATGGACATTTGAATTTTGACAAGGTGTCCAGACCATGTCCTAGAGAAAGTAGTCTTCCACAAACGGTGCTGGGGCAACTGGCCATCCACATGCACAGAACAAATGTGGATCTGTACCTCACACAGTAAACAGTCTAATCCCAAAATGTAAGAACCAGAACTATTTTTTAAAACTGCAAAACTCAAAAAAAAAGTAAAAAAAAAATAAAATAAATAAAATAAAAAAAATAAAACTGCAAAACTCTCAGAAGTAAACACAAAAACTCTCAGAAGTTTACACAAATGTAAATCTTCATGGCTTTGGATTAGGCAGTGTTTCCTTAGTGGCACCAAAGTAGAAACAACCAAAACATAATAAATTGGATTTTATCCAAATTTAAAAGCTTTGTGCATCAAAGGACACAAGTAAAAAAGACAACCCATGGGACGGGAGAAAGTAGTTGCAACTCATTATATCTGATCAAGTTCTAGTGCCAGAATATGCAAAGGACTCTTTAAAGGTAACAATAAAAGGACACACGAGCCACTTTAAAAGTTGGCAAAGGATTTGGATAAGATAGTCCAGTAAGAAGCATGAAAGCAAGAAAGATGGCAAAGAAGCTCATGGCAAGATACTCACCATCATTAGTCATCCGGTGATTCTAATCAAAACTGTACCATGTCACTCCACACCCACCAGCATGGTTAGAGCCAAAATAGCAGAAAGTATCAGTTGTTGGTAAGAGTGGAGAAATCAGAGAAATACTTGTTTTATGTTCTGTCTGCGTGCTCATTATCCTAATGGATTCCCACCATTGCTGGTGAGGACATGAAGTTACACAGCCACTGCACCCAGCGGTTTGGCAGCTTTTCAGAATGGTCAGCACACAGGAGCGCAGAGAACCGATCCATCAGTCCCCCTCCTAGGTACAACCCAGAATGGAAAACATACATCCAGACACAAACCTATAAGTGGTGGGCATTCCTAATAGTCTTAATCACAACAGGCCCAAAGCAGAAACAACCCCAAAGTTAATCAGTAGCCCAACAGGCAGACCAGGGTAGTCTGTCTGGATGATGAGATGGTACTCGGCCACCACCAGGTGTGAAGCAGTGACGCACATGCTGCAACACAGAGGAACCCTGAGCACGTGAGGCTTGGTGGGAGGAGCCAGGCCCACAAGGCCACAGGTTATGTGAGTCCCTTTAAGTAGAAGTCCAGAACAGGTAAGTCTCTGAGGACAGAACATAAATTAGTGGTTGCAGGAGTGGAGGAGGGGAGAAGTAGGGAATAACCACCATCCTGTCAGGTGGTAGCCATATTCTAGAACTCCATGGTGGAGGCTGTTGTCAACACTGCCCATGCATGCAGACCACTGAACTGTACATTTTGAAATGATGAGGTTTATTTTCTGTGAATTACATGTCATTAAATTCTAAAATACATTTAAGTACAAGGAAGCCCAAAAGAAGGAATAATCATGCAGTAATCCCGTAGGGCTTTCTGAGGTGGCATTTGAATTTGGATTCAGTCTGTTTCACTCTGGAGAGTGCGTTGGGCCTTGACTTCCCTGCCAAGCTTGGAGTTTATCTTGAAAACCATGGGATGGGTCAAGATTTTGAGCTGGGGAGTGATCACATCTCCAAAGCAGTGTTCTCCGGAGAAGTGTGTTCAGTGCATGGATGTGCCAGGAGACCATCTTCAGGATGCTGTGGGAGATTGAACAGGAATGCTAGGACTCAGTACAGAAAGACACGGGGGGGCCACGGGGGACATCTCAGAGGTCAGATGGGTGACAGATTGCTTGCCAGGGGGCAGTAACAGGGCAGAAAACAGAAGATGTGCCAAGTTTGGATGCCCTGACAGCTGTGATGCCATTGGCCGGGGGGGAGGGTGGGTAGCGTGGAGGGCAGGGCGGGGTCTAGGGAGAGACGTGGAGGTCAGCTCTGGGAGCCCAGGGAACATTGAGACATAAAGACCGTCGACCAGCCCTGTAGATGTGAGAGGTTGGAGCCTCAAAGGAAAGGCAGGGTTGAGATAGAGCTCAGGTGCGCCCTCAGCACAGAGGTGGTCAGAACTGAGGACCAGGTGGGATCACCAAGGGCGCCAGTGCACAGGACAGAGAGCGGGTAGAATTTTGGAAGTCCAGCACTTTATAGCACAGCTGCCTCTCCCATCCCTGTGTATTTGCTGTTACATTCAGATTTTAATTAATTGTTCTTCTCCCCATTGGACTAAGTAACGTGAAGGCTAGGACCGTGCCACGTGTCCCCTGCACACAAGCTTGCTGTGGATGCAAGTGGTGCCTGAGGCCTACCCAAGTTACAGGGTGCAGGGACTGGGCGAGGCTGCAGGCAGGCCATGAGGGAGGGTGGGGGCACCAGGATGGCCTTCCATGGAGGCGGTGCCCAAGAGGTGACAGCTGAGGCCAGGCCACTGGGTCATCAGGCTCCCTGAAGGAGGTGGAGGAATGAGACTGTGCAGGCCGCAGGCTCTGGGTCCCGAGGGTCAAGCCCTGGCTGGAGACACATCGTGGAAGGAAAGAGAGGACTGAGGCAGCGGCTTAGAGGGTAATCAGAGTTGATGGAAGAGCTTCATGGCAATGGCTGGTTTTGTTTTAAGACCAGAAAGGAGGGACAGCTGGGTGGCTCAGTGGTAGACCGTCTGCCTTTGGCTCAGGGCGTGATTCTGGGGTCCTGGGATCAAGTCCCACATCGGGCTCCCCTTAGGAAGCCTGCTTCTCCTTCTGCCTATGTCTCTGCCACTCTCTGTCTCTCATGAATAAATAAAGTCTTTTTTTAAAAAAAAGAGAGAGAGACCAGAAAGGAGTGTTACATGCAAGATGAGGTCATGGAGCTGTCGAATGGGAGACAGAGGGTGCGAACAGTGTCAGAAGAGCCCCGGCGGCTGGAGGCAGAGCTGCTCTGTGGGCCCAGGGTGGGGAGGCCACACGTATGTGCAGTGCAGCTGGGAAGCTCCACCAGAGGATGGCGCCCGCGGAGGCTGAGGGCTGAGGGATTGGTAAACCGAGGTTGTCAGGTATCAGAGGGGCCCTGGATGAGCTTAGAGAATGTGTCTGCACGCCGGCTTTATTTCATTGTGTGACAAGCCAGCCGTATGGAGCACTTCCTTATGTGGTGCGATAGTAGCTATCTCCTGCTAAGGCTTCACAGGCAGTCTCGTTCAGGTCTCCCTACAGTCCCGCAGGCAGGGACCATCATCTCCATTATCCGTGAGGATGCAGGAAACGTCCTTGTCAGGTCTACACTACTAGTGAGCACAGATGACAGAGTTCAGGGGCAGGCCTCCCCATTTGCAAAACCCAGGCTCTAAGCTCTAAGTGCACACCAGGTGAGCTCCAGGTGAGCATCTGAGCAGCTCCCCCTGCACCCAAGGCCAGAGAGGGCTCCTGAGACTGATGGCGTGAGCTCCCTGTGTGTGCTGCTCTGCACAGACACTGAACATCTGACACGAGCAGGAGCTGAGGAAGACCTCTGTAGGATGAGGCGTAGGCCCAGCCTGGATGGTGCTTCAGACTGGACGGGCCTTTGTGTCCCGTCTTCTTTCTCCAGTTACTCTCTGTATTGTTTCTCACCATCTCTACACCTCCCTCTTCTGTCCAAGGGTGAGCTTACCTGCATCTCCTAAAGGTAGAGCTCCTATCTCTCCTCCTTGTCTGGGGTAACTGCCTGTTCTCCCCCTATGAGTTGTCCATTCTCCACTAACCATAACCCCTTCTGCCTTTCCCTCCCTGTCCTGGCTCATCCCCAGCGTATCTGTGAGGTGTACAGCCGGAACCCTGCCAGCCCACTTGAGGAGCAGATCGAAGGTGCCCGGAGGCGCGTCACGCAGTTACAGCTGAAGATTCAGCAGGAGATGGGTGGCTTCGTGGTGAGTGAAGCAGGCCAGGCTTCAGGAAGGGCACCGTCGTGCAGGTGGTCATGCAGGTGGATGAGGGCACAGTAGGAGGAAAGCCAGGGTTGAGGCTTCCTGAGTCATGCAGGACCCCAGGGCTGAATAGGGAGCATTCAGTACTTAATAAACAAACAAAAGGCAGCAATTCTTCATGTAGCGCCAAAGGGGCTGAGCGCTGTGTGGGTGCCGCTGGGGGGGCCCTTTCTTGCCCTCCTAGAGCCTGCTGCAGCGGTGGAAAAAAATACATATAAATTCAATCGACTGTTGGCTTTAGTCTCCTCATTATCTGCTCCCTGCGGGTGGTGTGCCTATTCCCGCACCGATCTTACTTGGCTGCGTGTTCTGCGGACAGTGGGTCTCCTCGAAGACTGCAGGCGCTTCCACATCAGCCAGAGCATCAGATCCCCGCTGTGGAGGGTGGTCTGTAGCAGCAGGGACCTCTCTGTGGGAAACCCCAGAGAGGAGACGTCTTTACCTGATCTGCTCAAGGACCTTGTTCCTAGTGTGCTGCTGCAACTCCATCGGGCCTCAGTCCTTGGGGCAAGTAAGGAACTCTCCAGAAACTGCAGTTTCCAAGAATAATAGTTCCCAAAGCCAACAGAGGTTCTTTGAGGATTATCTACTTTCTTTTTCTTTTTTTTTTTTTTCAAGATTTTATTTATTTATTCAGAGGCAGAGAGAGAGAGACAGAGACACAGGCAGAGGGGGAAGCAGGCTCCATACAGGGAGCCCGACATGGGACTCGATCCTGGGTCTCCAGGATCAAGCCCTGGGCTGAAGGTGGCGCTAAACTGCTGAGCCACCGGGGCTGCCCTCTTTTTTTTTTTTTAAGATTTTATTTATTCATGAGAGTCACAGAGAGACAGAGAGGCAGAGGGAGAAGCAAGCTCCATGCAGGGAGCCCGATGTGGGACCTGATCAGGGACTCCAGGACCACGCCCTGGGCCAAAGGCAGGCGCTAAACCACTGACCCAGGGATCCCCTATCTACTTTTTTATTTTTTTTTATTTTTATTTTTTATGATAGTCACACAGAGAGAGAGAGAGAGGCGCAGAGACACAGGCAGAGGGAGAAGCAGGCTCCATGCACCGGGAGCCCGACGTGGGATTCGATCCCGGGTCTCCAGGATCACGCCCTGGGCCAAAGGCAGGCGCCAAACCGCTGCGCCACCCAGGGATCCCCCAATATACTTTTTTAGAACATCCAGATCAAAATGTCTAGGAACCACAGGCTAATTGAATTTAAACTGTTCTGTTTTCTGAAGGGCACACCCATGTCACATGGTTGATAGCTCAGGTCCTGAGCTCACCAGCTGTGAGACTCTCGGGCAGGTTAGGTCCCCCTGGAAGTCCCAGGGTCTTCGTTTGTGAATTGGAAATCCCAGCAGGACCTGGCCAGTGGGGTTATGGTCGGAGGCGAAGTGTGCCCCCATCCTAGGCCGTACGTGTTTGCCCCTGCTGCTGCGCTCCTGTGCCCCACAGGGCAGAGAGTCCAGAAGTCCAGTCCAGTCCAGAGCTGCGGGTCTGAGCGCCAGCTGGGCTCCAGTTCTCCCACTGTGCAACTTGGGCAAGTCATGCACCATCTCTGGGCTCCTGTTTCCTCACTGGTCACATAGGCCTCGGAGTACCTACCTTGGAGCTGCCAAAAGCCTAAGTGAGACCCAGAAAAGCTTGCAGGCAGGTGGTCGTCCAAGCCCTGAGGCCACTAGAGGCGGGCCCTCCCCTCCCCTCAGTGTCCGGCTGGAGTTCTTTGCACTCCTTGATGGGAAGCTCCTTCTGTGTTCAGCCCCCCAAGGCCGAGAGTGCTGTGGGGTCTGGGGGGATAAATCCATGAGTTCTGAGACTTCCCCTAAGGGCAAAGCTCCCTCTCCACCATTAGGGGTCACTGTCTCCAATGACCAAGGAAGCAGTAGCTCCTCCTTCTGGGCATTTTTAAGGCAATGGAGCAGAAAAAGCCACTAATGGCAGCAGATATTATCTGCTGAGACGGAGGGAAGAGCTGACTACAGGAGGTACCAAGGAGGGAGAGCTTTGCAGACCAAGCCCACCCTTGGGACTTTTTCTTTTTTAGGACATACCCACCCTATACAGTGACACCAGCCAGAGAGCATCAGAAGGTAAGTATCCCCTCACCCCATGTCTCCAACCCAGGGTCCTCACTTGTTGTCCCCATGAGGCAGATTCAGGAAAGACAGACTAACCCTGGCTCTCTAGGGATTAGGCTGGGGAGACAAAGCATGTCCACACACAGGGAGGGGGCAGCTTCTGCTGTCATCATGACAGCATAGCCATCGCACCTACTGGTAAGTACTGGGGCGGTCCTAGGAGGACAAGGATCCAGACCCTACCTTGCCCCCCAGCCCCTGGCATGCTCTTGTGATAAGAAGTGAGTCAGGCTAGAAGAGTGGTGGGTGTGAGTTGAAGGTTAGACTCGTGGTCACATGGAGCCGTGGTGTCTCTAGGAGGTGATGTGGCCAGAACACAGGCCTACAGGGAGGCGAAAGCCAGGTGTGGAGCATCTGACCTGAGGGCAATCAGGAGAGGAGGGAGGATGGCAGCTTCGCTTTCCTGTCCCACTCAGGCCTCCAGGCTGCAGCCCCCCTCCCCTGTAAACTGTTTCCTTCCCAGGCCGACTCTCTCTGGATTCCCAGGAGGGGGACAGTAGCTTGGACTCTGGGACGGAACGCCTCCCTTCCCTCAGTGAGGTGAGTGTCCACAAGGGCCAGCCCCGGCTGAAACCATGGTTGCATCCCAGTTCCCAAGGGTTTTAATCACTCCTATCTGGGTCCAAAAGGGTTTTCATGTGTGCTCTGCGCACAGGACCGTCAGACCCAGCACCTGTATTATCACAGCTCTGTTCTGTAAACAGTCACGGGGAGAGCAGTGTATGAACAGTAGCGAGCCTCAGTCATGGGAAACAGTGACCTGGCCGCACATGCAGGGCTTCCTGGCTGCGGCCACACCATCTGAGATGCGATGAGCCAGCTGAATCAGAGTGACAGCCTCTCTAGGTCCGTCACAGATCTCTAACAGCTCATCTTTTCTGGAGTGGTCAAAAACATTTCAGGTTTTAGCCCCACATTTCCTCTTAGCTATTATCTGTCTGCATATATAAACTTGCAAAGTACAAGTGGTTGGAAGAAGTAATAACGCTGTCAGCAAAATATCTGCTCAGCCAGGCTAATTAACACACTTAAACTCTAATTTTTTAATTTAATTTATTTATTTGAAAGAGAGACAGGTAGCAAGAGGGAGTGCACGCAGGTGGGGAGGAGAGGGAGAAGCAGTCTCCACACTGAGGAGGGAGCCTAATAAAGGGCGTGGTCCCGGGACCCCAGGATCATGAGCTGAGCTGAAGGCAGATACTTAACCGCTGAGCTATCCAGGTGCCACCAAACCCTAATTTTATTTTTTTTTCTACTTTTTTTTTTTTTTAAAAGATATTTATTCATGAGAGACAGAGAGGCAGAGACAGACAGAGGGAGAAGCAGGCTCCATGCAGGGAACTCAGTGTGGGATTCAATCCCAAATCCCCGGATCATGCCCTGAGCCAAAGGGAGATGCTCGACCGCTGAGCCACCCAGGTGTCCCATAAACCCTAATTTTAAATAATAGTTGGAATTGCATTTCCTCACTGCTGCTGTCTGTGGGAGGACGGTGAACATATGTGCAATGATCCATCTGTGGGAAAGACACCAAGAAGAGACAGGGTCTTAATTCATAGTTGATGTGTCCTGAGGGCTGGGCATCTGGGAGGTGACCTGGCTTCGAGGGGAAGGCTGTGGGCCAGGCTTAGGTTCCAGGATCAAGTCCAGGGAAGGACCCAATCACTGGGTCCCCTGCAAATCATCCTTTCCCAGTGTGAAGAGTGGGAGTAGTAGTATTATCTACCTCATGGCCATCGTGAGCCCAAGCAGGTGCCACACAGCCAAGGGCTCTGCATAGTGGCAGGCACAGGATAGGTACTGGGTAGGTGCCCCGGGGTGTGGGCATCTCCAGACCAGCTGAGGGTGTTTCTGAATGGGCTCTCTATTCCTCTAGGCACTGATGAATCGGAACTCGGCACTGTCGGACCCTGGGCTGGACAGTCCCCGAACCTCGCCTGTCATCATGGCCAGGGTGGCCCAGCACCACCGGCGGCAGGGCTCGGATGCACCAGGGCCCAGCACCAGTGAGCGGGTGAGGGTCAAGAGCTCCCTGCAGTTCTCCCTCCCTCCTTGAGAACCAGGTTACAAGGGCCCGGCTTTGAAGACTCCAGCTGAACCCCCTTGAAGGAAACTTTTCCCTGGAGAATGAAAGTGAAAGGAGAATGTGGCAGGAAGGGGTTTGGGAACAAAAGGCTATCGCAGGCTCTGCATGAGGACACAACACATCCATAGGGAAGGGACATCGAGAACAGATAGGGTTTGTGTGAGCGGCAGATAGGCTGGTTACGTGACTCCAGAATGCTCATGTTCAGTTTTCTCTTTGCTTTAGCAAAATCTATTTTCTTGCACAAAATCTTATTTACACACTAATATAGGCACCAAATAAAAGCTCAGCTACCCCAGGATGGGGCCTATTCAAGTCCACCCTCAGGGGCGCTGCCCTGGAGCCCCCAGGTCCTGAAAACCTGATGTGGAAGCCACTGCCCACAAAGCTAGACCTGGTCTGGGGGGACGGGAGTAGGGGGAGCACTTCTGGCTCAGGGCACAGAGCTTGCAGCCTGGGCCATCAAGGAGATTGCCTGTCAGTGGTGAGCCTGAAGCTAGGCCACTGAGCAATACAGCAAGAGCTCCTAATTTTGTACAATGATTCTTAGCATTCAGCAGCCACCACCATGGTGGCTTCTCCTATATCCTTGTACTGACTCTGTAATGTTACTCGATACTTTTTTAAAGCAAACTGACTCCTTAAAGCTTACGTTATTTGAACTCTGCCATGGTCCTGAATTAAAACCAGCATCATACACTATTTAGTGCTTTGATTTGATCTGAGAGGCAGAGGTGAGTTCAATTTGGGTCTGCAGGAGAAAAGGTAGGGATCCAATGTGTACTAGGATGCGTGGTGGCAGGGTACCAGCTGCCAGGCTGGACCCCTGAGGAAAAGCCTCTTTACGTCTCCCCACCCAGAGAGGAGGTGGGCATTGAATTCACTTGGTGAGAGAAAGCCACAGCAGACGGGCCACGCCAGGACTCTGCTTGATCAGGGCACCATGCAAGAGCGTGTTCTCCTGAGCACACGAGCTGCCTCCCCCTACGCCCTCCCTGGACTGCTGCATGGTCCTGCCCTGTGCACATCCTGCTCTGCAGCGAGGCCCCCCTCAGGTGGCCGACGGGAGCAGGTGAGAAGGACTCTGTCATGGAGTCCTGTCTTCCTTCTGACAACTGTTTTAGTTGTTATCTTTGAACCATAGGAGCAGCTCTAGCACGGCCTCCGATCCCGAATCGTAATCTGTGCTGATCAGGGCAGGGCTGGGGTGACAGTCCACTCTCAGTGGTGGCAATGGAACTTTTGGGAACTCAAACTTTCTGTTGCATAACTGTACAACGTCTGATCGTTTTCAATAATGAGCATCTTCTGCTTCTGTAGTGAGAAAAACTGCATATTTGTAAAGACTTTTAAAAAAATCCTCCCCCCTCACAACAAACAAATTCTGGTGTTTTCATGTTTCACCCAGGGGGCCAAGCAGAGCCAGGAGCGGCCGTCCAGCATCTCCCAGTGGGAGATGAGGAGGCCCAGGCTGTGGCCTACCTTTGCGTTGACTCTCTGTGGGCCTCACGTTTCCGCTTGTGAGTGAGTGCCAGACTCTGATCTCTGACAGACGTCCTGGGCCTCAGGTTCTGTGACTCCATCATTCTGAGTGACGAGTCTGTAAATACCCAGGAGCACAGGATGAGTGCGGAGCACCCGGGAGATGCTGTCAGGAGAAGCCACTTGAGCGAGTGGGGCGGGAGGACATCACAAGCGTGATCCAGGGAGGCTCCAGAGCAGGCCGTTCTCGGGGAATCCCTGGAAATGAGGTCAAACACGTTGAGTGGAAAACGTAGTGGGGAGAAAAGCTTATCCAGGGAAGCATCTGGAAGGCCTGTGCGGTATGAATGCTCTCATCATACCCGATGTTAGTGGCACACCAGTTAGGGTTAGGCTCTTGGTAGAACTGGTGTGAGGAAGAAAGCCAAGCTGAGAAGCGTGGGTTTGAGACGGGTCATGGAGATCTACCACAGACCCCTGAGCAGCCCGCCATGGGGAGAGATCCACTCCATCTGCTTTGCTTGAGGAGGCAGATGTGGGCCTCCAGCTGTCCTGTCACAAAGACCTAGCCTGTGTGACCACAGGCCCTAGTACACGCTGTAGTGGGTGCGGCGTGGCTGCCGAGGGGCCAGCAGAGCCCCAAGCCTGCAGTCACCCGAACTTTCGCAAACAGGAAGAACGCGCCTTCTGTTGCTTCCCATCCCCGTGCACATGCACTGCAGCGGCCCTGCCCATGAGCACTTGACTTTTGCAAGTGGAAATCGTGGTTCTATCCTCTGAGATTTGGGGGAGGTGAGGAGATGCCAGCGTCCACCAGACCCATGTGGCCCTCCTTGCCGGTGCTGTGCTGTGGCACATGGGTGTCGTGGAAGGCTTGGACGCCTGTCCCCTAACCTTGCCCCCACCCCTGGACTCTCACCAGGGCACAGACCAGAGCCCAAAGCCTTTAATCATTGGCCCAGAGGAAGACTACGACCCGGGTTATTTCAACAACGAGGTAACGGTTTCCTGGTTTTCTCCTTTCGTCATGGTCACGCCAGCTGTTGTTGAATAGAAGCAGTTAGAGCCGCCCTAGCCGTGAGGGGGCGTAGGGTGGGTGCCACAGCCTGTGAGCCCCGGCGGCAGGGGCCATGGGGGCCAAGCTGCAGCAGGGCGTGCTGCTGTGCCCCACCTCCGTGCACTCCAGCCACCCCTGTCCTTCTGCCCTCCAGAGCGACATCGTGTTCCAAGACCTTGAGAAGCTGAAGGCACGGCCAGCTCACCTGGGTGTTTTCCTGCGCTATATCTTCTCTCAGGCAGACCCCAGTCCGCTGGTGAGTCAGAAGCATCCGTCTTGACCATTGCGGGCACTGGCAGGCAGCCCAGGGACAGACAAAACACGGAAGGTGCTGTTTAGGCAGGCAGGACTGTACACACCAGCCGCATCCCCTGCATGGGGAGGCCAGGGGAGCTGCCATCATGCTCAGTCCGCTTAGAGCACATGGTCTTTCTAGAGTTGGAGTTGCAGGTACACAACGTGACCATGGGGAGGCTTAGCAGAGGGGCAAAGTGACAAAGGTGATGACAGGGTGTTAGAGACAGTGCCCAGGGATGGGGCTGAGGACCGGTGACCTCCACAGCTTCTCTCAATCTGTTCCGTGCTCAGAAGAGTTGGACGGGGGTGACCACCATTGGGAGCCACAGTCAACACTGAGCACCTGAGTGAAGACCAGGCACGTGACAGAGAGTAAAACAGAAACCCTTAGAGAACAAGACACAAATGAGTAGGAGGCAAAGCAAGTGCGGAGGGAGCTCAGGGTCCAGGGGTACCGTGCTGGAAGCTGAGGGACTAGGGCTCGGCACCCACACCAGGGCCTCTCAGCCTTGGTGTGGCCACATTCATTGAGCTGTAGGATTTCCTGTTGGGGGGCTGTCCTGTGCTCTTGGTTCTCAGCACATCACAAGGCTGCACCCACCAGGAGCCCCGGCATCTCTCCAAAGAAGGGTCATGTGTGTCTCCAGGCCTCACCCATCGTTCTGGGGCCAGAATCAGTCCTCCTGGAGTAGGGGGCATGAGAACCCCTGCTCCAACCCATTTCCTTTCCTCCTAGCTTTTTTACTTGTGCGCAGAGGTTTATCAGCAGACAAACCCCAAGGATTCCCGAGGCTTAGGAAAAGACATCTGGAATATTTTCCTGGAGAAGAATGCGGTAAGGCAGCCATGGATTGAATTACAGTGTTTCTGTCTCTTAGGGCCACATGGGAGCAGAGGGAAAAGGAAGCCACACATTGAGGCCGGACAGAGACAGGGTCTTGAGAAGTTGGAGCTGAGAGCTGAGGGCTCCCGGGTCCTGTTCACGGGACTGCTCTCAACCCTGAGCTCCTCACCCGACCCATTTGTTCCATGTGTGGCAAGGTAGAAGGCACATGGCCTGTCCCCTGGATCAGTGCTGCTTCCCCCCAACCCTCCCTGCCCGCCCATCTGGGGACGAAGCAGCAGAGGCCCAGAGGCCACCTGATGGGGGTTGAGATCAGTGAGCCAAGAGGAGCCAGGGCTCTGATACTTCGCTGGACTTGGGGTACTGCCAAGAGTGGGGTTCGTAGGGAGGAGGCCCGGAGTGTGCGGGCAGAGGTGGGCTGTGCGTGTGGACAGGGCAGCATGTTGTAGGCCTGTCAGACCAGCTATGATAATTCCCAAATGACTCGAGTCTTTCAGTTCCAAGATGTAAGCTCTCAAGATTGAGATTGAGGACCAAAGTGTGTTCCTCGGAATTTGGTGTCTATCCCCACAAGTAGGCCTGGAGGAGGGGTGGCAGCTGCTGCCTGTGCCTTGGGGCTGTGAACCCAGCCTGTCCCCGCATTCTGGTCCTCGAGCTCTGTGCTCCCTGAGATAACTCGGCAACCTGAGGACACAGTAAAATTTTCTTCATTGTTGCTGAGTTGGCACCAGTGGGGAACTTGCACAGCTGCCCCAGAAGATGGCCCACTGGCCCCATAGCTCTAGAGTTTATTTCTCAAAATGTAACCTCAAGTGCAGGCTCACAGGGGAAAAGAAGACAGGATGCGGGGTAGGGAAGGAGACTAGGGTATTGGGGGCCCTCCTGGCAGCGGGCTGAGGTCTCCGCAAGCCCTGGGCTGTGGGCCTCACCATTCCCCCTTCTCTCTTCTAGCCACTGAGAGTAAAGGTCCCAGAGATGTTGCAAGCTGAAATTGGTAAGTTGGCTTATGGGCCAGTTAGTCTTGTCCTGGGTCCCAAGGGCTTCAGAGCACAGAGGGCGCGTAGCCCATCCTTGGGCACCCCTTCTCTAGGATCGGGGAGCAGGGGCAGTTCCTCCCGAGCGCCTTAAGCCTCATGGTGGCTGACAGACAAGCACCTAGGGACAGGCCCCACCTGGGGGGCGTGTCCCAGAAAGACATGACCCTGTCACACTTGCGCTCGTTTCTGCCAGCCGTCCCCAGTACCTTCCTGGGCCCAGCGAGGCCATCTGGATGAAGGGGCAGTTAGACTAGAGGAATTCCCAAGCCTGGTCGCTCATCAGTATCCCTTGGGGAACTCTGAAAAATCCAGAAACCAGGAACTTGATCCATCACACCTCGGGATTGGGCTCTGGATGGAGCGTTTGTGTTTCTGTAAGTTCCTCACCAGTCCTGGTGGCAGCTGACCCAGTGAGGACCCCCCTGGCTAGGTGGTTGCTCCATTCCCGTCTCACTCTCACGTCGTGACGAGGAGAGCTGAGGGGAAGGCAGCATAAGAGGCCATCCACCTGAGGAGCCAGGGTCCCAGGCAGCTTTCAAGAATGTAGGTGTCCCACGGCCAGAGGGTGAACAGAGCTGCTCCGGGGCCTTGTACTTGACCATGTGACCCTGCAACTCTGCCTCAGGGACAGGACAGACTCCATCCAGGGTCATGTGAAGTGCCTGCCCTCCTTAGCCTGTGCACTGGCCTGGCAACACCAAGGACAGGTTGGCACAGTGCCGTCGGAGGGCAGCCCTTGGCACATCTGATGACGGGACTTTAATGTTCCACATCATGGAGCCTAGGACGTCCAGGTGTTTTGTTCTTGCCTTGGGACCTGGATGACAGGGCTCCAGGCTTGGATTTAGGAGTGACCTGGTGGGTCCAGGCCTCCACCTCCCTTGGCTAATGGGAGGGCAGAGAGCCAGCCTCCCTCCGGGCCACAGGGCCTCAGCAGGCACGAGCCCCTGCTCCTGACACCCTATTTTCATCTTCCCTGGGTTCCCACCAGACTTGCGTCTACGCGGCAGTGAGGACATTCGCGCTGCCCTCCATGAAGCCCAGGAGGCGGCCATGCCTGAGATCCAGGAGCAGATCCAGGACTACAGGTTGCCGGGCCCCCACCCCTCTCTCTGGCTCCTCACCCATCCATCCCCCATGATGGGTGCCTCTTGTGGGTGCATGTTCCTCATCTCCTTGGGTACCTGCCGGGCATCTGTGTACATTTGTTTCTTTGTCTGGCTTAGAACAAAGCGCACCCTGGGGCTGGGCAGTCTGTACGGTGAGAACGACCTGCTGGACCTGGACGGGGACCCTCTCCGAGAACGCCACGTGGCTGAGAAGCAGCTGGCTGCGCTGGGAGACATACTGTGAGTGCCTGCCCCACACGCCCCCAGACATGTGGAAAGGATGCCAGTATGTTGTGGGTCTGTTTGTCGACCTCTCCCCACCAATGCCTGATCCTCCTCCCCCTGAAGGATGAGGGAGCCCGGCTCTCCTGCTGCCTCCCAGGCGAGGCCGGTGGCTCCCCTCTGGGCCTCTTCTGATCGCCCTGCCTCCGGCCTGGATGTCACATGGACCCAGCAGGTGGGCCACACTCTGGGTCTCCAGCAGGTGCTGCCTTCAAGAGGCAGACAAACTGGCCAGCAGGAGGGTGGACCATTTCTAATTGCATCTGAAGACTGGCCCACCTGAGTAAAGAACGTCTGACCCGATGGCAGTGCCTCCCCAGTCCCAACTTCAGGGCCACCATGTGACTTTTTGGGCTCATGTCAGGTTTACATAGCGCATGACCCTGGTCTCAGCTACAAATCCTGGGCAAGACGGTCTCCACGGCCTCTGTCAGCACTGCCATTCAGCAGCATTTTCAGAGTCTGCTCAAGGCTCCTGAGGTACATTAGCTGAACACCAGTTTCTATGGTGTTGATGTCATAGCGGGAAGAGAAAGCCATGTTTAATAAACAAGCAGGTTCTATAACATGTTCAAAATGAGGGGAAAGAGCAGGTGGAAGGAAGGGCTCAGGAGCACCAGAGCCTGGGGGTAGCAGTTTTAAATAGGGGGTCAGGGCGAGCTGCCCCAGAAAGTAACATCTGAGCAACCCAAGAATGTGAGGCCGTTACCCTTGAAGACATCTGGGGGAACAGCATCCCAGGCAGGGGAAGAGACCAGGCAAAGTAGGTGCATGCTTGACATGTACAGGGAGCAGAGAGCTGGAGGGCCAGAGCCCACTGAGGAGGCAGGTGCTGGCATCAGGTAACAGGAGGGCAGCCACAGAGCCGGGGATAGTCTGGCGGACCCTGGGTTTCACTCTCTGAGAATAGGGAGCGTGAGTGGGGCTTGGCTGTGAGTGGAAGCTGGTGGGAGCAAGGGAGAGTCCCAGATGAGGGCTCACACAGGAACCCACGTGGTAGAGGCTTGGACCAGAGCAGGGACAGGGGATGTGGTGAAAAGTGGTCAGTCCCAGGTGTATCTTGATGGTCGCGCAAACAGGCATTTCCTAAAAACTGAGTGTAGGTTGTGGGAGAGAGAAAAGTTGGGGAAGACTCCGCGCTTTGTACCTGAACCACCAGAAGGACAAGGTGCCATCGGCCGAAACCGATGGCCATGTGCAGGGCAGTTCAGGATAGCTAGTCTGGACTCCACTCTGGATGTGTTCAACCTGAGCTCACCCTCGAGGCTTGGGGACGCAGTCGCAGATACAGATGTGACAGCAGACCAAAGAGTGGGCTGCGGATGAGAGCACACGGTGGGTGTATTCCTGGAAACAACCCACCCGGCCTTCAGCCAGGCCCTGGGCCTTTCTGGGCCTGTTTACCCGACTGCTCCAGGGATGAGCGCAAAACCTGGCTGCGTTTATTTTGGGATCCTAACACCAAAGAGTCACGCGGTGTCACTGCTTCAACCCGCTTGTGATGGGGTGAAGCAGTGAAGCTTCAGTCTCCTCCACAGAGATCTAGCACCTACCTGTGTGTTACTTTGAGAACTCGATGAATTAATACATGTAAATATCTTTGGGCAGCACCGGGCCCATACTGGATCCTCCACCGTTAGTTGCTGTTACCATTTGCCTTGTAAATGGGTTTCTCTGGACCTGGTCTCAGGGTGCAACCACATCTGTCCTCCAGCCCTTCAGCTGGGCACATACAAACCGCTTACTCCATAATCCTTCAGCGGCTGTGTTTGCCCCCTCCCCTCCTTTTAGCCAGAAGGACGTCACCGTCGCTGTGCTGAGGCCCCCGAGGGAGTGAGGCCTCTCCCCTCCTAGGCCCCACGCTAGCTTGGAACTAAGACCCAAGAGTCGAGGTCTGGCCTCCCTCCCCCTCTGGCCCCCATCTTTCGTGTCTGCACAGCAGACATACCTGTGCCTTTCAGCATGAGTCACCTCTTTCCTTTTGTTCCAGGTCCAAGTATGAGGAGGACAGAAGGTGAGTGAGCGTGCGGAGTGCTTGCCATCTTCCGGTCACAGGGGCACCCCAGGCATTGGGGGTCACCATCTGAGGGTAGCCCCAGGTCACAACAGGGGTCATGAGGTCCAGGCCACAGCTGCTCGGGACCACTGCCCGGGGCAAGGGTCTACCATCACCCCCATGCGCCCATAGGCAGATGCCTTGTCACTACCTGAATGAATTAGCTCCATGTCTCCCCTTCCCTACTGCTTTCTCTCTTTTTTTTTTTCCTACTGCTTTCTCTTAAGCCACTGCAGAAAGTTATGGTAACAGGATGAGCTTCCCAGGAGTCCCTGCAGAGGGAAGCTGGGGTTCAGCACCTCTGCTCTCAGGCATGCGTTGAGGGTTTTTTGCAGCCTGTATGCAGCCAGCGTGCAAGTGAGCATGCACGTGCTTGAGCAGAAGGGGAGGCAGTGGGCTAGAGGTCTGTTTCAGAGTAGAGGAGGCCACAGCCAAAACCTTGGCTGCCATGAAACCACAAGTGCAGGATTGAGAGCCAGAGAGAGGTGCTTCCAGACACAGGCCCTGGATGGTTTCCCGTGTGGCATATGGTGGCTCTCTCTCTCCCTCCCTCCCTCTCTTTCTCTCCATCTCTCTCTCTTCCTCCCACCACCCCATACCTGGGTGCAAGGGTGGCGAAGGCAGAACCAGGCTGGCATCTCCCCCCTTTTCTCTGCCGCCTCCCCAGCATGGATGATGGAGGGCATCCTCCATGGGCCTCAACCGGTCCTCCAGGCCTGCCCAGGGCTTGTTGGCTTACATTATAGGGAACCGACAAGTCCCCCGCTGACCGCTCTTCTTATTTGGGAAGAGCTCTGCTTAGAGAAGGCATGAGGTTTGTCCTGGGAGTTCCACTAGTCCAGACTTTCAGGCAGTTCTGGCTGTGCCCCATGTGAAAACCCAGGCCTCCTGAATACCCCGACCCCAGACTGTCCTTCACCACCTGGATTTTGGAAGCAGGGCTCTGGCCCTTGGACTGCTGGCATGGGCAGCCCAAGCGTTCTGATTCCCACGCCTTCCTCTGTCTCCCAGCGCCCCCATGGACTTCGCCCTCAATACCTACATGAACCATGCCGGGCTCCGTGTCCGAGACGCGCGGTCTTCCAGCCTGGCTGAAAAGGCCCAGGCTGCACCTGACAAGGACAAGTGGCTGCCCTTCTTCCCAAAGACCAAGAAGGTGACAGAGCTGCTCAGAAAGTATCTTCTGGTGCAGCGGTTTATAGGGGGCAACCTGGGAAAGCCCTCCCCATCACTGCACTTGCCCCCCTGCTGCCTGTGCATGGGGCACCCGTGAGAACCCACAGACAAGGGCAAACCTGAGCCAGAAGCACCCGTGCTGCTCCCAGTTAGTTGTTGGGGGCGAGTCATGGGGCCAGGGGCCAAGGCTGGGGATTGGGCCTTCCCCAAATTCGGCAAATCTGTCTCAGCAGAGTAGCAACTCCAAAAAAGACAAGGATGCCTTGGAGGACAAGAGGCGGAACCCCATCCTCAAGTACATTGGGAAGCCCAAAAGCTCGTCGCAGAGCAGTGAGTACAGGGGTTTACGGCCTTGGGCAGGGGTGACTGGCACATCAGCAGATGGCCTTCTGATTTCCCAGCAGCCACGTGCCCATAGTCCACGTCTTGTCTGTGCTGCTTGTGGTCCCCTCTGTCCCCTCATCATGCTATGTGCTGGCTCCAGGGAGGGCCAGGGGACCAGGAAGCCAGGCTGGGCCCTGTGCTGGTCCCTGGGCTTTAGTCTAGGAACTCGGAGCCTGTTGTAGCTACTCCATAGCCACACAGATGAATCCCCTCTCCTTGCCCCACCTGGCAACACTGCTCTGCTGCCAGTAAACATGAGCTTTACCCTCATCGGTGGGCGTCATCTCTGCTGGGAGCACGTGGGGACCCTCATTGGGAAGTCTCAGGGACAGAAGTCTCGAGACTCCAGGCAGATAGGATGGCAGCAAGTTTGAGGTGCAGAGGCTCCCCTGATGCTGTCGTGTGCCTGGAACTTGGGTGAGCCAGTCATGGGTCTTCCCGGCTCTGTCATTGGTCTGGAACTTGCCGCTGGCCTCCCAGTCAGAATCCTCAGACCTCAGTATGAGTCTCAGGAATCTGGGAAGGGCAGGCCTCAAGGTGAGCTAGTGACCTTTCCTGACATTGCTGCCTGGGTTGAGGGTGAGGGTGGGACTTTCCTCAATCAGACCTGAGCTTGATCTCTACTTTTTCATTTTCCAGCTTGGTATAAGTTTTGTTTTGACTCTTAAAACATTAATTTGACTTTTCATGGTTTACTTTTGTTTTTGTTTTCTTTTAGCATTTCATATTCCCTTGTCCCCTGTGGAAGGTAAAAGGACCATTTTTGTGGGTTTTTCTTTGCTTTAGCTTTGAGTTTCCATCTCTCAAGTCTCTCCTTCTGTCCTTGTCCACCCTTCGTCTGTCCAACCCCTGTGTTCCGTGTACCCCCTGCCGCTCCAGGTGCCCTGGGACACGGCCCTCCCTCACGTCTCAGGAAATGGGCTCCAAAAGTCCAGAGCTCCAGGTGCACATGTGAGGCCACATCCCACACAAGCTCCTCAAATCTTTATTTCAGTTGAAATAATAACAGAAGTCCTCATTTTTGAGGGTCACACGGGCTTTCTTTAGTAGACAGCAGGTCTCTTAACAGTTCTTGGGGCCTTTTCTTGTTTCACCTGCTCTGCTTAAGCCCTGGGGCAAGGCACCTCCCCGCACCGCATACCTGCAGCCTTTAGAGAGAATGCCCCCCACACACAAGGCTGAGTGCCTCCTGGCATGTGAACCAAGGTCCTGTCAGTGAGGCCTGCCCCCACAAATACAGGCATGTGACTCATTGTCTGGGTCCTGCAAGGAGCCTGTTTACAGAGTATGGGATGCTATCGACAAACTGTCCGGTCACTAGAGTCATTTTATGTTAAGTGGCATTTAAAAATAATGATGTTCAAAATTATCTCGAAGTTTTAAATTTCCTAGATCTATTATGCTATTTTATTTATTTATTTTTTTAATTTTTATTTATTTATGATAGTCACACAGAGAGAGAGACAGAGACATAGGCAGAGGGAGAAGCAGGCTCCATGCACCGGGAGCCCGACGTGGGATTTGATCCCGGGTCTCCAGGATTGCGCTCGGGGCCAAAGGCAGGCGCCAAACCACTGCGCCACCCAGGGATCCCTATTATGCTATTTTAAACAAGAAAAATTTTTTAATTCTGAGAAAAGGTCTATAAAACGAAAAATAAAAGAATGGCCTTGACTCCCAGGCCCTTAATTATGTCCACACACCTTCTCCCATCCACCCTGCCCAAGAGTGAGCAGCCCTGCTGAGCTGCTCCTACAGGGTGAGGGGCCCCCAGCTCTGCCCAGTAGAGCTTCCCATGGTAGTTTAATGGTTAGCTTTGGTGTTCTCCAGTTCCCGGAACATCAGAAAAGTCTGTATACACATGTGAAGACCACCATTCCCCCTCAGGTAGATGCCTCAGCACTGGGGGCTGGCCCATTTCGGGTCATCAGCTGTCACTCCCAATTAGCAGTGACCAAATCTGATTGTTAATAACATGGAGTTTACTTCTCTTTCGTTTCACTGTCATCCAGAAAACAGAAGAAGGAGAACAAAGGACATCAGTGAAAAAATGCTTGTTCTAAAAAATTGTGCTCCTTCCTGCCTGTTTTTCCCTGTTACCCTTAGTTAACACCAGCCCCCTGAACTGTCCCTCATCACGGGTATAGCTATATACCCAGAACAAGTGGCCCACCATTGGGGGACAGGAAGCAGTGGGCTCAGCCAGGGCCCGCCTGTCACAGGGTGCTCCCAAGCCCCATGCCATCACCCAGCAGCATTGCTCAGGCTGTGTAGCCAACCCTGGGACAGAGCAGATGGCCCTGGTCTCCAGAGTGGGGGTAACGGTAACAGCCCCTTCCCGTAATTCATCCTCACAGCCACCTCTTACGCAGTTCTGGAAACCTGTGACCCCCACTGCCCACCTAAGGGATATTTAATTGTTCTGCTTACTCTGCCCTGGACGCTTTTTTTATGAAACATGAGTTTAGCTATTTATTTTTTATTTTCATTTATTTATTTGTTTAAAAGATTTTATTTATTTATTCATGAGAGACACAGAGAGAGAGGCAGAGACATAGGCAGTGGGAGAAGCAGGTTCCATGCAGGGAGCCCGACGTGGGACTCGATCTTGGGACTCCAGAATCACACCCTGAGCCAAAGGCACATGCTCAGCCACTGAGCCACCCAGGCATCCTCTGAGTTTAGCTATTTAGGGAGACTTAGAAGTTTTCATAGGTGGGACCCTGGTTAGTGTGGGTGAGACCAGGGCCTCACCCGCCTCCCCGACCCTCCTTGCTCTGCTGTTGGCCTCACGCAGATCAGCCCCAGAGCCAGGCTCCTGTCCTGAGGTCACTGGAGCTGAGCTCACTGTGTCTGAGGAGGAGAACTCCTCTGCAGACCCTCTGTGGGACATCTCATGAGTCTCTTTCTTACCTGCTCTCCTGTTTCTTTGAGCAAGAAACATGTGAGAGAGAGAGAGAGTGGGTGGCTGCCCATGCCTCCCTGCAGATTAGTGGGAGAAGCCCAGGAGCTAGTCTAGAGGACCAGGACCTCGTCTCTTGGTTCTTAGCCCAGTGGTGCTGTCATCCGTGCTTGCTCATCGCTCTGTCTTCTGGCCTAGATGGGAGCGAGGGTCCTGGGACACCATCCCTGAACAGAAAGCAGAGTAGCCTTCATTGTCTTTCTGCTTCCAGTCAAACCAGGCAACGTGAGGAACATCATTCAGCACTTTGAGAACAACCAGCCATATGATGCCCCAGAGCCTGGGACGCAGCGGCTCTCCACAGGAAGTTTTCCTGAGGACCTGCTGGAAAGTGACAGGTAACAGGCTGGGGGTGGCGGGGGGAAGGGGAGGCACTAGCCACCTTCCCAAGGAGGGGAGCCTGGGTCAATCCCAGCTGCTTCACCGACTCCACTGCACCATAAGGTTCCCACTGCAGAACTCACAACTCTTCCCACCACCTTCCCGCCTGGAGATCTTTAGGAAGAGATGTGCTGTATTGGTGGTCAGGCCAGCAAAAGGCAGAGGTGGGCCCCTGACCTCCCAGCCCAGGGACTGCTTCCCCTTAACATTTCCTCTGGATCCCCGGGCTACTCCGTAGCCTCTGTCCCGAGAACCAAGAATGAGCTAGATGGTGTAATAGAGCAGCTACTCCAGACACCCTAGGTGACAAGTTGGAGAAGACTGGGGCGGGGTGGCCAGGGGAGATCCTGGGAGATAGGGAGGTCACACAGAGATGGTTGTGGACACGAGGAGAGCTAGAGACTGGGTTCTGCAGCCTCAAAGCAAACCGCTCTTCCCCTCTCGAAAACAAGAAGGGGGCTGCACACTGTGGCATCTTGCATGCCTCCATCTCTGGCCAGGTTCTAATGAGACCCCTTCTCTGGCATTGGACTTACTCTTGACTGTGATGTGACAGCAGACATGTCCTGTTTCAAATCCTCTAGCCAGCACTTAGCGAAAACCACCCCTGGTCAGAAAGATGCGTATGCATTCCCTCAGTCACCCTCAAGCTGTATGTAGTACATGTGGTCCTGCATGTGCAGAAATAACACGTGCGTGCAACCAGGCCTGATCCACAGTGCAGGGGTGTTCCCGGCCTCCAGGTAGCGGCCTGGGTAGTCAAACCATTTTACCTGTGAAACCATCGTCACACCATGAGTCTGCCGTTCTGTGCATACAACGGGGTTCCTCTTGTTGCAGTAAGCCTCTGTAAGCTTCGGCTGTGTGGGAAGACTGCTGTAGGGAGAACTGACAAAAATTTAAGGGAAGAGGAAAGCTAAATTTGTCCTGAGCTGAGAGCTTGAGCTCTGATATTAGTGAATGAATTAAACATAGAAACCTGAGTTAAAGATGTGTCAAATGAAGTTATATAGACAGAATAACAGTATTTCGAGGATAACTTGAGGCCTTTTGCAAACTTGTGGTCTTAAAGTTGCTAGGTTATAATTGTGCCCTAAGACACTCACTCAATAGGCTCCCAATCCCCTGTCAGTGGCAGCCTTTGGCCTGGCCCATGGCCAGCTCACTGGCAATCTCAGCAGCACAGGGGGGCAGAGGCCAGCAGATAGAAGGCACACCTTAGTTCCAGAAGGTGGTATTTTAGGGATTAGGGGCCAGGGATGGGTGTGTGCCCCACTCATGGGGAAGAGTGTTACTCACTTAGGGGTTTGGGAAGGGAGGCACTCAGCTCTGCGGCTCCAAGAGCCTCGCTAGGTGGCTTGTCCCAGTGCTCAGGTGGCCCGCTGTGGGGCACTGCTGAAAGTGCTGTTAGCAGGCTCAGTTGGAGGCGTTCTAGCAGACCTCAGGGTATTCTGAGGGGATCAGCTGGCAGCGTGGCTTCTAACCCTCAGGACCCCAGGGCAGCTCCATGTGAGTCCTTGGCAGTTCAGAGAACCATTATAAATGCAGACTGAGATGCCTTGGCTCCTTCGCTGCAGCCCTGCTGTGCTTTTAAGCACCCTGCATGCTCTCCAGGCCACCTGTGGTCCTAGATGCAGGGCAGGATATAGATCAGTGATAGTATCAGCAAGAACCAACCCAGCAGGGCCGAGCAGGGAGGCACCATCCTGGGGCAGCCAGGGCTCAGAGATGCCAGCTGTCACAGGCCTCATGCACTGCAGGATGCAGAAAGGAGCAACACTCAGCCATCGGCACCTCAAGTCCCAGAGACATTTGATGGGCAAACATGGCAGGCCGCAGGCAGGCAGGTTCTTGCCAGTCTGTAGACAGGCCCTCCCGAGCCAGCCTGCCCCCAGGAAGGGAGTGGAAGCTAGGAAGTGTACTACAAGTTAAGAATGGGAGAATCTACACCACAGCTTGGAACGGCAAGAGCCTGGCAGCAGGTAGACTCTCTGCCAGGCCTGTGAGAAGGCCTGGATGGGTGTGTGAGGGTGACACCTATAGCTCCCTGGAGAAAATCCTATAAAAGGAGAACTCTGCCTCCAGCAGAGTCCATGGTGGGAGCTGACCTGCTCCAGCAGAGGGCAAGAGGGACTGGCCACCACACGGCCCAGAGCAGAACCAGAGACCTGGTAGTCCCTGGTAAGGGCCTCTGGTGCCCAAAGCTTTCCTGGAGTGTTTGGGGTCTTTGGCATCTGATCTGTTGATCCCAGATTTCACCTTCCTGGTGGGTCACAGGGAGGAGGAGAGGCAGGAGATGGTAGGGCAGCTGTGGGAGTTGTCACTGAGAAGTTTGGGCCCTGCAGGAGGCCACAAGCACCCCGAGTCAGGGCAGCCGATAAAAGCTGTCGGGGACGTGAGGCCCCAGGGTGTCTTCTTCTACTTCCCCAGCTCCCGCTCAGAGATTCGCTTGGGTCGTTCCGAGAGCTTGAAGGGTCGGGAGGAGATGAAGCGGTCTCGGAAGGCAGAGAATGTGCCCCGCTCTCGCAGCGACGTGGACATGGATGCAGCTGCAGAGGCGGCCCGCCTCCATCAGTCCGCCTCCTCCTCTGCCTCCAGCCTCTCCACCAGGTGGGCAGGACTCCAGCAGTCAGGGGCTGGGCTTGGCCCAGCGGGGTGGGTGCGACGGCACTGAGAACTGACCTCTCTCCGCAGGTCTCTGGAGAACCCAACCCCTCCCTTCACCCCCAAAATGGGCCGCAGGTGAGTGACAGCCCGGCCACGCTCCCGTCCCTAAGTGACTGGGTGGGTGCGCGTCTCCTCCTCACGGCCACTGGTTTCCCGCGGGCTCGGGACAAACAGCGCAGTACACAGGAAACGGAGGGACAGAACCCTTGTGTGAGTCCCTCCTCCTCGTGAAGCTGCGCCTTCTCCCCCAGGAGCATTGAGTCCCCCAGCCTGGGCTTCTGCACTGACGCCCTCCTCCCTCACCTCCTGGAGGATGACTTGGGTCAGCTGTCTGACCTAGAGCCCGAGCCTGACACCCAGAACTGGCAGCACACGGTGGGCAAGGACGTGGTGGCCGGCCTGAGCCAGAGGGAGATCGACCGGCAGGAGGTCATCAACGGTGAGGCCACGTGCCTCTGATGGGTGGGCAGTGAGTCGGGCAGCACCCAGGGACAGGGCCAGGCTGGGTCACCATTCCTGCCCTTGGGATGGGGGACATTGCCATACCATCTGACACCAGTGCTCGGTGGCCTCCGAAGTGAAGCGGTCGTCACTTTGGATACCTGCTGACCTCTTTTTTTTTTTTTTTGTCTTGCTCCCACTCTGTGACCACTCTGCTCAGAGCTGTTTGTGACAGAGGCCTCCCATCTGCGCACGCTCCGGGTACTGGACCTTATCTTCTACCAGCGGATGAAGAAGGAGAACCTGATGCCTCGGGAGGAGCTGGCCCGGCTCTTCCCCAACCTGCCCGAGCTCATAGAGATCCACAGTGAGGGGCCTCCCAGCCTGGCCCCTCCCCTTCCTCCCCACGCCCCCACCTCCACCCCCAGCCTTCAGGTCTCTGGCCTGTCACCCCAAGGCCTCCCTGAGCCCACAACCCTCTCTGCCAGAAAGCTTGATGTGTAACCTGAAACCAGGACTCAACTTCCCCTAGAAGCAGAGTGGCTCCCAAGCTAGCCCCCTGGCTCAGTTGCCAGGACCCTTCTCTCCGGGTCACAGAGGGTCCGGCTCTGCAGCTCCACCCCTGGCCTCTGAGTCTCTTCTCTCCTTGTCCCAGATTCCTGGTGTGAGGCCATGAGGAAGCTCCGAGAGGAGGGCCCTATTATTAGAGAGATCGGCGACCTCATGCTGGCTCGGGTAGGCTTGGAGGAGATGGGTCCCCCTTCGCACAGCTACAGGAGTGGCAGAGGGAGGGTGTGGGGGGCAGGGGTGTGACACCCAGGCCATGTCTTTTATGGCGGCCATGTCTTTTATGGCGCAGTTTGATGGCCCCGCCCGGGAGGAGCTCCAGCAGGTGGCCGCCCAGTTCTGCTCCTACCAGTCCATAGCCCTGGGACTCATCAAGACCAAGCAGCGCAAGGAGAGCCGCTTTCAGCTGTTCATGCAGGTGCATCCTCCCAAGTTAGAGCAGTCATGGCTCAGGACGGCTGAGGGGAAGAAGGTTAAGCAGAGATCTCTGGGGCTGCCCTCCCAGCCCCCTGCAGCAGGCATGCCAGCCTCTCCTCCACCCCAGAGGGTGGCCCAGTGACAACCCCCCCCATGCCCACCCCTGCCCCCTCACCCCACACCATTCCTCAGAAACACTGGCTCATGCCTGCTCTCTAGACAGACCGCTGCTCCCAGATTAGCAGACTCCAGATTAGCAGTCAGAAGGCCCACTTCACCTCCTAGTACCTGTGTGCACGCCGGCGGGGGGCAGCATCCTTATCTGGAGCATGGGCACAGTACCTGCTCAGTGGGGCTTGTGCAGTCACAGCCCTTGGGCTCTCTCCCTTCACCCCTGCCCTTAGCCTTTCCCTAAATATTTAAGGGTTCCCTCTGGGATCAGGACCCACATGGGATTCGCACACTCATCCGGGTCTCAAGACCATCAGCCTGCTCCTGACCGTGGGTCGACCTTAATCAGTCTGTGCCCCTCGCCCAGGAGGCTGAGAGCCACCCTCAGTGCCGGCGGCTGCAGCTCAGAGACCTCATCATCTCGGAGATGCAGCGGCTCACCAAGTATCCCCTGCTGCTGGAGAGCGTCCTCAAGCACACGGAGGGTAAGCACTAGGGGGGTGGTGGCCCCCAGCCTTGTTCTAGCACTGACTTGCTTTGTGGCCTTTGCAAGACTTTTGTGGGGTCTTCTTCCCCTCCTTGTCAGGGTCAGTCTCAGAGACAGTGATTATAAGTGTGGTTTGGGGAAGACAAGGTGCTTGGCAGTCAGGTGAGGGAAGGGTCACCTCCAGCCTTTGTGGAGCCCTGGTGCAAATCTGAGGGGAGCATCTGGGTGTACCCAAGGTTAGCACGCAGACTCCCCTATGACCGTGGTCCCACACAGGGCTGAGGCTGCATTCAGGCCTATCTGTCCCCTGCTGGGCGCCTCTGTGCAGTGCACAAGACGGTCCTGAGTGTCCCTCACTGCCCTCAAATCTGGGGCATTAGAGTTGGGTGTGGAATGTGAGGCCCATCACCTGTCCCAGAGGCTACTGTGGCTACCGGCCAGTCCCCTGCCCTCCCAGACATCCATGGAGCTGGTTGTGGTCCAGGTGGCAATTCCCAGAAGCTATCGGTGTCTTGAGAGACCCGTGGTCTGAAACCGAGGGCCCTCAGTGACAGGGCCCCTCACATCCGAGGTTCTCAACTCCGGCAAAGGCAGCACCCCTGTATCCCTACCCGCCAGCTTGCGGATTCTGACAGGCTTCTCGGGAGGGAGCCCCTCACCACCGCCTCTGCCCCAATTGGTAGGTGGTACCTCTGAGCATGAGAAGCTCTGCCGGGCTCGGGATCAGTGCCGGGAAATTCTCAAGTACGTGAATGAAGCAGTGAAGCAGACAGAGAACCGGCACCGGCTAGAAGGCTACCAGAAACGCCTGGACACCACCTCCCTAGAGAGGGCCAGCAACCCCTTGGCGGCAGAGTTCAAGGTAGAAGACAGAGATCACAGCATGGCCAGCCCCCCCCCGCCACACACACACATACACACACACTTGGGGCATCCTTGGGAGCAGAACTGGCTGGGGCCTGGAGGGCCTCGGAGTGGGCGGCATGGGCCTCTTTTTTTTTTTTTTTTTCTTAAAGATTTTATTTATTTATTCATGAGAGACACAGAGAGGCAGAGACACAGGCAGAGGGAGAAGCAAGCTCCATGCAGGGAGCCCGACGCGGGACCTGATCCTGTGTCTCCAGGATCAGGCCCTGGGCTGAAGGCGGCGCTAAACCGCTGAGCCACCTGGGCTACCTGGCACGGGCCTCTCTGAGCAGGGTTGCCCTGGCAGGACCCCACGCAGACCCGGACTGACAGTCCTGCTGGTGGGGCTGGACACTGGAACCTGGGGTGCCAGTGGAGATTGCTGGGGAGGGAATGAGACAGGTGTTCGGGTGGGTGAGAGCCTCCAGTCCTGCCCATGCCGCCTATTGGACCATCAGAGCATACACCGCCTCTCATTTGCTGCTGGCACCCAGCTCCTCAGTGCAGCTTCTGGTACATAGATGGTTCTCATGTATGGTTGAACAAATGAATAAAGGAATGGTGTTTCCGTGACAGAGCTTGGATCTTACAGCTAGAAGGATGGTCCATGAGGGGCCCCTGACCTGGAGGATCAGCAAGGATAAGAGCTTGGGTAGGTGCCAGGGAATGGGGACACACCTCCAGGGGGCAGGTGGGCCAAGGGGGTTCCTGATGGTGCACCGCCGCCCCCCCCCCCCCCCACAGACCTCCACGTGCTGCTGCTGGAGGACCTCCTGGTGCTGCTGCAGAAGCAGGATGAGAAACTGATGCTCAAGTGCCACAGCAAGACAGCTGCGGGCACCTCGGACAACAAGCAGACCTTCAGCCCGGTACTCAAGCTCAATGCTGTGCTCATCCGCTCCGTGGCCACAGGTACCTGCGGGGGATTAACCTGCCTGCCACCGCGCTCCCACCTCACTGACCCCCTGAGCCAGATGGTGTGGCCCAGGATGAGGTAGATGGTGGGTGGGATGGGCATATCTGGGTAGAGAAGGCCGAGCTCAGTAGACAGAGGCAGTTCCATGAGAGGCCCAGTGTGTGCAAGAGAGCCTCTGGGCTCACTCTCCATCTCTAACTCGGGGAGACCCCTGCCCTGCCTGCCAGGGTCCCAGGCAGTGACGCGTGATGAGGCCTCTGTGCCCCAGCCCTTGCAGTCGGGAGCCGAGGGAGGTGACCCAAGGGCCCTTCCCAACCGTAGGTCCTGTGTGGTCCACTGACCTACCCCATGCAGACCCTCCTCCCCCTCTCCCACACAGATAAACGGGCCTTTTTCATCATCTGCACATCAGAGCTGGGCCCCCCCCAGATCTATGAGCTGGTGGCACTGACATCGTCAGACAAGAACACGTGAGAATAGAAGGGCCCCCGCATAGCTGCCATCCCCTGGGGCCAGGGCGGTGTGTACAAGCGGTCCTCAGCCAGGCCAGGGTGTAGGGCGACAGGTGCAGGGCAGGTGTAGGGGCTCTGGGGCTGCCGTCCTTGCCCCGAGCTCTTCCCCCCACACTGAGCTTTCTTCATCCTTACACGCTTGGCAGACGCCCACTTCAGGTCTGTCCCCCACCTGCCCCTTGTCCCCTCACAGCAGCCAGATGCGGTGACATGACTCAGAGCACAGGCAGGTTGAATCAGATGCTGTCTCATTGTCAGGACTGTCATCTGTGGAATGTGGGTCTTCCTGCCCCTGGGGGGGGGGGTTTGTTCGGGAGAGGGAGTAGCTAAAGAATGCTTAGCCCGGGGCACAGCAGAGGGTTGGTGTTCAGTGACAGCAAGTCACAAGTCACACGCCATGGGCCGTGGTGTGTGGGGAGGGGCGCCTGCAGGCCCTCGTTCTCACCACCAGCCCTCTCTGCTCCTACTGAGCCACAGATGGATGGAGCTCTTGGAGGAGGCCGTGCGGAACGCCACCCGGCGCCCCATTGCTGCCCCAGTGCTCACCCATCCCCCACCCCCAGATGCCCAGGAGCCAGCACACCAGAGCCCCACACCCACCAGGTACTCACCCTGGAGGCCCTGGTCATCCCGACCAAGAGCCACCTGTTCTCTGCCTCCAAGCCCTTCGAGCCTCTGCCCTCTGACCCTTCTGCTGCCCCCAACCTGGCTGTCCTGGAGACCACGCCTGAAGAGGGAGGAGAATACATGGTTGGGATCCGCCCTCTTCCACAGATACTAAAGCCTCACTTTTGGCTCCTTCGACCCTCCTTCGCTGTCCATTCTGACACAGGAGGCCAGGATGGCATCCGAGACCCCATCCTCCTGGCTGGTGGAGTCAGACCTCTGGCAGGTGACCTCTGGTGGTTTCTTTCTTCAGGGTAGGTCTGGACAGCTCAGAGGTGTTCCACAGCGAACCAGAATCCGGGTTGCTGCCTGGAGGTATATCCCCTGGATGGTCTTTGCAGAACCCCCCCCCCCACCAGTGTTGGTAGGACAGGTAGGGAGGTGGTCAAAGGTGCGCGTGGGGCAAGAGGAGAGACCGTTGGGGCCAGAAATGTGAACCAAGGAGTGAGTGAGTGAGAAGGGAGTCCTGAGAGAGTGTAGACAGGCTCACCTGGATGGAGGTTCCCACCCTGGCTCTCTGGGGACAGGTATTTAGCGGTGGAGGGAGAGGGGCGCTGGGGATCCAGCTGTGTATTTCCATGGAGAACAACATGCCCATGGGACACCTTTCCTGGGATGGGACTGGTGGGGGGGGCAAGGGGTCCTGCACAGGAATCTCATTAAGTCTCTCTGGGGCCCTGGGTTTAGACAGAAATCTGCCAGGCTCCTTGTCTGGGTCCCTTTTCTGCTTCCTCCCTCCTCACCTCCTCTGGATCTGGGCACACAGGCCTTCTCTGGCTCTCTATCTGCAGTATACATGACGCTCCTGCCATGTAGAAGCCTGCGCTCTGGCTTCTTTCCTACAGCCCTGCCCACCTGGGTTACCCATGTCACGGTACAGTGTTATTTCCAGGCATCTCTGCACTGGTAGTGAAGCCCCACACAGGCAGGGATCTTTGTTTTGTTACCGACGTATACCAAGACCCTGGGGACTGTGTCTGGTCATAGTAGGTACTCAGTAGACATTCATGGATTGAACCAGCCAGTGTTCCAGTCCCTTGAATCCAGAGCTGGGCGTGGGGTCAACCCCATGTGCCTCCCCTCCCCTGCCTTACACTGCCCTCCCATCCAAAACAGGCCCTGGGCCCCAGCAGAGGGTCAGGGGGAAGCACCCGGGCCAGCTAGAGGATCCTGAGCAGGAAGGCAGCATAGAGGAGGAGCTGGGTGCCCTGCCTCACCCCTCTGCATCCCTGGATGTAGAGAGCAGGGGTGGCCGGACACGGGGACCCATCCTCCTGCCCCTCCCAGGCCCTCTGTTCATGGAAGGGCTCGCCGACTCAGCCCTGGAAGATGGTGAGTGCCTGCTGGGCCCCTGCAGCACGGCCACACCAGGGTGAGCTGCCCCAGACACTGGTACACCCACCTGCTAGAGGGCTCTCCCTGGTTGTGCTTGAGGAGGGAAGGTGTGGAGACCGGTGTGACCACCTGTCCCCACCGTCAGCTCTACCCCATGACTGAGGCAGCTTCACCATGTTGAGAGTCAGGGGTGGCTCGGGGGGGCAGCACCCCCATGCCGGGGAAACCACCGCCCACTTTCCCCTCCAGTGGAGAGACTGCGGCACCTGATCCTATGCAGCCTGCTGCCTGGTCACCGCTCCGAAGCACAGCCCACCAGCGAGCCCGAGGATGACCTGACACCTACACCTTCTCTCGTGAGCAGCGCCTGTCACACCGGGGACCCCAGCTCTCCAGGACGAGCTCCCCATGGGGGTGAAGGGCCAGAGCAGGAGGACGTGGCTCTCTGTTCTCTGGAACGCCTGCCCCCACGGGCCAGGAATTCTGGGATCTGGGAGTCCCCAGAGTTGGACAGGAACCCAGAGGAAGAGGCTTCAGGGACAGAGGCAGCAGGAAGTTACAAAGTTGTGAGAAAAGGTAAGACAAATGTGTACACCCGCCGTGGAGGTAGATACCCAGCTTCCCAGGATAGAGGCGAGCCTTCCACATGGCTCTGTGTTCTGGGAGCCAAGTGTGCAGTCTCATGCCGGGTCCCAGCAGGAGATGCTGCTACACACAGAGGCTTTGGAGTCGGACATCCGAGGTTCAGAGCCCGTTCCCTCATGCCCACATGATAGACAAAACTGTGTGCCGTTTCTGAACGTCACTCTGTAACCCGAGGACATCAGTCGTGCCTGGCATAAACCAGCTGCCTGTAAAAGCTTTCACTCATGTTCTTCACAGAAGTCCCAGTCCTGCCTTGGGACCCTGTGGCTCTCCTCGGGGGCCTCAGGCCTGACACAGAGCAGATGCTCGTGGCTGCAGCGAGGGCACTGGTGGTGTGGGGTTGGAGGCAGCAGGTGGGGTGGGGGACAAAGCTAGGAGGGTGCATGGTGAGCCAGCATGGCAGTGGGAAGACCCCCAGCGCGTGGGCGGCATCGGGCCCTTTGGAGCTGCTAGGATGGGGGCTCCAGAGGGCAGAGCAGTGAGCTCGGGACGGGGACGGGACAGGGACAGGGAACTGGTGGGAGGAGACCAAGTGGGAGGAGACCAATGGGAAAGATGAAGAGCAATAGGTGCTCCCAGGGTGGGTGGGGTCCATCCTTAATGGATCCTCACTGGTGCTGGGCTCAGCCTCCCTACCCCGAGCGCTTTTTGCCCCTTCTGCCCCAGGTCCACCCTCTCTCCTGGTTTCTGGGAACTGACCTTCCTTCTCTGCCCTTCGGTGAACTGGTGGACAGCTTCTCTGCAGCCCCTTGGGCATCTTTCAGTGCGACCTGTGCTCACTTTGTTGTTCCTTCTTCTTTTCTCCCCTTGCTGCCTTCTTTCCCCTTCCCGCTCCTCTTCCCTCTCCTGGCCTCTGCCTCCCTGGTGGCGGTGGCCCCCACGCAGCTGAGGTGGTGGGCAGCAGGGCTGTCACTGCGCTACCAGAGAGCCAGTCAGGGCCTGAGCCGCCCGAAGTGGAAGGCGGAGCCAAGGCTGCGGGTAATGAACTTCCCCTGGGAGGCAGAACCGGGCCCTGGCCAGAGTGTGGGGCCTGTAGGGGCAGATGTGGGCTTTGGGACATGACCCCTGCCTGCAGTCACTGGACCAGGCAAGAGTAGCACCTGGGGACAGGGAGAGGCCTCGGGCAGCCTAGTCAGGAGCTGATGCTGAATCTGGAGATAGGAGGAGGAGACATGACCTGGCCACGTCCTTGGTGCCTCCCCTCCTTCTCCCTCCAGTATATCTGATCTCCTGTGTGAACCGAGGAGTCTCTGATCCTACAGTTGGGGCAGGGGCTGTGTGGCAGTTTATTGGCAGAGCTGGAGATGGGGCAGATGTGAAGGGGCCTCTCTGGGCCCCCTCTACCCCTCCTTCAAGGACAGGAAGGCACTCTCATCTCGCTGACCTCCCGCCCTAAGCATTTCCACCCCGGCCACCATGCAGGCTGGGCTGAGCAGAAGGGCCACCTAGAAGGCTTTCTGGAGGAGGAGGACCTTTAGGGACTGGCAGGCAGGGTGAGGCCAGCGTATGCTGAGCTTCTCCACAGGATGGCTCCCTGGGGCCCATGGGTCCGCGTGAGGGCTGCTGGGAGCACATGAGGTGGCTCCCACTTCCTCTGAATCAGCCTCCTAATCTCCTTTTGCCATGGGGACAGGAAACTGCTTTTATGTCAGCATGCCAGCAGGACCCCCTGACTCCACCACCGAGCCCTCCCAGCCCAACAGCCTCCCTGTCTGGCAGACAGAACCAGAACCACAGGCCCAGCTTCAGGGAGGCAGTGGAGGCTGCAGGCACCCCAGCCGCTCCCCACCCAGCATGGCCCTCAGGGACGTGGGCAATATCTTCCACACCATCGAGCAACTCACCGTCAAGCTCAACAGGCTCAAGGTGGGGGAGTGCGGGGGGATGGGAGGCCTCAGGCCCTTGGGGGTCTTCAGTCCCTTGTCCCTAGACCCATCACCCCCATGAGCAAGGTATATCCTCTGGCCTGTGATCTCCCCACAGCACCCCCAGCTCCCCTGGAGCACAGAGCTATCCCCTGGGCCTAGCGAGGGTGCGGCAGCCCTGCCCTTTTCCCAGGGCCCTGACGCACAGGACTGAGGTCAGACATCCCCCATGGCTCTTCCAGGACATGGAGCTTGCCCACAGGGAGCTGCTCAGGTCGCTTGCGGGAGAGTCGTCCAGTGGCACCACACCTGTGGGCAGCTTCCACACCGAGGCGGCGAGATGGACAGACCGCTCCCTGTCACCTCCAGCCAGGGAACCTCTGGCCTCTGACTCCAGGGACAGCCTTCAGCCAGGGCCATGCTCTGAGGACGGTGAGGGAGGTGATGCCCGCTGGGTACCCATGTGGGGCAGGGGCGAGTGGGGGGTTCCTCATCCGCCCCCCCCCAGCATAGTTAATTCATATACTCAACTTCAGAAAGAGATCTTTTCAGGGTAACCCTACAGAAGCCCCCCTAAAAATGGGAAACTGTCCTTGGATTAGAGAGAGAATGAAGCAGGGGAGCTGGTCTCCCACCTAAAACCTGCTCTGGGCTGGAACCAGATGCAGGGGGTGGAGGTCGCAGCACACAGCTACCCATGACCTTGTCACAGAGGGATGGCACTGGAGGAGGCACTCACACGAGTGCCAAAGTGTGTGGGGGCGTTGGAGGGTCACCCCAGGCCAGCTCCTCACAGTCCTCCCCACCACATCCACAGGCTCCAATACCCCCCTGGAAGATGGCACAACACACGCAGCCTCATCCCCGGGACTGTAGCTGTGCAAACCTCCAGATTGCCTGCATCATCCCCACTCCTCCTCTGGGGACCAGCCCAGGGAGGGACACATGGCAGGGAGACCCCAGGGGAGCCCCGCATGTCCTTGGTCTGCTCATGTCTGGGTTGAGTTCCAGTGTCTTCTCCCTCCAGCCGTTCTCCCACCCCCCCACTCCCCCATCAGGGCCTCTCCTGAGCATGCGGACTGCATCTGCAAGGCCCCCAGACACACAGGTGAAAGGAGGAGGCTCTGTGTACATGCACTTTCTTCCTCCCTCCTTTGTAGGACCCCAGGGCTGAGGTGGGGTACTTCCGCCTCTCCCTTCTTTGTCACTTTGGTTTCCTATAAATATGTATGTACTGTATGTGCATCTTGCTTTGTAAATAACTTTGACCTGTTTTGTTTCTGTTCCTGGGGGGCCAGAGGCAGTTACAGAAGGGACAGCTCACATCTCCTAGTTACAGCCCCACCCAGAGTCAGGGCCCCAAGGGGAGACTTGAGAGCCCAGGCCCTGCGGCCTGGGCTCTGAGGATGCATCTTCTTCGGGGGAATCCCTGACCCTACTTCTGTCCACCCCTCCCCATTCTCTCCCTAGAGGAAACCAGTATATCAGGTACGGCCCTAAAAACCAGGCCCCAGGATGAGAGGCAGGGGGTGTGAATGCTGGAATCCCCATGTTAACCCAGGACCATCTCCAGGGCCACTGCAGCATCGGCCCTTTGTCCCATGCCAGCTCCCCCTAGAATATCCACACTGTGCTAGGTGTATATATACATATATATATAAATATATATATAATATATAAAATATAGAGATGGAAATGACTGTTTTCCTGTTAAAATAATGTATACTCTTTTTCTCATGGTTAAGTTTTTTTTGTTTTTTTTTTTTTTTTGGTTTTTTTTTTTTTTTCTTTTTTTTAAGAAAAGTTAAATATTCTTCAACTCTGGTGGTATGTGTGTGATTTCTGGAGCTGCTCTGATAAAAGATCCTGTGGTGGTTCTCAAGATTGGGTGGAGGGCACAGAAGGGAGTCCCCAGACCCACCTGTGGACACAGACTCCCCCAAAGCTTCTGTGTGCACACACCGAGCCATGTGTGTGTGTAGACAGTTCTATTAGCCCCATGGCCAAAGCAGGAAAAGACCCAGAACCCATGGAATAAACTCGCACAGGAGATGGTCCAGGACAAAATGGGGACAGGGGGCATGTCAGAGGCTGATCGTCACCATCTGTGGCCTCCTAAGGCCTCCTGACGGCCCTGGAAGCCAGCACGGCACCCACAGCCACATACCTAGACCTCCTACCTGTCTGCCTTCACTGATGGACCAGGGGACAAACTCCCTTTCAGCTCTGGCTCCTGCTCCCTCTCAGACCTAGCACATGTGACCTGCCAACCTCATGAACTTGGGGTCCAGGCGGGCACCCAGAATTCCTACAGGGGTCATCGGAGCTGGAGGAGGACAAGGGCCCTGCAGCACGCTCGGTGGGTGGGGCACTCCAAAGCTGATCTCTGTTCCCTGCAGCAGCTCAGCAGCCAGGTGCCCAGAGGCACAGAGACCCCCAGAGTGAGAGCGAGGGAGCCTCACAGGGTGGGCATCTGGGCCAGGTGAGCGGATATCCATGGGCAGAGGGGATGTGGCCAGGTTAAATCTGCCGGGGCACAAAGGACACTTCTGGAAGCTCCCAGAGACCAGCCCCGTGCTCCCTGCCCATCCTCAGGTTGTCTCAGGGCGGGCAGCTCTCCAGGCTTCCATGCCCACCCACCATCTGGGCATCCCTGGCTTCAGACTGCAGGTGAACCTGCCAACACCTGCGGCCAAAGGTATAGGCTTCCGTGTAGCTTGGCCTTTGCTACACAGATGCGGAGAGACTTCACACCCTTTCCAAAATAGCCTGCCCATTCTGCATGTCCTTGGCTGAGTCTTTGTCTCCTCCGAACTGATCAAATACCTGAGGTCCATGGGGAGATGTGGGAGAGGGGAGGCCAGGAATGGCAGAACTGGAGCCCCACACATGCCCCTTCCGCCAGTCTTGTGCATGTGGGTGCCAATCCCAGGTCTTCCCTGCACCCCTCCAATCTGCCTCTGAGACCAAAGGCTGAATGCAGACCCTGGCGCATCCCATGTTCTCCGGGGAGCACAGGTGAAGAGAGCAAGCAAGAAGCCTGCCAGAGGAGGCAGGAGAGCCACACTCCTGCTGCCTGGGGCCAAGGGCTAAGTGTGTCCCCAACAGAACGCAAACCCTTGAGCCATTTCTGGCATGACATGAACAGACTGAGTCCAAACATTCCACATAGTTCTGGAACCAAGTTTTCAGACCACCTCAGGGGGAAAAGTAGAGCCGTAGAGTTTGTTCAGGACCTGAGGTCTCCCCCCAGGGAGGCCAGCCCACCACACAGCCAGCAGGACTGCAGCAGCCCAGGGTCTGGGGAGAGGTGGGGTGGGGGCTAGGTGGAGGAAGCCATGCTGTCCTCCTCTCTGGGCTTGGCCTTACTGATGGGATCCCTTGACAGCATCAGCTCCTGGATCATGGTGTACGTGGGACATTGTGGGGAGAAGTAGTTTTTCTGAAGGAGGGAAAGGAGTGTCCATTGAGGAAGGATGAGGATCTGTCCCCTGGGAGAAGACATTTCCGGGGACAGGGTGGGGAGGGGCAGGGAGGGAAGGCACAGTGGTCCAGGCTGGCCGTCTGGCCGCAGGAGCCTTGGAGGCAGCTGTGGGAACCAGCATCAAGGAAACCCCGGCCCTGCTTGGAAGCAGGGGACTCACCGCCAGGGACAGGCACAGCAGCCCCACAGGGCCCTTGGTTGCGCTCTTGGACTTGGAGAGCTCAGCCTGGTGCTGCACGGTGGCCAGGAAGCCCTCCAGTCCCACATCTGTGATGCGGTTTCCTGGTGGAGGGAGCGGCCCAGGTGGTGCCCCACTCCTCCCCCCACTTCTCTGCTGCCCCCTCTGCCCTTCCTGCCTCATTTCCCACCCACTTCTCTCTCCCAAAGCTGACAGACTGAAACAGGCCCTGAGCTGCTGTCCCCACCTCCCTCACCCCCAGTGCAGGAGGGCCACCACCCTCACTGTGCCCAACTGTGGCACAACCATGTTCTGCTCCATGGAGATGGGGCTGGTGACCCCCCTGAGGCAGCAGAGGGCCCCTGTGGCCCCGGAGAGGACAAGGACGGCGGGGGTGCTCGGCAGACATACGCATGAGGTTGAGGTGCAAAAGGACCTTGTTCCCAGGCATGAACACCTTCCCGTCTCGGTGCTCCACGGGTTCCAGGAGAGGGTTCACCACCTCTGATGCTTCAGCCACCAGCTGCTAAAGAAGAGGGACTGCAGCGGGTAGAGGGGGGCCACCAAAAGGCCACAGGCCACAGCCCCGCTGAGGACCAGCTACAGGCCAGGCTTTGTCCCTGGGGGCCAGGGATACGGACGTGAGCCTGTGCACCCCCCACCCCGGAAGCAATCATGGGGAAAGTGAGCTGGGAACCAGAATGGGCACAACCCCGGCACAGAGTGCACACAGCCCAGAGGGGGCCCCAGCCCAGAACAGTCTCCTGGGGCAGCGGCCAGTACACTCAAGCTGGCAGGGCATGAGGTCGAGACTGGAGGAGAGGGAGGGGAGGGGTGGGGGTGGGGGAGAAAGGCCATCAGGCAAGAAAACAGCCAGAGCAAAGGCAGAAGCAGTCTTTGGCACTGGAGTTTCCAGAGCAGTGTGGGCGACCTGACCCCCAGGGAGATAGGGGAGGCCCACAGACCTGCCCACAGACCAGCCAATCGCAACAGCGGGTAAGGACAGGAGGGCCAAAGCAAACCCCACGGTGGGGATGGGGGTGCCTGGCTCACTCCATTGGAGAAACAAGCCTGCTACTTTAGATCTCGGGGTTGTGAGTTCAAGCCCCACTTTGGGCATTAGATAGATTACTTATTTAAAAAAAAAAAAAGAATTTTGTTAAGGCAGCCCCAGCCCCTTTTTAAAGGCTCCCCAGGTCAGATGGAGGCCCGACTTTCCTCTCTGGCAAGGTCTGGTCTTGGTGCCAGAGAGGACTCCCAAGAGGAGAGACCCCTCCATGGGTAGGGCAGGAGGTCTCCCGATGGAGGAGACAGAAGGTGAAGACACAGCCCCTGGGGCAGCTGGAGGGCTTGGGCAGGCGGATGCTGTGCAATCCGTAGTCGGGAAGGTTCCGGAGCAAGGTGCAAGTGGGTCCACAGTGAAGGGGGAAAGGAAGGCTCCAGTAGCAAGACAGAAGGTCCCCCGGGGCCATGCATGGGCGGGCAGTACCCGGTCTGTAAAGGCGCCCTGCCTTCCTGGGGGGCTGCTGGCAGGGGCTAGGGGACAGGCTCGGCCCCCGGAGAGCCCCCCAGCACCTCCATCAGCACCTCCACCAGCACCAGTGCCTACACCAACACCAGCACTTGTACCAGCATCTGCACCAGCACCAGCGCCTGCACCAGCACCTGAATCAGCACCTGTACCAGCATCTGCACCAGCACCTGCACCTGCATCAGTGCCCAAGGTGGGGGGCAGAGCTGAGAGCACAGGGGACGCAACTAGTGGGGCCTCCTCCAGCCTGAAGGGAAAGGACCGTGCTCAGCTCCAACCCCCAGTGAGCCAGTGTGAATGGCGAGGGCACAAGGGGACAATAGGACATGAAGGGGAGCCAGGAATGTGCCACAGGGAGGGGATCACCACCCACCTCCCCTCCTACCTCAGACTCCAGCAGGAAGCTGCGTTTCTCTTTGTTCCCAGTCTTGGGTCCCTTTCCCTTGCTGGGCTTCTGCTCGGGGATGGTGACCTCTGGTAGGAGGACAAGAAAGCACAGGGCAGCCGGGCAGTACCGCCCAGCGGCCCCAAGAGATGCCCCTCAGACCTCAGGACTGGGGCCCAGCAGGTGGTTGGGTCCCTCCTCTCAGGGCAGGGCCACGGGGTGGTCCAGGGAAACAGGATGTTGCTGTGGTGGGGCAGGATGTGGGGCTGCATGGGTCTCCTTGCCAAGAAGAGATGTGGCCCAAAGAGGGACAACGGCTCCAGAAGCTGTTCTGGAGGCAGAGGACAGGCCTCCCACAGCCAACCCGCTGCTCTTTCTTCCTGCACAGATGGGCTCTGGCACTTACTGCCCTTGCCGGCCTTGCTAGGGTCTTCTTTCTTAGGGGTTCCCTGTGTGGGTGACTGCCCAGACCCTGACTTCTCCTCTTTCTTCGCCACTTCCTATGGAGCGTGCAAGAGAAGCAATGGAAGCTCTGCCTCCCTGGAGCCTGAGCAGGTGTGGGAAGGGGGCCCCTTCTGATCCCTTCCAAAGCCCTCCTCCCTCCACCCCTGCTCGCATCATACCCACCCCTGACTTATCTTTCTTCTTGCTCTGGCTTTTCGGGGTCTTCGTCGTTTGGGTCTTGTCTGCCTTTTCTGCCAACGCAGCACTGCTGACCCCCATCAGGGGGTTCTTCTCCCGCTCTGTTTTGGAATCCCCATGTCGGGAGGAGGAAGGCTGCACTTACAAAGGGAAGAAGATGGGAGAGGCCACTGGCATCCCTTCCTCAAGGAGGAGGGAGAGGAGCCTCCGGCCTGACAGCGCTCCCACCCCATCTCCTTGCCTAAATGCCCATGTTGTGGGGGACCCCTCTAGGGGGACAAGCTGGGGTAGCGGCTCAGACTCAGACTAGGGAGGCAGTTGTAGGGCACTTTGAACAAAGTGCAGGCACTGTTCCAAGTGCATTAGGTGAATTCACTGGGTCAGTCCTCTCCAAGGGGAAACAGCCAGTGCGCAGATGAGCCAACAGCCCCAGGGCCCTGGCTGCCGCCCAGCCGCTCCAAAGCTCTAACTCTGTCCTCTCCCTTGACCCACACACGGGCAGACACGCTGGGCAGCTGGGGCGCAGACATGCCCAGGGGCCATGGGGCTCACCGATCCTGAGCGCTCCTGCGACCCCTTCTCCAGCAGGAGGCGGCGGCGCTCCACCACCTCAGTGTGTGTCAGCTCGAAGGGGCGCAGGACCTGGGGCAGGGGGCCCGGTCAGACGCCAGCCTGGACCCGGGCCCCCACCCCACTGCCACCGCACCCACCTCAGCCAGCTTCAGGGCACCCTGGTCCTGGATGCGGTTGTGTGCCAGGGACAGCCAGAGCAGGGCGCGGTTCAGCCGGAGGCCCTGGGGCAGTGGGGAGGAAACGAGGACACTGTGAGCCCCCAGCTGGCCGCCCTGCTCCCCACTCCCAGTTCTGTCCTTCCATCCCCGCTCCTGGGTCCCACCCTCCATCCCTGCTCCCTGCCTCAGGTCCCCACACCCCCATCCTTGCTCCCAGCTCAGGGGGTCCTTGCTCCCCTCTCTGTGGTCCCAGCCCAGGATCCCTTCTCCCTGGTCCCCACCAGACACACACGTCTGCGATGTAGCTGGCGCCTGCATCCCCGATGTGGTTGAAGCCCAGGTTGAGCGAGACCAGGGTCCGGTTGCAGCTGTGCAGTGTGGACAGAGCCTGGCCCAGCAGCTGCGCCCCGTGGTCATTGATGTTGTTGTTCCGCAGGGACAAGTGCGAGATCCTGAGTGTGCGGGCAGGGGCGGGAGGGGAGAGCAGGCTCGCTGGGAACTTGGGGTGGGGTTCGCCTCTCCGGAGGGCCAGAGGGCCAAGGGTGGAGGGACAGCAATCGAGGGTCCCTGGGGAGGTGATGGAGGGCGGGGAGGGTGAACTAGGGCTGACCTGGCACAGGAACCAGGCCCAGAGAAAGGGGGTGAGAAAAGGCAGCCTCACGTGCTGTCCAGAGCCATGAGCTTGTGATAGGACTGCTCAGGAAGCGGGTTGCCTTCCAGAGACACCTTTCTGAGGAGGAGGAAGGTCTGAGAACCAGGAGGCACCACTGTGGCCAGAGGAGGAAGGGGTCAGAGAGGACAGGTGGGTCTCCGGGGTGCAGCTTGGAAAGAGTCCAAGGATGGCTCTCCCACATAGGAAATTATATGGGACAGAAGTGTAGCCATGCCAATGGGGTGGCTCCCCCGTGTTAGAGGCCTATGGTGACCTGGCCTCCTGAATGATTCCAATCACCACTATCCTCCAGTGTCCATGCCTCATGGAGTCCCTGCCCCTGAGTGTGGCTGAACCTAGTGACTCACTTCTAAATGAATGGGATAGGGCAAAAGCAGTGAGATGTCACTTCTAAGTTTAAATTACAAACAGATTGTGGTCTCCCACGTTAGCGGTTGGGGGCTCCCTGGCACGCACTGGGCTGTCTGCCTTCGGAGAGTCTTTGTGTGGGGGTGCTGCAGCTGGTCAGGGTCTTGGATGGAGCTTGGAAGCAGATGCTCTAGCCCAGTCAGGGCACGGCAGTCCCAGCCCCCAGCCCCCCCAAGCTGGTGGCACCCAGCTCACCTGTGCCTGTATTTATCTCACACCATGAGATAATAAATATTGGTTATTTTAAGCCACTACATTGAGAGGTGATTTGTGATCCCTCCACAAGCAGTGGCTCCTCCCACAGCTCGGGGAGGTTCGAGGATGTTTTCTAAGTCATAACAAAAATCAAACGAATGGCTAGAAATTTCTCTACTTAAAAATGTTCTCTGATTTATTTTTTTTTTTAAATTTTTACTTTATTTTATTTATTTATGATAGGCACACAGTGAGAGAGAGAGAGAGGCAGAGACATAGGCAGAGGGAGAAGCAGGCTCCATGCACCGGGAGCCCGATGTGGGATTCGATCCCGGGTCTCCAGGATCGCGCCCTGGGCCAAAGGCAGGCGCTAAACCGCTGCGCCACCCAGGGATCCCCTGTTCTCTGATTTATTATCAATGCTCAGCCTTTCCGGTTGGCTCACCTTTCACCTAAACCTGATCACATTCATTTTCAATTATTTGATTATGTTGATCTGAGTTATTTTTGTATCTTAACATGAATTCTACAGTTTTGTTTCTGCTGGATAATTTGTTTCTAGTTCCCATGATGGAGACAAGATCCGTTTCATGGCTTCTCTATGAAGAGTATAGAGGACCTCCAGCTGCAGAAGAGCCATCCCTGCCCTGGAGAAGCGTCCATCCCACCCACGGGGGAAGATGGGCAAGCCAATGTGAGGCACTGAGGGTTTGTTCTGTGAAGCAGGTAAGTCAAGGCTGCTGGGGGGAGCCTGGAGAAGCATCGTCCAAACCAGCTTTGCAAACCTCACCTATAGCTACACAACTTTACACCCTGTTCTCACCCCCTCCTATTCCTCCTTCACAGCTCAGCTCAGCACACCTCCTCCAAGCAGCCTTCCTGTCTCCCTGAACTCCATCCATGAAATTGGGTGGCACTCCCTCTCTGTCCCCACTCCTTGCTGCCACAGTGTGCACACTGCCCTTGTAGCCCTGCAGTGCCTGCCCTAAATCCTTCTCCTTCCCTCAACGGCCTGCCTGGTCCTGGAGGAGCCGAGGCAGCCCTTAGTCCAGTTGGCCCCAGGCAGTGGGGAAGAGGGAAAAACTCCAGGGAAAGAGCGGATGGTGGTGGGGTGACAGGGCACATAAGCCAAGCTCTCTAGGCTTGTGTGGAGAAAAGGGATGTGCTTCTTCTGGTCAGATTGGAGCTTCAAAAACCAGCACATCCCTCTGTAGGTACACCACTCCCCTTCCCAAACTGTTCCCCCCCAACCCCGCCCCAGACTGCCCGGGGGGCCTGGGGCCCTCCCCCTTGCCCACTTCCCTCTGACCTGATTGTGGATGAGCAGAGAGGCAGGAGGGCGATGAAAGTCGTCAGGGTCTTATCCGTCAGCCCGACCTTCCACAAGCTGGACTTGGGAGGTACAGACACCCCAGCTGGAGACTCCCCTCCTGCCCCACAGGCCCCTCCAGCACCTCCCAGTGGCCAGGCAGGCTTCCGGGCCCCCTCAGTTCTTCCTGGCAGGCACCAGAGGCTAGCCCCACGGTGGCCTCTGCCCTCCCCACCCCTGGGGCCCCTCACTTGATGGCCTGCAGCTGGCTGAGCGGAGGCAGACATTTAGAGAAGATACCCAAGATCCGCTCCTCCACCTTCCAACCTGCAGGAGGAGGAGGAGGAAGGCGCCTCAGGCCTGGGGAGGGGGAGGTGGGGAGGTGGGGAAGTGGGGGGGTGGGGAGAGACTCACCACGGATGTAGATTTCCTTCACCGACTTATCCTCGGGCTCCAGCTCCACCTGGATGGTGGGCCGGAAGAACACATACTTGCTCTCCAGACTGCTGAGGCTGCAAGACCCCGACAGGCGCTGATCGTCTACGAGGCAGAGGTGCGAGGAGACGGGTCAGGAGGGAGGAAGCAGAGCCCCTGGCCTGGGGGGGCCAGAGGAGAAGACCCCTCAGGTTGGGGGGGCGCTAGCCTGGAGGTGCTGCCTCTCGGGCCAGGCCGAGTTGGGCTGGGGTTCGGGAGAAAGGCGAGACTCACCCGCTGCCGCCGCCGCCATCGGAGCCTGCTGCACTGCCGCACTGGCTGCCCAGCGCCCCCGCCCTTGGGCCCGCCTAGCGACGGGAGGCTGGGTCGCCCCGGGCGACCCGGGCAGGCACCCCGGGCCCCTCCTGCACTCACCCAGGGCCGGCTTTTCCGACATCGAGGCCGAGGGGACGAAGGTCGGGTGCGGACGAGGCCGGGGGACAACTTTGGGGAAGTCCGAGTAGCCCGAGCGCGTGCAGAGCTCTGCGAAATCCGTCTCGAGGACCCCGGAGCACTGGTATTCCTCTGCCGGGCATCGGGAAGCGTCGGGTGGCTGTGGCCCCGCTGCCACTGAGGGGCAGCAGCGGGAGGTGGGGACCCCCCCACCCCGCCCGCGACGGGGACCCCCGCCCGCGGGCCCCTCCTCCAACGCGGGCGTTCTTACAGCCACTTTTCATTTTTATTTAAAGATTTTATTTATTTATTCATGAGAGAAAGAGAGGCAGAGGGAGAAGCAGGCCTCATGCAGGGAGCCCGATGTGGGACTTGGTCCCGGGACTCCAGGACCACGCAAGCCCTGGGCCCAAGGTAGGCACTAAACCGCGGAGCCACCCAGGGATCCCCTACAGCCACTTTTTAAACCTGAGATGCGTTGTAAAGACCCGCAGCTCAGAACACTTGAGTGGAAACAGCAGAAAGTCCAGACCCCGGAGAAAGGGGGCCAGTGGGCATGGGGAGTGTACACGACCCGGGGCACCTAACCTCCGTGAGGGCACCTCCACCCAGCCACTGTTCAAGGCCGCTTCCCCTCAGCTGCCTGCCCCGGACTCCGCCTCCCACGTATCCCCCTGCCCCCCACAAGGGACTCGGACTCCCACCAAGCCCACCCCACCCGCTCAGCCTCCTCTGGTGCCCTTGCTTCCCCGGGGCCCCTAGGGTCACTGGGAAGAAGTAAGACCTGCTGCCAGCAAAGGTAGGAAGCCAGGAGCACCTCTCCAGTCCCACCCCCCTCCTGCCCCCTGCCCAAACACCCACAGGAGTCCTGTGGAGCCTGCACTTTTATTTACTCAGCAAGCACGCATACAGCACTTACTCCTGTCCCACACTTCTCTAAATGCTTTAGAAGTATCAGTTCATTCTCAGAGTTACATTAATGCAGACAGCCGCCCACCACATCCCATCCTGAGGGCTATGCAGACCTGGCTAGGTCCCTAGAGGTCCCTTTCTGCTTCCCCATGGGCATTCCAGGAAGAAGTGGTTCCTGGAGGTGGGAAGGGGTGTCCCTGGCCCCAGGGAAAATCTGGCACCCCGCCATCAGGGAAGCACAGATACACAAGACCCCTTAGCTCCACGGACACGGTGGTGGAGAGGAGGCTCAGAGGTGGGGCAACCCCCTTGCACAGCTGACTCCCAGGCACTGCCCGCCTGTCAGGTCATTCCCCCTGCTGCGGGAGCCCCTCAACCCTCCCGGCTCCGCGAACACCATCTTTCTCTACACAGGCATTCTCAAACTCCAGCAACACCAGGAAAGGCAGTCAACGCCCCCCCCCCCCCCATTCCATGAACTAGGTAGAGTCTGGGAATTTGCATTTCTACAAGCTCACAGTGAGGCCCTAGCTACTGGCCCAGGGACTGCACCTAGAGAGCCTGCTCTAGAACCGCTCCACCTAACGGAAGTTGGTGAGACCAGGAAAGGCTCCATCTACACTTGAGCTAGTGGTTACCTGGGGGACAGGGCAGTTCTAACTGGGCTTGCTCCTGCTCCCTCCCTCCCACACGGACCTTGCCGGTGCACTTCTCAGTGCACTTCTCGAGAAAAGGAAGCCAGCAGATGGAATTTCCTCTAAACCCATAAACAGGCCTACAGCTGCCATCACCCTCTACCGCACACAATGCCGCCCTGACCGTCCTGTTGCCTGCCCTGTCCCAGCCTCCCTGGGCAGTGGTCACCCCATTCTCTCCCACCTGTCGGCCCAGACCCCCAGGCCAATAGGACTTCCCTGCCAGCTGTGCCTCCCCCTAATATCTCCAGGCTTGGTCCTGCATGCTCTGCTCTTCTCTGGTTACACTTCCTCCTGTCCCAGGGGAATCTCTTTCCTTCCCAGGCCTTAAATAGGCTCGGACCTCAGCAGCTCCCAAAGCGACATCTCCAGCCCTATCCTCCCTTGAGTGCTCCCGATCTGTGTGTCCAGCTGTCCAGCTGACATCACCTCAAACCCTTTCCCTCTCAAAGCAGATGGATTTGAATCCAGAAGCCTTCCAATAGGGGTGCCTGGCTGGCTCAGTTGGTAGAGCATGTGACCTTTGATCTCAGGTCGTGAGTTCGAGCCCCACATTGGGTGTGAGACCTACTTTAAAAAAAAAAAAAAAAAAAAAGCCTTCCAACAAATCCCCTGCATGGATCACCCGTTTGGGTTGGGGTTCTTTCACATGCAGTAATACAGAGCCACATGCTTACTTGTACTCTGCCAATGATTTTCTTTTCCCAGAAAATGTGAATGGACTGTGTGCATATCGTTCTCTCCGTATCTAGAAAGTGATTGTTGAATGAGTGAGTGAATGAAAGTCAAAGACACCTCCTGGTAGGTTCCCCATCAGGTGTCCTATCACTCCGCAGGCCTTCTTCTCTCAATACATCTTATCACATCTTATTGTATTTGTCAGTATCCCAAACCCCAGTGCGTGTTCTCTGGGATCAAGCTCAATTCAAACATCTATCAAACTGAGTTTTGGGGGCGGGCTGGGGGTACTGTGTGATTTGCTTCCTGAGATGGAGCAGAGCGCTGGTCACACGGGAGCTGCACAACGTGCACTTGTGAAGGACCAAAGGGATTTGAAGTTTACAAAACACTTTCTCACCAGCGTCTCCACCGCTCCCACATCTCCGCACTCTAGAGAGGGTGCGCAAGGCCACACTCCTAGAGACGGTTACCACGCAGAGCACCCTGTCTCGTGCCCGCCCGCGCTGAGCACAGCGCTCCTTAGCCCCAGAGATGCCTCGATCGTGTCCCGGCTCGGCTGTCCCGCGCACCACAGCGTCTTTCTGCACCGGGGCAGCCCGGGCACCACCACCGCGCCCACCGGCGGTGCGCCCAGCCGCGCCGCCCGCCTACCAGGGTTCTTGGGCTCCTCCTCGCCCACTGGCGGCAGGACGGTGGCCGGCTTCTCCTTGGCCCCGCGGTCCCCCTTCTTGGTCACTGCGCCGGACGTCTTCTGGGTCCCGGGACGCGGTGCCCTGGGGGAGGTCCCCGGCGCACTCGCCTCCCCCGACATGCCGGTGCGGTCCTCAGCGACTCTGGGACGGCCCAGGGGGCCAGGAGGCGAGACAGGGCTCCGTGGGGTTCGCCCGGGGGATGGTGGAACTGGGGATCTCTACTCCGCCGCCACCGCCCGCCCCTCCCTGCGGCGTCGCCTCCGCGTCCCTCTCCACGACAACCGTGAGCGGCGGGCTGGCGGGCGGGAGCAACTGCAGAGCGCGCGGGGCCACCTGGGGGCGCCGCAGAGCCTCGGCTGGGGCCGGGAGCCCGGGGGCGGAGCCACAGCCGGGGGCGGGGCGGGCGGAGCTGCAGGGGGCGGAGCTACGCGGGGGGCGGGGAGACGGAGAGCCGGGGGCGCGGCGGAACCGCAGGGGGTGTGGAACATCCCAGGGGCGGGGCCACAGTCGGGGCGGGAGCGGAGCCAAGGATGGAGCCCGAGGGAGGAGCGGGGCCGGGAGCTCTCCAAATGCGCACAGGAGGCTACAGCCCTAGAGAGTGGAAATCCTGTTAAAGATCGCGTCAGTCGGAGGGATCTAGGCAGGGAGAGTTGGGTGGGGGCAGATCCACTTTCTGGGGTCTGCTCTCCTGTCCTGAAAGAAGAAGGCTCCTGTTGGAAAAGGTGTGGCGCTGGATTTCTATTCTCTGCCCATCGAATTAGCCTCTGGGAGGTGCGGGCAGTTGGTGGATCCGGATTCAAAGTCTGTCCCACGTGGGCAGGCCCCCTCTCCTGTCTGCCTGGCCGCCTCCAGCCTCCACAGCCCGCTGGTTCTGCTCACCTTCCGGCATTCCCAGCACCTGCCCTCCTCCAGGCCTTTGCAACGCTGGGCGTGGACAGGCCACCCCTGGGGAAGACCTGACTTATGCGGTCTATGCGCTCAGGGTGTACAGTCTGCCCGCACTGGAGCACTTACGCAGCACTTTCCACTGGTATTTTCAGATCGCTCAACCACTCAGTCTTTTGCGGAACATTTATTGAGTGCCTACTGTGTGGCAAGGGGAACCAATATTGAGCATAATACATGATTCCTGCCTTCAGAGAACCTACAGTCTGGTGAGGGAGGCAGAGATTAATCAAAAGATCACATAAAGAAACCACCATTCCAGAGAGGGCTAGTACCTGAAGGCCTCCTGCAGGCATCCACGAATGCATTCAGGTGTGACCTGTGCTGTGTAAGAGAAGTGCTTCCATGAGGAGAGAGGTGAAGGACCAACAGCGGTTAACAGGTAAGTGGAAGAGAAGAGGACTGAGTGTGCAAAGTCCCTGTGGTAGGAAGGACTGTGGCTAGAAGGAGGACCTGGAGCGCAGGGTGACTGCAATGGAGTGACAGCGAACACAGTTCAAGGTGAGGCTGAAGAAACAGACCCGGCCAGCAGAGCCCCTAAAGCCCTTGGCTGTTTTGACTCTGGCGAGAGAGCCATGGGGCGCCCACTCATGAAGACTTTCAGACAGAGGTTGCCTAACCACCTCGTACTCTGAGCAGGCATTGGAGCAGGTACCAAGTGATGCAGGGAGGCCAGTTAGCTGGGTTTGGGCTGCCTCTCGACTACACACTGAGTGTCTCCAGGACAGGCTGTGTGTAGAGAAGCCCTCTGAAAACACACACACACACACACACACACACACACACACACAGCCCCGCCTGGGAGTGCACAGAAAAGGAACCCAATATACATTTTTTTACATTAATCTGCAATCAGACTTTTCTAGCAACATTCATCCCACCAGTTTATGTACGAGGGCCCTGGGGCCTTGGGAAGCAGCAGGCCCGGACACACAGGAAAGGGAACGTGGGCTTCCCGCGGACCAGGGTCTCCCATTCTGTAACCTAGGAGCCAGGCCCTGACTCCTCAGCATCCACTGCCTCTAGTAAACGTGTCCGTGTTCACGGCCTGCCAGTCCTCTCCCTGCTCCTGGCAGGATGGCAGGCTCTGTCCCCAGCCTTGGGCAGCAAAGAATGGTATGCGTGCCATCCTGACTCCTCAGCGGTCCTGGCGCCGGAGTGGGGGTGACGGGGGATGGCGTACTGGAGGCAAGTCATAGTGTCCAGGGATGTGGCTGTTCTTCGGGGAGTCGTAGTGGCCAGGGGGCAGGCCCGGAGGCAGTGGGGGCTGGGAGCCCACAGAGTCTCGGTCTGGGGACAGAGAGGGGGTAGGATGGGAGGTGGATCCTCCCTTCTCCTCCCTCCCCCCTCCTCCCCTCTGCTGCCTCTCCTGCCCACAGATAGACAGATGGTGCCTGGATGCAGGCCAATTGTTCATGTCCTCACCCTGACCTGCCCCCCTCAAAGGATGAGGACACTGTGCCACCAACCTGTGTCACTGTGTTCCCCTCTTTTCTGGGTACTGATCCTACAAGTCAGGTCCTGTAGGACCACCATTTCAAATCCTCAGCCCTGTGAGGTAGGAACCACTGCTCCTAGGAACCAGGACTTTGCCTGGTATGAGCCCAAGTCTGAGCCCAAAGTTCATGCTCCTGCTGCCACACCGTGGCCCCTCCTGGGCTCTCCTCCCCTGACCCTTCCTTCCCCCTCCCTCATCCTGGTTACCTCGAGCCCCTGCCCCAGCAGAGAAGGGGGGCTCACCGTAGGTCAGAGGACTGGGCTGTTCATAGGTGCCACTGTCTCTCTGTGGCTGGGGGTGTCGCCGCCTCTGGCTGTCCCGGAGCTGAGGGGGCTGCCTGGGGGGTGACCCTGAGGGTGGGCCTTTCATCTCCACATAGCTGCTCTCCCAGGGGTTCCCTAGGAGGCTGGGCAGGTCCCGGATGGTGGCATAGGGGTTTTCACTGCTCAGGGAAGCCACGCTGGCCCCCAGCTCCTCTTCAGAGATGGGCCGTAAAGAGAGAGCAAGGTAGTCAGGCTCTGTGGAGGCCATGGCTCCTCACCCTTATCATCTTAACCAACTGAATGGAGCCTACATGGTCTGAATCCAGGCCATGGCTCCTCACCCCCAGCTCAGCCCCCTCCTTCGCCCCTGTGCCCATACCTTTGCTGGAGAACAGACCTGGGCCACCATTGCTACCGTGGTTGTGGCTGTAGCTTCGGTCCAGGCGGCCACTACCTGAGAAGGAGGAGGAGGAGGAAGCATTGGGTGATCAGACTCTGCTCTCCTTTCCAGGCTCCCACCTCCTCTGGAACTGGAGCCCAGACCCCTTCTGCAGAGATCCATACTCAAGTGGGGCAGGAGGCTGGGCTGCCCTGGCCACCCTCACCAGGGGCCCCGGCCTCCAGGCTCTTACCCCTGTCCAGGGGCCCCGGTGGGGGCTCCCGGCGGTGCTTCCAGTCAGCAGGCAGGGTGGTGTGGTTTTCGTGCCCATGAGCTCCCCCTGGCCGTTCAGGGACTTGAAGGCTGGCGAAGAGCTGACTGCCTGGAACCTAGTGGAAGGGTTGGATAGGGAAAGTAACATGCCAGGATGGAACTTTCCAGAGAACTAGGTCTGTGCCCACCCCTCACAGTGCATCCCCTCCACCAGCACTGACCTTGTTAGGAGGCGGGGGATTCGGGGAACACTGTGACAGGGTGTGATAGCTGGGGTTAGAGTAGTAGTGGCTGTAGCTTGGAGGGACATCTGCATGAAGAGATACAGATGCATGGTGACCTGGCCAGGCAGAACAGGCCTCAGCCCAGGAGAGCTGCTGTCCCAGCAGATCAGCAGTTGGTCTCTCCGACTTCTCTTCTCCCTCCAAGTCCCCACTTCCCATATCCCCCCTGCCCCCACCCGCCTGGAGCCTATAAGCCAGCCTTTCACGTGTGCCCTGCTGGGCCAGCTTACCTGGCATGACATACTCGGAGCTGTCCAGGCGCCTGCTGCTGTAGGCGACAGCCAGGTGTTGGTGCTCCTTGCCTTTCTGCCAATGGCGGTAGCCAATGAACAGTGCCAGCAGGGCCACCACCAGGGACCCAAGCACTGCGATGCCAATCACCGCCCCCAGCGAGTTATAGGCCACTGGAGAGGTAGGCATCATGGTGAAGGGCTCCTGGCTTCCTAGGAGGATAGGATGGCCACTTAACATGGTGTCTGGGCTCTGCTGGTGAGCATGGGGTGTGTGCAGAGGAGAGGCCCCAGTAGGGAGGCAGGGAAGATGAAGGATCTGGGTCCTGGTTCCCTGGGGACACCGCGGAGGAGGAGGGGGGCTAGCAAAGAACTCACCAATCCTGCAGGGGGCACCACTGTACCCCGGGGGACACAGGCAGGCCCCAGTCTCCGGGTGGCACCTCTCTCCAGGACCACACTGGCAGAGCTGGGAGCAGTTGGCACCAAACATCCCAGGAGAGCAGCCTGGGAGAGGGACAAGAAGGCAGGTGGGGTAAGGGGCAGAAACCTGCAGTCTTGGGGCTTGGGTGCAGGGCATGAGTTCCCCTTCCATTGGTACCTTCCAAGCAGAGGTGTCCAGTCCAGCCTGGAGGGCAGGAACAGCTCCCATGTTGAGGGTGGCAGGTCCCCCCATGGCGGCACAGGCAGGGCTGGGCACAGTTGGCTCCCCAGCGGCCTCGAGGGCATGCTGCAGGAGACAAGTGGTGGTCTGGAGGGGCAGGGCAAGCCCCTACTGGATGAATCCTCAGCTCCCAGCATCACCGAATCTGCTCAGGGTTGGTCTCTCTGGGACACCAAGGTTTTGAACCACAGCTGCACACCGATGATTCACAGATGCTCATCATGTGCCCAGCTGCCCACTGAAACCTGCACTTGGTTATCTAATGGCCATTTCAAAATCCCGTGGCCAGGACCAGACAACCACTCTTCTATACGATCCTGCGTTGCTTAGCCTTGGATTCTTTTTTCTCTTTAACACAAGAGGGAAGTAAGCACCCATACTATCTGAGGTATAACCTTGGTATGCCTGACATTAGTGAATCCCCTAACGGTCAATGGAAGTGAATTCTATGGCGACCTCCCTGCCCGCCACCTCTGAGCCCACAGCCAGCCTCTTCTGGGTCACAGCTTCTCATTTCTCCTTTCTAATGCTTGTCGTACTTGGTTTTTGGACTAATCTGTTCCATGATGTTCTTTATATATTTACATGAGGAAGAAGCCACATACAAATATAAATTGAAGGGGCGCCTGGGTGGCTCAGTCGATGAAGCATCTACCTTCAGCTCAGGTCATGATCCAGGGGTCCTGGGATTGAGCCCCACTTCGGGCTTCCTGCTCAGCAGGGGGTCTGCTTCTCCCTCTCCCTCTGCCCCTCCCCCCTGCTCATGCTCTGTCTCTCTCAAATAAGTAAATAAAATCTCTAAAATAAATATAAATAAAAAAATGCAGAGGCAAAAAAAGAACATGTCCAAAACCAAGCTTAGGGATCTCCCCATATCCAAATAATGCCCTTCCCAGGCTCCCCTGCAGAAGAGCAGGAGACTTGTCCTCCTGACCTGTTGTTCACTGCTGTACCCCGAGTACTCAGGTGATTATATAATGCTTGTACTGTTTATATAAACTATTGAATCAAAGTGGGCCCAGAGGCTTTTATACCCCAAAGCAGCAGAACAGAAGCCTCTGGTCCTCAGCCTACCTGTCAGCTGCCCACACATGCGCTCTCACACACAAGCCGCCACGTACATTGGGAGCAATTGGTCCCTGTCCAGCCAGGTAGACAGTAGCAGGTCCCATCTGAGGGGTTGCAGGAGGAGTGGTTGGCACACTTGCAGGGCACACAGCGTTTTCCATAGCGGCCAGGCTGACAGGCTGGAGGAAAGAGGCCAGTGGTGACTTGGGGTAGAAGAAACTAAGAGGGGTACCCGCAGGGGGCTTCTGGCATCTGAAGTTGAACTGCACCCTCCTGCTGGCAAGTGGAGGAAGGAGAGGGAGCCTCACATCTCTGGCAGGAGGGGCCTCGGAATCCAGGGGTGCACACACAATTGCCATTTTCGGGGATGCAGGTGCCCCCATTCTTGCAGGTACAGGTGTTACTACAGTTGGCTCCCCAGAAGCCCTCGGGACAGGGCAGGTGACAGCGGGTACCTATGGGAGAGAAGGGGAGAATGAGCCTGGCCAGGCCTCCCCACTTCCACAGGGGCTCTTCTGGATACATTTCCTGTAGAATATATCCCCCAATTCTGCTGTGGGACTGGGGCCGGGACCCCTCAATGCTCACCTGTCCAGCCAGCCTGGCACTGGCAGTGTCCATGAACAGGGTCGCAGCCATCAGAGTGGTCACAATCACAGCGACTGGCACAGCCTTCTCCAAACTGCCCCTTCTAGGAGAGTGAGTAGAGGGCAGCGCAGGCCAGTCAGTCAGCTGGGGCTGGGGTAGGGGGTGGCTATGACCTGCCCTCCCCTAGGCAGACCAGGCTGTTGAGCACTTACCGGGCAGGGGAGCTGGCAGTGGGTCCCATGCCACCCAGGGGTGCAGGTACAGGCTCCAGTTTGGGGGCTGCAGGCTGCCTCGTGGGCACACTGGCAGCTGGCATTGCAACCGAAGCCCCAGGTTCCAGGCGAGCAGGGCACAGAGCAGTTACCACGCTGCCAACCTGGAAGAGGGGCCCTGCAGGTAGGCATGGGGATCCAGCCCGGACCCTGAGCAAGCACACATACGGGGCATCGGCTGTGTGGGGCTCTGTGCTAGGAGCTGGGAGTGGAAGTGTGGGTGTTCAGGGCCCAGGCAGGAGGCAAGCATGTGCACCGGTAGAAGCTGGGAAGACGCTAGGTGGCTGCCGGTGGTGCATCACCCCCTTCTGCGGCCTGCCTCTCCTGCAGAATGGTGAGGCTTGGCAGAAAATCCAAATGCTTAGAGCAAATCCCAAGCCTGGTAACTAAATGAGTTAACGCAGATCACGTGTAAGACTACGGGGAGGTGTGGGGACTGGAGGTTGGTTAAATATCACAGAGAGCCAGCCAAGTACCACAAATCCGCGTCAGAATCCAGCCTCCAGGTGGCCAGCGGGCCTGGGGCGGATCTCAGAAGCCCTTCCCGGCCCTGCCCTTGTATGGTTCTAGATGACCGAGGGTGAGGCATGCTCGCCCGAAAGGGGGCTTCTGACTGGGCCTTTAGGCACCAGGAGGATTTTTGTGGTTGAAGAAAAGCAAAGTGGATATTCCAGGAAGGAAGTAGCCTGGCTACTTTCCCACCGTCCAGCTGCTGCCCGGGGGCTCCACCCTCACCCTGCAGCCTCTCCCCTGCCCCGGGTCCGCCCCTGCCCTTGGGCCCTCCTTCGTCCCCGTGGCCCTGCCCCCAAGCCGCCCCTCCCCGGAGGCCCCGCCCCATTACCCTCCTTGCAGACGCAGGCGCCGTCTATGGGCGAGCAGGCGATGGCGTTGTCGCAGGAGCAACGCGCGGAGCAGCCCACTCCGTAGGTGTCGGGAGGGCAGAGGCTGGCGCAGTGCGGGCCCTGAAGGCGGGGGAGGGGGCCGTGAGGGGGCGGCCCGGCCCCCCCGCCCGCCCCCGGGCCGTCGCCGGGCCTCACCGTGTAGCCGGGCGCACACCGGCACAGGCCGCTGTCGGGCTGACACACGCCGCCGTGCAGGCAGAGGCAGTGCTCCTGGCAGCCGGGCCCGTGCGTGTCCTGCGGGCAGCTCTCGTTGCAGTACAGGCCAGCCCAGCCCGGCAGGCACGAGCACTCTCCGCTCATCGGGTGGCAGCTGTGGCGGGAGCGGGCGCCGTCTGACCGGGTCGGAACGCGCCTGCCCGGCCTCCCCGGGGTCCCCCGCCCCTCGGGCGCTCGGCGCGGCGGACGCGGGACTTCACCGAACCGGGGGCGGGGGGCCGTCCTGAGCGCGCCCCCTCACTCGTGCCCGAGGCCCCCCCCCCCCGCCCCCTGGCCAGCCTCCGCGGCTTCAGCACCCAGGCGGCTCCCACTGGCCTCCGACCCTCGGGCGCGGCCCACCTGAGGCTGTGCTCCGGGTCGCAGGTGCAGGGCTCCTGGCAGCTGAGGCCGTAGAGGCCGTCGGGGCAGAGGCGATCGGCGCAGCGGTGCCCGGTGAAGCCGTGCTCGCACAGGCACGCGCCGTTGGCGGGGAAGCAGCGAGCGCCCAGGGCGCAGTCGCATGTCTCGGCGCAGTCCTGGCCGAAGCGGCCCACGGGGCACTCCTCCTGGCACCTGGGCGCCTGCTGAGTGAGCCTGGCGGCGCCCACACCACACCCACCCGCCGCCACTCCCCACCGCAAAGCCACTCACCGATCCCCCGTGTAGCCTGGAGTGCAGCGACACTGCCCGGTGAACCGGTCGCAGAGGCCACCGTTGTGACAGCGGCACTCCTGGGAGCAGTTGGGTCCGTGGAAGCCCTCCGGACAGGGCAGGGAACAGATGGTGCCCTGGAGACGTGGAAAATGCACAGAGCCCCAGGCGCCAGGACCCTCCCAACAGGCAGGGGACCCCCTGACTCCCCCGGACCTCGGACCTCAAACCTCTACGGGTCAGGGATCCCATCCCCTTCACACAGCCTCCTCCCAGCCCTGCTGAGAACCACCCCATACCCGCAGGCCCAGCCTTCTCACCATCCAGCCGGGGGGGCAGCTGCAGGAGCCCTGAGAGGCCTGGAAGACACCCCCGTTGTGGCAGGGATAGGTGCTGGGGCAGGAGAATCCACGGGTGTCCCGAAGACAGGCCACCTCACAGCTGCTGGGCAAAGCAGCCGAGGTCAGCATGTGCCACAGCAACACCTGCTTCCCCTTTGCCTCCAAGGGCTGCCACCTGCCCACTTTTCTGGGAGCTAATCCAGAGGCCTCAGAGCTCAGTGAGGCATCCAGCCTTCCTGTCCCCTCCCCCTTCCCTGTTGGGGACCACAGGAATCAGAAAGCTAAAGGTTTCTGGGACCAGAAATGGCGCAGAACAGCCAGCAGCACCAAATGGGGTAGGGCACTGGACCTGCACCCCTACTCCTGCTGTCACCTCTGGGGGAACGCTTCTGCCTGCCATAGCCTTTCTGTCCCAGAGGAGCCCCTCAGGATCTCTACCTAGTGCCTCTCCCTCACACCGCCCACGCCTCCTTGCAATGGGCTTCTGTGGGACCCTGTCTCAGCCCCACCTGGCGACACATGTTCACACACATGCAGGCTCAGGCCATCTTCATAGCGAGCCTTCTAGGTGGAGGATACTGTTGCCCTCTTACACATGGGAAGCAAGCACGTGAACAGTCAATGATTCGTTCAAGGTCCCTCAACTAGCTAGTGGCAGAGTTGGGATGAGGACCTTGGCCTCTCCATTCTGTCCCGTTTGGGACCCAGTCTGAGTCCCCTCATATCCCCATGTATGCCTGCGACCCATTGTGCACCTGGGTCCAGTTCTCTCCAGGGGGCAGAAGCAGGCTCCAGTCTGGGGGTCACAGGGTGCTCCATGGCACTGGCAGCGCAACTGGCAGGCAGGGCCATACTGGCCGGGGTGGCAGGGCTGGAGGCAGTGTGGGGGTTGTAGGCCAGAAGGGCAGAGACACGCTCCACTCTTGGGGTCACAGGAGCTGCTGTTGCCGCAGTGGCAGGGCTTGTCACACTGTGGCCCCCACATTCCTGGGGCACATGCTGTGGGATGAGGGTAGAAGGATGTCACCAGGGGCTTGCCCCCTCCCCAGCGTCCACTCAGTCCCTGCTCTGTCTCCCAGCTGGCCCCCCTAACCCATGCCCTGTACCACACCCCCAGAAGAGGCAGCTAGCTACCATGGAGCTCTTGGGGTACCTGTCCTAGGGGACCAAGCACCTGTGAGCAGTGGGGAGGGTGCTGCCCAGGGTCCTGTGTCCCTGCTATCACCAGGCACTCACCACTGGAACAGTCGTCACCCCGCCAGCCCTGCGCACACTGGCACCGATTGGGTGCCACACAGCGGCCATGAACGCACTCCTGGGCGCAAAGTGCTGGGGCAGAGATGGAGCGAGTGAGAAGTGCTTTCCCTGCCCTCAACCCCCTCTCCTCCCTGGAAGCTCAACCCCACCCTCCTCTGCATGGGGCCTGGTAATCCCCCCCCAGCACTTCTTTTTTTTTTTTTTTTTTTAGGATTTTATTTATTTGACAGAGACAGCAAGGGTAGTAAGAGAAGGAGAAGCAGACTCCCCACTGAGCAGGGAGCCCAATGGGGGACTAGATCCCAGGACCCCGAGATCATGACCCAAGCTGAAAGCAGACGCTTCACCAACTGAGCCCCCCAGCTACCCCACACACACCAGTAGCACCTCTGCCTCTAAGAGGTGCCACAGAATAGTGAGGGCCCACATCTCAGGCCAGAAGTGGACCAGAGCTCAGAACTGCAGGCTCCCCAGCCCCGCTCTGTGACGTTCTCCAAGCATCTTGTTAAGGAAATGGAGAGGGGACACTCAGGTAGGGACCAGACATGGCTGCTGTGCAGAGCAGGGTGGGCAGAGGGGGCAGGTGGTCAGAGGTCTCTACAGGACTGAGGGAAGGGGAGAGGGCCCAAGCAGATTCTGGTCGGGGGGTTCGGGGTGGGCTGGAGAGCCTGGGCAGTGACAAGTCAAAGACAGCAGCAGAGAGGGCCAGGAAGAGACAAAGATGGGCCCAGACCCATGGTGACAGAGAAACACAGGCAGCCCAGAGACAGACGGACATGCAGAGACAGACTGCACAGTGGAGAGCCAGGCAGAGAGGGCAGCTGCTGTCCTAAGGGGACAAACCCAGAGGGGACGGGGAAGAACTAGGAAGGGTGGGCCAGGACCCCACACCCCACGGCCCCAGCTACCACCACCCTGCCCCCACCCAGGACTCACGGACACAGGTGCCCCTGCTCTCATAGAAGCCCTGGCAGCACTGCAGGCGCTTCCGGTGGTCTGTCTTCACCACCTGGCGGTACACTGTCCGGTAGACAACTCTGGGAGAGACCCCAACGGTGGCCCTCAGTGCCCCCGCTGAGGCCAGGCCACCCACCCCACCACAGTGTGGCACTGGGGAAGGCCCAGGGGAGCACAGGAGCGCTCCCTCATTGCCCCCTCCCTGACCACACGCACACACACAGGCATGCAATACCCCACGCATGCACACACACCCCACATGAGCTCCCCAAACCATCCCTTGAGTGCTTTGAAGCCAGAAGTGTCCTCTGCACTCCAGAGTCTTAAGAAGAGATGAGGGTGTGCAGGGCCAGGGCCAGCTGAAGGGAACAGACGGGCACTCACGTGGGCTGGGGGCAGGTGTGGGGGCTCTCCCAGGGCCGGTCACAGGGCTCCGAGGGGAGCTGGCTGAAGGGGCGGGTGTGGGACTCCTTGGTGGTGGTGGTGAAGCTGCAGGACGGGATGGGGTAAGGGGCCAGTGTAGGAGGCTGACACAGGGCACTCAGGAAGCAGGGGTATGAGGGCTGGACCATGGTGGGGCATGCTGCCCCTAGATTTGGGGTTGCCCTAAGCCTAGGGTGAACCCTGATCCTGGCCCCCTCCTTCTGGAGGGGGTCCTCCCAGATTGGAATATTCCAGGGACATCACTATCATTGCCCCCTCCTCACCCTATAGGACCAGAGCCTTTCATCTTGCCCTCCTCCTCCTCCTTACATGGGAGATTGAGCTAGAACTGATTTCTGGGCCCAGCTGATGGAGAAGGGTCGACCCCCCGTGCCCCGCCTCCCGCCAGGCCTCATTCCCCCAACTCTGTCCTCTCTGCTCCCCTGGACCAGACCCCTTGCTTGCTCCACAGTGAATGGCTCCCACCCTGTGCTTTGTCCTGCAGCCAGCTTCCCACAGGGACAGGGGACGGGGACAGGAAAGGACAGGGTCAGAGGCAGCCTATGAGGGGGGCAGAGAGCGCGGGGGGGGGGAGGCAGAAGTAGGAGGGAAAAGGAGACCCAGTAGGCCATAGGGGAGCTGGGGAAGCAGTGAGGGCCCCTCACCTTTCCCAGAAGCTGCAGGTGTTGGGGTCACTGGGGTTGAGGGTACCAGCCAGCCCCAGGCCCAGGGCCAGGAGGAGGGAGCGCAGAGGTGGTGGCATCGCGGAGGCTGGGCGCCAGGCGGACTACAGGTACTACAGCTACAAGCCTGGGGGGACCAGCAGCAGGTGTGCAGAAGACCCAAGGCTGCCTGGCCCCATGCCCCGTGGGCTCTGTCCCTCAGGTCCTGTTCCTGACCAGGTGGCTGTTCCCTCCACCTGGCCATCCTCCCTCCATTCTTCCCCTGACTCCTCACCCCTGAAAGTCTCCCTCAAGTGATGCCCCTCCTCTGCAGATTGCCCCCCATCCCTCCCGCACCCTTCGCTCACACCCAGCCCAGTGCCTCTGGAGGCAGGGCTCCTGCCCTGTACCTCTGAGCCCCAGGGCGCAGCCCAGCCCCTCCCCTGGGCACTCTGCCACTGGTATACCCAGGTACCAAACTGCAGCGGGTGGGGATGTCATGAGGGAAGCCCACTGGGGCTCAGCTGGAGTGAGAATTCGCACTCTCAGCAGTCCATAATGGAACCCCACTGCAGGGGGAGCTTCCTGTCACTGCATGCATGCAGGCGGGGCCAAACCCACTCTGATGCAGCAGGGAGCCCATGGCAAAGATGGGTGGGAGGAAGGCTGGTCCAGACAACCTTGAAGGGGTGCCTCCTAGCCCCGGTGGGGAGGAGGAGTTTGCTGGTGGTACTGTAACTCAGCGGGCTCCCAGGAGCCAACTGTGCCCACCTCTTCCAAAGTCCCCAGCCAGAGAGGACGCACTAGCAGTCTGAAATCAGGCTGGGGGTGATTTACACCAGGGACACAGACACACCAGGGGCAAGCTCCCCTCCCCACCTGGCTAGAGGCAGTGGCACTTGCCAGAACACCATGGTCCCCAAGTCCCAGGGCTATCTCCTGCCTGAGGAGGTCCCCAACCCTGCCTCAGATTTAAGAGCCCCCCTCATGCACCCCCCCACCCCCCCCCAGACCATCTGGAAGCCACTCCCCTCCCCACGGCCTCCAACCGGCCTCGCCTGCCCACGCAATGGGTGGGGAGCCCACCGGGAGGGCAGGCAGCAGGTCAGGACCTCAGCTGGGTCTGCTCTGCTCCTGAGCTGGGGAAGGGCTGAGCTCCTTGAGCACCCACCCCCGCAGCTCACATTCTGTGTTGAGAGCTCCCTGCTCCCTGCCTCCCTGAGGCGCCCACATCTGCTAGTGATTTTCCCTAAGAAGAGAAAGAGGTCGTGGTTGCTGGCCCCCCTGTCCCCCTGAGAATCTCTGGAATGCCTGCTGCCTGGCCCCACCCTCTGCCCCCCACCCACACACTTCCAGGGTCCCCGCAGCCACCCCTTCACCCACCCTCCAGGTCGGAGTGAGAGAGATGCCTGATGTGACCTGTATCACCCTCCACCGCCTCCCACCACCTCCCGCTGCTGTTGCCCAGGCTTCCCACCCTGCAGTCCCCTGGCCGGTGGCCCCGTTACTGCAGGCCCAGGGCACACGTCCCCCTCTAGCCTCCATCACTCCTCAGGTAACTCACCAGGCCTCTGCGGCTTCCTGCAGCCTGAGCCACTCAGATGAGCTGGGGGCAGGGCAGCTCGGCCAGACCCCAGGGCCTGGAGGGCCAGACAGTGTCCTGGGGGATCCCAGTGCTCAGGATATGGAGCCTGAAAACAGGAAATAGAGGCTGGCTAGAATGAACATACATGGGGGAGGGCAGCAGGGAGTGGGGTCGTGGGACACCATGCCCTCAGAAGGTGGGATGCCAGTGGCAGGGCCAGAAGCCTCCCTCCAGGAGCTGCCTCCTGAGCTGAGCACCCTGGCCCCCTCTGCAGGGCTGAGGGGGAGGTTCAACCTGTCTCAGAGAGCCAGGCCACAGTCACCAGCATCCTTCAGACAGTACCCAGTCTGTTCCAGGGCACCCCCCACAGCAACCTTTGCATCCCCCCATTCCCCTCCTGAACAGACTTGGCTCCTCCTCCCACCATCCCCAAACTATCCCCTCCACCCCTGCCCTGCACCGCCACCTTTGCAGGTCCAGGGCCCACCTCCATGGCCCCCCATGTGGGCTCCCAGGTGACCTCCTCCCTGCAGGGCCACCCCTGACTGGGCCCCTGCAGGATCCTGAGCCTTCACACACTTCCCATCTCTACCCTGTCCTCTGCCCAGCCCCCAACTGTCCTCAGACTGTGCCTTAGTCTGAATGGATCCAGATCACCCCCTCGTGCCCCCCTCTCAGGGACCTGTGTCCCCAGAGTGTGAGGCTGTAGTGGGACACACACCCCGTGGCAGGTAGGACCTGAGGCAGGGTGAAGGGCAGCAGAGAGCAGGTGGCTACCCTTCACATGGCCCCTCCAGCCAGTCACTGCCTCCTAGGCCAACGTCTAGGGGAAACGATTCACCTGGGGGCTTGAGGAGGTGGGCAGGGGAGTATGAGGAGGGCTTGACCACCCCCTCATCTCCGGGCTGACCCTGGTGATCAGTTGGCTGGCAGGAGGGGTGGGGAGATCATATTCTCCCAAAAGGAATGCATGGGGTTCCCAGAGGATCTGTGAGACCATTCAGGGGTAGGGGGTCCGCAGGGAGGGGAGAGGTGAAGGTGAATCCCAGCAGGGCCTGACTGACCTCAGCCCCTGAGGAGGGAGGAACCCAGACCAGATCCAAGCCGGAGCCCCACCCCAACTGCCTTGCTCCCATCTGAGACTCCCTGAGGGGCTGGGGAATCTGAGGTCCTAGACATCCTTTCCTGATACCCCAAGGTCCCCAGCATTGGGGCGTCCCTGCTTAAACATACCCCTCAATGGCTTGAATCAGACAGCTCTGGCTCCCCAACCTAGTCCTGCCCCAGGGGTACACAACACACTCAGCGGAGGGCGCCCCATCCCCCTCACCATAGACTCCTCCTGCCTGTCACCTTCCCTTCCGAGAATGTCCCATAGCCCCTGGCATCATTTACTGTGTGCAGAAAGGGGGGGAGCCCCACAATGTATATGGGTCTCTTAGAGCTGACCTCCATCCACTGTGGCCAGCAGTGCTGTTTTACAGGTGAGGATGCTGGCAGCAGTGGGTCCCGGCCCCAGGGCCACCCAGCCCACAGGAACCCAAACCCGCTGGCACATGCTCCCAGTGGTTCTCGGCAGCCCAGCCCTGGCGGGGAATCCCAGGGGCTTTGCATCTCTTTGTAACAGTGTCAGTTAAGCAGAGGAAGAGCCTGCCTACCGTTAGTGGGGGCGGTCGGGGGAGGGGAGGGGAGGGGAGGGGGGCTGCCAAGAAAACACATCTGAGGCGTGGGAACTGGGATGTGTCTGCAGTCGGGAATGAGTCGAGCTTTTTCCTCCACCTCAAGATGCAAGGCAGAAGGCAGCTGGCCCTTGGCCAGGCCCTGAGCCCCCAGAGCCCCCCCCCCCCCCCCCTCCGCCGGAGTGCGGAGTGAGTGCGCGGCCTCCAGGCCCACCCGCAGCCTGGCCCCAGCTCTTCTTCGATTCCCTCCAGCGGGGAGTCCTGTCCTCTTGTGCCCTAGCCTCTTAGGAGGAGGAAAATGAATCTGCGTGCGGAATGGGGGAGTTCCTGGTGGACAGAAGGCAGAGTCGAGGGCCTCCCCACCAGCTCACCAGCTCCCCTCTGTAACTTTTCCCTGGGGGGGCAGTGACTCACAGCTCTGAGTCCCCTCCTCTGTAAAAGGGGTTGATAAGTAGCACTTCTCTCTGTAGGACTGTCTGTCCCTGCAGATCAATACAGGAGTTAATACAGATGAAGGTGCTCAATTAATATCCACTGTGTCCAGGATGGGCCTCCCTGCCTCCTGCACCCCATCCCCATCCCCATCCCACTGCCCTTGGCACTGTCATACCCTTTGGGTATTAATTCCAAGAAAAGCTGTTTCTTGTTTTTTTCTTAAGAACCCCCAAGATGATCCGGGAATGGGGCCTTAGCTGCTGACACAGAAGGGAAGTGGAGTGGGAGGGGGCCAGACCCCCCACAAAACCTGATCCCTCAGAACAATGGGCTGTCTGCCAGGTACATCCTTAAGCCAAAGGCAGTTGCTGAGACAGGACGCCTATGTTCTCCTTCCCCCTGCAGCCCCCAGCCTGAGCACCAACCCCTGGTGCCACTGCCCCCCACTTCCATCTCTGTCTCTGTCCCCCTCCCATCTTGGAGTCCCTAGGTTGTCACTCAAAGCTGTGTGATCTCAGGCATGTCAGTTAGCCCTGTGAGCCTCCATTCCCTTGCCTGTAAAATGGGAGTGTGACTGCCACGTCTCCTGGGGTACAGCGAGGGTTGGACCACTACTGCCAGTGACCTCAGCCCGGAAGCTGCCCGGTGGGGCTGCGCTGCTACACAAAGGGATCCCCTAAATTCTAGACTCTCTGCCTCTTTTTGTTTTTGTTTTGTGCTTCATCAAAAATGTTCTGCCCTCACAGTGCCCAGGGGGCTCAGCCAGTAGATCAGCTCAGGTCGTGATCTCACAGTCGGGGATCAAGCCCCACGGCAGGCTCATGCTCAGTGTGGAGCTGGCTTTGGATTCTCTGTCCCTCTTCCTCTGCCCCTTTTCTCTCTCTAATAAATAAAATCTTTAAGAAAACAAACAAACCCTCTCTGCTTCTGCCTTTTTGCCTTTCTCCATCAATTTCTTGGTCTCTCTCCATCAATTTCTGCCTCTCTCTCCTTTCCTAAGTCAAGGCTTCCAGGCATAGTACGGCTGTGTAGTACGTTCACTGCACTAGGGCATGCACCCTTGGGTGTGCAGTGGAAACCACGGGTGCCTTGCCCTGTATCTATCTCCCTTATCTCTCTGTTGCTTTCCTGTCTCTGTGTCTGTTTCTCCGTGCCCTTTCCAAACCCATCTTTGCTACGGAGACAGGATCACTTAGTCCCCCCAATTCAGCCGGTAGACCTCAGTCTGCAGGCCCCTCCCTGCCTCTGCACAAAGGGACGCATCCTGACCCAGTGCACCAGCAGCCAGGCCACTTTGTGCCTCCCGCCACTCATGTGCATGTGTCCATGTCGCACACGGCCCCTCCTGCCTCCAGCCAGGCCGCCAGGCCTCCGGCACGCCAGGCATGTCTGCCGGATGGAGAGACAGGAAGCCTGTGTGCTCACTAGAGGCTGGGCGGGAAGGGGGCAGGGGTGAGGGGCTGGCCCTGTGTTCTCTGTGGCTCAGGAAACAGGAGCTAGAGGGTCCTCAGCCCGACTTGTTTACTCATCAGGAAATAGGGAAACTGTGGGGATTCTGATTCACTCAACATCCATCGCATGCCTACTAGAGGGGGGCGCCGGGTGCCGCTCCCAGCCCTGCCACTGCCTGCGGGTGCCCGCCACCGCTGTCCTCACCATGGGAGGACTATGGAAGCGCTGGGGAGCCCGATGTGCTCAGGGCCAAGGGGTCGTCAGCGGCTACAGCAGGATCAGAACCGATTTCAAAGAAAGAAGCACTGGGCAGAGAAGCCCCAGATGACACAGGCTGGGGAGCTACTCCCTGTCCAGTCTGCCCCCACACCACCACCCTCTGACGCCCTCTGTGGCTCCCCACACCATGGAAAGAGCACACAGGAGCCAGGCCCGCCAGGTGTCCACCCTCCAACCTCCTCCGGGATTCAGCATACTTCCCCCATTCCTCCCGGCCTAAGGGCATGGGCCAGTCATGCCCCCCACCCCAGGCTGGCTCAAAACTGCATACAGACCAACACCTCCCTGGACCCCAGCCAAAGGCTTGGCACGCATGTCCCTCCTCTGGAGGGCATGTGGGACTGACCCAGGCCAGTCCAGGGGTCCCTAGCCCGGAAACCTTCAAGCCTGATGGCTGGATCTGGGGTCGGTGTTGGGACTGCAGGTTTGTGCCCTGGCTTCCCTGCAGGCTACAGGACCCTCCATCTCCTTCCTCTCCCAGGGCCTTCCCTCAGCCCCCACACACCTTGGCCATGACACTTTTGATTAAGGATTGTCTCCCCCACTGGAATAGAGCTCTGTGGGGTCTGTGCACTCTCCTGCCTTTCTCATCACTTTCCCCAGCACCCGCCAGCTCCAGAAAACACACTGAGCAGCCAGGCAGGCAGCCAGATGAATACTGAAGCCCCTGCTGACTCCCGCCAGCCTTGAAGTCACTTTGTGGGGCACACCGTGGGTGAGGGAGAGGCATCTGGTGCCCATGGCTTCACCTCAGTTCCTCGGTCAGCAGAACTGGGTCCTCCTTCCAGGGCCCTGAAGGTCATAGAGCCTCCACCCTCATGGCGGGAGTTCCAAGTTCCTAAGGGATGAGTGCACCATGGTGCAAGGCCCTGAGTCACCTGGGGAAGAGGAGGTGTGGCCACACGCCTGAGCTGTTACCCTGTGCCATGGGCCTTGGGCCCTGAGGTAGCCCCACACGTCCCCCCTCCCTGAAATCAGAGGGACTGGGGTCCTGATGCCCCTTGTGAGGGTGGGGTGGGAAGCCGAGGCAGGGGAGGGGACCCTGGAGGCCCCGTGTCAGAGCCCCCCACCTGCCGGTCTCTCTGGAGATCTCTGTCTTGACACATGTGAGTGCTGTGATAGCTATCACCACCCCCTATTGAATGTGTGCTGTGGGCTAGTTGATTTCTAGTCATTCTCTCAGCAATCCTGAAAAGTGGGTGCCATTATGCTTCCCATTTTGTAGATAAAGATATCCCAGAGGAGTTAAGTAATTTGCCTCAGGCCACACAGCCGAGTAAGGGCAGAGCAGGGATTGGCACCAGGGCTACCAAACCCTAAAGTCCATGCTGCCCCTTTGCACCCTCCTTTCCCTCTGCCTCCCCTCTGGTCTTCGGACTGGATTCTCTTTTCTCTCCACCCCTTTCTTTTCTTTCTTTAGGTCTCTGCTCTGTTTTCCTAAGTCTGCCCTTTCTCTCCTCTGGCTCTTGTTTGCCATGTCACTCCATCTCTGTTCCCCTATTTTTGTGTCTATTTCTAGCTTTGTCTCTCCTTTCTTGTCTCCCCTTCCTCCTGCTGGCCTCTCCCTGCCCAATTATGTGCCAGGTTTGGTATCAACATCCTCCTTAAGCTAGCTGGTGGAGCTGGGATGGCTGGGATGGCCAGGCTGGGGTGGTGGAGCTGGGATGAGGGGGCTGGGATGGTGGGGCTGGGATGGTGGGGCTGGGATGAGGGGGCTGGGATGCTGGGGGCTGGGATGCTGGGGCTGGGGCTGGGATGGCGGGGCTGGGATGAATCCAGGGAGGCTGTTTCTCAGTGTTTCCCAGGCCACTCTAAAGAGTCTGGGGAGCACAGTGTGGAGGCGCTGCCTGACTCTTGCACCCTCCTCAGCAGCTGGCGGGGGGGCGGGGGGGGGGCAGGCAGACAGCAGCCCAGTGACCTCTATCTCTGCCTGGAGAGCCCATTTCCTCTTCTGGGAAAGTCTGATAGGGGATGGAATAGGGGGAATGAAGAAGCAGATGCCAACCCTTGGTTTCACCTCCCAGTGAAGACAGGGGGCCAAAGAGGCAGGCCTGGCCTCCACCCAGCTCCTCTGTGCCGGGAAGGGAGCCCCAACTACAGTGGTGAGTGTGCTGGGCCGACTTTGGGGGGCTTCGGGAATGAGAGAGGAGCAGCCAGGGACAGAGGAAGGAGACAGGAGAGCTGCCCCCACACTTGGCTCATGTGGGCACACACACAGATACTAGAGCATGGATTGGGGTGGAGTTCTGAGAATAGCCCCTTGCCTGCACCAGCCCCCCGCTGAGGCCCAGCTGAGGCCAGGGGTGAGAGCTGACCTCTTGCCCAATCCTGCCTGGAGCAGAGGTCCGGCTCAGCCCAAGCCTGGGAACCTCGGGCCAGCACAAGCTGTTCCCCTCCCTGGGGACTGGGGTCACAGCCCAGCCCTGGGAGAGGCCACTTGTAAAGGTCAAAACAGGAGAGTGAGAACCCAGTACTGAAGACAGGCAATGGGGTGGGGCTGGGGGTGGGCTGGTGGGGCCCTGGTCTAGGGGGTGACCACCCCCCAGCCTCACCCCAGCCTTGCCACCTCAAATGATCTGCCCAGCCCAAGGCTCAGTCAGGCTACAGATACAGGAGACCATTGGCCAATTTCTTGTGCCCTAAACTGGTCAAGCGATGAGCGCCAGGGCCCTGCACACCTGGGCCCTTCCCTAACCCTCCCGCCTGTCTGGGAGCCCTGGGCACTAACAAAGCCCTGACCAGGCGCTGTGCTAACCAAGAGGTAAGTTTTGTCCATCTGTGCCTCCAAGAGTCCATGGGTAGGCACCGTGTTCTGAGTCCTCTCCTAGAAAGAGTGGGGGAGGCACAGGGGACTGATGGCCAGGATGGCGCACGGTGGAGATTGGAACTCAAGCGGCCCTGATTCCAGGGTGGGTGTTCCAAAGGCTCCCCTCAGCCCAGGAAAAGGACACGTGCCCCCACTCTCCCGCCAGCATCCCCCTCCCCCCGGAGTCACGCTGGGGGGAGCCCCCCGCCCCCAAGTCACTCCGGGGGCTCGGGAAGAGGCCTCATTGGCATGCCACTTGCGTGCGGTCCGGGGTGGGGGGCACACAGGTGCCCCCTGCCCCTCCGCTGCCCCCACCCTCACGCAGAACTCGCGCCGCGGCCCTCCCCGGGGCAGGGGGCGCAGAGCGAGGGGGGCGCGCGGTCACTCACCTGCCTCTCACTCGGGCTGTCGTCGGCCTGGGGTGGGGAGCGCCGGCGCCGGCCAGGGAGGGGACGGTGGGGCGGCGGGACGGCGGGGAGGCGGGGCCCGCGGCCCGCGGGGCGGGGCGGGGCAGGAAGGGGGCGGGCCCCTGGGCCCCCGCGGGGCAGGAAGTGTGGAGGGGGCGCCGGGGAAGACCCGGACGGAGCGGAGCGGGGGAGGAGGCGGGGGTGCTCTGGGCGCCCCGGAGGGAGATGCTGGGGAAGGGGGCCGCCGGGGGCGGGAGGCGTTGGAGGGGGGGCGCCGGGATCCGGAGGGAGCGCTGTTGGGTGGCAGCCTGGCCGGGAGCGGAGCGGAGAGGGTGGGAAGGGGTCCCCGACCCGGGACCCCCTCGGCTCCCCAGCCGCTGCAGCTTCCGGGGTTGCTCCGCCTCCCGCGCCTCAGCCTTCCAGTCTGCAAAGTGGGGCTGTGCCAGGGGCCAAAGAGCCCGTAGGCGGCGGCACCTTCCCCGGGCGGCCCGGCGACCGCGGGACCGAGGCAGGCCGCTGCCCAGCGTCCCCGGCTCCGCGCCCGCCAGAGGAGCCGGGTCCCGCCGCGACCCTGCGCCCAGCCCCCGCCCCTGCGCCGACCCGCCTGCTCCGGGCGCCACCTGCCGGCCGTGGCGCGCACCCGCACCCCCCCATCCCGACCCCGACACCCCCCCCCCCCCCACCCCGGGCTTGGGACCAAAGTCTGGGCGGACCGACCATTATTGTGACAAGTACCATCTGCCTCCATCCTCGCTAGCCCTTGGGGCGGACTGCGTCACCGGACCCTTAACTCGAGATCGGGTTCACTTACGGGACGAGACGGCTGTCCCGCGCGGCTGGGATGCCACTAAAGTGGCCTCGCAGAATTCTGTGCTTCCCCCTTTTCCGGACTTGCACCACTGGCCACAGCAAAAGCCACACTAGTTCAGAAGGAGCAGGGCAGGAACACCCCCGCCTTAAAGATTTTTAAAAATCAAATTTATTGAGGTATGACTGACGACATACAATAAAAAAATGTACCCCCTTAAAAGTGTACAGTTTGATGGCACTTCTTAAGATTTTCAAAAATTATGGCAAAATCTGCATAACAGAAGTTACCATATTAACCATTTTAAGGCGTACAGTCGGTGGCATAAATACATCCATGTCGGGCACCACCATCCTTCTCCATAACGTTTTCATCATCCAAACCCAGTCTCCATTCAACACTCCCCACGCCTCCTTCCCCCGACCCTGCGTTATTTCTATCCTACTTTCTGTGTCTATGGGTTCCACTACTCTGGGTAGGTGGCCTAAGTGGAATCACACAATATTTGTCCTTTGTGTCTGACTTATTCATTTGGTTTGATGTCTTACTTCAATGAATTTTGACAAATGTGCTACCCTGTGTAACCATCCCTTCCATCAAAATAGCTTTTTAAAAGTAAGCTCTACACACCAAGGGGGGCTCAAATTCTCCACCCTGAGATCGAGCGTGGCATGCTACACTGGCTCAGCCAGCTGGGTGCCATCAACATAATTCATAAGTCCCCAGGGGCACCTGGGTGGCTCAGTCACAACGTTATGAGCTCAGGTGGTGGTCTCCGGTGGTGGATGGAGCCCTGCCTGGGGCTCAGCGCTCACAGAGGAGTGGGCTCCAGAGTCTCTCTACCTCTGCCCTCACATCCCTTTGCAGACAATGCTCCACCCCCACCCCCAGCTCTGTGAAATCTCTGATCTGCTTTCTGTTCCTGTAGAATTGTTTGTTCTAGAATTTCCTATAAATGCATGCACGCCATACTTACTCATTTATTTCTGGCTTCTTTCACTTACCATAAGGCTTTTGAATAGTTCATTGCTCTTTGTCACTGAGTGGCATCCCCCTGATGGATATACCACAATTGGCCTTATCTTTATGCCCCCGTTGCTAGGACTGGCTGTTTGGGTTTTCCGGTTTTGAGCTACTGTGAGTAAAGGTACTCTGAACGTTTGTGCACAAGTCTTATGTGAATATGGTTTCATTAGTCCTGGCAGGTTTTTTTTTTTTTTTTTTAAGTAAACTCTACCCCCACCGTGGTGCTGGAGCCCATGAGCCCACAGTGAGGAGTCAGAGTCACAGGCTCTGAGCCAGCCAGGCGCCCCTGTCCTGGTGGTTTCTTTGGAGTGGGATTGTGGGGTTTAACAGTGACGAATCCGTTATGTATTCTGGTTTCGAGTCCTTTACCAAAAATACGTCCTGAGAATGTTTCCTACCTGCGGGGCTCCTGTCTGAGGGAGACCAGTGGGGTGGGGAGTGCACGCCGCCAGCAGGCGCCGCTCCCCCTGGCACCTGGCTCAAGAAAGGACGCGAAACAGGTTTGCGGGTGGTAGACCAAAAGTCTCCAGGAGGGGGCAGCAGAGACCCGCGCGCAGCTCCCGGTCCGGAGGCCCAAGATCACAGAGTTGCAGCACACCTGAGGCCAGAGGGGCCCTGAAATTCAGCCTTGGGATGCAGCACCTCCTAGGGGCCAACGGGGGACCTGCGCTCCGCCCTCCTCCAACTGCGCAGGTGTTCTCCTCCCTTCATGTTCAGGTTCAGCACGAACCCGGCGCAGCGACTCCTTCCCTCCCTCCCTAGTCTTGCATCTGAACGTTAAACCTGCCCCACCTGGCCTGAGTGTTTCTTTTTTTTTTTCTTAAGGCTTTCTAAAAGTTATTCATTTGAGAGAGACTGAGAGCGAGCCAGAACAGGGGGGAAGGGGGATCCCTGGGTGGCGCAGCGGTTTGGCGCCTGCCTTTGGCTCAGGGCGCGATCCTGGAGACCCGGGATCGAATCCCACGTCGGGCTTCCGGTGCATGGAGCCTGCTTCTCCCTCTGCCTGTGTCTCTGCCTCTCTCTCTCTGTGTGTGTGACTATCATAAATAAATTTAAAAAAAAAAGTTTAAAAAAAAAAGAACAGGGGGGAAGGGCAGAGTGGGAAGCTGACTCTCAGCTCTGCAGGGAGCCCGAAGGGAGATGGGGCTCGATCCCAGGACCTTAGGACCCTGGGGACCATGTGAGCAGAAGCCAGCTGCTTCAGCGACTGAGCCACCCAAGTGCCCAGGCTCCAGGCTCCTTCATTCTTTTGTTCCATAGGCACTGGTCATGTGCTTACCTGGTAATGGTGATGATGATGGCAGCTACTTTTATTGGACAGATCCCACTGATTTCCAGACACTGGTCTAAGATCTTTATATTTTATAACTTACTTAGGTGAGGAATATAAGTTCCCAGTTCTCAAGAGCTCACAAGCTAGTTGGGGATGCAATTATTCATTAATTTGTGGAATAAAGATTTATTGAGTACCTACCGTGTGCAGGCATCGGGGCTACAGCTATGAACAAAATAGAGAAAAATCTCTGCCTAAGCATGGAAGGGGGAAATGAAGCTTACACCCTAGTGGTGGGGCTGGTGGGGAGATGATAAACACACAAAATCTGTAAAATTGTGAGGCATTCCGTGACCAGTGCTAATATAAACAAATAGAGGGAAGCAACACAGGGGCGGGGGTGATAGAGCTGGCGATGCTGGTTTTGGAAAGCTGGTCTGCGAAGGCTTCACTGAAAAGCTAACCTCCAGGTAAAGACCTAGAGGAGATGAAGGAGGCACCCACGCAGATTCTGCAGGGAGGGCATCCAGGCCACGAGAAGAGCAAGTGCAAAGGGCCTGAGGCCAGAGCACATGCCATTTCAGAGACCAGCTAGGAGACTGGAATGGGGTGGGTGTCAGGGACGTGGATGAGTCAAATCCTGTCAGGGTCTTGTCGGCTGTGCTAGGGCTGCTGGGGCTTGTTCTTTGAGAAGGGTTGCCGCTAGGGGATTTGGTACAGAGCAAGGTCAAAATCCAATTCAGGCTTCAAGAGAATAACTGTGGGTTGAGTTGGTCTGAAACGGCTGCAGGGAGCACAGTGGAAGCAAGGAAAACGGGAGGAGGCCACCACACTGAGCCAGGGGTGCAGTGGTGGTGGCCCTGCCAGGGGAAGTGCTGTGCAGTGGGTGATGGGTGGCTCAGGACCCAGGACAGTGCTCACGGAGAGAAGGGGATGAAGAGTGGGGAAGGGGCTGCCAGGAGTCCTAGGGGCTGCATCGAGGACATCGGAGAGGCCTGTAGAGAGTGCCCTGATGTGCTGCCAGCTGAGCATCAGACTGGGCTCTGGGCCTCTTGAGCACACAGCTCACCGCTGCAGGCTGGATGCCCCGCACACCCCAGATGCACTGACAGAGGGAGGGGTGGCCCTTGCCCCATGCGACCCACGCAGCAGCCATCCAGGGTAGGGCTGGGGCGGGTAGGGGGAACCTCAAAGGAAAGCCCAGAAGGACAGAGCCTCATTGCTGCTCATCAAGCTCATCTAGGTGCTTAGCCATGGTGCTGAGGGCACTGGCCAGGATGATGCTCCCCCCCAGGGGTCGTGCCCACCTGCCCCCCCCCCCCCCGTGCCCTCCCAGGTCTTTGGGTGTGAGTGGGAAGGGAGCTCCCCTGGAAAAGGAGCTACAACCCCAGCCTTCTGGCCTGGCCTCCCCTGCTTCCTCAGGCTCCCAGATCTCTGCCCCTGGTGGTCCCCCAGCCTGAATGTGCCCACAGGCCCCCACCCTCTTGCCCCTCCCAGCCCTGACCACGCCAGTTCCTAGCCCTCACCCCTGCACTGGACCTGTAATCACAGCTCAGCCCAGACCCCCTCCTGTGAATAATTGGGGCTGATTTAGGGGAGAGGGGGGCTAATGGAGTTGGTGGGGGGCCACCCTGGTGATGAGAGAGGCAATTAGCAGGCCGGCAGCCTCAGGAATCACCTAATGCACCAGCCTGCAGCAAGGGCGTGGGAGGGGTCAGGGGTAGGCTTGGACTTGGGGAGGGAACCTGGCCCTCCATCAGGATGTTAGCAGGAGGTGGAAGACAGATAGCAGGAGGGACTTCCAGCAAAACAAGGGGGGAGGGGATGGCGGGGGAGGGGACACTATGGAGAGGGAGAGAGGCTGGCAGGGTGAGTCAGGCGCTCCCGCCCCCACCAGCCACCACCACCCCCACCTCGTGCGTGTACATGCCCGCATGCCCACCCCTCCACACACACACACACACTGCCCCAGCTGAATGCTATCCCTCACTGGGGACCAACTCCTGATTAATACCAACATTAGCCCTGAATGCTCTCCCCACCCACCCTCCGCCCCAGCCATGCTGTCATTAATTACCTCCTCTCCCTGCCCAGGCAGAGGGGAAGCCAGCTCCTTGGGGGCAAAAGGAATGAGTCTGACCCCCTGCCCAAGAAGCTGCTCCTGCCCCCTCCTCCCTGCTTCCAAAGGGAAGGAGGAGAGAGGCAGGAAGGCATCCTGAGGAAGGGAGGGAGAGTGTCCTTCTGTCCCCAGCACACCCCGAACCCCCCAGGCCCTCACCCCTGCAAGTCTCACTGCAATTTGAGCACGAGCCCTACTCCTAGAGGTGTTCAGCCAGGGGCTGGAAAACCTCCGGCTGGACAAGGGGGGGCAGTCCAACCCCAGAGCCCCTTCCCCTGCCTTCATCCTTTCTGATTCCACCTTCTGGAACAGGAATTTGCACAGCTGTGTGCAGAGAGCGAATGTTACACAAATCTCCCAGAGGCTGTCACCGGCAAACACAAAACGAGACACACCAGGAGCAAAGCCACCCTGGGGGTGAGGAGATGACATGCTCCCTCACGTGGCACCACCCAGCGCCACACGCAGGGCCACACCAGCAACATCGGGTTCCCAGGAGCAGGAGGTGCTGCTCAGAAGAGGAGGAGGCACCGAGGTGTCCCAGAGCATCCCAGAGCGAGTGGAGGCTCCGCCCCCATGATGGGACCTCCAGCAGGTGCACCTGGGCCTCTGGTATTCCCCCTCTGAGCTGCCACCTTGAATGTCCCCAGCCCAACTTCACTCTCCCCTGCTTCCCTCTCTCCCCCTCCCTCTTCTTTCTCCCTCCTTCTCCTAGCTCTCCCCTCCCTCCCTCTCTCCCCCTCCTTCCCTCTCTCCTCCTCCTTTCCTCCTCCCTCCCCACCCCTGTGTCACACACACATGCACAGACACACACTCTAAAGCAAAGCCCGAGTCTGCCCAGTGTGCTCCTTGCCCTGCTGGAATGAAGTTGGGAGGAGCCCCCCCCCCCCCCAGCCCTGGCTTCCTCATAGCCTTTGTGTCCCACATCCTGTCTCTGCGTATCTCTCTCAGGGAAGACACAGGCACCCTAGCTCCCACTCAAGGATATGGGGTGGAGGCTCCATGAGATTTTTCTGAGTCCCTCTCAACACCCCCGTGAGCCCCGTTATAAGACCAAGTGAGCCTGGAGACCTGACAATCGATATCCCTCAAAGATGAAGATGCTAATAACTTTATCCCCTCTTGTCCTCAGATTCTTGCCTACATTAGCTCTGACCACAGGCCCGGGCAGCTGGGACCTGCAGTGGGCAGGCCTGGAGCTCAGTAACCCCTTCAGATCCAGGTGGGAAGCAAGAGGCTAGACAGCAAGAGGGACTTCCTGACATTCAGGAATGGAATGCCACGGGGATAAGACACAGAAAGCCTCTGAAGCATGTTCCTAACACCTAGATGGATACATTGGAGACCTGACTCAAATCAGTGAGGATTTGTGACCTCCAAAGCACTCCACAGGTGAGCCAAGGTCCATGTCTAATCCCTGAGGGCTGCCAGGAGGAGGCAGACAGGGAAGGGAGGTCTCCCTGGGGAAAATCGGAGGGTTGAAGTTGATGGGGTCGCTCTGGCCCTCCCTCCCTCTACCAGGGCTGTTGGGGCAGCCCAGGGACCTCAGAGGGAGGAAGAAGCCCCTTCCTCACTTCCCACGCCCCACAGCCACCTGAGTCCTCTCTGGAACAGCTGCAGCCAGACGGCTGGTCGGGACCAGGCAGCAAGAGCTTGTCTTCTGTGAGCAATGACCCCGCAGGACACGGCTCCTACCAGCCTGTCCACCTCACTCCTGGCAACCAGGGCCCAGCCCAGACTGAGGCCATGCAAAGGATGGAGAGAAGGAGCAGGACAGAGGAGACAGAGAGGAATGAAACCAACTGGCACCTCCGGCCAGTCTCTGCTGGGAGGGACACACACAGAGGACTTGCTCAAACCTCCAAACAGCCCTGGGAGGTTACTGCTGCTGTCACCCCTGTTCTGTAGACCATGGCACACGGGATAGAGAGGTGGAGTGACTTGCTCAACATCACACAGCAGAACCTGCCACTAGGGCTCCGGAGTCTAGAAGCCTAATGTGTGTGTGTGGGGGGGAGCCCAGACCTGGTGGAAGAGGAAGGGACCCAGTTTAGCTGGGGACTGGCTGCAGCGCCTCAGTCTAGGGCTCAACTGGAGGAGCCAGGGCCCAGAGCACAACACCCGCCCAGCGCTGCTCCTGGCTTGCGGCCTGCCGGCCTGCCGTGTAGCCCAGGCCCTGCCTCTTCCCACCCGAGATGCAGGATGCAGGATGCACGCACAGCTCACAGCGTTTCCCCGCTCTGCTCTGGGGGGCTCCTCCCACTCGGCCCCTGTGGGCTCCTGCTGCAGCCATGGCTGTCCTGTCCCTGTCTTCCCTGGCTCTGGATCCTTCTCTCCCCATGGCTGCAGAGCCTGAGGTGCACAAATGGTGAGGCTTGGAGCCGCTGGGGGGCTGCATGGCCTGGGGGTTCAGCCTGGCTGAAAAGTCGGGATTCCTGGGTCCTGGCTCCTCCAGAGACTGTCGCCCCCCCCTCCCTCCCTGGGCAGCCCGTCCTAGGCCACTTTAGGAATTTGGCAAGAGGGCAGCCCCAGTGGTGCAGCGGTTTAGCGCTGCCTGCAGCCCGGGGTGTGATCCTGGAGACCCGGGATCGAGTCCCACGTCAGGCTCTCGCATGGAGCCTACTTCTCCCTCCCTCCCTCTCTCTCTCTCAATGTATAAATAAATCTTAAAAAAAAAAAAAAGTAGATTATAGGAATTTGGCAAGACAAGCTGCCACACAGAGAGCCCAGGCCTGCAGAGCCTGGGATCCTCTCTGAGGTCTCCCTTAACTCGGGGGTTCAGAGAGACACAGTCAGGACGTCCTCCACCCCCTGGCTGCCCCAGCCCTCTGCCCATGCTGTTCCTGGAAACCTGGACAGATGCCCCTCTGCCCTGTCTCCTGTCGGGAACCCAGCTCCTGAGGGAGTAGTGCAGGAAGGAGGCAGAGGCTGCTTACAAATGCGGAGGGGGGTCCAATGGCTTGGACCCTGGGTTCTTTTTTTTTTTTTTTTTAAGATTTTATTTATTTATTCATAGGCACAGAGAGAGAGGGGCAGAGACACAGACAGAGGGAGAAGCAGGCTCCATGCAGGGAGCCCGACGTGGGACTCGACCCTGGGTCTCCAGGATCACACCCCAGGCTGCAGGCGGCGCCAAACCACCAGGGCTGCCCGACCCCTGGGTTCTTTAGAGAGCCCGTCCCTGACTGGGGTGGCCCTGGGGGAGCCCCACTGGCTCCTGTATCACTGATTCCCTCTCTGCAGAGTTGGGAAGGAAGGAGCTGGCAAAAACCCCCTTAAGAGGAGAGTTCTGGACGTTCTCTCCAATGCCAGGTGTGCTTGCAGAGCCCACCACTACGCCTGAGCCTCTGCCTTCCACGCCAGACAGATTTTCCCAAGAAGGAGGGGTAGAGAGAGGGGCTTACAGTAGGTCTAGGGGACCCAGATGTCTGATCCCCACAGCCTAGGACAGTCTCACTGTCCCTGTCCCAGCTCCCCGTGGGGTCCTCAGGGTCCCATTCCATTGATCCCCCTGTAGGCAAGCTCTCAGCTGGTGCTTAGCCCCTGGTGCTGGGGGTGGGGGGGTAAGCAGCTAATGGACTTGGCACAGCCAGGAGGTAATTACCAGGGAGGGGCATGTGCTCGCTGAGGGGAGGGGGCACCATTAATGACAGAGGAACCTGACAGCTAGGGCAGGGGAGGGGGGTGTGTATGCACAATTGAACACATGTGTCTCGGAGGTGGACGCATCTGCATACGAGTGGGGGGCTCTCAGGCCATGAACTGACCATATGGGTACAAATGAGCCCCCTCCTCGCCAGCCAGGACCGGGCCCCAGGCTCAGGCTGCCTAGAGGGGTCTGAGTGATCGGTTTCAGCTCTGGTTCCCAGTTGGATGAAAGCTGTCTGGTTCCCTCTCCCACACTCTTGCAAAATATCCACCTCCCTGTCCTCACCTTGCTCCCAGGACCTCTTACCTTGCCTGCCCAGCTTTTCCAGCAACACCTCTGACTGTAGTTTTTAGAGTTTCTGATGTCCTGATGCTCTTGACCTTGGAAAGGTCCTCTTGCTCTGGCAGGTCCCTTCTATGCCAACCTCTATCCTCTCTGCTTCAATGATAGCCCAAATCCTGCTCGGTGAAGGCCCCCTCTGCCTCTACCTGCCCCCCAGCCCTGAGGAGGGGCTCTAGAGGAGGGGGGAATGGGAGTGCAGATGAGAGAGAAAGTGCCCCCGCCCCTGGCTCCCATGGTGTTTTCCAGAACATTCTCTGATTCAGCTGCTCATCTGTCCCCTGTCTGTCCATCAATGTCCATCTGTCTCTTTGGGTTGTCTCTGTCTCTCTCCTCTGTCCCCACACCCCCCGGGCAGCCTTTCTGGCTGTCTCCACGTCTATAGGTCCTGCAGTGTCTCTGCATTGTCTCTCTCTTCGCATCTGTGCCTGGCCCACCTGTGGGATCTGGTCCCTGACCCTGTCTCTCCCCCCACATTACCACCCCCTCCCCCTTACACCACCTGCTGCAAAACTCCCTCACTGAGTGGTGCAGAAGAGGAGGGCCTGTGAACTTGGCCCTTGGGGACCAGACCCCCCACCTCATCAATCAGCCTGCAGCCCTGGGTCAGAGCTCCATTAGCACTAAGCAGTCTGGACAAGAGGCAGACACCACCGGGCTAGGCCTAGGGGTGATAAGACCCAGATTGAATCACTGAGCCAGGCACCCAGGGACATGAGACAGCCATGACATTAGCCCTGAGGAGCCATGGAGAGCGTGGGTTATTGCGGGAGCTGAGCAGGTGATTGGAAGTGATGGGGCTGGAGTGGGGGGGCTACTTCTCTGGGGGGGGTGCTCCACGTGAGGAAGATGGGGGAGGGTTGGGAGGACCTCAGCCAGCCTTGGAGCCCATGGAAGCCTGGGGCCACTCCATAAGGCCAGTGGTGTTCCAGGGGGCAGAGGGGAAGGAAAGCTCACCTCTTCCGTGGGCGGAACAGGACAGAGAGATGGTTCCTTACTCAGGAAATAGCCACCTTGCCTGGGGCCCTGGCCTCCTAGCGCAGATCTCAAAGCACTCAGAGCAGGAGTGACAGAGGGGAGGAACACAGGGTACTACCTCCCTCACGGTTCCTTTACCTTGCTCTTTCCCTGTCCCTGCCACACGTACACACAGACACACATGCATGCACACATGCACACCTCCGTCTCTCATCCATTTGTTCTACCACGTGTCTGCTCGGCTCTGTGGCCAGGAACACAAGGGACGCTCCCCACCAATGCTTCCATCCTGTCCACCGTGACAGCTGACTTCTGTTCCTCCCACTACAGCAACAACCTTCCTGAGCATGAGGTGTAGAGACAGCCAATTGGGGTCTGAAGTTCTGGGAAGCCTGCCAGAGGCCACCCCTCCCCCAGGTGAACACAGGGGCCACCAGCCCTGGAGACAGGGGAGGGTCATCCCCCTACCTGAGTCTCAACCCCCCTCTCCCACAGTGACATCATCCCAAAAATTGGCAAGAAACACACGGCCAAGAGATAATAAATATAATTGCTATGACAGGACCCCATCTAGAGAGGCAGGAACATCCTCCACTCCCAGACCCCACTTGTCCCCTCCGGCATGCTGAGGGTGAGTTAGATGCTTTGAGATCACCCTGGGGCTGCTGGGAGTTCCCGGGGTTATGCAGGGCAGGCCCCAGTGTTTGGGCGGCACAGCCCCCAGGGCTGGCCCCCTAGCCCAGGACATCCAAGTAGACTGGAGGTGCCTGGGCCAGGGCTTGCAGCCGGGCGTGCACATCCTTGATGCTGTGGCGTTGTTGGGGCTCCCGCTGCCAGCAGCCCCGCATAATGGCGTAGACCTCCGGTGGGCAGGCCCGGGGCCGCTCCAGCTCTCGGCCCTGCGTGATGCACTCAATCGCCTGGGGCCACCCGAGGGAGAGAGAAGAGGGCACATTGCGCTGGAGCAGGGGGGAGAGGCAGGCAGCAGCACCCCAGCCTCCCTGAGGCTCTCCAGGCAGGCCCCATGGATGTCTGGGGCTCTTGGTTACTAATAGTCTAAAAGGAAGCCGCAAACCCCAAGATTCCTTCCCACCTCAACATGGAGCAGTGGGAAACATCAGGGCCAGGTAGACTCTGGGAAGGCTGGGTTGGGGGGGATACGATTGCTTCCAGAAGGGCTGGAATCAGACCCTCAGAAGACTTGCTAGGTGGTTTGAGGGAGGGGAAGGGCCCTGGCATTTGCCAAATCCATCAGCCAGTGCTGAGGGCTGAATGGGGGAAGGGAGGGGTCCTCCACATCCCTGTTCCAGAGGGAAAAAGGAAGGTAGGATTGCAGCAAGGCCTTGAAAACTGCTAGCTTGCCATCATCTAAGGTAGAGGGCAACCCCCCTTCCCTTTGTCTTCTGCAGGTACCATTCTGTGGAGACCTAGCTCCTCTGAAAAGAAAACTGCAGCAGGAAAGATCCAAGTTAGACTCCAGGAAGGGCTGTTAGAGCAGCCAAGGGATCCAAGGAAGGAGAGATGTGGCGGGGAGCTGGGTGAGGGGGCCTGGAGCCTCTCCCCCCTTCTTCCCTCCCTCCCCATTAGAGGACTTGGGTTATGGGTAGCACTAATTCCATTCCTTCTCTCAGTGCTTGAGAAAATTAAAATCTATAACCCTCTCCCCCACCCCAGCCGCCTCCAGGGAGCAAACTGCATTAGGAGGAGAAATGGAAACTGACAGCTGGGAGCCAAGGAGGGGGTGGGGGAGCTGCTGGGGAGCCAGAACACCTGGGGCCTGCTCTGGGGGCCAGCGCCATGCGGCGGGAGGGGCGGGCCTGTCCTTCCTGCAGTCTGACCTCCAACCTTCCTGCTGCAGTGTCAGGTCCTCCGGAGCAGCCCCTGTCCCCATGCCTGTCCCTCCACCCTGATGGTGCCTACTGCGCCTATACAATGCAGCTAAGGACGGAGTCTGGGCTCCATCCGGAAAGTGCTTTGAGTCTCCCCCAGGAGCCAGCTGGGCCTGGGCTGGGCCGGTGAGTGGAGGCAAGAATCCAAGAGGGAAGAGGGGAAGAGTGCAAGGAGCCCGGGTGAGGGGTGCGGAGGAAAGCCCCCGCGGTCGGTCGCGGCACCGGCCGGGGCAGGGCCGGGGCAGGGCCGGGGCGGCGGGCGGGGCTGACCTCGGTGTTGGACAGCTGGTACCAGGGCTGCTTGCCGTAGGTGAAGATCTCCCAGAGCACCACCCCGAAGCTCCACACGTCACTCTCCGTGGTGAACTTGCGGTAGAGGATGCTCTCGGGCGGCATCCAGCGGATGGGCAGCATCGTGCGGCCCCCCACCTGCGGGCGGGCGGGGCGCGTCACTGCGGGGGCGGGGGGTGGGGGAAAGGGGGACCGCGCACCTGGTCCCGCGCCCCCGCCCCGTCATTAAAGATGAATGGAAGGGGCTCTGGGGCCGCCGCTAAGAGGGAAAAACCGACGGTGCAGTCCCTGTGCGCCCAGAGAGCGGAGAAGGCGGGCCCGGGAGGTAAGGGGCGGGGAGCCCAGAGCCAGACAGCCCGCGCCCCCACGCCGCCCAGGAAGAGGAGGGCGTGCCCGCGCAGGGGGTGGGGTCTGCAGTGCAGGGGGAGGGGCTGCGAGACTGGGCGGGGGGTGGGGGGCCTGCAGTGCCGGGAGGGGCCTCCGGGCTGGGCCCAAGGACCCTTACGCGGTAATAGTCCGTGCTGTAGATGTCCCTGCTCATGCCGAAGTCCCCGATCTTGACCACCAGTCCCTGGCCCACCAGACAGTTGCGCGTGGCCAGGTCCCGATGCACGAAGTGCAGACCTGCCAGGTACACCATCCCCGCAGCGACCTGGCTAGCAACGGCCAGCAGCTGCCCCAGGCCCAAGGGGCCCGGAGCCACGTCCTCCCCGCCAGCCAGCAACTTGGCGTCGGGCCCATGGGACCTGCCAAAGAGTGAGGGAGAGAGGGTGGGCTGGGGAGGGAGCCCTCAAGAGGCTGAAGACCCAGATCCTGGGGAGCTGGGGTTGAAGGCAATGGGGGACTCCAGAGAAGGGAGGAGGGAAGGAACAGGAAGAGTGTCTGCAAGGCCTGGGAGGGGGGCCGCCAGGTGGGCCACCTCAGGAGCCTCCCCCACTGCCCCCACTTCCCACACTTCCCACATCCCCCTAGCCCCCCAGGTCACCTCCTTGAACTCTGAGCCCAGCATCCAGGTTCCCACTGGCCCCTGCCTCTCTTGCCCATGGATACCTCCCACTCTGTCCTCCAGATGCTTAGCTTCCCCTAAGTCTGCCCCTGCCTCCATGAAGGAAAGCTTCCCACCCAGGCTCCGAACCTGAAGCCTGGGGGTCCTCCTGTCTCTCTCCCCTTCGCCCTCAATGTTCAGCCTCAATGTTCAGAATGGGATCCTTCTTCTTTTCAAGTTTCCAGGATGCCTGCCACCTCCCACTGCCACCACTTCAGATCATTACTTGATCACCCAGCTCCATTCCCCAGATATTCCTTCTTCTGACTCCAGCCCGAGCCAGTGGCTTTGTGGGTACTGCCCCTTCCCACAGGCCAACTTTCTCATCTCTTTATTTCTTCCTTTATGGCAGAGGCTTCCTAAACACCTCCGGTGTGCCAAGCACCGGAGCTACAGTAGAGAATGGGATACAGATAAATAGGGGCACCTGATGGGCACTCAGGCTAGGGATGAAAGAAGTCAGAGGAGACTTCCTGGAGGAAGAGACATTTAAACTGAGACTCAAGGGACGCCTGGGTGCCTCAGTGGTTGACTATCTGCCTTTGGCTCAGGGCCTGATCCCAGAGTTCCAGGATCCAGTGCTACATCGGGCTCCCTGCAGGGAGCCTGCTTCTCCTGCATATGTCTCTGCCTCTCTCTCTCTGTGTCTCTCATGAATAAATAAATAAAATATTAAAAAAGAAAAAGAAAAGAAAAAAAGGGGGCACCTGGGTGGCTCAGTCTGTTAAGCATCTGTTTGCCTTCAGCTCAGGTCATAATCCCAGGGTCCTGGGATGAAGCTCCACATCAGGCTCCCTGCTCAGTGGAGAGCCTGTTTCTCCCTCTCCCTCTGCTGCTCCCCCCAACTTGTGCTCTCTCTCTCCCAAATAAATAAACAAAATCTTAAAAAAAAATAATAAACTGAGACTCAAACCCTGAAGAAAAGGGGTGAATAAGCCATTTAAAAGCATCAGAGAGAAAAAAAAATTAAAAAATAAATAAAACATCAGAGATGGGCAGCCTGGGTGGCTCAGTGGTTTGGCGCCACCTTCAGCCCCGGGCATGATCCTGGAGACCCGGGATTGAGTCCCACATCAGGCTCCCTGCATGGAGCCTGCTTCTTGCCCCCCCCTTGAATAAATAAATAAAATCTTAAAAAAAAATAAAAGCATCAGAGACAGAGAGGTAGGTGAAGTGGCTGGGAGGGAGACCTGATGTACCAGGCAGAGGGAACTGTAAGTGCAAAGGCCCTGGAGTGAGAAGGAACAGATAGGCTTCCTAGGGAATACCTTCCAGACTCATCCAGGAGCCTTCATGATTCCCTCCTTTGGGTCCCTATATTCTATCCAGTATTGAGAGCCACTTCTCCCACATCCTGGGCCCCAGATGGTGGCATGTCCCTGGCCTGCATCCCAGGCACTCAGCACTGAGCCGATGCAGTGTCTGGTGAGCAAGGGAAGGGCCTCCTGTCTGGCTTCCTGTTGACTCCAGTCTACTGAGCCCAATGGCTCCACGCTCATCATGGCGTCTCCCATCACCTCCCTCCTGCTCCCCACTGCCACTGGCTTCTCCTCCCCCTCCACAGACCTCTTAAGGTCTCCCCCAACTGAATTCTGCAGCCTGTGTGAGTGACCCTTCACTCCCAAAGGGGTGTTTGGAGACCACATCACGACCATGAACTGGACAGTCACACAGCACTTTCTCATCCAGAACCACAGACCCCACTGAACCTCTTCTGGCAGGGAAACTGAGGCCAGAGAGATAGGCTACTTGGCTCAGCTAGGAGCTCACAGCTGAGTGTAAGCCTGGCCCTCCCCCTGCCTGCCTCACATCTCACACTGTCCCATCCTGGGGAAGGCGGGGATTCTTACCCAAGAAGGACTCAACAAAGGGAACCTGTGACTATTGCAGCCAGGGGTTGAGAGGAGACCATACTCCACCCTGGGCCATTTATTACCTGTGTGCCCCTGGGCAAGCCACTTAAGTCTCTTCTGTGAAACGGGCAGATTTCTTGACACTATTAAAATTATCCGAACAGGGCCACCTGGGTGGCTCAGTGGTTGAGCAACTGTGTTTGGCTCAGGTCATGAGCCCAGGGTCCTGGGATCGAGTCCTGCATCGGGTTCCCCACAGGGAGCCTGCTTCTCCCTCTGCCTATGTCTCTGCATCTCTCATGAATAAATAAATACATAAAATACTTTAAAAATAAAATAAAATAATTGGCACAAACTAGTAAACACATCAGCATTGTTCTGTCCAAAGCAAAAGAAATAAATTTTTAGTGACTTTTTTCAAGTAAAAATTGCCAGACACGCTTGGAGACTATGAAGAATACATATCTATTTACATTATTATACAGATAAATGTGTCCAAGCACAGGCTGACACAGGTGGAAGTGAGGGCATGAGAAGAGTGTCTGGAACACGTGTTATTGTTGCCACACCTCTCTAAGCTGTCAACCCCCCACAGGCCTGGCTTCTGCGCGCCACCGGCAAACGCAAAGACACTCCCTGCAAAGCCACTGTCCCAGAGCACAGCTCCTGATTTCTGCTAGTGCCATCCACTGACCACCGCCACTCTGTCCTTTGCACATTCACACCTGGGGGACAGGATGAAACCCCCTCTTGGTTTGACGGATGATCAAGGATATGCTTTCAGGGAAGAGGCAAGGGAGCTCAGAGCCAGAGGCCAATGCGGGGCCAGGCAGTCATACCGAAGGAAGCGGTTGAGGTCACCGTGTCGCATGTACTCAAAGACCATGAGCAGTGGGCGGCCCTCGGTGCAGACCCCAAAGAAGCGCACGATGTGCTGGTGCTGCAGCATGGTGAGCAGCTGGGCCTCCCGCTGGAAGTCCTGCCTGGCGCTCTCGGACACCTCCTTCAGCGCCTGGATGGCAGGGGTGGGCAGGACAGGCTGAGTTCGGCCCACCCCCTCCTCCCCACACCCAAGATGGCCAGACCCCACATTCCACCCCCAAGCCTGAGCACACAGTCCTGGAATGATGGCGCTCCGAGAGGTGGGACCCTGGCCAGCAGTACTTCGTGGACCAGGTCTTACCTTGACAGCCACTAACATCTTGTCCTGCTCGGGCAGCAGGTTGTGGCACTCAGCAAGGAAGACCTTCCCAAAGGCACCTTCACCCAGCTCCCATTTGAGCACAATGTCCTGGCGCTTGATGTGATGAACACCTGCCGAGAGGCATGCAGGATCGGACCAGAGCCCCCATCCTGGCTTGGGAAGGAGTGGGTGGGGCCAAGCCAGGACTAGCTAGTAGGCTTGGGTGCCAGCCAAGGGGGTGCCTGGGGACTGAAACTGAGCCTTTGTGCATCCCCAAGCCCCATGCTGTGGTGTAGACGGGTAAGGAGTGGGGAAGGGAGGGAAGGCTTTCTCAGGCCTGGGGTGGACAGAGATGATACAGGGGCTTCTACACACCCCCCGGGGCTCACCCCCACCCTTGACCCAGGACAGCTCCTCACAGGCATCACTGAAGTATTGTGGGTTCTCAATGATGTGACCTTGGAGCCCAGAGCCTTTGCCCTCAGTGGGGGACAAGGAGCTGCCACCTAATGTCATGAAATGCAGAGACATGGCCAGTCCGTCCTCTGGAGCCAGCACCACTGCGCCTGGGGGAGAGACACAGCCATTCAGAGTGATCACAACGCAGGGTCCCAGGGGAGGGGAGAAACAGAGGAGGCAGGCAGCCAGCAGGGGAAGGCAGGGCACTATGGCCCCTATGGCTCCTGTGCAGCCCCAGGCCCTGGGGGCCACCATGGACCCCCCCACCCCTGGAGAGCTCAGACCTCCCAGACCCACTTAGTGTTTGACTGCCATCTAGCCACCAATGAGCAGCTGCTGCCTGACCCTCCCCCAGCCCGGGCCCCAACGTACACACTCATACCCACAAGCCAGGGTCCCGGCCCTCATAACCCAGCCGGGTGTAGGCACCCCCATGTGGAAGACAGAGCCGGGGAGAACCCACAGGAAACACAGGCAGCAGGACAGACTGATGGACAGACTGGCAGACAACCCGATGCAGCAGCACTCCTACTCACGGTTGCCCCCAAATTTGTTCCTCCGTCCACACTTATTGAGTGCAAGGAAGAGTGTAGAAAGGAAGAGGCAGGCAAAGACAGCCAGGCCCACAGCCACGGAGACCTGGCAGGGGTTGGGGGGTGGGGGGCAGACCTGGAGCTTCTCCTGCACCCTCCGAGCACCCCCACAGCAGCAACGACTCTCCATCCCGCATGCTCCCCACCCAAGACCTGCCTCCTCCTGCCCTGGCACCCAAGACCCTGGCTGTGGGGGTGGCTCAGGCCACATGGTCCGAATCGTCACGCTCTCACCAGAAACCACATGTGGGCAAGCCACTAGCCCAGCCTCCCAATCCCAAGTCCAAGTCTGAGACCGGTTTCCTCCTCTCATGCTCACCCCAAAAGGGGTTTCGTCCTTCTTCTCCACTGGGTCTCCAGACGTGCTGTTAGTGTCTGTGGGGACACAGGGCATGGAGAGTGGGCCTTGGCACATGGGGTGTCTCCTGCAGCAGCTCCCCCCAACCCACCCCAGCTGAGCCCTCAGGGGTCAGGTCAGCTGGGCCCTCTGCCCAGCCTTGGCTTCAGGAACCACACAGAACCTGCCCCCCCACCCCAGCCTGGGTACTCACCCACTGGCGAGAAGGAGACTGCAGGGGGAGGAGGAGAGAAAGCAGTCAGATGGGGGGGCAGATGGAAGTGAGTCCCCCCCACCCCACTCATCCCTTCCTAGGGCAGGAGGGCAGCTGGGCCTCATCAAGGAGAAGGCCATGGACACCCTGGTGCCCAGCACCCCCAGTTGGTGGCCGAGCCCAGGGCTTCAGGGCTCCCAGGGCTCAGGGAAGGCAGGGCAGGGTCACAGCCCGACACAGGAACTCAGGGCCCCTCTCTGCCCAGGACTGGGCACTGAAGCCTGTAGGGTGAGGACCAGAGCAAGTGGACCAGGCCTCCCCCGACACCTGTGGCTGTGCCCAGGGGCCACCAGGCATGGGGGTCGGGGTGGCCCTCGCACCGGGGATGGGGTCCTCGGGGTTGAACTCGAAAGGGTTGTCCATGAAGGCAGCCATGACAAAGGCGGCAGCCCGGCCAGAGGGGTTGGCGGCCAACAGCGTGTAGTTGCCGTTGTTGACATGGGTGGGCTGGTTGAGCCGCAGGCAGCCGTGCCGCACCGTCTCGTTGGCCACCGGCTCCAGGAACTCAGTGAAGATGAAGCTGGTCTCGTTGAGCACAGAGCCGTTGAAGAGCCAGCGCAGAGAGGGCGCCGGCTGCCCATCCACCGAGAAGGGGATGCACCAGTGATGCAGCTCCACCGCCTCATGCAGCTGCACGCTGGCCGGGACTGTGGACCAGAGAGGGTGACAGCCAGGCATCAGGGAGCAGCTGGCGGGGACCCAGAACGGACCTGACAAGTCTCGGGGTGGGGTGGGTAGAGCCAGAAATCAGGTGGTGGGCCTAAGAGAAACTGGCCAGCGGGCCTGAAGAAATACACAAGGAGGGATCTTTTGAAGAAAGTTGACAGTAAATCTTAAATAAACCAGGCAGCAGGTGTGTACAATTCAGAGGCTTCGAGAGCCCCCGGGGGAAGTGGAGTGCCGCCTTTTGGATAAGGGATCCAGAAAAATGAAGTGCAATTGAGCTTAAGAAGCTCAGGAGAAGGCCTAAACATCAAACAAGCAAACAGTATGTAGTTTAAAAGCTTCTGGAAAAAGAATACGGGTTTGAAATAGACCCAACCTGACTCAGCCAGGAAGGGAAGGAAGGGCAACTGCCCCCATCAACAGAGGTGAATCTCACAAATATAATGTTGCTCAAAAGAAACTAGACCCAGAGGGCAGCCCGGTGGCTCAGTGGTTTAGCACCACCTTCAGCCCAGGGTGTGATCCTGGAGACTCGGGTTCAAGTCCCACGTCAGGCTCCTTGCATGGAGCCTGCTTCTCCCTCTGCCTGTGTCTCTGCCTCTCTCTCTCTCTCTCTCTGTGTCTCTCATGAATAAATAAATAAAATCTTTAAAACACACACATACAAAGAACTAGACCCATAATAATACTTGCAGTAGGATTCCCTCTCTATAATGTACAAGAACCAGCGAAGCCAAACTGATAGGGAAGCTCACGTGTGTAAAATTCTTTTTAAAAGCAAGGAAACGATTATCACAAAGTCAGGATGGTGCGGAGAAGGATGCGGAGAGGAAGGGAAGGTGTTCTGAAGAGCCAGAGAACAATTACTGTTTGAAGTGTCTATGTCTTATGCACATATCTATGTTATATTTCACAATTAAAGAAGAAAAATTGTGTGACGTATAAGATTCAAGGTAATTTTTTTGGCAGACCTAGGGAAATTAGGCAGTGAGACTAAGGAAGAGCTCAGAAGGGGCATTTCTTCTTTCAAAATTTGGACGGACAACGAAAGTGCTCCAAAGGGGCAGGCATGCGCGTAACTCAGCAGAGAGCAGCGGGAGCAGCCAGGCAGCTGGTGCCGAGGGCCTCAGGTAGCAAGACTTGGGCAGGGGGCCAGAAAGAAATCCATCCCTGTCCCTCTGGCCTTGACGAGCCCCCAGGACTTCCCCACAGGATCAGGTTTTCATGGGAATCTGGAAACAGCTGGGTGGGAGCAGCTGTGCAGACACATATCCCAGCCCCTTCCTCCAGACCCCGACCCTCAGAGCCTCTTTCCAGGGAAGAAGGAAGGGGGTACAGGGTGGGGGGAGGTCACTGGGACTCACAGGAGACGTTGACCTGCACAGAGACTTCGGCCCGGCCCACATCATTCTCTGCCCAGCACGTCACATTCTTCCTATTGAGGTCACTGGTGACATTGGCCAGGGTCAGCCCCAGGGATGGCAGGTCCCCAGATTGCTGGGTCAGGAAAGAGAAGGGAAAATGAGGAAGAGTGACCACAGGCTTGGGTATGGAGGCAGGGGGGTGGAGCTGATATGTTTGGGGTACTCCTATGGCTTCAGATGGAAAAGAGAGGAGGAGTGAGGGGAACGGGGGTGGGGGAGGAGGGGGAAGGGGTAGAGGAGAGAATATAGCAGGGAATGTACCCCCGTCCTTTAGGGCTCATTCACAGACTATCTCCCGGAACACGTATTTAATGATCTGAAAAATCTAGAACATGACCAGTAACCTCAAAACAAGCACAGAATACCCTGAACCAGAACCACTTCTGAGAAGCTGAGTAGATGTCAATAATCCCAAGTATCAAATAGACACAACTTGTTGGACAAATCAGCTAGGATCTCACCACCAGCTCATGCTTGTTTTACACCCAGTTCTATCAGTCTCAGCCCAAAGGATACCAGAAATATGGAGCTGCCCTGATAGCAGATGAGGCAGCAGCGTCCTGACCCCCTTTGGTAGATGAACACGGAGAGTAAAGCTACAGGCAAACTGACTTGATTTTGAATCATCATCGGAAGACTGAATCAGGTTCAGATTCTCTTCTAAGAAACTGTGGCGGTGTGCCAGTTACGTGACCTTAGGACAATTCCCAATCTTGCTGAACCACAGTTTTCTTGTTTTGTAAGCTAAAGAGGTAGACAAATGATCCTTTGACACTTTAGGAAGCTATTTCCATAAAATGATGGAAGTCAATGGAGCACTGCACAAATATCATTTATCTGGAAATTTCAGAAATGTGGAAACCTTTGAACCAGGGCCAGAGGAGGTGAATCTTCCCTGGGCTTCCACTGGAAGTCGGAAGTTCCTCTCTCTAGGCTCTTGTGCAAGCTCCAGCTTCCAGCCTCCTCCAGGGGAAGCCCTGCCCTGCCTCAAGCTTCTCTCTGCTGTCCTGTCCCCACCAAATCACTCTGGGTGCAGGGCAGCTCATCAACTCTAGGCTTTGAGCTGCTCCGCCACCTTCCACTCTCCTGAGGGTGACCAGCCTCCCCTGCCTTCCACTGAACCCAGCTGAGCGTGACTTTTCTATAGGAAGTTTCTAGAAAACAGAAGTGGTAGCAAACACGGAAATCTCTCAAAGAGAAAAGCAAAACCCTGGAATTTCCCAAACCAGCTGAGCAGAGGTCTCTCCACAGACAGTCACAGCTGGCCTCTCGCCTCTGCATTGTTCCCTTTCCATCACTCACTCTCGGTGGCTTTGCGCTGTGGTAGGGAAGGAACCACTCAGTGGCTCATGGTCCTCCCACCGTGTCTGGGTCCCCTGCTCCAATGGTTCCTCCTCCTATGATATTGTTCCAGGGGCTTCCGGCAATTCTGGGGGTGGGCCCCTGCCCCAAGAGAGGGCCTCCAAACTGAGCACACTGGCCCTGCATGTCAACCCATGTGGGGCCAGCTTTTTGGGTGAGCACGGCCTCTTGTCTGCCTCTGCTAACCTTGTCAACAAGGCCTCAGCTGTGGCTACCCACGGCTGCCCATTGTCAGCCTGAGCACAAAGAGCAAGGCACAAGAAGATGCCCAAAGACACGTCTGCGTGGCAGAGATAGCAGCCAGAGAGTGTTCAGGGGCAGCGGGACTTCAGAGGGCATCCTGTCCACCTCCTCAGTTGATAGGCAGGCAGGATATCAAAAGGTCATCACATCCACCTCCTCAGTTGACAGATAAGAAAACCAAAGTGCAGGCAGATTAAAGGATTTTTTCCAAAAGTCGGTCCAAAATTAATTACTGAGAAAACTGGACCCAGACCTGGACTTTCTTTACTAATAAGCTCATTATACACCCAAGAGGATGCTGCTTCCAGAATCTCCAGAGAGAGATGGGAAGGACCCTGAGAAGGCAGCTGGATGCAGGACCACAAACACTGTGCGCTCTCCCTCTGGTCCTGTTCCCTTGTCTAGAAAGCGGTGGGTGGGAGGGATGGCCTGTGGGTTCAGGGACTTTCTGTCTGGCAGCCAGCCCTGTGTTCCCAGGCAGGCTCCGGGGTCCCCGCTGGGCCGGCGCCCACCCTGAGGGCCTGTGTGTGCCTGTGGGACACAATGGGCCTGAGCCCATGGGTGGAAACTATATCTGCCCCTCCCCCCGAGCTCTCCGTGCTTCTTACACGCTGTGTCTCTTTTCCTATCTCTGCCCCCTGTGCCCTGTCCAAGCCTCTTCGGGGAGAGGCAAAGAGGGGGAACAGGGACAGGCGGTGAGGGGCTTCTTACCGTCACTGTGGCCAACTCCTCGACCTCTGGGAGGATCCAGCCGGCCCGCTCCAGGCCCCGCCCCTCCACCTGGCACTGCAGCAACACATCATCCCCCACCTCCACCGACGCATTGGGCATCTGGACCTTCAGCACCGGGACGCCTGGCCGCCCAGGATGGCAGAGGGGTGTGAAAGCAGGAAGTGGTCTCAAAGCCCGAGCCCAGGGCAGGGCTTCCTCTCCAGCACCCCAGGGCCCTGGTGCCCCTACTGGCCACACTAAACACCCTTCAGCCTTCAGGCCCCAACTCTTGCCAATGCCTGTTTCCCAGTCCCTGGGCGGCTGGCTTCTCAGGCCCAGCACCTGCCCTGCTCAGTGCTCTCTCAGAAAGCATGCAGCTGCCCCCGCCCCTCATGCCCACCCCCTCCTCCCTGGCACCTACCGCAGCTGGCATTGGACAAGAGGGCCAGGGGCCCCTGTCCGGGACACTGCAGCCTCTGTCCACGCACTCCACCCAGCCCTTCCTCCTCCCAGCGCAGCAGCCAGTGGAGGGCACAAGAACAGTGTAGTGGGTTCCCCGACAGGACCCTGTGAGTGTGGGGGACACCAAGAGAGTCAGAGAGACAGGGCAGGTGCTGGGCCTGAGAAGCCACAGAGAGTGAAGCACCATGGAAGAGGGGCATGCAGCCAGGCCGCAGGGTGGAACATCTAGAAGTGAAGGGAGGGGGCCCGGAAACAAGGCGTTATGACAAGAATTAGAATCCAGGAAGTCCGGGAGCCAGCTGTGGGCTACTTGGATTCCCTTGCCCCAGTGCTCTCCTCAGGAAGCCAGGCCAGGTGAGGACTCTGAGCAGAATGGCAAAGACAGAAGGGCACATCTTTGGAGTGACCCAGAGGCCTTAGGGGCCAACTGCGCACACACAGACCACCACTGTCCCCATCGGCCCCATATGCAGGGGTGCTGGCAATGTGGGCAGATGTGCCCACATGGACAGGTGGGCCTGGGTCTGCTCCTGGCCCCCAGCTTTCTGAGCACATGAGGCATCAGCCACCAGCCAGCTGTCCTCCAACAGCCTGGCTGCCCCTAGGGCAGCTGTCCCCTCTAGCAGGCCTGCAGCCTCTTTGATGGGGGTCACGGGCATGTGCAGCGTCCCCATCTCAGCTCACAGCCAAACACACAGTCCCCAAAGAGCACCCCCACACACATAGCTCCACATGGACACAGTGACACACTGCCCCCAGAGGTACAAGTGCGTTCACACACGCGCACGCGTACACACACACACACACACACACACACACACACACACACACACCACTGGCCCCTGGAAGCCCCTCACTTACAGCTCCTGCAGGGGGAGGCCCTGGACGGTTTTCCAGGACAAAGACTCCAAAGCATTGAAGGAGAGATTCCTGTGGTAGTTGAGATAGAGACAGCAGCCTTGAGCCACAGACATCGCTCTGACCCAGGGGAAGGGAGGGAGGAGGAGGTACAGCCCACTGACATCTGGCTTCCCCACCCCTACCCTGGCAACTAGAACCAGCCAAGGAGGCACCTGCTCTGGGTCAGGTTAGGCTCCTGGGGTCCCCCTCTCCTCCCTGGAACAGCAAGGGTTAACCCCCTGAGCCCCCTCCCCAGACCCCAGGGAGGGGGTCTCAGGGAACAGCCTGCTCCCCTCTCCCCCACCCCTGGCCCCAGCTGGCAAAGTGCTGAGGCCCCAGCTGGGGGAAGGGGCTCCATCTGTGCTCCCCTAACAGAGCCCAGGATGGGCCAGAGGAAAGGGGGTGGTGACCAGGATCTCCAAGCACTTCCTCAGCTCACCCACCTGCTTCCTTCTCCCACTCCAGTTCCCCCAACCCCTGGCTGCAGACAAGGAAAGAGGACCAGCTTCAGGCCACACAGCGAGCCAGTTAGGCGCCCTGTGCTACTCGCCCCACACCAGGCTGCCACTCCTGGGGGCTCTCCTTCAGGCACCTGCCCTGGGCCTCTCTGTGCCCAGCTATCCTACAGTTTGGGGGGCTGAGCTGGAGCGGCATGACCACACAGGTATCAGAGAGTGCCCAGTCTCGCACCAGACAGAGCAGGACATGTCTTGCCACGTACATCTGTGTGACCTCAGCCCAGAAATGTCATCTCTGCGATTCTAGAATCCTCTATAAACAGGGCTGACACTCTCTCTCCCCATGTTGATTGTGAAGATGCATGGACATAAGTATTGTGAGTATGCATTTTTAAGTGAAGCCTCAGTGTGTAGTCAGTGACGTAACTAACATCACCTTTCTTGTTGTTGCTAAGTCACTGGACACAGCAGAGACTTCAGAGCACCCCGCACAACTGCATGGATGGCAGGCCCCCACCACCCTTCTGTCTGTCTGCCTGCCGGGGTAAGAAGGAGGAGCTGACCTGGCCTTAGAAGGCCAGGAAAGGGAGCTGCCAGGGACCCCAAGAGTCTCTCCTTTGGAGGTCTCTCCTGTATACCATCTGTGGAGGGGCCGTGTGACTCCCAGGAGCGGGGAGGGTAGCTGGTGGCACATCTGATGCCCCAGCTCCCAGGCTATCCCGGGGGCTAGGGAGGGGGTGGGAGATGGAGTCCCGGCCAGAACCTGGAGCACACTCCTGCCCCTTGCTCCCTATGGTCTGGTGTATGTGTGGACTCCAGGAAGAACAATTGGGGCAGGTGCCCATGAGACGTGTCCCTGTAGCATGAAGCATGGAAGCGAGGCAGCAAAGACCCTATCGCTGATGGGGGTGGGAGCCGAGAGCACTAGTGTCCCTGAAGGAGATGAGGGGAAGCCCCAGGAGAATGGGAGAGGCCATGTCCCTGACCAGGCTGGGGTCTTCAGACCCTACCCCTTCAGTTGGGGGTAGGAACCAAGCCCAGCAGCCACCCATGTCTGGGTGTCCTCCCACTCCCTCTGCCCAGTCCCAGCCACTCACAGGCGACGGAGCCGAGGAGTGAAATGGAAGGCGTCGGGTGCCACAGAGCGGAGCCCACTCTTAACGATGGTGCTGGGGAGGGTGCAGCAGCAGGTCAGCCCACAGGGCCCCCCTTTCTGGACCCCACCTCTCTGCCCATCCAGACCCCGGCCCCCAGTGCTGAGCCCTGGACCCCCTTGATCCCCCACAACCCTGGACCCCCCATTCCCCCACAACCCTGGACCCCTCCTCTCTGCCCACACCAGACCCTGGCCCCCATGCCTGAGCTCTGGACCTCCTACTCCCCTAAACTCCAGACCCTGCGTCTATGCCCACACCAGACCCAAGCCCCCAGCCCTGAGCCCTGGACCCCCTCCATCCCCCACAGCCTCTCCAGCTACCTTGGGCCCCAAAAACCCCTGAGCTTTCTGCTTTCCTGCAGCCCCTCCATTCTCAACCTCCCTGAGTCGCTGATCCCCCAGGCCCTGTGCTGTCCCCACACAGTGACAGTCAGCCCCCTCACAGGTCTCTCAGCATCCCCAGGCCCTTCAGGTGAATGGCATCCAGATGCTGCAGATGCTCTTGGTTGTCGATGTAGCTGCGGGGAAAGAGGGTGGGAGTCAGGGGCCCAGGCCCACATCCGCCCACCTGCCTCACGATACACATGCAGGTGCATGCACACATATTTACCCAGTCACACACACCCTGGTGCATACACATATACACAGTGACACACGTGCATGCAGGCATGCATCCTCACACCGTTACACGGCCACACTCACACGTCTCATGTGTGCACACAGTCATGCACATGCACACACAGGCATAAACACACACGCAGAGATACACCTCTTCTTGCATGTTCACACACGCACTTGTGTGTGCACGGACCAAGGTGTGCACATCAGCATGCTTACACATCACACATGGACATGGTGTACATATATGTCTCATGTGCACACACGGATTCACATTCATAAACACACAGAAGCCCATTCTCAGCTTGGGGTTCTGCTTTTTTACACAGGGCCTCCCCTATACATGCTCAGAGATGGGTGTCACACTAGAACGCTCACTGCCACAGAGAATCAAGACTCACCAGAGCCACTGCCCCCACAGCACAGAGGGGACTCTGTGGTCATGCAAGGATGTGTGTACCCAGACACGGGGTCACTATCTGGGTTGCCCCCCACTGCGGCACATACACACACACACACACACACACACACACACACGCTCACTCACACACAACCTCAGAAAGACAGGCCCCTCCCTACTCTCAGGCAGCCATCCCTACCACCCCCTTCCACCCTACAGCAGTACAGCGAGAGGCTCAGAGGCTGCCCCAGGAGGGACCCAAGAAGGGGAAGAGGGGCACTGGGAGCGGCACCCAGGGAAGGGGTGGGGGGTGAAGGGGCCCAGACAGGCTAGCTTACATGGCAAGATAGTGATGGGAAGGCTCAGGGGAGGGGGGAGGCAGGGCAGAAAAACACAGAGAAAGTGAAACAGAGACTCCGAGAAAGAGATGATGAGCAAGAAGAGACTGGCAGAGAGAGAGACTGGTGAGAGAACAGACAGAGATAAGGACAGAGACACAGAGATAAGGATAGAGCTCAGGAGAAAGCCAGGTAGGGAGCCGGACAGGAGGACAGGAGGATGCACACGTGGGGATGGAGGCTGCTGACGCCCTGGGCCCTGCCCAGCATCTGGATCTGGCACGCCATGGAGTTCCTGGGAACTCGGGTGCCCTGCAATGGCATGTCAGTGTACCCCTACACACGCACACACGCACACATGCACACATCACACTCGCCAGGGGCCCCTGACTCACTGCCTGTTCTCAGAACTCTCTCCTCTCACTCTCCTTAGCTGGAACGAGGAACAGTCCCAGTGACCTCTCCCCCTCCCCCTTCCCAGCCTGGGCCCCAGCAGCAGAGCCAGGTAGGGGGTCCTCCACTGGGAGGCTTAGAGAGCAATCTCCAGTGACTGGGGCCAGAGCCGGTCCCTGCTCACAGGGTTTAGAGCTGTAGGGACCCAGGGAGGGGTGGCGGCTGTGTGCAAGCTGTCAGGCAGCACACTCAAAGCTGCCTCATTCGTTTGGATTCATCATCAATCTGTCTTTTGAGTCCATTATCTCCTCGTTAGCTCTGCGGGTGAGGGAGGAGGAGGGGATGGGCAGGCAGAGGCAGGGGGTCAGGCTGCTGCCCCACCCAGAGGAACCTCTTGGCTCCCCACCCTGCATGCCTCCTGGTCCCCAGCCCAGCCGGTCCACTCCCCCCCCCCGCCCCCTCCCCTGCTGGGGTTGGACCCACTTGGGGAAGGGAATGGGAAAAGAGCTCTGATGAGGAACATTCAGGATTGGGGCCCTGGTATGAAGGCACAGGGGACTGGGGAGGACTGGGCTGGGGGTAGCAGCCCCTCCCATCATGCAGAACCCTAGGCCCAGACCCAGACAAGGCCATCTCCTCTCTTCCTGGTCTCCCTAGGGCCATTAAAGAGAGAGACTGAGGACCTTCCCGTTAATTACCACGAGATACCAGAGTAACTCACTGCCAATTATCTCAGGCTACTCAAGTAACTTCCAGACAGTGATGGTTCCCACCTCGGATGCCTTCCAACCTGTCACCGTCACCGCATGAGGCCAGGGTTCCTTGACCACCCTCTAAGTCCCAGGCGGCAGGAGGGGGATTTTTCTAGCAGTTCCTCCCCTCTTCTCAAAGTCTTGCTGGCCTCATCAGCTACATAGAATACTCGAGTATTTTCCAGGCATCACCATGTGATGCTCAAGTACCTCTAGGCCAATTATTACAGAACACTCCCATAGGTTTCACCAGCTGCTAAGAAGTACTCCAGTATTTTGTAACCAATTACTGCAGGATGTCAGAGTACTACAGAATGCTGGAGTTTTCTCTTAGTTTGGAGCCCTGAAAAGAGGAGAGTCTGTCAACAAGAGCCCTGGCTCTCGGCCTCAAAGAGGGGGACAAGGTGGAAAAGGAGATGGGGTCAAGAAAGCTAGAAGTCTCATTTTCTACATCCAAATCAAGGTATAGTGGGGATGAGAAATGGTGGAAATGCGGAGAGGAGAGCTCAGGCACCAAGCTATGCCTCCTCACCACCTCCCACGTATTGCAATTAAATCCCCAGTTCCAGAGGCAAGAGTTGGTGTTGCCAGGTCATGGCATGGAACGGGGTAGGGACCAGCTTCCCCCTTAAGGGGCTAAGGCGGTAAGGGTGCCAAACAGTGGGGTTCTCCGCAGCTAACCAACCCCCCCTCCAGGAGGCAGAGCTTGGACTCCTGTCTGATCTCCGGAAGGCTGCTTCCAGATGGCTGGGCTGTCTCAGATCTGGTCCACGGACAGCCCCTTGCCCCAGCTGCACCGAGCACTAGGCACGGTCCAGAGGGTCATTGCGGTGGTGGCCGAGAGCCACGGCGGGCGGAGGTGGCCCAGGTGCAGCCTCTGGACCCCGCCAGCCAGACTAGTGTCCGCGCCCTCGGGGCACGGCTCCGCCCGCCCGCGCCCGTCCGCCCACCCGCCCGCGGGACACTCACAGCTCCGTCAGGTTCTCAACGCCTGGCAGGCGGTGGAGGCTCTGCAGGGCCCCGGCCCGGGTGCAGCGCAGCCCCGAGGGGCCGTGGGGGCAGCAGACATCGGGGCAGGGCGCGGCGCCCGCGGACGCCAGCACCAGCCAGGCCAGCAGGCTGCCAGGCCCCGCCGCCCCGTGCCCGCCCCGCTGCCCAAGCCGTCCGCCTCGCAGCATCGCGCCGGCGGGCAGCCGTCCGTGCGCTCCCAGCCGCGGCCGCCGGGCCTCCCCAGACACGTGCGCCCGCCGCGTTAAAGACCGGGCCGCCGGGAAAGGGCGGGGCCCGCGACCCGCCCCGCCCCGCCCTGCCCCCTCCAGCTCCACCTCCGCCACTCCGGTCCTGGCCCCCAGGCCGCCCCTACCCCTTTCTGGGGACCCCGAGCGCCCCCTCCCCCAAAACCCTCTGTCGCAGAAGGCACGCCTTGGAGGTCCTTGCTGGGGTGGGGGACTGCGGCTGAGAAGTTGATCCGTTATTTCTCCCAGCCTATGCTGCCCTTAGGGGGCGAGGAGATGACAGGGCAGGGGCAAGGTTACCGTCGGGGTCGTCCCAGCCAGCCCCGTCCCCCACCATCGTCCACCGCCCTCCCATCCCCCACCCCCGCCCTCAGATCTCCCTCCTCACGGTGCGCGCCCCGGGGGCAGTGTACGGTGTCACTTGGGGTAAATGAGGTGCAACACTCTCTAACCTTAGGAAGAAAGGGCAAGGGATCCCACAAGGACCGAACGCAGGATCTGGGGAAAGAAGGCACAGCCGAGGTAATGTGTCGCCCCAAAACAGCCCGGGAAGGGAGCCTAGGGAGCCGGACGCCCGCTTCCGGGAGAGACCACAGGGTGGCGCTGGAGGCCCGCGCGCAGAGGTGCGAGCTCCAGGGCGGGGGGAGCGGTCTGCAACCCCACCGGGAGGCGTCCCCGGCCCCAGCGACCCGCCCTGACCCCAGCCGGCCAGCGCCGGGCCCGGGCCGGGTGGGGTCCCGCCGGGCTGGGCTGGCATCGATCGCCGCCCTGACAAGAGCATCGATTTCTGCACGGAGAAATTAATAGATCTTCTCTTAGCTCCTCGGACCCGGGAGCCGCCCGCGGGTGGAGCTGGGGACCCGTCGGTCCTCGAGGGCCGCGCACCCGGAAAGCCCCGGGATCCCCAGCGCCTCCCGCCTCGCGGGCCTCGGTGGCTGAAGGAGCCCGCCGGTCTCAAGCGGGGAGGGCCGGTAAGGGCGAGCAAGAGGGTCCGGGAGGAGGGACTCGGGCAGGGAGAGCAGGGGGGCCGCAGGGAGAGCGCGAAGCAAGCCCTCGGAGGGCGAGAGGAGCGGTTGGCCCTTCGCCAGGCTCCCAGCGCAGGCCGTCCTCCAGCTCCGAGACAGGGACAGACAGACCGACGGCAGCGGGCTTGGGAAGGCGACCGGACAGAAGCGGGCGCACAGGATCTCGGTTGTGGCGAGGGACTTGGCTGGGATGGAGCCTCGCGCGAAAGCGGAGTGGCAGCCTCGGGGGCTGCGAGGGGCTCCGGCAGGAGAACGGCTTGCCGCCGGGTTTCCGCAGGCTCGCTCCGCCGGGTCCTGGCTGCCAGAGCCACCCAGCAGGTGTCAAGGCTCCGGGGCTGCAGAACTCCCCCTCCACCCCGCCCCCCCCCTCCGCTGGCAGCGCGGCCCCACGTGAGTGAGTCCGCAGGGGCAATGGGAGAGCTCGGTCCGGCCAACCATCCCCCTGTATTTTGGCCTTATTTCCCCAACAGACCTGTCCCCCCTCAGTTGTCAGGCTAAATATTTTGGCTCGGCGGGAAGGGCAGAGAGAGCCGGAGTTTCCAGCAAGCCAATCCGCTTGGCCCTGGAGCAGGGAGGGCGGGGAGCTGGGCGCGGCTCCCATGCCCCACAGATAGCCGGAGGAGGAGGCCCCCCTGCCCCTCCCGACTCTGGGCCCCCTGCGGCTGCGGGTGTGGGTCGGGGACGCTCTCTCCCCGCCAGTCCTCGCCGCTCTCCAGGGCAGGCTTCTGTGCTGCGCTTGCTCCGGGTTGGTAGGCCTCCTGGACTGCCTTTTGCTGCGCACCCCTGCTGCCTTCCTCCCTCTGGAGGCCTCTCTGCGGCTCCTATGCTGCCCTCAGCATCTCCACATCCAAGCTCATCCCTCTGTCTCTGAGCTCAGACTGAGTCTCTATCTGCACTGCCTGTCACTGTCTTTGCTGTATCTCTGTGTGGGATGCCCCCTTGGTGGGCCCCTACCCTTCCCTCCCTGCTGAAGCCCACATCTCTGTGGCCCTCAAGGCCTGCCAGACCCCTGCTCCTCCCTGGAGCCATCTGCAGAAGTCAGGACCGGGACAATGGCAGTGCCCAGTCTGTGCCCATGGGTCGCATGCCTGCTGGTGATCCTCCTCTCCTTGGGATTTGGCCTGGACACACTAGAGGGTGAGTCCCCCAACACTGTCTCCGGGAGCCCCATCTTCTCCCTCCCACATCCCCCAGCCAGCTGCGAAGCCAAACAATTGAGTGTCTAGACAGAACACATGTGTTTACCTCCTTGTAACATAAAGACTGGGGTTAGCTCTTGGAAGGACTTCCCACCAGCAAGGTCAATCAGCTCCCCAGATAAACATGGTTTCCTCTCAGTTCCCTCTCAGTTCCAATGTGAGAGGGGCCTTGACACAGAGAGATGAACAGATGTCCTCCATTCCTGCTTGTGGAACCGTGATCCCAGTAAGCCTCAATGAGAATGGCACAAGGGGGAGCATCTTGGGAGTCATTTCTAGAGCGACTGAATTCAACGGGCACAGGGATGGATGGGATGGGTAGCTGATAACTGGACATCATGAGGTAACTGAACCCATTATGCAGACAAGGAACTGAGGTCCAAAAGGTTGGGAGGGAAAGCTGGCCTGGGGTCCCTGGCACTGGCCCCAGGGCCTTATTCCCTAGCCCTCATACCTAGGGCCCATCCACTGGGAATGGGGGCTGCTTTTCATTAGTGCTGTGGGCCAGACACTTCCCAAGAGCAGAGTCTGGAAGGGGAGGACCATAAAGACCAAGTGGCCCTTGTAGGTGTTCGGAGAGCCTGGGTGGGGGCAGAAGCTGAGCATGCAGGTTTCAAAAGGAGAAGGATTAAAAGCATGCCTTTCCCCAATGCCACCATTCCCTTCCAGACTGAGGCCACTCAGGGTTCCAGTGCTCTGTGCCCACCTGAGGGGTCCTGGGACCCCTCAGACTCAGGGCTTCCTGGAGCAGGTCTAAGTCTCCCCTTCCTACAGAGACAGAGGGAAGATGCAAATGGGTTGGGGTGGGGGTGGTGGGTCCCCTGAAGAGTGCCAGTCAGGACGGCATTGCATGCAAGGACCAGCTCCTCCTGCTCACCCCTGCTCTCTTCCACTGCTGCGCTAAGGCAGATGCCAGCCAGGAGCACCGTTGTCAGGAGGGAAGCACATCCCTGGGAGGGGGTAGGGGCTGGCATGTGGTTGTTTGCTCAGGGAACCCAGATGTCCCGTTCCCAATGCTATGCACAGGGCCATGTCCTGAGGGGAGGCAAGCAAGGGTTAATCTGTGAAAGTCGTGGATTTGTTTTTCCAAATGACTCCCATCAGGGGAGCCCTAGAGAGGCAGGGGCATGATGGGAAGTGGCATGTGGGCGCCTTGTAGAGCCTGATTGGCCTTTGCCTGGAGGGCTACAAGTGTTTTCTCATCCTGTCTTGCACTTTTTGTGTGTGTGCTTGCTCAGACACACACACACACACACACACACAGTAACAGGGCAGAGCCAAGCACAGGGACCATTCACAATAGGGAGAAGATATGATGTAAGGCCCAGGGACTGGGCCTGGGTCTGTGGGAGATGCCGAGGGCCAGGCAGGAAGCAGGAGCTAGAGAGCCTAGAGGGCTTGAGTGGCCAGCTGAAGAATTCAGAGTTGAGTCTTCTGCCATGGAAGGAAGGTATTGACGGGAGCAAAGTGAGAGTGCATGGTCCAGGTACTTAGCCCACTTAGGGACTGGTCCTAGGGGCCTCAGGAAGAGAAGCCAGACACGCCCTGGTCCCCAGGAGAGATGTGGACTTGGAAACCAAATGTCCATCAATTCAAACCACAGTCCCTAAAAAAAAAAAAAAAAAAAAAAAAAAAAAACCACAGTCCCTGAGTGCCTGGTGGGTCCAGCTCTGAACTGGGAGCACCACGCAGGGACAGAGTGCTGACCAGCAAAGGCCTAGCCCTCCAGAGATCCACTCCCTAGAGGATGACAAAAATGTAGATGGCGGTTGTGGGTGCTAGAGCAAGTGCTACCTAGCCCAAAGGGGAAGTGATTAATTCAGGTCAGAGGATCAGGGAAGGTGGGCTTGACCTGCGGTTTTGGGACAGGAGCTGAGCCTGTGACCAGGCATCTAGCTCCCTCAGGCCGAGGAGGGAAGTGGGGTGTATGAAGCTCTGCTTTTCAGCCACAGAACTCATTCATTCGTTCATGAAGTATGGCCAGAGCACCAATTTTGTGCCAGGCACTATACCAGGCACCAAAGATATAGCAATGAGTTATACAAAGATACCTGCCCTTCTGGAGCTTCCAGTAAACAAAATAAGTCAATTATATATTAGCCAGTGTTAAGATTTAAGCAGAAAAATTAAGTAGGAAGGGGGGTTGGAAGTGTTTAAAAGGAGGGGTCAGAGATGACCTCATTGAGGAGGGGACATCTGCGGAGACTTAAAGGAGGTGAGGGACCTTTAGAGGGAACAGTGTTCTGGCCAGAAGGAACAGAAGGTGCAAAGACCCCAGAGCAGAAGCTTGACTGGCTTGTTTGAGGAACAGCAAAAAAGTCAGTGTGGCTGAAGAAAGGGAGGGGGCATGGGGTCAGAGAAGCTGTAGAGGCCTTGCCAGCTGAGGTAAGGACTTGAGCTTTCAGTCAGTCAGTCAGTGAGATGGGGGCCACCATGGGGTGGAGGAACAAGATCCAAACTGTTTTGAGAAGATCCCCTTGGCTCTACAGTGCAGAGCAGACGGGGCCGGGGGGACAAGGGTGGAAGTGGGGGGACCATCAAGGAAGCCACTGCTGCTTACCCAGGAGAAAGGGATGGTGCCAGCTGCAGAGGTAGTAACAAGTGGTTGGATATGCTGTCATTTAAAGGTTGAGCCCACAGGGTGGGGAGCAGAGGACAGGAGTCGAAGGAGACTCTGGATTCAGAGGAATGAAGTGGTAATGCCCTGAGGAGTGAGGCAGGCTGGGGAGGGAAGGGGAGCTCACGTTTGCCCACGTCCAACCTTCAAGCTGCCACGAGCCTCGAGCCTCGGAGACCCAGGGAGGAGGCCACAATAGAGCTCTGCTCCCAAGCAGGGTCCCCCTCCTCCAAAGCTGCCAGGGCAGGACCGGGTGCTCAGCCCACGGTGTGCTGATGGCTGCCTCTGACCTGTGCCCCCAGTGTGCCCCAGCCTGGACATCCGCTCAGAGGTGGCGGAGCTGCGCCGGCTGGAGAACTGCAGCGTGGTGGAGGGCCATCTGCAGATCCTGCTCATGTTCACGGCCACGGGCGAGGACTTCCGCGGCCTCAGCTTCCCACGCCTCACTCAGGTCACTGACTACCTGCTGCTCTTCCGCGTGTACGGCCTGGAGAGCCTGCGGGACCTCTTCCCCAACCTCGCGGTCGTGCGCGGCGCCCGCCTCTTCCTGGGTTATGCGCTGGTGGTCTACGAGATGCCGCACCTGCGGGACGTGGGGCTGCCAGCGCTGGGGGCCGTGCTGCGCGGGGCCGTGCGGGTGGAGAAGAACCAGGAGCTCTGTCATCTCTCCACCATCGACTGGGGGCTGCTGCAGCCCTCCCCCAGCGCCAACCACATCGTGGGCAACAAGCTGCGTGAGGAGTGTGCCGACGTGTGCCCCGGCGTGCTGGGTGCCACCGGCCAGCCCTGCGCCAGGACCACCTTCAGTGGGCACACCGACTACAGATGCTGGACCTCCAGCCACTGCCAGAGAGGTAGGCACCAACCCAGAACACACGCGGGTGGCACCAGGAGCGGGGGGGTGGGGGGGAGGGCTGGGTGGCCATAGGATGGCATGGGTCCCCACCACCCTGCAGCCCCTAATCCTCACTGGTCCTGTGAGATGGGTCCTCTCTCTGTTCCCATCTTGCACTTGAGGGAATGGAAGATCAGAAAAGTTCAATAACTGAGTTAGCAGAAGGCTGTCAAGGGACTGGGCAAGACAGCATTTGGGAGTCAGGGAAAGGACAGGTGCAGGGTGGGCAGGGCTGGCCCCAGGGCCAAGGCACAGGAACCCAATGGGGCAGCGGTTAAGTACAAAGCCAGACAGCCTGGGCCCCAGTGTCAGCTCTACTACTCTACTGGCTTTGTTCATGTAGCGTATCTGTGTCTGTTCCCTCAACTGTAGAATAATCACAGGATTGTTATGAGCAATGAGCTGTCCTGTAATCACCAGAGCAGTGCCTGGGCCCTGGTAGGGGTTCTAGGTTCCAGGGGACCCCAGGCAGGCTAGCAGTATTGTCATGGGGCGGGGGTGGGGGCGGGGGGACAGGAGCTGGGTGGGAAAGGAGAGGAGGAGTGACCCAGGAAGGACAGAACAGGTGGGATCTTCTTTAGGAAGCCAGGCCAATGGAGAGAAAACAGAAGGAAGGAAGCAGAGCAAAGGAGGGAAGCGATGTAAGGAAGGAATAGCAGGAGGAGGAAGCAGAAGTTACGGAGAGAAAAGGAAGATCTTCCAGAGGCTAGGAGCAGATCTGGGGTCCCCAACCCAGGGTTCCTTTGCCCCAAAGCCTGGGCAGCAGGGCAGAGGGTAACCAGATCCCTGCTGTATCTTCTAGGCCCCATCTCCCCATGCCTACCTGTTGGCTGTAAACACAGTGGCTGCACGTCCTCTCTCATGTACAGTGTCAACACGCCCTGGCTGACCTCTACCATATGCCCTACTCCCACAGATGTTGGGCTGCCACCGGCCCCAAACCCACCCACTGCTGCTTGGGGCCACCTCCTGCCCAGGGCACAGAGCTGAAGAGGGTAGAGGCATGGGCAGGGCATGGGTGAAATGACCAGTGGCGCCCCCTCACTGCACACACTCCCAGGCCCACTGGCCGCAGGCCTCACTGCCCAGGAGAAGCTGGCAGGTTCCCCCTGGCACCATGCCCAGGGAGGATCTGTGCACCAGGCCTAGATGAGACAGTAGGCTGGGTAGAGGCAGCCCTGCTGGACAAGGTCACTGCTCCGTCCTGAGCTCTGACAACCCTAACCAGGTGCTGTGGGAGAGGGGAAGCCACAGAGAGGAGCCATGGTCCTTGTCCTCAAGAGCTTCATCTGAGGAAAAGGGGGCCAGTAACCATTGTCATTTGAGTTGGAGGAATTTGGATGCTGACTAATAATGCTATCCAAGGGGGAGGGGGTGGCGCCAGAACCAGTGGGGGAGGCCTAACCAAGCACTCTGTCCACAGTGTGTCCCTGCCCCCATGGGCTGGCCTGCACAGCTGGGGGTGAGTGCTGCCACATTGAATGCCTGGGGGGCTGCAGCCGGCCGGAAGACCCCCGTGCCTGCGTCGCCTGTCGCCATCTCTACTTCCAGGGTGCCTGCCACCGGGCCTGCCCTCCAGGCACCTACCAGCACGAGTCCTGGCGCTGTGTCACGGCAGAGCGCTGTGCCAGCCTGCGCTCTGTGCCCGGCCGCACCTCCATCTTTGGCATCCACGAGGGCAGCTGCCTGGCCCAGTGCCCTCCGGGCTTCACCCGCAACGGCAGCAGGTGAGTGTCAGGGGATGGGGGCATTCTTGGATCAGTGAGGAGGTCCACACTGGTCCAGGGCTCATTCCACATCCTCCACTTGCCCCTGCTAGCATGTTCTGCCACAAGTGTGAGGGGCTGTGCCCCAAAGAGTGCAAGGTGGGTACCAAGACCATCGACTCCACGCAGGCGGCACAGGACCTGGCGGGCTGCACCCACGTGGAGGGGAGCCTCATCATCAACCTCCGCCAGGGCTGTCAGTACCTTCCTCGGGCCCACACCTCTCCTCCTGGTCATGCCCCCTACAGTGACCCAGCTAAAGCACTGCTTTCCATCACCCGGGTCCCAGTCCCGAGGGTCCCCTTCCTGGCACCCCTAGTCAGCACCTTCCCCCTACCCCCTCACCCCTGGTGGCCATACATACAGTTCCATCACTTTCCCCACCCTGCTCCAGCCCTGTCTTCCCCATTTCCAGACAACCTAGAGCTGGAGCTGCAACAGAGCCTGGGGCTGATAGAGACCATCACTGGCTTCCTCAAGATCAAGCACTCCTTTGCCCTCGTGTCCCTGGGCTTTTTCAAGAACCTCAAACTCATCCGAGGGGACGCCATGGTGGATGGGTAAGGGGCAGAAACAGCCTCTGACCAGCTCCCTCTATCGCATTTCCTTCCTAACACTCCCACAACAGGGGGAAAGAGCATGGGCTCTGGAATCAGCTCTGCTGTGTGCTATTTGTGTGACACTGGGTAGGTTAACTTCTCTTGTCCTCAATTTTCTCATCTGTAAAATGGGATTCACATAACAGTACTTATTTCTTAAGACTGTCGTGAATATTACTTACATTGTTATGTGTAAAGCACTTAAAACAGTGCCAGAACACAGTGTATACTATACAAGTTATGGTGACATCAAACTGCGCATAGGTTGGCTATGTTCTGTGATACTCTCAGCTGCAGAGCAAGATGGCCTGGGTCTGAAAACTATCCCTGCCACCTACCAGTCAAGACCTATCTGTACCAGCTAGGATTTTCAAAATACAGAGTTATTTATTTATTTGTTTATTTGAGTGTGGGGGAGGGAGCAGAGGGAGAGAATCTTTAGCAGGCTTCACACCTGGAGCCTGAGGTGGGGCTTGATCTCAGGACCCGGATATCATGACCTGAGCCAAAATCAAGAGGGTGCTCAATGGACTGAGACACCCAGGTGCCCCCAGAGAATTTTCTTAATGACCAACCAGCCAAGTGGTTTCTCATGTCTCCCCCAAACTAACATGGACCCCTAGGGGTGCCCACACTCCAGCTGGAGAAGCATAGTCCCAGGCTGAGTGCCCTCCTCCTCTGTGCTCCCAGCACAGCCCCTCTAGGAGGGACCCATGGGGCACCACTGTTCCCCACCCTTCGCCCCCACCTCCCTGCAGCACACGGTGCCTCAACCTCCCCCAGGAACTACACCCTGTATGTGCTGGACAACCAGAACCTACAGCAGCTGGGGGCCTGGGTGGCTGCGGGGCTCACCATTCCCGTGGGCAAGATATACTTCGCTTTCAACCCTCGCCTCTGCTTGGAGCACATCTACCGCCTGGAAGAGGTGACCGGCACGCGGGGACGGCAAAACAAGGCTGAGATCAACCCCCGCACCAACGGAGACCGCGCCGCCTGTAAGGCCCAATGCCCCAACCCCGGAGACAGGACGCCCAGAATCCCCAGGCGCGCACACTGAAAGACCTCCGACACGCACCCCGACACGCACCCGGGCGGGAGGGGACATTTGACGGGGACAACGTGATAGGTTCTCTAACGAGGCCGCGTGGGGAGTGGCACCCGCGGGGTCAGAGTGGAGACGCGGGAGTAGGCGACTCAGGTGGAGACGAAGGCGGCTGACAGTAGGTGTTGGCCCCCCCGCCCCGCCCAGGCCAAACTCGCACCCTGCGCTTCGTGTCCAACGTGACGCAAGCTGACAGCATCTTGCTGCGCTGGGAGCGCTACGAGCCGCTGGAGGCTCGGGACCTGCTCAGCTTCATCGTGTACTACAAGGAGTCGTGAGTGCCGGGCCGGGGCCGGAGTGGGCAGGGCGGGACCAGAACCACGTGGGGCGGGGGCGGGGCCAGGGCCAGAGCCCCCTTGGAGCTGGGCCAGAATATGCTGGGGCGGGGTCAGAACCAGCCAGGCCAAACTGTTCCCAAAAGCGGTCGGGTGAGAGCAGGGTGCAGCGAGGCTGTAGAGAAGCAAGAAGCGGGGACCCCGAAGTCTCACTCCCTTGTAGGGCCCATGTCTGGCTCTCCCTCACTTTATTCACCTCTCCGTGCCTCAGTTTCACCTCACCAGTGAAATGGAAGGTCAGAACTTCTGAGAGATCAAGAGAGGCACCCTCCTGGGAAGGCTTGGATAATTAAACTTCAATTCACTATGCTAATGTTCCGTACTGACCACACGCTCCTGCCCCAGCAGCGGTTTGGGGAGTACCCACTAATTTGGCCAGCTTTATCCGTAGCTCTGCCAGCATTTCATTAAAGTCTGAGGAGGGGAGTCAGCAGCAACAGCCAAGGACAAAGGGCTGCTCTTTTCTTTGGAGAAAGCGTACTGACCATAGCAGGAGGGATAGTGGTTAGACCACAGGAAAGATTTCTCCAAAAGCATGGCTAGGAATCAAAACTAAAATTCTCAGAGGAGAGGTGGGCTTGGGAGGGCAAGCTGGGAGTGCAGCAGTAAGGAGTACTCCCGTCCGTGATAGACAGAAGATGGGAGCCACCTGGCTTGGAAGCATTCCTGTGAACTAAAACTGAGAGGTATTAGTTTCCCACTAGCACAGGGGCCTGGCATGGGAGGAAAGGGAGAAGTCAATGGTGGGAGGCCGGCTCAATGGCCAAGGCTCTCCTGAGCTTCAGTGGTAGGTGCAGGTCTCCAGCATGGGAAGCTAGAGGGTTTGCTAACTACAAATTCTTGGGTCCCACCCTCATAGATTCTGATTCAGTTAGTCCTGGAGAGCCTGTGAATCTGCATTTCTAACAAGTTCACAGGTAATCCTGAATCTTCTGGTCGATGGACCACACTTTGAGGAGCACTAACATGGGCTGGCAGTGTGCATCCCCTGCCTGGCTTGTGCAACTCACAATCCACACAACTATATCCACCTGCCTCTGGGCTCAAAAGATAGAGAATCTTAGGGGTCCTTCAGGAAGTTCCCCTAGCATCACTGCCTTGCAGCCTGGCTGTAGCTATGCTCACTCAGATATCCTGTGGGTCCTGTCTCAATCCAGCTCTAAGCATACTCAGTGAGTGAGTGCTCCCCAAAAGCAGGATGCCTTCATGCATACTGGAAGAAGAATGATAATGACAGTCTCAGAGAGGAGGGGTTGCTAGAAACTGGGGTGGGGCTGAGCCACCCCTCAGCTCCAGGGATGCGGTTTTCAGCCCATTCCAGAATGCCACAGAGCACACAGGTCCAGATGCCTGTGGAACCCAGAGCTGGAACCTGCTGGATGTGGAGCTGCCCTTAAGCCGCACCCAAGAACCCGGGGTGACTCTAGCACCCCTCAAGCCCTGGACACAATATGCAGTGTTTGTACGGGCCATCACACTGACCACTGCTGAGGACAGCCCCCACCAAGGAGCCCAGAGCCCCATCGTCTACCTCCGAACCCTGCCTGCGGGTAGGCTGAAGACTCTGAAGGGGGTGGGAGCTAGATGCCCAAGTCCTTTTTTTTTTTTTTTTTTTTTTTTTGCCCAAGTCCTAATGAGAATGAGGGAACCCAGCACCCGAAATAGAGAAGCTGGGTTGCTGAACACCTTGCCCCTAGAGATTGGGAAGCCAGATGCTTGAGTCCTAGAAAGAACAAGGGGCATTCACCTAGGTCCTAGGGAAGCTGTGGCTGGGTTGTGCAGGAGGACTTGAGCCAATTCAAGGGCCTTGGAGGAACATGGGAGGGCCAGGATTCTGAGTTCCAGGAAGGGGAGGTTGAGGGTCAGGGATGCTTGGACCTCAAAGAGGAGCCCATTACTGGACAGGACTTGAAAGGGGCATCCACCTCCCCTCAGCCACACCCTACTTACTTCCCCAGCGCCCACTGTGCCCCAGGACGTCATCTCCACGTCCAATTCCTCGTCCCACCTGCTGGTGCGCTGGAAGCCACCGATTCAGCGCAACGGGAACATCACCTACTACCTGGTGCTGTGGCAGCGTCTGGCGGAGGACGGCGACCTCTATCTCAACGACTACTGCCACCGCGGTGCGCGGGGAGCAGCCCGGGCCTGAGGGTCGGGGGCGCTGGCCCGGCGCGCTGTACCAGCGTCTGACCGGGTCTCTCCCCGCGCCGCGCCAGGCCTGCGGCTGCCCACCAGCAACAACGACCCGCGCTTCGACCGCGAGGACGGTGAACTCGAAGCCGAGATGGAGCCGGGCTGCTGCCCTTGCCAGCACCCACCGCCTGGGCAGGTCCTGCCGCCGCTGGAGGCGCAAGAGGCCTCGTTCCAGAAGAAGTTCGAAAACTTCCTGCACAACGCCATCACCATCCCCAAGTGCAGCGGGATCCGGGGGCAGGGCGGGCTCGGGGGGAGGGGAGGGGCGGGTCTCGCTGGGCAGGGGGATGGGGCGGGGCCTGAACCGGCCCTCCTCGGTCTCCCCAGGTCCCCCTGGAAGGTGACGTCCGTCAATAAGAGCCCTCAAAGGTGAGCCGGGCGGGACTGAGGGCGGGGGGGAGGCGGGCCCGGGCGCGACCGTGCGTCTGACTCGCGCACTCCCCAGACACGCGGGGAGGCACCGCCGGGCCGCCGGGGCGCTCCGGCTTGGGGGCAACAGCTCGGATTTCGAGATCCAGGAGGACAAAGTGCCCCGGGAGCGAGCAGTGTTGAGTGGTCTGCGCCACTTTACGGAATATCGTATCGACATCCATGCCTGCAACCACGCGGCTCACTCCGTGGGCTGCAGCGCAGCCACTTTCGTCTTCGCGCGCACCATGCCGCACAGTAGGTGTCCCCGCTCGTGCCACCGGCTCAAGAACTCTACCCACTTAATGCTCCAACTAGCGAGTGGGACCTCTGGATCAGTCCACAGCCTGGCTCTCCTCCCAGTTCCCATAAGTCCTGAGCTTCCTGGACACCCCCTTCCCCCGTTTAGCCCCCTTGCGTTTGATCCTGACTCTGAAACAGTGGGGTTGGGCTGGCTGATGCCCTCTCCCACAGGAGAAGCTGATGGCATCCCAGGGAAGGTGGCCTGGGAGGCAGCCAGCAAAAGCAGTGTCCTCCTGCGCTGGCTGGAGCCACCTGACCCCAACGGACTCATCCTCAAGTATGAAATCAAGTACCGCCGCTTGGGAGAGGTAGGTACCCCAGGAAGACCCCCAAACCTGGACCCAAGTAGTGCCTCCATCCTCTTCCCAGCCAGCTCTTCTGTATTGCCACCAGGAGGCCACAGTGCTATGTGTGTCCCGCCTACGATATGCCAAATTTGGGGGTGTCCAGCTGGCCCTGCTGCCCCCTGGAAACTACTCCGCCAGAGTTCGGGCAACCTCGCTGGCTGGCAACGGCTCCTGGACAGAAAGTATCGCTTTCTACGTCCCCGGGCCAGGTAGACATGGCCTCTGTCCCAGACTTGCGCTCCCATAGTCCCAGCTGGGTCCCCAGCCACATTGCCTGTGGTGGAAACCACAGGAACCGGGTGGCCACTCCACCCCCATTCCTCCCCTGTTCTCACTTCCCCGGTGAAAACAGAATTGTCTTCTACCCTCTGACTTCTCCATCTTTGACTCTACCATCTGCTGCCCTCTGACCACCAGAGGAGGAAGACTCCGGGGGGCTGCACGTCCTTCTCACTGTCACCCCCGTGGGGCTCATGCTGTTCATCATTCTTGCCGCCCTCGGTTTCTTCTACGGCAGGAAGAGGTGACGATGCCCAGGTTCCCACCCCATTCTCCCCCAGCCCTCTCACAAGGTCAGTGCCACCTGCGGGTGGTATATGAGACAGCACAGAGGAGGTTCCTTAGAAGCAATAACTCATCCCCTGGGGCAGCATGGAGGAGACAACACCTCTCAGTCTAGGTGACCGACTCCACCCATTTGCCGGGACTTTCCCCTACCTTACCAGTAGAGGTCCCACCTCCTGAGACTCCCCAGTCTAGGCACACTGGGACTACTAGTCCTCATGTTCTCAGTCAATAAAGTGGGAGAAGAGACAGGAGACTCACTGTGTGCCCTGGGATAGTTGGTGCCAGATGCCCCTGCGGCTGAACACAAGAGGGAAAAGGAGGCAGGCTTCTAAGGACTACCTGAGGAGGCAGGAGCTGCCCTCTTCCTGTGCTCCCTATTGCCAGCCTGTCCAATCCCAGATCCCAGGACAAGGACCAAGACCAGCTTGGAAAGTCACCCTGATCAGGGATGGGAGGGAGTATGGTCAGTAACTTCCCTCCCCCTTGCAGTACCCTCTTTCTTGTCCTCTGACATTGCTCCTTCCTTCCTGAGGACAATTCCTCACCTACCCTTGCAGAAACAGCACCCTCTATGCCTCTGTGAATCCGGAGTACTTCAGCGCCTCTGATAGTAGGTCTGGGAGTGGGTGGACAGGTGTGTGGACAGAAGGGGAGGAGATATTCTTAGAGAAGACAGCCTTGGGACCCAAGCCCTTCTGAAGAGGAGAGAGGTGGGTGGAGGCGTGGCAGAGAGCAGTGTTCTCTCCTGGTGACCCCACCTCCTCTTAGTGTACATCCCTGATGAGTGGGAGGTGCCTCGGGAGCAGATCTCCATAATCCGAGAGCTGGGCCAGGGCTCCTTTGGGATGGTATATGAAGGCCTGGCACAAGGACTAGAGGCTGGAGAGGAGTCCACACCCGTGGCCCTGAAGACAGTGAATGAGCTGGCCAGCCCACGAGAACGCATTGAGTTCCTCAAGGAAGCCTCTGTCATGAAGGCATTCAAGTGTCACCATGTGGTAAGGGATGCTAGGGGACATTGCTAAGGTAGGCTCATAACTAGGATGAAAGTCATATGATAAGAAGGAAAGGGCCAAGGATGAGATCAGGGTACCATCAAAGTCAGGGTTAGGAATATGGTTAAGATCCTAATTGAGGTAAAAGTCATGGTTAGGATTAGAGTCAAAACCAGGTCATGCTGGGGCCATGGTAGAATTATGGCTAGGACTGAGATCAGTCATGGGTGGGGGTCAATATTGAGTGTTCAGATCATTATTAGGATCATGATAAGGCTCAAGGTCAGAATGGGAATCGTGAGGATTGGAATGATAGTTATGATCAAGGTCATGGGTTAGAGTTAGGGTCATTGTTAGATCAGGATTAGGGTTATGGCCATGGTTGGGTTTAGGGTCCAGGTTGGTGTCTGGCTCAGGTTGTGGTCACAACAGGTCAAGATTTTGGCCAGCTGGTCAAGGGGACCTGGGTAGACCTGCAACCAGACTCTTTGTCCATCCCAGGTACGTCTCCTGGGTGTTGTGTCTCAAGGCCAGCCAACTCTGGTCATCATGGAGTTAATGACTCGTGGGGACCTCAAGAGCCATCTTCGATCTCTGCGGCCTGAGGCAGAGGTAGAGACCAGGAGTACCCTGAGCAAAGGGGCTGGGGGAGTTGGAGAAGACTTGGGCACAGTTGGAGGTGGGGATCCCTGGGCAGGAGTCCAAGCTCCAGGTACCCTCGTCACCAGCCCCCTCTCTTGGCTCTAGAACAACCCTGGGCTCCCACGGCCAGCACTGGGAGATATGATCCAGATGGCTGGTGAGATTGCAGATGGCATGGCTTACCTCGCTGCCAACAAGTTTGTGCATCGAGACCTGGCAGCCAGAAACTGCATGGTGTCCCAGGACTTCACCGTCAAGATTGGGGGTACAGGGGGATCCCTGGGTGGCTCAGCTGTTTGGCGCCTGCCTTTGGCTCAGGGCGCGATCCTGGAGACCTGGGATCGAATCCCACGTCGGGCTCCCGGTGCATGGAGCCTGCTTCTCTCTCTGCCTCTCTCTCTCTCTCTCTCTCTCTCTCTCTGTCTATCATAAATAAATAATTTTTTTTAAAAAAGGATTAAAAAAAAAGATTGGGGGTACAAGGGTGCCAGGTGGGTGGGGGGCAGCCTGGGGAGTAGAGCAACTCTTCTTAAGCTAAGCTAGGAGGCCCAGGCCTGGCCCACAGCTCTGTCCCTGACAGCCCCCACCCTGGATCTCAGGATTCTTCCAAGGCCAGAGGGGTTGTAATGGGGTGATCTCTGAGGTTCTTCGAGCCCTTACCTCTGGGATTCTTGGAGGCCAGGAAGGAGGAGAGGGCTGGGAGAAGTATCCCGGGGGCAGGGGCTGGTGTGTGGTCCTGCCGCCCCATACCTGCCCACCTTCACTTTCCAGACTTCGGGATGACTCGAGACGTGTACGAGACAGACTATTACCGCAAGGGCGGGAAGGGGCTGCTGCCCGTGCGCTGGATGGCCCCCGAGTCCCTCAAAGATGGAATCTTCACCACACATTCGGATGTTTGGTGGGGCCTGGCTGGAGCGGAGGGCTCAGGGGATGTGGAGGCGGGGTCCGGGGAGAGGCCTGGGTGCACTGAGCAGCATGCAAGGTGCTGGGCTTAGGCCCTTCTGCGTGTCCTCCAGGTCCTTCGGGGTGGTGCTCTGGGAGATCGTGACCCTAGCTGAACAGCCCTACCAGGGTTTATCCAACGAGCAGGTGCTCAAGTTTGTCATGGATGGTGGGGTCCTGGAGGAGCTGGAGAGCTGTCCCCTTCAGCTGTAAGTCACTCTTGCCCCACCCCTTCCTCATCGCTGCTCTGTCTACCCTGCCCTGCCACCATGATTCCGGCCTGCCTCCTCTATCCACTGGTCCCCAGCTCTGAGGCTTCCTCCTCTAAATCCCCACTACAACTGTTTACCCCTTGTGGCCCTCCCAACGGAGTCCCCCATGGTCCCCTTTGTGCCAGCTGGCCTCTCATGCTGCCCCCACCCCACCAGGCAAGAACTGATGAGCCGCTGCTGGCAGCAGAACCCACGCCTGCGGCCCACCTTCACCCACATCCTGGACAGCATTCGGGGGGAACTGCGGCCCTCTTTCCGCCTCTTTTCCTTCTATTACAGCCCAGAGTGCCAGGGGAGCCAGGGGGCCCTGCTGCCTAATGCCAAACCCAACTCCCTACCAACCCCAGAAGGGGCTCCCTCAGACTGCATGCCCCAAAATGGGGGTCCAGGGCACTGAGGGGACCCTTTCCCAGGATGACTGGCCTCCCCGGGGGGTGAACCAGATTGGGCCAGAGAGCAGGAGAGGAAAGATGGGGTGTGTGTGGGGGGGCGGTCAGAGCAGACTCACTGTAAGGATTTTCTCAGGAGTCTGAATTCTCTTCGAGAGAGTGAGCGAGGTCACAGCAGGAGGAGTGTACGAGAGGTCCAGGCCCTGAGTAGGAGCCCCTACTCAGACTGGAAAGAGGGGCTCACCTATCCAGAAGGCAGGGTCCAGAGAACCGCATCCTCAGCTTTGGGTCTCCTGTGGACGTCTGGGGCCATCAACACACTTGAAACCAGAAGAGCAACCTGCATCAGGCCTAGAAGCCTCCCTGTCCATGTTTGGGATGCTGGGGATGAGGTGTCCACACCACTGCCCTCGTCTTGGTGTCTCCCCTCCTCCCCCCTGCCTCATGCATCAGTTGGTGTGGGGAGAATCCAGTGGCCTGGGTGAGCACCGTCCCAAACTGGCCCCGAGGCCTGCCTCACTACTTCCTCTCCTTTGCCATACCCAGGGACCCCCCATGTTTGGTGCTCCTCCTCCCTTGTCCCCAGGGGCATCCCCTGGTGCAGATTCACCCCTTCTCCCAGGCCCTTCCTCTGGACCTCCCTCCTACCCTTGGATGATTGAGGCTTTAAGAGCCTTGTTTCCTCCCTGCCCTCTGCCCTGCCCCCCACCCCTGCCTCTCGCGGGAGGGCTGGAGAAGACACAATAAATGCTGAGGTCTGTTTGTGCCCTGGTCCAGGGCAGCCCATTATCTCTCCATCTATATGGTGTTAACACTGGCTGAACTTCCTCCCTCCCTCTTTGGGGACTTGACACGGTGACCCTGAGACAGGGACAAGGATAAATACACTGCTGTCAAGCCCCACCTCTGTGAGGACCCAAACAGCCAGGGTCGCCATGGCAGGGAAGCAGGACCGCCCCCCTTTTATCTGCAGCTGGGCTAGGGTGGTCAGAGGTGGTGGGGCCCAGCAGGGAAGCTTTGCATCTGGCCCCCAGCCTCACCCCAAACCGTTCCCCACGCCTCATCTTTGGGTACCCCGTTTCATTTCCTGGGGTCTGATAGGACAGATGAGGTGGGCAGAACAGGGGTGGGGAGGAACCCAATGACCACTTGGCGCTGGATGCCCCTGGCCAAGGCAGGAACACACATCAGAGCAGAGTCTGTGCGTCTGGCTCCCTTCGATTACCAGGAACAGAGATGCCCCAGAGGCATGCAGCAGAGCCCTGGGGAGTTCATTTCCAGGCTCTTATGCCCTCGCCATCAGGGCATTTCAGGAGAACTGTAGATAAAGGACATAAAATCCTGGTGAGGAGGATGGCAGCAGAAGGGGCTGGGCAGGGCTAGGCATTCTGTACCAGTGTCTCTTGTGTCCAGCCTTGGGGCCAAGCTCTCATGCTCCACACACTCCGCACTCCCCGCGCTCCACACACCAGAGGCTGGGGAGATTTGCACTTCTGAACGTGCTTGCTCACTCTTGCCCTGCAAACCACGGTCCTGAAGGCGGGGCCTGAGCAGAGTGGGCGCGAGCCTGTGTGAGACCATCTCTGTGACAGTGATTTCATCCCATGTACTACTGCCCTGGCAGGGTCAGGGTGGGCAGCAAGGGCCCCGGGCCCACCGACCACAGTCCTGCCCCTGCCTGCCATCAGTGGCTGAAGCAACAGTGACCCCTAATGGTTGCTGATGGAACCACAGCTTAGGGAAAAGGAATGGGGGAGGTTCTCTCCCTGACTGGCTAGTCCCTGAGGCCTCCAGCAGAGGAGAAGGGGGGATGCTCCACAGAGGAGCCCCAGGGGGAAGCCCACACCCAGCACAGCGCACGCAGGCACATCTGCACTCGCGTGGTGGGGTCAAGCCCTCTCCCGCCACCCACACCCCTACCTGCACAGTACTAGATATTGTGCCCCCAGAGGTCCTGGTCATCTAGATGTGAGATGCTGAAGGAAGGGATCAAAAGTTGAAGAAAAGAGGGCTTCAAAACGCTGTCTCTGCTCAATCTCTAAAGATGAGCAGGGGGAGCATCTTGTTGAGTCCCTGGGAGCACGGCCAGGGGGAGGCTCTCGGTGAGGCCCTGGGAGCATGGTCAGGAGCTTGAGAACAAATCTTCAGCTACCCCTGATGCCTGACAGAAGTAGGGTCTCAAAGAGGCTGCATGGCAAAGAGTTCCACCATCTTTGCTGTGGCCAAGGGACAGGAGTTCAGAGTGGGTGTGGTGAGGAGCAAGGGGAGCACCCAGCCCTAACTCAGGGGTATCCACCCTTCTCCAAAGCCAGAAGATTAACCCCTGCTTGGAACCTTGGCCAGTGGCAGACACTGCAGCCCTAATATTGGATACTGAGCGTTTCCCCATTCGGGTCCTGGGAAGGTAGGACATCTGGCCAGTTCGGCTTCTTGGACGAGGCCCCCACCACATTCCTCACTCCCACCACAGCAGGGAAGAGAAGACAGGGGGCCAGGGGAGAATAAAGTGCTGGGGGAGGGGCAACAGGGAGGCTTTTCCAGCACAAAGGTGCTGACTGAGATCCTAGGAGAGAAGGGATGGGTAGTGGCTCTCAGGGCCACAAGATTTCCCTTCCGGCCTCCCTCCCCACCAACACCCTCCAGGCAGCTCTGACTCTGAGTCACTAGGGCCTTGTCAGATGTCAGGATGGGAAAGGAGGAGTGTGAGGAGGTGGTGAGGGGAGAGACACAGGGGAGCCCAGACCGGGTCTGTGCATGCCAGAAAAGCTCAGGGCCTGCCCCACGAGCTCTTCCCTCCTCTGCCCACTTGTGAGCAACAACAGGGAGACTTTCTGCTTGGTCCCTACCAGAGATGGAGAAATAGAGGGCCACCTGGGTCCCCACCTGGGTCCCCACCTGTCCAGGTTGTGTCAAGCTGGTCCTTGTGCAGAACTGGCAGAGGGAAGGCAGGCGTATGGGGAAAGAGGGCGGATGGAGGATCCATGGAAGACTTGGTGGCGGCGGGGAAGAAATCCTGAGACTATAAAGAAGGCTCTCAAGAAAACGAGACAGGCCTCTTCCCTCTGGGAGGCAGAGGAAGGAGTGACTTCGCACAAAATGTCACACATCTTGGTGAGGCAAGAAGATAGAGGGGGGCAGGAGGGGGCAGCCGGCATCAACCCCCACACAGGAGGATGGAAGGGGCAGAAAGGTGACTTTCACTTTTTTGTGAAAGTCGGTGGGAGGGGCAGAGGAGGCAGGAGGCCTCTCTTGAAAACTGCCTTACCTAAGGGAGAGCCCCCCCACCCCCCATGAAGGAAGGTCAAGGGCTGAAATAAAATCTTGAAGGCCAAGCACTCTGTGAGCCACAGAGCACTACACAAATGCTCCTTGTTAAGCCGTTGTGGTATCATGTGAAAGATGCTGCAGGAGTGGGTTTAGCGCCGTGGAGCAGGGCGGGCACGGTGAGCTGCAGAGCGACAAGAACAGGCTACAAATGATACAAATCCTATTTTTTGCATTTACACGTACAAACTCAGAAAACTATCTGGAAGTGTAACTCTACAGCCAAGGGGTGGGAACTTGGACGGCATGTCTTCTGTTTGCTTATCTTCTCAGTATGTTTGTTAAAGAACGTACATTATTTATATGGTGAAAAACAAGCAGTCTCCTTTTAAGAGAAGCCTCCCAGTGTGGGTGGCTGAGGTCCGAGGCTTCGGATGGGCGAGGTCAGACCTGCAGGGCCCCGGTTCACCCTCTCTCTGCTTGTTTGGGTACCACAGAGTCTGATCCATGCATATTCTCCTCAAACATTGTTTCTTCCATGTTCTGGGCGGGGCCGAGGTCAGTTTTCATGAATGTAGGAACACAGCATGCTTCTGTAACCCCATGATGTCTTCTACCTGGAAAGATGTGAACTGGGAGGGAGATGGAGAAAAGCAGATAGTTCTCGGAGATCCTGGGCGACTCCAGGCCTAGCCCAAGGGAAGCCAACAGCTCTCCATTTGTGGTGTCTTTGGGACCACATAAAGTGAGGGCGCCTCCCTCCCCAACCAAGACAGGATACTCTCCACCTGCTCTCCCATGCCCCTTTCCGGACAGGTGCACAGACCTTCCCTCTCCTTGGCTTCCCACACCTGTCTAACTTGTCCTCCCAGGCTGAGTGTGGGCCACCAATATCCCTTGGGGCCAGCCGTGCCTTCTTTCCCACTGGACTCCCACCTTCCTTTCTTTCCCAGCCTGGAAATACCCATGGCCGGGGAGATGGCGGGGTCTCCCAAAGCTGCTCTTCCCCACTTACTCAGAACAGTATCTAATACCAATAAATCCTCATGCTGGCAAAGAACTTTCTATTTCCAAAGAGAGAGAGAGAGAGAGAGAGAGAGAGAGAGAGAGAGAGTGTGTGTGTGTGTGTGTGTGTTTAAAAATCTGCTTCAGAAAAAAAAATAAATAAAAAATAAATAAAAATCTGCTTCAGGAGCACCTGGGTGGCTCAGCAGTTGAGCATCTGCCTTCAGCTTAGGTTGTGAACCTGGGGTCCTGGGATCAAGTCCTGCATCAGGCTCCCTGCAGGGAGCCTGCTTCTCCCTCTGCCTGTGTCTCTGCCTCTCTCTCTGTGTCTCTCATGAATAAACAAATAAATAAATAAAATGTTTTTTTAAAAAATACTAAAAATCTGCTTCAGAGGGGATGATATCCATGATCTGAGAGGCCAAATGACCTGCCCAACATCACACAGCCAAGTCCAGCCTCTCCCACCCCCACCCTGCCAAGGACAGAGAGCAATCATCCTCTCCCCATCTTTTTTTTTTTTTTAAAAGATTTTATGTATTTATTCATGAGAGACACAGAGAGAGAGGCAGAGACATAGGCAGAGGGAGAAGCAGGCTCCTCACCAGAAGCCCGATGTGGGGCTTGATCCTCAGACCAGGATCATGCCCTGAGCCAAAGGCAGATGCTCAGACGCTGAGCCACCCAGGTGTCCCTCTCAGTCCCCATCTTTATCTCTAAACCTCATCTTCCCTGGCATGGCAGCCTTCCACTTCTGGCTGCAACCTGCCTTTCCAGCATCCTGACGTGCCCAGCCCAGTACAAACTCCACCTTTCTGCCGGCATGCCGCCTGTCACCTGGCCCATGCTCCCCTGGGACCTGCATCCAACTGTGGCCCATCCCCTGTCCCAACCTGTGGGCTGAGGCTCCTCTTCATGCCCTATGTGGTCTTGGCACCGTCCACAGTGCACTCTGCACCTGCTGCTATACAACCGCGGCGCTGGTGTCAGGAGTCACCCTGGGAAAACAGAAAGCAGGCTGTGTACTTCCACAAACACTGCTGAAGATAAGGGGTTGACCTCCCAGGGATGGGGGGCCGGAAGCAAAAAGGGAACACACCAAATAACCCTGATAACACAGGAAGAAGTTCCCACCTCTAGACTGAGAGAATGAGCAGGTGAGGTTAGGGTTGTCAGAGTCTAGAAGGGGGAGGGGGAACAGCACTGCTCAGCTAGGGTGGGAGTGACATGGACAGGAAGCAGACCGGAAGTGCAAGAACTCGCCCTCAGTCCCCCCCACCCCCCACCCCTGCCTGTTCCCCCCAGCAGACCTTCCTGCCAGCAGAACCTCCCAGAGACCTGCTAGCATCTGAGTCTGTGAAATGCTGTGAAATGTGGTTTGCAGTTGAAGGCCTGACAGCAGAGGCAGCAGTAAACAGGGAGAGGATGGGGGCTGGGAGACAAGGGGTGAGGGGCTGCCCCCCCCCCCCCCCCCCGTGTTCATTAGGTGATTATTTACTGATTATCGGTCCTAGAGTGCACGGGACACAACACGTGCTCTAACACAGGGGATGAGCTGCTGAGCTTCAATCTACTGCTGATGTTTGGCAGGTCGGGGAACTGAGGCCCAAGGGAGTGAAATAATTTGCCCAAAGTCCACAGCTAATAAATGGCAGAGCTGAGATCCAAAGTCAGAGCCTCCTCAAAGTTCGACCGACACCCTGGGGGGTCCGGGGAGGGCTTCAAGGGAGGAGTCCATACAGGCAGGAGGGCGACAGGTATAATCACCTGGCCCTGGCACCAAACCACCCAACAGAGGGACACTGACCTCCTGAGGAGAGCTGGTCCCAATATGGGTAAAGGAGTCACAGCGACCAGCAAAAGCTGCCCCTACCCTTGGGGAGTGCACTGCACAAAAAATCACAGTGGCTCCAGGACAGCAGTCATGGGCGAACAAGGACCTGGTGCCATGTGAGCACTAGCCTTGGGCCTCCCACCTCACCTCTTCCCTGCTGAAAGCTGCCCGTGGCTCCCCAGTGCCCAGGAGAGGACAAAGTTCCCCAGCTGGCACCCCTGGGCTTTGTCTCTTGGGCTCTCTGCCCTTCACACTCACTGGTGCCCAAAGGACCCGGCAGCTTTGAGCCCCACATCTTCAGCCACTTGTCTGCTCCTCTACCCTCCTCCACTTATCCCTGCTCATTTATCCTGACCATCAGCTTCTCACCCCTTAAACTACCACCCCCTCTCTGAAGGCTTTCTTGGCCTCATGCCACCTGGCTCCAGGCAGAATGGCCCACTCCTCACCCTGGGCTCCTAGCTAATTCCTAGCATTCCCAATTACTCGGGTTGGTTCACCTGTATAGCTCCCCTACCCTTGGGTCTTACTTATCTCTGTAGCCCTTTAAACTCTCAGGCGCTCCAGCACTAACAGGTTTTCAATAGGTGCTGGGAGATTTCAGGACAGAGCAGCAAAGGGTGAGAGAGGACACCGTTTCAGGAGCCAGACCCGAACTGAATGTTAACTAAACATACTAGTCTGCTCCAGCAAGTTACTGATAACTTACTTGAGCCTCAGTAACTCCTCTGTCAAGTGGGAAGTCCACTGCCCAAGCATACCTGGAAGTGCTCCCTCTGATGCCTGGTGCAGGGTATGGAGCCACCCGCCCCCTCCTTGCCTGCTGGCGAGTAGTTTTGATTTGCATTCCCTGAAGCTTAGTGAGGGGGAGCCCCCTGTCTTGTGCCCTTTGGCCAACTGTTTTCTTTGGGGAAATCTCTATCCAGATCCTCTGCCCATTTTTAAATCAGATTGGCGTTTTGCTATTAAGTTTTAGGAGTTCTTTATATATTGTGGATAGTAATCCCTTATCAGAGATATGGATTTTCAAATACGTTCTCACATTCGATAGGTTACCTTTTCATTTTGTTGGTGGTTTCCTGCTGTACAGAAGCTTGTGAGTTTGATGGAATCCCACTTTTTCATTTTTGCTGTTGTTGCTGCTATTTTTGGTGTGAAATCCATAAAGTCGTCACCAAGACTGATGTCAAGGGGCTTATCACTTCTGTTTCTTCTAGGAGGTTTATGTTTTCAGGTCCTATGCTTTTCATCTTAAGTCTTAACCTCCTGAGCCACCCAGGGGGCCCCTCTTTAATCCATTTTGGGTTAATTTTTGTTTATGGCATGAGATCATGGTCTGATCTCATTCTTTTGCATGTGGCTGTCCAGTTTTCCCAACACCATTTTTTTTTATGATAGACATAGAGAGAGAGAGAGAGAGAGAGAGAGAGAGAGAGAGGCAGAGACACAGGCAGAGGGAGAAGCAGGCTCCATGGCGGGAGCCCAACGTGGGACTCGATCCTGGGACTCCAGGATCGCTCCCTGGGCCAAAGGCAGGCGCCAAACCACTGAGCCACCCAGGGATCCCCTTCCAACACCATTTATTAAAGGGACTGCCCTTTCCCCGTGTATATTCTTGACTCCTTTGTCATAAATTAATTGACCATAAGTGCTTGGGCTTATTTCTGGGTTCTCTCTTCTATTTCATTGATCTATGTGTCTGTTTCATACCAATGCCATACTGTTTTGATTACTATAGTTTTGTGATGTAGTTTGAAATCAGGAAGCCTGATGCCCACAGCTTTATTCTTTCTCAAGATCATTTTGGCTATTCTGAGTCTTTGCGATTCCATACAAATTTTAAAATTCTTTGTTCTATTTCTGTGAAAAATGCAACTGGAATTTTGATAGAGATTGTATTGAAGCTACAGATTGCTTTGGGTAGTACAGACATTCACCCATAACTTCTTATCATGGCCCAATCCAATGCCTCCTAAAACTGCACTCCCTTCTTAGCCTCCACCCCCCCATCACCCCAGTCAGAAGACAGGTCTCTCCCCTGAGGTCCTCAAGGATGCACATGGCTCTGGGCAGGACTGCTTTGAATTGCCAAGTCTCTTCTGTGGTCCTACCTACCTTAGGATGTGAGCTCCTTGAGTGAAGAGGACGGCCTTTGACATCTAGTGTGTGGAACTTTCATATGTTGAAGCCCTAACCCCCAATGTTACTATATTGAGAGATAGGGCCTTTAAAGAAGTAATTAAGGTTACATGGAGTCATAAAGGTGGGGTCCTTGTTTGATAGGATGGGTGTCCTTGTAAGAAGAGGAAGAAACACCTGAGGTACTTGCCCAGCCCTGCCCAGCGCCAGCACAGAAAAAAGGCCATGTGAGGGCACAGCGAGAAAGCAGCCATCTGCAAGCCAGGAAGAGAGTTCTCACCAGAAACCAACCCTGCTGGCAACTTGACCTTGGAATTCCAGACTCCAGAACAGTGAGAAAATAAATTTCTGTTGTTTATGCCCTCCAGTCTGTGGTGTTTCATTATGGCAGCTCAGACTAATAGATGTGGGGGCTCAGGGAAAGGGTGCTGGGGGGGGCATGGGGGGCACCACACAAACCATCCAGCATGTGTGTTCTTGAGCCCCTCCTGACCCCTGCCCAGCTGTGTGCAGGGCAGAGGGGCTCCCAGACCCTGGCCTCCACAAGCCCAACCAGAACAGGAGCCTGTGGTCTGGACTTTTGCCCTAGCCGTGAGGAGACAGTGGCTAACAGTGCCCGTCATGGTGCCAGGAACTGGGAGCAAAGAACCAGTACCTGAGCCACTCCTCTAAGTTGTACTCTCTGCTGGCTCAGCGCCCATTTACTGGTGGAATCCCACAGCCGCCCCTCCAGAGAGGAGCATCTGAAGCTGGGAGAGATGGAGGGACTGCCTATTTTGACCCCACCACCGGGGTAGAGGGGGACAAGACACAGGCAAAGGGGAGAGACAGTCAGAGCCTCAGAGAAACTAATCCTCTCCCAACAACCTCCGTCCCAGGAGATGTTGGGGCCCATACAAGAGCCAAGAGCCGGGATGCATTTGGACAGAGCTGCGGTGAAGGGTCAGCTGTACCTGCGTCTGACATCCCTGCACCTACTCAGGCTGCAGGCCTGTGCCCAGGCCTCCAGACAAAGAGCGTGGGAGTGATTCCATTTGGAAGGTGAAAAATGCTTCTGTTGCAATCATCACAAAGTGCACCAAAGTGGCGGGCAGGATTTCCAGAATTGGGCTGTGCTGAGTGGACTCCCAGCCGCACAGCTGAGCACAGAGCAGAGCCCTGGTGTCTGATAGGGCCATGGAGGGCACAGTCCCACCACCGGCTCATTACAATACAGTGAAGGGCTTGGGGAACATGTTGAGAGCACCAGACTCATCACCAACCCCTGGGGGCTGGAACCAGGGAAAGGCCACATGTTTCAGGAAGAGACAGCAGGCAGCTGGGAGGAGGTAAGGTCCTGGGGTGTGGGCAGCCTTGTTGGGCATTGACGGTGGGGAAAGCACTCCCCTGCCTGGAGCTGATGGGGAAGTAACTTCGGGCTGTAAGCTGGGTGTCCAGACTCCTTCCTGGGCAGAGAGCAGCAGATAATCCAGCTGCAGACCCTAAGCCAGCCCCTGCCCCAGCCACTCAGTCAGTCCCCTAAGGCTGCCCACACGCACGTATGCATGCTCATTCCTTCTTATGGGTGTTTGTAATGCTGGTCCCTCTTCTAGAAACACCTTTGCCCACCTTCTTCCAATCACACCACTGTGTCCTCACGGGAAGCGTCTGTTGGCAGGCCCGGCTCCCCCACCTAACATCTTGAAGCAAGATCCTTTTTCTCTCTGTGTTCTTGGACCAACAACAGTGCCTGGCACCTAGTCCTGGACTGTTGGCTTAAATCATGGTGAAGTTAGTAAAGGAAGGTCTAGTTTCTAATCCCAACTTCTGAGACACTGAAACAACTGGCCATAGCACTTAACTTTTCTGAGCTTCAGTTTATTCCTCTGGAAATGGGGGTAATGTTCCCTGCCCATATATTTGTGAGGATCAAATGAGCGAGCAATGGGATTGGTCTCTGGTGTGGCAGCAAATATAGGCACAGGGAGAGTTTAAGAAGTCAGCATTGCTGTTATAATAACTGCTCACAATGTTGCTTCGGATCATGACCTCCATCCTCTGGATCTCCCCTCCTTCCTCCAGATTGTCTCTCCACCCCCCAGGATTGCCAGATTTTGCCCTAACCCAGTCCTATTATCTGCTGGAAGGTGAAGCCAGCCCCCCTTCCTTCCCACCCACTTCATCTCAAAGATTTCGTATGACCTCAGAAAGTCCTTCCAGAAGTCTTCCCCACATCCTTCCTGTTGCAGCCCTGCCCGCGTCACTCCTCATATGTCCTAAAAGCACAATCCTGAGTAGGAATCTCCCAGGACCCCAAATATCCTTTTGAAGTTGACATCCCCATTGCTGCTGCTCAGAACAAGCTGAGGGGGAGACAGAGAGGGAGGCAGGGAGAGGAAAGGTGGTCCCAGATTGCAGTGAGGGAGTAGAGGGAGAAACAGGAGGGATGGAAGTCAGACACCAGGCAGGACCTCCCAATACCCAACAGCCAAGGGCAGAATGACACAACTACCCACCACCACAGCATCACACCATCACCACCTTCAGCTGCCTGGCTTCCGGAGGAGGGACAAGTGTCTTACGGCTTTCCATGACGTGGGTCCTCTGCCAGGGTTAGGGCTGTGGGTAAGGCGACATTTCCTGCCCTCGGGGGCTGGGGTGAGAGAGATGAGTTGCTGAGTGTGCACATCTTTTGAGAACACATACACACACCCTGCTCCAGGGGCTCAGTTCCTAGCCTGGCCCCATGGAGCTCCCCCTGGCCCAGATCTGTCCCCAAGGTAAGTGCAAAGCCTGGATGGCGGGTGGAGGGACATCCAGACCCTCAGATCCCCTGCTGTCTCCAGGCCTGAGCTCCTACTTCAGGGGTGAAGGACCCACCCCAAGCCAGAACTGGCTGGGCAGATGGGCAGGGAGCCTACAACTACTTTTCCCGGCGCCAGTCAGCTCAGCCCTGGGGACATAGGTGGCAGGGTCTGCTGAGCGCTCCTTAGCAGAGGGAGGGCGATGAGCAGAGGATCTGGAACATAAAGAGCAGAGATCTGCCCTGAAGAGACACACAACCCTACCCCCTCGCTGCACCCCGCACCCCACACCTGCACTGTGGGGCTCTCTGCTTCCCCATGCCCATCTCCCTGCCAGCCCGTGCCTCCTGGACTCCTTACTCCTCCCCCTTGAGAGACCCCCAGTTGGCACTGTCCCTGTCCTCTCATCAGAGGCACACAGAGCTCCTGGGAGCCTGGGGGAGAGGTAGCCCCTCACCCAGACACCCCCCCTCTTCCCCCCCCACCCCATCCTCTTTGTGCTAACAGGAAATGGCAAAGCCCCTGACCCTACCTTCAGCACCTTCCAGCCCCTGGAGCTGCCCCGCAGGAGCTGCCAGGACCTGGGCTTGCTCCAGGGGCCCAGGCTCCAGGCCCTGAAGGCTGAGGATGCCCAGCCCAGCCCCAGGGTCCCAGCTGTCCACACTGTGGTAAGGGGAAACCCGGCTGGCACCACTTCCTCCTTGGCTCCCCTCCTCCCATCGGTGAGGACTTGAGGGTAGATAAAGGCCAATAGGGGAAAAGCGGGAATGATCTGGGGCTGCCTATAGGGCTAGGGCATGGAAGGAAGGAGGGAGGGAAGGGAGATGGGGAGGGAGGGAAGAAGGGAGGGAGGGAGAGAGAAGATGGGGAGGAGCGAGGGAGATAGGGAGGAGAGATGAGGAGGAGGGAGAGGAGATGGAGAGAAGGGAGAGGAGATGAGGAAGAGGGAGGGGAGATGGGGGGCAGGAGGGGAGATGGGGAGTACCTCCTTCATTCATTGCATTGTCCCCTTACCATCCCTGGGATGCACAGGCTGAGTCTGAGGGTGACCAGGGTACAGGGTACCAAGTCCCAGAAGCAGACCTCTGCATCTCTGTCCCTGGCTTTCACCTGCCCAGTGCGTCTGGGCCTCCGTCCCTCTCACCCACAGGGCCATTAGAAAGTCCTCCCTATGATCCAGCCCAGCCCCTCCCACAGGAGGCTGAGTCCTCCCTCGTCTGTCCTCTGGGGTGAGAGGTTGTAGCATCATCTCCCTGATCCTGCAGGCCTGTCCTTCCAGAAGCCTCACACTCAGGTTAAGAGCTAACTGCTACTGGGTAAAAGGCCTGCAAGCCCAGAGGGAAGTGGGCAGAAATTCCCTGGAAAAAAAAGCAAGTGCAGCTGAAGAAGGGGTTTTAAGCTGGACCCTGAAAGGCACCTCCTGGGTAGTTATAGCCTAGAATGGGCAACTGGGATGGGGAGCAGGGGTGAAGCTGCAGAGGTGCAGCTGGCTGACGGTCAGGAGGAAGCCCATACATCATGGCTAACTCCCCCTCCTTGAACCTTCCCCCTGTTTCAGGCATCTCCTCAACCCCGAGAAGCTGCCTCTAGCCCAGAGGATGCCGAGAAGGCTGATGAGGTGTTTGGGGAAGGAGGCCAGTCCCTGCAGGCCGAGACCCGGGCTTGGTTCCAGAAGACCCAGGCCCACTGGCTCCTGCAGCACGGGGCAGCCCCAGCCTGGTTCCACGGCTTCATCACCCGGAGGTGAGTCACAGAGGTGGCGGAAACAGGCCCAGAGAGGGGCAGGGCAAGTCCTGGGGCCCAGGCCCAGCAGAGTGTGGGGCTGCGAGTCCAACCATGAGTCCTGGAGGCTCCCAGGCCAGTGTCTGAGGCATCTGTCCTGGGGGAGGTCACCAGGGAGGCTACAGGCCCCCCTCCCCCCCCTCTGGATTTCAGCTTCAGCTCCTGTCTCTGGCCCTCCAGACCTCATGGTTTCCCCCCCACACCTCCCACACCCCACCCCCAGATCTCCTGACCTTTCTGCCTCACCAGCCTCTACTCTTCCTTGTCTCTCTGGTAGGCCCTTCCTCCTGCATCCCTCAGCTTTGCCTCCTCTGCTCCAGTTCAGCCTGTGATCTTGGAAATCTACAAGTCTCTTGCCACCCCAAGGCACCCCCACCAGGCTGTCCTCTAGGATGAGGCAGGGCTGAAACCTCTCCTGGGTGGGACCTCTGGCCCCTGTGTTCTCCAGGCCCTGCACCTGGGAGCAGACCCCACTTCTCTCTGCTATCTTCTTCACCCTTCTACAACACCTGAGTCTGCTTGGTTGGGGGTTGGGGTCTGCCTTGAGAGTCCAGGACAGGCCAGAGGCTGGAGAAGTCTTCTCCACCACCCACAGGGAGGCTGAGAGGCTGCTGGAGACCAAGCCTGAGGGATGCTACTTGGTGCGGTTCAGTGAGAGTGCTGTGACCTTTGTACTGACCTACAGGTGAGGGGGCAAGAGCAGGGGCAGTGCCCTGGTCATCCCAGCGGGGTGGGCTGGGTGCTCCTGATGCAGGAAGGGCAGGGGCCAGCCGGGAAGGAGAGAGACCCTGGCCTGGGTGGCTAGCCAGGCCTGAGGTGGCTCTGATCCCATGGGTGCCCTCCAGGAGCCGGACTCGCTGCCGCCACTTCCTGCTGGCCCAGCTTGGGGATGGGCGCCACGTGGTGCTAGGTGAGGACAGCGCTCACGTGAGGCTGCAGGACCTGCTGCGACACTACACAGCGTGCCCGCTCAGCCCCTATGGGGAGACACTCACCGAGCCCCTGGCCCGCCAGGTACCCCCAGCCCCTGGCCCCAGGGACCCTGGCCACCACCTCATCCCCCCCCTGCGATGCAGCCATAGGTCTCTTGTCCACCCTGTGCCCCTAGGATCCCCTCGAGTGCTGGGGAGGGGTCCTTCACAGATGAGCTCAGCCACACAAAGACAGCAGGCACATGGGGTCATTTGTGTTTTCACGTAAGGACTATTTACTGAGTACAGGGCTACAGGGCTACAGCACAGTGCTCGTGCTGGCAGGCCCTGGAAATAGAACCATGAACAAGACAGGCCCCGGCCCACAAAGCTCACTTACCAGCAGCAAAGACAGATGAATAGGAGCAATCAAGTGTGAGAAGAGAGGAAATGCAGAGTGAGTGCCACCAGGGCCTGTGTGGCAGGGAGCACACCAGGGAGTGCCTCCCCCCAGGGTGGTCAGGCAGTCCGAGGACACAGGTGCCAGCCAGTGATCAGGGTCTGGCAATACAGCAGGAACAACTGACCAGAACAACCCTGCCTTCTGGACCTTACATTCTAGTGTGGAGACAGCGCTCACATAAGACAGAGAAACAGATAATCTGTAGTATGTCCAGTAATGATAAATGCATGCTAATAAGACAGGGAGTGACAGGGTTGGGGTTGTTTTACACAGGGACACCAAGGAAAGCTACTCTGGTAAGGAGATATTTGAAGGGAGGCCTGGATGAAGTAAGGGAAGGAGCCATGCAGGCAACTAGAGGAAAAACCTTCTAGGCAGGAGGAACAGCAGGTATAAAGGTCCTGCAGTAGGAAGCTGCCCGAAGTGTTTGAGGAAGACTGACAGCAGTCAGGAAACTAGCATAGGTGGATGAATTGGACACGAGAGCAACGATGAAAGAAGGGAACCCTGTATGTAGACTCTCACATGGATTTCGGATTTTATTCTAAGTGAGGGGGGATGGCACCACACAGGACTGACATGATCTGGCAAGTTTGGGGGTGGGGTAAGGAGGACAGACAGAGAAACTACAATACTTCAGGTGAGCTGGTGGCCGCCTGGGCTAGGGTGGCTGAGGTGGAGGCAGAATGCAGGGTGTGGAGTTTTTGGTTTTGATTTTTTTTAAGCTTTTATTAAATAAAAGCTTTTAAGCTTTTATTTACTTATTTTATTTTTTAAGCTTTTTTTTAAGAGACACAGGCAAAGGGAGAAGCAGGCTCCACACAGGGACCCCATGTTTATTGGGGGAATCGATCCCAGGACTCTAAGATCACGCCCTGGGCCAAAGGCAGGCACTAAACCACTGAGCCACCCAGGTATCCCCCTTTTTTAATGGGGATGTTCAGTAGGCAGTTAAATATGTGGGTCTGGAGCCTGGGACAGAGGTCTGGGCTGGAGATAAACACCTGGGAGTCATCAGCATATAGAAGGATTGATTGTCAAGCTTTCAGGAGGGCTGAAACTTGGGAACTCCCCAGGAACTTGGGAGGGAGTGTCAATGAACAAGAAGGGAATACCAAGTCTCCAGCATTTAGAGTTTGCAGAAGGGAGAGCAAACCTATAAAGAAAATTGAGGGCAGCCTGGGTGGCTCAGCGGTTTAGCGCTCCCTTCAGCCCAGGGCCTGATCCTGGAGATCCAGGATCAAGTCCCATGTCGGGCTCCCTGCTTGGAGCCTGCTTCTCCCTCTGCCTGTGTCTCTGCCCCCCCCCACCCCGCCCCGTGTCTCTGTGTCTCTCATTAATAAATAAATAAAATATTTAAAAAAAAGAAAAAGAAAATTGAGAAGGATCAGCCAGGGAGAGAAGAGAAAAACCAGGAGCATGTGATGCTCTAGAAGCCAAGCAAAGAAAATGCCCCAAGGAAGGGCATGCCAGTGGGTCCCAAACTGACCACTGGCCTTGGCCAGGAGGAGCTCACTGGTGGTACTGGCAGGAACGGTTTCTCAGGCTTGACTGGAGTCAGTTCAAGGAAGTGTGCCTGTGGGCAAGTCTTGTGTGGACCTTCACCAGGAATGGTGGACATGAAGATCCCCAGCAGTGGGCACAGGGTGCAGGGAAGTCTGGAGGTGAGGGGAGCCGATGCACTGGAGAGCTGAAGGCAGAGCTGTCAGGTGCCGGCTCTACAACCAGGTCTCAAAGGGTCTTGTCCCAATACTCCTCTGGAGTTTGGACTTCCCCCTGGAGGACCGGCAGCTGCTGAAGATTGCCAGGGGAATTTCTTCAGCTCACCCTGGCCGCCAGTGAACAATGGGTTGCAGACCAACATGAGGCAGGGGAGGACTAAGAGGCCTGAGCTGGGGTAATGGTTATGGCACACAGAGAGGGGAGCAGGTGTCAAGTTGTTGAGGCAGCGGAAGGAGCAGGGCTGGGGCCCCATAAGATGAGTTGGGGGGTGGCTCCTGAGAAGCTGTCTCAGCATCAGGGTGAGGGTGCTGCCTTTTTAGTCACAAAAGGAATGCAGAGAAAGGAGGTGGTAGGGGCAGGGAAAGAGAATTCTGCCGTGGATCCAGAAAGCCCGCAGTACTCGCACATCTCCAGATGCGGACACGCACTTGGTGGACACGAGAAGCATGAGGAAAGCCTTGTGGCCTGAGTCTACAAGAAGCCCTGGGCATGTGCACAGCTAGGCTGCTGAGCTAAAGCCCAGCTATCATGGAAAGGGACCTTCCCACGGTCAGGGTCATCTTCCTGGAGGCTGTCTCTCTGCCCCTCAAATGTCCAGCTTAAACCTCCAAGGAGTACTCCCCCGCTCCTGCAGAAATAAACAGATGGGACAGTCTTGGAGATCTGTCCCCATGCTGAAAATATTTAGGCTCAAGACTTCTGAAGTCATGTTGCATTTTTACAACCACAGGCACAAATGCAGACTGGCTGTGTTCCCGGTGGAACTGAGGTCAATGCTAGATACAGCCTGTGAGCTGAGCTGCTTTCCACCCTGCCGTGGGGCCCCCTTACCATCTCCAACCCTGCTCCTCACCCAGGGAACCCAAGGGGTCCGAATCCCTGTGGCCCTCCCCCCACACACCCTGCACCAGCACCAGCTGATTGTCTCCCGGATGACCTGGCCACCTCCACCCACCATCCCTCCTGCACCAAATCCCTGAGGCTTCCTTTCCCTGCAGACTCCCGAGCCTGTCGGACTTTCCCTGAGCACTGAAATGCCGGACTCTGGAAACAAAAGCCAGGACTCACACCCTCAGTATGGCTTGATCCTCAAAAAGTTGCAGAACGTAACCCCCACGCAGAAGGAGGGGGCCGGGGAGCCCAAGGAGGTATTGGGCTGGGGGGGGGGGGCTGAGGGAGGGCAAAGGGCGGGTCCAGCGCGGGGCGGGGCCGAGGACCCGGGGGCGGGGCCTCCAGGACACCCGCTGCAGCCTCAGCCCCGCCCGGTCGCTCTGACGCCCCCTCCCCTCCGGCCTGGCCTTCTCTCCCAGTCTCCCCAGCAGCCCAGGCCCAAGCCTCCCTTGCCTGCGAAGCCCCAGCTGTCCCCCGAAGTCTACACAAGCCCGGCTCCGAAGCCCCGCCCGGCCCCGCCCCCCAAGCCCTCCCATCCCATCTACCAGGAGCCCGACGAGCCCATCGCCTTCTACGCCATGGGGCGGGGCAGCCCCGGGGAAGCCCCGTGCAACCTCTATGCGGAGGTGGAGATGGAGGTCCCTCCTGGGGCCGGGGGGCCACCCTGCGTCCTCGGGCACCGGGCCCTGCGAAAATGCCGGTCCAGGCCTGTCCCAGGAAGCCAGGTAAAGCAGTGCCCAGAGAAGGAGGACCGTGGGGAGGACGTCCTGAAAGCCAGACTGGGGAGGATAGTGAAGGTGTTCGAGTGGATGCCGGGGCCAGGGTGAAGGTCCGAGATCGCTGGGCAAAGAGAGACTCCGGGCTGCCAGGAGCCCAGAAGCGGCTCCCTGTCTTCGCCCTGGGGTCACTGGGACAAGCCTCCCCTCTGTCATCCCTCTCCACTTCTCAGGAGAAATAGTGGTCCGCCCCTCTCACCCAGACACCCCCCCCCCATACCAGGAATCTTGGCTCCAGCCATGTCCTCTCTTCCTCATTGGAACTTGGGCCTCTCCCACTCTGGCTCCCTCCCCTCCCCCTTCACAGCCTGAGAGCTGGGAGCACTGGGAGTCCCTCCTGTTGTCTCTGATGAGCTCAGGAGAGGGAGCACCTGCTCTCCTGCTCCTCCACACACTCCCTTTGCCAACCCTCACCCCCACCCCGCACCTCTTCAGTCCTCTGATGAGTGCAAACCAGTGTCCCAGTCCAGGGCAGCGTGACACCTCCTGGCCACCTCCACCCTTTCCCTAGGCCTCTGCCCCCTCTACAGGCTGTTCCCCACCCTCCCTGCGATGCCCCAGACCTGCCTCAGCCCTTAAGCCTGTCTCCCCACCCTCACCCCCAGCTTGGGCACTAGAGATGAACCAGCAGCCCACGTCTCCACTCAGCCCCCAGTACCCCACAGCCTCCTGAAATTGGCACAGCAGCCCACTCTCACGCTCTCACCTTTCTGCCCAGACTGCCCCTCCTCTGTTTCCCAGCCAGAAGAATGACTCTCCAGCCACCTGACTATCCCAGCCAGAACCCCAGGGCTCCCTCGACATTCTCTCTACCCTGACTCCTCATAGGCCTCAGATTCCTGCTGGGTCCCTCCCCCCACCCCCACCCCCGCAGCTGCAGCCTCAGCATCCATCATCAGGATTTTCCAAGCTTCCTAACTGGTCTAACCACAAATCTTGCCATTTCTGATTTACTCTGCCCCAAGGAAGCCAGAATGGTCTTTCTAAAACAGCTAGCTCAGGGTGCCTGGACGGCTCAGTTGATTAAAACAGCTAGCTGGCCCATGCGGCCATCCATACTGGTGCAGGCAGAGGACCTCCTCGTCAGCCCCCCACCAGCTGCTGCCATCTTCACTAAGCTCTTTACGTCTCTCTGAGCACACCTCCCACTGCCCTAGCCATCCTTCAAGACAGTTTGTTCTTCTGTTCCCTGCAGATTTCCCAAACACAACCACAGTGGCCATCCCCCTGTGCTACATACACACCTGCCACACATACCACTGATCACCTGGGACACCCAACTCCACTGGTTCCCGGGAGAGTGCAAGCCCCCTGAGCAGGGGCTGGGACTTAGTCATCTGTTTCCAGAGCACCCAGCACAGTGCCTGCCACAGAGCTGGTCCTCAGGAAACGGTTGTTGAATGAATGAGAGCAGTTTAGGCCTCCTCTGTGCAGGCCAACATGCATTAAGACCAGAGGACAGCCCTTGAGGCTGCAGGTAGGCCTGAGAGGTGAAGGGTAGAGGGCGTGACCTAGGATCACCCTTCTCTCTGCAGAATCCAGGAGCCTGGCGACCACAGTCTGAGAACTCTGTGACTGGACAAGGCCCTCCTGTGCCCCACCAGCCTCTGCCCTGCTGGGGGCACACCCTCCCTCACAATCTTTCTAGACAGAGGACAGAAGAAGACAAAGGACAGGTGTGGCTTCCCCTGGGGCCTCCCCAGTAGCACGGTGAGTCTGAGCTGGGGGAGGATAACCTAGAACCCCAGGTGCTCTTCTCAGGAAATGTGCATGGAACAAACCATAGGCAATCAGACTAGAAAGGACCTCAGCCATCATCTACTGCAAAGATGGCACAGAGGTGTCATCTCACATGCCAACTGCCATCCATTGGTCGCGGCTGCCTAGAGCTCTGCGCTGTGAAGGATGTTCAGGTCATCTCCACACTCAGCAGAACAGAGCACCGTTATTGATTAGTGATGTCTGTTGTGGGCAGAGAGGGAGGCAGTATAACAGCGTCTCTTTTGCCATCACTGATCCAGGCCAAGCGCCCGGAGGTGCAGATGTGGAGACAAGCCAGAGAGGGATAGTGACTGGGCCAGGGCCAAGGACTAGAACCCGGGCTTCCTAGGTCCCTTGCCTGGCACCCTTTCTTACCCCATGTCCTCCTCTCCACAGGAAATGTCAGAGATTTCCTGACAGGAAATCTGGCTGCTCTCCAGAGTTCCACAGCATGGAGGCCTGGGTGCCGGTGGAACTCCAGATCCCAGTTTAGCCCCATTCCCTGGACAGATCAGGGCCCCCACAAGGAAGCCTGGAGTTCAGAGGAGCGGATGCAGACTCAGCTCCCTTTCAGGGACCCAGGCACAGGCTCCCTCCCCAAAGTCCCGGAGAACCCGGTGGGTGGTGGTGGTGGTGGGTTGGTGATGCGCAGTCCTCCAAGGAAGGGTGCAAGGGTGCCCCTGCTGCCTCCCACTGCCCTAGCTTCTCCTCCTGGAGTCTGATTTCCTTGGCCCTCTGAGCCTTAGAGTCTGGGCCCTGGTCCAATGCTGCTGTTGTCTGAGGAATGGTTTGGCGAGAACAGATGTTAGAACTTGTTTGTTGATTCTTGCCTGGCTAATAAATCATCACCAACAACCTCTTCCCACAGGGATCCAAGTACTCCGGGCTCCTTCTGTCTCAGACTCTCTCTCATTCTCTCTCTCTCTCTCTCTCTCTCTCTCTCTCTCTCATCATGGAGGGTAAGGGCTTGAATCGCCACTGCAGTGGGGGGAGCGGGTCTGGGGGTTCAGAGACACCCGGGCAGGGGTCACAGATCTGGGCATTGTGGGGTAAGGGTAATTACACCTGGGCTGCAGGGTAAGGGGCCACAGATTCTTCCCTGGCAGGGCTAGGCAGGCAGCTGGAGGCAGAGGGGTGGCTGTATCACCTGGGGGTCAGGCAGGAGCGGTTGGGGCCTGCACCTCATTCTCCACAGGACCGGGGGCCCCCAGCGGTGGTCCAGGGTCCCTCTGTGTCACCCCAGCCTCTTGGGCGTTGGCCTTGCCTCTGTCAGGACCTTACTTCCTCCCCTGACTCACCCCTGACCCTCTCATGAGGCTTCTTCACTCTCTGCTCAGACCCACCTCAGCACCTGCCTGTCGCCCTGTGTAAAGCTCCCCACTCTGGCTCCCACCCTCTGGAGGAGTCAGCCTGGGGTCTTCTTTTCCCTCAGATGGTGAGCTGCTGGAGGCAAGGCGGCATTCGCACCCCCCCTCCACCTGAGGCGCAAGGCTCTGGGTGCTCCTAGCGTCCCATGTGTGCAGCCGTCCTTATGCTGTTTCCTAGGAGAGCTTGGGCAGGACAGTCTGTGCCCATTGGGATCCCCTCCTCCTGCCAAGGAGGCCCCCACACCTGTCTGGTACACAGTGCGTCACCTGCCCCGCACCTGCCTGAGTCTGTCCGTAGACCCCTCCCTGAAGGGGTGCCGGCCACGGACACACACACCCCCCACCCCACCCCCTGCCCTGGGGCACCACCACCAGTCGGCCCAGCGCGGGCACCAGCCCCAGTGACTAGTGATTCCCCTCCTTTCCAGCTGTGGAATCAGCCTGAGTGCTTGCTGCTGAGTCAACAGTTGGGGTTCCATTCCCTTCTGTCTGCAGGTCTCCTAAGCAAGAGGAGAGATGGGGGGAGGAGAGGGGAGCAGATGGCTTTGCTAAGATCAGGGAGGCTGAAAGGACAAGAAACGTCTCATAGTAGACTGGGGCGGGGGTCCTGGCTGATTCTTGGCAGAGGGGGGTGCGCAGAACAAGGAGAGGCTTCCTGCAGAGCAAGAGCTAGAAATCAGTCAGAACGGCATTTCCTTACACTTGGGAGTATAATGGGATGGCAGGTGCAGGGAGGGGGCAGAAATGCCTAGTGACCCCCCTGGTGTTTCTGGAGGAGCAAAGTCTGTGAGGGGGGAGGGGGGGCAGGGGTCCTCCTCCCTCTGCAGCTCAGGCTAGAGGTCAACTCACCCAAGGGGGCATTAGCAAGAAGCCTGGGTGGTGGTGTGGAGCTGTGCTAGCCGGTGGGGCATGGCAGTGGCCCCTGCACCACAGGTCCATGGGTCCCCATAGGATGCCTCCATGTTTGCACACGGGGTGCCATACAGGTCAGAGGGGACATAGCGGCTAAGGGCTCAGGGAGGGAGGGCTGCTGGGGCTCCAGGAGACACTAAATCCTTTGTGGCTGCTCCTCCCCGCCCCTTCAGTCAAACAGGAGACTGAAGTCTAGAGAGGGGAGGGGACAGGGAGCTGGAGGCAGGCCCTGCTGCAAGCCCCACCCCAAAGCCCCAGGTGGGGGAGTTTCTCCTGCTCACCACAACCACCAGCGCCCATGCACTACCCTCCTACTCCACTCCCAAGCTGTGAGCTGCAGGGGGTGCCACGTACCCTGGATGAGAAGCTGAGGAACTGGTACAGACAAGGAGGGAGCAGTTTGTGCAGCAGGTGCTCCTCCTAGCCAGAGAGCAGGGCGCCACAGGGGAAGGGCATTTCCTGGAGCCAGAACAGCCTCTCACCCCAGCTGGGGCCTCCCTCCAGCACTGGGCAGCCCTGGCGGCTCTCTGCACTTTCCCTGGGGTCCTCTCTCCCCTGAACTGTCCCTTCATCCTGCACGCTCCCTCAGCCAACGCAGCACATGCTCCATTACAGCAGCACATGCTCCATGACATGCCCTGTAAGTCTGGCTCCAGGGCAGGGGGTGAATGGCAGTTAACACATGACCACATGACCTCATTTATCCTGGTGCACAGGGCATTGGCCCCCCACCCCCACCCCTGACCCGCTCCTGGAGGACCAGGAGCCAATCACTGCTGAGGCCACACCCTCCACCGCTCTACCAGCTGGAAGACATCTGTCCCTATCCAAAACACAGCTTGGCAAGGAAGAGGCCAACAAGGCTAGGTGCAGGCCCTGTGGCGCACTCCAGCGTCCTCGCAGCTTCCCCAGGTCCCACAGACCTTGAGCCATCCCCGCAAGGGCCTGCGGCTTCTTGCACAGCAAACAGCATACGGCCACAGTGAAGACCTTGAGGAGGCCCCTCTCCAGGGGCCAGGGCCTTGAGGGTGGCGGCTTATGAGACTTGCATCTCTGTGCAATTCCGAAGTCTGATTTTTAGGGGCCTCAACGTCTGGGCTCTGCTCCTAGACCGTGCCACCCTGCACCCTCGGGCCCAGGCCAGGCCTCTGGGGCCCCCGGACTATCTGGATCCACTGACCACAGCCTCTGCCGTTCCTCCCTCTGCACCTTGGCTGGTGCTGCCACTCCAGTTTAGCCAAGTATCACTCCTTGTTCCTTTTCTCTCCACCATCCTTTGTCTTCCCTTTGCTGTTTATCAGAACGTGAGGCTACCATCTCCAGGAAGCCTTCCAAAGAACTGTTCATTTCTAATTTGTATTTCTCTTGGTGACCAGGAAATTCCAACCACAAAATAAAATGTCCCTTTTGGTAGAACTAAAAAGTGGCTTTTCAAAAAATGGCAAAGGCTATTTGCAGAGCACAGATGTGGGGCGCCAGAGCCTCAGACAACTGGCCTGAGTCGTCCATGTCCACAAGACGCTGGGTCCCTCCGTGCCCACCATGTCCTGGCTCCCAGCCCAGAGCCCTGCTGGCTTCATCAGGATGCAGGCCCTCAAGTGACACTGGGGGCACAGCATGCCAAGAGGGCAGGGCTGCATCTGCAGCATCTGGGGCAGGAAACAAAGCTTGTGACACCTCTGGATCTGACCTGGGGCTCTGTTGAGCCCACGCCCCCACACACACACCACCCCAGGGGAGGTGACCTCAGGCCCTGCTCCCAGTGCCTCTGTGGACAGGGAAGCAGTGGTGGGTTGCTGCTCCTTCCTGAAGACTAGCTGGATGCACGGATTTGGACAGCCCCAGTGTCCCTGTGGGATGCAGAAGCCCTGTCTGGCTCGAACCCGAAGTAGGTCAGATTTCAGATAAGTGGGTGGTTTTCCTGTAAGTGACAAAAGCCTCCCATGTACTTAATAAGAAACAGACTCCTCAACTTACCTGGCACACAAGACTGGGGGCACAGTGAGACCCTCTCTCCTGCCGCCTCCCCCTCAGCCCCAGGCCCCCACACCACACCTTCCGATGGCCCCATGGCTGGAACCTCCAGTCCTTCCCCCCAGTGCTACACCCGAGAGAAGCCTGCAGTGACTGGAGGCGAGCTACTGTGTCTAGTCAGGGCTTCTCTCTCAACACCAAGCTTCTCTCTGCAGGGCTCCACCAGCATCCTTGTCCCAGAGTAGGAAGCCACTGCGGCCGAGCTGTCCAGGAGCCCCAGTGTCCTCGGCAACACACTGCAGTGGTGGTGTGCACAAGGACTGGCTGGTCTGGAACCGCAGGGGTGGCTCTCCCACCCCTACTGGAACCTCGGGCAAAGAGGGAGGGGCCCTGCCACCTGCCGCACTGCTGGTGGGCATCCCAGTGCTAAGCTGAGAACCGAAGCCCATGACTCTGCCACCTGCCTCCCCTGGCCACCTGCTCAACCCTCCCCTCCCTCTCTAGCATAAAGCTGCAGGCCCAGAAGTCTCCAATGAGACTGGTCTAGCCCCCCAAGCCCTACGCAAAAGTTTCCAGACAGTGAAGCGAAGACCATTGGTAATCAGTGTAAACGCGCATCCTCTTCAGGGGCAGATTCGCCACTCCTCCTGCTGGACTGAATTTGCTAAGGACTCTTGTGTCACAGAAAGCACCTCCTTGACTTCCTCTCGTCTTCAAACATACCTGAGATCAGCAATATTCCAGATTTGGGACCCCTGCCCCACACAAAGTTGTACATGGAATTTTTAGGGTCTTCAATGGCTGTGAGCCCAGTTTAGAAAGTAGGCACAGAGGATAAGGCAAAGCTATCACTGAGGCAGCTCATGACGTTTTGGAGGGTGCTCTGCACAAAGTTAACATCAGATCCAGGAACAAGAAAACAAGTGAGAAAGCTCCACAATGGAAAAATGAGACCATGCTAAGACAGAGGAAGGGGTTAGGGCAAGCAGTGTCTGTCAGACTGAATGTTTTATTTCAACAGACATCCCTGGTTTAAAAAAAAAAAAAAAGTGGAGGGAAGGGCTCCCCATTTCATCACACCCACCAGGGAGCAACAGTCCTGTTCAGGAACTCAGAGCCCCATCCGAAGCATCACTCGAGTCTTTGCTAGCTCCCAGACAGAGGAGCTGAATTTTCTAATTTCTGTTAAGAAAAATCTATCAAATGTGTTCATTCTCGCAGAGGCGAGGGCTGGCTCCTCAGGGACGGAGACCCTGGGCCTGGAGCAGCTGGGGTCCCAGAGGCAAAGCCAGGTGCCAGGCCACAGGAGGTGCCGGAGCGGTGGGGCCCAGAGCCCTAGAATCCATATTTGGCTTGGGTCTGCCGGCGGCTGAGCCTGTTTTCCGACCAGGTGTTCTTCAGTTCCAGCTCTCGCTCCTTAGCCTGTGGCAGGGGGACAGGCAGGGGTGAGCCGACTGGGGTGCCGAGGGGCCCCTCTCTCTGGCCCCCACGAGCTTCCCAGTCTAACCTCTTTCTTCCCTGGAGCAGTTAAGGGGGAATACCAAATCCCTTCAAAGACTTCATTTTCTCTTATTCAAGTAGAAGGGGAAGACCCTGGGAAAGCAGAGAAGAAACATCTCTTTGGGGAACTAACAGCATCTCTCTGAGGCTAACAGGGTTTAAGCAGAAACAAAAACTGAAGAACCCTGGTCCTGAGGCGCCTGGCTGTCTCAGTCAGGGGAACATGCCACTCTTGATCTCAGGCTCCTAAGTTTGAGCCCCATGTGGGGTGCAGAGATTACTTAAAATTAAAAACAAAACAAAACAAAAGGTTCCTGGTCCCTCACCTGTTGGGTTTAAAACTGAATCGCTCAAGTGGAAGGACAAAGAAGAGCTAGAGTGTGTGCATCTGAAAGGAAGGCAAATCAGATGCTTGAACCACAGAATGGGAAAGGACATGAGAAAGGATGGAGGAGGGAGATGACAGGGGAGGATGGGAGGATAGAAGAGGATGGGGAGGATGAGGGAGGAAAAGGGGGACTGGGGAGGACGGCCTCAAAAAAGTGGACAGAGGGGATCCCTGGGTGGCTCAGCGGTTTAGCGCCTGCCTTCAGCCCAGGGCGTGATCCTGGAGTTCCAGGATCGAGTCCCACATCGGGCTCCCTGCATGGAGCCTGCTTCTCCCTCTGCGTGTGTCTCTGCCTCTCTCTCTCTCTCTCTCTCTCTCTCTCTCTGTGTGTGTCTCTCATGAATAAATAAAAAAATCTTAAAAAAAAAAAAGTGGACAGAGCCACCACACAGGACCCCACCCCACAAAAGCTACACCTAAAGATGCAGTTTTGTGTTGTGCTGAATATGGTGGTGGACGTGGTACCTGAGAAATTGACACCACTTTCTGGCACAAATGGAAGCCATGGCAAAAGGACTGGAAGGTACCAGAACTGAGACTCCTCTGCTGACCATGATGTAGCACTCGGGGAGTAGAGGAACACCCCATGAGAGTTAGAGGATGCCTGTTCATCTCCCCTGGATGAGGGGTAAGGGTGAAGAGTTTGGGTTTAGAAGAAGTCCCTACCCTCAAATCCTTTCCCTACAAAAAACAAGGGGATCCCTGAAAAGGAAGGCAAGACTATGACCAGAACAATGGAAGCAGATTTCCCACTTAAGTCACCACATAGCATATGTGCCCCCAGGGAAAGGGCCTAGACAGCGCTCAGTACAGTGGGTCTCAGAAAGATTTCTGTTTTGGGCACCTGGGTGGCTCAGCAGTTGAGCGTCTGCCTTCAGTTCAGGTCATGATTCCAGGGTCCTGGGATCGAGTCCTGCATCGGCTCCCCACGGGGAGTCTATTTCTCCCTCTGCTGGTGTCTCTGCCTCTGTCTCTCTCATGAATAAATAAAATCTTAAAAAAAAAGTCTGTTTTATGATTAAATGAGTATTTAAAAGTTGTCGGGTCCTAGCATATAAATAACATTCTAATTCCAAAAGACACTTTTGGATTATGTGATTTTTAATTATTTGTGTTGATATCTCCTGCCACAGAAGTGGAGAATATAAAACCAACCTCCTGGGGTGCCTGGGTGGCACAATTAGTTGAGTGACTGTTGGTTTCAGCTCAGGTCATGATCTCAGGGTGTAGGATCGAGTCCCATGTCAGGCTCTGTGCTCAGCAGGAAGTCTGGGATTCTCTCCCTCTGCCCCTGCCCCCTGCTTCTCCTCACTGAATGCTCGCTCACACACACCACTCTCAAGTAAATAAATAAAATATCTTTTAAAGATTATTTATTTATCCATGAGAGAGAGAGGCAGAGAAGAGACATAGGCAAAGGGAGAGAAGCAGGCTCCGTGCAAGGAGTCTGATGCAGGACTTGATCCCAGGACCCCAGGATCACATCCTGAGCCAAAGGCAGACACTCAACCACTGAGCCATCCAGGCTTCCTAATAAATAAATCTTAAAGAAGAAAAAAAAAAAACCTTCCTTATCAGGTAGATGTTTTGCTAAAAGCTGGTGGACCATTTTTCTTTAGAATAGTTTCTTAGGGGATCCCTGGGTGGCTCAGCGGTTTAGTGCCTGCCTTAGGCCCACGGCGTGATCCTGGAGTCCTGGGATCAAGTCCCACATCGGGCTCCCTGCATGGAGCCTGCTTCTCCCTCTGCCTGTGTCTCTGCCTCTCTCTCTGTGTCTCTCATGAATAAATGAATAAAATCTTAAAAAAAAAATAAAGAAAAAGAACAGTTTCTTAAATCCCTAAACAATAAACTTGCTGTTTATCTATTTTTGGTAAATGGGCTCTTTAAAAGAACCATATGAGAAACCATTTCACTGCCCTCTGTGTTTATGTTTCAATGTCTAAATGTCTCTGCAGTGGGTGATTCAGAAGGACACATCCCCCTCTAGTGGCCACGTGGAGGAGCTGCCAGGGGTGAGGCGGGAGGGGCGGGGGAGGCCAGTACCAGGGACTGGAAACTGGGCTTCAGCCAGCACTTGCCCAGGTGTTCAGGGTCCAGCAGGCGGGTGGGGGCCCCAGCTCTCTCACCTGATGGATCAGGTACGTGATCTGGTGCTTCCGCCGCTGCTGGCCTGTGGGCTGCTCGCCTTTCTTCTGCAAGGGGAGAAAACACAATAATTAAGCCACTGGAAGAAAAGTACAAGTATCTCACATGCCCAGATGGTGCAAGGCTGGAGACTGAGAAACCGACCACATAACCCAGATCCTGGGGGAGAAGAGTCAGCATGGAGCTGTTTCTATGACTATACACTTACAAACAGTTATTTTTATTAAAGCTATTTTCCAAAAAACCCAGACTCAGAAGATCTGCCTGAAATAGCCTGCTAATATCCCCACTGGCCTCGAAATACTTTGAGGTCAGTACGGTGTCTTCTGTTTCTCTGGTAACCCCACCCCACCCCACCCCCAGCAACAAGCACAGGGCTCTGCCCACAGTGGATGCTAGACGCCAACTGTAGTGCCCGCAGGGAGCTTAACACAGCGTCCCTGCAGACTGGCTCACAACCCTGCCCATCTCCCGCGTTGACCCTCTCAATCTCTACCTCCTTCTCCTGTCAGCCCGCCACCCAGCCCACTCCTACCTACTGCTTCCCAAGCTCTCCTATCAATGGCTAGCAGCTGCAAGCCCGCCTCCCCCATTCTAGCCAGTGCCTATGGGACCCTGCAATTCGAAATTCCACCATCACCCCACCTGTCTCCAATCTTTCAGTATCCACCCCTAGCTGGCTGAAGCCCTAACCAAGCTCTGATGCAAATGCCTTACTGTCCAAGCCTATATGGGTCTGGGTTTCATCCTGTGGTGTTCTGTCCTCCACCAGTGCTGTCTCAGACCAGAAGCTTCCTAATCTGCCCCACCCAGCTCCCAGCACTCTTCTCTGGAGTGTCCTCAGCACACCCATCATTCTGTCAACACTCCTGCGTCCTGAAGTCTCTCTCCCAGTTACGCTGTAAACGCCTCAAGGACAGGAACCGTATCTTTTTCTTATTTTTAAAAACTCTAGCTTTAATAGCTTTAATACAATGAGATGGTGGCAAGAGAAGCCAGACCTGGGAAAACTGTGAACTTCAATTCCTTGCTGCTGTGTGACATCATTTAATGTAACCCTCAAAGATGGCAAACACTAACCACCCCCAGTCCTCGGTAAGCGCGAATAACAGTAGCTGTTACTATGTGATGATGCTTCTAGACCCATAGTCAGGAAAGCATGCTCTCCTAAGTGGTTTTTCCAGGAAACAGTGATGGATCTACGTCGATCTAACCACAATCCTTTGCTCTGTCCTGTATGACCGCCAGCATTCAGTTAAAACAAACGGCTGGGGCTCAGATGGCCATCTGTGGCCACAGAACAAAGCAGAGAAAGTCAGGGGGAAGAGAAGGGAATAAGATGCCCGACCTTGGCCTTGCTGGTGCTGGGCTCGAATCCAGGGCTCCCCCACATTTTCCCCCCTGTGGCAGGTTCATAAATGTCCACATTTGCTGTACTCAGCTACTAGGTGGAGAGGGGTTCATCACGCTGAAGAAAATGAGCACAGAAAGGCAGGAGCTCGGTGTGGGAAGCGTGAGGAATAAAGCATCTGAAAAGCCCACAGCTGGCTAAAATAAATAACAAAAAAGGAGAGAGGAGGGGTTGCACACGCAGAACCTAAGCCCCCAGGACTTTGCTGTTATGCCCACACCTCAAAAGGTGCTGAGCCAGGCCCCAGCGCGACAGGACAGAGGAGGGATCTGACTGCGGGCAGAGGGCAGAGCAGCTGCAGGCTCCATCCAGCCGGGGAAGCAGCCACAACATATCAAAGTTCTTCCCAAGTGCAGGATGGGAAACTGCTCCAACTGCTCAATCTCAGCAACCAGACAACACCATCCAGATGGGAAGCAAAGTGCTGCAAAGTTATGGAAGGCAGAGGCTGCATCCATGAGGCTGGGGGCATGCCCCAGTACCGTGGGCAGCAGGCATGTGTGAACTGGTGCTGGGGCAGTAATGATTGGGTGTGGGCTCAGGATGGGGCCACACAGCAGATCTTCCCACTTACTTTGCTGAATGACTTCATGGTTTTCTCTTCTGTCAGTGACTTGGTCATCCACTGCTGGGCCCCACTGAGCTGGTCATCCCCTTTAATCTCCACAAAGTTGACCTCCTCCCTCCCTCGGTTCCTCTTGCCCTGCAGCCGCTTAAACTGAAAAAGGAAAAAGAAGGCAGGATGGGGGGATCTGGGTGGGGAATCAGGGGAGGTCACTAGGGGTCCAGACCGTATGGAACGGCTTTGTGACTCCCTGGCCCCCCATGCCCTTTCACCCCACCACCTACCAAGCTCCCCTGAGGCCAAAGGAAAGGCTGCTGCTCAGAACTTCTACACTCAGGGAAAGGATGCCTCGGCAATGCAATACCCCGGTCACTACTTGGAACTGGTCACTGCTTGGAACTTGTACTCATTATATATACACTGTATCTGCCTCAAAGGACTGTGTACAATTTTCAAATTAAGAATTCAGGGTAAGGGGCAGCCTGAAGGCTTAGCGCCACCTTCAGCCAAGGGCGTGATCCTGGAGACCTGGGATTGAGTCCCACGTTAGGCTCCCTGCATGGAACCTGCTTCTCCCTCTGCCTATGTCTCTGCCTCTCTCTCATGAATAATTAAATAAAATCTTAAAAAAAAAAAAAAGAATTCAGGGTAAAAAAAAAAAATCTAGGATTTCTCCTCTAAAACTTGGTTTTTACACATCTGCTCCTTCCTCTTGGTTTGGTATCACAAAATCAGCAGACCCCACACCAGACTGGACCCAGAGAGGGAGCCTCATAAGAAAGGCCTGGCAGGGGATCGCTGGGTGGCGCAGCGGTTTAGCGCCTGCCTTTGGCCCAGGGCGCGATCCTGGAGACCCGGGATCGAGACCCACGAGACCCACGTCGGGCTCCCTGCATGGAGCCTGTTTCTCCCTCTGCCTATGTCTCTCTGCCTCTCTCTCTCTGTGACTATCATAAATAATAATAAAAAAAAATGATAATAAAAAGTGCCTTTAAAAAAAAAAAAAGAAAAGAAAAGAAAAGAAAAGAAAAGAAAAGAAAAGAAAAGAAAAGAAAAGAAAAGAAAAGAAAGGCCTGGCAGATCATCTAGGAGACTGCTACTCTCTCCTTCCCCTCCTCACCAAAGTCACCCAAGATGTGCCTGGAAGGTAGTGTGGGTGGACTCTAAAAGCACTCAGGGGGAAAAAAAAAAAAAGCACTCAGGGGCACCTGGGGTGCTCAGTCGGTAAGTGTCCAACACATGATTGGCTCAACTCATGATCACAGGGTCCTGGGATTGAGCCCCATGTTGGGCTCCCTGCTCAGTGGGGTGTCTGCTTCTCCTGCTCCCTCTGCCCCTTCCCGTTTGTATGTGCATGCTCTCTCTCTCTCAAATAATAAAAACATTTAGGGAGGAAAAAAAAAAACACTGAGAGACTTGAGTGGAACCCAGGTCCTGGTCTAAGCATTATTAGCGAGGCTCTGAGGGGCATTCCACACACAAGAAACTAACTTTTGCCACAGGATGAGCTCAATGCTGCCTCCTGGGCTGAGGACCTAACCCTGAAACTTGCCAAGGAAATACCCACAGGGGATTGGGTGAACAGTAACTAGGAACAAGTATGCAGGGCAGCTTTGGCGCCGCCTGTGGCCCAGGGTGTGATCCTGGAGACCCAGGATCGAGTCCCATGTCGGGCTCCCTGCATGGAGCCTGCTTCTGCCTCTGCCTGTGTTTCTGACTCTCTCTGTGTATCTCTCATGAATAAATGAATAAAATCTTAAAAAAAAAAGTATGCAGAAGAATGGACACTCCTCTGTGAAAAGGTGAGCAGATGATTATTTTTCATAAGAACCTGTATGTAAAGAGGTAGCACCCTGGATTCCTCCAGCCCCTCCTACCAGGTCATGACCTCCCTACGAAGAGAACAATACTTTCCATCCTGCACACAGGCTGATGGCACAGGACATGGGGTTTCCACCTCTCCCTGGGCAGAGATGATGGAGCTCAGCGCAGGGACCCATGGGTGTAGAACACGAGTTATTCACCGTGGCTGTTATTCCCTCACCAAATCCATTCTCCCCTTCTTTTATGCAAGTGAGCCTGACATTCTAGCGAGGCATGTGACCACCCAACTAAATAAAGTCTACACCCCTGGGCGTCCCTGCAACCACGTGTGGCCATATGACCAGACTCTAGGCAATGTGGGAGAAGTGGGAGTGTTTGTAGGAACTTTTAGGAGGTCTCCTAGGTGAGGCTGCAGAGGGGTGGCTGGAACACAGGCCTGAGAGCTGCAGCCTCACCTGCCACTGCTGGGCAGAAGAATAAAGGCCACGTGACCCAGGGACAGCAAACTAATGATCAGGAGGGGACTGGACCCCTGGGCCTACCTATCTCTCATCTTCTTTTATGAGAAGTTAACTTCCCTGATATAAGCCATTATGCTTTAAAGTTTCTCAGTTACATGCTGCTGCAGTAAATCCTGACTGAATATAGTTATAAAAACTTTTTAGTTTCAGATTGAAACCTGATGTCCATAGGTCAGTCACCCGTGCTTTAACTTACTGCTTCGTCATCGATGAAGGAGGCATCTGGGGCAATTTCCTGGGGGGGGACCAGAGCCGGGTCCTGTGCAGGATAGTAGCCACCACTGTAATAATCCTGCAGCCAAGAGGGAAAAAAACATACCAACTGAGGGGCACGGTGGGCAGGGGACACGGCCTGCCCAGGAGCAGAGAGAGCCCTTGTCAAACAGCAGCAGTAGTGCCAGTACCACAGACACCTCCATTGGACAGGTAAAAGTGCCAATCCCAAGGACCCAGCAGCGATCCAAGAACAATCTGCAGTTTTTCTGATGTGCACCATCCAGACAGGTGGGTATTTTTTAGGGAAAGGTGAGAAGAAATAAAGACATTCTCTCCTGCTTCAATTTCCACCCTGATCCCTCAACCCGGCTTCCCCTCAGCCCTGCTCTAGAGGCAGAAGAGACACACTCGCACTGAGCAGGGGGAGAGGTGTGAAGGCATATCACTCCTGTTCTTTGTCGTATTTAGGGCCTCTGGACCCAAGGACACTGAGACCTTGGGCCTGAACCAGGAGAGAGCACACCTGAACTAATTTAACGTTGTGCATCCACTTCCACAAAAACATGAGATAAAATAACTGGCTATAAGGGTGGTATGGAATTAAAGCTGAGACCATGCCAGGTGTGTGTTACCAGACACTTAGCAATCTGAGGACCAGCCTGAGGTGAGCTGTTATATGCTGCCATGGGTCCCAGAGGAAGAGGGTTGCAGGCAGGATGAGCCCCCAGGCCAGTGGCCCTTCAGCTGAGAAACAGGTTTCTTCCCTGTGCACATTTTCTCCCAATTCTTCCACTTTTGCCCCAAGCTCCAATAAATGGCCCTCTAAGAACATCCACTTTTTGGTGAGCTAAATGGAAAATAAGGTTTAATACTGACGAAGGGGCACCTGGGTGGCTCAGTGATTGAGCGCCTGCCTTTGGCTTGGGGTGTGATCCCGGGATCAAGTCCCACATCGGGCTCCTTGCATGGAGCCTGCTTCTCCTCCCTCTGCCTGTGTCTCTGCCTCTCTCTGTGTGTCTCTCATGAATAAATAAATAAAATTTAAAAAATATATACTGATAAAATACATGAAAATCCAGAGTGATAGGAGCACGATTTTCTATGAAAGTATTCACGTAAGATACATGCAATTGCAGGGTCCCCGAGTATATGTCAAGTGTTTCATGTGCACAGACCTCGGTGCAGTTTATAAATGGATACAGAGCTCTCGGTCATCTCCGCTCTGGGAGCAGCTCTCCTGCTACAGCCCCTCATCCCCTGAAAATGTACACCTGTGCAAATTTCGTCTCCACCCCCTTCTTGGTCTGGAGAACCTCTCAGCTGTTGAGCCGATCACTGTCTGCAGTGGCGCTAAAACCACGGGAGACACTGACAGATAAGAGCCTCAGCAGCTTGGCAGCCCCACATCCCCTGACCTCACTTATTCCTAGCCGCAGTTTCCAAACCAGCACCATTTCAAGGGACATTGACACGGCAGCCAAGTTCATTGGGGCTGGGGCTGCCACTGTAGGGGTGGCTGACTCTGGGGCTGGAATTGGGACTGTGTTTGGGAGCTTCATCATTGGTTATGCCAGGAATTCCTCTCTGAAGCAACAGCTCTTCTCCTAAGCCATTCTGGGCTTTGCCCTCTCGGAGGCCATGGGGCTCTTTTGCCTGATGATGGCCTTTCTCATCCTCTTTGCCATGTGAAGGAGTCGTCTCCTCCCATAGGTCTTTCTCCCATGTCTTGTCTGCCCTGTATGTTCCTTTTCCTATACCTCCCCAGGCAGCCTGGGGAAAGTGGTTGGCTCAGGGTTTGACAGAGGAAAGACAAATAAATACTGTATTAATAAGAAAAAAAAGGGATCCCTGGGTGGCGCAGCGGTTTGGCGCCTGCCTTTGGTCCAGGGCGCGATCCTGGAGACCCGGGATCGAATCCCACATCGGGCTTCCGGTGCATGGAGCCTGCTTCTCCCTCTACCTGTGTCTCTGCCTCCCTCTCTCTCTCTCTGTGACTATCATAAATTAAAAAAAAAAAAAAAAAGGATACAGAATGCCGGTTACTCATTTAACTGGCTTTTTTTTCTTTTGAGCTAAAGAGGTCAAAACACTCTTATCTTCCTTCTATGTTGAAAGGAGACATATTGTTCCTGATCTGCCTACAGGGTACATCGAGGCTCGACAGCAAATATTCAGGAAATACAAAATACTTAGAAATTGTTCTTAAAGTCTTTGATCAGAACAGGGTCCCCCCCAGGGCACCTGGATGGCTCAATTGGTTAAGGACCTGCTTAACTTGTGCTCTCTCTCTCAAATAAATAAAATCCTAAAAAAAAAAAAAAAAAAAAAAAAAAAAACCAAAAAAAACAGGGTCTCCCCAAAGCCCACCCTATGGGTCCCTAGCCATGCCCAGGATGAAGGTTAAAGCTGGCCATTTTAGAGAATCACACTGCTTGCAGGGGACCTAAGTCTTGCAAATGTCCCGAGCTGGCAGGAAAACTGCCGCCAGCTGCCCCTGCTCAACCAGCAGCCCGCTAAGAGTCCCCGGGCCCCCGGAGTCCTCTCCACCTAGGACATGCTGGCTGCTGGTAAAGTCTTTCCTAAACCCACTCACAACCTGGCATGCTATACTCATTCTCACGCCACCCACAACAAAGCTAAGAAGCTCCTCCAAATGGCACTTGGATAAAAAATCATCACAACCAGGCAGCCCGGTGGCCCAGTGGTTTAGCACTGCCTTCAGCCCAGGGCATGATCCTTGAGACCCGGGATCGAGTCCCACGTCAGGTCCCCTGCATGAAGCCTGCTTCTCCCTCTGTCTGTGTCTCTGCATCTCTCTCTCATGAATAAATAAATAAAATCTTTTTTTTAATTTTTTAATTAATTTTTATTTATTTATGATAGTCACAGAGAGAGAGAGAGGGGGGCAGAGACACAGGCAGAGGGAGAAGCAGGCTCCATGCACCGGGAGCCCGACATGGGATTCGATCCCGGGTCTCGAGGATCACGCCCTGGGCCAAAGGCAGGCGCCAAACCGCTGCGCCACCCAGGGATCCCCTAAATAAAATCTTAAAAAAAAAAAAATCACAGCCATTTACTGGGCACTTGCTCTGTCCCAGGCACCACACACTAAGCTAGCTGATGGGATAGCCTAGCAACACCACGAGGCTGCCCGTTAGGCCCCCTTGCACAGCTGAGGAAGCAGCTCAGACTCACAAAGCTTGCAATTCAAAGCCCAAACTGCCCTCAGACCTCATTCTGTCCCACTGTACAAACTGCAGTCCCCTGCCTCCCCACGGTAGGCATCTCCACCCTCCCAATTTCCCAGGGCTTGGTCTCCCATGTTCTCTGTTCTCCCTTTTCCCTCTTCCCTGCTGTGTCAACTCTCCAGATCCCCCCAGCTCTCAGCATCTCCTCTCCTTCTGTCCTGCTCTCATGCACCCCCGCTCCCACCTCACTCATCACCACCATCCACACCCACGAGGCCATCCTGGATCTCCCAGACTAGAGGCCCTTCTTCTTCCGCTTTCTCCCTCCACCTCTCACCAGCTCTTCCGACAATGAGGGCTGGTTTTCAGAACAAAGTTACCAGTTATGTGCTTCTACTTGTCAGACTTTGAGACTTAGGCAATTTTAGACCAGTGTGGTTCAGAACAAAAGTAGTATGTATCGAGGCTCAATAGGTACAGGAAAATCAAGATACGAGAAGACATGAACTCAGCCAAAGTGATGGCACAGAAGCTGTATCACTGGCTCAAAGCTCTTCCTGGCCATCACACCCCAGCATGCCCTGGTCTACCCTCCATGCCTCCTACCCACCTGATAATAAGCACCAGCGGCATTGGCATCGCCATATGTGGAAAACTGATTGTAGCTGTAGTCATCCCCAGGCTTAGGCATCCAAGGGGCCCCACTGGAGCCTGCTGCCATCTTGAATTCAAGGGGGGCATTGGCTGCATCGTCCTGGAAGGCTGGCTCTGGTTCCGTGCCTGGAGGCAGCTCTTCAGGGACAGTGGGGATAGGGTAAGGGTATGGCTCAACTCCAGGTGGCTCAGCCTTGTCAGGGAGGGAGAAAAAGTTCTCGGGGGCAACTTCCTCATCACTGTCGTCCTCCTCCTGTGTAATCTGCTTTGTCACTTGCAGGGCAGCACTCTTGGCGGCAGCCTTGATAGCAGAGGGTGACGGAGTGGTGGTTGTGGTGCCCACGATAGAAGCAAGGGGAGAGGGCTTGGTCTTAGAAGCCTGTCTGGAGGGCTTAGTGTCAGAGGAGCCATCCGAGGGTCTCCGGGAGAAGGCATGGGGCAGGAGCAACCTGTTAGTCTCTTTCACGGTCAGGTTTTTAGGTTGGGGAAGCAGGGCGGACAGACCAGTCCCCTCACCGGATCCCTGGTGAGCGTAGGTTTGGGGAAGGAGGGAAGAAATGGGACAAGTGAGATCTTGTGATACATATTACTAACATCAAGAACACAAATCAGGGATCCCTGGGTGGCGCAGCGGTTTGGCGCCTGCCTTTGGCCCAGGGCGCGATCCTGGAGACCCGGGATCGAATCCCACATCAGGCGCCCGGTGCATGGAGCCTGCTTCTCCCTCTGCCTATGTCTCTGCCTCTCTCTCTCTCTCTATCATAAATAAATAAAATTAAAAAAAAAAAAGAACACAAATCACGGACAGGTGCTGCAGCCTAAAATCTTACCAGCCCTTGCTTCCTGTTTACCTCTGCCCACTTGGCTCATCCAACGGGGCTAGAGTCCTCCCACCCCAGGCCCTTCTGCTGGCTGCTGCTCCCAAGGTTAAGATGCCATGCCTGTTCTCCTTGGTTCCATACCAAACCAGATCCACTGTCCTCTGCCACAGACCCTTCCCTGATTCTGGGTTTTGGGCAAATACGATGCTTTTTTAAATATATTTTTATTTAAATTAAATTTAACATATACCATATTACTAGTTTTAAAGGTAGAATTTAGTGATTCATCAGTTGCATACAACACCCAGTGCTCATTACTTCAAGTGCCCTCCTTAATTAAGCCCATCACCCAGCTACCCCATCCCCCACCCGTTCCCCTCCAGCAACCCTCAGTTTGTTTCCTAGAGTTCAGCATCTCAGTTACAATGCTCTTAGTCCCACATCATCCTCCTTCCCAAAAAGCCCAGGGCTCTCTCCAGCCAATCACTCTACCTCTCTCCATATCTTGAAAGTTCCTCTTAACACAGGAACCCTCTGCTTCCTTTGGATTGCTACTCAAAGTAAAAAACAAGGCTCTGTCCAAAAGACATCCATTCTTGTTGCCCAAAGTCCTCTCCTCTGCCCATGGAAAGGCCTACAGATGTAGTATATTCAGCTTATGGCTGAGTCAAGCATTTAACTTCTCAATTTGCAAGCGAGTTGGCTCACCCCATTCAGAGTTCCCAGGACACGTAAAAATCTCTCCGATTCTGTTTTCTGTATGCTTTAGGGCCAGCCTAGCCTAACTGTAGGGTCGAGGGAGGTGTCAGTTTGAAAAAGGAGAACAGAGTAAGATCATTTCCAGAAGACCAGTATACTTCAGCCCCTTGGTCAAGCAATGCCTGGAGCCTGGGCTTGGGAGTCAGGCAGGCAGAAGAGTTCATCTGGCAGGCAGGCTCCTCTCCAGGCTGTGTATCCTGGTAGACTGCAGAGACCCAAGTGTGCAGGGACCCAGCCAAGGGGCCATGTGGATCACCTGCTCAAGCTACCTTGAGATGTCCAACTTCTTGGATGACATCTGGGGTCACAGCCACACCCCCTGCAGCACCAAGGCCCCACTCTGCCCTCAGCTGAGCTCCCTCTCCACCTAGCCCCTCCTGCCAGCTGGGGAAACTGTTCTTTCCTCCTGAGGCCTTCTGCACTTCCAAGACCAGAGCTGCCCATCCACCTCCTCCAGGCAGTCATTCTGGTAACAGGCTTCAGCTGCCAGTGGGTGCCGTGTCTCCTCCTCCATCACCCCCTATAAACAGGACCATAACATCACTCCCCAGTCATGTCTCTCACTCCCACAGGACTGTGTCGTAAAACCTCCCAGCAGGGGAGGTGACACCTCCACAGAGTCATGCAAGGGGGCAGCTTTGGCAGCATACACCCGAGTCACCAAAGAACAAGTGTACAGAGGAAGGACCACTTTTGCTTTTGTTTTTCTGGAGACATATGATCCATGAGATCAGAGAGCACAGAAGTCCTGAAGTGCAGAGTAAAAGGGAAAACACTCCCAGGGGCCAGAATCAAGGCTCTGGGACAGGGAGAACAGGGCAAAGGGCAGGGAGGTCATCTCCTGGCACTGTCTAGTTGAGGACTTTAGGCTCTATTCTGGAGCAGGAGCCAAGCGCAGCAGGGATGAGTTTGGACTCCACCGTCAGACACCGAAGTGGACTCCCCACCCTGCCCCACTAGCCACTTGGCCCTGGGCGAGCTCCTTCAGCTCCTGGGTCCCTCAGGTAGGATGCGGGCATGATGCGGACACTAGGCCTTCAGCACCACTTGAGGATTAAATCAAGTAAATGCTGATAAAGCACTCAGAACAGCGCCTGTTACACAGTAAGTGCTATTTAAGTGTTAATTTTCCAGGTTAAAAATGAGATGGGGAGAAAATGGAGAATTTTAAAATACAGACGTTCCCCATGAGGTTTTCACCCATCGCTTCTTCTACCCTACCCTTCCTGCATAATCTCTGGAGCAGAAATGTACCGATTCCAGTGGTTTCCGTGCCCCCTGCCCTCTGCCCTCTAGGCGAGGGGATGCCACCTCACCAGCACCTGGGCACGGTGAGGGGAGGTCAGTGAGCAAAGGGCTGGTGTCACCCAGGGACACAAACCATCTGGTAACAGTGGGTCCCCCAGTACTGGCATCTGCTCTAAGTGTGGTGGAAAGTACTGGGTGTTGTAAATCGCTTTCTGGAAGCTGCGTGGGACGAGAAAAGGAGCTTTGCTGCGTCCTGGAGCTTACCTGAAGGACAGTTTTCTTCTTTGACGGCTCATCTTCCTCGGAATCTGACTAAGAGAAAAAGAAACAGAATAAGGCCATCCCATTCAACGGGAGCGGAGGAAGAACCCAGAGCAGATGAGGAGCAGGAGAGATCGCCTGACTGTGGGATCCTATCCCTGCCCCACAGAGGCAACCACCGAAGGCAGAGCTCTCCTCCTGCCTGCCGGAGACCTGCGTCAAAAGAAGGGGCCATGCCCACCTCCCCAGGCCATTCATCCCCCACCCCCCACCCAGACTTGTTGCACAGCCTTCCAGCCATCAATTTCTATTCCATCAAAGTAGAACTATTTTCTCTCGCTTAGACTTGGTGGAAAGAAAAGGCTATATGCCCATTCTCCTTATAAATCTGTCCACAAGAAGACGAATGGGATTTGGCCCACAATTGCCCCCCATCTCAGCTTCACCTCTGAAACCACTCATCCAGACTACATAACCACACAGCTGGGGAACTCCAGTGGGAGTAAGTGGTGTGTTAACTACTCTTCTGTGCAGCATTAAAGGTCAAAGCCATTGGAGAAATCCATTCTCTCTCCAAGTATGATCTACTGTCTGCCAGAGAGTTGTCTGTGTCCAAGAAGGCGAGCCAATGGGAACAGTGAGCACTTGGGGCACAGGAGACCACTTTGTCACCCCTGACTCACCAGGACTGTTCTTAATACAAGCTCTCACACTGAAAACTACCTGAACTTGCAGCTCAGTACCAGTTCCTGAGCATCTCCAACTATTAGCAAGGTGCGAGGCATATGAACAGCAAGCTTCACCACTACTCGACTTCTAAACATTAATCCCCAAGCCAAGAATCCTGAAAGCTTTCCATTTGTTCTTGGGGCCTTGATTTGAGCATCTGCACATAAAGGGCCTCCAAGGCCCATTCATCTCCCGACACTCTGCAAGAACTCAAACCCTCTGCCTGACTTTCACAGCTGACACCCCCCAACACAAGTTCCTTCTTGGGCTCATGGGTGACAAGGACCTCACAGTAACAGAGGGCCTCCTCCCTGCAAGACACAGTGCGAGGTGCATAGACAGACTTTCAGGTTGCTGCCCCACAGGCATTACAGGTAAGATGATGTGGATCCCATATGCCCTCGGGCACAAGATAGGGCCCAGTGCAGGTAGAGTCCTAGCCCACTGGTCTCCAGACCATTCACCTCAGGGTGCTTCCAAGAGCTTGTGTGTGTGCTGTGACACAAAAGAAATCTCTGCCCTCAAGGAACTTACAGTCCAGTAAGATGACGAGCACCCCAGTAATGGTAATAAAGGCATTAAACATAAGGAATCGAGGGGCGCCTGCGTGGCTCAGTTGGTTACACTTCTGACTCTTTTTTTTTTAATTTTTTAATTTATTTATTTATTTATGATAGTCACACACAGAGAGAGAGAGAGAGAGAGAGGCAGAGACATAGGCAGAGGGAGAAGCAGGCTCCATGCACCGGGAGCCCGACGTGGGATTCGATCCCAGGTCTCCAGGATCGCGCCCTGGGCCAAAGGCAGGCGCCAAACCGCTGCACCACCCAGGGATCCCACGCTTCTGACTCTTGATTTTGGTTCAGGTCATGATCTCAGGGTGGTGAGATGGGCCAGCCACAAGTTGGGCCCCGTGCTCAGCATGGAACCTGCTTGAGGTTCTCTCTCCCTCTCTCTCTGCCCCTCCCTCCCTTGCTCTGTTGCAATAAACAAACACAGGGACACCAAGCAACCCCTCAAAGAACCTGTTGGTCCTACATTTCTTCCTCTCATGGGTGGCCTGGCTTTAGCACCTCATCCCTGCACCTGTATCTCAGCTGCCGGGCACTCTCCTATGTCTGTACTCTGTACTCCTGACTCCAAACTCCCAGGAACCTTCCTGGTGACTCTCAGCTTGCTCTTTTCCACTGTGTCCTAGCATCACTCGTTTGGGGTGGCGTCATACTAACCCTGTTCCACATATGCCTCCTTTGCTCATTTTTCTTTTCTTTTTCAAAAAAAATTTTTAAAAGATGTATTTATTTATTCAAAAGAGAGAGAGACAGAATACGTGAGCAGGGGGGAGCGGGAGAGAGAATCCCAAGCAGACTCCATACTCAGCGTGGAGCCCAACACAGGGCTTGATCTTTCGACCCAGAACTCATGACCTGAACTGAAACTGAGTTGGACTCTCAACTGACTGAGCCACCTAGGTGCCCCTGAATATGACATTTTTCTTATTTGTATTCTCACCTTTTCTGCCATATAGTTCAAGACCGCCTCACAGGATTCTGTGTGCAACGATCTCCATTACTAACTGCTGCCAAATACATATGCATGATGAAATCCTTAAGGGCAGTCTGTCTCAGTACTTAATCGTAGAGGATAAATAAGGGGGAGGCGGTAAAGGGAATCATCTCGGTGGCAGTCAACTCACTTGGGATGCTTCACTTAGTCCTTATGGTAACGCTTCCCAGCAGGTGTTATCACCTCAATTTTGCGGGTAAGGGAGGTGAGGCTCGCCAAGGCTAAACAGCAGCTAGAACACAGCAGAACCAGGCCCCGGCCCTGCTGTGAACCCACATCTCTGCAGAGACACCATGCCCAGCTGTCCGAGCCTGCCCACAGCCTGCCCAGGCCTGACAGCCACATGGTCAGGCCCCTCAAGAATCCCCACATGATGCAGACGAGAGCACAAGGCACAAACTCAGAAACACAAGTCTGAGTCTCCGCTTTGTTACTTATCTGCCACTCCCAAGCCTATTGGAAATAACACACACGGCACAACCAAGAATGCACAAGCTACTGGCCATGAAAATATACATAATTTAAAAAAAATTAAAAAGAAAAAAAAGAAAAAAAGAAAAAGAAAATATACATAATTAACATTGTGGGCCAACTTCAGGGATTATCACCCTCCCTGGCCTATGAGATGTGAAACTCAACCAAACAGCCTCAGGCCCCACATGCCTCATGTTTTGACCTATTCTCCCTACTCCCTCTCCCCCCACCCCACTGCCTTCAGAGACTCCTGACCACTCCCTGCCTTCTGGCCACAAAGCCCTGTCTCCCCCCCCTCCCTCCCTCTCCCTCCCCACCCGACTGCCTCAACTGCCTCAAGGTTGGAACGCTCTCACTGCGGGAACCACCTCATTGTGGGCCTGGCTACAGAGCATCCTTGGGCATCCTTGAAGCCTGGAGGTACAACTCCACCTCAGCAATATGTGCAACAAGTCTCACTGCAACAACCTGAAAACAAGCAAATCTTAGCCTAGTTTAAGATGATGACATCTATAAAACTGTACAAGCATCTTATTCTCCAGGTCTTATGATGACCAGAACAAGGTTGCAGAATGCCTAACTGTCCCTGCAGCCAACAGAGGTGGACGCCAGGCGTGCCGAGGAAATGCCATTTGTCTCTCAAACAGTACACACTGTCTCCGTTATACTGACATTCCAAGATTAAGGTCTGAAAGCACAAAAACCACATCTGTACAGACCCTAGGAGCCACTTACTGTTCCTGGATTCAGGGAGCTGCGCAGGGCCCTCACGATCACCCTCTCTCTGGAATGCCTGGTCCTTACCCCCGAACCATCTTATACACTACTTCGTGAAACACATGAGCTACAGCAGATCCCCCAAAACACGGCAAGAACCTCCCCAAGTCAGAATCTCCCAAGTGCGCTGGGCCCACAATCTCGTGAAGTCCTGCCTTTCTACCTCTGGGGAGGGACGGAGCAAAATCTCTCCCTCTGAAAGCTGACAAGAGGGACTCGGGGACATTTGGAACTGCTTTTGGGCCACAGGACAGGTCTAGGGGGCTGTGGGGCTTGGACAGAGTAAAACCATCCCTGCCGCTCACACAAACTCACGCCAATTCCGCCCTAGCAGCTGGTGGCCCACATGGAGCTCCCATGGAGCTCACCATGGAAGCTCAGAGGCCACTCGAAGATCATGTGGCCATGGGGGGTCCCGACTAAACACTCACAGGAAACAGAAGGAGAGCTTACAAAGAAAACCTATTTCAGCACAGAGCACCAAAGAGCATGGAGGGGGCCAATGCCCAGGCTGAGAGACAAGCCATCATGCATGCCCCAGTTGCCCAGGACAGCGGAGTTGGCACCCCTTGGAACTCCACAGAGAAACATCAGTTCGCTTCCCTGGAGACCCTGCTGGAGGTGATGGGCTCAGCCTCAGCATTTAACTTAGACCCAAGGAGAACTTCCTGGACAGGGACAGGGACAGAAGCACATTGGGGTTTTCTCCTTTATCACAGCAAAACATATGGGATACAAAATGTACCATTTTATCAATTTTAAGTTTACAACTCAGTGGCATATGGGATCCCTGGGTGGCTCAGCGGTTTGGCACCTGCCTTCAGCCCCGGGGTGTGATTCTGGAGTCCCGGGATCGAGTCCCGCATCAGGCTCCCTGCATGGAGCCTGCTTCTCCCTCTGCCTGTCTGTCTGTCTCTCTCTCTCTGTGTCTCTCATGAATAAATAAATAAAATCTTAAAAAAAAAAAAACAACTCAGTGGCGTTAAGTGCACTCACCGTGCTATACCACATTCATCACCGTCCATTTCTAGAACTTTCATCACTCAAACCAAGTCTGTACCTCCTGAATGACAACCGCCCAGGAGCTACTCCCTGACCCCCAACCCTGGAGCATGGTGCTTTTCCTCTCTAGGTCTGCGACTACGCACACTGTGGGTACCGCACACATCAGGGCCACCCGGCGCACACTCGTCTGTGGCCGGTTTGCTTCACTTAGCACCCATGCTGTCCACATGCCAGCATTTCCTTCCTTCCCAAGGCTGAAGGATACGCCACCGCACAGCACCCACACTCTGCTGTCCACTCCTGTGCGGACACCTGGGCTACTGCCACCTCCTGGCTAGAGTGAACGGCAATGCTGGGAAGACAGGTGTGCAGGCATGTGAGTCCTGTTCTGGGCTCTTTTCACCTAGGAACAAACTACTAGATTATAGGGGAGGCCAGCTGCTCAGGAGGAAGAGGATGCAACTCCTGTCTCAGGGTCATGAATTCGACCCCCACATTGGGTGTGGAGCTTACTTAAAAAAAAATTGGGGGATGGAATCCCTGGGTGGCGCAGCGGTTTGGCGCCTGCCTTTGGCCCAGGGCGCGATCCTGGAGACCGGGGATCGAATCCCACGTCGGGCTCCCAGTGCATGGAGCCTGCTTCTTCCTCTGCCTGTGTCTCTGCCTCTCTCTCTCTCTGTGTGACTATCATAAATAAATAAAAAAAATAAAAAAAAATTGGGGGATCCCTGGGTGGCTCAGCGGTTTGGTGCCTGCCTTTGGCCCAGGGCGCGATCCTGGAGTCCCGGGATCGAGTCCCGCGTCAGGCTCCCGGCATGGAGCCTGCTTCTCCCTCCTCCTGAATCTCTGCCTCTCTTTCTCTCTATGCCTATCATAAATAAATAAATAAATCTTTAAAAAAAAAAAAAAAAAGGAATCGAGTCCCGCATTGGGCTCCCTGGGGGGAACCTGCTTCTCCCTCTGCCTATGTCTCTACCTCTCTCTCTCTGTCTCTCATGAATAAATAAAATCTTAAAAAAAAAAGCAAAATTTTAAATAAGAAACTGCTGGATTACAGAGTAATTTTTTTTTTTTTTTTTACAGAGTAATTCTAAGTAACTTTTTGAGGAACTGCCAAATTTTTCCACAGGAGGCCGTCCCGTGAAGGCCCTGGAGTCCACTTCTAGAGAGGCCAGATCCCAGCCGATGGTGTAGGGCAGTGCCGTCAGACTCGAGACAGGGGAGAGGCCTGCGACACCAGAGTACCAAGGCCTGGCCAGCATGAGCCCTTCAGGGTTTTGGAGGCACAAACTGGTTGTCTTAAAAAGAACGTAATGAATTTCTTCTTGACCTCACAAGAGCCCGAGCCTCAGTGGCCACCACTGTCCTCTCTGCTCCAGCTGCCAAGAGTGACAAGACACACACACCGGTCACTGCTGAGTAAAACGGAAACAGACATGTTCCATTAAGCCAGCCTGGTGGGATCTGCTAATCTATCAGAGCCTCGCTCCTGGTGGCAGCCTCTTGCTTATCTTCTCAGACTCTGGTTCTGACAGACACCCTCTCCAAAGACCAATCGCTAGCTGCCAGGGCCAGGAGCCAAGGAGGAAATGAGGGCCCAGGCACAAGCCCCCAGGGTCCAAACTCGAATCACTACTACACTCCTCACTGCTGTTATCCCAATTAGCCAGATTCATCGACTTGTTTCCCTCTTTGGTCTCCGGGCCCTTCAGTTAGAGCTGGGCCTCCTCTCCAGCTCCTGCGCCTCGCCCCTGCGTCCCCCACCCCCACCTCTGCTCCTATGCCCCGCACTGCGCCTGGCTCCTGCACCCCGCTCCTGCACCCCGTTCCTACACCCCGCACTGCGCCTGGTTCTTGCGCCCTGCTCCTATGCCCCACACTGTGCTGCCTGCACACCAGCGGCTGCCCCAGGGCACTCTCTCCCACAGTCACAACAAGATAACAAAACACCTCTGCGGTCAAAGAGAGGCCAAACCTTGATCTTAGATCCATCACCTCTGTTCTCTACACTCCTCTTTCGTCTGTACATCAGGGACCATGATGAGCTGGCAGAGGCAGGGTCGTGCCTCAGGCAGGGTCACAGCCATTGGGCAGATGCCCCACAGATGTCTGCGCTCCTTCCCTCGCAGTTGAGGGCGGAGACTGTGCTCAATCTGCTGCAGTCAACTCTTATTTGGTCAACAGAAATAACCAAAATAAGTGAAACCTCCCATCTCACCACTGCCAGTTTTCCAGTATCTGGGTAAATGATCTGAAAACGTGGGTATTACCAATCCAGATAAACCTGAAACGTGTGGGCTCTGGAACGCACATCCAGAGACCAAAAACTCTTAGAGCAGACTGATTTTCTTTTTTTTTTTTTTTTTAAGATTTTATTTATTTATGAGAGACACAGAGAGAAAGAAAGAGAGAGGCAGAGACACAGGCAGAGGGAGAAGCAGGTTCCATGCAGGGCCTGACATAGGACTCAATCCCAGGTCCCCAGGAACACGCCCTGGGCTGAAGGCAGCGCTAAACCGCTGAGCCACCCGGGCTGCCCCAGACTGACTTTCCTACTTCTGACTTTCTGTATCCTGATTTTAGAAGTCTGCATCCCCTGAGCCCACAAAATCAACACTCAACCTGCCCAAGGAGACAGCTGAGACAGTAAGAAAAGGAGGTGGTGATCCGGCATGTTGCAGGTCACTCTCAATACCTCACAGTGGAAAACTGACCTGGACACGAAACTGGGCCCTGCCCGTCCCCTGGCTGCAGCTGCCTGAGGAGCTGACTACGAGCAGCCCCACCATATTCTCGCTCGTGGAAAACCAGAATTGGGACTAATAATGTGGTTCCATTTGGGACCTAAAGGAATAAGGGAACAAGGTATGGGGGTGGGGGTGGCCATCAGTCCTCTGCAGCAAACGTTGTGGAGCAGAGGAAGCCGCTCTGCAGACAAAGAATGGATCAAACATGCAGAGCTGTGTGGGTCCCCAACAGACCTCCAATCCCTGACTCCCGGCCCTTTCCAAAGTACCATGCTATGCTTATGATGTATTACCACTCAAGCCAGCTAGAGGTGCTGTCTGATAACTGCAACCAATTAAATCCACCTAACCCCCAACCTGCCCTGTTTCCTGTACTCCCTCATAAATGGCACCACTACCCTGCCCGCTCCCTGCACTAAAAGGCAGGGGTCAACCTCGAACCCTGGCCTTTATTCAAGCCATCCCATCAACCACCTAGACTGGCCAGCCACTTCTGCCTCCTGACAGATCCGCAGCCTGCGGATCTCACTGAGCTGGCGCCCCTGTCCAGGCCAGCGCCCTCTCTCACGCTGCCCCCTGTCCACCCCCACCCCACCCCACCTCACCCCACCCACTGCCAGTCATGCTCCCTGCCAAGTCCTCGCCACTCTGCGATCTAAGAGTCCTTGCTTGGCCTTTAGGGGCACTTACCTAGCACTACCCAAGGGTCATATCAGAGGCCTTCCGGTGGTGCTCCAGGTCCAAACCTCTGGCCTCGGCACCTCCCTCCCCATACTCCTGTGAGTTACTCACTTCAGGTGCCCCTGGAGCACTCTCACTCTCTCACCACTGGGCTTTGTGCCACATCCTGCCTGTCTTCTCCCCACAGCACCCCTTCCCTGGCTCCCTCCTCCTCGCTTTTATCATCTCCTTCCTCTGGAAGTCTCCCCAACTTCTAGACTGGATCAGTGCCTACCAGGTGTGCTCCCACAACCCCAGCTCTCTCCTGGTTCTTCTTCTTCTTTTCTTTTTTTAAAGATTCTATTTATTTATTCATGAGAAAGAGAGAAGGCAGAGACATAGGCAGAGGGAGAAGCAGGCTCCTCTCAGGGAGCCTGATGTGGGACTTGATCCCCAAACTCCGGGATCACGCCCTGGGCCAAAGGCAGGCGCTCAACTGCTGAGCCACACAGGCGTCCCTCCTGGTTCTTCTCTGACTTGACCTAAAATCTACCTCCTTGTCAGTCTTCTCCATAGACTGTGGCGTCCTCGTGGGCAGAGCGATCATGTTCACCCCTGTACTCTCGGCTCCCAGCACAGACAGGCAGCTTTGTTCCAAATGAATGAGTGAACGAATAAATGCACAAGAGTTCAGAGTTGGTTACTTCTACTTCAACACCAAACTCTGAAGGGAAGTCACTTAAGGAAACCTAATACATTTCTCCAGACACGTATTGAGAGCCTACTAAGTGCAGGACACAGAGCTTAGAAGCAGAAGTGCTCGGAACCCTCACCTGGCTACCGCGAAATCTCTCAGGCCACCTTTCCGCAGGAATTGTGCTTTCAGAGACCACCACCAGTTCAGGCGGGACGAAAATAGGAAACTGGAGAAGCTAAGGTCTTGGATCTGGTTTCTCTGACGATTGTGTCATTGTTCACTTCAGAATTTCATGAATTCCACTGAAGGAGGAGAGCAGACTGCATATCATCAGAGTGACCCACCACCTGAGCCAGCCTGAACGGACGGTTCTACGACCCCTACCAGCTGCATTTCTAAGGCTGCCTTCGCAGACCTGGAAATGAGCTTCTCCACTGCCACAGGGCAGGGGGCCCGCTGGCCCCAGACATCATGCCTGCTCCCAGACAAACACGTGGAGACGAACAGGAAGGAGAAAAAAGAGAATGCCGAAGTAACAAACCTAGTTTTCTCTGTCTTATCCAGAGACTTTTCTCTGAGTGAGATTAAATCAAGGCTCGAGTAAGTTTCAGCAGAGTGACAGAGCCTGCCTTGGATCCTAGATGTAGATGCCATGGTCTCAAGTGAGCAAGAAGGGGGACAGCTAGAGAGATTCTGGAAACTCCTTTCCATGAACAGGCCACCTTCACCTGAGCTCATTCACTTCGAAAACGTTCAGGTGGCACTCAGCAGGGATACAGTAGTGTTTAGAGTAACAGCCAGCCCTGCCTTCACGGGGCTTGTGCACGCCTGCAGGGAGATGGGCAGTAAGACGTGCTGCGTGTTTGACGGTGACAAGCGCACAGAGACAGGAGCAACAGGAGTAACAGGAGACTGTAGTGCAAGCCGGCAGGCCAGGATGTCCTCGCTGAGCTCCTGTCTTCTAAAGGAGATGAGAGAGAGGATGGTGGGCTCTCTGGGGAAGCAGCTGAGGGACCAAACAGAGCAAACATGGACACGGCCCCAAGCCAGAGCTGGAAGCCTGCAGAAAAGCAAGAGCAAACACAAGCTTCTCTCCGAGGGTCACCAAAGGGGAGCGATGGGCTGACCAACTAACTTTTCGGAAGAGAGAAAGGAAAGAACTCAGGAAAATCCTGAAACACCACCTGCGCACAGGCCTATGTCTCCTTGGTTCCCACCGCGCTCACCCCAGAAAAGGGCTTCTGTTTTCTGCTCCAACATACAGAAGACAACGTTGACGTGGCTGCCTCTTGTAGAACAGGATCCCAGGGTCCTAACTCACCTGGCGAGGCAACACCTAAATGGGGACACCAAGGCACGGGCCTGGAGGCGACCCAGCCAGCTCTTCACAGCCACCACGTCCCATCCAGGTAAGATCCTACGTGCTAGTCGCCTGCTTCTGCTCTGTAAAATCTGCCATGTTATCTCCCAGAGTTCGGTCAATCGAGGGCAGGGCTGATGCCTCAGCGGCGCTGTCCTCCACCGATAATTTCTTCCTAACTCCCTGGAACACAGAACCTGGGATCCCTATTCCTTTCCCCAGCCCCTGATGGCTTTAAGTTCAGGTGGAGGGAAGCAGGAGCGCAGGAACCCTGCGTCCCGTCACTTCCCCAGGCACACCTTTCACGGGCGGAGGAGCAGGTGCGACAGGGGAGCGGCGCCCCGACCTGGGGATGGCGGGCGGCTGACCGTGTGGCCCTCCCGCAGGGCGGTGCAGCCCCCGGGAGCCCTCATGGGCACGTCCCAAAGCCCACAAACTCGCTCCTCGGACGGCAGGGGCCCAGGTCCGCGACCACCGGCCGCAGGTCCCCGCGCACTACCCGGCGCAGCCCCCCACCCCATACTCACATCCCCCTGATGCAGCTCCGGCGCCGCGATCTTCACGGGCTCCGTCCTCTTCTTTGGCTTGGGAAGGCCCAGGGGGGGGCCGGCACCGCCCATGGAGGGGGGCAGGCCGAGGCCGGGGCCCCGGGGCGAGGGCAGCCCCAGCCCCTCCCCAACTCCCGCCGCCTCCGCCGGGCTGACGCCCGGAGGGGGAGGGAAGCCTCCCAGGCCGAACGGCAAAGGCGGCGGGGGCTGGAGCCGGGGGTCCCCGGAGGGCGGGGGCAGCAACAGTGGCGGGGGGAAGGCGGGGGCCAGCATCTGGGGGGGCGGAGGCAGCAAGGCCGGGCCCTTGGGTGCGGGGAGAGAAGCGAACAAGCCCCCTACGGTGGGCCCGGATGGCGGGGCCGCCGCCTCCTCCTCCTCCGGCTCCGGCTCGGCCTCATCCGGCTCACTCTCATCGCTGCTGGCGTAAGCAACCAGCGACATGGCGCCTCCCGCCTTTGGGGCGCCCTTGCCGGCAGACCAGGCCTACTTGAGACCGGGGATGCCCGGAGGCCTGGTGGACCCCGCCACGGGGCGGGGCGGGGCACCGAAAAGCCCGCCTTCTCCGTATCCCCGGGCTAGCCCCGGCAGGAGCCCATGGCCACAGTTGATTTCCAAGAGTAAGGCTTCCTTCTTCACTTAAGCTCCCAGTCCCAGGCAACTACACACAGCTAATGGCCGCCGAGTCACTCCGCCTCCTCCTCGCCTCACCAACACGAGAACTACAATCCCCAGAAGGCACTTTGGCCACAGCCCCATGCTCCGCTGTCGGGAACTCAGCGCAAGGCACGGCGGGAGTTAGAGTCCGAGGAAGGATTAAGGGTCGCGCAGAGAGCCAGGAGGGAAACCCGCCTCTGACGCGAGGACGCCTGGGATGAGTAGTTTTTTTTTTTTTTTTGGGGGGGGGGCGCACTGGCAATTCCAAGGGGACTACAAGCCCCATCGGTCTCCGCGGTCGTCACGGAGTCGCGTAGAAGAAGCACTTCGGTACTTGAAGTTCCCTAGGGTAGCCGCTTGAGCGCTAAGGTTGATGGGAAATGTAGTGCTCTTAGAAACTGCAAGCGGTGTCGGGAAGGAGAGGGAGTCTGCGAAGGTGGCGGATGGGGAAAAGCGCTTAAAGGGGAAGTGACCTCTGAATGAACAGACGGAGTTCCCGAGTCGCCCGAAACCGGGAGTTGGAATAAACACCCCAGTAAGAGCCAGGGCCCGAGAAACGCGTACGAAAGGGGGTGGGGGAGGGGGGAGTGAGAAATAAGCGAGACTTGAAGTCTGAGAGCCGAGATGAATATGACCCCAGAGTAGGGAGGTGACTCCCTCGCCCTGACCGAGGTGCACGTCCAGGAGGACACAGCCCTTCCAGACTGGCGCCTGGCCTCTCTCTGCAGCAGCCAGTGAGGAGGAAGATGGGCAGGGCCTGGAAGGCAGCCGGGTGTTTGAGCTTAGTCCGTTTCCGCTGCACCCCCTCGGGCGGAGGGGGGAGAGGAGTCCGAGGCATCACCCGAGCCCGTCCGTGTCCTGCCCGAGCCTCCGTCCGTCTGAGGACGTCCTCTGCATCCTCCGCATCTTCTGCATCCTCCGCATCTTCTGCATCCTCTCCATCGGTCTCTCTCTCCCCGCGCCCGCTGTTTCCTGTTGTGCCTTTGTGGGTGACCATATCCATCCGTGCGTGTGTCCCTTCCCAGCTCAGGAATGTCTGCCCACAACTGCTACCTGTCTGCCTGTGGTTTTCTTCCCTTTCTTCTTTATGCATCTTCACCCTTTCTTGCCTGCTTGTGTCTGCATATTCTCTGTTGTCAGTTCTGTGTGTGTCCTTCACATGCTAATCCACCTCGGTGGGCGCCACCTCCGTGCTCCTGGACAGCAGAAGATTCCACGGAGCTCAGCCCCTGAAGACTGTTGACGTTCTGTGAGGAGGCCAAAGAGGAATTCGGAAAGGACGCTGGGGGGGGCGGGGGGGACGATGATGATGGCAATAAGCAAGAGGGACAGTGAATCTTCCGTTGGACAAGCTTGCATGGCCCCTCCTGCCACCCTGTCCATGTGTCTAAGGTCTCGTCCTGCCTTCATAGACAGCTGATACTCCACCTTCTCCATGAAGCCTCCCAAATCTGTTTGCTTCGTGCTCTGGATGCAGAGAGCAGTTTTCCAGCATTCCAATTCTTAAATTTTAATGTGCCTAAGATCACTGGGAAAGTTTAAAAATGCAGATTTCTGAATTCCACCCTAAGAGATTCCTATTCTGTAGGTGTGGAGGTGGGGCCCAGAAGTCTGGATTTTGAAGAAACTCCTCACTTGATTGCAAAGCAGTTATGGCAAGGACTACAGTGAGAAGCTACACCTCCCAGTCAGACCTCAGCTAGTATGCTTTGCACAATGCTGACTTGGACCTAGGACTAGCTGCTTTTTTTTTTTTTTTTTTTTTTAAGATTTTATTTATTGGGGCAGCCCCAGTGGCGCAGCGGTTTAGCGCCGCCTGCAGCCCAGGGCATGATCCTGGAGACCCGGGATCGAGTCCCACATCAGGCTCTCTGTATGATGCCTGCTTCTCCCTCTGCCTGTGTCTCTGCTTCTCTCTCTCTGTCTCTATGAATAAATAAATAAAATCTTTAAAAAAAAAAAAAAGAAAAGAAAGAAAGAAACAGATCCAAGGGCTCCTGGCTGGCTCAGTCCATGGAGCATGAGACTCTAGACCTTGGGGTTGTGAGCTTGAGCCCCATACTCAGTGTAGAGATTCCTTAAAATGAGATCTTAGAAAAAGGAAACGGATCCCTATATCCCCTCCTTCACTTTATGCTGGTGGGAGACTGCCTCTCTGCAACCCCGGAAAGAAAATCAAAAGTTTTTTGTTTTTGTTTTCTTTCTTTCAGGAGGGACTAAAACAGGGTTTCTGCCACTGGGAAAACCAGCCACAGAGATAGAGGCACTGCTTTGAGAACAGGGGAAATAAAGCAATATGCACATTAAATACTAAGACCCCAGCCCTATTTCTTCCAGGACACTGGCCACTGGGCCTTTGTCCTCCTGGCTAGATATTGGGAAAATCTCCACTGAATATCTTCAGCCCGAGAGGAAAGACCTATGGAGTGTGATATCGGATTCCTGCCACCAACTCTCCGAACAGACAAGCCCGACTATGACGTCCTCAGGTGTCAAGAGGCAAGCACCCGCTCAGAGGGAGAACAGGCCTTTTGTCCCTCACTCTTAAACATGAGCAGCACCAAGGGTTATATGCTGAGGAAAGCCTCCAACAGGAGCATGGAAACCAAGCAAACAACCGGAAATAGAGAAAGTGCAGGGAGAAGACTTAAAAAAACTATCAATAATTTTCCCAGATAAACAAGAAAAATACTGTATCCATGAAACAAAACAGAATGCCATAAAAGGTAATATGCTTGGGTGCCTGGGTGGCTCAGTCGGTGAAGTGTCCGACTTGATTTCAACTCAGGTCATGATCTCAAGGTCATGAGACCTTGTTGGGCTCCATACTGGGGGGTGGAACCTGCTTGAGATTCTCTCTCTCCCTGTGCCCCTTCCTCCCCCAAAAAAGTAATATACAGAAAATAAAATAGAGCTCCTGAGAAATAAAAATGTAAAAGCATAAATAAAATTCCCACTAGCAAAGTTGGATGACACAAGAAAGTCCAACATTGAGTAATAAAGAGTTCCAGAAAAAGAGAACAGAAAACAGGAGAAAAAAAAAAAAAACATAAGGGAGGAAATAATTAAAAGAATTTTCTTTTTAAGGACCCTCTCTGCCCAATGTGGTGGGACTTGAACTCATGACTGCGAGTCACACTCTCCAGTGACTGGGCTGGGCAGGCTTCCCACACCTGAAGGACAGGGGTTTTCAGACTGAGAAGCCTACCAGCTGCTCGGCCTAATGGATAAAAATAGATTCACACCATCGGGAAATTTCAAAACGCTGGAGACACAGAGATCCTTCGAGCTTCTTCCTCCAAAGACAAAATACAGACAGTCAGGAAAGAATGGCTGCAAACTTCATAACGGACACACTGGAAGCTCAATTACGGTGCAGTGAGGCCTTCAAAACTCTGAAGGAAAAATACTTCCAACCTGGAATTTGACACGCCATTTACCAAGCGGGCGAGGTGAATGAAGACATTTTCAGCCGTGGGGGTTCTCAAGACATTTCTGTTATGAGCACCTTTGCACAGGAAGCTACTAGGGACAGATGCCTGGGTGGCTCAGTGGTTGAGCGTCTGCCTTTGGCTCAGGGCATGATCCCGGAGTCCTGGGGTTGAGTCCCACATCGGGCTCCCTGCATGGGAGCCTGCTTCTCCCTCTGCCTGTGTCTCTGCCTCTCTGTGTGTCTCTCGTGAATAAACAAATAAAATCTTAACAACAACAACAAAAAGGAATCTACTAGAGAGGGGGTGTTCCATCAAAACACAGATTAAATCGTGTAAGAGAAACAGCTGCAGAACACACAGCCTACAGCAGGAGGGTGGACCAGGCCCTGGGTGGGGAATTCCAGGTGGGTGGTGGGGCCCTCCCCTCAGCTGCTCCCCACCCCAGTTCCCCCCAAGCCCCTCCCCCAGGGTCTGGTTCCGAACTGGAGGCCTTTAGGAGGTACATCAGCAAGAATTTGAAACCCATGGTGTATTTGATGTGTCCAGACTTTTTTTTTTTAAGGATTTTATTTATTTATTCATTAGAGACACAGAGAGAGAGGCAGAGACACAGGCAGAGGGAGAAGCAGGTTCCATGCAGGGAGCCTGGTGTGGGACTTGATCCCAGGACTCCAGGATCACGCCCTGAGCCAAAGGCAGATGCTCAACTGCTGAGCCACCCAGGTGCCCCTATGTGTCCAGACTTTTGAGAAGAGATGGAAATAGTAGGAAATTGCGGCTGATTTAGTGAGAATGTAGAAAACCAATCAAACAAAAAAAACCTCAAAAATAGTTAAAAACTCGGGGAAAACAGAATGTTATGCATAAAAGAAAAAAATACTCGTGGCTCAGATGTAAGCGATATGTGAACACCGAATATGAATACCACAGAAATGATCATGCAACACTACTGGGGTGATGGGAATTCGGGGGACAGTGCAGCTGAGATGGACAGAGGAAGAGCAAAATGTATACTCCAGAAGGTTCTGTCAATGGATAATGTCCACAACGAAGAAATCAAGACGCAGCCGTAAAAGTATGTTGCTTAGAAATATGGAATTAAATCACTAAAGTTTACTTAAAATACTCTGCATGTTGAATGTTGTCTCTGGAGAGGCAAGAGAAGAGGGCCGGGACCATTGTCTTGGATGAAAAGTCATAGAACTCCGTTTCTCTGAACCATGTGCATTGGTGACTTGACAGCAGCGACAAAACTTGGTGCACAAAGTGGAGTGTCTGCAACTCCTGGTCGATTCTTCATTGGCTTTGAATGTGGGTCTGTTAAGGACCCTCTTTGATTTACCTGTTGAAAAATGTGTATGTATGTAATCAACACCCAGAAACTGGCCTCCAACCTTTCCCACTGACCCGTTATGCTCCCTGCCTTGCCCAACACTAACTAGGTATCCATGGTCCTGAAAACTGTTCTGTGTATATATGGTTTTTTCACATCCGTATGTACTCCTTTTTTTTTTTTAAGATTTATTTATTTATTTATGATAAACAGAGAGAGAAAGGCAGAGACAGAGGAGGAGGGAGAAGCAGGCTCCATGCCGGGAGCCCGACATGGGACTCGATCCCGGGACTCCAGGATCGCGCCCTGGGCCAAAGGCAGGCGCTAAACTGCTGAGCCACCCAGGGATCCCCCCTGTATGTACTCCTGAAAATATACTGGTCATTCTTAGCTGTTCCTTTTTTTAAAGATATTTATTTATTTATTTATTTATTTATTCATTCATGAGAGACACAGAGCACGAGAGAGAGGCAGAGACACAGGAGGAGGGAGAAGCAGGCTCCATGCCAGGAGCCCGACATGGGACTCGATCCTGGGTCTCCAGGATCACAACCCAGGCCGAAGGCAGCGCTAAACCGCTAAGCCATCTGGGCTGCCCCCTCAGCTGTTTCTAACTTTATCAAAGGGTATCGAGCTCAATGCCATTTTTTTTTAAGATTTTATTTATTGATTCATGAGAGACACATACACACAGAGAGAGAGAGAGAGGCAGAGACACAGGCAGAGGGAGAAGCAGGCTCCATGCAGGGAGCCTGACGTGGGACTTGATTCTGGGTCTCCAGGATCACACCCTGGGCTGCAGGTGGCACTAAACCGCTGAGCCACCTGGGCTGCCCTCAATGCCATTTTTTTTTTCCCACTCAGTGGTATATTCCTTAGATTTATCCACACTGAACGTTGTCTGTTATTTTTTCCTATTTTGAAATTCCTTTGGACGAATCTACTAACAGTTTATCTGTCCATTCTCCTGCAGATGAGCATCTGAATTGCTCCTTGATTTTTGCAGCTATGCACAAGGCTGAGGTGTTCTTTCTCCACGTCTTTAAGCGCGCACATACAATGGCTTCTCTTGTGTGCGCATTCGGGAGTGGAAATAATGGGTCACAGAATATGGGGAAGACAGGCCTGACAACATGCTGCCAAACAGATTTCCAAAGCAGCAGAAGTGACCACAACCTTCCAGCATCTGGTGCTGCTGTTGGGGTTCTTAATTTTGCCTGTTGGATGAGTACGTGTAGTCTCTCACTGTGGTCTCAATTTGAGTTTTGCTGATCACTAATGAGATTGAGTATCTTCTCACGTGTGTTGGCCGTGTTTTCTTTTTCTTATGTGAAACTCTTGTTCATGGATTTTGCCCATTTTTCAGTTGGGTTGTTTGTCCTTTACTGATTTGTAAGTGTTCTTTGTATATATAGTCTTGATGTATTAGGTTGGTTTTCATGAATAATTTGAAAAAACAAATAAACATACCAAAAAATAACGGTTAAGTGAATTTGGAGTGAGAAAACTGTAAGCTTCCAAATTGGAACATGAAGTCAGGGTAGGACCAGGGTGTGTTGGGGTGACAAAAGCATTACAGGTTGGAGCCTAGACTATTCACAGCTGGCTACCTATCTTATGTCTCCAGACTGACCCTTTTCCCTACAAATTCACGGGGGGCCTAGCTCAGCTCCCCACAATGCCCAAGGAAATGTGTGGGGGTGAAGGAATGAATGACTAGGTGAATGAATGAAGCCCCAAGCCATAGGTAATGTGGTGACAGCAATGCCTTTGCATCCCCACAGAAGCCACCATCAGCCTCCTCCCGTAGGGCCATCCTGCTGCCCCACTTGGGGGGATGCTATCTCTCCTGGGAGGGAGTGAACCCACTAGGGCTCTATCTTGTCAGACCAGGAAAGAGCCCTGACCCCAGAACAAGATGAAATGTGGACAGTCGCATTCACTATAGCACTGCTGGTGTCATCGAGAATGAGGAGACCTAAGGACCCACCAGGAGTGGACTGGTCCAGGAACTTATGGCCCAGCGGTACAGTGAGCTAGTGTGCTGGCATCACAGAGTGCAACAGATCTTTGTGCCCAATGTAGAAGGGATCCCCAGGTGCTCCGCCAAAGTAAATAAGGTACAAAATGGCACACGGGATGGTGTGATTTGTGTGCCGGGAACAGCTCTGCATGTGCTTGAAAGTTATACAGAGAGAATACCACTGGAAGAATACGTACACAATTGGTCATATTTTTTGTCTCTAAGAAGAAAAAAAAATTTTTTTTTTCTAAGAAGAAAATTGGGAGGGATGCCTGGGTAGCTCAGCGGTTGAGCGCCTGCCTTCGACTCAGGGCATGATCCTTCAGTCCCAGGATTGAGTCCCACATCGGGCTCCCTGCAGGGAGCCTGCTTCTCCTTCTGCCTGTGTCTCTGCCTATTTCTGTGTCTCTCACGAATAAATAAAATATTTAAGAAGAAGAAGGAGGAGGAGGAGGAGAAGGAGGAGGAGGGGAAAATTGGGGCAGCTAGGAGAGAGAGGTGCCATGGAGACCGCTTTTCTCAAAATCACCTTTATCTCTTAAATCTTGTATCATATGCATATACTAATTACTTATCTGAAAAATTGAACTGAGTTGTTAAATTGGCGATGTGGGCCTACAGGGATCTTGAGGGGCTCTGGCCCTTCCTGCTCTGAAAGGGCAGGGTCTCTCCCCTGAGAGCTGAGGAGATGTGGCCACACAGAACTTGCAGAGAGCAGAGAGAAGAATCCCAGGGCCTCCGGGGCTCTCCCACATGGGGCACACCCACAGCAAGGGCCACACTGTGCCATCTCCCCTGACCTGGCAATCCCAGGCCTTTCCATTTCCATGTAGCTGCCTGGTGAAGCTTCCAGAAGTTCACCTCTGCTCACGTTTCCTTCCTGTCCAAACCCTTTAATGGCTCCCACAGTCAACCAACTAAATATAAACTCTGGGGACTTGGGCTCATGCATTAGCTTTTTTTTTTTTTCCTTAAGTAAGTTCTCCACCCAACATGGGGCTTGAACTCACGACCGTAGGATCCAGAGTCACATCTCTATGGACTGAGCCAGCCATACTAAATACTTCTAATTTTTTAAATTTTTAACTTCTTATTTTTAAAATTTTTCAACTGACTCTAATATAGAGTTCAAGTGGAAAGTCATTGCCTTGGAGTCATGCTGTCCAAGAAACCCTCTGTGATAACAGAAATGTTCCACATCTGTGATGTCTGATACAGGGGCCACTAGCCACGTGAGGCAACCAGGCTCTTGAAGTATGGCCTGAATGAACGAGGAACTGATTATTTAATTGTGCTTAATATTTAAGTTTCAATACTCAATTTAAGTATTAAGTATTCAATAATCAATTTAAGTTTCAATACTCACACATATTGGACAGTATAGTCTTAGAATATGAATCCACTGATTGTCACTTTTTATAAAACAGAGCCTTTTTAATTTTTTTATTTTTTATTTTTATTTTTTTCAGAGCCCCCTTTTTAATTTTTTTTTATTTTTTTAAAGATTTATTTATTTATGATAGAGAGAGAGAGAGAGAGAGGCAGAGACAAAGGAGGAGGGAGAAGCAGGCTCCATGCTGGGAGCTCGACGTGGGACTTGATCCTGGGACTCTAGGATCGCGTCCTGGGCCAAAGGCAGGCGCTAAACCACTGAGCCACCCAGGGATCCCCCAGAGCCCTCTTTTTAAAAACTATTTCTGTAGGGGTACCTGGGTTGTTGGCTCAATGATTGAACGTCTGCCTTTGGTTCAGGTTGTGATCCCTCGGTCCTGGGATCAAGTTCGCACATCTGTCTCCCCGCAGGGAGCCTGCTTCTCCCTCTGCCTATGTCTCTGCCTTTCTCTCTGTGTCTCTCATGAATGAATAAATAAAGTATTTTTTTAAAAAAAGAAAAATTCTATCTACATCATTTGCCAAAAGCAAGATTCAAACCAGCTTCCTTGACATGCAAACCCAGGTGGTTTCCACTAGACCACACTGCCCCTTCCCCAGCATCCTGAGCACCAGCCCTCCTGCTGTGCTATTACTCCTCCTTCCCCATCCCCTTGACCTTGCTCCTCTGGGAGACAAGCTTCAGGACCCTAGAGCCAGGTCTGCCCCTCAAACTCCCTGACTTCTGTCCTGATCTCCCTCCCACACAGAAGTTGAACCAAACACCAGGATCAATGGAATTCTTTCACGGAGACATTTGTGAATTGGAATCTGGGGGCCTGTGACCTGACCTGTGTGCTTTATTTATTTATTTATTTAGAATATTTTATTTATTTATTTATGAGAGACACACACAGAGAGAGGCAGAGACACAGGCAGAGGGAGAAGCAGGCTCCCTGGGGTCTCCAGGATCACGCCCTGGGCTGAAGGCAGGCGCTAAACCTCTGAGCCACCCGGGCTGCCCTGACCTGTGTGTTTTAGATCCTACTACTCAAATGGTGGTCCAAGGTAGAAGCAGCACCTTGGGGGTTGTTAGAAATGCATCCATCCCATATCTATTGAGTTTTGTTTATTTTTTTTTTAAGATTTTATTTATTTATTCATGAGAGACACAGAGAGGCAGAGACATAGGCAGAGGGAGAAGCAGGCTCCATGCAGGGAGCCTGATGTGGGACTTGATCCTGGGACCCCAGGATCACACCCTGGGCCGAAGGCAGGTGCTCAACCGCTGAGCCACCCAGGAGTCCCCTACCGAGTTTTTTTTAAGAGGATTCCCAGATGATTTGTTTGCACACTCAAATCTGCAGAGCATAAAAGTTAGGTCTGACTCCCAGGGGAAGTAGGCTTATGCCTGGCCACCCGTGTAACTGACCCTCTGCACTTGGCTTGGTTGTTAGGGCCAGCTGTGAGGTGGCTGAGGATGTTATTGTAAGGAGAACTTGGATATTAAATTGCAACCAAGGCCCAGGAGATTATTGCAACAAAGGGAACCCTGCTCCTTTTATTGCAACCAGCATCTGCATGATGGACTAAGTGACAGGCCCAAGAGATTTGTTGAAGAATTGTGAAGCCTTTCTGTGGCCTCCCAACAGGCTGTTATGATGCAACAGAGTGGAGAAATGGATAGGGCTCTGGGTTTTAACTGGACCAGGGTGCACTAAATTGGGAAAACACTTTAAAACATGTTTGTAACATGGGACACCTGGGTGGCTCAGTGGATGAGCATCTGCCTTCTGCTTAGGGAGTGGGATCGAGTCCCAATCGGGCTTCCTACATGGAGCCTGCTTCTCACTCTGCCTAGGTCTCTGCCTCTCTGTCTTTCATGAATAAATAAAATATTAAAAAAAAGAAAAAAAAGAAAAACGTTTGTTGGATATTTATAACACTGGCCTGGACACTTGAAGGAAACTTATCGTGGCACCAGATTTACTGAAACACATTTAAGAATTTGTGACAAGATCCTTTGCTAACAATAATCATAACTAAGGAAAGTACTAGCCTGAGAGAAACCAGAGGATCACACTGACAACATTTCAAACTGGAATGCCTCACAGAGTAAACACCAACTGGAATCTAGCAGCTCTGTTGCAACAAGTTTAGATTCCTATTGAAACCAATTGACAAGTCTGTGGCTGAGGCCATGCACGGTTCTTTTATTGCAACAGGAGTGCCCCTCTGTGCCAGCAGCGCCTGTGCACAGGCCAGAGAGACTCCTATCATAGGGGGAATTATGTGGAGAGGCCACACTGTTATAAAGGCAAAAGTTGTGAAATGCATTGCCATAAGGACATAATGTATAAGGACAGCCAACTGCTATGGAGGGAGGAGTGCCTGGAACAGCTGCAGGCTCAGCTAACAAATAACCATCTCTCGTCTCAGACCTGGCAGAGTGGGAAGGTTATCCCCTTACCACTTAGGAAACTGACTCAGGAAAGCTCAAGGGGTCCGAATTGTCAGGAGAAGGTGGACCTCGGCCTTTGGGCTGCATCCCATCTCTGCTTCCTTGCAGGGGGACTTTGCATACGCTTTGAAATCAGGAAACCAGTGGGAAGAAAAGCATGTGTATATTACCTATTCAAATCCAGAACACCCAGTGCAAAATATTAAGGATCTGGAAGTACTGCAAGAGATCCAAGTATCTTATTTCTAAGAGACCGTTGGTCTCTGGATTTGAGCAAATCCAAGATGAGCAGTGACGGCAAAGCAAAGAAATAATTACGGTAAATGTTTGGCTTCGTGGGAAGAGACCCGAGTTCCAGCTCTGACTCCAAACACTTGCCAACACAGGACAGCAGCTAAAACGTGGTCCGTGGAACCCAGCGCGAGCGCTCGGTTCTCTCGGGCCCAGCTCTAGGCACCACCTCTGTGAAGCCCTCCCGGATTCCGCCCCAGTTCCATCCAACCCCCGCTCCCCGGAACGGTAGTGCGGGTTCCCAGGCTTCGCGGCTCTGTGCACGGGCGGCTTGGGGTTTACTGGCTTTGTGCGGTGCACCGCTCATCCTTGAGGGCTTAGCGCGTGGCGAGCCCGGGAGCAGCCCCAGGACGCGACCGCTTCGTGCCTCGAGCCCTCGGACACCAGGCGGCTCCCCGACTCGAGCGTCTCCCTCCCGGCCGAGGCCGTCCGCACGTCGGGCCCCGCAGGGCGGGGAGCGCTCGCGTCCACACGAACCCCGTGGCCGCGGCCACCCCGCCTGCGAGCGCCCCCCGGGCCAGGGGAGGGGCGCCAGGCCGCTCCGTCCAGCCCGGCGCCGGCTCCTCCCGCCGGGCCTGCGGGCGGGCGCCCCCCGACAGCAGCACACAAAGCCCGCTCGGCGCGCTCGGCGCTCGACTCCTCGCGCCTGTGCCGCCGCGCGCCGCCGGGAGGCCCCGGGTTGGGCGTCGGGCCGCGGCAGGCCCGGGGCGTCGAGCGCCGCGCGCATCGAACCGGCGCGGGAGGGGGAGGGGAGCGGGGGAGGAGGGGGAGGGGGCCGGCGGGGGAGGAGGAAGAGGCCTCGAGCCGAGGAGGGAGCAATTGAATTTCAAACACAAACAACCGCACGAGCTCGCAGCACCGCGCCGCCGCCTCCGCGCCCGCCCCGTCCGAGCGGCGGGGGCGCACACCGTGGCCGCGCCGGAGCTGGGGCCGGGGGCCGCCATCCAGGCGGGGGCCGCGCGAGGTTCGGAGCGCAGCGGCGCCGCCACCGCCGCGCGCGCAAACTTGTGCTCACGCTCGCCGGCGCGGCGCGGAGCCCGGGGCGCCCGGAGCCCCGCCATGTCGCGCTCCAACCGGCAGAAGGAGTACAAGTGCGGGGACCTGGTGTTCGCCAAGATGAAGGGCTACCCGCACTGGCCGGCCCGGGTGAGCAGCGCGGCCCGCCGCCCGGGCCCGGGCTGGGTTGCGTAACACCCGGGAGGGCGCAGAGGGGGCGCGGGCGAGGGGCGGCCGGGTCCCAGTCCCGACCCGCCGCGAGCCCCGGCGCCCCCCGCCTGTTACATAATGGTGGGGGCGGGGGCCCGGCGAGCGCGGCGTCCGCCCCCGCCCCCACCCCGAGCGCGGCGGCCTGGGGCGCGGGGCCTGGCCGGGGACCCCCTGGAGAGCCCCGCTGTCGCCTCTGGCCGCCGCCCCCGCTCAGACCTTCCGCGGACCGCGCGGTGGCGGGAGGGTCCTGGGCCGGGGAGGGCTGCGTGGAGGCGGAGTTCGCTCCTGTAAAACTTTGGTGTGGGGCGGCCGCAAGAGGTCTGAAGTTGGGAGGGTCGCCGAGCGCTCGGGGCGGCGTGAGAAGGGGTCTGGCAGCCTGGCTCGGGACTTGCCGCCAGGACCTCGGGCTCTGCGGCCCCGCGCAAACATCCCTCCATATGCTGGCGGTTCAGATTGGGGGCTGCGGGGTGGGGGACCCCCGGGAGGCCGGGAAGACTGCCCAGGCCGCCTCTTCCTGGTGTGTGTGTGTGGGGGGCTCCTTCTCCTCCCTCCACCGTGGCCCAGCCTGCCATGTGGTGGAGTTAGCCCGCCAATATCAGCGCCCCCCCACCCCAGCACCTGGCCAGGTGGGAGGGTGGAGCCCAGGGCCCGGCCTGCTGTGTTCATCAGGTCTCTCTAAGGACTGGGTCGGCTCCTGGAAGGACGGAGGGGGAAGGGAGGCTGCGGGAGGAGGTTGGGGGGTGTCACAGGGGGCCGTGTTTTTTGCAGCTTACTGCAAAGTTGTTCTGGAGAGGCCTTTGAAATTGGGTGCGGGTGTGACTCTGTCCCCTAGAGGTAGGACTCAGGGGAACCAAATAGGGCTGAGAGCGGTTTACCGAGTTGAGGGGCCGTGCAGAACTGCCTCTAGACTGTAGGTCGCTCTCCACGCGAGTCCCAGCGTCTTTATCTGGTCCGGACGTTGCGCTGGGCCTGGTTCAGTCTGCCAGGCCAACTTTTGGAGCTGTTTAGGCCACTTCGTCACTCGGTACCCACTCCTGAAGAGTGTGATTAATTCCCTATCTGTTGAGCTCCTTCCCTGAAACTTCTACATGTCCAGCCTCTCTGAGTGGGAACAGGTACAGAGAGAAGTGCGGCTCTCCCAGCATCCAGGGCTTCCTAAGGGCCTGGGCCGTGTGCTGGGGGGGAGCAGTGTGAGGACACAGGCACTTTGCCATGTGTGTGCATGCTATATGTGGCCTGTGAACACTCGTGTACTTTACCCTGCACCTTTGATCCATCTGGCTTCTCAGCCCCGATGCCCAGGCCTGCCGGGCAGGGCAAGAACTGAACCCAGGTCTCTACCACTCCTATCTCCTGGGCGTGGGACAAAGTTCGAGGCTGGCCCAGTGGCCCAGGCCCCCGGGAGGGGGTGTAGCTGGAATGTAGGTTGCACAGAAGAAAGAAGAGGGAGGGGGCACAGACCTTCAGGGAGAGGCAGCACGTGGGACTGGGGATGCCCAAATGTCTTGTCTTCACTCTCACCCTCAGCCTCCAGGACAGAAGGGCGGGACAGGGAGGCAGTCTTCCTTTCAAGGCCTGGACCTTTTAGATAGAAGTAGGCTTGGCAGGGGAGTCCGACTGGATCTCAAGGAGGATCTCATCCTTTGCTTGTGCTCCGGCTTTTGTGACATCTGGGGAATGGGACCCCAAGGCTCCTATATCCCAGGTAGAATCCCCCCTGAATGCTGAAAGTACCGACAAATGCGAGCCTCCTCACCATGCCTGGGTGCTGTCTCAACCCCTAGAGTGGCGGAATCTGAAGGGGCCCGGCCCCTCCTGAGACAGCTCCTCGACTGCCCCTCTGATCAAATAGAATCCTCAGCTGTGGTGAGGGCCACTGAGTGGACTTTGCCTCCCCAGCCCCACTTCTGGGGAGGATGGCTGACTGGGAGACACTGGAGAGCTCAGTGCCTGGAGAGGCCAGCCAGAGAGGCCACGTGGTAGGCAAGACCTGCCTGGGGAGAGCATGACTCCATCTTAACCTCCTCCTTCCCCTCTTCCTCCTGCTTGACTTCTTGGGGGATCTCCAAGCACTTAACAGTTCACCTTCAAGACTCAGGGCTGTTTTCCTCCCAGGTTCCTTCCTCCTCTCTGCTTCCTGTTTCACAATCCCAGAAAACCTGAGCAGCCAGAGGGCCTCACCCAGCTTTACTCCCTCTGCCCCCCCACCCCCCCATGTCCCAGCACCACCTTCTCCTTTCTGCCACTTAGGCTTGCCACACTTTCCCGGCCCCAACTGTCTCCTGCCCCAGATTTTCCGGTTCCTGGGTCAGGTTGGGCCTGGCTCTGGGTGTGGTGGTCAGAACCCTGGCTGGCAGTCTGAGCAGGCTTAGCCTTCCCTCCTGCCTTCCTATTGTGTGGGCAGGCGGCCCTGGGCTCCGCTTTGGTTTGAGGCTGGGGAGAGGTGTTCAGTCCTCCCCTGTTCTTCACCTGGGAGCTTCAGTTCCCTCATCAGACCTCTGGTGGGGGGTGGTGGCTGTGGGCTCAGGGATTTTAGTTTCGTTAGCTGGGGTCTGAATGATGGAGCCAGGCAGATGCAGAGGGTTCGGCGTGGAATATGGACTGGCCCTGTCCTGGGAGAGTTGGCCTTCCTAGATTCCTGGAGTGGCTGAGAAGTAGAACCCCCTCCCCTGTTGGCCAGTGGGGGGTGGGGTGTACAGTGGGGTCCCTGGCACTCCTCTGGCCCCACCCTGACCCACTTAGCTTTGACTCACTTGTTCTGAGTCACAGCCTGGATATAAAGGCACCGCCTGGGAGACATATGTCTGTATTGGGGGTACAGGCCTCCCCTGAGACCTCATGTCCTCTATGTGGAAGAAGAACCGCCCTTCACTTCAAAATGCAAGAAATGACATTTCCTTTGTAGCTTGAAGGATGGAAGGGATTTCTCCCATTTTGAGATGAGAGGCTGGGACTTGAATTAAGTGAAGAGTGTACTCTCCTGGCACTTCCCCCACAGGTACCTGCAGTCCAGGTGAGGCAGGAGCAGGACTGACTCCCTCCCGGTAGATGCCCATCTACCCAGGCCCCTGGCTTCCCTCTTTCCTCCAGACCCACCCTTTATTTGGCGAGAAGTCAGCAGGGCGGGTATATCTGGCGTGTGGTTCTATTTTTAATTCTCATCCATTCTTTTGTTTCTCTTCCACCCCTGAGGCTGGGCAGCTGGTGGCCTCCTGGGTTCCTATCACACCATTCAGCTGCCTCTGACCACCTTCCACAGTTCCCCATGGCCTTGTGGTTGGAGCAGCCCTGGCCATGGCAGTGCTCCTGGAGAGACCTTCTCACCCTTCCTTTTGACCCTCACCTGCCCCACCCCCCCTTCTCCTGAGCCTCAGTTTTCTGACTTTCACCCCTTGAGCATGTTAATGTCCAGTCGTGGGGGGGGGGTTGGGCTCAGGTGCGCGCCAAGAATGCAGAGCTCAAGGTTCCCTGCTGTGCTCCCAGCAAGACCCTTGGCTCCCCACCCCTGTGGCTGGTTTGTGGGGCCGAAATCCACAGAGAAGAGGCCTCAGGAAGGGCATCTACTATTGTTGTACTGAGCCTGTCTTCTGGGACCTCTAAGCCCTGGAGGCTCTCATTTTGTTTTTTGCTTGCCCCCCTCTGAGAGGTCTCAAAAGACCCAGGTGTCCTGGCCGAGGCCTGACTCCTCCAGCTGCACCCTAGGTTTGGCTTCCCAGAGAAAGGCCTGGGCCCTCCAGCCCTAGCTGTGGTTTCAAGCACAGCCTGGGTCCCAGGTGCCAGACTCCAGGCTCAGGGGTGGGGTGTGTTAGTGTCCCCTCCTCCCCAATCTGGAGAGAGGGCCTGGGGGGAGGGGTGGTCACATTCCTGGTTGCTGAGTGGCCCCGGGGGCGGGGTGGGTTGTCATGGCAATGGGGATCCTGTTTGTGGGGGGAACTGCGTGCCTTTCCACCCCCTGCTAACACACCCCAACCTCCTGGTCATGGGGAGGGCCCAGTTGGTGCTGGGCCTTCCTGGGGGGAGGGGCCGAACTTCTGTCCCCAGAGGCCACAGGGCAAGGGGGGAGGTGCCCAGGAACCTGCAGACTACATGCCTGGAGCAAGATGCCCCTCAGATTCCTGCCCAGGACCCCGCCCCCTCTCCTGGGCATGCCTCAGCTCGGGGCCCATCCACCCAGGGTCTCAGGTCAGGCTCCGTGTTCCAGTCCCTGCTCCTCACGGCCGTGGTCTGCTGTGTCCTATCTGCGCCTGGGGCCCCAGTCAACATGGCCACCTGGCCCTTGTCGGGCGAGAAGCCAGGCTGCTAGGCTGCTGGGCTGCTGCAAGTGTTGCTGGGACTTGTAGTCCTTCCCACTCCCCCAGCTCTGCTGGGCCTCTCCAGGGCTCTGGGGAGGCTGTGGGGGCCCCTGCCTGTCCATGAGCACACACCTCTGCACCTTCCCCACCATGGCTCTCCTTGTGCCCCCAGGACGTGGCAGGCAGGGGGTCAAGTCAGGAGACCAGCTCAGAGACCCTTGCTGACTTCCCCTGTCATTTGGGGGGGCCTGTTTCCTTATCTGTGAAATGAGAGCATCCGATTACATCAAGAGGCTTTCAAAGCCCCCCCCGGAGACCTTTGGCGTTGCTTTGGAGGGGGGTGTTGGATAGGCAGCCCCTTGGCCGTACCTGCCAGAGAGTCCACCTAGGCAGTGCTCGGTGCTGACATGGGAGACCGTAACACGCACTCTGCTGGAGAGGTGTGGAGACTTCTGAGGGGGTGGGGTGGGGGAGGTCATGGGAGTGAATGAGCATGGGAGACCGGAGACCAGTGTGGTCCAGGAGGACAACTGGCGCTGTGGGCGGTACAGCAGGCCAGGTGATGGCCATTTACTCTCCACCCTGTGGCTTCAGTACCATGACACTCTCCATCTTACAAATGAGGTCACTGAGGTAGAGGATGGTTGAATAAGTAGCCCAAGGTCATCCAGATATTGGTGGCAGCGTGGGCATTCAGGCCTTGATGCTTGAGAGGAGATGTGAGTGGGTGGGCCCTCTAGTCATGAGCCGAAGCTGCAAGGTTTCAAGCAGGCAGCACGGAAGGCAGCGCTGAGGGCACAGTGACTTGTAGGCGGGCTGTAGTCCAGCGGGAGTGGTGGGAAAAGGTGACTGGTTGGGCTAGGGTGAGAGCTAGGACCTGGGTGCGTGGGCAGGCAGGATGGGTGCTGTCTAGCACCTAGAGGAGAGATGCTGACGCTGGTTTCCAGTGGGCTTCATGTCTGACTTCCAACAAAGTTTTCCTGCTTTGAAGGGTTTAAAAACTATCATGGTGATCTGGGTCCCTCCCAGTCTGGTTTTAAAGTATCTTGGAGGCCAGCCTTGGCCCCAGTTTGGTGACTTCAGGACTCCACTCACTCCTGTCCCTACTCTTGCTCCCAGATTGATGAGATGCCAGAGGCCGCCGTGAAGTCCACAGCCAACAAGTACCAAGTCTTTTTTTTCGGGACCCATGAGACGTGAGTGAGGGGCTGGAGGTGGGGAGGGCCAGAGGTGGTGCCGGCACGCCTTCCCCTCGGTGCCGGCACGCCTTCCCCTCGGCACCCCTTCCCCTCGGGTCACGCAGTTCAGGCAGTGAGGGCTCCAGAGCACAGTCTCCCATCTCTCACCAGGGCATTCCTGGGCCCCAAAGACCTCTTCCCTTACGAGGAGTCCAAGGAGAAGTTTGGCAAGCCCAACAAGAGGAAAGGGTTCAGCGAGGGGCTGTGGGAGATCGAGAACAACCCTACCGTCAAGGCCTCGGGCTATCAGGTGAGCAGCCACGACCCCAGAGAGCCCCTGGAGAGCAGGTGTGGCCACTGGCTCCAGAGCAGGCGTGCACCCACTGGGGATGCTGAGCCGGCAGGAGCTCCTGGGGTGGGGGTGGGGGGGCCTGCAGGAAGGGCTGGGAGGGTTGGGGGTGGAGGGGGGCAAGGACAGGAGGACAGAGGCGGTAAGTGGAGACAGCCCTTTCCCCTTTTCTGAGGCCCGGGGTGAGCATAGGACTTGGCCTTAACTCTTTCCACAAAGGCTTCCAGGAGGAGGTGCTCGTGAGCCGGGCAGGATGAGGCGGGAGGGTGGGGGGCGGGGGTCGGCGGGGAAGGGTCCCAGCTCCCTCTGGGAGAAGTTGACCCGAGGTTTTGCCTCCTGCTCCAGCCCTCCCCCCTCCTGCACAGAGCCCTGCCTGCCCGGCCAGTGGGTTTAGCCCGGGGCTAATCCGACAGAGGTGGGTCTCAATCACTCGTGAGACTGGGCACCTGGGTGGGGGCGGGGGCGAGGTGGGAGAAGGAAGGAGTGAGTGGCCGTGGGCGGGTCAGGGAGGGGCCCCACAGGCCACACTGGTGCCACTCAGCCTCCACCGTCTCTGCACGCAGTCCACCCCGAAGAAGAGCTCTGGAGATGAGCCCGAGCCGGAGCCTGAAGCCGCGGAGGGCGATGGTGACAAGAAGGGGAACGCCGAGGGTAGCAGTGACGAGGAAGGGAAACTGGTCATCGATGAGCCAGCCAAGGAGAAGAATGAGAAGGGGGCACTGAAGAGGAGAGCAGGGGAGCTGCTAGAGGTAAGTGACCACTGCCTGGGCCCTGGTTGGGGGTGGGGGGCAGTGGTGGCTCCTGTTGCTGCTGCTGCAGGGATATTCTAATCTGGGGGAGACCACCTCCCAGTGTGGGGTCCCCTGCTGAGAAAATGGGGCACAGACCCTTCAGCTGGTAGAGAGCTGGGGACAAGGACTGTGGGCATGGTCTGGAAGGAACCTCTGGGTGGAGGGGGGACTAGTTGGTGGCTGACGGCCTCCCTCCCCAGCCTCAATGGCCTTGTCTCTGCCAATCCCACCTAGGACTCTCCTAAACGTCCCAAGGAGGCAGAAGACCCCGAAGAGGAGAAGGAAGTAGCCTCCTTGGAGGGTGAGAGGCCCCTCCCCGTGGAAGTGGAGAAGAACAGCACCCCTTCTGAGCCCAGCTCTGGCCGGGGGCCTCCTCAGGAGGAAGAAGAGGAGGAGGAGGAAGAGGAGGAAGAGGCTGCCAAGGAAGATGCTGAGGCCCCAGGCATCAGAGATCATGAGAGGTGAGGGAGCCTCCTGCCCTGAGGCAGCTGGACTGGGGCAGGGGGTTGGGGTGGGGGGTGGGCAGCCACCTGTGGAGAGGTGGCAGCAGAGGAGGAGGAGGGCCGGCAGTGAGGCAGGGTGGGCTCTCCTAGGACACTGGTGCTGGCTGGGGTGTGGCCAGCCCTGGGGCCACACGGATAACCCTTCTCCCCTCCGCCCCTCCCCTGCAGCCTGTAGCCACCAATGTCTCAAGAGGAGCCCCTGCCCCGTTCCTGCTGCTGTCTGGGTGCTACTGGGGAAACTGGCCATGGCCTGCAAACTGGGAACCCCTCCCCCACTCCATCCTGTTCTCCTCTTCCACCTACTCTCCCCACTCCAAGCCCAGCTCCTGGAGATTGACCTGGATGGGGCAGGCCACCTGGTCCTCACCTCCATGTCGCCAGCACCCCTGTGATCTGAGTCAGGGCCATGTCTTCTGCTTCATGGGCGGAGATAAGGCCACTGGTGTCCCTCCCTGCCTGGAGTTATTTTCAGGGTATCCGAAGGGGCCTTGGACTGGCTGTTTTCATCTCCTAACGCCTCCTCCCTGCTCCCCAGCATTCTGGACCTCTGGGTTAGCTGGGATCAGACGTAGGAGTGGAAAGGATGGAGAATTCAATAGTGGGGTGGGTAGGCTTCTGGGCCTGAGAGAGGCCATCTCCAAATTGTAGAGAGGGGGTCTCAGGCAGGAGGACGTGTCTTCCTGCACTTCTGTCCCTTCCTCCCTTGCCTGTTATCCCAGCTGCCTAGATTCAGGGAAAGTGGGACAGCTTGTGGGGGAGGGCTCCCTCTGTACATCCTTGATGATGATTGACAGCACCCTTTTTTCCTTTTGCTGACCCCAAGCGTTCTGGGAGCTGTAATTGGTCATCAGAAGATCCAGGGCTCTGCAGGTGTTGGGGTGGAGGACCTGGGATGGGAGGGTTGACTTCCCCCAGCGAGGCTGGGAGTGCTGAGGAGTAACCGTCCCCTCTGATCTCTGGCCAGAGATTGGATGCCCTGTGCCCCCTCCCCACCTGCTCAAGGCCAGCCTGCACTCACACGTCACCCAGACATAAAGGAAAAGACACATTTTTTAGGAAATGTTTTTAATAAAAGAAAATTACAAAAAAAAATTTTAAAGAACCCCATCCCTTTGTGTCCCCCCCCCCCCTCATTCCCCACTGCTGCCTCCATTTCTGAGGTGCCCTAGGAGGCTTCCCTCCATTTGGGGTCTGAGGACTTTTCTTTTTGTAGCTGGGGCTTTGGTGTTCCTTGTGTCATTTCCCACTCACCTCCCCACCTGGTCTCCTGGGTGTTGTCACCAGACCTGAACCCGCGAGAGGACAGGGAACCAAGTGCCCTTCCCGCCGGCCTCTCGTGGCCTCTCTGCCTCCCTGTCTCCTGTCTCCTCTCTCCCTTGGGCTCTGATGAAAAATTGCTGACTGTAGGTTTGGGAGTTTAGTTCTTAGAACCGTAGATGATTTCAGTTCTAGGAAAAATAAAACCCGTTGATTACTAGATGGAATCTTGACTGCTTCTTGGGGGGGGGGGTGTCTGGGGGGTGTGAGGGGGCAGGAGGTGCGGGGGTCTCCAGTCCCTTGTCGGCCTGAGGTGGGCCAGCGGGCAAAATGCATGAAGTGTCTCCTTGTACTCATGCCAGCCGCTGGGGAGCAGTGCGTACCCCCCAGTCACCTGGGGGCTTGCCCCCAGCAGTGGGGGTGAGCGGTGCCAGAGCCTGACCCCCACCCCCGACCCCAGGACACAATGGGACGGGAGGTGCAGGGGCTGGTTTGGGGGAGCCATGCTGCTGCCTCGAGTCAGAGCTACGGATGCCTGCCACCAGTAAGTGGCAGGAAGGGCCGGGGAGCTGGCGACACCACGAAGTGCGCGGAGGGGCGGGAGCTGGTCAGCATCTTACACGCCTCCCAGAGCTGACATTTTGTGACAAGCTTATGGACTGGCCTTTGAAGGGCCTACGTTTCATCCCTTCCTGCAGAAGCCCTAAGGCAGTTTCTTAACCTGTCCTGCCCCCTGCAGCAGACTGGGGGGCGCGGGGAGAGGACCGTCCGCAGCCCAGCCTGGAAAGGGAGGCCCTGTGTTTCCAATAGCAAGCCACAATCCTCTAGAAAATGGAGACTTCCTCTCTGGAAACTACAATTTCCAGCGGCCCTCGGCAGAGCGCGTGCGGGGACTTGCCCGGCGCCGCAGCCTAGCCTTCCCGGCCTTCAACTCCCGACGTGCCTCTCGGTGTTCTTACGCTGCCTGATTTCCTACCCGACCAAATTTCCTGTTTCCAGCTCGCCTCATAGTGACGGACGGACTACAACTCCCAGCTTGCAGAGCGAGGTTGATTTGCGCGTCAGCTCCGCATTTGGACTCCCATTTCCCAGAAAGCCGAGGGACAGGGGCGGCAGGCTCAGGGCGCATGTGCGGGCGGCGCGGCGGCGCGGCGGGAAGCGGAGGTGAGCGTCCGGCGCCCGCGGTCCTGACCTCGTCGGGCTCGCCCGGGCACTGGGGGCGGGGAAGATCTTGGTTTGCCCGGGCCGTGGCTCGGTCAGCTGCTTGGAGCCGGTGGGTGCTGAGGACTGCTGGGGCCGGGGGCGGGCGGGACGGGCTTCCCGAGGACAGCCCCTCCGAGGTGTGTGGGCGCGGAGGGCCGGATCCTGGGGGCCCCCCCGCCCCCCGGGGCTGCACCGCGCGCGGCCGAGCAGCGACCCCGCGGGCGTCCTGGCCGGGACGCTGGTGACTAGCTCCCGGGGCTCCGTCGTCCACGGGCTGGCCTGGTGCTCGCACCTGCCGCTTACCCCCAGCGTCGGGGTCGGCCGATCTGCGCTCTGAAGCGGGTACCCGGTGCGCTTGGGAACCCCGAGGCCGCCGTTGGTTGGCAGGACGTTGGCAACTTTTTTTCCACGTGAAGAAATAGAAAAATGGGGATCCCTGGGTGGCGCAGCGGTTTGGCGCCTGCCTTTGGCCCAGGGCGCGATCCTGGAGACCCGAGATCGAATCCCACATCGGGCTCCCGGTGCATGGAGCCTGCTTCTCCCTCTGCCTGTGTTCCTGCCTCTCTCTCTCTCTGTGACTATCATAAATCAATAAAAATAAATAAAAAAAATAGAAAAATGATCCGACGGTTCAGATAAACCACTTGGTTTCTTTTCTTTTTATCCCAGTGTGCATAGTTGGAACCTGTAAACAAATGTCGTGAAAGGAACCGCGCCCCCAAACAGTTCCTTTGCCTGGAACAAGTCCTGGGGCTCTTTCCTTTGCGTAAATGTTTAAAGCCTGTGCCAGGATATGTATGTTTTTTTTTTTTAATTTGCCTAAACGGCACAATACTATTCGCATTATTCTGTACTTTGTTAAAATATTAGAAGTAGTTTGAAGGACACCAACAACCCCGTAAAGTTTCAAGGATGACAAAACTAGCCCAGGCGTTAAGTTGCCCTGGGTCCCAGAGGAAGATGCTGAGCAGGTGGGCATCCAGGTCTCCGTGGCTCCGTGCGCTCCTTGTGCCACAGGAGTGCACTTTATTTGCACTTTTAAGTGAGACTCTGTGCTTAGCTGTAAAATAACATTAACGATCCCTGCTCCATTCCCCCCCTCCTTTTTCCTTTTTTCTTTTTTAAGATTTTATTCATTCATGAGAGACACAGAGAGAGGCAGAGACACAGGCAGAGAAGCAGGCTCCATGCAGGGAGCTCGACGTGGGACTGGATCCCGAGTCTCCAGGATCACGCACCGGGCCGAAGGCAGTGCTAAACCGCTGGGCCACCGGGGCTGCCCCATTTTTTCCCTTTTTAAAAAAAGATTTATGTATTTCTTAGAGTGCCTGGGGGAGGGGGCGGGCAGGAATCTCTCTCCGCTGAACTTGAAGTCCAAAGCAGGGCTGATCTCACAACCCTGAGATCAGGACCTGAATGGAAATCCAGATTCAGCGGCACCTGGGTGGCTCAGCGGTTGAGCGTCTGCCTTTGGTTCAGGGCAGGTCTCAGTTCAGGGCTGGAACTAGATGGCATGGTATGGTCTCTGGCCTCAGGGAACTTTTTGGACCTTGAAGTCAGATATGTGTGGGTTTGAACGTCAGTTCTCATATAGTAGCTTTATGATCACAGACAAGTCACTTAACTTCTGTTAAGTCTTTCCTTGCATCTTTGCCCACATGTCTCTATCCGTCTATTCTGGGGGTTTGTTTTTTAATCTTATTTGTTTTTTTTTTTTTTTTTTTTTTTTTTTTTTTCAGCAGGCTCCACACTCAATGTGTGGGGCTTGAACTCAGGACCCTGAGATTAAGACTCACATGCTCTCCCGACTGAGCTGGCCAGGTGCCCCTCTGTCTGTCTTCTTGAAAGCTGACTAGGAAGGTTTCTGGATTTTCCCTGGCCAGAGGATTCCTCACGGCCTCCAGCCATGCGTCTCTCTGCCCTGCTGGCCTTCGCATCCAAGGTCACTCTGCCCCGAGACTACCGCTATGGGATGAGCCGCCCAGGTTCTCTCGCAGACAGGAGGAAGAATCCTCCAGGGACCAGGCGGCGCCGGGTGGCTGTGGAACCCATCTCTGATGAAGACTGGCATCTGTTCTGTGGGGACACAGTGAGAGCCTTGGATGGGGCAGAGTGGTGGGGGTCTCCCGGGGCAGAGGTCCCCTCCTCGACCCACATGTCTTCCCGCAGGTGGAGATCCTAGAAGGCAAAGATGCTGGGAAGCAAGGCAAAGTGGTGCAAGTCATCCGGCAGCGCAACTGGGTGGTCCTGGAGGGCCTGAATACAGTGAGTGGAGAGAGGATGGGGTGCTCAGGAAGCCCGTCCCATGTCACTCTGCGTGAAGAGCAGCCAGGGAAGGAGGGAAGGGAGACTAGCTGCAAGGGTGGTGGACAGCCGACCGTGCTGCTGTTCACTGGGGCCGAGTGCTAGCTGTGGGAGGCAGGCCCTGTCACAGTCCTTGGTTTTCACGTCCCCTCTCTTTCGGACAGCATTACCGCTATGTTGGCAAGACCGCCGAGTCCCGGGGAACCATGATCCCTAGTGAAGCTCCCTTGCTTCACCACCAGGTCAAATTGGTGGATCCCGTGGACAGGTAAACACAGGGGCTCTGGCCAGAGGGCTCCCCTCTGCGAGTCTGCGTAGGTGTTGGTCATGCATACCAATGCATTCCAAAAGGAATGGTGGGTCGGATGTTTTGAAGTTGAGAGGGGCCATCTGTCTCATGGATGTGACCCCTACAGGTCACCCGGGTTAGAGATGGAACAGCAACAAGATGGTGACCTTCATGTTTTCAGCCATTGACTTTTTGGGGTGAAATGCAGCAGGAAGACCGGGTTCTCAGGCTGGATTTCTCTTTTACATCCACCAGGAAGCCCACTGAGGTGGAATGGAGGTTCACGGAGGCAGGTGAGCGGGTACGCGTCTCCTCAAGATCGGGAAGAATTATCCCCAAACCTGATTTTCCCAGAGCTGATGGCATTGTCCCTGAAACGTGGACTGGTAAGGCTGGGGGAGGGGCAGGAAGGTGGGCTGGGGGGAGGAGAGGGAGGGAGGTGAAGAAGCCCTCCCGCCCATCTTCTTTCCTCTGGCTCGACAGATGGCCCCAAAGACACATCAGTGGAAGATGCTCTCGAAAGAACCTATGTGCCCCGTTTAAAGACACTGGAGGAAGAGGTGATGGAGGCCATGGGGATCCAGGAGACGCGAAGACACAAGAAAGTCTACTGGTATTGAGCCTGGGAGAGCACTCCTCCCTCTTCTTCTAGCCCTGAAGGACAGGCCACTCCTGCTGCAGACACCAGCAAAGAGCCAGGAGTCGTCCCCTGGGTGCAGCCTCCCCATCCTCTGGTAGCCTGGCACCCCTAACCACAGTGCACTGGCTTCTGGGACTGACGCAAGAGATGTTGGTCTTCACACAGTGATAGAGCCTGGATGGAAATTAGCCAGCTTCCAGGGGGGCCAGGCCTGCAGGTTGTGGGAGAGAGACTGTCCGTGTCTATGTCTATAGGTGTGGGTGGTCCAGCTGTGGCAACTCTACGACTCAGTAGGGGTTGGTGCACGTCTGTGTTTTCTTACACTGACTAGAAATGGCAGGGAAATAAATATTTCACTTGTTTAATAAATTAAAAATAAATTTTTACATAGCATGATGTTATCACACAGAGAAACCAGAATTCCAGGAACGTAGAATGCTGGTTCTTTGGGCAAGTGTGGTGGCTGGGTGGTTTCAGAGAGGGTTTGTCAGCTGTCTTCCATCTCCAGAAGAGAGAAGGCTTCACCCAGAGGCCTCTTGGTAGCCACCAGAACCAGGTTTCTGGGTGAGAGTGCAGGACTGAAGATCGGCAGGAGCTCAGCATAGAAGCCTAGGAGAAAGGCAGGGCCGCTCTCAAACTCCACTCAGATGCTCCTTGCCTAGCCTATGCATAGCCCTTCTCCTTGCCTCCCAGGGGAGGCCTCAGGCTATCTAGGGAGACCTAGTTCTCTACCAGGAATGTGGGGGTTCTGGCTTAACATGTAGCTCATGGATGTGGGCCTGATGAATGGGAATGTGCACTGACCAGCCCTCTTGGCCACCACCCCCGACCAGGGAGGAACCCAGGCTACCCAGCAGGTGTGGGAGTTGGTAGCCACCCTTACCCTGCTCCTGAACATAGAGCAGCCGGTCCAGCAGAATCAGCGTCTCTACCAGTGGGGCCAGAAGCAAGGCCAGGCTGAAGAAGGCCACCACTCGGTTCTCCTGGGCCTGGTGGGCCTGAAGGGCAGCCAGATTCAGTGGCAGCTGAGGATCCAGCCCCACCCGCCGGAGTCCCCGCCGCACGTATCTGTGGGGTCAGCCACAGACAGCAATCAGTTTGCTTTTAGGAACCTCCGCCTCCCACTCAAAACTGCTTCCCTAACCCAGCTGGAACTTTGCTCCGTGTGCTACCTACTGCGCATCTTCAGATGTTTCCCTGGCTGTGAGCTGTCTGTCCGATAGCAAATTAATCGCAAAATTTACTTTCAGCTAGATCTGTCCGACTATTCAGCCATTTTTTAGCAATTAAGAAATCTGATAGAGTTGTCTGATAAAAAACTGCCTTCCTAAAGAAATGTTGAGGAGCTGCCCCTGAGACTTCAAAAATCAACCCCCTAGGCACATCTAGAATGTCCTTCAGGATAAACTGACAAGTGAAGGTGGGAGGGGCATCAGACCTGCAGTTGGTGATGTCCCCTCGTCATCCCCGCCCCCAGCCTCACTCTTCAATCTTCAGCTCGTGGATCCTGGGGATCCCCTGCACGCCTGGCCGACGCAGCTCGGGCTGGGCACCCCGGATGACGGTCTCCAGTGCTGCCCGGTAGCAGTGGGTTCGGAGGCCAGGGCCTGATTTCTGCAGCCGCTCTGCATATTCCTCCAGGGCATGGCAGGCTCCTTCCCGCAGCCTGTAAGGCAGCTCATGGCCAGGCAGCCCAGCCACCCATTGACTCAGTGGGTAGCCACCAGGGTCACTCAACTTCATGTAGCAGCAGCCCACCGAAGCCAGGGCCACCACTTGAGGACAGGAGAAGTGCCTCAGCAAGGTAACGCTCAGATCCCCGCAGGCATGCAGGCCTGTCAGCAGCAAACGGGCCCTGCTCTGAGGTGAGGTGTCCAGGGGAAGCAGAAGCTCTTCACACAGAGCCATAGGCTCTACCCACCTAACCACGTGGTGTGGGGAGTATCGAGGGCTGGCTTGGACCACCTGTGAGGCAGGAAAGAACACAGGCAGGTGGGAAGTCCATCTGCTGTCCCTGGGCCATGTCAGGTCATAGGAAGGGACATGTCCCCTGCATTCCTTCCCCAGGAGAGAAGCTGGAGAATGGGAGAGCTGGGCCTTGAATCAGGGGACAGGCTGAACTCTGGGCTTATCACAAACCCCAAACCTCTCTGTGTTCTGGCTCCCTCCTCTGTCAGAAGCCTGGTACCTTACCAGCCACCTCGCACGTGGCTGGAAGTACACACCAGTGTGCAAAGTACTTGGTAACTAGAAAGTGCCTTTAAGATGTGAGGAGGCGGGGAAACCTGGTGGCTCAGCAGTTTAGCACTGCCTTCAGCCCAGGGCCTGATCCTGGAGACCTGGGATCGAGTCCCAACATCAGGCTCCATGCAGGGAGCCTGTGCCTGTGTCCCTCTGACTGTGTCTCTGCCTCTCTCTCTCTCTGTGTTTCTCATGAATAAATAAATAAAATCTTAAAAAAAAAAAAAAAAAAAAAAAGATGTGAGAAGGCTCTGGTGAAAGAGAGCCCATGGGCAAGGGGCAGCAGAGTTAGGTTAGAGACCACCACCTCAACCTCAGAAACTGAAGAGTGAGTCCAGCCTTGGTGCCCGATTCCAGCCAACCAGACCCTCCCCTACAGCCCCGGCTGCAGAAGCTGGCCTACCTGTGGGTGCCTCTTCTCTTCCTTCTCCAGAGCCTGCAGGAGCTCCTGGTCCAGGCGCTGGGCTCTCTGCACCAGCCTCTGGTCCCCCTCAATGCTCTTCACCAGCAGCCCCAGCCCCAGGGACATGAACCGGGAGAGATGGCCCTGCAGTCACAAGAGGGAGGGTGAAGACAGCCCCACTCAGTGTTCCCTCCACTGGCAGCCTCCCTAGCCTCCCTGAACACTTGAGGCTCTGGGCCCCAAAAGGCTCATCTACCCTGACTTCCACGACTCCTCAGCATCTGCCTCCAGCTTTCTATCCCCACAACTCAAACTATCAGGGGTCTGACTCACCTGGCCTGAACCTATATCCACAACCTGGGTGCAGCCCGTGAGGTCACTCAGCTTCTTCACCAGCTACAAGAGGAGGGAACAAAGCTCTCCTGGCCACTGGCTGCTGGCTCCCAGAGCAAACACCCATAATGAGGGTGGAGGAGCTGCAGAGGGTAGAGGAAGATGGACAGAGGGCCACAGAAGAGACGGTAGATATGGAAACCAAGAGGAAGGGTGCTGCCCCCAGGCTCAGGTGGTTTACTACTCAGCACCGAGAAGAGCTACGTGTTGAAGCCCTGAGCACGCTCTGGAGGGGCAAGACAAGAAGATACAGCCACCAACCAACCCATCAAATGACGGACATATAAAACACAGCATCGAGGGGGTGGCCCCTCAGTGCCAGTCGTCTCACCTCCCCCAGCCTCCGGATCTCATGCTGCTTCTTAGGCCTGACGTGTTTCCGGAAGGGAGCTGTCAGCCGGGAGCTCTGGCTGGGGTTCTCCAGGAACTCCGAAGGAGTCTGAAACCCAGGTGTCCGGGTAAAGGCCAGGGCACAGGCTGTAGACTTCAGGGCCAGCAGGGAAAGTGGCCACACCGACCTGTACCTGAGATAGGCCAGCCCCAGTGAATAGCTCTATTACATCCTAACTGTGCCAGTTTACAATTCAGGAAGCTCCAGGGGGACTCTGAGTCTGAGTCCCCCAGCACGGGGCCCCTCTTGCCCATACCTGACCACTTCCCCTTCCCCAGGCATCCCCAGCAGCTGCGTGGCCAGCTGTGGTGGGTTCAGTCCATCCAGCGCTTCCTGCCATGAGCAAGGGAGTGTGCCCCACAAGTTGTCTGTAAAGAATTCCTGCAGGAGAAGGGGAGAAGCAGTCAATTCCTTTTAAAAAAAAAGATTTACTTACTTACTTACTTACTTACTTACTTACTTACTTACTTATTTATTTATTTATTTATTTATTTATTTATTTATTTATTTATTTATTCATGATAGACATAGAGAGAGGCAGAGACACAGGCAGAGGGAGAAGCAGGCTCCATGCCGGGAGCCCGATGCGGGACTCGATCCCGGGACTCCAGGATGGCATCCTGGGCCAAAGGCAGGTAGAGAAGCAGTCAATTAGCCACTGCTCTCCCCACTCCTCCCTGCCCCTCTGGACACAGGGCCTGGCTGGCTGCAGTCAGCAGGTGCCTCCTGCCCAACCCAGTCACCTCTCTCTGAAGCCTGTTCTGCCTCCCCCTCCCTCCTCGGGGACCAAAGGACTCTGTGGACATACCTCTCCTTGCAGCACCTTCCCTGCTATGTGTGTTTTCTCCATTCAACTGAACCTAAGGGCAGGGACAGTGTCCCATCTGGATCCCCAACACCGCAGTGACAGACCTGTGGTGTTAGCACATCGCCATTTAACAATCTACCAGTATATGCACTGAACACTTTATATGTCAGATATTGGATATAATAATGCATTTTTATTCATTCATTCATTCAACACCAATTCTGGAGCTTTGGTTACACAGCAAGCTCTAGTTTGGGCTCAGATGATACAACAACTGATACAACAAGGAACCAGAGAGAATTCTTGCTCTCACAAAGTTTACATTAAAACAAACTTCAGGCAACATTGAATGCTACATAGACAATAAGACACTAACGAAACAGTAACACATGAAGTTTGAGAGAGCACTACTTTGGAGAGGAAGGAGGGAAGACCTGTCTGAGCAGCTGGCACCTGAGCTGAGATGTGATGATGAGCACACACCAGCAGGTTAAGAAAGGTCAGTCAGTGGCTGCCAGACGTGGGGCAGCTAGGGAAATGCAGCTGGGCCGGGGAGAAGTCAAAAAGTACAAACTGCCATTTATAAAATAAACACATCACACAGATGTAATGTGCAGCAAGATGACTATAGCTAATAACACTGTACTGCATATCTGAAAGTTCCTGAAGAGTAGATTTTAAAAGTTCTTATCCCAGAGCAAACCTAACTTTAGAGGTGACCAATGTCAACTATACTCACTGTGGCAATTATTTTGCAATATACACAAATATCAGATCGTTACATTGTATACCTAATTTCAGCCATAGGGAGCCGGGTTTAGCGCGGCCTTCAGCCCAGGGCGTGATCCCGGAGCTCCGCGCTAAACCGCTGAGCCACTGGGGCTGCCCAATAAATAAAATCTTAAAAAAAAAATTAAAAAGTTCAGCTAAATAGCAAATACTTAGAAAATATTTTAATATGCTATGCACTGTCCAAAACATTTTCCATGTGTCAATGCATTTAATCCTCAAACAACCCTATTAGATAAGTACTATCTTCTCTCCCATTTTACAAATAAGGAGACTGACACACAGCAACTAACTCTTTCAACTCAAAAAGCTAGTAAGCAGCAAAGCTGGGATCTGAAACCAACTGGACTCTAGTTCTTGCTCCTAACCACTCTGCTCTACTGCCTTCCTGTGGAAGAAAACCCTCCAGGCACACAAGTAACTGCAAAGGCCCAGGTACCCGCCATGTTTGTAGCACAAAAATCAGGCCAGTGTAGGAGCAGCAGAATGAACATGGGAGAAGCTCGTGTCAGACTTCACGAGGCAGCAGGGGGGACGCCTGCCTGGCTCAGTGGTTGAGCATCTGCCTTCAGCTTAGGTCATGATCCTGGGGTCCTGGGATGGAGTCCCTCCATGTCTCTTATAAATAAATACATAAAATCTTAAGAAAAAAAAAGGCAGCAGGGGATGGGGATGGGTCATGCAGCGCCTTCTAGGTAACGGTAAGGAATTAAGATTTGATCAAAGCACCTAGAAAGCAAGGCACTATCTTGATCAGATTTACTTTTTTTTAAGTAGACTTTACACCCAACATGAGACTCAAACTTTACTACTCTGCCACTGACCGACCCAGCCAGGCGCCTGTGATCAGATTTACATTTTTATTTATTCATTTATTTTTAATTTAAATTCAGTTTGCCAACATATAATACAGCACCCAGTGCTTATCCCACCACAGTGCCCTCAGTGCCCCTCACCCAGTTACCCCATTCCCCCCCCACCTCCCCTTCTGCAACCCTTGGTTAGTTTCTCAGAGTCAGGAGTCTCTCATGGTTTGTCTTCCTAATTTCTCCCCACTCAGTTCCCCCGCTTCCCTTATAGTCCCTTTCACTATTTCTTATGTTCCACATGAGTGAGACTATATGATAACTATTTTTCTCCGACTAACTTATATCACTCCAGATTTACATTTGAAAGAGCTCAATCAGGCTGCTTTGTGAAGAAATGTCATGGAGAAGAAGTGGACACAGAGGTTAGTTAGGAAATGGTCCAGGAGCAGAGGATGGTGGCTTAGTCCCTGGTGGCATCAATGGGGATGGAAACACAGGGGTGAGTCTGGTTATCTATTCTGGAGACAGAGCCCCGGGAAGGGCCGGCGCGTACATCAATGAAGGAGAGAGCTGGACCAAGGATGCTTCTGGGTCTGGGGGCTGACAGTCAGTGGACGCTGGTGCCACTCATACATCAGCGCATTTACTCTTGAGGGGAGCCCTCCGACGGGGATTACCATGGCAGCTGAGAAACCCGGGCTAGGCGGAGTTTCTTCAGACGCCTAAGGCTGGCCCAGTAAAGGAGGCAGCTGGTCTGTCGGCCTCCGGAGCTCTCACTGTCCCTTACAAAGCTGAGCCAAGGATTGACTCAAAGCTCGGGTGAAGAAGCACCTCGCACGTTCCCGGCAGGGCTCTGTGGTCCACACTTTGACCGTGGACTTGGGACGGTAAGAAAAACTACCTGTGTACTAGGAATGTTAACAGGTACGGGGCGGGGGGAGACGGCTCTAACCCTCTCTCGCACAGACACTAGGCTGAGACGCAGGGAAGAGAGGTCGGAAGCCTGCGCCCCAGATTCTCCGCCCGCCGGGCGCACCCGCCCACACCCCCGGGGCCTCACGATGATGTAGGCGTCCACGATGGAGCGGTAGCGCGCCAGCACGCGGGTGAGGTTCACAGCCAGCTGCCTCCTCTGCTCCAGAGAGAGGCCGCGCGCCGAGACGCCGGGCATCCCGGGGGCAGGCGGCGGCGTCGGGAGCGGGGCGCGCTGAGCGGAGAGAGCGCCGGAGCCAGTCCCCACGCGGGGACCCCTTCCCCCGCCGTCGGCAGGCGCGGAAGACGGGACGCGCCCCTGACGTCACAGGTCGCGACGCGGCGCGGAGGGGGCGCCCCCGGGGGGCGGAGCACCGCGCAGCACGTCACAGAAGCGAGACGCGGCGTCCCGGCTCGCCCTTCCCCGCGCATTTCCCTCCTTCTCCGGAAGTGAGGCTGGCCCCGCGTGCGGCGTTTCCCGCGGGGCGCGGCCGTCCCACCTTCGAGTTGTACCTCCACGGGGCTAGAGGGGCCGGGGAGCGCATCCCGCCCCCGCCGCCCCCCACGCCGCCACCGCAGCCGCCTCCCCTGCCGCTGCTCACGCACTCAGACTCCCTGGCCTCGCTCCCGGAGGCGGGGGCGCTGCGGGCGCGCGCACGCCGGCCCCCGACGCGGTCCAACCCGCGCGCCTGCCGGCCCGGGCCTCGCCGCCGCGCGCCCACTTCCGCATCCGGCGCCGGGCGCTTCCGCTCGTAGCGGCGTCTGCCGGGAGGTAGGTGTGAGCGTCGGGGGCGCTCTCCTGGGCGGGGACCCCTCGGCCTGGGTTCCCTGGGCGGCTACATGTGGTCAGGGGGCCTGTCTCGGGAGCAGGGCTGGGGCGCGGCACCGGCGGAGGGTGACCGGCGGCCCCGGGGGCCGGCCCCGATTGCCGGCAAGCGCGCTCAGCCGCTCTCCCCGGGCGGGCGATGCAGCCCCCGCTCCGGCTTTCCAGCTCGGCTTCCGAATGGGACTGAGCTCTGGAGAGTGCCAGTGACCCTTCCTAGGCCCTACAGCTGGTGCATTATGGGGCCGCGCCACAACCGAGGCCCTCCTGGCTCACACGGTGCCCCTGACATCCCTCCACGTTACAGATTCGTTCCCACTCTGGGCAGTCGCTCGGATGCCTTTCCAACCTGCAGCCCACGCAGACGGGTCTTGTTTCCCAGGCCTGAAGGCTCTGTGATCAGGCTCCCTTTCTTTCCCAGGGTGTGCTACAGACCTCCAGATGTGGGCCCGTGGGATTCAGCAGAGGATGAGTCCTCTGTCGTGCTGTCATCAGTAAGCCACTCTTCCCAACTGCTTTCCCGCCATCCACTGTCCTTATGTCTACCCTGCTTCTCAATCTGGATTTTGGGGAACCTCCCCCTAAAAAAGCTTTAGAGGGGAATGCCAAGCACCGAAAATTCGTCAAGAAGCGGCGGCTCTTGGAACGGAGGGGCTTTCTGAATAAGAAGAACCAGCCCCCGAGCAAGACACCTAAGCTACATTCAGAACCTACGAAGAAAGGGGAGACTCCTAAGGTGGATGGCACTTGGAAGGTTTCTCCCCTTCCAAAAAAGAAGGCAGTTGCCTCCAGCAGTGGACCAGAGCAGTCCCTGGACAAGAAGACTGCAGTGCCGTGGCTGACACCTGCCCCTCCACAGAAGGCTGGCTCTGCTTTGGCTAAAGTAGATTTGCTGGGGGAGTTCCAGAGTGCCCTTCCAAAGATTAGGAGCCACCCAACTCGCCCCCACAAGAAGGGCCCACAGAAGAATCCTACTCAGAAGAATGCCCCACAGAATTCCATCCAGTCTCATTCAGACAATAAGTGCTCTGGAACAATCCAGAAAACACCGAAGAAGATGGTGGCCATTGACTGTGAAATGGTGGGCACGGGACCCAAGGGGCATGTCAGTTCCCTGGCTCGATGTAGCATTGTCAACTACCATGGAGATGTGCTCTATGACGAGTACATCCTTCCGCCCTGCCACATCGTGGACTACCGGACCAGGTGGAGTGGCATCCGGAAGCAGCACATGGTGAATGCTACACCCTTCAAGGTTGCACGGGGCCAGGTGAGAGGCATGGGGTACGACAGGAGCAGCAAGGTGGCTGCGCTGAGGTGCAGATCCCTTTTCAGCAGAGGATATCGCCCTAGAAGGCGCCAAAGAAGTTTGGAGGAGGGAAGTGGGAGTGGACTGCCAGATGAAGGGGGCAGGCATGGTGAAAGCCCAGAAAGTTACACAGTTAACAGCTGTGCTGAAGCGAGTTAGCAGAGACCGACCTGAACTCCCCAAAGGAGTTCCCCTGGGAAACTAGGAACCTAGAGGACTAGCAGCACCACAGGGCAGAGTAGCAGGTGTGAATGGCGAGGGAATGGGCTCAATTTGGGAGTGCCTTGTAGAGATATAGTTTGGGGTTGAGAACAAAGAGGTGGAGAGGGTTCCCAAGCAAGTGTGGGAAGTGTTGGTGGCAGGAGCTAGGTGGTTTGTATTCTTGGGACAGGTAGCCTGAAGCGGAGGGGTTGCGTGTCGGGCTCTCACCTCAGTCATGAGCAAACTTCTTTGTGGTAGCCCCATGCTGGACCCTGGGAGCATCACAGAAGGACAGGAAAAGGAAGGCGAACCTGGGAGGCACAGGGAGGAGGTGGAGGGGAAGCCAGCTGGTCTTCTGAGGCCTCCAGAGGGCGCCCATGGTCCGTATTTTTGTCTTTTCAACTTCACATTCTTAGTCTTCTTGGGACATGCTTTGTTCCACTAATTCTTTTCACTCCCTGGTAGTTGGAGGTGCTTCATCAGAGGCAAAGGTGCTGAGTTTTAGCAGGTACTTGAGAGGTGTGCCACAGGCCACCAGTGAGCAGGGCTGGGAGAGGCAGAAGGTGGGATGGGTCTGAGATCTAGAATCTGCGCAGCTTGAATGAGGGCTGGATGTGAATTAATGTGCAGTAGAGGTGTTGGTGGACAGTAAACTGAAGGTGCTGTTAGGAGCAAGCAGGAACCTCATCAATTGGGCTCCCATTGAGTTTTCGTCATAAATGGATTCCCCAGTGCCCATGCCAGGGTGTGAGATGGGTACGTTGAGATGGTCTGGCCCCTTCCAGGGGGTTCCTGCTGGCTCTGCACGGATTGTAGGACTGTGGCTTTTGTTCACAACCTGTTTGGAGCCCTCTTGGGGAATAGCCTTGAGAGCTTGTGCCTTATTCTTGGTTGTCTTTTTGGTTGCATGCCCTCATGCTTTGAGATCCTGAAATGGTGAGGTGACCTGGTCCTGAGACTAGTGTGAATGAGGTTCCTGAGCAGCTGGTGAGTGAGTGGGAGGAGCTGTAGAGCTGATTTTCTGGGTTGCTTGACTGATTGCCTCTGCAGCCTGAGTCTACAGGTGATTCTTAAGCTTTTATAACTTATAGGTCCTTCCAGAGTCTGATGAAAATCAGAGACACTCCTTCCCAAGCACCATATATGTAACTATTGGCATATGATTTGAGGTTTCTTTTATCTCCCTGAAGCCCATCTTTGACTCCATTGGTTCAACCCTTATGTCTAAGACCAGAATATGGTAATGGTTAGAGAACTTCACATAGCAAGCCAGAACTGAACTGGTTAGCAAACATCTGACACATGAGTGTGATTTGGGACTGGGGCAAATTAATGAGAAGATAAGGAGCCATTGGTGATAGGAGTCCAAACCAGGTTACACCACAGTAACAGCTGCTCATCACCTGGAGGTGAATCTCAGATGGAAGAAACGTTGTGGGAGAGGTCGAGGTAGGTGAGCACATGGTGCAAAGAGCTTGACAGGATCTATGACCACATTGGACTTTCAAGATAGAGGGGCTCTTCTACCTTTGCTGCCTCCTCACCACTGCCTTTTCCGCTCCTATTTCAGATCTTGAAGATACTCACAGGGAAGATAGTGGTGGGCCACGCCATCCACAACGACTTCAAAGCCCTTCAGTACTTCCACCCCAAGTCCCTCACCCGTGACACCTCCCACATTCCCCCCCTCAACCGGAAGGCTGACTGCCCAGAGAATGCCACTATGTCTCTGAAGAGTCTCACCAAGAAGCTTCTAAACCGGGACATCCAGGTAGTGTCTCCCCAGATGCTGTCAGGCCCCCGGCTTGGATGCTGGGGGGCCCTTCTTGCTGCAGGCACTGGCCCCGAAATTGCTCTGGAGGTAGATGAAGGTGGGCTGCTCTGATGGGAAGAGCTTTAGCAAAAGGGCCCAGTGTGTAGGGTAACAGTTCCTGCTTTCTACCTCACAGAATGTCCCAGAGTGTGCTTGGAAGGGGGGAAGTCTTCAAGTGCTGGCAAAACCCTAACTGAGAAAAGAAAGCTTCTTTAAAAAAAAAAAAAAAAAAAAAAAAGATTTTATTTATTTATTTATTTATTTATTTGTTTATTTGTTTATTTATTTATGAGAGACAGAGAGAAAGGCAGAGACACAGGAAGAGGGAGAAGCAGGCTTCATGCAGGGAGCCTGATGTGGGTCTCGATCCCTGGACTCCAGGATCACACCCTGAGCCAAAGGCAGATGCTCAACCCCTGAGCCACCCAGGCATCCCGCACATAGTGCTTCTGAAAGTCCGCAAAGTGGATGCCAGGATCTCTTGTGTGGGCGACAGGTTTGCTCTCAGAGAAAGGTGTCCTGCCTGGCAGGAGGGTGGGCACACGTTTGTAGAGAGTGGTTGAGGTTGTGGGGAAGGTGCGAGACTCACAATGCCTGTCTGTGATCTGGTTGTTGTGTTTGCAGGGTGCAGAACAGCGTGGTGTGTATGGTCCACAGAAAGGTCTGAGGCAGACAGTGCATAGGAGTTGAACCCTCAGAGGTCTCCGGCAGTGGCCCACTAACTCTGCAGCAGCAGCAGCATTTGGGGGGGCTGGGGAGAGCCAGTTGGGAAGGAAAGAAATAGTCTCTTGTGGCTTCATGCTACTCTCTTCTGTATTCAGGTTGGGAAAAGTGGACATTCCTCCGTGGAAGATGCTCAGGCCACCATGGAGCTGTACAAGTTGGTTGAAGTCGAGTGGGAACAGCACCTGGCCCAGAATCCCCCAAAGGACTAATAGCAGTGGGGGCGCTGTGATGTGGGGATACAGAGGCGGCACCACACCCAGGAGAAACCGGGCCATGGACCAGTGGACAGCTCTACCAGCTCCACCTCTTCACAAGCTCAAGCTGTGAGGGAGAGAGAGGCTCCACCCCAGGCTTAATATTCATTGAAATTTCCCCTCAGGTGTTGTGTGTCTGGCTAAGTGTTCCGCGGAAGGAGGAAGCCTCCATGTCAGAAGCAGCCGTATACTGTTTACCTCTTCAGTGGTGCTAACCTTGGGTCCCAGGGTGCTGGCTCCAGCAGGCCTTCTGACCTTCAAGGGGCAGGGCATACTGGGAAGTGTAGTTTCCCAAACTGCCTTATCGCCAGGGTGTCCCATTTTATGCCTTTTGTTCTCAAGTAATTAGCAGCACCTTGTGTCACTCTGAGAAGGACCCTGGTTGGATGATTGTGCTGCGAATCACAGACTCAGCTTTTGTCTCAGTCTCCACCTAGTTTGTGGGGGCATACTGCTTGTCCTTGCCACTCTGACCTCCCGAGGAGCCATCCCTGGTGAGAGGTTCAGTTCTCCTCTGGGTTACGCAGTAGAGGTAAGAGAGCGTGACTTGGAAATCAACTTTTCTGATTTAGGAAAGCGGTGTCTTTCCTAAAGTCATAGAGGATTAACTTAATTTAGATCTCACTTGGTAGGTTTAAAAAGAACTTAAAGTGTTTTCATGGGTTTTAGTCTTTTACTTTATTAAACCAAATCTCTAAAGACTCAAATTATTCCCTTGATAAATTTTTATAATGGAAAAACAATTGTGTGCTGTTTGTTGTTGTTTAACGTTACGCTAAAAAGTGTTTACGAGGAGGGGCGCCTGGCTGGCTCAAGTAGAGCACACAGTTCTTGATCTCTGGAGTTGTGAGTTCAAGCCCCACATTGGGCATAGAGCTTACTTGGGAAAAAAAAAATCTTGGGCAGCCCTGGTGGCACAGCGGTTTAGCGCTGCCTGCATCCCGGGGTATGATCCTGGAGGTCTGGGATCGGGTTCTGCATCAGGCTTCCTCCATGGAGCCTGCTTGTTCCTCTGCCTGTGTCTCTGCCTCTCTCTCTCTCTCTCTCTGAATAAATAAATAAATCTTAAAAAAAAAAAAAATCTTGTCATAAGGCCTAATGGGGCTATGATGCTGTGAAGGGTTCCCGGATCTCTGTGGATAGCACTAACTGGGCTCTCTTGCTGGAAGTCCTCAAGAAGCACTGACCAAGCCTTTGTATGTAGCCCAAGTACTCTGTTGCCTTCTCCTCATCCCTACCACAAGCTGAGCAAACCAAAAATGATGGCCCAAACCACGCAAACATATTCACACAGTGGGTGTGTGACCAGCAGAATGATTCAGAGTGGGCATGTGGGAGGGAAGGAAGGGTGCTCGGTAACACCAGCCTGGTTGGTCCTGCCAGCTCTTCCTTGGTGGCACACGCCCTCGTCTTGGGAAGGTGAGTCACAGGTCTGACCTTGTGTCTGGGATCACCATGTGCACTGTGGCTTGGGAAAATGCAGCTTCCACATATGCACCACGACTATGCCGTCTTGAGAGGCTGGTTTGGCTCCAGGGGCAGAGTTACAGTCATGGCAGGTGGGAGAAGGGAGTTTCCTACAGCCAAACCGACCTCGGTCTTGCTGTCCTGTCCTGCGCTGCAGGATCTGCTTGCACAGGCAGCTGCTGAGCTGTGAGCAAGTTGGTTCCTGCTGAGCATGACATAAGGAATGTCCATGACACTTCAGAGGTGCCAAGTGCCCTCACACACCTCTAGGTGGGAATAATGGAAGAAGGCCACACCCAAAACTAGGAATACTTGCGAAAGCAAGTCTGAGTTACATCATAATTAGTAAACTGGGAGATACCCAGGAAAATCTCAAGGTCAGCTTTGAGGGTACGTGTCAGCTGCAAGAGATGGCTTTGTGTGCATCTTGGTAGATAGCAGGCGGCTCTGATGCCCCACTCGCTGCCTATGTCCTGAAGGGCACCTGGTCTCGATGCGGGGCCTGAAGGAGTGGTCTTCTACTCTGGGAAGAACCTGGCCAGAGGACCTTGCAACCATTTCCTTACTGTTTATTCTCATCACTCTTCCTGGTCAGAGCCCAGCTCACCCCACAAGGCTGCCTGGGGCCCCCTCTACTCCAGTTCCCTTCCTTCTCTGCCCCTCTGCCCTGGCTTCCTCCAAGGGTGGCCGCCTGAATCCCAAACAAGTCTTTTGCCTGAATGCGGGTCCTTCGGATGGAGCAGGCGCACAATGAAACGCATGCTTCTCTTCACGGTAGAAGGATGTGTTGTGATTCAGAGACCCCTCTGCAGGTGAGCTCAGGAAGGAGCAAGGCGCATGAAAAATGTATACTGCCAGAGGTCATCTGGACAGTGTGAAATGTCATTTAACCAAGTGATTCTCAACGGGAAGGGGAGTGGCTGTAGGAGTTCCAAGGGATGGCGCTGCTCTCCCTCTACTGGTGGCTATAGCATGGCTGCAAGTAGGAGTCATTTGATTCCTAGGTTAACAAATGATTGTAGTAGACAATAGGAAAGCTCAACAGTGCTGTGATGAGGAACTTGTCCCGAAGCACAGGAGCGAGAGTCCAGAGACAAATACCTAGGTACGAAGTGTGCCAGGTGCATCCACGAGCATCCACCATCTGCAGTGGGAGCGTTGCTCACAAAGCTGACAGAGCCACGCCCTGATTCCACCTTTGGAATCATCAGACACTGATTAAGCACCTGCTGTATGCCTGGCGCTGTGCGATGCTGGAGGTGGCTTGCCCTTCGTCCACTAGTTGTTACAGTCTGGAAAAGGGAAGCCAGCTCACTAATTTCAGTTTGCTGTGGCAAGGGCCAGCCAGGACCACTGTGCAATTTCAAGCAGGGGAGTGACATGATCACCTTTGTGTTTTAGGACCATAATGTTGGCAGTCAGATGGAAGCCAGATTGGAGAAGAGCCAGGAGATGAGTTCTGTCTGAATAACCCGGGTAAGCAATGATGGAGGGAGGCCTGGATCACGGAGGTGAGAGGATGCACATGAACACCATGGGGAGGTAGGAGCTACTGAAGACCTAGAGGTCAGAGCAGGACGATTAAAGACAGTCTTGATACTTCTGACCTGCGGAGGATAAGCAGCAGTGATGTCGTTCACCAGGACAGAGAGTGATGGGCAGAAGAGTGGTTTCCCAGGAAGCTGACTCTGGGGTGCCTTGGAGCTGCCTGAAGATACTGAGTGAGAGACCTGGGACTGATGGCTCAGAGACTGCCAGGCAGCAGGGGGGGAACCTTGGATGGGGAGGAGGCCTTTCCATATGAAGGTGCATGCAGGAGAGCGCAAGGCCAAGAGGAGAGGCTTGGGATCCACCCTGGAGGGCAGCCTGAGGGAGGCTACCAGGTGGGCCAGAGGGCAACCCAAGAGGCTCTCCAGGGGGGAGGGACAGTATCAGACACAACGGAGCGGGCCAGCAGCATGAGAGCCAAGGAAAGGCTCTGTTTTTGTATGAATTTGGTGCCTTTCATCTGAGCAGTGTCTGCGGTGGGGGCAGAGGGCAGCAGAAGCTCACCCGAGGCGGGTTGCAGAATATATTGGAGGTGAAAAGGGAGAGAGGTGGTGTGCACCGCTCTCCAGGGGCTCTGAAGAGGGGCCCATGAGGACCACATGGGAATGAGGGGTCTGAGGAGGCTGCTGGCAAAGCCGTCAACCACGTGGCAGAGGAGGTGGCCGCTATAGTGGGTCCCAAGAGATTGGGGGGATGAGCTTGACCTTGGCCAGCAATGGGGACCCTTGTCTTCTAGGTCCAAAGGGAAGGAGGAAGGGATGGGGCAGACGAGTATGTTTCTGGGCAGCACCCGATTGTTCGTTAAATCTGAGTAGAGGGGGGGATCCCTGGGTGGCGCAGCGGTTTAGCACCTGCCTTTGGCCCAGGGCACGATCCTGGAGACCCGGGATAGAATCCCATGTCGGGCTCCTGGTGCATGGAGCCTGCTTCTCCCTCTGCCTATGTCTCTGCCTCTCTCTCTCTCTCTCTCTCTCTCTCTCTCTCTCTCTCTGTGACTATCATAAGTAAATAAAAATTAAAAAAAAAAACATTTAAAAAAAAGGAGCAGCCACGGAGAAGGGAAAATGAGCTGATGCAGATGGACCTGAGTTTGCGGTGGTGCTGCAAGCAGGTCTTTTTCACCTGGCAGCGCAAATCTAGAAGGGGAGAGCTTCCACGGTTGGGAGGATGAGGTGTGCTGGAGTCCTTGGACTTGCAGCCTTGAGAGGCTAAGCTGTTGAGTGAGGGTCAGGGACCCTCCTCCCAGTGGCCAGCCTGACCTTGGAGACCTGGAAGGGGGAGCCTGGGCCAGATCTGCAGTGCCCTGGGCATGCGCAGCAATGAACACATTGCCTTTCTGAGGAGGAGGCTGAGTGCTACTGAGAAGCATGAAGAGTCCTGGCCTCTCCCAGCTGGGGCAGGGCCGCCCTTGTTTGCAGACTTGATTTTTGTCAGAGCGCCTCTTTTATGAGCCTATCAAGGACAGTAAATAGACGATTAAATCAAGAACAGAAGTACTGGGGTGCCTGGGTGGCTCAGTCGGTTGGGCATTTGCCTTCAGCTCAGGTCATGATCTCAGAGTCCTGGGATCAAGTTCCACATGGGGCTCCCTGCTCAGCAGGCAGTCTGGTTCTCCCTCCTCCACCCCCTCCTCCACCAGAGTGTGTGCACATACACTTTAACCCTCCTTCAAATAAATAAGTAATCTTAAAAAAAAAAAAAAAAAAAAAAGAACCAGGTCCGTCCAAGTGGCTCAGTGGTTTAGCACCACCTTCAGCCCAGGGTGTGATCCTGGAGACCCAGAATCGAGTCCCACGTCAGGCTCCCAGCATGGAGCCTGCTTCTCCCTCTGCCTGTGTCTCTGCCTCTTTCTCTCTGTGTCTCTCATGAATAAATAAATAAAATCTTTAAAAATATGGGCAGCCCGGGGGGCTCAGCGGTTTAGCTCGGGCTTCAGCCCAGGGCGTGATCCTGGAGCTCCGGGATCGAGTCCCACGTCAGGCTCCCTACATGGAGCCTCCTTCTCCCTCTGCCTGTGCCTCAGCCTCTCTCTGTGTGTGTCTTTCATGAATGAATAGGTAAAATCTTAAAAAAAAAAAAACTTTAAAAATAAATAAATAGGGATCCCTGGGTGGCGCAGCGTTTAGCGCCTGCCTTTGGCCCAGGGTGTGATCCTGGAGACCCGGGATCGAATCCCACGTCGGGCTCCCGGTGCATGGAGCCTGCTTCTCCCTCTGCCTGTGTCTCTGCTTCTCTCTCTATCTGTGTGACTATCATAAATAAAAATAAAAAAAAATTTAAAAATAAATAAATAAATAAATAAATAAATAATAAAAAGAATCAGTACTAATGAAAGGCACAATCAATTATTTCTTTCAGCCTCATAGTCACTGATTTGAGCTGATATCATTTGCTTACCTACCTTTCATTCATCTGTTCCAGAAACGGTTATCAAGTACCAACCATTGCCAGACACTGTTGTTAGCCTGCAAAACCTACTTGGGCTTCCCTTGCAATGGGGGCTGATGAGTGCTATGAAGGACAATGAGGAGGTAGGCAGGTAGATGTGGACATGAGACTAGATGGGCTATTTAAAGAAGACCTCTCTGAGGACAGGACATGTGAGCAGAGGCCTGAAAACAGTGAGGAAATCTGTCATGTAAGTATCTGGGGAAGAACATTCCAGAGAAAGTGTGAAGTGCAAAGGCACTGAGGCCGGAGTACACTTGGTATATTCAGGAGCAGCAAGGCCAGTGTCTCAAGTGGAGTGAGCCAAGGGAAAAGTGGTAGGAATGGGATCAGTGAGCAGGGGAGGTGTAAGCAGGAAATACGGAGCCTTTAGAGCAGTAAAGGCTTGGCTTCTATCTGCACAAAATGCCAGGCATTGCAGGGTTTTGAGCAAAGGAGTGGTTTGAACTGACTTAAGGTGTAAAGGATCCTCCCTCCCCTAACCCTTGGGCTGCTGAGAAAGGAGAGAAGGAGGACAGAGAGAACCATGGAGCTCTGGCTCTGTCTAGGCAAGAGGTGACAGGAGCCCTGGCAGCCGAGGTGGTAAGTGGCCTAATTTGGGACAGATTACCTTCCCACACAAGCATGATCTTTAGTGTGGTTGATCCCAAGCAAATGTTTATTTTATTTCATTTCATTTATTTTCTTTAGTAGCTCTACATCCAACATGGGGCTCAAACCACAACCCCAAGATCAGGAGTCTCACACTCTTCCAACTGAGATGGCCAGGCATCCCAGAGCAAATGTTTAAAGCAAGGTTGATGTTTCGACCTTTGAATTCTCATCTGAGCTCTGTACGCATGGCCCACCCATAACAGAGCGCTCAGGGAGCGCTTGCACCCTCGAAGGTCAGGACCTAGTGTGGTCAGGGGTGGGGATTGGCTGTAGCATCTGGGCAGTCACATGGAGAGATCTCTTTCTGGCAGTGATAAAATGGGTAAGGGACATTTGGTGACTTGGTGAGCCAGGCTTCCTCCCAAGGCCCCGGGCTGCCCCTGGCTGCCCCACCTGGCTGCCCCTGCCTTCAGAGCCCCTGCTCGGGTCTCATCCGTCCTCTTTGTCCCCACCACTTGGCTGGGCTGACCTGCAGGCTTGCTTGCTTTCTTTAGTATGTGTGCTTCCTACCCTCACTCAGGGACACCACCAACTCTGTGCTTTCTTTGAAAGGGTATATATGGGGCAGCCTGGGTGGCTCGGCAGTTTAGCACTGCCTTCAGCCCAGGGTGTGATCCTGGAGTCCCAAGATCAAGTACCCCGTCAGGCTCCCTGCATGGAGCCTGCTTCTCTCTCTGCCTGTGTCTGTGCCTCTCTCTCTCTGTGTGTCTCATGAATAAATAAATAAAATCTTAAAAAAAAAGGGGGGGGGTATATATGTGAGGAATCGGATTTTGAGAGAGGTTGGGGTAGGGGGAGAGGAAGAGAGAAAGGAGGTATTTTTAAAATTTTGGCATGGAAAGACAAACACTTTAGTCATCTTCCAGGCTCAACCAAATCCAATTCTGAAGTGCTTAAGAACAAAGCTTTGCAATCAGCTGTATTCAAGGCAGCACAGGGGCCACTGTCACAAAGCACTGGGCTGAGTCCTGCAACTCCTTTCTGGGCGGGACCTGCCACTCTGGCCCCTCTGTCATGGCTGGGCTCTGAGCAGCACCCAGAGGCAGCTTCCCCAAAGGAAGGGTCAGTCTCATCATTCCCTTCTACCCTATGGAATCCTGTTTGGTCGCTTCTTTGGAAAGATTCCATGAAGGGGTTCCAACCATAACCACAGGAAGAAGGGGGACTGCCCCTGCCCTGGGACCCAGAGAGGGAGCAGAGGCAGATAATCCAGCCTGGCAGCTTGCTCAGGCTGGGGCTGGGGCTCTGGGCTGGGCCAGGAGAGTGAGTAGATCTGGGAAACTTTCCTGGAGGGCGAGCGGGTGGAGCTGCAGGAGGAGCCTTTGGAGAAAGGGCTGAGTGTTCTGGCGGCCTCCTCCCAGGCTAGGACCCACTCCATGCACACCCTCCCACCAAGGCAGGGAGCACCTCCTCCGAGCTTTGGCACCAGTTCCCTGGGCAAACTCAGAGCTCAAAAGAGGGGATTTGGTTCACAGAGGCCACAATACTCAAAAGCAGCAGAGAAAGGCCTGCGAGTGTCCTGGACCCAGGCCGACTCCCTCTTTGGGCCAGTTGCTGCGAGCTCGGAGGGAAGACAGGCCCAGCAAAAGTCCAGATCATTTGGATACCTGAAATCCTGAGGCTGACCACCCCAGAGCTCTGGGGTTTAGGAGGCGGGAGACTACAAAATCCAGGAGACACAGACTGGCTCCTTTGATCTCCCAGGGACATGTCCCTGCGGATCCCCAAGTGCCAAACTCCCCCTTGGATGTCTTCCCAGGGTCCGTGGAGGAGACACAGGCAAGGGAGGTGGGGTTTTGTCAAGGCAGACTGATGGAAGCTCACTGGCAGTAGCCCAGTGCCTCTGTAATCCTGGCAGGCTGGGGGGCCCTTGTGGGACCGGGGGTAGTGGGCAGAGGGAGGCCAGAGACTGTTGAGTCTCTCTTTCTTTGACAGCTAACATTTCCCAGAGCTAGCGCCCACAGGAGAAAGGAAATCAGAGCTTCCCACCTCACACATCTTTTTCCCATTTTGTTCGTGCTGTCCAGGGAAAGCCATTAGGGCTAGGTCAGTCTGGGGCCTCCCCCACCGCCCATCTCTCCAGCCGGCTACAAGGAGGGGCAGGGATGGGGGGGTCATTGGGAGGACAAGGCCCTAGCCTGCTAAGGGGCCAGACTGAACTCTTGCACGCCCTCTTCATTCCCTGCCCCCTCAGGATGGGAGTTGGGGGTGGGGGCCCGGCATCTGGTTGCTGGGGCCCTCCCTCACTTTGCCCCTGCACCTCTGCTTCTGTCTCCAGGGAGTCTGGCCTGCTGGCCCTAAGAAAGTCTGGCTTGCTTGGCCTGAGTCTGCAGGAAGAAGCCCCTTGGGTTGGGGGCTCTGACCTCCTCCCTGGAGCCAGGCAGGGGGTGGCACATGGCTGGGTACTCCGGTCTGGAAGTGTGATGCACTGGGAGCATCAAGGAGCCTAGAAGGGGAGTCCTCCCCAAGCTGACTGACCTCCTCCCTGAGGCCAAGCCATCAGCCTGTCATCCTGCCCCTGCTCCCGGGGACAGTGAGTCCACTGCCCTCTTTCGAGCCCTACCCAGTACCGCGCACACACACCCCCTGCTCTGTCTTGTCTCTGGGACCTTGCCTGGCTCCCTCCCTCTCACTCCTTCTTCAATCCTGGAGTTGGCTTCTCTGGCCCATGGTCACTCTCTGCAGTTCAGGTCAGAGAAGGAGCATATCCCCCAGCCAGTCTGCAGCCCTGCTGATTTCTTTCTTCTGCCAGAAAGTACAAGTCATCTCAATGGGGAGAGGGATTCCCTGGAACCCCAGAGCTCCTTCAATTTCCCACCCTCAGAGAGCAGGAGAGGAGGCATCTGGGAGATGGCCTGAGCTCCCCAGAACAAGTCTGGGGTCAGGCTGCAAGCTGCTCATCTTTTCCAGGCCAGGCCACTGTCCCCAGGTACCTGGCAAACCCAGGTGTTCAGCCCACCAAACTTGTCATGGCCCTGGCCTTCCCCGCCCTGCCCTGGGCTGCCAGGGGTTAAGGGACTGGTACAGGGCAAGGGGTGGGAGTGGCAGAGGGGTCTAGCCCTAGTCTCTGACTCATAAAAGCCAAGAGGAGTTTAACTGCAGGTCACAGGGCTGCCTGACTTCTCCATCCAGCAGTGCAGCCAGGAGGGGGGGTGGTCATTCAGGAGGGGAAGTGGGGGCCACAGCTGGCCAGGCTCAGGCCCAGGCCCATCCAGCTTCAGATGCTGGCAGCTACCATCAACAGTGCCGGCGATATTGGTTCCCCACCTCACCCTTGGAGGTTCCCTCAAAAGCAGGAAGACTCCAGAGTAAGGGGAGTGGGATGTTGGTGCCTGTCAGTGCAGCAGGCTAGAAACATGGGCAGTGGCCTGGATGGGGAAAGAGGTGATGCCCTCTGCCAGACCAGCAGGAAGCACTAGTCTGGGTGCTGCCACAAAAGCACAGTGACCGAGAAGCAAGCACCTCAAGGTCAGAGAGCAAGAAGAGTGTGACGGCTGCCCTCACCTCCGCGCTGCCCCCTGAAGAGGCCAGCAGAGCCAGGGGCCTCTCTCAGGGGACAGGACTTGGTCTGGACACGTCCTCAGCCAGTGCATCCTCACCTCCTCCCGCTCGCCTGCCCGGCTCAGCGTGCCCAGCCCAGCCCTGAGAACAGCGTTGGCAGCTGGGAACCAGGTAGCAGAGCCAAAAACAACAGAGGAGCTGCTTGGCTGCCTGGGTGCCGCTCAGACCCTCGCCTGCTCTGTGATTTCCCCTGGAGAGGGCAGCCCTCCTCCCACCTGAGGCTCTGACCCTGCTCAGTTCAGCAGGGCTGGGGGCTGGCCCTGGAGGTCATCCAGGCCCTCCTTTCCAGGCCAGCCCCCAGCCCTTTCTTTACATCACTATGGCTTCTCTGCCGGCACCTTCCCTGGCTTGAAAGGACAGGAGTTGCCTGCTTTCCAGATGTCTGACCCGGTCTACCAGTTGGCTGGAAGCCCTGTTCCCTGCTGTAACAGCAATCTGTGGGGAGAATCTGAGCCAGGCCTTACCAGATCTGAAAAGGGCTAGATCCCTGAACCCAGGCAAATAGACAAAACCGGAACATTCCCCTCTGTACTGAGGGTCAGACCAGGAGGCAGGATGCTTGAGTTCACGCTGCACCACACTGAATGCTGAGGGCTTGGGGGCCAGGGGACACCACTGTCTGGGCCCAGCCACTCCTAGCTCCTTTATTCTACACTCGCCCCCCCACCCCAAAAGTTCTGCCCACACTGCTGCCCCTCCGCTGAGTGGCAGAGACCCCGTGTCCAGCCTCGCCTGGGTTTAATTTGTACAAGACTCCCAGCCAACACACTCTGTGATGCAGCGGATACAATAACACTGTTGGGGTGAGGCTCTTCTCCAAGTGCTGACCTTGGCCAGAGAATCTTCTTGGTCCCAGGTTGGGGAGCGGGGAGGGGTTCGCAATTCTCCCACCCTTTCCTTTTTTTTTTTTTTAAGATTTTATTTATTTATTCATGAGACACACACACACACACAGAGACAGACAGACACAGGCAGAGGGAGAAGCAGGCTCCATGCAGGAAGCCTGACATGGGACTCGATCCTGGGTCTCCAGGATCATACCCTGGGCTGAAGGTGCACTAAACCACTGAGCTACTGGGACTGCCTGTCTCCCACCTTTTCCATCCCCAGCTGGGCTGGTGGTCCCTCCTGCCCCATCCTCAAGAGAGAGTGGAGAGGGCTAGAGACAGCTTCTCCTCCCAAGCCCCTGACTCCTCCGTCACGCACACATCTATACCCACTCATGCTCAGGCTTCTCCACCCAGCCAGAAGTGTGCCCACCCCCGTTCCTTCCACAGCAAAACCAGCCACCTTCCTCTTAGCCACAAGGGCATGGGAACAAAGCCCCAGAATGTTCCTTGCTGAGCTCTCAGGCCTGTTTCCTCCCCATCCCACTCCACCCCCATTCTGCTGATACTCCCCCAGCTTTTCTTACCAACTTTACACTGCTCCCCAGTATCCAAATTCCTGGGGGAGCCCCCAGTAGGGGTCTGACCAACATTCCTAGAAAGGGAGAATGGGTGCCCCCCCCCCCCCCCCCCCCCCCCCGCAGATCTGCAACAGGTTTGGTCCTAATGAAAAGGCCAGCGACACTCAGGAAATTAAAGCCAGTTGTTTGTGACTGAGTGACAGACAGGGGCTAAGCCCCTCCCTGCCGCCTGGCTCTGGGCCTGGTCCCTGCCCCTAGGCTCCCCCACCTCCTCAGTTAGCCCCCTCTCCCATCCCCCAACCCTCTGTTCCACCCATAGTATCCCCCAGCCCTCTGCATGTTCCCTAAGCTGCCCCCACTTGCCGACCAGATGCTCCTGTGGGCTGAGACCCCAGCCCAGCTTCCTGGCACTCTGCTCCAGACCCTTTCCCCACCTCCCCCAGCCAGGGTTGGGGTGCAGAGGCTGGAGCTCAGGCCCAGAGCTGCCAAACCACAAACACTCACATCTGGAAAAAATTCCCCTCCCAGTCTGACTTCCCTTTGTCTTACTTGTGCCTTTCTGGAACTTTTGGCTGCCAGGCCAGTGGGGGGGAGTGAGGAAGTGAGGGGGGGGAGTGGGCGCAGGCCTCCCTGCCCCCACCCCAGGGAGCCCCCCTTCTAGCCGCCCCAGGATCCTGAGCCAGACCACATCCCCCCCTCTGCTCCCGTAGGGCTGGCCTCCTGATGAGTTCTCTTGGTGAGGTTCTGACATCCTGAGTTGCCAGGGTCATGGGGGACAGGGCCTGCACCGGCCTTCTCTTCTACAGCAGGAAAGATGCCTCCTGAGCCTGGTACTGGACTCTTCCAGCTAGGGGCTCAAGAGGGCTGGAGTGGAGAGGAGGTCGAGAGAGTGACTAGAATGGAAAGGGGGGCAGGGGGGGTGTCAGGTGTCGGGTTCCTGCCAGCTTCCCTCCCCCAAGCCTCTCCTCATCCCTTTGGCTGGGAGCCTGATTCACAGTCAGAATCTAATTCCCCTCTCTTTACCTACAGCAGCAAGAGCCAGCTGGTGGGGGGAGGATGCAGGCGGCTGGCTGCAAGGCTGGATCTGAAGCACTGCCCCCCAGGGGCTGCCCCTTCCCTCTACCACCTCTGCTTCTGTCTGTCCTTCCTCAAAGTGCTCCCCGACCCCTTGCTTCCAGAAGCCCAGGCCTCCCCCACCGGCTAAGCCCTCCCACACAAACCCTGGACCCTAAAGCCAGGCTGAAGGGTCTCTTCTTCAAACCTGACCCTTGATCGCTCCCCCTGCGGGGCCCATGAAGTCCCTTCTATCATAGAACCCCCACACCTCCTGCTCCAAGGCACCCTTGCTGCTTTACTGTTTCTACACATCCATTATTCAGAGATTTCCCTCCTTGAAGCACAGTGGCTCCAGCCCTCTCCGGTCTTTGGAGAAGCCTCCAGCCCCTCGGCTTTGGCTCTGTTTCCTCCGACTCCTCCCCAGCCAAGGCCCCCAACTCTCAGTTCGGTCCAGGCCTCTAATGGAAAGGGTTCAGGATCTCAGCAAGCCTGTCCTCTGCTCCACCCACCGCCATGCTGGCAGGGAGGGGCCGGCGCAGGGACCAGATGTGGGGTGTTTCCTGCTTGCCTCCCCTCGCAAGGAGCTGGGAGCACAGTCCCAGAAGGGTGGCGGCGGGGGGTGCAGCACCGGCAGCGGGGCCACGTGCGCGCCTTCGCCGAGGGCAGCTGGGCCGCAGCATCCCCTGCAGCCTCCCCGAGCGCTGCTGGCCCCTCCGCCTCCACCCATCTGCACTCTGCGGCTTCGGACCTCCCGGCCGCTCTCTGGGGCTCCCCGCTCGCTTCCGTCAGTTTCTGGCAACCAGCCCTCCCAAAACGGGGCTCGGGGTGGGGAGCTGGGCCCTGCCCCCTCCTTTGAGCTCCTGAGCAGCCGCAGGCGGGAGGTGACACCTGAGACCGCGCTCCACCCCTCCCCGGAGCACCCGGTCTCCCTCCAACTGGGGTGGCCACGCGGCGCGCGGGGGCTCCAAGCCTCCATCCCCACCCCCGCCGCCTGCTGCGATCCTCTGGGGGTTGGGGAACCCAGAGACGGAGAAAGAGCCTTAATTAAGAGCTCGTGTCAAGTGATTGGCTGTGACCTCTGCCCTCCCCAGCCTCGAGCCCGGGGCTCCTGCTTAACCCTTCGATGCCCGTCCAACTCAATAAGAGGAAGGAGTCTCCTGAGCCAGTCTCCAGAGTCCCCGACCCTGCCGCAGCCCTGAGCCCCTTGGAGGCCCGCGGAGCTGGCGCGGCACCCCCTCCCACCCCCAGGCCGTTCCAGCAGGGGGCGCCATTAGCCTATTCGAGTGTCTGGCGCAACCGCCCCTGGCCTCGCCCGCGGCTCTCTCAGCTCCCTGCGGTCACCCTAGACCCAGGTCAGGCCTCGGTGGAGCCCAGCGCCGCTCGGCTCGGAGTGGGGATCGCCCGCCGGTGGTGTCACTAGGTGTCTGGCGCCAAGGAGTCGATTGCCCCGAGTCAGGAGTCAGGTCCGGGAGGCCCGGGGACCTGGTGAGCCGTGACCCTGGCGACGAGAGACCCGTGGATCTGCACCCCGACCCGGCGCCCCTTCCTCTTGGTGGAGAGCCCAATCCGAGCGCTCGCCCCGAGCCAGCTGCCTTGGCCCCTGGCCAGCGCCCGGACCCGCCGAGGGCGACCAGATCCGGAGCCCGGGCTCAGGGCCCCCCAGGTGGGGTGGGGGGCGGGGCGGGGGGCGGGGCCACCTCTCTCTCTCCCTCTCTCCCTCTTTCCCTCCCTCTCTCCCTCTCTCCGGCAGGGGCGGGCCGTACAGGGTATAAAAGCTGCCGGCGCGGAGCCCAAGCCAGCTCTGGGGTTGCCCTGGGTGGGACGTGTCCTGTCCTGAGTCTCACCACCAAGCAAAGGCCACCGCAACAGCCCTTTTGACTAGAAGACTCAGCCTCCGGTGATCCAACCAAAGCATCTAAGGGGACGCCACCCGCACCTCTACCATGCCCAACTTCTCTGGCAACTGGAAGATTATCCGATCGGAAAACTTTGAGGATTTGCTCAAAGTGCTGGGTAAGGAGATGGTGGAGCTTGCAGGAGCGGAGGTGGGTGTGAGAAAGAAAGGACAGTGGGGGTCAAGGCACGGGAGGTTGGGTATCTGCATCCCCAACAAAAGGGGCCATTCTCCTGGGTCAGGGGGGCCTTAGGGCCAGGAGGTTTAGATCCTTTCTCTGCCGGGGCGCCCCAGAGGCCAGCTCCTGTAGTGACCAGCCTGTGAATCAAATGGAAACCAGAACACGAGGTCAGTATTCCTCCGGGGTGGGGCCAGGGAGCTCTCCACAGGTCAGAGGCTGCAAACTCTGCACCCAGGCTGGGAGCTTGGGTCCCTACTCAGCCGAGCCCCTCGGACCTGGTCCAGCCCCTCTGCCCCCACTCTGCTGCCAGTAGCCCAGTCCCCGGGGCAGGTTCCTTCTCCTTCTGTGCCGGGCTCCACCTGCCAGGTGACTGGCCACCCCAGCTCCCACGGTTGCCCCTTCCCTCTCCCTTCAGCACTTTCCACTCTGTGCCCCCACCCTCCATCTGTGACACAAATATTTTCCTACAGCGGGCAGTTCCAGCATCCTAAATCACTCTGGATAATTATCACTTTCTTAGATTTCAACAAATGGCTTCGTGTGAAACCCCAACCCCCCATTTCCGAAAATGCCAGTTCTCTTCTCCCTCCCTCCCTGAAGCTGCAGCCCTGCTGGGTGTATTGGTTAAAAGTGGGGGAAGCTAAGTCTACTCTGCCTTTCCCAACTCCTGTGTGCCCGCTGGTGTGTGGGGAGAGGCTCTGGGAAGAGAGGGAGGTTGCTTAAGGACCTCAGCAATTGGGAAGCCCCCCAGGAGCTGAGCAGCCAGAGGGTAAGCATGCCCTGGATCTCTGGGCTGAACACGGTGACCCCCTCCTTAGGTAGGGGGAGGTGGAGGTCACAGCCCATGCAAGGCAGGGTGTAGGAGTGAGTCCAGACCTGGGAAGGGTCTGGAATGCTGTGTTTCCATCATTCCTTGCCATTAGTTCTTGCGTCTAAACCACCATACGTCTTCAAACCCTGTCTGTCTTTCCCGCTCTGCCTTTGCTGCAATTAAAAAACAAAACAAAACAAAACAAAACAAAACAAAAAACCCAAAAAACCAAACATGTTCCTTTCCCCATCCCTGGATTCTGGCCCCTCTCCAGTGGATGAAGCAGGAGGTGGCTGGGCACACCCGAAGGCCCAGCTGCAGAATAAGAGCCAAAGCCTGGCCCTGTTGTCTGTCTGTCTTTGGCCTGTTTGTCCTCCCTGCGGGGTCTCTCAGAGCCACGTGCCCTCCTCAGGCCCTGCTGGGGCAGATTGAAAACAGATCCATTAGACAAACAGCCCTGGCTGGAGTGGCCTCTCCGCTGAGCCTGAGCCCCTCCAGTCCAGGCTGGCCCCTGCAGGAAGCTTGGCCCCTCCTTGCCCCCTCTGCCCTTGGTCAAGTATCCCTTTTCTAAAGAGGAATGCTCAGGTGTTGGGTGATAACTGTCTCACCCACTGTGCTAGGCAGAGTGTGTGAGCAGGTTCTGCTCCTGTAGCAGGAAGGGTGAATGTTAGATGGTGAGGTGACTTCCAGGTGAGGATGGGATGAGATGTGTCTCCTCTGCCAAGGCCACTGGATCTGGGAATCCTGGTCACTTCTCCCTGGACCCATGAGATCAACAGTCAAGAAGGGGGCTCCCGGGGCTCCAGGGGGAGACCTCTGCTCTCCCACTCTCTTCTTTCTGGAACAAAGTGGGTCTGCTTTAGTGCTAAGGGAAAAGAGGATTTGTTTCTCTAGGAACCCAGGTCTGGAGAGGGCCAGGAAGCCCAGGTTGCCTGATCTACCCCTGCTTGGCCCTCTTGTCCCCACCCATTGCCTCTCTGAAGCTCTCTGCTGGTTCAGTGTGGGGGCACAGGCAGGTGAAGTGGGGTGGTGATGCTCAGACCTGGCCCTGGCCAGCAAGGCCTACCTGGTGGCTTGTTGTCTCACTCTCCTGGCTTCCCCACCCTTCTTAATGACAGGGGAGCCAAAGAGAAGGGGTCCAGTTTGGGGATGGACACGGTGGATAGGCTCGGGAGACTCTGAATCCACAGAGAAGGCCTGACCGCCCCCAGGTCAGGGTGATCCTAGAGTAGGGAACATATAGGGGTGGGGGGAGGGCAGGGTCCCCATCTGTCCCTTGAGGGGAGATGAGCACAGGATCCCACCTGGAGGCTGGGCCAGCAAGGGTCTGATGCAGGCAACTTGGTCTGAGCCTCAGCGCTGGCTTTTTCTTCGGTTTCCTTTTCTCAGTAAAAAATAAGGACAGCAATAAGGACAGGTGTGCCAAAAAAAAAAAAAAAAAAGGACAGGTGTGCCTAGCGCTGTGTGTGCTGGGTCCCACACATGCCTCCCATTTGCCCAGGGTCACCTGGCCTAAAAGGGAGACTCATCCAGGTGGACATTGGGGTCCAGTGGATCTACTGTGGAGCCTCTGGCTTCCTTGGGCTAGACTGCTCTATAAAGGGGGAAAGCTGCCCCAGCTCGTCACTGCTGAGGGTCTCTGCTCCCCACTGCGGAGAGGGACAGGGATTGGGCAAAGGAATACTGGCCTAGCACTAGGAAGGGGAAGTGCCCAAGGCAGAGAGGAAGTGGCCTCTACTTCCAGGACAGGAGTGGTAACTCCTGGCTGGGGAGGGTCTGGCCTATACTTGGGCAGGGGTGAATCATCACGGAGGGTCGCAAGCAAGGTGGACAGAGGGCCCCAAGGGAGGTGAACAGGGCCAACGTGAGGATGCCTGCTGGGTGAGGGGAATAGGGAGAGTCTGCAACTAAGAATGCCGAGAGTGAAGAGCTAGACCTCGGGGTCTAGCCTGCAGGGTGCTGCCGCCCTGCCCTGGACTGAACCGTGGGGATGAGTGAGGCATGGGCCCGGGGCATCCCTGAAAGCCAGCCTCCCTCCTCTCTGTGCAGGGGTGAATGTGATGCTGAGGAAAATCGCTGTGGCCGCGGCTTCCAAGCCAGCAGTGGAGATCAAACAAGAGGGAGACACATTCTACATCAAGACCTCCACCACAGTGCGGACCACGGAGGTCAACTTCAAGGTCGGGGAAGAGTTTGAGGAGCAGACTGTGGACGGCAGACCCTGTAAGGTGAGTGCTGGGACGTTGTGGTGTCCATTACCCAGCCTCCCAATCTCCCAAAGGCCATTTTCCAGTCTTCTCCAGGATTCGTGGCTCCGCTCCCAGGGGATGAAGTCCCTCTGGCTGCATCGTCCTCGCTGCGAGCCCCACTCACTTGGCCTCTCTCTTGTAGAGCCTGGTGAAGTGGGAGAGCGAAAACAAAATGGTCTGCGAGCAGAGGCTTTTGAAGGGAGACGGCCCCAAGACCTCCTGGACCAGGGAGCTGACCAACGACGGGGAGCTGGTCCTGGTAAGACCTGCCTCCTGCCAGCCCACCGCCAGCCCAGCACCAGCCTCGGTGGGGGGCGGTTCTGAGACACTCTAGGGCATAGGAGGTGCAAGACCAGCTGTACTGGGCACCCCCCAGCTCCTGGGGGGGGGTGGGGGGCTGCTGGGGCAGGACTGTCCCTGTCCCTCACGGTGCTACTCTGTGACTGTGATGTGGTCCTCTGTGTGGAAAAAAGCATGCGCCCCGAGAGGCCCAGCAGTTCCCTGGGTGACCCTCCCGGCTCGGGGAGGAGGCTGGAGCACAAACCCTCGGGGCTCCATTGCCATCCTCCCTCCCAGGACACCAGGGCATCTGGGGACCAGCTCCCACCTGTTGGTCCTGATTCTAGAAGTAGGTTTGGTCTCCCAAGCCACAGGAGCATGGGCCTTCCAGGTTCACAATGACTTCTGGCTTCTATCCCTCTAGACCATGACAGCTGATGATATCGTGTGCACCAGGGTCTACGTCCGAGAGTGAGCAGCTGGCTGTGGGTCCAGGAGCTGCCAGAGCCAGCCCCCAGCACCACCAGCCGCCCCCCTCAACTTGCCCTGCCTCACTGCCGCCCCCCCCCGCCCCCCCCCAGGGCTGCCCCTCCCCCTTTCCTCCTAGGCTAGCTCTCCCCTCCCCCTGCTCACTTCTGGGGATGCTGGGATGCCTCCAGCAGGATTCTGCTTTTTAGGGCCCCTACTCACACCCTCCCCCAACAAAGAGGGATGGATGGCAAGAGCCCACATCACCCGTTCCAGAATCACTCCCCCTCCCTAGCCAGCAGTCCCGAACCTGCCCAAAGCACAGCCTCTCTTTCTGCAGTGACCTGAGGGCCCCAGTGGGAAAGATGATCCTCTGGCTTCCACCCCTTGTCCCTGTAGCCTACACAGTGTAGAATATTTATTGGTTAATTTTATTAAAATGTTTTAAAAAAATACAACCTGTCTCTGGTTCATTGGGAAGGGGACAGATAAAGTCACGAGTGCCACTTTGCTTCTGAAGTGTGGTGTGAGAAGCAAGTGTGTCAGCAGCAGGGGGAGTGGGGCCACAATGAGGGGGGCCTTCCCTCTCCCCCCCCCCTCCTCCTGCAGCCTCCTGCACTGCCCTGGCTTCCAGGCTTGCCCTGGACCTCTCAGCAGGGACACTGGGTACTAAGGAGCTGACTCCCACCTTCTCCCACACTCTCCTCTGATTGTTCCTTCGATCCTCCACCTCCCATCTGTGGGAGACCCCAGGTCTGGCCTTGGCCTCCCACGCGGTTCCAGATGAGCTCACCAATGCTCACAGGCTGGCCTCGCTCCCACCCAGGTCTCCTGATGAGACCGTAATCCTGCCTGCCCTCTGGTTCTGAGCTATCAGCCTTGAGACCTACACAGCCCTCCTGCCAGCTCCCACCCACCTTCCCATGCCTCCTCATTTGGGTCAAGGCTCCACTGCACGGTGCCTTCCAAGTTCTATCACCATCTCCCCATCAAGTGCCTGCCCTCCTTCCGCAGGCCGAGGCCCTCGACTGGACCATCTCATGGCTCACCTAGTTTCACGCAGCAGTACCTTCTAGCTGGCCTGCCTGGCCTGCTTTTCCATCATCATGGCTTCATGGGGTGAAGTGAGCATAAGTGTTAGAAGAAGGGAAGTTCTGGGACGCCTGGGTGGCTCAGCGGTTGAGCACCTGCCTTTGGCCCAGGGTGTGATCCTGGGGTCCCAGGATCAAGTCTTGCATAGGGTTCCCTGCATGGAGCCTGCTTCTCTCTCTGCCTATGTCTCTGCCTCTCTCTCTGTTTCTCATGAATAAATAAATATCTTTTAAAAACAAAAAAAGAAGAGAGGTTCTGTCCTACTTCTACCACTTGCTCCATCCATGATCTCCGAGCCTTCGTTCTGTAACCTAAAGGCTTGTGCTGGGAAGCTTCAGTTGGGGGCCAGCCAAATCCAGGCAAAGTCGCCAAGTGCTTCTCCTGCCTCTATCCTGCTCATTCAACTCTGTCAAATAGAATGTTTCCCTACATCATGGAAAGCTGACTTCAGATGCTGCAAGCTTGGGACCTCTGAGTGGCTTAATGGTTGGGTGTCTGCCTTCAGCTCAGGGCATGATCCTGGAGTCCTGGGATTGAATCCCGCATGGAGGTCCCTGCATGGAGCCTGCCTCTCCCTCTGCCTGTGTCCCTGCCTCTCTCTCTCTCATGAATAAATAAATAAAGTTTAAAAAAAAAAAAAGGACATAGCACTTAGCAATAGTAAGCCCCCACAAAGTGAAGGTCCCACCTCTCTGACCCACCCCTCCAAAATGCGAGGACTGAGGTTGTCCTTCAAAACACAAACTGGGGCAGCCCGGGTGGCTCAGCGGTTTAGCGCCACCTTCAGCCCAGGGCCTGATCCTGGAGTCCCAGGTCGGGCTCCCTGCATGGAGCCTGCTTCTCCCTCTGCCTGTGTCTCTGCCTCTCTCTCTCTCTCTCTCTTTCAGGAATAAATAAATAAAATATTAAAAACAAAAAAAAACACCAAAAAGCATAAACTGTATTAGGTCAGTGCTCTGTTTAAGAAACAATAAAACAAAACAAACTCACCTTGGTCAGACCCCTCTTTTTGCCCAGAATACAGTGCAGACTGGTATCAGCAGCCATTCAAGACGTGGCCCCTACTCCTTCCTACACGTGCTCCTCCCCTGCTCGGCATGCCACCCACTCGCCCGTGGGTGCCCAGCTCTCCTCCAGAGCTTGGCTCCCCACCTAGCCCCAAGAGGCCTCTCCCACCAGCAGAGCTGACAGCCAGTGGTTACGCTTCACAGCCTGTATGTGGCAGGTGAGTCTCTTCTCCCTGCAAGACCAAGGTGCCCCAGGAGAGGCCACGTGCTGCCCCAGAGGACAGTGGGGCAGGGCCAAGGAGTGGGGAGATGGTGTCCAGAGTACTGGGGAGGCCAGTCGTGGGGTGGGGGAGCTGGGGGCCCTTTCATAGGTGCGGCCAACCATTATTTGCTGAGAGCCTCCTGGGAGCCTGACGCCCTGACTCAGGCTGGGAACTCAGAAATGCATCCTGTGGACAAGATCCCTGCCTTCTTGGGGCCTCCAGGAGGGCATAGACCTTTAGTGGGAAGGGACAATGAAACCACAAATGCAGACACTTGGGGGAAAAGGGGCAGAGGGAGGGGAGCACCAGAGGAGACCTGGTTTAGAGTGGGGGTGGGCGGCTGTGTTGGGAGAGCAGGTGTTTTGGAGAACAAAGAATTTAGGGGGGCCTGAGGGATTTAGTGGGGTGAATCAGAGGAGAAGGTACCCCAGGCAGAGAGAACAATGGGGTCTAGGCCTCCTCAAAAACAGTTTGGGGCTGCCCAGGGTCTGGGGCCTGGAGTGCAGGATAGTGGGGGCCTTCAGAGAGCCACAGTCAATATTCCTTATTTGCTTCCAAGAGTAATGACAAGCTAGTGAAGGATTTAAAGGGGGTGGCATCCCACCTGTGCTTTAGGAGTCCCCCCTGGCTATCCAGGTGAAGATGGATAGAGGAAAGCAGTGGGGGGTGGGGTGGGGAGGGAGGGCCAGGTGGCAGTCAGGGAGAGACTGACTGGAGCAGAGGGTGGAAAGAAAGTCAGGGACCACGGAGACCCAGTGATGCATGAGGCAGGAATGAGGGGTGAGAGAAAGGGGGGTGTCCAGGGTGGCCCTCTGGCTCCAGGCCTGGGGGGCTGGAGGGCTGTTTTCAGAAATGGAGAAATGAATCTGGGGTTTATGGATGCCAGTTTTATTTGTTTTAATCCAGAAGCACCCTAATTCCTCAGCCTGAGGCCTGGCTCCATCTACTTTTTGCATCACCTCCTCCCCTCCCACCCCATCCTTGACCTCAGCCCCCATGGATGCCCATCCAGGCTGTGGACTCCCCAGCCCACCCTTCCCACCTTAGCTTCACTCCCATGCCCACCCTGGAGTGACCTTTTCTCAGACTCTTCCTGCCTACTTCTCATGCCCTTGTGACTAGAGCATCTGCTCTTGTTTTTCTGACCAGTTTGTTTATGGAATCAAATTGTTGAGGAAAGAGAAGCCCTCCCAAGAAGTCCAGGAGGGGGGATCCCTGGGTGGCTCAGTGGTTTGGTGCCTGCCTTTGGCCCAGGGCATGATCCTGGAGTCCCGGGATTGAGTCCCACGTCGGGCTCCCTGCATGGAGCCTGCTTCTCCCTCTGCCTGTGTCTCTGCCTCTCTCTCTCTCTCTCTGTGTGTGTGTCTCTCATGAATAAATAAATAAAATCTTAAAAAAAAATAAGAAAGTCCAGGAGGGCAGGGACTGGGCTATCCCCATCAGACTGGGGGCTCCTGGAGGGTAAGGACTGGGTCTCCCCCATCAGACTGGAGGCTCCCAGTGGGTGGGGACTGGGCCTCTCCAGTCAGACTGGGGCTCCTTGAAGGCAAAGGCAGTGTGTCTCCCCTGAGCTTGGGACTCCCCGAGGGTGAGGCCCTTCCCCTGGCTCTGCTTCCCCTGTGCTCCCCCGCCCTCCAGACTGAGATGACAGGGAAGTTAAGTCCCAGACTCAGGAGATGGGATCAGGGAGGGGCCACCTCACCCATCTGGTCCAGCCTGGCCCAACCCGTGAGAAAGTCCCTCCAGCCTCCTCTCCCATCCCCAAGGCCCTCTTCCTCCTCTTCCGTTACCTGGGCCTTCATTACTCAGCAGTGCTTTTAGGAGAAAGTGCACAGGGGCCCCCAACACCCCCCTACTTGCATCCCCAAAATTCTGTGGGCAGAACCTTCTCTACAAGTCAGGCTTCTCAGAGTTCAACCACTGAGGGGGCAGTGGAGGGACCTGGGCCACCCAGCCTCCCTTGCTCCTGTGACCAGGGCAGGAGGGCCAGAGAAGGAAGGAGGGCAGGGGCCAGGGAGGGGGCATGTGTGACTCTCTCCGGGTTGGGTGGCTGCCACGCCACAGCAAGGGCACAGAGCCTGCACCAACATCTCAGGGAAACTGAGGTGCACACACTTGGTAAGGGACAGGAGCATGGGGCTGAGAAGGCCTAGCAACGTCAAAACCAAGAGATTCAGGGCATGGCCAGATCAATGAGGACAAAGTCTGAAGGGAGCCCAAGGCCCGGGTGCCACAGAGGCCCCCAGAACCCAATGGCAGCTCCGTGGCTGTGTGTGGCAAGAAGAGCCAAGCCTCCCGAACAGGGGAGCTAGGCAGAGTGGGACCAGACACAGAACCCTGAACCCCAGAGGGTGCCTAGGAGAGGGAGAGGCTGGGAGGAGCCCATTGGAGGAGACATAGGGGTCAGGGAGGAGGGGGAATCCGGTGGCGGGGAGGGGAGGCAGCGGGGAGGGGAGCCAACTGAGGGCCAGTGGTGGAGGGGGCCCTGGGGGAGTCTGGGGGAGGGGGTGCTGGTCAGGCCCTCTGACCCCTTCCTGACAAAGGGCCGCCTGAGGACTGCCACAGGAGCAAGATGGATGGGGCTGGGGCGGCCAGGTCCTTTGTGGCGGGGAGATGAAAGGGAACAGCCTTTGAGGAGATTCTCCAGCCCACCCCCTCCACCCCCGGCTTGCCCCCCCCCCACCTCTGGAGCCTCGAGTATTGTGGGGGAGAGGGGTGGGGGGAGTCGGAAACAGGGTGGGGAGGAGCTGCGTCCAACCAGGTATTTCCCCTGGCTGGGCCCCGCATACCTGAGAGATGGGGGGCAGGCCGCTGGATGGGGGGGGGCGCTGGGTCCATACAGAACTCGAATGGGCGAAGAAGCAGGGTCTGTGCCCGTGCCAGTGAGGCCCCGGAGGAGCTGGGGGAGACTGTGGATCCAGTGGGGACCAGGGGTGTCTGGGCCGGGCCCTCCCCCCACTACCACAGGCCTGCTGCCCTCCTGACCTCTCGGCTTCTTCCTGTCCCTGTCCCCCTTGGCGCTGCCAGTCGAGAAACCAGTTCTATGCCTGTCCTGGATAAGGATCTCTGGCTGGGCGCTTCCCAGGCAGTGGCAGGAACCTGGCAGGCTGACTGGCACCGCCGCCCCCAGCCAGGGCGCAGGGGTCTCTCCGCTTCTCGTCTCTGCCACGGGCCAGGGCCAGGGCCGCCCGCCCTCCCTCGCCCTCAAGGAAGAGATCCCCTCCAGTAGCCTTGTAGGGGGCAGGGGGCCTCTGTTGCCTTCCCCCTGGGTGTCCCAGAGGCTGGGTCCCTCTCCTGCCCCTTCTCCTTCTGCCCCCTCTGCCCCCTCCCCCCAGGTTCCCCACAGGGTCCTGACACCGGCTCCCTACACTAGGGTCAGCCCCCACCCAGACACTGGCATGGAGGGGGGCAGGGGAGACAGGGTTGACCATACTTAACCCCAGTCCATGCTCTTCTCCTGAACCATCACTCAACTCCCCTGACATTCTGGTCCCTTTCTCATCCCCCTACTCGAACTGGAAGGGACTTTCAAAGGTCATCTCCATGCTTCTGCCTCTCATCACATGTCTGCCTAACCTCTGTCCCTGCCTAGCACCCCAGAAACCACAGACCACTCCTAGCGCCGCTGCCCGCCCGCTGCCCGCCCTCTGCAAGTTTGGCCAGCCTCTCCCAACTGCCAGAAGAGCAATTCTGGCAGCCTTCAGGGAGACCTGGGGGCATCTGGAGGCGAAGGGGACTCAGGTCTCAGCTCCCACCCCCACCCCTGGAGGTGAACAGGTGTGTCAAGCCAGGCTGGGATTCAAGCTGGTGACTCAAGCCCGCAACTGAGCCGACAGCTGTGCTTGTCCTCAGCAATGAGCCCTCCCTTCCACCACCACGCAAGATGGAATCTTAGAAGCTGGGAATTCTAGAAGCCAGGAATAGAGTCCCAGAAGGAAGGGCCCTCAGGGATCATGCCTCTCCTTTGTCTGAGAGGAAACTGAGGATCAGAAAGGGGTGTGGCTTGTTTGGGGGGTCACTCAGGCAGCAGGGAAATCACTGGTCACTTGAAAGGCTGTGGCTTAGGCCCAGTAAAACCCTCGTGGTCCCAGCACCTATCAGCTGGGCCCCTCACACCTCTTGCTCTCCAGCAAGGGGAGTGGATTCACTGGTGTGGAGAGGACTGTTCCCGTCTCCTGCCCTGGAGCCCTGGAGCGAGGCAGGCAGGTGCCCCTCGCTGGGCCTCTCTCCTCTTCTGGGCTGCAGATTATGAGGCCGGGACAGGTGCCGGGGGCCCTTCAGTCTCAGGTGGGGGATTAGAAGCTAAGGTTTCAGCAGGAGACTGAAGGCAAGGGTATCCCTGGCTCAGCCCAGAGCTGCAGGGGGTGGGAGAGCCCTGCTCCCCTGGCTCAGCAGGGGCGGGCAGGCCTCCCAAGCCCCTTCCACCTCTGCCCAGCCAGGGATGTGTGGGAGCATCGGGAGGCCAGGGTGCCGCGTCATCCCCCAGCTGGGTGACACACAGGGAAAGGTGGTATCACTGTTTTCAGGGGAGCCTACAAAGGGAGGAGCCAGGCCAGGCCTTTCGCAGCAGCAGCAAACGACAAACATTTTCAAAGCCCGGACTCCGTGCAGACATGGAGCAAATATTCTCTGACCCCTGAGAGGTGCCAAGCATGTCATTTCAACTCCCCCCTCCGCAGTTCCAGAGTCAGGTGGGCCCTGGGAGGTCACTGTGCAGGATGGGGTCCTCTCCTGCCACTCTGCCCAGACTGCCTGGGGCTCAGCTCCCACCTCTCCTCTAGGCCCTGCAGAGGCTAAACTTTGCAGACAAGCTTTCCTGTAATTGTCCTTCTGTCATCACAGCTCTTGACACAGAAACCAGCCAAGGGGCTGTGGAAAGGCATAGGCAGAAAGGTGAGGTCGCCCTTCCAGGACCCTGTCTGTGGGCGAGACCATGGGGCCACAGCCCAGTTAAGTCCAGAGACTCGCCAGAAAGAGATTTGCCCTCCCCCAGCCTGCTCTGACTCACTCCTGCCCTTTGTCCCCAGCCTTCCAGGGAAGTCCCTCCTAAAGCTAACCTAAGTGCCTCCTGCTGTAGCATCAACTCCTCTGGGGATGGAACCCAGGGGACAGGCTCCGGTCTCAGGGGGCCTCAGGAACCAGGCTGCGGAGTGGGTAGGCACACCTGGGTGGAGATGCTGCTGCTGCCTCCCTCACCTTCCCTCCCAAGTTCTCCACCCAACACCCGGCCCTCCCCTCTCCTCAGCCCCCCACTCAAGCTCTTGGCTGGGAGCCAGCATTGTTCCCTCCCGGCTCCCACTCCCCTCCTCCTTCCCTCCTTGCCATCCAGAGGCAGCAGGCCCTGAGCAAACCCCCCACCACCACCGGGTCCCTGCTTGCCCAGAGGGAGGGATGTGGGAGCAGAACTTCGGTTCCAGGTTCTGCTTCCTCATCAAGCTCCACCAACAGAGAAGCCTGGGAGCTTAGGTTACTTGGAGCCCCTGGTTATTTTTAATGCCACCAGCTCACAAGATAAATATACCTCCCCTCCCCCAGCTGCCTCAAGGACTCCCTCCTTCCTCACCATTCCCCCAGGCTCCTCAGACCCTAGGGGCCTTTCCTTCTTGTCACATGCTGTCCTGCTGGGTCCCTTCTTGTCTCCCTGGATTCCCAGCAGGGAGACAACTTGGCCCCCAAATTCCATGGATGAGTTGGGGAGATGTGCTGGCGCTACCCTGTACCTTCTTGAGAACAGACACTCTGCAAAGGACTTCCAGGGGAGCCTTCCCCTGGGAGGGGAGGCTGGGGTAGGCCTCCCAGAGCCCTGGGAGGAGGCGCTGGACAGGAGGCACTCCTGCAGGTTGGTCTGTCTCCTTGGCACCAGGTGGGGCCTTGGGGCCCCACTTCTCCTTGGCCAAGGGCAGGGTTTGGTGGAGGGGTGGGGAGAGGGCTGGTGGAGCCCACCTCTGCCTCCTCTCTTATCCCACTCCACTCCCGCTGGTTGGTCCCACAAGGCAAGCAAGTTCTGCCTGCAATTCACTTCTAGGCCTCTTGCTTTGATCCAAAGAACATTCTGGCAATAGTTCAGTGCAGGGACTGCAGCTCTGAGGGAGGGCAGAAGAGGGAGACTGGGATTGGGATGGATTGTTGTTGGTTCCTTGATTGTTGGAGTCCCCGGACTGAGAAAGCCACCCAGGTCCTGAGGACAGATCCTGTGAGCCAGCTTGCAGCAGGTAGCTGGTCTGCGCAGCAGATACCTGCCACCACACAGGAGCAAATCTTGTGATGGTCGCCTCTGTTGGGCTGGTCCCACAGCTTCTGCCTCACAGGCCTGATCATTCCCTGGATCCACAGAAGAAAAGTCTGGGCCATTTTCCCAAGAGCCCCCAGATGCCCAAGATGACCTCATCTTCTGTAATTATTTTCAAATACTTCGGGCAGTCTATCAATTAAGAATTATATTGGGGGGCAGCCTGGGTGGCTCAGCGGTTTAGCGCTGCCTTCGGCCTGGGGCATGATCCTGGAGACCTGGGATTGAGTCCCACATCGGGCTCCCTGCATGAAGCCTGCTTCTCCCTCTGCCTGTGTCTCTGCCTCTCTTTGTCTCTGTGTCTCTCATGAATAAATAAATAAAATCTTTAAAAAAATTATATTGGGGCACCTGGGGGGTTCGGTGGGGGAAGCGTCTGCCTTCATTCGGCTCAGGTCATGATCCCAGGGTCCTGGGATCCAGTCCCACATTGGGCTCCCTGCTCAGTGTGGAGCCTGCTCCTCCCTCTCCCTCTGCTGCTCCCCTGCTTGGGCTCTTTCTCTCTCTGTGTGTCAAATAAATAAATTTTTTTCAAAGATTTTATTTATTTATTCATGAGAGACACAGAGAGAGCGAGAGAGGCAGAGACACAGGCAGAGGGAGAAACAGGCTCTGCAGGAAGCCTGATGCAGAACTTGATCCCAGGTCTCCGGGATCAGGCCCTGGGCTGAAGGCAGCACTAAAACGCTGACCACCCGGGCTGCCCAAATAAATAAAATTAAAAAAAAAAAAAAAAAGACATACATGGCACAACTTGACCCCTGCTTCTCCCTCCTTCCCCCCAGAAGGAGCCATTGTCCTCTCCTTCAGTTTTGTTTTGTTTTTTAAAAGATTTTATTCATTTATTCATGAGATACAGAGAGAGAGAGAGAGAGAGGCAGAGACACAGGCAGAGGGAGAAGCAGGCTCTACGCCGGGAGCCCGACGTGGGACTCGATCCCGGGACTCCAGGGCCCTAGAGCCAAAAGCAGGTGCCAAACTGCTGAGCCACCCAGGGATCCCCCTCTCCTTCAGTTTTACCATCCACTTGCTTTCCAGAAATACTTCTACATACACACATCTGTCCAGATGACACATGGTTTTGCAGTGTTTTGAAGCCCCTTGCTTTTCCAGAATGAGAACAGCATGATGCTCCTGAGGTTCATGCACATGGATGTGATTCCACAGTTCTATCAAATGAACACACCTCACAACCAGAAAACATTTAAAACGTGACAGCACCCCAACTATTTGGAGCCCTGGGACCTCTTCAGCCCTGCTGAAGTTTAGCCTCTGCAGGGCCTAGATGAGAGGCTTGGAGCTGAGCCCCAGGCAGTCCAGGGAGGGTGGCAGGAAAGGACCCCTCCTGCAGGGCTCTGTGGGTCCCCAGGGTGGCATTGGTCCTGCAGTGGAGGTCGAAGATGTGCAGTCCAGTCCCTCCTCCCAGATGGTGCCTATGAGCTGGGAGGCCTGGGTGAGGGTGGCTGGGAGGCAGTGGAGGCAAGGACCCAAGTGCCCACCTCCCTCCCTCACTGCTCCACTTCACAGACATACCCTGATCTGTGGAGGACCAGGTGCTGGGAACTTGCAAGGGGCAGGCAGAGGTGAGCAATCTGGTTCAGGGTGGGTACGTATTACTGTCCCACCTTAATGAGAAGCTGAGACTCAGAATTTGGGTGTCTCTCCAGGACTCAAACCCAGGTCTGCCTCTAGAGCCAGTGCTCTGGACAGCCTTGTCCCCTCGCCTGCAGTGGCCTGGGCCCCCAACAGGCCCACTCTGTCAGTGGGGTGCTCGGGCGCAAACTCAGCCCTCAGTCAGGAGGGCATCCAGGCACTGGCACCGAGTCCTGCGCCCAGGCCTGCGCCCTACCCCAGCTCCTGTCCACCCCCAGCAGCTCTCCTGGTTTTCTCTGCCGCTTTTCCCAGAGCTGGGCGGGCCAGTGGTAGCGGGAGACAGAGACTCCACTTTAAGCAGGGTAGAGGGGCTTGAGTTCCATGTCAGTCACCTCCTGGTTCCATGTGGTCTACAGTAGCCCCCAAGTGAGATGACAGGAGAAGCATGAGGAATGGCAGAGACTAGAGGTCCTTGTTCGTCCCCTCTAACTCATCCTGTGAGCACCACCATCCGCTTCATTGCTGGAGAGAGGGACAGGGATGCGCAGGCTGAATCCGGACCCCGAGTCCAAATTCTGATTGTGTAGTCTTGGGTAGGTTACTTAACCTCCCTGAGTTGTTTTCTCCAGTAGAAACCATGGATGATCACAACATTACCTGCCTCACTGCATAATCTCTAGTTTTTAGAAATCCTGTTTCAGGCACCTAGGTGACTCAGTGGTTGAGTGTCTGCCTTTGGCTCGGGTTGTGGTCCCGGGGTCCTGGGATCAAGTCCCACATTGGGCTCCCTGCAGGGAGCCTGCTTCTCCCTCTGCCTGTGTGTCTGTGTCTCTTATGAATAAGAAATCCAGTTTCCTGGGGAGGGGATGTGGCACTTCTTGAGGCAACAGCGGCCCCTGGAGGCTGCGCTCTGCTACGGGGTGCAGCCACACCCTGAGCCCAGAGCAGGAAGGTGGCCTCTCTGTGGGGGTGCTTGCCAAACCCTAGACCCAGAGGGCCAGAGACAGGAGGGGACAGCGTGTCTCTGTACCTTCTCTCCTGGGGTGACCTCATCCACCCTCACGGTGCCCCCCATCTGCCCCACTCGGGCATCATCCTATACTGGAGCCCTGCCCTGCACACCTCCCCAAGCCCCGGACCTGGGGCCAAGCCACAAGCGCGAGGTCTTCCTGGTCCACCCCCCCCCATCTCACTCTTCCTGGAACTGACATTCTGGGTATTCCCACATGTCTTTCCTCCTCTCCACCCGGGGCTCAGGTCTCATCATGTTGAGCCTTGATGGTGGCAAGGGCCTCCTGACGGGCTGTGCTGCTGTCTCTCCCACCACACCCCACCCCACTTTAATCCTCCCCCAGTGCACCCCACCCCACCCCACCTCACCCCACCCCACCTCAGTTCTCCACAGTGATCTTCCTAAGATGCGCATCAGACCAAGTCACCCTTCCACCCATCTGACCAGACCCCTGCCAGGCTCCTTGCTGCCTTGAGGGCCAAGGCCTCAATTTAACCATACTGTCTCCTCCTCTGCCCGCCCGATCACACTCTGGCCCCTGTATGCGGCCCCCCCCATGTGGCCGATATGCCCAGGGGCTCCCAGGGATGGGGCTCCATATTGGTCCTCTATGATTGCAATATTTACTCGGTGCATACCTGGCAGTCAGTATGGGCTTCTTGAGGGCTATTTGAATAAATTAATGAGAAAACAGACCCAGAGAAGTACACTGACTACTCAAAGTGGCCTAAAGGGATAGGGCTCTTTGCTCAGTGCTCTTTCCACCCTACTCGCTGTCCCTTGGCCGCCTGGCCAGGAAGGAGGCTGGGAAGGCCTCCCGCCCTGTTGCAGAGGATGCAGCCAAGGTTGAGAAGGAGCAGGTTAGGGAGCCAAAGGCTAGGGGCTAAGTTAGGGATGGATGCCCTAGCCTCTGCGTTATGAGGCAAAGAAGGTGGGAGGGGGATGGAAGGGAAATGAGACCTTCTGAGATGTCCCTGATCATCAACTGCGATAACCTGCTGCTGTAGCTCCTCTCCCACCCCTGAAGGGCAGCTGGCAGAAAACCCCTGAGTTTTTTTTTTTTTAAGATTTTATTTATTCATGAGAGACACACAGAGAGAGAGGGAGAGACACAGACAGAAGGAGAAGCAGGCTCCCCACTGAGCAGGGAGCCTGATGGAGGACTCGATCCCAGGACCCCAGGATCATGCCCTGAGCTGAAGGCAGATGCTCAAACACTGAGCTACCCAGGCACCGCCCCCCAACTCTGTGCTTTTCTGTCCCCTGTTGTCTGTCTGAGGGGGGCAACAGGGGTGAGTGTCCCTTACCCAGCCTCCCTCAGTTGTGGACCTTCCTCCCCGGGGCCCACGGGGGCTCCTTTCACAGAGTCCTCTTGGCACACCAAGCCTCGCCTGTCCCTCCCTGTGGCCCTGTCTATTCCCCACCATCCCTCTCCGGGAATGGGACACCGGTGTGCCCCTCAGGCGGACCCCCAGCCCTGAGGACTCGTCCCCTCGGGAGCCCGCTCTCACTCGCCCTTGTGGGCATCACAGGTCTCCTCTGCGCAGAAGAGGGAGAAGCTACATCTGCCTTCCAGGGATGGCTGGCACCCCCCAGTGCAGCTGCACTGGGCTCTTCCAACTCCGCCTGCCTTTCCCACGTAGACAAGGCGCAGAGGCCTTCCTGGCGGCTCGGCAACCGCTTTTCAGGGGGTGTGCGGGGCTCAGAGGCTGCCGCTTTTAGCTTTGGAGCTTAGCTGGGACATGAGTAGATTGAGAAAGTCTTCATCAAACATTATTCCAAGTTCTCTTGTTACCCTGTCTTCTTCCTCTGGGATCAATTCCCACCTCTCAAGGTCCCTCTTAAAATACAGCATCCAGAACTATACTCCATGCACAGAGGGCCACAAAGCTGTTGCCCCTTGGTCTGGACACCCTGCACCCGCTCAAGGCAGGTGGAGTCATTTTGCCACATTGGTTACATGAGGACCTTGAGCTCCGCAGAAACCCCCAGGCTGTCTTCAGTGGACACACTCTCTCTTCACTGTTCCTTTCTTAGGCTGCTGACTTTGAAACCAAAAGCAGAATTTTACATTTATTCCTATCAAATGTTATTTGGTTCATTTTTTGATACTCAGTCAAAACGTAATTCTCCGGCAGCCTGGGTGGCTCAGCAATTTAACACTGCCTTCAGCCCGGGTGTGATCCTGGAGACCCGGGATCGAGTCCCACGTCGGACTCCCTGCATGGAGCCTGCTTCTCCCTCTGCCTGTGTCTCTGCCTCTCTCTCTCTCTGTGTGTGTGTGTCTCATGAATAAATAAATAAAATCTTAAAAAAAAGAAAACCTAATTCTCAGTTCTTGGATAGTCTGTAGATCGGACAAATGCGGCTTCTAGGCTTTCAACCCAGTCTTTGACAAACATTTGCGATAGTAAAGTCGGAGGGCAGTGCTCTGTGAGGTGGCCCACAGGGCCTTACTCTGCCTCTGGGTGTGGCCATTGAGCTATGTATCTACCCACCACAGCATCACATGGCCCAGGTGTCCTGGGCCCAGGGACAGAAAAGTGCCGCCAAAGTCCTCACAAAAATCCCAGGAATCCATGGGGTGCCTGGGTGGCTCAGTGGTTGAACGGCTGCCTTCTGCTCAGGTAGTGATCCCGGGATCCTGGGATGGAGCTCCGCATCGGGCTCCCCACTGGGAGCCTGCTTCTCCCTCTACCTGTGTCTCTGCCTCTCTTTCTGTGCCAGGCTGTGGTTGCTGGAACCTACTTCCCCTGCCTTAGGAAAATCAATACCACATTTTTTCTCCAGCATCCCAGAGCATCTCTGCTCCCCATGAGCCCCCAATTCACCAACAGTGTCCATGGGAGAGTTTGCTCCAGTGCAATGGCTTTCATGGTGATGGTCTTCAAAGACTTCCCCACATGTGATCTTGTTTGATCTTCAAAGAAAATGTATGGGAACGGAGAAGTGTTAACCTCCTTTACCAACAGGTACACTGAGGCTACTTAGAGAAGTTACACAATTTGCCCAAGGTCGTTAGCTAGAGAATGCAAAAGTCAGACACGGTGCTCTCTCCTGGACACAGCTCTTGGGAGCCCCCAGCCCAAGCCAGACAGCAGCTTTGTGAGGTAACATGAGGATGGAGAAGCCTCAGCCTCAGGTGTGCACTGATCCTCGGTCACCCCCTCCATTCTACACCCACCAGCCCCTCCCAGCCTTCATTCCATGTGCTGGTAGTAAATTCCAAAGCCTAGCTGGCCTGGGGATGGGTGGTGGCATCGGTGGGATGGCCTTCTGGTCCCTGACCCCGTTCTATCCCCCACCCCATTCTCTGTGCTTCCCTAGCTTTCTGTAAACACCCTGGGAGCTGAGTATTGTAATAATCTCACTACTTTTACCTCCACCAGCCGACCCTGAGCATTCATCACTGTTGTCCTCACAAACCAAACCGTGCGCTCCTCTGGGGCTGGGGCAGAGTGCTGACACTTAGCGGGTACACAGTGAACACTTGCTAGCCTAAACTGGATTTATGTGGGCAGAAATTCCTTCCCCAGAGACAGCCTCCGATTCTTTTTGGCCCTGCCTCCCCTTTACATACTCCACATCTTACCCTTCCCTCATTAACCAGCTCAGGGATCGCCCCCTCCAGGAGGCCTTCCCCACTGCTCCCACTCTGGTGAGCTCTCCACTTGCAGAGCTGCAGAATCCTTACAGGGATTTTGTTTTGTTTTGTTTTTAAAGATTTTATTTATTTATTTATTTATTTTTATTTTATTTATTTTTTTAAAGATTTTATTTATTCATGACACACACACATAGAGAGAGAGGCAGAGACACAGGAAGAGGGAGAAGCAGGCTCCATGCTGGGAGCCCGATGCGGGACTCGATCCCAGGACTCCAGGATCAGGTCCTGGGCCAAAGGCAGGCACTAAATCGCTGAGCCACCCAGTGATCCCCAAGATTTTATTTATTTATTCACAAGAGACGCACAGAGAGAGGCAGAGACACAGGCAGAGGGAGAAGGAGGCTCCCTGCTGGGAACCTGATGCAGGACTCCATCCCAGAACCCTGGGATCACGACCTGAGCCAAAGGCAGATGCTCAACCACTGAGCTACCCAAGTGTCCCTCCTCAAAGGGATGTTTTGAGGATTCCGTCAGAGTGCCAGTAAAATGTCAGAACAAGATGTGGCACCTGCCAAGGCTCAGGACATTTGGGCTCTTTCTGCTGGCTTTCTCTTCCTGGCCCTGTCTATCCACCACCAGGGGGCACGCTCTGCCCAAAAAACCCCCCCGACACAGAGGGCAAGATGGGACCCCTTTCGCTGAGAACTGGGGGAGGCCTTGACTTACCAGAACCGTGTGTTTGTGAGCCTTGGGTCATATGGAAGAGCAGTGGGAAGGATGGAGGTGCATAATGGGGAGCACATCCTCTCCCCCGGATCTCCCCGTTTCCTGGTGTGTGTGTGTACGTGCTGCGCCTCCGAACAGAACACATTTGTTCTTGTTTTCCAGGCTGGGTCCCTCTGTCCTCTCTCTGCAACGCGGCTTTCTCTCGGCATTTCAGGAGGGCGAGCACTCCTATCTGCCAAACAACCAAGGTCCGGTGGCCCAGCGATAGTCTTATCATTGCTCCCATTTTATGGGTGAAGAAACCGATTCCATGAGTGGTACCTCTCCTGGGTATGCTGAGTAACTGGGACTCACCCTGCTGCCCCCCACCCCCACCCTCCGCCTGCCAGGCCTGAGTACCCGGCCCCCTCCCTCTGAAAACCACCCGGTAGGATTGGATTCCCCAGGAGGCCCCCCACTCCAGGATCCAGCACAGCCGGGCGCACCGACGCCAGCTGCCAGCCGCCGGCTTCCCGAACTCCAGGGGTTAAGGCCTGGGTCCCGCCCCTTTTCCCGCCAGGCTGGCGGGAGTATGAATAGCCTCGTTTCCCACTCCCGACGTTCAGTCGTTCGGCTGCTCCTCGCCCCGCCCCGTCATTGTCCCTGCCGGTCTCCTTTTCCCTCCCGTCCGTCCTCAGGGCTGGGAGAGTTGCTTGCTGGCTTCTGCCGCTGCCCCGTGTCTCTCCGCCTTCGGTGGGTCAGACTCTGGAGCAGGATGGAGGGCTGCCTGGGGGAGGAATCTTTTCAGATGTGGGAGCTCAACCGGCGCCTGGAGGCCTACCTGGCGCGGGTGAAGGCCCTGGAGGAACAGAATGAGCTGCTCGGCGCGGAGCTCGGGGGCCTCCGGGCACAGACCGGGGATGCCTCCTGGCGGGCCCGTGCAGACGAAGAGCTGGCGGCCCTGCGGGCCCTCGTCGAGCAGCGTTGGCGGGAGAAGCACGCGGCCGAGGTGGCGCGCGACAACCTGGCGGACGAGGTGGAGGGCGTGGCCAGCCAGTGCCAACATCAGCGGCTGGCGCGGGAGCGGGCGGCGGCCGAGGCGGCCCGCAGCCGGCGTGCGGCCGAGGCCGAGAAGTGCGCCCAGGCCCGGCTGGGCTCCCGGGTGGCCGAGCTGGAGCGCGAGCTGAAGGCGGTGTGCGCGGCGCACGAGGAGGAGCGCGCCGGCCTCTGCGCCCGGCCCCGCGTCCCCAGCCGCCCCGCCGCGCCCCGCGGACCCCCCGCGCCCGCCCCGGAGCTGGAGGAGCTGGCGCGGCGGCTGGGGGACGCGTGGCGCGGGGCCGTGCGGGACTACCAGGAGCGCGTGGCGCGCATGGAGACGTCGCTGGGCCAAGCCCGCGAGCGCCTGAGCCGTGCGGTGCAGGGCGCCCGCGAGGGTCGCCTGGAACTTCAGCAACTGCAGGCGGAACGCGGCGGCCTCCAGGAGCGCAGGGCCGCGCTGGAGCAGAGGCTGGAGGGCCGCTGGCAGGAGCGGCTCCGGGCCACCGAGAAGTTCCAGGTGACCGAGGAGGGCCGGGGAGGCGCGGTCCCCGCCGGCTCAGGGACCTGCGGGAGGCCGTGGGGAGCGGAGGTGGAGGTGCTGCCGGTGCAGGGGCCCCTTCTTAGAAAATCCGTCCTGGTGCAGAGGCCCTTGACTTTGCCGACTTTGTCTAGAGTCGGTGGGAATGGCGGGGGTTCAGAGCGTGTCAAGCACTCCCCGCCCCGGCGGACAGGCGCAAGAAAACTGCAGCAGCCTCCTCCTCGCTGTCTGGACAGGCCCCGGGCTTCCTGGGCTCTGCTATGGCTCAGAGGATGCGCTCAGAGGGTGCACAGGGCATCACTCCCACCCCTACGCCAGCCTGCCAGCCCGCAGCGCTGAGTCTGCCCGACTGGCCACTGGCCACTGCCCAGATCCTAAAGGCCTCTTCCCCAGGACAGGAGGGGTTCGAGTCTTGGGTGTGTGGCCACCAGCCCTACGACCATGTCACGGCTTCTCCGCTCCTGCAGCACATTCCAAAGGCCCGGTACAGTTGCTCGCTCTCACAGGGTGCAGATGGGACCAGCAGCTGAGGAAATAGCCTCCAGCCTGGGCCAGACAGAGGTCTGGCCATGGCCACCTCCCACCCTTCCTCTCTGAGGAGAAAGATTCCAGAACATGTGGGAAGCGGAGAGGGTAGGGGCCTGGTGTGAGAACCTGGAGACAGGGATTGGGACCCAGTGTTTGGCTTCCAGTCCTGCGGGCTCCAGGCCTCTTGATTAATCGTTTTTCCTTCTGCTTCCACTTTTTTTTTTCCTCTCCTCTCTCACCCCCCACTTCCTGTGGGAGCTGAAATCCAGGCAGCACTGGCTCCCATTCACTCTGCATCCTCTGAGCGGCAGCCAGACCTTGGGAGAGGCCCGACAGGGGCCACCATCCTCATCTCCTCATCTTGGAGGCTCCAGAGGGGGTGCTCTGGGCAGGGCGTAGGGCAGTAGAGGCAGGAATTTGCGCTATGGAGAAGCCAGAAGCCAGAGAACAGAGGCAGCAGCAGCAGGGGGGTGGAAGGGGGAGAGGTGGGCACAGGTTAATTAGCAGGAGGAACCCTGCCCCTCACTGGCCCTCTCTGGCTTGTTCTGCAGCTGGCAGTGGACGCCCTGGAGCAGGAGAAACAGGGCCTGCAGAGCCAGATTGCCCAGGTCCTGGAAGGTCGGCAGCAGCTAGCACACCTCAAGATGTCCCTGAGCCTGGAGGTGGCCACATACAGGTATGGGTTGATGGTGACCAGCCCCAGCACACAGATACACACCTGCTCAGAGGCGGAGGCTCCACTGCAGGGACCCAGAGCCATGGGCCGTGGCAGCTGTGCTACTAGTAGGTTCTGTGACTCTACTGATTCCTCCCAACCCAGGATGTGTCCCCCTACCCTCAAGCCCACCTGCTCCTGTGGGTTTGGGACCAAAAAAGTATCCTGTGCCTAGGAAGTCCCCCAAGGAGAGATGATGTTGCTCAGTGGATGGCCTCAGGAGAGACAGCTGGACACACGTGGGGCGTCTCCATCCAGACCTTCCCGGAAGGGGCTGAAAAGCCTGTGTGTATATGTGTGTGTATGTGTGTGTGCACACTGAGGTAATGATGTCTTCTGGCAGCCCCAGAAAGAAGGAATTGCAGGTTGGGTGGAGGATGGCACTGACTTGCCACCTGACCTGGGCCTCAGTCTCCTTGTCTGGAGATGGGAGATGGGCTGGGTAACATCCAAGGCCCCTTCCGTCCTGAACATCATGGGCTTGACTCCCCTCAAGCCCTAGTGCCCCGGTTCTGCCCAGACCATCTGCTGATCACATTTCCTGTTGGCTCCAGAAAGGCTGAGACCAAGGAAGTGCTGCCTCTCTGGCTCTGTGGCCTTGGGCCAAAGTCCAGTCTCTTCTGGAAACCTGATCTTTGGGGTGGAGGACCCAGTGATGGAACCCAAGGAAGGGGCTTTGCCATAGGGTGGGGGCCAGCGCTGGACACACCATGAGGACAGTACCCTCAAGAATTTCCAGGCCAACCAAGACAGGGACGCTGGGGCAGGGGAGGCAGGGCCGTGAAAGGGAAGGTCAGTGAGGATCTTGAGATGAGGAAGAGGACACTGTACCTCCATGGAGCACAGAGCTCAGAGAGCAGGTACCCGGTAGGCAAGGACAGGTGAGATCATGGCAGACACTAAGCAGACTCCAAGTCCTTGAGAGGAGCAGAGAGTAAATGTTCAGCATGATCTGTTGAATTGGTTCGTTCCCCCTCCTCCTTGTCCCTTCTTCATTCCTCGTGGGGCACGGAGGCAGGGCTGTGGACACAAAGACTTCCATTGCCCTGAAAGGCTTGTGATCCAGAGTACTTAGAGATCTCAGGATGAGGGCCTTGACCCCCAATCAAAACACGCAGGGCAAGGGTTCCGGCAGGCTTAACCACTGATTTTTGAGGCATGAAAAGGATTTGGAGAGAGAGAACGGAATTCATTTGCTTTTGTCTGTGACCAGCTTTGGGGGCCCTGGGGGAGAAAGAGGGAGCCTATCCCATGGGAACCGCCTGAGAATTCCCACTTCCCCTGGGAAGCCCCCTACTCAGACCCTCCAGACAGCCCTGTGGACAAAGGCAGCAATTAGCATGAGAATCAGCCCCACAGAGAGGATGAGATCACTGGCCTAGTGGGGGGGGAGGGATGGGGGGAAGGGGGGAGGTGTGTGAGTGTGCGCGCGCTGTGTAGACTGTGTGGGAATCTGCTCCTGTGTCTGTGAGTCTAGCGGTGTGTTCCAAATAAGTGTGCGATGCTGTGTGACCTAGTGTGTGATATCTGTGGTGTGTGTCCGTGTGATTTCCCGAGCACAGCCAAGTATTGGCCCGCATGTGGCTTTTGTGTGGCTGCAGAAATGAAGAGAAGTCTGGCAGGACCAGGGACACAAGCTCAGTGGAGTCCTTCATGGCTGACTTGCCAGAGGCCTGTGGGCAGAGGGGTGACCCAGCTTTTCTTCCCTCATCCCCAGGACTCTCCTAGAGGCTGAGAACTCCAGGCTGCAGACCCCTGGCAGTGGTTCCAACCCTTCTCTCGGCTTCCAGGGTAAGAGGAGGGGCCAGATTCCCCTTCAGACTCTTTCCTTTGCTCTTTATACCCCGAATGATTTCTCTCCCGGGAGACAGAGTCTAGATCTTGACTCCTGGGGCTACAGTAGCCGTGGCCTCTCAGCCCAGCCAGTGGAAGGTGGGGGCAGGGCTCAAGGGCACTCTTGCCACACATGGTAGCTGCCTGGAAGCTCCCCACCACTGCCAGTCCCTCCTGACACTGTTTCTTCCCCTCTGCCTTTCCAGACCCTAAACTGGAGCTGCATTTCCCTGGGACCCCAGAGGGCCAGCACCTGGGACCTTTGCTCTCTTCCCTGAGCCCTACTTCCCTCTCCTTGCCCTTGCCTGATACCCTTGAGACACCCATGCCAGGCTTTCTGAAGAGCCAAAAATTCCTTCAGGCCCGCACCCCAACCTTGGCCAGCACCCCCATCCCACCCACACTTCAGGCTCCCTGCAGTGTTAGAGATGCAGAGATCAGAGCTCAGGATGCCCCCCCCTCCCTGCTCCAGCCACAGATTGGGAGGCAGCAGGTTCCAGAGGCTATACAGGCTAAAGCCAAGGTGGCCATCCCTACCAGCATCCTGCCAGGACCAGCGGAGCCTGGGGGCGAGCAACGAGAGGTCAGTACAGGCCAGTCCTCTGAGGATGCTACCTCTTTGGCCTCATCCCTCAGCCCTTACCACTCTAGTTTAGAGGCCAAAGGTAGAGAACTCAGTGGGTCTGGAATGGCCAACAGATTCCAAGAGGAAGGCAAAGGGCAAATCCGGAAACTGGCAGAGGAAGAAACAGCCATAGAGGTCAAAATGGTGAACAGTTTGCAGCAGGAAACACAGCAAGAAGATGAGGGTCTGAACATGCAGGAAATCCAGGACTCCCAGGGTCCTTTGGAAAGAGAGACTCTGAAATCTGTGGAAGAGAAAATTCAAGAGCCATCAATGTCTCTGGAAAAACAGAGCCATGAGACATTGAGATCTCTAGAGAGGGAGTATCTAGAATCTTTGAGGTCTTTAGAAGAAGACAAGTTAGATAGGTCAAACAGCCTAGAAAAGGAGAATCAAGAGCTATTGATGTCATTAGAAGAGGAGGATGCAGAGGTAGTGAGACCTTTAGAAAAAAAGACTCTAGGACTAGTTAAGTCTGTAGGAAAGGAGGACCCACAGATGTTGCAATATCTAGAAAAGGAGAATAGAGAAATAATGAGGTCTCTTGAAGACGGTCTGGAGACATTTTTATATCCAGAAAAGGAAAACCAAGAGTTAGTAAGGTCTCTGGAAGAGAACTTTGAGTCAGTGAGAGATCTAGAAAAGGAGAATCAAGAGCCACTGTGGTCTTTGGAAGATGAGAATCAAGAGAACTTGAGACTACAAGAAAAAGAGAACCAGGAGTTGCTAAACTCTCTAGAAGATGAGAAGCAGGAGACCTTGAAGCCTCTAGAAAAAGATAACCAGGAACCACTGAGGTCTCTAGAAGATGAGAACCAGGAGACATTGAGATCTCTAGAAAAAGAGAACCAGAAATCCTTGAGGCCTCTAGAAGAAGAGGACCAGGAGACAATGAGACCTTTAGAAGAAGAGAACCAGGAGCAAGTGAAGTCTCTAGAAGATGAGAATCAAGAAAACTTGAGACAACTAGAAAAAGAGAACCAGAAATCCTGGAGGTCTCCAGAGGAAGATAACCAAGAGACATTGAAGCTTCTAGAAGAAGAAAGCCAGGAGCCAGTGGGGTCTTTAGAAGAAGAAGACCAGGAGACATTGAGGCCTCTAGAAAAAGAGAACCAGGAGCCAATGAAGTCTCTAGAAGATGAGAATCAAGAGAACTTGAGACCACTAGAAAAAGAAAACCAAAAGTCCTGGAGATCTCTAGAAGAAGACAACCAGGAGACACTGAAGCCTCTGGAAAAAGAAACCCAGGAGCCAGTGGGGTATCTAGAAGGAGAAGACCAGGGGACATTGAGGCCTCTAGAAAAAGAGAACCAGGAGCCAGTGAAGTCTCTAGAAGATGAGAACCAAGAGACATTGAGATCTCTAGAAAAAGAGAACCAGGAGCCAGTGAGGTCTCTAGTAGAAGATTTGGCAACACTGAGACCTCTAGAAAAGGTGAAACCAGAGCCACAAATGTCTCTTGGAAAAGACCAGGAGATATTTAGACCTTTGGAAAATGAGGATCAACAGTTATTAAGGTTCCTAAAAGAAGAGAGTGTAGAGGCAATGAGATCTTTAGAAACAGAAAATTTAGAACCACTGCAGTCTGCAAGAAAAGACTTGGAAATATTGAAACCTCTAAAAACTCAAGAGTCACTGTGGTCTCTAGAAGAAACGAATCAGGAGACAATGAAACCTTTAGAAAAGGAAAGTCAGGAACCACTGGAATCTGTGGAAGAGCACCAAGAGACACTGAGACCTCTAGAAAAGGAAAATCCAGAATCACTGAACTCTCTGGGTGAGGGGGACCTAGAGCATCTGAGACCTCCAGAAGAGCTTGGTAAGGAAAGTCAAAGGTACCTGGCTGAGGAAGAGACCCCAGAGCATATGGGGAATTCAGAGTCACCAAGGTCTTTGAAAGAGGAAGGACAGGAGTTGCCGCTGTCTGCCACCCAGCAGGGGTGGGAAGATATGGTGGGGGGCCAAGAAGTGGATCAGAAAATGCTCCCTGGCAGGGCTGCAGTGGGTCAGGAGGCTGAGGCAAAGCTGGACCTGAGAGAGTGGGATGGCTCCGGGAAGGAGTCTGTAGGGCATGGAGAACTGCAGCTGGCAGCCACAGGGGAGGTCTGGAGCCCTGGCAAGGGGCATCCAGGTTGCCCTGAGCCCAAAGAGCAGAGGATCCCGGTTAAGGGAGTCGGTGGGGAGGGAGGCACTGAGGGTTTCCAGGACCTTGAGGTTCAGCCAGAGCAAGTGGGGGCCCCAGGGCTCCAAGCTCCCCAGGGAACGTCAGAGGCAAGACAGCTGGTATCAGAAGGTGGAGATGAGTCCCCAGAGGGTGGCCAAACCTCCCTAGAGGTCACTTTGGGGTTGGAGACAGCTGTAGAGGACTCTGTTCCAGGAAGCCGACAGGGACCAGAGCAGGAGGTGGTAGGGCTGGAGGACCCAGGCCACCTGGCCAGAGAGGAGGTGATGGTCCCACCCATAGGTGAGGAAGGTTTGGAGGCAGAGAGGATGCAGGGCTTGGAAGGACCCTTCCTGGGCTCAAAAGAGGCACTTGCTCTGGATCCAGAGCCTTCAACCCTACTCTGGAAGAGCACAGACCCCCTGGCACCTCCCCAGTGCTGGGAGGAGGTGGAGCCTGAGGCCCCTTGGGGAGCAGAGGTGGGGCTTCCCGTTGAGACCCAGGGCCCCTCTCACAGTGGAAACAGTGGGGGTACCCCTCCGCCCAGGCCCCTGGGGTCAGAGGAAGTAGGAGAAGATGCAGACCTAATGCTGGGACCCCTCAGCCCAAGGCCCACTGAACCCCAGGTGCCCACCCCAATCCCTGGAGATGCTCCTGGGCTCCAGCTCCTGGCTGAGGGGAGCCAGGAGGCTGGCTGGGGGCTGGAGGGCAGAGCAGAGGCTCTGGGAAGGGTGGAGGGCGAGCAGGAGGAGTTGGGTTCTAAGGGGAGCCCTGAAGATCTCCAGGAGGAAGGAGAGGAGAACAGAGAAGACAGTGAGGCCGATGAGCTTGGGGAGACTCTTCCCGACTCCACTCCCCTGGGCCTCTATCTCAGGTCCCCAGCCTCCCCCAGGTGGGACCAGGTTGGAGAACAGAGGCCCTCCCCTCAAGGCCAGGCCGGAAAGGAAGGCTGGGATCCTTCTGCCCTGGCCTCCCAGCTTGGGGAAGAGGAGGAGGAGGAGGGGGAAGAATGTGGTCAGGACTCTGACTTGTCGGGCGAATTTGAGGACCTGGAAACCGAGGGTTCTGTCCTTCCTGGGGTCCCTGGGGAGGCTGCAGAATGTCCAGGCCAAGTGCCTCAGCTGTTCCTGGAGCCAGCAGCCTGGGACAGGGATAGGGAGTCTGATGGGTTTGCAGATGAAGAAGAGAGTGGGGAAGAGGGAGAAGAAGAAGAGGGAAGAGAGTCAGAGGCTGGCCACTGGGGCCCGGGGCTCGCTGTTGGCACCCTTCCAGGGCCAGGTGGCCCTCAGAGAGGGAGCTTCCTGGGGTCTGAGAGTGTGGATGTCAGTGTTCCCTGGGATGATGGCTCAAGGGGCATGGCAGCTGCTTCCTGCGTGAGTGTCCTGGAGACTGAGTCCCGGGACAGCACGGAGCCCTCAGGCTCAGATGAGGAGGCTGACCCTGTTCCCTTAGAGAGGGGGGACCAGGTCCCTGGCCCTCTGGGAACTCTCACTGGGGTGGAAGAGCCAGGCCTGGGAGGAGGGGACGGGCTTGGTGTCAATAGCCAGGGCCCCAGCCTGAAGGAGGAGTTAGAACATATGAATGGGGAGGTGGTGAATGGGCTGCAGCAGTCTGAGGGAGGAGGGCAGGGGGAGCTGGGGGGCCCCGAGGGGGGCCAAGGGAGCCCCTTGGAGGAGGATGAGAGGGGTGCCCTCAAGACTCCTTGGGCGGGACCTGCTCTTCACCTGGGCCCCGGCCAGTTCCTGAAGTTCACTCAGAGGGAAGGAGATGTAGACTCCTGGTCCTCAGGGGAGGACTAGAGAAAGTGCCTCCTCCCTCACTGACAACTTGGTGTGTGTGTCTGTGTGTGTGTGTGTGTGTGTGTGTGCGCACACACATGCACGTGCACCCATACTTGTAGGAGGTCCCTAAGCCCCCTCCCTGCTCAGAGGCAGCACCCTTAAATTATAATCTCTTGACCTGTGGTTTCTGTCCAGGAGGTCTGGCTGGCCAAGGTGAGGCAGGGTGTGGTGTAGGGATGTGTTCCAAGAATGGAAGCTCTGGGAATACAGCCCAGCCCCTTAGACCCTGCGAAGGGGGACGTCTGGCCTGCACTGTCCTGTAAGGCTGAAAGCCTATTGAACAACTGTAGGACTAGGCCCCTTCCCTCGAGCACCCCTTCTCCCATCTTATCATTGGGGAGGAGCTCCTCCCAGGAGAGGGGGCTGGATGGTGCTCACCACAGGGCTCACCAGCCCTGTCCCTCCTCACTGCATCCTCTTGGGATGCCTGGCCACCTGGTGAGGGTGTGCTCCCATGTCCTGACCACCGCCCCACCCCCACCCCCACAACGTATTCCTGCTGTGTTGTATCTGGCTCCTCCCTGCCTGAATAAAGTCATTCTCTCGCCTCCAAAATCTGGACTCTTCCTTCCCCAGTGTGGGGGGGCCTCAGGGCTGGATGGAGTAGAGGAAACAGGGTGACTGGGGAGGAAGCTAGTGCGGAGGAGCTGTCCTCTGAGGACAGAAGGACCTGGAAGGCCTCACAGGGCCCTGGGAGGGCAGGGTGGCAGTCCAGGTGACCCCAGTGCCAGCAGAAGCCAGGCCCATCATCATCTCTGCCCACAGTGCTGATGACAGGGATTAGGCCTGGGGCTACCCCACCTTATGCATCCTACCCCCCTCCCCCGGCCCCTCAGTGCCGCCATATAATGAGCCCCTTGCCTCCAAACCCAAACAGTCTAGCCTGTGATGTCTGCTCCGAGTGGCTGGGTCAGAGCTGGATGAGGGAGGCTGTGTGGCCTCTCATCATGTCTAACCTCTCTGAGCCTCAGACTCAGCCGCAATGTGAGGTGTGCTGGACAGGGTGATGAGGTGGGGGCAGGGAAGGTGTCTTGGGGGCAGGAAGAGCAGGAGAAGGCCATGGGAGGCTGGGTGGGGAATGCAGCCTAGATCTTCAGTAGGACTTCCTCAGAAGATGGGAGGAGAGGCGGGATAAACTCAAGCTGTCAGGTGTGAAGGAACCAGCGGCTGTGCTGCCAACGGGTTTTGGCCTGGGGTCCCCCACAGCTGCAGCTTCTCCCCATCCCCACCCCTCTTCCCAGGAGTTATCCCGGTCCCTGTGTGGGGCAGGGAGAGACCAGGGGCTCCTGGATTAGATGGGGCCCGAGGCCTTGAAATCAGGATACCCAGCAAGAAACCACTCCCGCTCAGGGCCACGGGCAGAAAGAACTGGCAACCCCTCTAAAGGTCCCGGTGCCGGCAGGCTGCCACATTTGGAGGGCAGCCCAAGTCCGGAGCAGGCTCTTCCTCTCCCCAGGCCCAAGGCTGAGGGCAGAGGGACAATGAGAGGATGAAGTCCCAACCCCTCTGGCCCCACTCAGGTCCTCTGGCCAAAGAGGGGTGGCTGGACAGGAGGTGCCCTGATGGAATCTCCCTGTCCCCTTCTCTGCTCGGGAGTCTCTGGACGCCCAGACTCTCATGTCACACACAGCCCTGCCCTTGAGTGTAGGATCTTGGCTGTCCCCACCCTTCTGGCAGCCCCAGCCTCCGCTCTCCCTCCTGTACCCACCGCTGACAAGGCCTTGTCTGATCCCGCTGGGCCTGGGAGCCAGCACTCTGGCATCCAGGCGAGTAGGGACCACTCCCTGCCCCTCTGCACAGGACAGAGGAGCCCTGTGCAATATCTGCCCCCCTTGGGGGCAGCCGCCTGGGCCAGGGGCCAAGGACAGAGGCCATGCCAAGCACTCCTTCCCTGTCTCCGGGTACCCATCCTGCCCCCCTGATGCCAGGATCCCTGGTCTCCTATGGGGCGGGTGGGGGGCAGGGAGGATGTGAGTTAGAAATCAGGACTTCTGGGCAGCCCGGTTGGCTCAGGGGTTTAGCGCCGCCTTCAGTCCAGGGCGTGCTCCTGGAGACCCAGGATCGAGTCCCACGTCGGCTCCCTGCATGGAGCCTGCTTCTCCCTCTGCCTGTGTCTCTGCGTCTCTCTCTCTGTATCTCATCAATAAATAAATAAGATCTTAAAAAAAAAAACAAGAGTATTGCTTTTCAACAAATAACTTGCTGAGCATCTGCTATGTGCCATGCACTGTGCACACACTGGGAATCCAGGGTTCCTTGCTCCCTTCGGATTGAATAAGAGCTTCTGAGCATAAATCACACTTGAAAACAGCTGTAGGAGGTTGTGGGAGCATATAGAGCAGGGGACCCCGCCTGACTTGGGTGGGGGGAGTATGAGGAGGGGAAGAATGGGAGGAGGGGGAGGGAAAGCATCCTAGCTAGAGAGAACAGCATGTGCAAAATCCTGGGGCAAGACCAGAGACCCTGGCTTGAGGAGCAGAAGGAAGGTGGGTGTGGCCAGAGGTGGAAGATGAGGGGGAAGAAGGTTCACAGTGAGATGACGGAGGGTCTGAGTCCTGGGCTGATGCCTTGCCAAGCAGCCAGGAGGTGTGTACATTTTCCGGGGGGAATGAGGAGCCTCTAATGGGCTCGAAGGCATGGGTGGCATGACCAGGTTTGCATTTTCAATAAAACCTTCTGGGGGTTGGGCAAGGAGAGGTGGAGTGTGCAAGGAGTACTTCAGGAAGGCTACTGCAGTGGTCCGGGCAGGGGCGCTGGTGGCAGTAGGCATGTAGAGGACAGAAGTAAGGGAGGCAGGACCTCAGCTCTTGGTGGCGCCGCTGTGGGAGACAGAGGGGTATGTGGCAGTGGAGGCTCTCAGGTTCCTGGCTGGGACAGCTGGGAGATGGTGGTGCCATCTTCTGAGCTGGAGAATCAGCTCAGGGGCTGCCCTGGAGTTCAAGAGAGAGGGCCAGGGTGGAAACAAGAGCCCGAGGGTGGGCAGCCTGGGGGTCACGCAGAGAGAGCCCAGGATGGAGCCCCCAGGTAGCTACCTGCAGAGGCTAGTCCGGGGACCCTGTCCTCTCAGAAAGTTGCAGGAAGGCTTAGACGTTGTTGGCGCACAGGGCCTGGGGGGGTGGCAGGGTGCTCAGCAAACAGGTATGGAATGAATGAAGGAAGGAACGAATGAAGGAAGGAAGGAAGTGTGATGAGGTCAGACAACAGGAAGCCCTTCAGAGGGTGGAGTCCCGAGAAGGGAACAAGGGGGCAGCACCCACCCCTCCAGCACCACCTCCCAAGGAGGACAAGTGGGAGGTTATTCCGGGGCCTTCGTGGGTAAATATAGCCTCTGAACAGGGTGGGGGCAGGGTGCCCCCCCCCCAGATGGCTTCCTCGGTTTGTTTGGGGCACTTCCTTATAAGGCTATGCAGGCTGAGGCGCCAGAGGGTGAGGTCAGGGGCTGAGCTCTCCAGCCAGCCAGCCCAGCATCCCTGTCCCTCCAGCACCGGCCACCCACCACCCATCACCCAGCTGCTGGGTCTCAGAGGGAATCAAAAGCCTGGGCTTTGGGCTCGGGCCAAGGGAGCTCAGAGTGGGGCCTCTTAAAGGAGCCGTGGCCTTCCAGCCTGTGTGCATGCCCAGGGCCCTCGGCCGTGGCTCCCCATGGCCGTGACTCCCTGTGGCCGTGACTCCCTGTGGTCTAACCTCATATCTCCCGCTGCCGCAGGCTGCCCCTCTCCCAGCCTCTTAAGAGCAAACACTGGGGACGCCTGGGTGGCTCAGTGGTTGAGCATCTGCCTTTGGCTCAGGGCGTGATCCCAGGCCAGGGATCGAGGCCCACATCGGGCTCCCTGCAGAGAGTCTACTTCTCCTTCTGCCTATGTCTCTGCCTCTCTCTGTCTCCCATGAATAAATAAAATCTTAAAAAAAAAAAAATAAATAAAGAACACTGAAGTTCATCCACTGCTTCCAAAGGTCCAGGCCCCTCAGCTCCCCGCAGTGCCCCCCTCTCGGCCCCTCCTTGGGGACCAGCTGCTGCCACTTGACCCTGTGGCGCCCCAGCTGCTGTCTGCAATGCCATCCTTGGCAGGCAGAGAAGGAGGAATGTGGTTTAATTTCAGCTGGAATGTGCCCTCTGGGCGGCCCACAGTGAGGGGAGGGACAGAGACCAAGCCCACAGGAGCCCAGGAAACCCAAGAGGACTCTGGGTTGGGGGACAGGCTGCTGTGTCCTCCTGGGCCCCCTGCATCCTGCTTCAAGGCTCTGACCAGGATGGGTTCTCCAGCAGGACAGGGCTCCCTGGGAGCTGGGCAGAGACACTTCTTGTGCACGCAGCTCTCACGGGTGAAGAAAGGAGCCTTAGAGAGAGAGTCTCAAGTGACAGCACTGGGAAGGGAATGAGTGAAAGAGGCACAGAATGGCCTAGGGCAAGGGCCCCCAAGTCTGCTGTGGAAGCAGAGGGAAACATGGAGCTCTGCTTCCTCCCTCACATCCACTTTTCCTTGTCTGCCCATGCAGGGGGCCTTTTCCCGATGCCCTCTTCCACCCAGCACCCCCACACCCAGAGCACATTTGTCATTTCTCCAACATTCCAGGAGCAGTGGGTCGGTCTTCTGCTCCCCTGCACCTTCCCCAGGCGCCATTATTTGAAGGACCCCAGGCTGGACGGCCCCTCTGCATCCTGACATCAGGGACTGAGCCCAGACCCCAGAGGCCCAGGCCCCGGGGACCCTCTGGCCCCCTCCTGTCTTCTCCACCCTGACCACCCCCATGACTCAGCTGTGGCTCCAGAAATAATCTGAGGCAGATGCCAGGGGCCCACCATTGAGAAACAACCTCTTGGCAGCTGTGCGCTCAGCTGCTGACAAGCCAGGGCCTCACAGTCCTGGGAAGGGTGGCTGGGGGCCTCAGGGCTAGGGAGGTGCCGTATAGGCTCTGGCCCCTCTGGGGCCCCCCACTCCCAAGCCCACCCACCCTCCCTGTCTCCCTGTTTTCTCCCCTCCACTGTCTGCTACCTGCTCTTCTCCCAACTCCCAAATCCCATGATCTCTCCTGGGCTCCTTCCTTTTCTATCCACCTCACATGTCATGGAGAACTTCAGCTCACCCTGATAGGAAATTTGATGCACAGAGTGACGTCCCCTACCCATGCTACTAAGAGTCCCTAGACGCCTCTTGGGGTACACAGAACACAGGTCAGTGGGCTGTGGGCTGTTCCCCTCCAATGCCCCAGCCCCAAGCAGTCAACAGGCCTTCCTCTGCTAACAAGCCAGCCAAAGACTCAGGGAAAACCAGCAGGGAATAAACACAGAGGCCGCAGATCCTCCCACTCAGACGATTAATTAGAGCCCAGAGTCCTTTGGTGGGCAAGCGTCCTCACATTCTTCCTCCTTCTCCTCCTTTCTTGTCTTTCCTCCCCCTTTCCCAGCTCTTCCTCTTGCTCTGCCCCTGAATCTTTCTTTTCATCCTTCCCAGGAGGAAGCAGGCTGCTTTGTAGCCAGCAGAGTGGAAGTGAGACCCCAGGAAGGACCTGGGTACTTGGGGGAAGGCAGGAATGCAGTCCAGCTGGGAGAGGGGGCACCTGAGTCCTCACTAGGGGCAGCGATCAGAGGATCAGACACAGCCTCCAGGGTGAGCCCTCCCACCCCCCGGGCCGGCAGGGGGCGGGGGGGGGGGGTGCTGCTGACAGGCTGAGCATTTTTGGAAGTCTTTGGGAGGCCAGGACAATGGGGCCCTTTCTCTCCTTGCACAGGAGACAGTTCCCTGGGGCTGGGACAAAGGCCCCAGTGAGGTCAGGGCCCTGTGTGGGAGTTGGAGATGGGCGAAGAATGGTGAGGTGGGGTGTGGGTCAGAGCAGGCTGGGGGATTGCTGGGGACCATGGTAGTCAGTGGGCACCTGGAGGGCCCATTTCACTCATGGGGCCCTCAGGCCCCTCTGCTCCTCTGCCTCAGGAGTCTGGCCTCCCTTCTCAACTTATATCCCTACATTCTGACCTCACCCCAAAAGGACAGGAAACCCCTGGAGAGGACCCCACGTTAGACATGTGGGAAAGAGGCTTGGAGTATAACCAGCATCCATTGCTGGGCAGGGCTGGGCAGGGCTGGGCACATGGTCCATGCTGTGCCCTGGAAGCACAAGCAGACACCCTGCTGCAGGCTCTTCGCAGAGAGACAGGGCGGGCACTCCAGGAGCTGTGGATCCCCCCTCCAGTCATTGCACATGTGTTGATGTGCACACACACACACATGCACACACACATATGCAGGTCAGTGCTGGATTTTGTTCACGGTGCTGAGTCATCCCTGGACCAGCTCCCGCTTCTCCAGGAAGCCCCACAAAGCCAGGAGAAGGCTTCCGTTTCCGGCAGCCTTGCTCCAGTGGCCAGCAGGTGTTGGGGAGGGGGAAAGGATTCCAGTTCCAGGCCCGGTCAACCTCTGGCACTGTCCTCATCTAGGCTCAAGCAGTGGAACCCTGCCTCCAGCCGTGGGGAAGAGTCAGTGAGGAAGTGTTGGGGACAGGGCTGGGCAACCCAATCCCCTTCCAGCTCACCCCAGGAGCCTCTAGAGGATCCAACCTGCTGTGTCAGCTCCATCTCTGTGAGGACCTGTTTCTCAGAGAACCTCTCTTAGGAGCCCAGGGACAGACACAGCCCCTCCTCAGCCTTCTCTTCAGGCCCTACTTTCAAAAGCCCACCTTGGTCTTGATGCACAATTCCAGCCAAGCGCCTGCCATCCCTAACAATGCACTGACTAGGCAATCCAAAGGGTAGTACAGAACAAAGGGGGGGGAGGTCCAGGGCGTACTCTGGCCCCAGGACGGTTTTCCTTCCTGTGGCTCCTGAAGAAACAGCCCCGTCCCTAGCCATGGGAGGCTGGGCTGTGTGGGGAGGGCAAGAGGTAGGGCAGGTGAGCCTGGGGAGGAGAGGAGCGTGGTGGTAGGGGGGCTGGGAGGTCACGCTGGAGTCCTGGAGACAGTGAGTTTGGGGTCTCCATCCAGGGTGGAGAGGCCGAGGAGCGGAGCAGCGCGGTGCTGCGGGTGGGATGGGGTGAGGCCCCCCGCGGCTCCCACAGGCACCTGCCGGGCCTGCCCTCCCCGGCTCCCAGCCCTCCTGCTCCGCTGGTCTGTCCCCTGTCTCTGAGTGTATCAGGTTCTGCGGACTCGCAGGAAGAGGACTCAGAATCGCCCACGTCGGGGACACTGGTTATGGGCAGCGGCCAGCGGCGGTGCGCGCGCGAGCGTGACTGCGAGTGGGCAGGGCCCCACCACGAAGGCACAACCCCGCGCCCTGCGAGGCGGTACACGCGCACTCCCGGCGCGCCATCCTCTCCCCAGTTCTGAGAGTGACCTCACCGTCCCAACCTCCGCTGACTCACGGCCCCAGGGCCAGCGCAGCCTGGCCGGAAGTCGCCCTCCGCCCCGCGGCCCCCTCCCCCTTCCCCGCCCCGGCGGCTCGGAGCCAGAGGTCGCGGCGCCCCCTGGCGGCCTTCCGGGGCCCCGCGGCTCCTCGGCCCGGCCCCACTAGCGCACGCGCACAGCGCACTCTCGGGCCGCCGTCCCCGCGTCCGCAGCGCCCTCTGCCGGTCACAGTCCGGAGACCCGCCGAGGTCCTTCCCGGAGTCCAGCCCGCCAGCAAGGCCGGGGGAGACTTCAGGGCCCTTGTCTGGCTGCGCTCCGCGTCCCTGCTTCCTTTGCGGCAGTCTGGCCCCCAGACCTGCATTCCCTTCACCCTAACCCTCAGCCTCGAGAAACACCTCCCTGGGAACTTCAGAACGGAACCACCAAGGCACCGGCCTCCCAGCCTTGCTCTGTGGGCCCTCTGTCCCCAGACTGTCCAGGTCTGCTCAACTGGGCACCCTGGCACTCCAGCCCTTTCCAGACACCCTGACACTGGCCCCCTGTCCCAGTGAGCTCCTCCACCCCATAAATCCGTCCTGGGCAGCTATGAGGTGCCGACATCATTCTCTCTGCTGACATCTTGGGGACTTCTCTGACCTGCAGAAGCTCATCACTGCATAGGATCTGTTTATCCCAGGCGGCCCAGCCCAAGCCCGTTCTCCTCTCTTCCTCTCCCACAGAAGCATCAAACTTGCTTGATTGCAGTTGCTCAAATGCAGCTTTATTTCAGGCTGGTTTTACTGGTTCTCCATCCTGCAGACCCATTTCCTGGGAAATCTGAGTGTAAGGGGGCCAGGTGTTCCCAGAGGGATGGAGTGGACAGGAGGGGACAGGCTGGCTGGCAAGGAGAGGGGAAGTTGAGGCACTTTGGGACTCCCTTGAGCTCCCCCCCACTGCCGAAGGGGTTCTGATGCCCAGGGTAGGGGCCAGAGGGTCTAGTCTAGGGTGGAGCTGCCCAGGCACTGCCTGCAGACCCCCCCAGGCACAGCCACCTGGACTCCAGCTCCACCCCTCACGTGGTCACTTCCTGTGATGGGAAGAGGGTGGGAGAGAGGGCAGTGCTGGGGGCAGCAGTTGTTCAAGGCCTTGCTCCTTGAGGACCAAGAGAGGGCCTGGAAGGAGGCATCCATGGTGCCTGCCAGCGTCCCAGTAGCCTCCCCTGTTGTTCTCCTGAGGCCTTCATTGGGTGCAGAGCCCGAGCCTGGGAAAGATGTACATATTCACCCTCTGTCCTGGGCTCCTCCCTGTGTCTCTTCTCAGAGCCTGTCCTCTGGTGTTACTCCTCCTGACCCCTGATCTCATCCAAACACTAGCCCTGGCTCAGCACGTAAGAGTCCAGGGTGTGGCCAATGCTCTTGGACATCAGCGCTGAAAGGGACCCCAGAGTATCCAGCTCACCACCACCTCCTTCCTGTTGCTCCAGAGGGGGGCAGCGATTACTGCAAGGTCACACAGCCAGGGGCTGGCAGAGCTGGGCTAGAGCCCAGGGCTACTGTTGGATAGCTCCCCACCTGCATCTTCCTGGCACTCACAGGCCTGCGGGGCACACAGGAGATCTGGGGTGGCTCCCAGTGACCATTCTCCTGGCAGCGGATTAGTGGCAGGTTGCGCTGCATCAGCCCCTCCCGGCACCGGTAGCGAAGCACCGTGTCTACTTCATAACGCAGCCGTGGGCGACCAAACACTCGAGCCAGGGGCAGCTCTGGTGGAGGCCCACAGGACACTGCAGGGGAGACACAGTCAAGAACTGGGAGCCTAGGGCAGCCCGGGTGGTTCAGCGGTTTAGCACCACCTTCAGCCCAGGGCCTGATCCTGGAGACCCGGGATCGAGTCCTGAGTCGGGATCCCTGCATGGAGCCTGCTTCTCCCTCTACCTGTGTCTCTGCCTCTCTCTCTCTCTCTCTCTCTCTCTCTCTCTCTCTCTCTCTCTTTCTGTGTGTGTGTGTGTCTCATGAATAAATAAATAAAATCTTAAAAAAAAAAAAAGAACTGGGAGCCTGGCTCTGTGGGTGACAGTTCCCAGAATCAGGAAGAGGAGGAGGGGGAGGGCCACAATGTGATGCAAAAAAGAGCAGAGGTTCCTAGTGGGTGCACCTCATTTGTTATTTCCTCCTTGCCAGTGGCCTGGGACACATTTCTGACTCCTCCGTAGCTTTTCCCCCTCCTTTTACACACATGTGGCTTGGGTCCCCTGGCGCTCCCCTCCTCCCCCTTGCCTGGCCTCACCCAGCCCCATCTTGCAGGTGTAGGACAGGTGGTAGTTGCAGGGTACATCACTCCACTGTCCCTGATCGTGCCACACCATGACCACGCAGTTCTCTCCAGACAAGAAGTAGCTGTCAGGCTGCCCAGGGTTCCAGTTCTCATAGAGCTGGGGGGTCGGGTGGAGGGTGTAGTGAGGGGGAAGGATGGACCTGGAGGGCCTAAGAAGGAGGGTGGGAGGAGTGCTAGGAGACAGCCAGCAAGGGGGATGATGAGGAGTAGGGGCCCAAGGACAGGCACAGGCTTTATGGGGAGGGATAATGAGAAGAGAGAGGAACGCAAGAAAGGGAGGCCTGCCCAGGAGAAGAGGGACAGAGAACCCGCCAGAAAAAGAGGGCAAGTGATGGGTCACTGGGGGCGGAGGGCAGAAGTGCTTGGGAGAAGCGACCTGGCCAGCTCGAGGGGCAGCCGGAGCCTCTCACCAGGGGGACGCCATCTGACCACAAGAAGTCGCCTTCGATTGTCCGGTCGTTAAGCCCGATCCACTGGTACTCGCGGTACCGACCTGGGGAGGAAGCGCCGGCGGACGCGGGTGTGTGCAGTGAGCCCTGCTGCCAGCAGGTGGCGCCGCTCCCCGCTGCCGGCGGCCTACGGCGGGGGGAGGGGGTCGGTCCCGCCAGACCCGACCCGCGCTTCCCTGCTTCGCTATCCGTCGGTCCGACCTCTGCCCGACCTCTGCCCGCGGACGGAAGGAAGAGGTGGGGAGGAGAGATATGCCAGCGGGGCCGGGAAAGGGAAACCGAGGACAGAGTCGGGGAAGTAGATGGCGGTGGCAGAGGCTGCGAGGCGGGGAGGGGCCGCGGGTGGCGTCTGGCTGGTGCAGGTGTCGTTCCTGCCACAGCCCCCGGCCGATGCTGCCGGAGCCCCACGCCCCTCGCGTGGCGTGCAACGGAAGGAGGGAGACGGAGATGGGAATGAATGAATGAATGAATGAATGAATGAAGCAAACCAAGTAATGAGCTCCCGGATTAATGAATTAGGGAGTTAATTAATTCACACACTCACTCGTGATTAATGACTGGTTAATGAGTGAGTGGGAGAGAGCAGGTGATGAGGTCCCCTCCAGCCCCATCCCCAGCCCACTGTTGATGAAGTCCTGTTCCTCCGGCGTGCTGATGCTGGCCAGGTGCGAGCCGTACATCCGGCACTGGGTCTCTGCCTCCTCCCAGCTCCTCCGGGTAGAGAAGTGCTTGTAGCAAGCCCCCTGGAAGGCGTCCCAGCCAGGGCTGCAGAAGTGGAGGCCTGGGGCACAGAGGGGTGGGTCACTGGGGCCGGAGGGGCCAGGTCCCTCAGAAGGGACTGGGCTCCTCCTGCTGCCCCAGCAGATGCCAGAGAGCCAGCAGAGGATGGGGGGGCGAGGAGGAGCGCCTGGAGCCCTGGTGGGAGGAATCCTTAATGGCTTCCTCCTCTGAGTACCAGGGACCAGCGAGGGTGAGGGCTAGAGTCCTCGCCCGGGTCTCCACAATCCTCCATCCTAGGGAAGGGCTGTGCCCTCCTCTCTTGCTAGGAGAGAACTAGCAGGTATGGACTGCCTGCCAGACACAAGGGGTATGCTGTGCACTCCTTGCACGGGGACCACTTGAGAAAGGCTTGTGTGGTTCCACTTAACAGATGAGGAAATCCAGGGTAGGGCTCAGAGAGGTTACATGATTTGACTAAAATGGAGATTTGTTAATGACAAGGCCCAAACCAGTGCCCTCCCTCCTCGCTCCAGAGGTAGTACATGGTGGCAGGGTCCAGGCTTCAGGTCTACCCCCACCCCAGCCCTGCTCCTCAACACACTCACCAACATCACACAGGTCCCCCCCATAGCCAGGCAAACACAGGCAGCGGACCCCCTCCTCCTCCTCCAAGCATGTCCCACCATTGTGGCAGGGGCTGGGGACACAGTCACCTGAGGGGGGAGAGAAGTGAGGTGGGGGGAGCAGGGGAGCACAGCTCTGCATCCTGAGCCCCCCAGAGAGGGTTCAGAGAGCCCACAGCCCCAATCTCCTTGTCTTGGGAGCTATCACAGTACCTTGAAAGTCAGCCCAGCCCTAAGTTCTGGGGTTTTCTCCCACACGGACCACCACCCCCATAACCTCTCACTTCAGCATTGACTCAACTCTGTACTGGCCATTGCCCTGCCCACCAGTGTGGACGGTATGGAATGGGCTGGGGAAAGTGGCCAGGAAGGCCCTCAGGACCCAACCCCATGAAAGGGAAAGATACTGAGCTGTCAATCATGAGACCTGGACTTATCTGGTTCCTGGCTCTGCTGAGTGACACTGGGCAGGTCACTTTACCTCTCTGAGCCTGGAGGTCAGTCCCCACCCCCTTGTGTTTGTACCAGGTTTCTGCACAGTTCTGTACAGTTTAGGTGGCCTGAGTGCTACCTGAGAAGAGGACCATCACCACAGCAACACAGGTGTGGCCTGACCTTTACTGCTCTGGGACCTGATGGGGGGGGAGGGGGCTAGCTATTCCTCCTGCCCTCTACCAGATAGAGTCAACCTCAGAAGCTGATAGTGAGCAATCAATGTATTTGCCTAACTCCATACCCTAATCATCAACCCCCCACCCCCAGGAATGAAGCTGAAGGCTCCCACTGCCCTGCTGGCTCCATGCACTCTCAACATCACGCAGCCTCCTGCCTCCCCTTATCTTCCAGACTCTCTCTCCTCCCCAGACTCCCCTCCACTTTGGGCTTTCTGCACATTCCCCAGCCTAGAATCCCCTCCAATCCATCTCTTTTCCTTTTTCTGGCCCTCTCTCCCCGGAAAGTCTTCTTAGACTAACACACTACACTGAAGGCCTGCCATCTGTCCTCTGGCTGGGTCACCTGCCTTCTCCTCTGGACTTGCTCCCTCTGGATCCCAGGATCCCATCCTCCCAGGTGGCTGCCCTTAGACCAGGCCTGGGTGCTGGATAGGCAGCTTTCACTCCTTCTGGTCCATGAAGAGGAGGATGGCCCCACAGACTGACAGTGCAGGGCCAGGCTCTCAGTTTGGGAGGGGAAACATTCCTGAGCAGGGCTCTTCACACCCTGCCATACCCTGGCAACCAAAGGCAAGGCCCACTGTGCTTCCCTCTGCCTGGTGGGGATGAGAGCAGAGGTAGGGGGAGGAGAAGCTGGAGGTGATTCCAAGATTTTTGCTGGGATGACCTAGCTGTTTTGGGTGAAATGAATCAGCTGTTCCAGCACACACACACACCCATCATCTCCCCTCCTGCCAACAGTTTCTTCCAAGCTGGTAGCACTAGCTCCCTGGGCAAAGGGGGAGGGGAGGTGTTTTATGTAACCCACTAAGCACCAGGCCCCACGGAGGGTAGGAAGAGGTAGGAAGCCCATTCCATTCCTCACACTTCCTTGGGGGGCAGAGACTTCCAAACTTGGTCCTGCACCCAGGCCACTAGGTCCCTCCTTGGGCTGTGGGTGGCAGCACCTGAGCCAGGACAACAGACTGGAAGTGAAAGCACTCCTCCTGAGACTTTCTGCTCTTCCTTCTTCCCCCTCTGGAGGCCAATGACTTCTACAACCAGAAAGTTCTTCCCTCCTGGTGCAGTAGCAGACCAGAGGACATCCCTCAGCCTCCAGGTGGGGTAACTAAGGTACTGCAGAGACTTCCCTTGATGCTTCTCTTCCCACCAAACCCCCTCCCAACCCACAGGGCACTGAACTCCAAGGCCAGTGGGGCAGAGAGCCAGTGGTTGGAATGGGCAAGCCTGCTGTGATTCATGGGCCCCTACCCCACCCTGGACCATCTAGCAACGGTGGTCCTGGGGCTGGCAGGACCCCAGCCTTCTCCAGGGCTCTCCACGGGGAAGCTCAACCTTCCCTGAGTAGGCAGGGCTTCTCTGAGACCCCAGAACCTAACTCTCCACTGGTCCCCCTCTATATTTCCTCTCCATCCTCGCTGCCCGCTTTGTGTCTTCTGTAGCATTAGGGACTTTGAGATCCTTTAGGTTCAGAGAGGGTGAGACCATTCTTCCTAGGGGTGAGATGGTTGTTAGTGCAGGGGTCAGTGGAGGAGGGGGTGGCTTTGGGCAGTGGGATGAAACTTAGATCCCATCCCCCTGCTGAGTTGTGGTGGGGGAGGCTGGGGCACCTGGATGCCAGGCATGGGCTTCTATGCTCAGATAGACTTTCTCCGTCACTAGTCTGTATGTATGGCTCTAGATGGGAGCCATTGAGATGGATCAGAAATGAATACAAATGCGCACTTTCTCTCTGGCTGAGGTTTCTCCCCATCAGGGGTGCGGGACTACAACTCCCAGCAGTCCCTGGGCTGATGGACAATGACTTCTCTGATGGTCAGATTTGGGCTCTTGGCAGTGAGGAGGAAGACAGAGGACAGCCTGAGAGGGGAGGCTGAGGACCAGTGAGCACTGTTAGATGGAGGACAGGAAAGGGCACTGGCTGAGGATGAAGAGGCAGAGAGGCTCAGAGAGATGGGAGAGAGGAGAGGGAGAGGCAGGGCCAAAGGGAAGCATCAGAGAGCTGCCCACGACACAAATCCAAGGAATGAAAAGGGCAGGCAGCTGGGGGTGGAGACAGAGGGGGCCAGAGTTTTGGTTATAAAGTGGTTTAATAGAGATTTATTTCCAAGGCTTGTTTTCCATGAAACAGTCGAAAAAATACTTCACAGAAGTAGTCGCTTAAGGCTCTGTGGGGATAAGGGCTCTCCTGGACCCCAGAGGCTAAGGGGCAGGGACAGAATCCCAGGCTTCCCTGATATCAGTGGGAGGGCTGAGGGGGATGGCACACAGGAGGGGGAGGGGGCAGCAAGAGCGGAGGCCTGGGGCTTGGAGAATACAATAGGAACCCAGGACACCTAAGGTGCATGAGGATAGGGGGTGGCCTGTGGGGCCGCTGAGTCACAGGTGGAGAGCCAAGAGCAGGAAAATGTCCCAGGTGGTTAGTGGTGGGGCTGGAGTCAAGGGTGGGGCCATGGAGTTGGGGGTCATGAAGTGAGAAATCAGAGAGCTGGGATGGAAGTCACAAGTGCAGCATCCAAGACTGGACACCCAGGTAAAGGTGTGTAGGAGAATGAAGGCAAAGGACAGGAGAGGCTGGGGCAATGAGGGTAAACGACCAGAGATCATGTGACCCAGAGCTTCAGGGGGAGAAAGGGAAGGAGGAGAAAGAGGGAAGTCGAGCCTTGGGCAAAGTTACCTGATGAGGGGGCCACGGCCACTCCACCTTGGCTGGCGCTGTCAGTGGGCAGCACTGGCTGAACCTGCACTGAGGTCCCTGCTGGGACAGTTCTTCCAGAATTCTCTTCAGAGGGGGCCTCCGATTCCCTGGCACTCTCAGGGGCCCGTGTGGCTGGAAGCAGGGCGGGGCTATCCTCAGAGCTCCCTGTCTCCTCACTCTCTCCTCGAGGGACCCCAGTCAGCTCAGGACCACCAGCCTCCTCCCCCACCTCTCTCTCCCCAGCCGTAGCTGAAGGTGGTGGGGATGCCAGCTGCCCATTCCTGGGAGTGGATAGAGTCTCAGTGGGTGGCCCAAGGACCCTTGGAGGCCTGGGAGCCTCTGGCTCTCCGTCGGAAGGTGGTGATGGCCTAGGCTGTAGGACTGCACTCGCTGCTGGTGGAGAGGCAGGGAAGAGTAATTCCTCTAAGGCTGGCTCAGTGGGCAGAGGGGTCTGTGGGTCTGGGCTGCTGGGCTCGCTGGACCAGGCCCATAGGGCCTCATCTTCCACCTCCTCCTCTTCTTTCTCTTCTTCATCCGTATATTTCTCTTCTTCCTCCAAAGCCTTGTCTTCCTCTTCGGAGGACCCCAGGGGAGGCACAATGGATTGCGTTTCGAATTCTAGACAAAGCACAGATGGTTCAGCACCAGGGACAGCACCAGCCCCAACCGGGAGACTGAAGAGGAGGGAGGAAGGGGCTGTGGAGGGTGAGGTCGGGGAGCCTGCCCCTGGGACAGGCTGTCTTTGCTCCCCACCGGAAGACCTCCAACTTGAACAGCAATTTTGAGGCTACCTGGTGAAAGCTCTGTGAGCTGTCATTAGCCCAGGAAAAAAACACAGTCGTGTATCTCACTCACTCTTGTAGGCTTAAAATTCTCAAGTCTATTTTGGGTAGGTAAGGGGGAGGAGGACACAAAGGAGGGAGCACCCTCCTTCCAAGACCCAGAGAGTTGGGAGTGGAATGTGCTGCAAAGGCAAGGGTTGGGAAAGTCCTGGAGAGATGCCCTGCATCACCAAGATGCTGAGAAGGGAGAGGACGAGTCATGCCAGCCATAAGCCCAGCATCACCCTGGACACCTTCACCCCCAACTCCTCTTGACAGGGGCTCCAGTTACCGAGGAGGGTCTTGGGGGCCTCTGCGGGGTCTTCTGGAGTGGAGCTTCTACCACCTCCGTCCTCCACGATGGGGATGGAGTAGATGGCTCCCCGGGACTCGCTCTCCACAGCTTCCTGAGCCAGCCGCAGCTCCTCCAGGGTCTCTGTCACTGTGACAATGGCCTCCAGCCCATCAGAGGCTGGGTCAGACGCTGGGTCAGAGGCCTCAGGCATGGCGGAGGGCTGGGCAGAGTCTGTGTCAGGAGGGAAGTGCCAATGGGAGGTTAGGCAGGTGGCGCTGCCCTCCAGCCACAGCCATGGGAGAGACCCACAGTCTCTGGACTAGACTCAAAGACCATGAGACTCTCTCAATTCTCACTCATCTTCCCTGTGGAGGACTCACAGGACCCAGGGAGCTCTGTGGGAGTTCATCATGTGTCCCTCAAGCATTAATCACAGGCCCACTATGTGTCATGCCAAGCATTCTTCTGGGCACTGAGGACACCGTGGAGGAAAAACAGCAAGCCTCCTGTCCTAAGGGAGTTTAGAGCCTAACTATAGATAATAAACCAGTAAACATATATTATGTTACTATATAAAGAACAATTGGGCAGAGTAAGGAGATAGAATGGTGGGAAGTACTACTTTAGATGGAGTGGTCAGGAAAGGCTCAGGAGAGAGACAGTCCCTTGAGTAAGGGGATAGAGACAAGAAGGATGGACAGGTGGCCCATTACCCAGGAGGGCTGGAGGGTGGAGTGCAGGAAGGACATTCAGCAGCCACAAGCTGAGGGTGTCAGCACTGGGGCCGGAGAGCAAAGGAAGGGGCTGCTCCATCCTTCCAGGAGCTGCTCCCTCCAAACAACTGGAGCTTTAGGATGGATTACCTTGTCTTTGAAGAGGAGAACCAAGATCAGAAAACCAATGAAGCGACAGTGAAATTGGGCTAAGGAAAGCCCTGAGGGCTGTCTGTGCTCAGCCAGACATGACAGCACAGAACATCCTGCCCCCTCACCTGCTCGGGTGAGCCTTGCTCCTGCCAGACTAGCAAACTTGTGCCCTTGCCTGCCTGTCCCTGTTCCCAACCAGTCATCCTCCCTCCCCCTCCATTCAGCTCCTCCTTCCATGTCTCCCTGGAACAGTGCTCAGCACAAAATCATAAGCAACGCATAAGACATATTCACTACAATTATGATCGTCATCATCAACCCTCTTGCACTGGCTTTTCCAGATGGATCTTCCTTCCTAGGGGGTTCACTTCCCCACCACTCCCTCGCCCTGGGCTAAGGATGTTTGGAGATCTGCCCCAAAAGAAGTAATGCTTTTCTCTCAGTCTCTTCAAGCTTATTGTTTTTTGGATTGGGGGCTCCCATGGCAAAAGCAGTGTCTTTCCCCTTCAGACCAGGAGCTCCCCGAAGGTCGAGGCTGTGTAGTCTCCTTTCATTTCTGCCTCAACCCTTGTACCAGTACTGCAGACTCACGATTGAGGTGAGGACCCAGACACCCCCTGACACTGCCTCCCTGTCAGTCCCCCTAGGTCTGGGCCCTGTGTCTCTGGGGGTCCCAGGCACTGCATTCCTATAAGCCCCCAATAGAAGATGTGGTCAGATAAACCATCTCTACACCCAGTGTCCTTGAGGACCTGCTCCCTGTGGGGGGAATTGTGTCTGTCCATCAATACTTGGTGGTTAAAAATCTGACACCCTCAAGCTGAAGGTTCTGAACACCCCCCCCCCAGGGCTCTTGAGGGCATTATGTTAACTGGAGCAGATCATTCATTGCATTCTGAGAATGTCTATCATCCCTGCTCTACTCATGAGCAGACCAGCAATGGAAACCTCTTCGATCACCCAATATGGAGTGACATGGGAGAGGTGAGTCATGGATTGGAGAGAAGGTAGGGGAGGGGATGCAGAGATGCAGGTGCTCCCTGAGGCTACACAGCACAAAACAGAGGGCAGAACCAGAGTAAGAACCCTAGGTGCCAAGCTGAGCTGGGGGGAGGGGGGAAACTTCAGAGCTCAAGTCTGTCTCTGACTAAAGGAGGGTGGTCTCGGCCTCTGCAGGAAGGCCGGCTCACCTCGGAAGCAGTACACGTTGAAGCGGCTGTGCTTGTTGGGAAAGCCGGTCTGGTTGGGGAAGAGGAAGAGTGTCTTGACACCAGGCAGGCCCCCACCGCAGCGCTGGCTGGGTGTGACAATGGGATAGCGCACACTGCCATCGGCCAGCCAGCCCGGGCTGCAGCGGTCCAGGCCCCCGTCCCAGGCTGCATAGAGCTGGCCCGTGGTGGCAATCTCTGCACCCCGTTCCCGGCAGTACGCCCGTGCCTCCTCCAACGTCAGCTTGTCTGGGGGGGCACCCAGGAACAGCTCTCCTGGTAGAGAGGAAGAGGAGGCCGGGTGACCAGGAAGTCGGGAGCCCCATCCACCCTGGGCTCCCGTAGAGACCCTAGGCTGGCTTCTCTGGGCCTTGGTCTCTGCATCTGTGATGGAGTCAACTACCCTATTTCAGGGTCAAAGCTCAGGTAAAACCTCAGGATAGATGTTATTACTCAGAGGGGCCTGGCTCAACTTTCTCAGACTGCAAAGAAGCACAGTACAGCCCAGAGATGCTACGAAGTAGAGAGATGCACAGCAGGTGGCAGCAGAGTCAAACTCAAAGTCGGTCTCCCACCACTTGTCGGAGGCTTTGGCCATGAACCTGCTTCCATGACAGTATCTGGAAGGTGGGACACGGGTTGTTCCTTTGGATGCCCCCTTGGATGCCTGCTTGAACACATGAGGTCCAGCAGAGGCCCCAGGAGGACCTCTGGACAGCACCGGAGAAGGGGCGCTGAGAACCCCTCACCCCCAATCACCATTTAGGTCTTCAGCATAGCAGTAGACATCATAGAGGTCATCTGGGTCCACCACTCCATAGTTCCGGACCCCAGGGAAACCATCCATGTCTCCGTAACAGGCCTCTCGTGGTGTCTGGATGGGATACCTGGGAGTGAGTACAGATGCCTCCATCAGGGAGCTATCCAGGGATGCCCCTCCTGAACCGCACACTGCCATTCCATGCAGCCAATTGTTTTCTTCTGCAGAGACACCCCCAGGGGCAGGGGGTCCTAGATGGTTGGCCTGAGGCAGCCAGGAGCCCCTGGCAGAACCAGGGCCCACTGCCACTTCCAGACACAACTAGAAGCTCCTGGTCCACAGGATCCCCCGTCCCAACCCTGCTCACCTCACGGTCTGGTCAGATAGCCAGCCAGCATCACACTGTTCATAGCCCCCGAGGTAGGCGGCATAGAGCTGCTCCGGGGTGGCAATGCGGGCTCCAATGCGGGCACAGGCCTTCTGGGCCCCAGCGAAAGAGAAAGCATAGCGGGCAGAGCCTTCCCGGTAGAGAAAGACGACCCCTGAGGGGCAGAGAGGAGCCCTGAGGCATGATCACCCCACCCTGACCTCCTCTCACCCTCCTTGGCACTCCCCTGTACACGAGGGTAAAGTTCACATTGTGCTCTCTCTACCGCTGAGGGGCCTGCCCCAGGCTGTGCGCAGGAGTCTGTCCACCCCAAGAGAGAAAGGAGGTAACAAAGGTCTGTCTCTACCCACTCCTTTTCTAGCTCACTGGGTGCCTTCCAGAGCATTTGCTCCCCCCTCACACTGTGGCCTCCCACCCTGGGGAACCTGCCTGGGTCCTGCCCCTCACCTTTGACCTTGACCTCCACGGCATCGCTGCTGTCATCTATGCCATGCTGGACCTCGCAGCGGTAGATGCCAGAGTCATTGGGCCGAAGCTCACTCAGCACCAGGGACACGTCGGTGAGTGATGCCGGGTAGGCAGGCAGTGCCACACGGAAACGGTAGGCCTCGCTCACCTTGACGCGCAGCCCCCGAGCCACCAGTACTTCGGCCTCACGGCCCCCAGACAGGAAGGTCCACTTGACCCGCGGGGAGCCCAGCACGGCCCGGTGGCCCGGCAGTGGCCGTAGGTAGTGAACGTGGCAAGGGATGGTGAGGGCGCCGCCCAGCACGCCCTGCAGTGGTGCGTCACCTGCGATGCGCACGTGGAAGGCCCGGTCTTCTGTGGGTGGGCGGGCAGGCCGGTGGCTAGAACTTGGCACCTGGTCCACAGGGTCCCACCCGGTCTCCAAGCCCGCCCCAGGATCCCAGCCACCACTGCCCCCAGGGCCCCACATGCCTGCCTCTAGGACCCCAGGCCCATCCCACTCCCTCTCCAGATCTGTACCCAAATCTTCCAGTCTGTTCCTGTGGACAGTGGCCTGGTAGGTACCATCCCAGGACCCCCTGGGGCCCACTCCAGATCTAAGCTGGCCCCAGCCCTGGCCTTAAAGTTTCCCCTCAGTTTCCCTCAGACTCACCTTCAGGATTTCTCCCCACTCTATCCCTGTTCTGTCTTCCAGCCCCCTTCATTGGTCCCATGCCCTAGGGGTTGGCAGTCCTACCACCAATTTTGCCTGCCCTACCCAGAGCCAGCAGTTTATCCCTTATTTCCAAGCATCCTAGACTAGATCATCCCCCACAGTGCCCTCTGTCCTATCTCTCCTTGGGTCCTCCAAGGCCACCCTCTTCCATAGAGGAGATGCAGGAGACAGAGACAGTGATGCTGAGTGTGGTTCCTTACCTGAGCTGTCCCCTTCCAGGGCATCAGCTAAGGCCACAGGGCCCCGGGCCAGGGCCAGGGCTGCCAGCAGGGGCAGGAACAGGGAGGCCATGCTCGGGCTGGTGGAGGGACTTGAGGAGGAAAGCTGGGGTTAGACTTTAGGATGGACTTCCCCCGGCTCCTGACCACATCCATGTAGACTCACACATATGGTGGCCCAAGAAACCTACTGTCCCAACCTCACCGTTAACTCCCTTGTCTTTGATTCTGTCTCTCCACCAGAGGACTCTTCCTTGGAACCAAGACCTGGGTTCTAGTCAACTTCCTGTGTGACTTAAGGCTAATTCATTAACCTCTGTAGGCCTTTGTTTCCTGACTTGTAGGACAGCACCTGGGTGGTGATGAGGCTCCGGGTTCTAGAGTGCCTTTTATCCTATAAGCGCTGCACAGATGCACAGAACCAGGCACACCGTAGGAGCTCAATAAATGCTTATAGCATGAGTGGTGGGTGCTATCATACTTCATTCCCTCTGGTCTTCACAGTGCCAGACTCCTTCCTTGAACCCAGAGCCCCAGGACTCTGCCAACTTTTCCTTTCCGCCCCTTCCTCCCTGAGTACCATACCCACACAGCCTCTTCTAGGAGGGCCTCCTAGACTGAACCTGGGTGATGCACAGCTTCTCTCTAGCTATACCCCTCCTTGACCTCCCCCTACCCCACCAGCACTTATAAGGAAACTCTTCTCTTTACCCTTAGCATCCTCTACACCCCCCCTTTGGCTTCCTTCTCACTTCTTCTTCCCAGCCTTCCTTTCTGCCTGGCACGGGCTTTCCCACCGGATCTCCTGGCTCAGAAACCAGCTGGAACAAAGCCCCTGTCTCTGCCAGTCTGGCCTCCATCCAGCCTCTCCCTTCCCCCACCACAGCCCTACGCTGGGGGTGGGCTAAGGGAGGGGGAGACTAAATGGAAGGGGTCATCTCCCTCTTGCCCTTGGCTCTCAGACACCCTGAGAACCCAGAATAGTCCTCTGAAGATCTCAAAGCACTTACACTTTCATAATGGAGGGATGGGGGTGTTGGGGGGTGACACTGAGAAATGGGACCCAGAGAAGGATAGGGCTGACCCTTGTTCCCAGCAAAGCCAAGTCAGGTACCAGGCCAATGTGCCTGCGGGAGGGAAGGCTTCAGAGCTAGTGTCCAACAACATCTGTAAGGGCTAGTAGAAAAGCACAGAGACCCAGGTCTGCCATGGCATAGGCCAATGGTGCAACAGGAGGGATACAGGTTAGACTAGAGGCAGGACTTCCTAGAGGCTCATTCCCACTCCAGGCCCATGGTTCAACTTCCATCTTCTTTGCTCTCTTAGGCTCTGCCTTCATGCATGTGTTCCCCTTTCTGAGCCTGAACTGCTGGGAAACTTCTCTCTTCTCCCAAATCCTCCCAGGGATCTGAGATCCTCCTTGGAATGCCTCCCCACCTACAACACCTCCATCCCTCCCACTATGGCTGGGCTTCATTTCCTCAGGGTTAGACTTGGAGAAGGAGTGACAGGAGCCAGATGTCCAGGGTGTCTCTTGTTGGGGCCAGATCAGAGGGTGCTAAGACCAGCTCTGGGTATAGGGGCACTTGGGAGGACTGCCTTCTGGGGTAGAAGGAGGGACCATTTGGTTTAAGAAGCCAGTGCCAGCTGGGTACTGGGCAGACTGTTTGCCTTGCATCTGAGCTGTGCCAGGTCCTGGGCCAGGTCCCTTTCTGGCGCCCTCCCTCCCCTCTCTTCAGGCTGGAGCTGGAGCTGCTCATAGACCGGGGTCCCAGCTCTCTGACAGACGGCCCAGAAACCCATATATTTGGAGCCACTCTGGGACCAGCACCCTGGCCTGGCCTTTTACCTCTGTTTTGAAGGTGAGGGAATGAAGGAAGAAAGTCTGAGGCTGATGAAGTCCTGGTACCCTGAAATATGGGAGCCATCCCACTTCCAGGAATGGGAGTCACTAACCAGAGGGGCCAAGAGGGCACCTGGATTACATGGTTCTCATGATCAGAGACATTTGCATTGCCCCCACCCCATTGCTTGGGCCTCAGCCCCATCCTGGTACAGCCAAGTGTCCTGAGAACACTACTGCATCCCCTCCTCTGCCACCAGTGTCAGACCTGGGGTGGGGAAGGGGAAAACAGACCTTGGCCTTCACCCCTCTGCTGTCCTCCAGAGCAGGATACCCTCTCCGTCCCTAACCTGGAGAGTTTCGGCATCGACAGGCTTCCTGTCCCTTCCCTGATCCACACCATCCCTCTCTCCAGCTCATCCTTTCCTGCTCCAGCTCCAGGATTTCTGCCCTTGCCTTGAGCTTCCCAAGCTGTTCAGGAAACTTCTCTCTCGATATGTTATTCCTGTCTGATCACGGGGCCCATCTTCCTCACAGGCTTCGTAGACCCAATCCACAGAGGATTAAGATGAGGACCAGGTGTGTGTGTGTGTGTGTGTGGTGTGTGTGTGTGTGTGTGTCCATGCATATGCGTACACACATCCAATACCTGCCATCTTCATGCTAAATGCCCCCCCTTCCCTGCTGGCTGTGCAGGGTCTGCCCTGTAGGAACCAGGCTCCTGTAGCTAGCAGGGTCAGCAGGAGGGAAGCTCTTATGGTCCCCTTAGTGGCTGTGCAAGCAACAACCTGACCTTACACCACAGCAGCCAGGCGTTAGCAGAGCTTGTGGGACCAGCTAAAGACATTGCATAAATAGTCCTATTTATTGGACGCACAACTAGTAATACTATTAGCGACATCACAGCTGAGCTACTGCAGCTCCTCCTAGTTCAGAATCTGAAAGGTGGATGATGCCAAGTTAGCCATTAAAACACAGGTGCTGGTAATGCTGTGGGGCCAGGGTGAGTGGGGGTGGGTGGTCCATGGGTAACATTGTCCCTTTATCTTACTGCTCTTATCCGGAATAGAAGTCATGCAGATATTAACGGTGCTAACAAAACTGATGGCAAATCTCTTGGTCCTGTTGGAAGCATGTGGGCAGAGCTATTCCCATAGGAGGGTGAGGGGAAAGGACCTGGGGGTGGGGGTCTCCAGCCCCCTGGCAGTGCTAGAGAGGAAAGCAGGAGAGTAACTGGAGTTCTGGCTACTGGTGACTGACCATCCACCTGAGTCAGGCCTCTTATCCAGGCTTCGCATGGATAACCTTAACTTTGAGAAAAATATGGTCTATGCATCACTCTGAAGAGGAACCCGAGGTTCAGGGAGGTCAACTAACTTGCCCAAGGTCACACAGCAAGTAAGTGGCAGAGTTGGGACTCCAGCACCAGTCCGCTCCCCGACCACCCGCTCCGCTGTCGGCTGTCCGGGGGCTCCGCGGAGGGGCCTCCAATGAGGGGCTGCTTCCTGCACCTCCCGCCGCCCGCCTGCCCCGCACAAGGTCGGAAGCCTGAGCCGGGGCTGGCGCCTGAGGGCGCAGCAAGGAGGCCGCAGGGACGGGGGCGTTCCTATCATCCGTGGACTCGGGGGCGCGGGAGGGGCCGCACGCAGCGGAGGGGCGCCTGGGGGCTGTCAGGGTCAGCAGGTGGCCTGCGCCCGAGCCCCGGGAGGCCAGAGCTGCGGGGCCAGGGCGGGGGGGCGCGGACCACGGGCGGCCGGCGGCGTCCCCGGCTCCCTGCCTCTCGGGTCCCGGTGGTCCGGCTGCGCTCGTGCTCACCTACCTGCAGGCGGCCGGGGCTGCGAGGGTGCTGCACGGCCAAGTTTGCAGCCTCCTCCAGGCTCTCCTCCGGGCTCTCCTCCGGGCTCTCCTCTGGGTCCACGCTCCGTCCTGCGGCTGCGGCCGACTGCGGGGAGGACTGCGCGGGCGCAGGGAGGGCCGGGCCCGCAGGATGTTCGGAAGAGGGCGCCGGGCCGCCGGGCGTCGCACAAAACCCCCTTTCTCCACTCCCCCGCCCGTCCCTGCCCCGCCCCTCCCCGGGGCCGCCCCCGCCCCCTGTCCAGGGACGCAGGGGGCTCGGGAAGGTCACGCTACCGCTGCCTCCTCTGCGTCGGTTCCTAGAGGCAGCAGAGAGAGCAAGGACGTGCGAAGTAGGACATGGTTCTGGAGAGAAGCCGGGGACTTGGAGTAGGGGGGAGGGCTGGAAGGGCGGGAGCGAGCGCTCGCGGAGCTGGAGGATGCTGCTGCAACTGGACGGATGGAAGTTAGACAGCCAGAGGGACTTCCCGTGGGGCCAGGGGTGAGGAGGAGGGCCGGGGAATTGGACAATAGGGACAGGATGCCAGAAGCATGAGAGTGGGGGAGGGAAGCTCTTTTTTGGAGGCAGGATGAGGAGCAAAGGACCACAACCACGTCCCTGTTGGAAGCCCTGATTGGGTTTTGTCTCTGGTCGTGCTCCTGCTCCCTGCACAGAGGAGGAGCTGACTTTGCAGCTGGACAGATGGAGGTTAGACAGCGGATTCAGGGGTTAAGAAAAGCAAGTCAGGGACTCTCTGGATGCCGTGTGGGGGAGGAGCGGCACTGTGAATGGACACACTGGTCACAAAAACCAATGTGCAAAACACAGGCGTTGCTGGGAGCCCAGAGGGCCCACTGGCCAGGGCTGTTGCTGATGAATGTGCAGACTGGTGCCAGGGGGTGGGCCTTGAGTGCTGCCTAGCACTGGGGGACTCCTCAGAATACCAATGACACCCCCCTCTTCAGCTCCACGGCCTCCCCTTCCCTCTGCTTTCCCAGGCTCTCTCTGCCCCTCCCTCTTCTCACTCCCCCTGTCCCTCCTGGGACTTGAAGCAGAGCCCCTGGCACTGACTGTGGGCAGGACAGCTAGATGCTTGAATTCTCTCCCTGGATACCTGTGGTGGCACCAAGGATAGCTTGTTGGGGAATTTGATCCCCATAATCTCTAGAAGCACCCTGAAAATATCCCAAGTCATGCGGGGTGCCTGCAGTGCAAATCAACCTCAGGACCGGTCCCTGTCCTTCCATTTAGACGGCACCCAAGTCCCTCCGTCCTGTATGGGACTCTGGACTGCCCTCTGCTGATGCCCTAACTGTCCCAGTCTTACCACTGTCTGGATTCTACTTCAAATGCTGTGGACTGGCTTCCAAAGCGCTTTTCAGAAGCTCACAATAAACTCCTCCCTAAATCCTCAAGGACCTAGGGTAGACCTCTGGCCAATCCTTGGACACCCATGTACTGTAGAGACAGGACAGGAAGTCCTGGGGGTGGTGGGTGGTAGGGTCTTTTAGTAAAAGAAATGACCCAGGCAGGGAGGTGAGCCTAAAGAGGACAGAACAAGGTGCCTGGCAGAGTCTGGGGAAGGAGAGACCTCTGTTTATTCATTTCATTAAATTAATACTAACTGAATGCCCACTATGGACCAGGCACTATTTCAGCACCAAGTCCTCTGATGGAGGCCAGAGGGATCAGGCCTTGGGGCAGATCTAAGCAGCACCTGGCAGCCCTAGGACCTCCCTTTGCTCCCCTCAGACCTTGCAACCCAACTGAAAGAGACACCCCCCCCCCAACAGTCTCAGCATGGGTCCATGCAGCCAGCCTGCCCCCACCAGGGCTGGGATCAGCTCCACCCGGGTCTTAAGCCCAGCCAGGCAGAGCCAGGCAACCATGTGGCTGAAATTGAATCTCACTGGTGGCTCCCAGGTAACCACAGTTCTTGCTGTGGGGAAACCTGGCTGTGATGGGGAAAGAAGAGAAAGTGACCTTCCTTGTCACCTCCCCTCATGACTAGAAGTGTGGGCACACATGGTATCCTGAAGGAGTCTGACCTTGATCGAGGCCAAAAGCAGCTGGGTCTGGACTGGAGCTGGTACCAGACAGTTTGTTCCAAGAGGCAGTCCCCTGGTGGGAAACCAGACGTGGTGCAGGAACAGGGAGCTGCTGCTGTGAAGGCTGGTGAGAGCCAGGACTCCAGAGGCTCCGGCCCTGAGGTCAAAGCCCTGGTTTGCCATCTGCAGCAGCCAAACCTTGTGCAGGGCTTCCTTTCTCTGAAACTCTTTCCTCTTCTGAACAACGGGCTGAAGAGTATCAATGGCACTGGGTAATGTGTATTGCACCTGGCCCATGGGTGAGCTCAGCAAAATCTAGTTCTTTCTCTTTGCTAGTCATGCACGCACATACACACATGCCCAGTGTGCACAGATCTCCTGGCCAGGAGACCAGTGAACCAGTCCCCTGTGGGTGAGACGGAGCATTCGTTATCTGAGAGAGGAGTCCCACCCTGAGGACTTTCCAGGGGAGGCAATGAGTGCCCCCTCGCCCCCGAGACTCTTCCAACACTTACAGCTCTGAAGACTCATACTGCAGTCTAGCTGGCACTTGCTGGGCAGGGACCTTCTGTACTATTTTTACCTGCATCTTGTCCCCTGGCCATGTGACAGCCACCATCACCCATTTCTATCCCTTCCTAAGAAGAGGCAAGAAGAACCAAGACCTCCCTGAGGTCTCAGAAAGGGACCCTCGGAGACTGGCTGAAAGCAAACAGGACCAATGGAAGCAGGAAGAATTCAAGTCTGATTTCACGTAGAACTTCCTGCCCTAGTAACAGAAGGAGAATGTCTCAGGGAAACTGAAGTATCTTCTGGACAAGGAAACAGACCCAGAGGTGGAGAGTTATCTGGGGTCACACAGCATGCCACAGGCTGACCATGACCAAAAGCAAGTCTCCTGACGGACGCCCAGGCCAGGGTTCTTGCCAGGGTCCCAGCTGTCTCTCAGGGGACAGAAATGGTGGAGGTGGGGGGGGGGGAGGGGGTTGCAGCCCAGCTGGCTGGCCTCCCAGCCTCCTGGGTCCTGGGGAGCTTTCCAGTCTCTGTGGAGAATAATCAGTCTCCTGCCTCTCCCTCACCCCCACGACCCCCCCACCAAGGCCAATGCTGAGGCCATGACCCAAGTTGAGGAAACAGACCCTCCCCAAGGTCCTGGCGTCCCTGGCGCCCCTGCCTCCAGTGTTAGCCACTGGTCACTGGACTCCCAGCCACAGTGGCCACTGGGAGAGCCCATCCTTCTGGTCCCTTGAGCACCTGTTCCCACTTCCCCAGACGTGGGGGTGGGGCCCAGCAGCTCAGATCCTCTCAAGGCCCTGCATGTCATGTGGGCACCTGGGTCCTCTGCAGGGGGACATGGGAGTGGGGCTGCATGCGCACAGCTCCAAGCGCTGCCACAGCTGTGCTGGCAGAATGGTGGCTTTGAGAACTTCTGAAAGGGGCCAGGAAGCGCGGGACCCTGGCCCAGAGGAGGGAGGGCTCCTGCAGCTGAAGGCCTCAGGGTGGGCAGGGGAGGTGGGGTGGCGAGGAGGCAGGCTGAACGGCACCACATCTAGGGGAGCCCCTGAGTGGACAGACCTTTGCAGCCAGGGAGCAAAGTCCTATGCTCAGAGGGCATCCCAGACTGTTCCCCAAAGAACAGCTGAAGGAACTGGAGGGCTCGGCCCTGAGAACATCCAGATCTTCTTCTGGAGAAAGCCGTCCCATCTGCAGGCTCCTCGCAGCCCCCTTCCCTACAGCCCAGGGCGAGAGACCTCTCAGGTTTTCTGAAGAGCAGGCACTCATGCTGCGGGCCTTAGTTTCTTCACCTGTAAAATGGCAGCAGCTTGTTTTCTGGCTTTGACATTGGAACTACATAAATATATTATATAATTGAAACAGAATTAAATTCAGAATAATGAAGTTAATTTTAGGCTAAATTAAGAAGCAGAACAGGGATGCAATTCCTAAAAATCTGAAACAAAGTGAGACAAGGGCCCGTGATTGTACTTGGAGCTGGAAGCAAAGCCACATGGAAGAATTTTCTTTCAAGTGATTATGAAACTGAGCATTTTGACTATTCATCCCTAAGAACGAAAAGAACTGCAGAGAAATCATAATGTTGACTTGGCATTTCAAAACACACTATTTATTGGGATAATGCAAACAAATAATTATAGTAATGGTGTTTGGAACTCTTGAGTTTCAGTGTGAGGAAAGGAGAGTTAAGCTAAACTGCTAATCTTTCACGTGAACTGAAGACAACAGCATGAGCTCACGATTTATATGTCTGTGAAAAAGGCTTAGAAGCAGTGACACCCCCCTCCCCCCGTTAATGCTGAGTGCTCCTGGGGTCCAGACGACCGTCTCTAAATACTACTTTCCACTTCCAGGAACCAGGCCTCTTCAGGATGTCCCAGTCAGGGGCAGGACAGCTTGTCACACTTGCAAATAAAGGAAGTTTGGGGACTCAGGTCAGGTCATGTCAAAGGGACCCAGTAGCCCCATTGTGGAGACTCTCACTGGCCAGGATGACATGTCAGCATTAAAATGAATAAATCCCATAAGAGACGGAAGCACATCAAATCTATAAAGTCCAAGAATTCATCATAATACTAAACAAGAAAATCCCTGATCACCTTTGCACACTGATGGGGGCATGGACTCACAGTTGTGAAGATTAAGAGGGTGTAGCAGACCCTGTCAGTGTCCCCTTACTGGCCTGTGTCCCCTTACTGGCCACCTAGACAGGCCACAGGCTGCAGACTTCCTGAGGATTTTTTCTGACTGGGCAGGTACACTGGGCCCAAGAACACAGAGAGTCAGACGTGTGCAGGAGTTGATGGCCTGGAAACAGCCTCGGCCAGTGACAGAGGGGGAGCCCGCAGACTGGAAGCCCCACCCCGCCCCCCTCTCCCTTCACTTTCAGCAGCTTTGAGCTCCAGCTGGGCACCTGTTCCAGGTGATTGGACTGTTTGCTCAATGATTTGTTGGATTCTCTCCCTTCCTGGACTCACTGTCTTATTAAGACCTGGGGGTTCAAAGCCTGCACATACATATGGGTGGACACAATGGCAATCCCAGGTGGAATGTGTGATTGGGTGAGACTGCTCAGAGAGCAGGAAGCCAGGCTCCCAGATGCCCTGTGTCTGTGGCACCCATGCCTCTCTTTCAGCGCCTCTGTGATCAGGCCAATCAGGCTTCAGGGGAGGAAGTCCAGGCCTGCTTCATGGATGGATCAGTCTGGTGCACTGATGTGAGCTGACCCAGGATGGAGGCTGGGGAGGGAGTTCAGGCAGCACGCTGGCCACCCTTGTCTGCAGGGGGAGAGGTGACTTGGGAGAGGTCTATTGGACTCTTGAGCGGTGGCACATGGTTTGTCTGGCTGGTCAGGCCAGGAAAGGGCAGGACAGGAAGGGCGGAGATAAGGAAGTGGAGGGAGAGCCATGGATGGACTTGCAGGAGCGGGCATTGTTTTTACAGCAGTACCATTAAGGAGCATTCACTGCAGGGGAACGTTGGACAGCCAGGAGACAGGAGACTCCAGGGGATACCAGCCAGACTCTGTCCTTCCCCCATGCCAGTGCCTGCGTGAGGGCCCATGAATGGAGTGGCTATGGCAGTGGGTAGAAGTCTGCATGGTTCCCTCTCACTAAGGCCACCTGACGTGTCGGCAGCACAGACAGGTGCTGAGCCCTCACATGGCGCCATCCCTCAGGGAGATCAACCAGCCACTGGGAAGCATGTTGACTACAGTGTCTCTCTTTCAGTCTGGATGGGAGGGCAATGTTTCCTTCCTGGGACTATGCACATTCTGGGTATGAATTTGCCTTCTCTGCCCAAGTGCCTTGGCCAGTACCAATATTCAAGGTCAGGAAGGAGATGGCTTATACTTATGAGACCCCATATAGTATCACCTCTAACCAAGGGGATACACTTTAAAGTAAAGGAGATTTTACTTGTGGCGACAATGGCCACAAGACCACAGCATTCCTTGACCCTACTATGTATCACATCACCTTGAAATTGCCAACCCTGGGAGTGCTTTAGTATGACCTCGTTACACCACATCTAAATACCAGCTTGGGGAAAACATCCTCTGAAATCAGAGTACTGGACTTCAAAATGCAGTCTACATTTTGAACCAATGGCTATTATATGGTGCTGTAGCCCACAGAGCTAGAAGTCATGGATAAAAGAACCAAGGGTTGGAAAGAGCAATAATTTCTCCCCATCATCCCCAATGACCCATGTGAAGATTCGTGCTTCCTGTACCTATAAATGTAGACTCTGTAGGATTAGAAACCCTAGTCCTTAGGGTGGGAGATGTGTCTGCCAGAGGCTACTGTAAGGGTACCACCAGACCTAAGGTACTAGCAGCCTCTGGGTCCTTTTGGGTACCTCATGCCAATTCACCAACACGCAAAGAAAAGAATTATACTGGCAAAGACTTTTGTTGTTTTTTTTAAGATTTTATTTTATTTTATTTTTAAGATTTTATTTATTTATTCATAGACACAGAAAGAGGGGCAGAGACACAGACAGAGGGAGAAGCAGGCTCCATGCAGGAAGCCTGATGTGGGACTCGATCCTGGGTCTCCAGGATCACACCCCAGGCTGCAGGCGGCGCCAAACCGCTGCGCCACCGGGGCTGCCTTTTTTTAAGATTTTAAAAGTGTATTTATTCATGAGAGACACCCAGAGAGAGGCAGAGATACAGGCAGTGGGAGAAGCAGGCTCCCTGTGGCGAGCCAAACATGGGACCCAATCCCAGGACCCCAGGATCACAACCCAAGCCAAAGGCAGACGCTCAATCACTGAGCCACCCAGGCACCCCAAAACATTTACTCTTGACCAGCCCATATCCAGTGGTAAGTATGATGGCATGTGCAGCCATGCTGGCCTGTCAAGGGCATGGGAAGTAAAGGCCTTCAGGGATGAAGGTCTGGGTTTTTCTGTGAAAGCCCTGTGGACAACAGATGAACCATGGAGGAAGATGTGGAATATTGATAATGGTCACAGCCCTGGAGCCACCCGCTGCAGCAACTATTGGAACTTGTCCCACTAACCCTCCTGTCATAAGACTCTGTTTTCTTTCTTTCTTTCTTTCTTTCTTTCTTTCTTTCTTTCTTTCTTTCTTTCTTTCTTTCTTTCTTTCTTTCTCTTTCAAGATTTTATTTATTTATCCATGAGAGACACACACACAGAGAGAGAGAGGCAGAGACACAGGCAGAGGGAGAAGCAGGCTCCATGCAGGGAGCCTGAAGTGAGACTCGATCCCGGGTCTCCAGGATCACGCCGTGGGCTGAAACCACTGGGCCCCCTGGGGCTGCCCATAAAACTCTCTTCTCAAGAATTAAAAATGGTGCCCAGCCACAGCCTTGGAGAGTCAGTGACAGGACACAGTGGACAGGGGGACACATGGGTCTGAGCAGTGGGGAGGGTGGACCACAGCTGTGACCCAACCCTCCAGTATTTGTCTCCTTAGGCAGATGGTAGCATCTGGGATTCTGTCTGGTGGCTTTTTTCTCACTGTGGGAGCATGTGTGCACTCAGAGCTAGCCAGGAATGCTAACGGGTCAGTGCTCCCAGAGGCAGCCCTCGGCTTTCAGGCAGGAAGCTGACACATATGACCCTGCTGTCTGCCCATCAGGTGGGATTCTCTGAGACAGGCTCCACGCTGCCTTCCAGGGATCCCTTGGCAGGACTGGGCCAATCGCTCCGGCCACTCTGTCTCACAGCCTTTGCCGGCTTCCTCCTCCCTCCTGCCTTGCTTCCCCAGTCCCCCACTGGTGCGTTTTAGCCTGACCCCCCAGATAAACTGCTTGTACTGAAATCTTTGACTCAGCATTGGTTTCAGGGAACCCCATGGTCTTAGCTCAGGCTGCTGTAACAAGTTACCATAGCCTGGATGGTTTGTTTATTTGTTTGTTTGTTTGTTTGTTTATTTTAAGATTTTACTTATTTATTCATGAAAGACACAGAGAGGCAGAGACATAGGCAGAGGGAAAAGCAGGCTCCGTGCAGGAAGTCCAATGTGGGACTGGATCCCAGGACCCTGGGATCTCGACCTGAGCCAAAGGCAGATGCTCAACCAACTGAGCCACCCAGGTGCCCCAGGCTGGATGATTTAAACAACAAACACATATTTCTCTCATCCCTGGAGGCCAGGAGACCTGGTGTCTGGTGAGGGCTGGCTTCCTGCAGACGCCTGCCTTCTCACTGAAGTCTGCAAGGAGAGAGCAAGCTCTCCCAAATCCCTTCTTATAAGGGCACTAATGTCATCATGGGATTACCTTCCAAAGGCCCCATGTCCAAAACCACCACACTGGGGATTAGAGCTTTAATATATGGATTTGGGTGATGCAAACACTCATTCCACAGTACCTATCTAAGACAAATGGGAAAAAAAAATAAGACAAATGGGAGAGAACCAGGCATTAACTCTACCTTTCCTGAATGGGTTCTAAGCCACAGTGACAGTAATTGATGAGGGATATTTTTCCATATGGGACAATTCATAATAATAAAGGAAGAGGAGAGACAAAATTAGAACATCTCCATTTTGTGCTCCTAATGAAATAATGCATCTAGACCATGGTCATCCGTAGCCATCAGATAAAAAGGTGATGGGTAAAGATGTGTCTGCATCCTAATCCCTGAAACCCTTGTTTGGAAAAAGGGTCTCTGTGGATGTAATTCATTACATGAATTTATTCCCAAAATTCAGTTTAATGTGTCTGCATTGCTCCTATCTCTGTCTATGGTCGTATTGCATGAAAAGGAGGAGGCAACATGACCACAGACACAGAGATAGGAGCAATGCAGCCAGAGACACTGAGGAATGCCACCTTCCACTGAAGATGGAAGAAGCAAGGAAGAATTCTCTCAGAGTCTATACAGAGGGAGGGCCACAATGCCAACACTCTGAGTTTAGACTTCTGGCCTCCAGAACAGTAGAAGAATATATTTCTGGCTCATAAACCACCACGTTTGTGGTAATGTGTTGCAGTAGCCTGCGTAACTGGTACAAGCAACTTTGTGAGTGGATCAGGCTGACAACAGCAGAATTAACTGACCAGTTGTAGCATCAACAACCAGACACCGCATACCTCCGGATCTGACAACAGAGGAAATACAGTCTTACTTATGAAATACTCCTGGGAAAAAAGTTAATGCATGTTTAATCAAACTGTGAAATATATGGGACTCTTGGGTGGCTCAGTGGTTGAGTGTCTGCCTTTAGGTCAGGGCGTGATCCTGGAGTCCCAGGATTGAGTCCCACATCAGGCTTTCTGCATGGAGCCTGCTTCTCCCTTTGCCTATGTCTCTGCCTCTCTCTGTGTGTGTCTCTTATGAATAAATAAATAAAATCTTAGAAAAACAAACAGTGAAATATAATGACAGGGACAGAGGAACATGTGAAATGATACAACAGGGATACACTCACAGCCAGATCTAGAACATGGGAGACTCGACAGGGAAACAGCCCAGTTTCCTAAGCAAACAAAAATGGCATAGAAAACATAAAGGAAAAAGTATTACAGTCTAAAAAGATATTTTTAAGAAATTAACCAAGAGGCGCAGGAGTGGCTAAGTTGGTTTAGCATCCAGCTCTTGATTTTGGCTCAGGTCATGATCTCAGGATCCTGAGATCCAGACACTCAGCGAGGAGTCTGCTTGAGATTCTCACTCTGCCCCTTCTCTCACTTGCGTGTGCTTACTCTCTCTCTCTCTCTCATGCTCTCTAAATGAATAAATAAAATATTTTTAAAAATAAACAAAGTTAATCAAATGCAATGTATAGCCCTTGGATGCTGGTTTGGGCAAATCAACTATAAAATGGTATTTTTTAGACATTTAAGGGAAACTGATCATGAAGTATATATTAGATAATGTCAATTGGGGGAGTATGATAACAGAATTAGTTATCTTTTAAAGTCACCGTATGTTAGAAATACATAGCATGTATGTGAAGATTAATAGGAAATAATAAGCTGTCTGAGATTTGCTTTAAAATACTCCAGCATGGGCAGCCCGGGTGGCTCAGGGGTTTAGCGCCGCCTTCAGCCAGGGTGTGATCCTGGAGACCCAGGATTGAGTTCCCAGTCGGGCTCCCTGCATGGAGCCTGCTTCTCCCTCTGCCTGTGTCTCTGCCTCTCTCTGTGTCTCTCATGAATAAATAAATAAAATCTTAAAAAAATAATACTCCAGCACAAACGACCACAAATGAAGGAATTCATGAAACCAGAAAGGTGGAATTTTGAAGTGGTCAAGCTGGATGATGAAGTGGTTCACTATCCTTTCTCTCTTTTCTTGCGTATGTTTGAAGTTCTCCGTAATAAAAACATTGTAATAGTAGTGTGGGGCGTAGTTGTAGAAATTAGTGGGCATGTATTTTCATGGGTGAAAATATAAAGCTTTGGGATGCCTGGATGGCTCAGTGGTTCAGTGTCTGCCTTTGGCTCAGGTCATGATCCTGGGATCCTGGGATCGAGTCCTGCATTGGGCTACCCGCAGGGAGCCTGCTTCTCCCTTTGCCTATGTCTCTGCCTCTCTGTGTGTCTCTCGTGAATAAGTAAATAAAATCTTTAAAAGAGAGAGAGAGAGAGAGAGAGAGAGAGAGAGAGAGAAAGATTCGCAGCAAATGGAAAGTCCTGTGACCATTTTTTTTTATTTATGATAGTCACAGAGAGAGAGAGAGAGAGGCAGAGACACAGGCAGAGGGAGAAGCAGGCTCCATGCACCGGGAGCCCGACGTGGGATTCGATCCCGCCTGTGACCATTTTTTATGCAGTCTCTTGACAAAGTCGAGGGCATCACACAGAAGGGAAGCCATCTTCCTTCAGGGAAGCTTCTGGGTCCAGCGTCTTGGCTTTCTGGGGCTCTGACTCCGTACAGACTATAACTTAGAAAACCCAGAAGAGCCGGGGAGGAGTGGGTGCCCACCAGTCTGCCCGCCCTGATGCCTGTGGTGGAACTGGGGCTGATCCTGTACATACTGGCGGTTGTACTTCCAGGCCTGAGTAGGTTGCTCTTTTCTGCCCCCTTTTGGTTAAGCAAGGCCATGGGATTCGTTCTAGAGAAACAGCTGTCGTCGGGAGAGACAGGTGTCTCTCTGCGCTGCAGCTATTCATTGCAGGTATAAGACCTTTCAGAGCTCTTCTTACTTTTCCCTTCTGGTGTGCTGACCGGCAGCATTTAGGATGGTGGCTGTTTGATCAGCTTGGGTCCCTGAATAACTAAAATGAGAAGAACCCCCTTGTTGACCATGATGCACAGGTGGCCTAAGGGAGAAGTAATCTTGTTTGAAACCACTGCTGTTTGGAGGTTGTTATCACAGTGTAGCTGAGCATATCCTGATGAACACAGTGCCACACAGCAAGCAAACCTACAGGCTACTTGGGAAGAACTCCAATAATAATGATGGCTGATGTTCTGTTGTCATTAGTGTTCTTATCATCATAATCATCAGTCATCACAGGTACCATCCCCGGAGTGCCTCTGATGTGTGCCAGGCCTGTGGCACCCCGCGAATGCATTGTCTCAGTCACCGCTCACAGCAAACTCCAGAGGCAGAGATTCTTATCCCACGGCCAAGATGAGGAAAGCAAAGCTTAGGAACTCCCACAAACACCCCATTTGCTGTGTGAGAGCTCCTGAAGATGTCATTCGTTCCTTTATATAAAATCCCACGGGATGAATTCTCTTTAGCAATTACAGCAAGAACCCGCCTGGAAAACAATTTCCCCACTCCTATCAAGCACCATTTGAAAGTCCGTACCCTTTGCTCCAGTAATTATTCCCTAGCCCAAGCTTGCTGCGGTGGAGTTATATTGCCCGAACAGCAAAATGAATAACAAATTAATTCATTAATTAAAATAATATACAAAAGAAAAAGGAGTTAATGACATTTGATCTTGTCTGTCGAGTTATTGGTGCGTTTCCTTTCTCCAGGCCTTAACGATGCTCCGGGTCCAGCTCCCAGTCTCGCCCCGGGTGGGTGGGGGTGACCGCTCAAGCTCTCAGGCATCGGGCGAGGACCCAGGTGGGTGGCGGGTTGGTCCCCTCCTCCCGCGCTGGGTCCGTTTGCCGCCAGCTGCGTAGCGGTCCGAGTGTCCCCCACAGGAAAGGAGACTGGCAGGACACAGACCCATCCTGAAGCACGTTCAGGACCGTCCGGCTCCGGGCTCCGGGCGTTCGGTCGTGCCCGGCCGGGGAGCCTGCGGGTGTGAACCCGAGTCCGGCGGGTGCGCGGCGCCCCCGCGTGGGGCCCCGCGCAACAGCACCGCGCGTTCTCCCGCGGCCACGTCGACCTAGTCTCGCGGCGCCTGCTGCGCGCCTCGGCCTGTGGGGCCCTCTCCCCGCCCCCCACGGTCCGGCAGGTTCGCCCCGCCACTGCCCCACCAGTCCCGGGCTGCCCGCCCGCCCCCAGCAGCGGCCCCGTCCGCGCTTCCGAGGGTCCTGCCGGGCGCCGCCACTCGCCCTCCCCGCCCGGCCCGCCGGGACCCCGGGACCCCGGGACCTGCGCCCGGGGCGGCGGCCCTACTCCGAGTAGCAGTAGGTCCCGAAGGCCGCCTGCTGGGCTCGTGGGAAGCCGAAGCTGCGCACGCCCGGGTCGGGGAGGCCCCCGCAGCGCGGCCGCGGCGACGTGATGGGGAAGCGCACGCTGCCGTCCGCCAGCCAGCCGCCGTCGCACTGGTCCAGCCCCGAGAACTTCCAGGCGGCGTACAGGTGCCCGACCTTGGCCACCGTGGCCCCGCGCCGCCGGCACGCCGCGTGCGCTTCCGACAGGGTCAGCCGCCCGGGCACGAAGAACACGTGGCCTGGGGAGCGGAGCGCGTCACCCCTGGCCGGCCGGACCCACCCCAGATCCTCCTCTGCGACCCTCCCCCCGGATCCTCCCCGGGCGGAGCCTGGGTAGCAGAGGGGGTGCCGAAGCAGGCGCGAGGGGGGCAGGGGACGGAGGGAGCCTGGCGGGCAGCGTGGCGGTCGGCACCACGCAGGGACTCCGCGGCGAGCGCCGGCCCCCTCCCGCGGTGCGCATCTCGCCGGCGCAGCGCTCCGCAGACCCCCGGCCCCACGTCCTCGTCGGAGCTGCAGCGGGGAGGAGGGGCTCTCATCCCCGCCCGCCGCCCGCCGGCCACCCTGCGTCCTCACCTGCTGTCATCGAAGTGAAGCAGAAGGCGTCGTAGCGGTCGCGGTGCCGGTCGCGGGGTCCGTAGCTGCGGATCCCCGGCCGCCCCCGGCCGCCGCACGGGGCCCGCGCCGTGAGCACCGGGTAGCGCACCGAGCCCTCGAGCAGCCAGCCCGCGTTGCACCAGTCCAGGCCCTCGGTCCACGCTGGCGGCAGGGGGAGACGAGGTCGCGGGTCAGAGGTGTCCCCGCAGGAGCCTGACCCAAGCTCGCCCCGCGGGGCCGAGGGACTGCCGGGAGAGGCCTGCGCGGGCCGGGTCAGCCGCTCACCCTGGTACAGCTGGGCGTAGGTGGCCAGACGCCCGTCCTGCTCCTCGCACGCCTGTTTCGCTTCATAGTAATTGAACTGGTACCGACCTCGGCTGGGCTGGTACGGAAACACCACACCTGGGGGGAGGCGGACAGCTTAGGGAGAGCCGGCAGACGGGGGAGGGTGGGGGACGCAGCCCGGGGAGACCCGAAGAGGAGGGGGCCAGGAACCCAAGGGCCTTACCCTCCAGGCTCAAGGTCAGCGCCACGCTCTCGTCCTCGATGCCGTTGATGAGCTCACAGCGGTACCTGCCCTCGTCCTCCAAGCGCACGCCCTCGATGACCAGGGAGGCGTCCAGCCGATGCCCCCTCCGCATCCTGGCGCGTCCCCCCAGGGGCCCGTAGCCACGGGCGTGCAGTCCGTTGGTGACGAGGATCAGCACTTCCCGGAGCTCCCCGGGCTCCACTTTGCTCCAGCGCACCTTGTAGCTGGGAGGCTGGGCGCCCAGGACGCAGGGCAGCGTGGCCGTGGCCCCACGACGAGAGTGAATGACCTCGTGGATGGGGGGCAGGAGGTAGTGGGGGCTAGGGTGGGGTGCTGAGCAGAGGGGGGCCACAGTGGCAGGAACCCCCTGACCCCCACTACAAGTGCCCATCCAGACCCTGCTCCCCAGACTCCCCCAACCCTCGCCTCCATTGCACACTCACCAAAGGCTCTCCTGGAGCACCTCCAACAGCTGCCCTAGCCACCATCCGCACACTTGAAGCCTCTCCCCCACCTTCCCCCAGAATCTGGGCGGGGCTTGGGGTCTTACCTGGGTCCCCCAGGGCTTTGTGGAAGATGGTGAAGGCCCAAGGGAGAAGGAAGTGACAGAGTGCTGGGAGACTGAGCAGGCCTGGCATGATGGGAGTCAGCCCAGCGTGTCTGCAGAGTGCAAAGAGCAGGCATTTCTTGGGACTAAGGGAAGGGGAGAAGGGAGCGGGCTTGGAGATGAACTCCCATCCATTGGGGATCCCTTGGTGTGTGTGTGGGGAATATCCAGCTGGAAAGCAAGTGGGCAGAGAAGGCGCCTGGACTGGGCAAAAGGAAGGTGATGGGGAAAGGGCAGTAGCAAACCCCTTTCCCCAGGCCTGGGGGCTGGCTCTCTTCTGCACACCCCAAGGTCCAGCCCCCCTCCTGGCACCATCCTCCAGCGGAGCCAGAGGACACAGGTTCCTGTCACTCTCCTGCTTAAAGCATTGGCTCCCTTTGCCTTGAGGATAAAGTCCAGTCTCTGGACCAGCTTCCAAGGCCCTCTGGGATCCTGCCTCTCCCAGAGCCTTCCACGTCACCTCCCATCCGCTGTGCCTCCGCACTGGGGTCCAGACACTGGGCTCCAGACACGTTGGACTGGCTCCCAAAGAAGCCGGATTCACTCTGCCAGCATCACTGTGAGCCTCACCTCCTCTGGGAAATCTTTCCTCTTCCCTGGTTGGCCAGACTGTAGTGCACCGCACCTGCTCTTCTGCTTCCCCTATTGCACTGTCCTGGGCATTCCTCTTTGGAAGTGCTTTTATTAGCAGCTGAACTAACTGTGAATTTGGAAGTAATACCTGTGCGCATATAGACTTTATCAGTGAGGTTTCTGGTGATTATACAGTTATAGAAACTAATTCCAAACACAATTGTCTACTTCAGCAGTGGAGTTCCCTTTTCTTTTTCTTTTTTAAAATTTTATTTTATGAAGTAGGCTCCATACCCACTGTGGGGCTCAAACTCATGACCCTGAAATCAAGAGTCGCAGGCTCTAGGGACTGAGCCAGCCAGGCACTCCAATTTTTCACTTCTTTATTGTATCTGTTCTTTATCAACTTGGCCATTTTTTTTAAAAGATTTTATTTATTTATTCGAGAGAGAGAGAGAGAGAGAGAGAGAGAGAGAGAGGCAGAGACACAGGCAGAGGGAGAAGCAGGCTCCATGCAAGGAGCCTGATGTGGGACTCGATCCCGATCCCGGGGGCTCCAGGATCACACCCTGAGCTGCAGGCGACACTAAACCGATGCGCCACCAGGGTTGCCCCAACTTGGCCATTTTTTAAAAATTGGACTGAGGACCCTTTCACCTAGCTTTACTCATTTTCTAATCCTGATTCCTCCAAGTCCTAATTGCATGGCTTTGAGTGAGTTATTTACTTCTCTCTGCCTCAATGTCCTCATCAGTAAACATGAAAATAATAATTCCCACCTATTTCACCAAAGGAACATGTGTAAAATGCTTAAAATTGTGTCTGGTATGTAGTAGGTGCCATGCATGTGTTAGCTATTATCTGCAGCACCCGGCAGAGTTTCTGGCACAATAATAAGTGCTAAATAAATGTGTGTGCATGTTAATGAATGAGCCCACAGTAAGGATTCTGGGAAGGAGAGCTGGGACTGGGGGGAAGAAAATACTGTAGCGGGGAGTCAGGCGGAAGAACCTTGGGGCTGAGCCCATCCTCCTGCAAATGAAGGCCACACCCCACGAGGTGGAAGAAATGGGGGCTGTGGTCACAGAGGGCTGGGGGAAGAGGCTGGTGAGCCACACCCAGCACTTCCCTTGTGTACCTTCTATTTACTCCTCTCAGCAGTGGCCTAAAGTGGGAAGGATTAGGAATCCCCTTTCACGCCTGCTCAAACAAAGGTGCACAAATTATAGGAGACTTGACTGAGGTCACACAATAAAAGGAGGGTTTCCTGGGATTTGAACCAGATTTAAACGCAGGCTCAAGCTCTTAACCAGTGGTCTGTATTTCTGTATTTCCAAGCAACCCTCACATACCCTCTTTGTAGCCTCTGCAGAGAATGAGAGCTCCCACAGCCCCAGTGCCTACCTGTTAGAAGCCGATCTCTTCACAGAGCTGGGAGCCACAGGGACTGGCAGCTTTGTGGCCTGCTTCAGGAAGAGATTCTAGTGAAGGAGTTGTCTGGCCCCTGGCAGGTCCAAGCACCTTAGAGCTGTGGCACTTGGGCACCTGATCAACGGAGTGGCTCCCTTTGACCTTTGAGGAATGGCTTCTGCCCTGAGCTTGCAGAAGCAGCCAAAGTGCCAAGAACTTTTCCACCTGTCACTGCACTAAACGAGGCTGAGTGACCAGTGTCCAGCCTGTGACCCGGCACTATATCTGCACTGCTCACCATCCTGGGCCTGGGGAAGGTGTGGGGCTTGGGACCAGGGGTGGGGACCCCCAAAAGGGATAGAGTAAAGGAGGCATCCAAGAAGGTTTACCTGGAGGACTGTGGAGGATGGGGTGCCTTGTTTCTTCTAGATGCTCTTGGCCCGGAGAAAGAGCAGACTGGCTGGCAGGGATGAAGACGTTGGGCCGCTGTGTGTGAGGATCAAGTGCAGATGAGCTCACAGACCCATGGTCAAGCTCCCTCTGTCTCCGATTTTCCACATGGGCCTCATCCAAGCAGCACCCCCTCCTCTTGCCCCACAAAGTCCTCACCTCTGTCCTCTGGAGCCTGGGTGCGCATTGCCTATGGAAAGAGACTCTCAAGGTGGGAGCCAGACTTCCAGGACCTCTAGCTGCTTGAAGAAACTGGCCCCTTCTGTCCAGCCCCCTGTCTGTCCTTTCCTTCTCTGACCCCACCCCATCGGAAGCACAATTTCCCATTGTCTCTGTCTTTCCCTCTATTGTTGAATAACAGGGGCCCTTTCTTTATCCTGGCAACGAATGGCAACGAAATGTCAACAGCTGGGGATGTGGGATGCAGGACCGGCTGGCACACACCACCGGAAAACGACCCGGGTAGGGGTAAGCTCAGAACAAGACAGATATCCCCAGGGAAAGAGAATGAGGGTGGGGATGGTGGTTGGTGAGAAGGTGGAAATGGGGCCCCTCCCATACTCCAAGCTTCAAGCCTCTGAAGAGCTGTGTGGTGTGAGGCCAGGGATGGCTGGGCTCCATGGGGGGCCAGGGTCAATGTTTGGAATTGCAGTGGGAGAGATGGCAGGCGACAGCAAAGAGGGGTTTCTGTGCCTGGGAGGAAAATGGGAATTTCTGAGAAGGACTTTGGAAAGGTCTTCAGATAGAGGTCAGCTTATTCATCCTGCCTCCTGTAGTGTAAATTCTCCAGAGAAAGGAGGTCCTTAACCTCACGGGGTGGGGCTACACCCCTCCACTGTCTCCCCTGGAGTGTAAGCTCCTGCCCAAGTTCATACTCATTGTCCAAACCTTTCTGTTGGGGTACAATTTACAACCAACAAGGAGCACAGATCTTCAGTGAACAGCTCAATAATTACATGTATACATACCATGGAGCTCACCCCCAGATCATATGGAACATTTCTAAAGATTTTTTATTTGAGACAGAGAGAGAGGGGAGAGGGTGGAGTGGAGAGGGGCAGAGGGAGAGGATATTCAAGCAGACTGCTGAGCAGGGAGCCTGACAAGGGCTCGATCCATAACCCACAGGATCGGAACCTGAGCCAAAACCAAGAGTCTGATGCTTCACCAACTGTGCCACCAGGGGCCCTTCATATGGAAGATTTCAACACCCAGAATGAGACTTTTTTTGTTTGTTGTCAGTGCAGAGGGTGGACTCCCTCTGGAAATAACCATTTAGAAACAGTTCCAGCTTCCAATGGTCTCTTAACCTTTTTTTTCTCTCTGCCCAGCAACCCCATATCCATAGCTTTGCATCATTAGGATCATGGACTTTTGGAACCACAGGGGACCTTGGGACACTTATCTTCTTCAGGCGCCTGATGAAAAGGACAAGCCGGTGGGACTTGCCCAAGCCTACACACAAGGCAGCCCTGGAGTCAAGTCTGGAACTTGCTGCTGTTCCCGTTAATCTCCTGGATGCTGGATGCTCCAAATCAGGGAGCTGCAGGGTTTCTTGCTGGGGCCACATCTCTTAACAGGGAGCCCAGCCCACCTGCACTCCCTAGGGGTTTGTTGGATGATTCCTCCTCCTCCATTACTCTTCCAGAGCCCTTCCCTCCTCCTCCCAGAGGAAAAAAGACAAACAGCCCCTGTCTTAGGGCCAGGACACCCTGATCCAGTGCCTCTGATTGGCCTCCACCCAACTCAGACAAACAGCTTCCCGCAGAGAGGGGGGCATACAGGCTCTGCGGCCACCCCAGGCTCACTCCCACCCTTCTCTCTCCCCAGATCGCTTCTGAGCTATGGTTTGGAAGTCTCAAGTATGTGCATCCATAAAAGGCTGAGTTTGGCAGGAACTGTTTGATAGAGGCAGAAAGAACCCTTTGAGGATGGAGTGGGGAAGGAAGGGACCAGGACCAGGAATAAATGTGTGGTGAACAGCCAGAGCTCACTCAATTTGCTCAAGGGCACTTGCATCCCCAGGCCCCCACAAGCCTCAGCAGACCAGGAGGCTGCTGGGCTTGCTGTTCTGAGTGGAGGTCTTTGCCACTGTTGCTACTAGCTGGGCGGGTGATAAGAATGATCCAGTACCAGCATGGAGTCCTGACTTCCTCCCTCTAACTCCTCTTCCCAGACTGGCTTCAGCCCCCAGGCAGGGTCAGCTGACCAACCTTCTTGATCCCTGTTGATGGCAAGCTGGTCCCAGTTTACTATTGGGATTGTTGCATGAGGGATGGGATGGAGAGAGTTGGCAAGATGGCACTTCAGGGGGGTTGCAGGGAAAGACTGGGGAGAACCTCTCCTTCCAGTGAAGTTCACACACAGATGCCACAGCCACCTCCCTGCCTCCCAGAAGCAGAGGTCCCTCATCTTCTCCTCCTCCCTGTGAGCCCCAGGCCATACTTCTTTCTGGCCCAGGTTGAGGCATCCTGTGGAGCTGGATCCCTGTGTCACTGCAGGAGGATGTGGGGGTGAGGCTGGGGAAGTCAGCCTTCAGTAAAAGGCACAATTTCCATTCAGGATTGCTCCCTCTCACTCCCTGTGTTTCTGTCTCTGTGCAGGACATGAGGACTCACCTCAGATGCCTCATGGATCCTTGGCAGGAGACTGTGCCTCATCTCAGGGGGCCCTGCCCTGCCCTGCCTGGAAGTCCTGGACAGAGCTGGGTCTCCTGGCCTTCACTCCAGCCCCTTTACTTGGGGTTCCTGAGAAGTGAGCATCAGGGGCGTCAGAGGATTGGAACGGGGTGTCACCCTGTCCTTATCTGAAGCTAGCTAACATTCAGGTTCATCAACCATCTCCATTGTGAGGGCATTGTGGGGGGCAGAGTGTAGGGGAGTGCTTCTTCTTCTGGGGCAATATTCTCACAGTACCAAGGGCTGTCAGAGGAAAGGCGACAAGGCATTAGAAGGCATGGTGGTCTCTGGTCTTTCCCTAGGGAAAATAATGAACAATAATTATAAAATAATAGAGCAATAATGAACTCATCATTCTGCTCTATTTGACTGCTCCCCTGGATTCCGCTCCCAGCCACAGGGGTACGCACCAGCTAGATAGAGGCCTGCCCTGTGTTTGCAGGACAGGACTCCACCGTCCAGACCTTTACAGATGCTGGGCATGATAGTGGTTGTGTTAGAGCAGGGCTTTGGGTTCCAGCCATGGCTCCACCATGGATGGTGTCACCTGCGGCCAGGTCTCTTCACTGGTCTGGTTTGCTCACCTGCACAACAGGCATGCAATTTCACTTAAAATATGTTCTGAAGAACCTCAGCATGCAGAGCACCATGAAGGACAGAAATTTCCAGTCTAGTGGGATAACACCTATTCTGTCTCAGAGGTAGATGAAGGTAAGGTAAAATCATAGGAAGTGCAGAGAACATGGAACAGAATAGAGAACCCAGGAATGCACCCTCAACTCTATGGTCAACTAATCTTCAACAAAGCAGAAGAGAATATCCAATGGAAAAAAAGACAGTCTCTTCAACAAATGGTGTTGGGAAATTTGGACAGCCACATGCAGAAGAATGAAACTGGACAATTTTCTCACACCATACACAAAAACAGACTCAAAATGGATGAAAGGCCTAAATATGAGACAAGAATCCATCAAAATCCTAGAGGAGAACACAGGCAGGAAACTCTGTGACCTCAGCCGCAGCCACCTCTGTGACCTTGGCCACAGCAACTTCTTGCTAGACACATCTCCAAAAACGAATGGAACAAAGGCAAAAATGAACTATTGGGACTTCATCAAGCTAAAAAGCTTCTTCCCAGTAAAGGAAACAATCCACAAAATTAAGAGACAACCTACAGAATCAGAGAAGATATTTGCAAATGACGTATCAGATAAAGGGCTAATATCCAAGATCTATAAAGAACTTATCAAACTCAACACCCAAGATACAAACAATCCAGTCACGAAATGCGCAGACGACATGAACAGACATTTTTCCAAAGAAGACCTACACGTGGCCAACAGACATAATAAAATGCTCAGCATCACTCAGCCTCAAGGAAATGCAAATCAAAACACAATGAGATACCACCTCCTACCTGTCAGAATGGCTAAAGTTATAAGTCAGGAAATGACAGATGTTGGGGAGGATGCAGAGAAAGGGAAACCCTGTACACTGTTGGTGGGAATGCAAGCTGGTGCAGCCACTCTGGAAAACAGTACGGATGTTCCTCAAAAAGTTGAAAATAGAGTTACTCTATGACTCAGCAATTGCACTACTGGGTATTTACCCCAAAGATACAAATGTAGTGATTCAAATGGGGCACCTGCAGCCCGATGTTTATTTTATTTTTTATTTTTTTAAAGATTTTATTTATTTATTCATGAGAGACACAGTGAGAGAGGCACAGACACAGGCAGAAGGAGAAGCAGGCTCCATGCAGGGAGTGCGACATTGGACTCGATCCCAGGTCTCCAGGATCAGGCCCTGGGCTGAAGGCAGCGCTAAACCACCGAGCCACCCGGGCTGCCCCATATGTAGAATTTAAGAAGCAAAACAAAGGATCATAGGGGAAAAGAGGAAAAAATAAAACAAGATGAAATCAGAGAGGGAGACAAACAGTAAGAGACTCTTAATCATAAGAAACAAACAGGGTTGCAGGAGGGGAGGTGTTGGGGGTTGAGATCACTACAGGATGGGCATGAAGGCGGGCACATGACGTCATGAGCCCTGGGATATAAGACTGATGCATCACTGACCTCTACCTCTGAAACTAGTAATATACTATATGTTAATTAATTGAATTTAAATTTATTTTATTTTATTTTTAAATTTTTATTTATTTATGATAGGCACACAGTGAAAGAGAGAGGCAGAGACATAGGCATAGGGAGAAGCAGGACCCATGTACCAGGAGCCCGACATGGGATTCGATCCTGGGTCTCCAGGATCGCGCCCTGGGCCAAAGGCAGGTGCTAAACCGCTGTGCCACCCAGGTATCCCTTGAATTTAAATTTAAAAAAATTTTAAAGAATGTACAGAGAACAGTAAATGACAGACATCTAGAAGCTATTTTCATGGTGACAAAGATTTAATAATTGTATTTCATTTGCTAATGGTCATGTCACCTATCAATGTGTTTGTTTACAGTCTGCTGCTATGTTCAAGTGCACCATTTAAACTGTATTTTAAAAATAAATAAATAAACTGTATTTTTGTTCAAGTAGTCCTGCAAGTACCTTGACACCCCAACTTCCATTTTTTCAGCCCTTCTTGTCATGCTGGGGCCCAGATTCTCTCACACCCCAGCTTGTGTTCTCCTCCTAACCATGTACAGACCCCCACTCCCAGTCTCACGTGGGTCACGGTGAAGCCCAGAAGTAAGAGGATTTGTATGGGGCACCTGGGTGGCTCAGTGGCTGAGCATCTGCCTTTGGCTCAGGTCGTATCCTGGGGTCCTGGGATCGAGTCCCATATCTGGCTCCCTGCAGGGAGCTTGCTTCTCCCTCTGCCTGTCTCTGCCTTTCTCTGGGTGGCTCATGAATAAATAAATAATATCTTTTAAAAAAGATTCGTGGAATGCCTGGGTGGCTCAGTGGTTAAGTGCCTGCCTTTGGCCCAGGGTGTGATCCTGGGGTCCCAGGATCGAGTCTTGCATCGGGCTCCCTGCATGGAGCCTGCTTCTCTCTCTGCCTATGTCTCTGCCTCTCTCTCTCTGTATCTCTCATGAATAAATAAAGAAAATCTTTTAAAAACGATTTGTACAGGGGATCCCTGGGTGGCGCAGCGGTTTGGCGCCTGCCTTTGGCCCAGGGCGCGATCCTGGAGACCCGGGATCGAAACCCACATCAGGCTCCCGGTGCATGGAGCCTGCTTCTCCCTCTGCCTATGTCTCTGCCTCTCTCTCTCTCTCTCTCTGTGACTATCATAAATAAATAAAAAATTAAAAAAAAGTGATTAAAAGATTTGTACATATGCAACCATTCTCAGACCAGAATTTGAGTAATTTAAAAAGTAAGCTGCCTGCCTAGAGCTCTGTATTGTTTCACAGGGAGATGATATACAAACTATCACAGTGTCATTCCCATCTTATGGACAAAAAACACATTCAAAACAAAAAAAGCAAAAAACTAGTGTCCAGAGAAGGTTAGTAAGTTGTTCAAGGTCATCTAGCTACTAAGTAACCCAGGTAGCTATCTCCAAAGCTGGAGGACATCTTCCCTTCAGTGAAAGAATAATTTCTCCAAACTTGGAAAAGGTAAAGTGACAGTTGCTTGGTTTTTGGTATCATTCTAAAGCACTAAGACCTGGCTTGGCAGTCACTGAAGTCTCCTAAGGAATGTATTTGATAAATAATCCACAACCAAAGAAGGTACAGACATGTACAGGTCTGTACTATGAGTGGTTAACTCACAGAAGTTGATGAAATAATAGGGTTTTATTGCCCAATACAGAAGTTAACCACAAAGGTGTTTATTTTTAAAAAGGTTTTATTTATTTATTCATGAGAGACACAGAGAGAGGCAGAGACATAGACTGAGGGAAGGGAAGCAGGCTCCATGCAAGGAGCCCAATGTGGGACACGATCCCGGGACTCCCGGGACTCTGGGATCATTCCCTGAGCTGAAGGCAGATGCTCAACCACTGAGCCACACAGGCGTCCCCACAAAGGTGTTTTGGTTCTATTGTGTTAGAAAGTTGGCCAGTCATATATAAATTAGCAATTTTATTTCAACATTCCTTTTTTTTTCCATATTCACTCATTAATGAATTGAATAAATCGTCAATGTGAATTAGCAAATAACTTTCAGAATTGCATTTTTTCACTTCTCTACTTTCTACATTGAAGGCAACCCACTGGCACTCTGTGCTTCCCTGGACTAGCAGACCCACTGGTGGGACCAGCGCAGGACTTCCTCGGGATACCAGACCTCCTGGAGTGTAGGACACTTTGTGTCTCCAGTTTGGACCAGCAATGGGCGCCATTCTTAGCCAGGGTCCTTCCAGTGCCTTGTCATAGTTAAGTATACCCTCACTGGCTGTGTTCCTGGGGACCATCAGTGGTGCAGTGACTCAATTTCATTCACAACACTGGAGATTTTACATAGCGCCCATTGCTTCCTCCAGGAAACTCCTTAACAAAAGCAAGAAAGGATTTCACATCTTTCTCACTTGACATCTACTAGGCATCCAGAAGATGTTTACTGAATAAATCAATAAAATTGAGTGCTCTGGGATGCCTGGGTGTCTCAATGTTTGAGCATCTGCCTTTGGCTCAGCACATGGGTCCTGGGATCAAGTCCCGCATCGGGCTCCCCTTGGGGGGTCTGCTTCTCCCTCTGCCTGTATCTCTGCCTGTATCTCTGCATCTCATGAATAAATAAATTAAATCTAAAAAAAAAAAATGTGGGCAGCCCGGGTGGCTCAGCAGTTTAGTGCCGCCTTTGGCCCAGGGCGTGATCCTGGAGACCCAGGATTGATCCCGCATTGGGCTTCCTGCATGGAACCTGCTTCTCCCTCTACCTGTGTCTCTGCCTCTCTATCTTTCTGTCTCTCAGGAATGAATAAATAAAATCTTAAAAAAAAATAATTCCACGTTTAAAGAACTGAGCCACCCAGGCACCTCATGTTCTTTTTAAATCTAATTGAGATCCTAATGTACAAGCTGTTCCCTACTTTGCTCTTTTCACCTAATAACATGCAGTGAGCGTCTACCCAGGAGCACTGACATCAAGCTCCCTCACTCTCTTCTGCACCTGCATAGCATTCCAGTGGCTGGCTGTAGCACACCTTAACCAGATGTCTGTTGGTGTATATTCAGGGTGCCAGAGGTTGGGATAATTAGTTAGACCTCTCAGGAAGGAAAAAAAAAAAAAAAAAGAAAGAAAAACAAAACAAACAAACAAAAAAAAAACCGCTCCATTAGCCTTCCCATAAACTAAATAAATTCCAGGAATCTTAGAGATGTAAATATAAAAATGAAGCCGAAACAAATCACAGAATAATATTTTTTCATTTCAAAGTTAACTTTTATTGCTTTTTATAAACCTAATTACAAAATGATATACTTAATTGTAGACCATGTAACAAACATGAAAAAGTGAAAATCTCCCTCAGTCTCACCACACAGAATACATTTTAACATTTTGTTGTCTGTCCTTCCCAACTTTGAAGAACCATGCGACTGGCGCGGAGCTTTGAGCAGGGACTGCCCGGTGACGTGCGATGCGCCCGAGCGCCAGCAGGGGCAGTGGGGAGCAGGCCCCGCGGGGAGGCGGCCGTGCGTGGGGGCCCCCGTGCTGCCCAGAGCGGCCGGCGCCCTGTGGGGGGACCCCGCGCGTGCCTCGGGGGCTCGGCTGACTTCTAGCTCGGAAAGCGCGGAGTCCTGACCCCCTGAAGCCTGTCTCTGGGATTCCGGAGAGGCAAGGTGCGTGGAGACAGCGCGAGGTCCTGGCGGTCCCTTCCTGCGCGCTCCTCGGGGTCCACTCGCGTCGGTGCAAAGACTGTCCCATGCGATCCCACTGCGGTGTCAGCAAGCACTGCCCTTTGAGAACAGAAAAGCAGCCTCCCAAGTGGATGCATCTGCTGCCCTCGAAGACTGTCCTCCTCCAGGGTGACTCTAGAGGTCTGCCCACCCTCCGACCCGCTGTCACCCGCCCCCCCTTCACAAGGGACACTGAGACCCGACCCCAGGGGAAAGGAGGAGGGCCGTGAGTGCAGGTGGCAGCGGAGCCTCAGGAACATGCATGGGTGAGGGGCCATCCCAGCTGCATGCTAATAGGGACAATGACACACGACAGACAGGACATCTCGGTGACATGGAATAGGAGGATGTTTGTCAAGATAAGGTTTTGAACTGCAAACCACCTGGGCTGAAGGCGGTGCTAAACCACTGAGCTACCCAGGCTGCCCAAACCATTGCTTTTAAAGCACTGTATACAAAGGGTGGTTATATTTAAAAAAAAAAAAAAAAAGGTGGTTATACTTTTATTGTCGTGAACTCAGTCAGTGAAGCAGAAAAACGAAATAGGACCTAAGTTGGAGGATTGGGAAATAAGAGTCAGCCTCAGAAACAGCATGTGAGGGCAGCCCTGGTGGCGCAGTGGTTTAGTGCTGCCTGCAACCTGGGAGACCCGGGGTTGAGTCCCACGTCGGGCTTCCTGCATGGAGCCTGCTTCTCCCTCTGCCTCTCTCTCTCTCTCTCTGTGTGTGTCTCTCATGAATAAATACATAAAATCTTAAAAAGAAAAAAAAGAAACAGCATGTGAGAGCAGGGGAAGAAAAGTAAATAGTGTCTGTCCTATGAACAGTGCCAGTGCCGGTGACACAGGCTTTTAAAAACCCAGGTTGGGCACCTGGGTGGCTCAGTCCGTGAAATCAGGTCAGGTCATGATCTCTGGGTCCTGGGATGGAGCCCCACATTGGGCTCCCTGCTCAGTGGGGAACTTGCTTCTTCCTCTGCCTCTGCCCCGCCCCATTCATCTCTAATAAATAAATAAATTAATTAAATCTTTAACAAAAAATAAAGTATTTCAGTCGTTTTTTTTAAATTTTTATTTATTTATGTTAGTCAACAGAGAGAGAGAGAGGCAGAGACACAGGCAGAAGGAGAAGCAGGCTCCATGCACCGGAAGCCCGACGTGGGATTCGATCCCGGGTCTCCAGGATCGCGCCCTGGGCCAAAGGCAGGCGCCAAACCGCTGCGCCACCCAGGGATCCCCTTCAGTTGTTTTTAGGATATTCACAAATAACCACCATCATTATCTAATTCTGGAACAATTCATCAATGCAAAAAGAAGCCCTGTACCCGCATCAGTCACCCACCTCTGCATTGCCTTCTCCCAGAATGACCTGTGTCTATGCATTTGCCTATTGTGGACCTGCCATGAAAGTGGAACTATGTGGCCTTTGTCTCTGGTTTCTTAAACTTGACATGCTTCTAAGTTTTCTCCATGTTGTGGTGTGTACCAGGACTTCATTCCTTTTGATGACCAAGTAATGTTCCATTATGTGGGTCTGAGATGTTTCCTTTATCTATCCATCAGTTGATAGACTTTCTGATTGTTTCCACTTTCTTTAGTATTACAAATAATGCTTCTATTAACATTCATGTACAAGTTTTTGTGTAGACCTATGTTTTCCCTTCTCTTTGGGTGCATATCCAGGAGTGGGATTGCTGTGTCCTATAGTAATTTTATGTTTAACTTTCTCAGAAACTTTCAAACTGTTTTCCAAGGCAGCTGCCCCATTTTACATTCCCACTGGCAATACATGACGGTTCCAATTTTTCCACATCCTCTCCAAATTTTGTTATTACCTTAAAAAAATTAGTTATCTTAGTAGGTGTGAAATGCTATCCCTCTGTGGTTTAAACTAGCATTTCCCTGGTGGTGAATAAGGTTGGGCATCTTTTCATGAGGTTATTTGCCATTTGTAGATCTTCTTTGGAGAAATGTGCTCTCAAATCCTCTCTCCATTTTAAAGTTCTGTTATCTTTTTACTGTTGAGTTGTAAGACTTCTTTATATATTCTGAATTTTAGAACCTTATCAGATATATGATTTGCAAGTATTTTCTCCCATCCTATGACTGTCTTTGGATTTCCTGATAGTGTTCTTTGGAGCACAAAAGTTTTAATTTTAAGAGCTTTAGAGGTTTAGCTTCTACATTTAGTAGTTCTTTGATCCATTTGGAGTTAGTTTTTGCATATGCTATAAGGGAGGGTTCCAAGGTTTTCTTTTTTTTTTTTTTTCCTGGCATCTGGCTATGTAGTTGTCTCAGCGCGATTTGTTGAAAAGACTGTCCCCCCCCCCACTGAATTATCCTGGCATTCTTGATGCAAATTAATTACCCATATGTATAGGTTTATTTCTGGACTCTGAATTCTACCCCATTGATCTATATATGTATCCTATGCCAAAACCACACTCTTGGTTACTTGTAGCTTTGTATAATTTTTTTTAAGATTTTATTTATTTATTCACGAGAGACACACACACACACAGAGAGAGAGAGAGAGAGAGAGAGAGAGAGGCAGAGGCATAGGCAGAGGGAGAAGCAGGCACCATGCAGAAAGCCCGATGTGGGACTTGATCCCGGATCTCCAGGATCACACCTTGGGCTGCAGGCGGCACTAAACCACTGTGCCACCGGGGCTGGCCAAGAAGTCCTTTAATAAATGCTTCTCGAATTAGAGAATCAGGCAGAACAAGGAGCTCATGACTCTAGGCCAGACCAGGAAGCTTGAGTCAGAGAATTGTGGCTACTAGGTTTGTGGGTGGCCTGCAAAGAGTGCCAAACAGAAACTGTGAACTGGAAGGGGCCCCCGAGGTTGCCTCATTCTGGAGCTTTCAAACCTCTTCTATGACCACAATATGATACATGACATTAGATAGGCAGAGGGGACAGAAAAGGTGGAGGGGGACATGGTGGAAATGGGCCCAGTCTGTGGAATTCCCTCAGCAGCCTGAAACACCACGATAAGGCCAAGTTTGTAAAAATGATTGAACAAGTCCAGTATTCTGATTTTACAGACCAGGGAAAGGGTACTCTGGAGAAGTGACTTGTTTAAGGTCTCACAATTAGTGGTGGAGTGGGAAAAGGACTCAGATGTGACTCCCACTCACAGAGTGTTCCCAGACTGAACCAGACCCTGAGGAGTACCTTCCAAGCATCCACCATCCCTGATGCATGAAGAATTCCACTAAGCAAGCTCTCCATGGTTTAAAGCAGCGTCCCCATGCAGTGTATTTTAAAAGTAAAGTTAGGGGCATTGGGTGGTTGAGTCGGTTAAGCCTCAGATTCTTGATTTTGATTTGGTCATGATTGCAGTGTCTTCAGATGGAGCCCCAGGTCGGCACCACTGGGCATGGAGCCTGCTTGGGATTCTTTCTCTCCCTCTCCTCCTCCCCTCTCTCTAAATATAAATAGGGGCTCCTGGGTGGCTCAGTCGGTAGTGTCTGCTTTACCCTCAGGTCATGATCCCCACGTGGCTAGCTCTCCGTTGGGGGGGGGGGGAGTCTGCTTCTGCCTCACCCTCTGCCTGCCGCTCAGCCTGCTTGTGCTCTCTGGTGAGTGAGTGAATTTTACAGGAAAATTAGATGTGACAAACAGTAATGTGGCAAAGTTTTCCCGGAAAATGCCACTTTTCCATTTCGCAGTTCCAGGAGTATGCGCTTCCGTTACCGGAAATCCTGAGATAGGGAGCTGGTGTGTCTGTGGGGGGTGTTCAGGTGTTAGTTCTTCGGTGGTGCGCGAGGCTGAGGTACAGTTTGTGTGCATGCGGCATGTGCAACTCCTCAGCGGAGCCTCACACCAGGCAAGTGCCAGGTCCTCAGCCGGCCCCCAACGGGCCGGGATCCGCCCTAGCTAGCTCCAGCCCCCAACCCCCGCCTGCAGCCCCACGCAGCGTCTCCGTGGACCCCACCAAAGCAGGTCCGCCCGAGTGAGGGCGCGCGTCTTCCGCATCTTCGCGGCACCAGTTCCAACCGGGCAGCTGCCCCCACAGGGTGATGAACCTACTGCAACCGCCGAACGACCGTCCCCGGGCTGAGTATCCATCCCCGCAAACTACCCCCGAGGGGCCGCTTCTTCGCCGCCCGTCGACCCGCCCAGGCAGCCTTGCGCGCTGCCTGGAGCTTCCTTCCCCAGCTCTGGGACCAGGACTAGCTCAGCGTTGCAGCCAATGCTGTGCTCGGCGTCCCGAGGGCTGGCCAAGACGATTCCCTCGCATCCCGGGGGCTGCAAGCTAACCGGAAATAGAACTGCCCCGAACCCCAGGAAACTGGCGTTCGCGGGCGAGCTTCCGCCACATCCGCGGAGGGCAGAGCGCCTCCCCCACGCCTGGACTTCCGGGCCCACGTGCGCCTCTATGATGTCCGCAGCCTAGAGGGACCGACCGGCACTTCCGGGAAGATGGCGGCGCATAGAACGGGCGACGCACGTGTTCGCGCGGAGAGGGCCCCGCGGTGACGGTAAATGGCTACTGCGCCCCGAACGGAGTCAGTCGGAGCCTGGGCTCAGGAGTGAAGGTGGGGCAGGACAGTGTCCTTGGCCGTTGGAACTACGGCATGAGGGAGGCCAGGGTCGGGGTAGCGGCCCTTTGGAAGCGCTGTCAGATGGGTGGTCCTGGGACCCTTTTCCAGAAAACTCAGAGAGTTGATCAGAGAGGGGACGGTTCCAGAGAACGCGCTCGCAGCCTTCCCGGGCCCGCGGGGCACAGCGTGGGGCCTGGTTGCTTCTGTGCAATTACCATGGGCAGTCAGCTGAAGCCGCCGGGATCTGGGTGGTACCGCTGAGCGCATTCCACTCCTGCATTAAGTGCACGGGGTTGCGGAGTAAAGCCCGACCCTGATGCGGGGGCGTGTAGTTCCGAATGGCTGTCGTGGTAAACCTCAAGGCGGGCAGCGCGAAGAGCTGTGAGAGACCAGTTCTGGGATGCCTGCGATCCTGGATCTGCAACTTGCCAGCTCTTTGGGCAAATAATAAACTTATCTGTGATTTCTTCTGTTTGCAAGTGTCGGTAATAATATTTCCTAAGGGGACTGTTGGGAGGATGAAATCAGACGATCTGTGTAAAGAGGTTAGCAGGCTGGCATTGAGTAAAATGACTTTTAGACACTTGTTATTACGAAGATCTGGGGGCTGATGGATGAGAGATAACTTCCGGGAGGAGGCCGAGTTTTGAGGTGCCCTTAAAAGACCCCAGTGTTCGAATTTTACATTTCTTAAAATTCAAGAAGTAAGATAGAGCCGTTTCTTCGCTTGGCTTTTTTGTTGGGATTCTCAAGGTACCTGGTTTTCGGGTGATCGTTCTTCATAGTAGAAATGTGAACAGAAATGTAAGTCATCCTGAATTTGCCTGCTCTAAATACCAAGCCAGAATGGGCAGCATTCTTAAGCCTATACATATATTTAGGAGACGTGACTTCATGTGATGTGGCTGATTAATATCATGTTCACTGGGCCTTCTTAAACACAAATGCAAGTTTTACCCTAAAGAATTGTCACATTGGGAGGCTTAGGGTTACTCCACTAGTGCCATTAATCCTTAAAAGTGATCTGCAATCCCTGTGATGAGTTACGTTAATACAAGTTAACTTTAGTGAGTTAAGTCAGCAGTGGTGGTCCTAGTTTTGTGTGTCTCGTGTGATAAGCTGGATAATGCCATTCTGGGCTCCCAAAGGAGAAGCGCCTAGATGACTAGTAATTGTGATGGGATGGAGGCCTCGTTGGAGGTGGGCAACCTGGGCTTGTATTCCGGCTCCATCTCTTATTAGCTATGTGACGCAGGCTTTGTTTTCTTTTCTTTTTTTTTTTTTAATTTTTATTTATTTACGATAGTCACAGAGAGACAGAGAGAGAGGCAGAGACACAGGCAGATGGAGAAGCAGGCTCCATGCACCGGGAGCCTGACGTGGGATTCGATCCCGGGTCTCCAGGATCGCGCCCTGGGCCAAAGGCAGGCGCTAAACTGCTGCGCCACCCAGGGATCCCCAGGCTTTGTTTTCTTTGCTTGTAAAGTAAAGGTAATTGTTATCCACAGGACTATCAGGATTAAATAAGACAATACAACAGTATGTGTAATCAATCTGTGATGCATGAAATGATCAGTGAGATGGACAGTTTCAAAAGGGCTGTTCCAACAAGAGTGAAGAGCAGCAGTGAGGAAGAGGTGCAGAGCCCCCACACTTGAGGTGACAGCCCTGGAGCATCGTTATGAGATACGGGCTCCGCTGAGTATTCTTATAACTCAGGCTAAAAATCTCTTATCACCTTTTTTTACATGGCAGTAAATCTAGGGAGCTGTTAACCATGTCGTGGCAAAGAGCAGGGCTGTGCCGGCAGGCCATCTGGTTGACCTGGAGCAAGTCACGTTTCCTCATTTGTGAAGTGCAGATCATAATACTTTCCTGAATGCAAAGTTTAGGAACCCTTTCTGGGCTGGGAACATTAAACACTCATGTGGTGAGCTCTCCGTAAATTTGGGTGTTATTAGTAACACCAGTCTTACTTGACTTTTCAACATGCTGATGATCTCTGTGGTCAGCAGGGAGCTCTCCCAAAGACCAGGCCTCCTCCCTTTGTCTACCCCACATTCAGAAAAGAATTTTTATGAGACCAGTCAGGATGGATTGGATGGATGATTTGAGCACTTTCTCCTTTCTTTTAAAGGGATGATAATGGCCTCTTCTCTGGTGAGGGCCTGAGGATAGTGACTCTTCTCTCACCATGAGTGCCACCCCAGAGATCAAGAGTCGTGGGATGAAGTTTGCTGAGGAACAGCTGCTAAAGCATGGATGGACGCAAGGTCATCCCTGGGGGGCCCCTTCCACGTCCCCCCAACTCCCTGCCCACCTTGTGGCCAGGTGAACAGCGTCATCTGGGGCTTACCCGTATGTAGTCCATTCAGCTGGAGGAGGAAAAGCCAGTTTAAAGGGCAATTTGCAGAAGACAATTTCTAAGTTTCCAGAAAATGGTTGGGTAGAAGAAATTTGACAGTAGGTCATGAGAGCAAAGTGATCGGGGGGATGGGGGAGGGAGGAAGGGTCATGACTTCTGTCCTGAAAGAATCATGAAGGAAAAGACGGCTTGGACTCAGACAAAGGCAGGGGCACTGTATGGAGAGGTGCCAGAAAGTGGGACTGGAAGGCGTCTGCCAGGGATGGAGCACACTTGGTGTGTGGTGTGGCGAGGAGCAGCACATGGGATGCCTATGAGGGCTCGGGGCAGGCAGCAGAATAAACCCAGTCACTCACTTTCCTGCAGGCAAAGGCTTGGGCCGGAATGAGAATGGCATCACCCAGGCCCTAAGGGTGACACTGAAGCAGGACACTCATGGGGTAAGACTGGGAAGGCATGGATGGGAAACGAGGCCCCGAGGACAGGATGGGGCAGGGACAAGTCTTGAGCTCATTCTTATCTGGCAGGTGGGACATGACCCTGCCAAGGAGTTCACGGACCACTGGTGGGATGACCTTTTCAACAGGACTGCAGCCAGCTTGGTTGTGGAGGCTGGGCAGGTATGGGGTGCTCATGGGCATGTGGGGGTGAGGGGCACACCTGTGTCACTCATTCACTGACACCTCCCCACAGGATGGAGTACGGATAAAGCGTCTTTCAAAGGAAACAGGCCGTCATAATCATCCCAAGCCCAACTTGCTGTATCAGAAGTTTGTGAAGGTATTCGGGGCTGGGAGTGAGAGAGTCCCTCGTTTTTCCTTCCCTGGCCTCCCCCAGGGCCTGAACAATGGCTTCATGTGCCTTACCCATCCTTACCTGTTGGAGAACTATCTTAACATGGTCAGTCTTGTGACCAACCTTGCTGTTGCTTGCTTAGCCTGCCCAGACCCTATGTTAGAATTAGATCTTCAGGTCTCCTGGATCCCTACCTTCTGCTGAGGGCAGTGATGGGGAGTGGGTGGTGGGGCGGGAGGGGATGTCCAGTTCAAAGGACTTAGAATCCAGAAGGGACCTGAGAGATTATCTGACCCATCCTCTATTTTGCAGTTGGGGTCACAAGCAGGGAGAAGTGGCTTACAGACAGGACCAGAATCTGGTGCTTCAGACCCCTATTTCCTAGCAGAGCAATAGAAGGGAGCTAATTAATGTTCAGTGATCATCTGTTATGTGGGTCCTCTGTGTTATATAGCAAGTTTTTCTTGCTTCTCCTCTTCCTTATGGCCATAATCCTCTCCTGCCTGATTTCGTTCACAGCCTCATAGCCAGACCCCTCACCCTGTCACTGCCCACCCCAGTCAGTTCACTGACCCAGTGACTAGAATGCTGACAGATTTCACTAGGACTCTGGCTCATCCTTGACCTGGGATGACAGTCCTGATGTGTCAGACTGGCTCATAAGGCTCTGAGGCCTTGACCTGTACTCACCCCTTTCCGGACCTCTAATACTTTTAGCCAGATGGAATCAGATTCTTCTGAAAGTACCACCTCTTTTCACCTGCAAGATTTTGCACTTCCCACTCACTGCCTGCAACAGTCTGCTGCCTTTCCCCCTTTACCTGCCCATTTTGATGGTCCTCTAGAGCTCACCAAGTTCCTGAAACTTTCCCAGACCCTGAAGTTGGATTGGTTATCCTCCTCTAGCACAGGCAACACTCTGCATCTGCCTATGTTCTGCATCCTTCCTTCACCCCACACGTAGATTCCATATGGGCTGACTATCTCATTTGTGTTCCATTCTGTATCCTCAACCCATTGGTCCATAGTAGGTTCTCAGTCTGCTTAAATAAAAGCACTCCAGGGACACTTGGATGGCTCAGTGATTGAGGATCTGCCTTCGGCCCAGGGCGTGATCCCAGGATCTGGGACCGAGTCCCACATCAGACTCCCTGTGTAGAGCCTGTTTCTCTCTCTGTCTGTGTCTCTGCCTCTCTCTCGATCTGTGTCTCTCATGAATGAATGAATGAATGAATGAATGAATGAATAAGATCTTTAAAAAAAATAAAAGCACTCCACCGTAGGTGTGGGGGAGGGCGGTGAGAAGCACCATCTTAATTATCAGTAGCACAGGGAACACACCAGGTGGACCTGGTACACTCCTCCGTCCCTTGTTCCCACCCACTGGGCACCCTCCAACCCTTGCAGCTGCAGCCCACCTCCTAAGTTGGAAGTAAGCAGTGGCCCACCTCTCTGTGAGTCTGCAGGGAGCTGTCTTGGGGGCTGGCAAACTTGTGCCTATGGCTCTTAATTCCTGAGGGGGTTCTGGGAGGGAAGGGGGTTTGGCAGTGGTTTGGAATCAGCTTTATCCACCCCTGTGATCACCCCTTTAGACAGCCACACTGACTTCAGGTGGGGAGAAGCCAGACAAGGACTTGGAGAGCCACAGTGATGATGACAACCAGGAGCCCAAGCCTCCAAAGATGTGAGACCTCATTTCAGTGCTGGGGGCATATGGAAGGAGAGGCCTTTGAATATTAAGAGAAAGGGCCAAATCTCAGGCCTGACTGGGCTTCTTTGGCTGGAACTGTGTTGTACTCATTTTTGTATACCCTGCACCAAGAAAGTGCCAGGTCCTGAATGGGAACTCAGTGTTGAGGGAATGTTTTAGAGGGCAGGAGGGGTCAGGCCTTTGCAAGAACTGGTTTTGATTCCTGATCTTCCCCCAACAGCCTGACTGATGAGATGCTGCTCCAAGCCTGTGAGGGGCGCACAGCCCACAGGTAAGTAGTGGTCAGCTCCTTGGGCTTCCTTCTGCCCATCACAAGTCCAGCCCTGAGGATGGTCTGTGCCCCTTCTTGGCATTTCCTGCCCATCCCTGAGGCTCCTGAGGATAGGCAGCTCCTCCCCATCCAGAGTTGCCTGCCTCCAGAGGACTATGCCTCTTTTTGCTATACCTTGCTCTGACCTGGGCCCCTTTTGTTTCAGGGCTGCTCGTCATGGAATCACGATGAAGGCTAAGCTTGCTCGGTTGGAGGCCCAGGAACAGGCCTTCCTGGCTCGTCTTAAAAGCCAGGACCCTGGGACCCCTCAACTGCAGTCTGAGAGTAAGCCTCTCAAAAAGAAGAAAAAGAAAAGGAAGCAGAAAGAGGAGAAAGCGGTCACAGCAACCACCAGAAGTGCAGAAGAGGAGTGCCCAGAAGAGGCTGGCCAGGCCAGAAGCAGGAAGAAGAAAAGACGGCAACAAGAAGCCCAAGAAGAAGCTGGGATAGATGAGAGGGAGGGAGCAACCGTTGGTAATGTGGATGCAGAGGTGGCAGAAAGGAGCGGGCCTGCAGAGTGGGAGAGCAGAGAGCAAGCTGATGAGCCCTGCAGGAAAAGAAAGAGGAAGGGCTCGGGGATCTCAGATGGAGGGGCAGGCAGCCAGGAGGCCACAGCCAGCACAGGGACAGGGCAGGCAGAGAGGTGGTGGCAGCCGGAGGAGGGGGACTGGAACAGAGAGGAAGATGATGAAGGGGCTGCTGTGGGGGCCAGCAAAGCAGCACATAAAGCACACCAAGATGGGAAAAGCAGGAAAATCAAGAAGAAAAGCCTGCAGCCCCAGGAGAAAGAGGAGGAAGTCAGGAATGAAGGACATGAGGAGGGCAGCAGGACTAGGGAGGCAGTGAGCATAGTGCACACCAGCTCCAGCCACAGAGGTGAGAGGAGGTGGCAGGAAAGAGCTGGAGTCAGCCCTGACCAAAGACTGAGAAAGAAGAAACAGAAAAAGAAAACCTGAAGGTCAGGTCAAGGTGGGGCTCTTCGGATTCCTTTTCAGGAGCTAAAGCCTCAGACCTGAATCGACACAGGTCCCCTGCACCCTTGCAGTGAAGAGACCCTCCCAAGGAGGACGCTGAACTCTGGAACTCCAGCTGCTCAAAGTTGGGTGTGGACATGGTATTGTCTGCGGTTTCTAACCCTGACATGGAAAACTCAGGAGCCTGGCAGTGGTAGGATGCAGTGCTCTGGGGCTGTGGGGATGAGCAGGCAGACGCCCTCTGGAGGGACATCCTTGCTTAAGACAGCTGCAAACAGGGATCCCTGAGTGGCGCAGCGGTTTGGCGCTTGCCTTTGGCCCAGGGCGCGATCCTGGAGACCCGGGATCGAATCCCATATCGGGTTCCCGGTGCATGGAGCCTGCTTCTCCCTCTGCCTGTGTCTCTGCCTCTCTCTCTCTCTCTGTGACTACCATAAATAAATAAATTTTAAAAAAATTTAAAAAAAAAAAAGACAGCTGCAAACACAGCAAGTGTGAGAGAGAATCCGGCCCACAGGCTGCCAGCCCCAGCACTGTAGTACACAATTCAGCATCAGCTCGGGTTCCCAGCCTGGGAACATCCTGAATACAACAAATTAGTTTCCTCGAATGCCTCCAGAGAAATTACTTATTAACCTTCCATAGCATCTGAAAGCCTATTTTCATTGCCCCCAAATGCCACAGCCACCTTCCTTGCCTGTTTTGTTCCCTCAGAGAGGTGGCACCGAGTCTCAGTGTTGCTTTCTGACTTCTGCCACCCATTAACCATTATTGCCAAGAAAGTTCCCAGGACCCCACAGCTCTGGAGAGAGTCACTAAGTCTTTATTGGGAAGAATGCCCATTCATCTTCCCTCACTGAAGACGGTAGACACACTCAGTGTCAGGGTAAGGTGGCAAATTCAACTGGTACTTCTTTTCTAGAGCAGGTGGTACAAAACGACCTCCCAGATAGTGGTAGCGACCAGTGAATTGGGTTGCAGACTTTTTGGGTGCTGTCAGGGAGATGAGCAAGTCTGGCTGGATCCCTCCAGAGTTTCCCTTCTCCACATCCCATCCTGAAAAGAAGGTGGTATTCAGGAGAGGAAAAGGCCAGATAGGTCTCCTCCTCTTCCATACCTTGCTCTACCCTAGTTCTGAAGGAGTGGGAGGCCCTGTGTCCCCACCCAAGAACTTGCATCCTTGAAGGTCCATGTACGCACACAAGGTCACTCCTAAACTCTGCTCCCTGGCCCTTTTGGGGAATCCATAAAGCAATGTTCTGCCCCTCTAGACACACCTACCTTTAACTTAGGCCTGAGCCTTGCCTATCTCAAGACAGGGCAGGGCTGCATCCACATCCTCATCCCCACTCTCACCCCCACCTTCCTTGGACACAACACCTGAAGGAATGTCGATGCTTGCAATGGGCACAGTGAGCCCATCCAGGACACTCAGGATGGTGCGGAATGGCTCTCGAACATCACCTTTGAAGCTGAAGCCAAAGATGGCATCCACCACTAGCTCATACAGCTCATCAATCAGCATGGGCTGTGGAGCAGAAAGGAGAAAGCACGTCAGAGCCAGGTGCTGCACAGTTTCCTCAACAGGAAAGGGCTGTCCCCTGCATGCACTATTTGCAGAAGCATAAATACTTCATCTCATTCAGATGGTATTCTGGGGCCTAGACATCAGTGCAAGTTGGTCACTGATTTAGGCTGAGTCCAGAGACGCTTTCTGTTCTCAGTGCCTGCCTGCCACTGAGAAGGTATAGTGTAGGACCACCTGAGGCTGGGACTCCGGACAAACCACTTGCCTTCTCTGGACCATCTCAGTCTCTTCATCTAAAGTGTGTTAAACTTAAAAAAAAAGTTCTAGGGATCCCTGGGTGGCTCCGCGGTTTGGTGCCTGCCTTTGGCCCAGGGCGCGATCCTGGAGTCCTGGGATCGAGTCCCACGTCGGGCTCCCGGCATGGAGCCTGCTTCTCCCTCTGCCTGTGTCTCTGCCTCTCTCTCTATGTCTATCATAAATAAATAAATAAATCTTTTTTTTTTTTTTTTAAAGTTCTTTCCCATCCTTAAACCCATGTCCCTGCAGGAAGGGTTTTTAGGATGTGGCAGTCACTTCAGCCCTTGAAAAGTGGATGAGTGCAGCGCCGGTGGCTCAGGACTTTAGTGCTGCCATCAGCCCAGGGCCTGATCCTGAACACCCGGGATCGAGTCCCACGTTGGGCTCCTTGCATGGAGCCTGCTTCTCCCTCTGCCTGTGTCTCTGCCTTTCTCTGTGTCTCTCGTGAATAAATGAAAATCGTAAAAAAATAAAAAAAAAGACAGCATGTTTACTGCTTGCAGGACAAGACCTGCCTTCGAAGGGAAAGGTCCTCCTGCTAGGAGTCCACCCTCCAAGGGAAGGTAAGCAAGTGAGCTCGGCCTGAGTACTCAAGGAAGAGCAGAACATGCACCGTGTTTCTGGAAGAGGGCACTCAGCGGGCACCACCTACCTCTGGGGGCATTTCACCGAGGAAAGGGATGTCCATTTTCTGACACTGGGTCACCAATGCGGTGAAGAGTGGCTTGTTCGGCCTTTTGGGATAATAAATGGTTGGCTGGTAGCCCTGGAGGAAAGGAGGGGGTCGTTGGAGCCCGGAGCCCAGAACCCCCGCCGCCCTGGCCCCCGCCCACATACTCACAAAGAGCTTGAGGTGCCGAGCGCAGACCAGGCCGTCTCCTCCGTTATTTCCAGGTCCGCAGATGACCAGGACCGCGGGGGGGCTCCGGGACATGGACGTGGGGGGGTAGGCCTGGGGTGGGGGGTCGCAGGGGGGTTAGAAGAGCTCCGGGCCAGACTAGCGCGCTGTCCCCGCCACTTGCCGTGCCCAGGCCACTGACCTTAGCAATGGCTGTGGCGCAGCTCAGCCCAGCCAGCTCCATTAGCTGGTCCACGCTGAACTGGTACTCGTTGAACAGCTCCTCGTCCACCGCCTGGGCCTCCTCCTGGCTGCGGACACCCACCGCCTCAGTCTGCGCCCCCGGGCGCCCGGCGCGCGGCCCGGCCCAGTCCCCGCCCCGGAGCAACCCGCCGAGCCTCGCCTACCTCAGGTACTTCACCGCAGGGCTCGCCATGCCTGCCGGCTCCCCGCCGCCGCCCGAGTGTGGTCGCCGCGCCTCCCACCACGCGGACCCCGCAGGGCAGGCTCCGGCCCGGCCCGGGACCCGCCTCAGGCGCGAGCCGGCTGCCAGAAGCCCGAGCCCGAGCAGCGCTCGCAGCGCGGACATGAAGCTCGCCCGGCGCATGCGCAGCGCCGGCAACGCCCCCTGGAGGTGGGGCCGCAGGCTCGCCCCGCCCCCTCGAGCGGGCGCCGGGCCGCGCACTCCCGGGGCCCGGACGCTTTGCTGAGGGCCGCGTTGGTAACAGTAGCTCCTGGGTCGCGGGCGGCCCCTTAGGGGCCGCTGGTGGCAGGGCGGGAGGCCCGGGTCCCGGCCCTGGGACTTCCGGCGGAGTGGACACCGGCACCCCTGCCTCCAGCGCCCTGTAGCTCGCGTTCTCCTTTACGCTTTAGGCTGGGCTGCTCCCGCGACTCGGTCCTCACCGGAGGGACAGCGTGGTGGGTAGGAGGGGTTCCCATCCCAGCGGGGCGTTAGAAACGAACGGGCTCGGTGCGGCGGAGCCGGTGCCCAGGCGCTGGGTCGTTTGTGCACCCGACCCTGAGCAGGTGGAGTCCGCCGAAGGAAAGAGGTGTCGTGCCGCGGAGCAGGGCTGTGCGGCCAGCGAGCAGCAAGCAGCAAGCGAGCGCAGAAGCTGGGAATAGCTCAGCCCCGAGGCCGGCTGCACTGCTGTGTACGTGTCGTTTAGGGCCCCCGCCCCAACTGCATTGGGGGCCGACCTGCCTCCGCCCGCCAGGATAGCACGCTGCTGCATTTCCTTAACCGGACGGAATGCCCATCCTCCTTTATCCGGATTATACCTGTGGAGAGGTGCCTGGCCGGCTCAGTCAGGAGCCTGCAGCTGGTCATCTCCGGGTCATGTGTTCTAGTACTTAGAATCTTTTTTTTTTTAAGATTTTATTTATTCATTCATTCATGAGAGACACAGAGAGAGAGAGAGGCAGAGACACAGGCAGAGGGAGAAGCAGGCTCCATGCGGGGAGCCCCACGTGGGACTCGATTCCGGGTCTCCAAGGTTGCGCCCTGGGCCAAAGGCAGGCGCCAAACCGCTGAGCCACCCAGGCTGCCCAGATTACTTAGAATCTTAAAAAATGAATAAAAGTAATCTCCACACCCAAGGTGGGGCTCAAACCCATGATCTAAGAGCAAGAGTCATAGGCTCTTCTGACTGAGCTTTCCAGGCAACCCCCAAAGACTTATTTCTAAAATACAGGGTGGGCACGCCTGGGTGGCTCAGTGGTTGAGCGTCTGCCTTTGGCTCAGGGCTGATCCCAGAGTCCGGGATTGAGTCCCACATCGAGCTCTTTGCATGGGGCCTGCTTCTCCTGTCTCTGCCTCTCTCTCTGTGTCTCTCACAAATAAAAAAATAAATAATCTTTAAATAAAATACGGGGTGAAGCATGCTTTTTTTGAGATGACATTTGGATATTTACATGTACCATGTGCTAAATGAATCAGTTCATCGTATCCTTGTGGCAACCCTGTTATTCCCATTATTCCCGTTTTACAGATAAGACAACAAAGACTCAGAGATATTGAATGACATGCCCAGTGATACAGTGGTAACTGCTGGTGGTAGAGGTAGGGTCCAAGCAGCTTGATCTAGAGTCTGCACTCTAAACCATTACTGCACTGCCCCCTTCCCAAGTGCGGAAATATGTAATTAAAGTGCTGTCGCTGCTGACTTCATTCTGAAGGATGTGAGAGTAAAATAGTGACACAGATATACCCCACTGCGTGCCCCCCAGAATGCATTAGACAACCACATGAGGGCTATCCCCAGGAAAGTGGAGCCAAAGACCTACTCCATCTCATTGCTGCCTTTCACACTTCTAGAGTTTTCTTCCAGGGAAATGCCTTAAAAACAAATCTAGGAAGGGCACATGAATTGAGCCCCTGCTGAGTTCCAGATGCTTATAAAAATCGTCCTGTTGGGGATCCCTGGGTGGCACAGCGGTTTGGCGCCTGCCTTTGGCCCAGGGCGCGATCCTGGAGACCCGGGATCGAATCCCACGTCGGGCTCCTGGTGCATGGAGCCTGCTTCTCCTTCTGCCTGTGTCTCCGCCTCTCTCTCTCTCTCTCTCTGTGACTATCGTAAATAAATAAAAATTAAAAAAAAATTGTCCTGTCTATCCTATGACATATTTTCACCCTCACATTATAGATGAGGAAATTGACTAGCACAGGGAAGTCATTTCCTAAGATAATACAGCTATTAAATGGTAGAGCCAGTGACAGTTGATACGGGGTTGGCCCGACCAAGTGACAGTATTCCCATGGCAGATGCTGCTACTTGTCCGTCAAAAATCCATTCTCCTCTCTTCCTTTGGCAGCAGAATCCCTGATTTATCTGGTCACGTGGCTGCCTAGTTCAACACTACACTTTCCAGTCTCCCTTGCAGCAGCTGCACATACATGTGATTACACTCTGACCAATGAGGTCTGAGCAAAGATGACGTGCCATGTCCTGCCTTTTAGAAAACGCGTTTTCCAGCACTTCCTCTTTTTCTTCCCCTGGCTAGGAGGAAGGTGCTCTGGCGCAGCCTGGCAGCCATTTTAGGCCAGGGCATGGGAATCCCGTGTGGAGGACTGCAGAGCACCCCTCATACTTCCCCAGCTCTGAGCTCTGAGCTCCAGGAAGCCACCACATTGCCCGGGGCTGCTTTCTTTCTTTCTTTTTTTTTTTAAACATTTTATTGGGGGATCCCTGGGTGGTTCAGTGGTTTAGCGCCTGCCTTTGGCCCAGGGCGTGATCCTGGAGTCCTGGGATCAAGTCCCGTGTCAGGCCCCTGGCATCGAGCCTGCTTCTCCTTCCGCCTGTGTCTCTGCCTCTCTCTCTCTCTCTCTCTCTCTATGTCTATCATAAATAATAAATAAATATTTTTAAAAAACATTTTATTTATTTATTCATGAGAGACACAGAGAGAGAGGCAGAGACACAGGCAGAGGGAGAAGCAGGCTCCCTGCAGGGAGCCCGATGTGGGACTCCATCCTGGGTCTCCAGGATCAGACCCTGGGCCAAAGGCAGGCACTAAACCACTGAGCCACCCAGGGATCCCCTGGGGCTGCTTTCATAAGAGAAGAACAAAGTTGTCTCTGCTTACAGGCACAGTTACATTGGGCTTTGTTACAGTAGGTGAACCTGCATCCAAATCAAGACATCTTGAACCCCTGACAGGATTCCAAGGAAGGTGAGCAGTTGTGTCCCCAGCTGTTAGCTCCATGCTGGACCCACAGGTCCTCTACAGATATTTCAATGAATCCTCAAAAATCTCATGGTGAGGTAAAGTAGTTCACAGTGTCGTAGAAGCCCTCCCCTCTGACATGACTAGGAATGAATTATTTTATTTCAACTTAAAACAAAAAAGTAGGGGCAGCCCAGATGGCTCAGCGGTTTAGCGCCGCCTTCAGCCCAGGGCCTGATTCTGGAGACCAGGGATCGAGTCCCACATCAGGCTCCCTGCATGGAGCCTGCTTCTCCCTCTGCCTGTGTCTCTGCCTCTCTCTCTCTGTGTGTGTGTCTCTCATGAATCGATAAATAAAATCTTAAAAAAAAAAAAAAGAAAAAGTACATTCATTTGCCATCTGTCCAAGTGTGGCCAGGGTCTTCTCTCTGAGGACGGGCCCATGATTGGAGCTCCCCATCCTTCCTGCATAAACCTCATTACAGATTGCCTACAATTTCCAGTCCGCTTCCTTAAGCTGGAACAACTGATGGCATGTTTGGAGCAATCTGAATGCAAAATTCATCTAGATTTTTACTATTTTGCCCCAAGATGTGATCATTGTCTTGCTCACATCTAATTCAATAGCAGTTTTTGAATTGACTCACCTTAATCAAGACCTCTAAGGATTCAACTTCATTTTCATACAAACAGTGCTTGTTTTCACACTTAGGTCATCAATTTATATAATATTTAATTAAAGCACAAAGTACAGTTACATATGGCATAAGCACATTTGGTACCAACACAATCAACTCTTGGTGAACATTAGCATAAGTAGGGGGTAGCAGAACCACACGGCATTCTAGAGGGTGCTCACTGTGCAGGTTTGAATCCCGGCTTCCCCATTCATTAGCTGTATGGCCTGGGAGGAAAGTCATTAACCTTTGTGCTGTCTTTGCCTCATCTGTGAAAGGGGGTCATCTGCTGCGAGGACTGCAGGAGAAAACATGCGTGAAGCACTCAGAACAGGGTGTGGTGTGTGCTGAGTGATCATCATGCCTTACAAAACATGGTGGCCACTGACAGCAGCGGTCCCAATGGGCCTGAGGCATTGCCTCCCCCACCCACAAGGAAGTGGAGAAAAGTGGAGCACATCAGTGGGTTAAGATGCATCCTCTGTAGTATTAGATCCTCATTTCCCCTTCAAGAAGATGGAGGTCAGTCAGGAGACAGTTCACAATGGCAAAATGTCCTGACTACTATGTCACAGCCAAGCTGACAAGAGCCTTCGCAATCAAGAGGTTTGGATCAGGAAGGAAAAAAGGGGAAATTCACTGTCCACTTTTACTTTTTCTTTTGCCCATTGAGTCTGAAACTCCCAACAAGGAGCAAACTGCACACCTTGGCACCCAGACTGCAAAGGCCCTGTTCAGCCTACACAGGAGCCCACTGTTTGGTGATGTTACATCACCTGTCCTTAGAGCACTGAACAACCAGGAAAAGGCTTGGTCCTGGAAACCCCTAATGTTTGTGCGTCAGGGAGGTACCAAGGAGGCCACGTTCACGGTCAGCTGAGTGGAGTCATATGATGGCACAGAAGCCAGACTCGGTGGGTCTCCTCTGAGAGTTCCCGCTGGGGGTCTCCCTGGACCAGCTGGATGACCTGCAGGAGGCAGGGAGGGGCTTGCCAGTGGGGCTGACTGGGGAAAGAGCAGAGGGCAGCTTCCCTGGCCTTTATGTCAGGTGCTGGGCCCCAGGGCAAGAGGGGGAGGCTTGAGCGCCCACCCCAACCCTCAACTGTGTTGAGGTCAGCAGGATTCTCCCTCTCTGGGAGGCATCCAGTCAGGCTGCACAGGAGACCGGGGACACCCCAGACTTCCAGAACTGGGTGAGTGCTGTTCTGATTGCTCAAGGCTAAAGACAAACAGGCTCCAAGCACCAGATCCCCCAGGCACTGGGCCAGACTTCCTCCCAGTTTTTTTTCTTTTAAGATTTTATTTATTCATGAGAGACATATATATATATATATATATAGAGAGAGAGAGAGAGAGAGGCAGAGACACACAGGCAGAGGGAGAAGCAGGCTCCATGCAGGGAGCTGGACGTGGGACTCAATCCCGGGTCTCCAGGATCACACACTGGGCACTGGGCTGAAGGCGGCGCTTAAGCCACTGAGCCACCCGGGCTGCCCGTTTTTTTTTTTTTTTTTTAAGATTTTATTTATTTATTCATGAGAGACACAGGAAGAGAGAGACGCAGAGACATAGACAAAGGGAGAAGCAGGCTCCATGCAGGGAGCTCGATGTGGGACACAATCCCGGGACTCCAGGATCACACCCTGGGCCAAAGGCTAAACTGCTGAGCCACCCAGGGATCTCCCCCTCCTCCCAGTTTGAATGGTGATCATGTTCCCTTAAAAGCATCTGAAGCCACAACTCCCCCACCCCTTTTATCTATCTCCAGGCCTCCTCTGCTTCCCCAGGAACCCACCTATTGGCTTGGGGGCCATTGGGCACCAGAGTGCCAGGCTGCTCCATTCGGAGGGGGTGTTGGCCTCCAAGTGGGAGATGGGCCCTGGGTCCTAGACCTGGGTGGGGAGGGACAGGCACATTTGTCACAGGCCTCTGCACCGAGAACATGGGGGAAAGAGAAAGCTTTGGGAGAAGAGCAAGGGTGGTGGGTGTTGGGATGGGTGCACTGGTCACTGACTCAGAGGAAGCACCAGAGACTACACTCTGTACAGGGCAGGTGTTCAGAGCAAGCCTGGGGGACTCCCTGCTGCTTTGGGGAGAACACTAGACAACAGCAAGTAGCCAAGAGCTCTGCCCCAGATGGCAAAGCCTTTGAGGAAAGAGGCTGGTAAATAGTGAACTAGGGCAAAAAATCACCCCATACTTGGCATGGAGTAGGCTTTCAATGAAACTTGGTACTCTAATTGCAAAGTTCTAGAGGCTAGGAAAGCCACGGAAGCCAGGAGGCAGAGGTGACTGTGGGAGGGTTTGGGGAAACTGGCCAGGGCCTGGAGACATGACCTGGGCAGGGGAGAGGGTCGTTGGGCCTAAGCGGCTGTTGGGGTCCTGGCTGTCCAGGAACCGAAGGGGCTGGGACAGGGAAAGCGCTCCCATTTTCAGGGAGGAGATGCCCAGCTGGGGATGGCCTTCTCCCACTCACACTCCAGTCTCTGTGCCCAAGATGCCACGGGGACATCCGCCGGCAGCTGGTCCTCTCTCTCCTCCTGGCTCTCCTCGCACGCTTCTTCTTCACACCTACCCCAAGACCTGGAGGGACAGAGAGCAAGGGGGAGAACGGAACCTAGGACAGGTCCCCTCCTCTGTGGGGTGCCTGCAGGCCCCAACCCCCCCACCGGGCAGCTGCACACCTCCAGTGTACCTCCTCCCCTACGCTGGAGCTCCGGCCCCACCCCACTTACCTGTGCCACACTTCCGCTCTGCCCCTTCCCACCCCAGCTGGGGGCCTGGCCACTCCACCTGGAGCCTGGGGTCTCCCTGGAGCCGAAGTCTGGGAATGGTGGGGAGCAAAGGAACCAGTGAGGGGTGTATCCATGGGCATATGTTCCCTCCACAGGCCATGCCCCACAGAGACAGACATGTTACAGACTGGGGTGTGCCACCCAGCTAAGAGTGGAAACCCACGGAGAGATCTACACTAGCGACTCTCAAATTAGAATCAGGCTCTGGGACCATCAGGCCTGGCTGGAGCCTGGTCTCCAACCCACCCTGCCTGGGGCCTCTGGAGGGAAAGTCACAGAAAGCTGGTGGCCGCCTTCAGATGGACCCCAGCTCTTCTACCCCCCCACCCATCCAGTTTTCTGCCTGGAGTAGACTAATTTAATTTTGCTTGCAAATTATAAATAGAGTATCCTGGTCTTTAAGAGAAGACATAAACCTCATTAAATAAACAGAATAAATATTAAATATTAAGGTATAATTTAAATTCCTGGGTGGGAGGTTGGTTCCCTGAGATATCTCAAGGTGAGGAGAAATTGGACCTGCTGAGAGGCTAGGAGGCAGACAGAGAGTTGGGGGGAGCCAGAGAGGAAGGGGACGGTGGAGACCCACACAAAGAAGCACCCCCCCAGGATGGCCTGGGAGGGGACCCTCCCTGGAGCACTGCCCCCACCCTGTGGCCTTTTGTGGAACTGCAGCCAAGGACTTAAGAGTTTCCACCTCCTCCAGGTAGGGCTCGGCGTCCTTTTTTTTTTTTTTTTTAAGATTTTATTTATTTATTCATAGACACACAGAGAGAGAGGTAGAGACACAGGGAGAGGGAGAAGCAGGCTCCATGCAGGGAGCCCGATGTGGGACTTGATCCCCGGTCTCCAGGATCACACCCCAGGCTGCAGGCGGAGCCAAACCGCTGCGCCACCAGGGCTGCCCTAGGGCTCAGCGTCCTTGATTGCATCCCTTGGCTTCAAGTGCTTGGTTAGTTACCACTGAGGCAAGGAGCTGGCACAGCCTAGTCCTGGGAGACGTGCCACAATCCCCTGGTCCCCTTCCCACCTCCCCGGTGTCCTTGGAAAAGTGATATACGTGTCCCCTCTGTGGGCTTCAGGGCAGAGAAACACACAGGGGTTCTCTGGTGCCGCATCTCTGCGGACCTGAGCTGTTTACCACCACTCCTTCTCTGGTCACCTCTCCCCACCCCCAGCTCCTCGTCTCAGGTGTCACCTCACCAGACTGTAGGTCGGTACAGGCCCCGCCTGGGCCAAGTGGGTTCTCATGGCATCTGCCAGCTTGGCCACCAGCCGATCCCGCACAGAGTCTGGCTCCTTCTGGGGAGTGGGTAGAGAATGGGGGATGGGAATGCCTGGGCTAGGAGCTCCTCTGGGGATTGGAGAAGCAAGAGACTGGAGAAGGGGAGGGAAGGCGGCTTTGTCTTCTCTCTACCCAACCCCCGGGCCCTTGCAGCACCCTGCTACCGCCTGCCCAGAACTGTGAACAGAGACCAAGGCCTCCTCACAACAGTACCCTGGGACCTAGCCCACGGTGTGCCCGATACATGTTTGCTGAGTGGAAGGATGGCAAGAAGACAGAAGGCAGGACTGTCAGCAGAGGAGGCTTCCTGGAGGCACAGCAGGAAGAGTGAGGTTCTGGGGTGGGTGGTCCTACCTGACTCCGGGCCAGTGCTTCCTTATAGTACCACAAGGCCTGGTTGTGCTGCCCCAGCCTGGCTGCTGCGGCCCCCAGCCCCTCACAGGCCTGCCACTGCCCCTTTGTGTCCCCTGGAGAAGAGAGCCCAGGAGGTCCTCTCATGGGTCCCTGCATCACCGGCCCTCCCTTCCAGCCATACCCCCACCAGCCCCCAAGGACCCTCAGCCTGGGCCCTTGCCACACCACCTGCTAATGCCTCACCAGTATCCCGGGCAGCCTGTAGGGCATGCAGGTAGTTGTCTCTGGCTGCTCTGTGGTTCCCCAGCTGACTCAGTGCAAATGCCAGGCTGCCGAAGCTGCGGCCCTGCTCCTGCCGCTGCCCCACGGAGCCTGAGGACAGAGCCGGCCCCATCCTAAGAGGGGTCTTTGGCTGCAACCAGGGGTGGCTCCCAGGAGTCCCGGTGCTCAGCCCTGGCACACCTCCAGGTGTACCACAGACACCTCCACTCTCAATAGCCTCTCTTCAGGCCTGAGTGCATGTGTCCCTCCCTGCTCCGCCCCACCCCTCACTAGTATGAGCCATGCAACAACCCTGCCAGGCAGGCAAAGCAGGTGTCAATAGTTCTCCTCTTACCTGTGTGGAAACTGAAGCTCAGAAAGCCACAATGAATGTCAAGTCACACAAGTATTTGGTGGGAGGAGGCGCTGGCCTCACTTCAGGCCTCCTCTTCCGGCTGGGGCTCTTCCAGCTGCCCACTGCTGCCTCCCCAATCCCAGGATTCAGCCTCTGAGCCCTCAACCCCCTGTCCCGCCTACCTACCCAATCTCCCACATTCCCAGCCCTTACCCCCTGCTTCGGGACTTCCCGGTCCCATGCCCGTCCCTAAAGGTCTGCCCACTCTTGGGCCTTGAGCCCCAGCTGGAGCCTTCTCTTAATCCGGATCCCTGGCTCCGGGCCCTGGTACCCACCATGCAGGTCAGCTGCCTTCCGGTGAACATCCCGGGCTTCCTGATAGTTGCCAAGGGCACTGTGGGCTGCTCCGAGATTTGTCAGCACCATGGCCTCCTCTCCTGGCCCCCGGCACAGGGGCAGGGCCCGCAGGAAGGCTTCAGCTGCTAGCGAGAACAGTTGGAGCTGGGAGTAGCTCAGGCCCAGGTCGTTATAGAGCTGCCCTGAGGGTGTGGCCAGGGGCACAGGTAGCCAGGTCAGATGCTGCTGAAGCTGTATTGTGGCCCCCTGTCCCACTCTCCCAGGGTCCTCCAACCCCCTACCCTCAGAAAAGTCCCTGTATGTACCCCACCTCTCAGTATCTCCTGGTCTGAATGTCCCCAGACCCCACACCTCCTCTGCCCAAGGGCCTCACCCAGCAGTCCCTGCTCAGGACTCCTCTCAGCAAGCCTCTGGCTCTCCTCCAGCACCTGTACTATGTCACCCACCCCGTGTTGCCCACTCTTCAGCATACAAGCTGCTGCAGCCCCCAATGCCAGGGCTGCATCCTGGGGCTGCCCTGCTTGGACGTAGGCCTGGCTTGCTTCCTGCAGACAGTGGGCTGCTAGTGCGGGCTGTCCCAGAGCCCGGTAGCAGGCTCCCATTTTTGCTTGGGCCTGCCCCTGGTCACCTAATGGGTGGTAGTGACCCAGGGCCCTGTGGTACCAGGCCAAAGCTTGGGGCAGCTTTCCCAGGGCCTGGTAGGCCAAAGCCACGTTGAAACATTGGTCCCCATGACCCCTGCCCTGTGCCTTCTCTTCAGGTTGGGCTCGCAGGAGCAGCTTGAGGCCTCTGGCTGGGTCCCCCGTCTCCACATAGGCGGCCCCCAGGTTGAAGGCACAGGCCCGGAGAACAGAGGTGTCCTGAGTTTGTGGGGCCTCAGAGGCCAGGATGAAGGCCCTCTGGAAGCTGGTCAAGGCTTCATGGTTCCGGCCAGCCAGTAGGGCTCCATGGCCAGCCCTGGTGAGGGCTTGGATGCTGGCCTCTTGCTGTGGCCACTTTTGCTTCTTTTTCTTCTTGGAGGTTGAGGGTTCAGGCTCTTGGGGGACATCTTCAGGGTTGGAGAAAGACATAATGCTAACAGTGGGGAGCAGAGGGGTCAGTGTGTCACCCTTGGCTTCCTCCACAGCAGGATCCCTGTGGAGTAATTCAGCCCTACTCCTGCCCTGCTGTGACCTCTGCCATCTGACTCTGTGTCATGGATCCTGCTGGGTGCCATATCAACCCTTACTCCAGTGTTCTGACTCATTCATTCTTAGTCTTTTGGGACCCAGGTCAAGGAACAGCTCCCAGAGAGCTTCCTCCCTCAACCATCTGTGTCTTTCTGGGCTCCCAGAATGCCTCACACCCATGTCCTTTATAGCACTTGTCATGCCAGGCTGAAATTGCTGACTTTCTTGTCTATCTCTACTAGATTTGGAGGAGTATGAGGGTCTGGCACATAATAAGTCCTCCATAAATGTTCATCGAATGAGATGGGCACAATAATGCGAGTGTACCTAATGCCACTGAGCGGTGCACTTAGAAATGGCTTAACAAGGAGTGCCTGGGTGGCTCAGAGGTTGAGCGTCTGCCTTTGGCTCAGGTCGTGTGATTCCGAGGACCTGGGATCAAGTCTCATGTCAGGCTCCATGCAGGGAGCCTGCTTCTCCCTCTGCCTATATCTCTGCCTCTCTCTGTGTGTCTCTCATGAATGAATAAATATTTTTAAAAAATGGCTTAACAAGGTAAAAGTCATGTTATATGTATGTTACCATGATACAAAAAAAAAAAAAAAATCCTCATTAGGATGCCCGGGTGGCTCAGAGGTTGAGTGTCTGCCTTTGGCTCAGGGTGTGATTCTGGGGTCCTGGGAGTGAGTCCCACATTGGGCTCCCCACAGGAAGCCTGCTTTTCCCTCTGTCTATGTCTCTGCTTCTCTCTGTGTGTCTCTCATGAAAAAAATAAATAAAATATTTTAACTAAATAAAATAAAAATTTTAAAAACCACCCCCCCCCAAAAAATCCTCATTGAAGGAATAAACAAATAGACAGGTGAACAGAGCACATGCAGGGCCTCACCCCCATCACCTCCTTCACACTGTTCTCCCATGGACACCCATCCGCTCACAATCTGGGCACTCCTGCGCCTGATCTCAAGGTGTAGATCAAGTGGGCTCAGCAGACACCTGGTGAGCGCCTGCTGCATACCAGGGGCCTGCAGGGCACTAGGGATACAAAGCTGAGCAGGCTATTGAATTGGCAAGGATTTGGCTTTCAGGAAGGAGGATGCTGCCTTTCATTCACTGCCCTCTCCCTATCTCAGGAGACCTCTTTCCCCATAGCTGGCCAGTCTGGTCTCACCAGCACCTGCTCTGGTCTCAAATATGCTTCCCTCATCAGTATGTATTTCCTATAAGGGTCTCTCCCCTAGGAAGGCAAAGCCTCTTCCTGATTTCTCCTCCCAGGAGATGCGGGAAGGGGTGGCAGACTCAGGCCTGGTCTCTCAGCACCTCCTCTTTTCTTTGTCCTTCCCCCTGTTTTTTAGAAGAGGCAGGCAGAGGTGATTGTCTTTTTAAAGAAATTTCCCTTGCAAGTAGGAATACCAGGAATCCTGCCTTCAAGGCCCTCCTTCCTGGGGCATTCTTGGCTACCCCCGTCAGGCGTTGGGGCCCAGCCATGGGAAGACTTACCTCCCTCCATCTTCTCTGCTCTCTGAGGCTGGATTTCTGGAATGGTCCCTTTGGCTTGGGTTACCTGGCCAAGCTCTGAGCTCAAAGCCCTGGGGTTACCAGACAGTCAGGTACCGCCCTTCACTCCAGGGGGATTTTTTGATGGACAGCTCAGGTGCCCTATCATAGTGCTGAATCACTGATGGCGGCTGGGGGCACAGTTACCTGGATTCCATTGCCCTTCCAGCCCCACCATTCCCCACCTCATCCCTGCACACACCCCTCAAGTCCTGCACTGTGAGCAGGGAATCACAGCATGATGGCTTGTTACTAGTTACAACCTCAGGGATCGTCTCTCCCATACTCTCACTTTACGGAGGAGGGGAATCAGAAGCAAGTGGGACTTGACTGAGGTCACAGAGCAGCCACCGAGCTGGGATCAGACCCCAGGTTTTCTGATTCCTGGCTAATTAGCCCAGGGTTCCTTCCACCCTACTATGATCACAAGCTGTAACGAGGACTGTCCTAGAATGAACCCTTTCTCACACACACGCCCAGAGGCACATACCTACACACTGTGCTCCTGTGTGGTACATCTCACATTTGGGAATGGGGTTAAAGGTTGATGGTCAGGACAGTCTGGAGATCAGAAGAGTCTTTCTGCCCCCGAATCTTCTTCCCAAGCAGAGCTCCACGTTCTGCTTAATGAGAGGACAGCAGATCCCAGGACAGTGGGCACCTATTGTACTAACTCACCCAGGATGGCCTGGAGCAGAAAGCCAATCTCCTCATTTACCCTGGGGGAGTAGAGGGGCCTTTGCCAGAAACAAAGTTATAGGAAGTAGCAGGGCTCCCTTGCACTGGCTAGTGTGCCGGCACAGTGCTGGGTGCCATAGATGGGGCTTGTGTCCAAGGCAGGCTTTCTCAGCTGCCTGCAGTTCCTACCCACGGGCTGACCTCCAGGATGCCACCTCCATATGGCCAGGGCCAACACTCAGCTCAGTCCGTGGCCACTCGGTAGGCTTCCCTTCCGGGGAAAGGTTTGGGGAGGGTGCAGGGACTGAAACGACTCTCGCTGAGGTTCCAATGACCTCTCAATGGCTTGGTGATCATTTCTGAATCATTTGCTTGTTTGATTTCCACTTTATCTGACATATCCTTGCCACTGTCTCCTCACTTGGCTTCCAGGATCCACTGTATCCTGGCTCTTTCTCTTCCTCTGACACTTCCTTCTCTGTCTCCTTTGCTGGGCCCTCTGTCTACCCCTTAAATGCAAATAGTTTCCAACCCTCAGCCCTTTGCTTTTTTCTTACTTTACATACACTTTCATGAACATTCCATCCACTCGTCTGATTTTCACACCACTGATCAGCCAATAATTTCTAAACATATGAAAAAAAATTTCTAAACATATGTCTCTAGACTTGGCTTTTGTCCAAGCGACATTCCTGTTTCCTGCTATCTGCCCATCCCCCATTCCCAGTGTTCACTGGTTCACCACCAACTAGTCCAAGAGCTAGAAACATGGGAGGCAGCCACGACCTCCCCTCCTCCAGCTTATTCCTACTCGTTCTACCTCTGAGACTTCTCCCCTGCATGCCCTCTCCTCTGCAGCATCCTAGCCACAGACGTGGAGGTGGTGGTAGCACATGGTGGTAAGGAACTCAAGCTTGAAGCTACACTATCTGAATTTGTGTCTTGGCTCCACCAGTTTAGCTGTGTGACATTTCTAAGCCTCATTTCCCTCATCACTATAATGAAGATAAAACAAGATGATGCTAAATATAGTACCAGCATACCATAGACAATCAGTGCATGTTATTGCTGTGTGTGGTATCTAACCCCAGCATGTGAGAAGTACATCTCTCCTCAGGCCCTGTTTCCAGTCCCTGTTGCACTGGGATGGAGAAGACAGTGTGAGTCAGTTTGGTTCACCCCCTCCCTTCTCCCAGGGTGGAGGCCAAGGTGGAGGGAGTATGGGATGCTCCGACTTGAGAGGGAAGGCCCATTGAGTCCTTAGTCATCTACTTACTCTCCACCTGGCCCTCTCAGGCCCAGGAGCCCTTAACCCAAGGAGAAATGGGGGTAGCTCATCCATGTACTTCCTTTCTAGCTGGGGTGGGGGTTTCTGTACATCAGGGCCTTGTTAGCAACTGTTCCTTGTCAGGTCCTATGCTGCCATTGGCCTTCCCAGAAAGCAGGGAGTGGGCTTCTATCACCAGCAGTCTAGATTCCCTCTACTTTTCTGCGTGGTGAGCGAAGGGGAGCCACTCTCTACAAACCCCACAACTCCCACAGTTTTGTCTCAGCCCTGCATCTCCTCTGTTCCTCGGAAGGTTTGGATGATTTCTGTGTTCTACCCCTCTAGTGCCTCCCCTGAGGCTATGAGCATAGGCTGCAGCTTGACTGGGGCACTGGTAGGAGGGAGGGAGGGCAAAAGGAGAAATACCAGGTGGGGGAAGCCCATTAGGTAATATAGCAAAACAAAATTTTAGGACAGGTGTCATTATAATTATTCTGACTAGTTCAGGCCTTACTAGCTCTCACCTGTGCTTCTGCCTTACACTCTGGGTTGGTCTTTGGCCCTAGTGTCACCTGGCTCCAAGCCTCTGCTGCAAAATGAATCTTTGTAAAATGTGAACCGGGACTCGACCTATATGTAAAGTGTTCTTGAGCTTGTGGCTGCTCCCCAGACCGCATCCTGCTCTTCAGCCTGCTGTCTGGCATTGCAGCTGCTGCCAGCGTGTCTCTAGAGGTGCTCTTCCCGCCTCTCCCTGTCCGAACTCTGTTCACCTACAGAACTGCACCAATTTTCGTTTCCTGGGCTCCCTCCTTGGTCACAAGTGCTGTTTGCGCTAAGATTCCTCTCTCCTTCAGGCTGATGAAGTCTTGTTCCCTTTCCAACAAACATCAGCTATCACCTCCACTAGAAAGTCCTCCTGTCCTTCGCTGCCCTTAACTTCATTACCGTAGTAACTTCATTGCTGTAGCGACCTCATTCCTCTGAATATCGCTGACCTCTCATGTATTTTGACTGTCACTCATTCCAGAATAGCAGGTTATATATAGGGCATCAACTATGCTGATTTTTTAAGATATTTTATTTTTTAAGCAATCTCTACACCCAATGGGGGCTTGAACCTACAACCCCTAGATCGAGAGTTGCGTGCTTTACCGACTAAGCCAGCCAGGCGCTCCTGACTATGGTAATTTCTCTCTGCATCCGCACCATCTAGTTCACGCAAGCTGGCCCGCAAGTTAGCGGGAGCCAAGAACGCAACAGGAGGCGCAGCGGAGTTCCTGAGAACACTAGGGCAAATGATGGAGGAGAGGGTAGAGGAGGATCCCTAGAGGAACAGCAGCCCACCGCCGCGCGGAGAGGGAGATGCCGCTCCCACTGTGCCGCAGCACCTTCTTCTCCGCACCTGGCGGCGTGCCTGCGCCTGCACCGTCTGGACTACACATCCCAGCTGCCCCCGCGGTTCGGGCCGGAAGTTCTGTCGGGCTGCTGCAACGACGAGGGCGGCGGCCCGGCGGCGGGAGATTCAAACCTGGAAGGAGGAGGAACATGGAGCCGCGGAGAGCGGGCGCGGGCTCGGCGCTGTGTGAGTGCAGAGGGGGCCAAGGAGGGGGTCCAAGGAAGGGGGCGGGCCTGCGCGGCGCGGGGAGGGAGCCCCCCGTCGGGTCTCCGGCGGGCCCAGGTGGAGCCGGAGCGGCGAGACGCCGGACTCCGCCGCGCTTCAGACCTTCCAGGGTTTTCTCCCTCGTGCCCGCCTTACGGGGGCTGGGGCTGGGCGGCTGTGGGTGGTGTGGATGGCCCCTGGAGCAGGCAGCAGCTACGGATGGCGGGCATGCTTGCCACGCGCCACCAGGGGCCGGGACTCCCGTCCGATGCCGCGGGGGAGACGGTGGCCCTCGAAGTGTGCCGGGGATGACCGGAAGTGACCGGCACGCTCCTCAGCCCTGTGTCGCAGCGCCAGCTCGCTGGGTCGGGGCCCATCGTCTGCGTTGGTAACAAGCACTGCTGTGCTGCTGCCTCGCCGCACGTAACCGTGCAGGTAGTCCGCGGACCACACTTGCAAAAACACTGTTTTGGAAAGACAGTGGGGTCAGAAGGATTGGACGGCAGAAAGGCTGCTGCTGCCTGACCTTCTGAACAAAGGCAAAATCTTCTTCCACCCCTTCCCCTTTCTTGCCATTAGGGCTCAAAAAAACAAAGTCCTTGTTCTCGGATCTGTTGAAGGAAAGTTAGTTCTAGACCTGTGAAGCGCAGGAAGATTTTTTTTTCAAATAAAAAAAAATTTTAAATAAGACTGTGTGGGGGACGCCTGGGTGGCTCAGCGGCTGAGCGTCTGCCTTCAGGTCAGGGTGTGGTGATGGGGTCTGGGATAGAGAGTCCCGTATCGGGTTTCCCGCGGGGAGCCTGCTTCTCCCTCTACCTGTGTCTCTGCCTCTCTGTGTGTGTCTCTCATGAGTAAATAAATAAAATCTTAAAAAAAAAAAAATGTGTGTGTGTAGGGAGGAAGCCCTGCCCGTCTCACACAGCCCTCAGTTCATAACTCCGAGGTGATGTCATTTGCTTACTGGTTTATTTTCCATGCTTAGCAACCAATGCTTGTAGACGTTGTGTGTGTGTGAACTTGCTTAACTGCCAATTCCAACAAGCCCCGCCCCTGGTCCAAATCATGTTGCAGGATGTGCAATATAGGCAAATAAGGGAAAGGGTGGGATTAACATTACGTGTTGCCTCAAAGACAGACGTGTCTCTTTCCGAGCCCTCTGTTTTGTTTATTCCTCGTGTGTGTACCTGCTCAGCCTTCTCTCCCCCCATCTGATTTTTTAAAAAGATTTTTTAATTTATTTATTCATGAGAGACACAGCAAGAGAGAGAGGCAGAGGGAGAAGCAGGCTCCATGCAGGGAGCCTGACGTGGGACTCAATCCCAGATCCTGGGATCACACCCTGGGCCAAAGGCAGACGCTCTACCACTGAGCCACCCAGCCCCCCCCCCCATCTGATTTTGTATTGTCTTCCAGAAGGCCACTCCAGAGGTGGGAGATGGGAGAAGGGGAGGTTGAAGGGAGGTGGAGGCTAAGGCAGAATAGTATGTTGACTCACCTAGGGGATTCCCCGCTCTCACGTTTGGGGGTCAGCCTATTGTCTGCATTTTATTTAGTGTGAAGATTGTTTTCCTCCTCAGATGACTTATACCCAAAAAAGTAAAGATATCCTTGTGATCTTGTAAGACTCTGTCCTACTTCATCCGAAGTGAGTGCCCTCCTTTTCCACATGGTTCTCTTTTTTTTCTTCTTCTTTTTTTTTTTTTTTTTAAGATTTTATGTATTCATTCATGAGAGACACAGAGAGAGAGGCAGAGACACAGGCAGAGACACAGGCAGAGACACAGGCAGGGACTCATCCCTGGTCTCCAGAATCACGCCCTGGGCTGAAGGTGGCGCTAAACCGCTGGGCCACCGGGGCTGCCCTCCACATGGTTCTCTTTGTTGAGCTGCCCCCTCCTGCTTCATTCTTTAAGATTTTACTGGTGGGAAGAACCCTTTGTCTCCTCTGCTGCTTGCCTGTCTGTGGCTGTAATCACACTTGTCACTTCAGGTTGGAATTTGTCACTTACACGTTTTTCTTTTCTAATGCTAATCTGTAAGGATCCACTGGCCCAGGGCCTGACAGATAGAAGGTAGGGTACGAATGCATGGAGATTGGATGATGAGTCCCAGTTGGTCCTGTTAGCCCCAGCTTCTGGGAGGGTGCCTGAGGAGGATGACACGGGCCAGGTCTTGGAGAACACAGAGACTACGTTCCCAGCCAAGAGGGGTCTGGACGGACAGGAAGGAGGGGTCAGGAGATGGCTGGAGGGAAAAAGAAAGGAGCTCCCCGTGAAGGGGTCCTGACCAGGGCAGCTTTACGAGATGGGGGCCAAAGATTGGAGCAAGGGGTGTTAGGAAGAGGGGGACAGACGTATGAGTGGTCTCTGGGCAGAGCTGCCCTAGCAAGTCTTTTGAGAAGCACTTCAGCACTCTGGCCCTTTGTCTAACACTTCTCACCTTGACCCTCACTCCTCAGATGAACGCCTCACAGCTGAGGAAATGGATGAGCAGAGGCGGCAGAATGTGGCCTATCAGTACCTGTGCCGGCTGGAGGAGGCCAAGCGGTGAGCAGATGGCTGCCCCCTTCTGGTCCCCCTTTCCCACCCTGCCCACCCCAGGCACCTACCCCCTCACCGATACAAAAGGACAAGAGTCCATTCTTTTCTCTCTCTCTCTCTAAGACTTTGTTTTGTTAGAGCAGTTTTGGGTTCAACATCAGGAGGAAGACAGATTTCCCGTGTAACCCCTGTGCCCACACATATACAACCTCCGCTGTCAGCATCTGCAGGAGTGGCGCGTTTGTTACAACTGATGAATTCACCTTGACACATAGTCTCCCAAAGCCCATACTTGACCTTAGGGATTACTCTTGGTGTCATGCACTCTGTGGGTTTGGACAAATGGCAAATGACACATATCCACCGTTAGAGTATCTTAGAGTGGTTTCATTGCCCTAAAAATCCTCTGCTCTGCCTCTTTGTCCTCCCATCTCACCCCTGGCAACCATTCCTCTTCTCCTGTCTCTAGAGTTTCTCCATAGTTGGACTCGTACAGCACAAGCCTTTTCAGACTGTCCTCTTTGACTTAGTAGTATATGTTTGATGTTCCTCCGGGTCTTCTCGGGGCTTGACAGCTTATTTCTTTTTAGTGCTGAGTGATATTCCGTTGTCTGGGTGGACCACAGTTTATTAATCCATCACCTACTGAAGGACATCTTGGTTGCTTCCAAGGTTTGGCAGTGAGGGATGAAGCTGCTATAACCATTTATGTGCAGGTTTTGTATGGACATGTGTTTTATTTTATTTTTTTAAAGATTTTATTTATTTATTCATGAGAGACACACACACAGAGAGGCAGAGACACAGGCAGAGGGGGAAGCAGGCTCCATGCAGGGAGCCCGACGTGGGACTCAATCCCAGGTCTCCAGGATCACACCCTGGGCCGAAGGCGGCACTAAACTGCTGAGCTACCTGGGCTGCCTTGGACATGTGTTTTAACTCCTTTGGGTAAATACCAAGGAGCATGGTTGCTGGATCATATGGTAGGAGTATGTTTAGTTTTGTGAGAAATTATTAACTTGTCTTCAACATGGCTGCACCATTTTGCATTCCCAGCAGCTGTGACTAAAAGCCTGTTGCTGCATTTCCTCTCAGCGTCGGGTATTGTCAGCGCGGCCCAGAGTTTGGTCGTTCTGATAGGTGTGCAGTGATATCTCATTGCTCTAATTTGCATTTCCCTGATAACGTATGATGTGGAGCATCTTTGCAGATGCTTAGTTCCCATTTGAGTGTCTTCTTTGGTGAGGTGTCTGTTAATGGGAGTCTGTGGCCCATGTTTTAATCCATTACTTTTTCTTTTATTGTTGAGTTTTAAGAGTTCTTTGTGTGTGTGTGTTTTTGTTTTAGTAATTTTTACGCCCAACATGGGGCTCGAACTCACAACTCTGAAATCAAGAATCACATGCTTCACTGACTGAGCCAGCCAGGTACCCCGTTCTTTTTGTATTTCAGATACTAGTCTTAGCAGATATGTGTTTTGCATATATTTTCTCCCACAGTGTGTTTTGTCTTCTCATTCTCTTTTCTAGAGTAGAAGTTTTTTTGTTTTTTTTTTTAAGATTTTATTTATTTATTCATGAAAGACACACAGAGATAGAGAGAGGCAGAGACACAGGCAGAGGGAGAAGCAGGCTCCATGCCAGGAGCTGGATGTGGGACTCGATCCCGGGACTCCAGGATTGCGCCCTGAGCCGAAGGCAGGCACTAAACCGCTGAGCCACCCAGGGATCCCCCTAGAGCAGAAGTTTTTCATTTTAATTAATTCCAGCTTATCAATTATTTCTTCCAATGATTGTGTCTTTGGTGTTGTGTCTAAAAAGTTATTGCCTAGGGTTGAGGTGGGGGATTATGGCCAGGGGCCCCTGGCTGGCTCAGGCTATGGAGCATGCAACTCTTGTTTTGTTTTGTTTTGTTTTTTAGATTGTATTTATTTATTTGACATTGCACAGGCAGGGGGAGCAGCAGATGGAGAGGGAGAAGCAGGTTACCCACTGAGCAGGGGAGTGCCAACCAGGTGTACCAAGCATGCAACTCTTGATCTCGGGGTCATGGGTTCAAGCCTGATGTTGGGCATAGATATTTTTTTTTTTTTTAATAAACTTAAAGGGCAGTCTGGGTGGCTCAGTGGTTGAGCGCCACCTTCAGCCCAGGGCCTGATCTTGGAGACCTGGAATTGAGTCCTGAGTCGGGCTTCCTGCATGGAGCCTGCTTCTCCCTCTGCCTATGTCTCTGCCTCTCTCTCTGTGTGTCTCATGAATAAATAAACAAAATCTTAAATAAATAAATAAACAAACAAATATACAAACAAACAAACTTGAAAAAGTAAAACAAAAGTCATTGCCACACTGAAGGTCACCTGGGTTTTCCCCTGTGTTCTCTTCTAGGAGTTTTACAGTTTGGCATCTTACATTTAAATTGATGATACATCTTGAGTTGATTTTTGTGACGGGGTAAAGTGTATGTCTGGATTTATTTCTTTTGCATGTAGATGTCCAGTTGTTCTAGTGCCATTTGTTGAAGAGATGATCTCTGCTCCATTGGATTGCCTTTGCTCCTTTGTCGAAGATCAGCTGACTGTTGTTATGTGGGTCTGTTTGTGGGCTCTCCATTCTGTTTGATACGTCTATCTGTTTTTTCACTGAGGCCATACTATCTTGATTACTGTGGCCAAGATGGGTGGTGTCAGTCCTCCAGCTTTGTTCTTTTCCTGCGATATGGTATTGACTATTCTGGATCTTTTGGCTCTCCATACAGACTTTAGAAACAGTACCTTTGATGTCCACAAAATAATTTGCTGGGAGTTTGTTTGGGATTGCACTGAATCCGTAGACCCAGTTGAGATGAACTAACATCTTGGCAGTATGGAGCCTTCCCATCCACGAGTGTGGGTTATCTTTCCATTTTTTTCTTTTTTTTTAAAGTATTTGGAACCCAGTCACAAGTCTCACAAGTCTGTTTTTTTTTTTTTAAGATTTTATTTATTCATGAGAGAGACACAGAGAGAGAGAGAAAGAGAGAGAGAGAGGCAGAGACACAAACAGAGGGAGAAGCAGGCTCCATGCAAGGAGCCTGATGTGGGACTCAATCCCGGGTCTCCAGGATCACACCCTGTAGCACTAAACCATTGTGCCACCGGGGCTGCCCTATCTTTCCATTTAGTTTGGTTTTCCTTTGACCTTATTCATTAGGGTTTCATAGTTTTCCTCAGAGGTCTTATATATGTTTTGTTGGATTCATACCTAAGTGTTTCATTTTTGGGGTGCTAACAGAAACAGTATTGCGTTTAATTTCAAATTCTAAATTCTTCACTGCAGTATATTGGACCGCAACTGACTTGTATAGTAACCTTATGTCCCATGGCCTTGTGTGGTCACTTATTAGGTCCCTGAGGCTGTGTCACCTTCTTTCAGATTTTCCACATAGACGGTCATGCCATCTGTGAGTAAAGGCAAAACCACATCCTTTTATCCCCGTACACACTTCAGTGTCTGTCTCTAAATGTATGGACATTTGCTCACATAATAACCACGATGCCATTTTAATACCCAGAGAAGTTATCCATTAATCTTTGGAAAATCAACACCAAGCCATTTTCAAATTTTCTTGATTGTCTGAAAAAATAACCTGTTTTTCAGTTGGCTTATTCAAATAAGGATCTAAAAAAGCTCACATGTTATGTTTGGTTGCTGTGTCTCTTGAATCTTCTTCAATCCAGAATAGCCCACTCCCCTTTCCAGTTCTTTATGTCATAACTGGGTGAAGAAACTGGCTCATGTGCCCTGCATTCTGGATTTGTCTGTTTGCTTTCTTGTGTCAAACAGTTTGTTTCTCTGTACCCCATGTTTCCTGCAAAGGGATGTTGGCTCTAAAGGCAGCATAAAATGCTTAGTTCTTTCCTCTTTTTAAAAAAATTTTTAAAAAAGATTTTATATATCCATCCATGAGAGACACACAGAGAGAGAGAGAGAGAGAGAGGCAGAGACACAGGCAGAGAGAGAAGCAGGCTCCACGTAGGGAGCCCGATGCGGGACTCGATCCCAGGACTCCAGGATCACACCCCAGGCCAAAGGCAGGCGCTCAACCGCTGAGCCACCCAGGCGTCCCTAGTTCTTTCCTCTTTTTTTTTTTTTTTAAGATTTTTATTTATTTATTCATGAGAGACACAGAGAGAGAAAGGCAGAGACACGGGCAGAGAGAGAAGCAGGATCCGTGTAAGGAGCCTAATATGGGACTAGATCCTGGGTCTCCGGGATCACGACCTGAGCTGAAGGCAGACGCTTAACTGCTGAGCCACCCAGGTGTCCCTAGTTCTTTCCTCTTAATCAATAGTATATTTTTAATGTTCTCTAGAAAAGCAGATCACATGAGTAGACAGGAAATCAGTGGGGAAGTTTGGAGAACCCCTCTGAAGACCCCAATGCTCTCTCACACCACCATATTAACAATAGGCTTCCTGGGTCTACTCCCAGTGTGTTCACACTTGTTAGCTCAAGCAGCCCCTGCCGCTGCCTCCTTGGTGGGGGTGCAGCCCACGCTGTCTTCAGTGTGCAGGTCACACAGCAAGGCTCTGAGGGGTGAGGTGGAGGAGATGGTGTGCAAGGCAGATCTTCTGGTTCTGTGGCCTTTCTGTCCTTTTGTGCTGCTGCCATCAACCCACAACTTCTATCGTCATCAAAGCTGGGTTAGGGCTGTGTAGGTCATTCAGACAGATGTTACCCTCTAGGCCTGGGTTCTCAGAAAACACGCAAAATGAGAAAAGTGAGCAGATTTGGTATGGTGGGATAGGTGTGCCAACCAGACTGAGGCAGGGTCTAGCATGCAACAGGTAAGGGCCTCTCCAAAGCTGCGCCAGTTCAGGATCTGTCAGGGGATTTTCAGGGATGGGCAGGGGCTGAGGACTGGCCATTCCAGTGTTTGGGGCAGCTTGGGATCAGGTGGGGACAGCCAGACAGGGGCAGAAAGGGGAGTGGAGAGTAGGGCAGGAGCAGAGGCAAGACTTGAAGGCCCCTCTCTGCCCAGGGAGGGGCGGGTGACAGGCACTCTCCTGCTCTTGCACTTTCAGCTGGATGGAGGCCTGCCTGAAGGAGGAGCTTCCTTCCCCGGTGGAGCTGGAGGAGAGCCTCCGGAACGGAGTATTGCTGGCCAAGCTGGGCCACTGTTTTGCACCTGCTGTGGTTCCCTTGAAGAAGATCTATGATGCGGAGCAGTTGCGGTATCAGGTAGGGAAGGGAGAGCTCTACCTTCCAGCTGCTTCTTCCCAAACTTCCCCTTCTCCCCAAAGCTGTGAGAGCAGGGTGACCACATAATTTATTGTCCAAGCCTGGACATGTTTGAGGATGAAAGGGGGTGCTAGCAATACCTGCATGGGGCCCACAGGAGTGGTGGGTGTCCCCCAGCCGGACACTGTGTGCTGTCTTTAGCAGCAAGGGACTCCTGCTAGGTGGGCCCTGAGATGCCCCTGAAGGACACTTCTAAGCAGACTTTTCTGTCCACGTGGACACTCAGAGGCTTGTGGCCTTGCCACCCTGATGGTACCCCTGGGCCCGCTGCCCCTTCCCTGTGCTGGGCCAACCCAGCCTGTCTCTTCCTGTGTCACCTCCAAACTCCTCTTTACTAGGAAGCCTCCCTGGGTTGTTAATCCCACCTTCTCAGATGTCCTGCTGTGTCAGTCATTCCTGGTGGTTTCTGTCTGTGTTTCTCTGGCCCAAGGGGCTAGGGGACAGAATATGGGAAACCAGGGTGCTCTAGGCTCTGCCCACAGGGAACCCTGAGAACTGTGGAAATAGATTCTTATCTCTTTCCTTCCCTTTCAGGCAACCGGCTTGCACTTCCGGCACACCGACAATATCAACTTTTGGCTGTCGGCAATAGCCCATGTTGGCCTGCCTTCGGTAACACTGGGCCTCAAGATTGGGGTTCATCTTTACTCTCCACCAGCACCTCACCCCTACATGCACACTTTGTCTCTCTGGCGCCCTCTGCCCCCACCACGTGTCTCTTAAACTAGCGTAATCGGAGGATTTTGATTGCAGATGCCCATCTCTCAACCATGCTCCTTGGCTCTGCCTCTCCTTCCTGTGGATGAGGGACGTGGAGGGAGGAGGAGGCTCCCTGACCTAAGCTGTGTTGTTCCCATTAGTGAGCCCCCATGTGGTGCAGGAGATGGACTCATGTTAGCCAGCCTTCTTCCCACCAGTTTCATGGCATGAAGCAAGGGCATGCCATAGGCTGCATCCCTCAGTGGTGGATTCAGATGCCTAGGCTCAAGGCCCCTGCTGGACACCTGTTGCATGTTCTCTCACTCTTTAGACCTCGTGTTTCTTGGTTCTAAAATGGGCATGGTGACCCCTGCCCTGTCTGCCTGGTAAGGTTGTCAGAAGGACCAGATGATCTGCACAGTTCTCCTTTGTGCATTGTAAAGAGCAGTACAAGTTAAGGCATGATAGGACTTTACAGGGTTTCTTCTTCCAGGGAACTGTGAGACTAGGGGGCGGCAGTAAAGAAAGTCTTGGTGGGAGGCAGGAGCAATAGAGGCCATCTGTCCTCAGTGAGACTGGAACACCATTAAGTCTCTAGATTTGGTCCTTCTTGTGAATCTAAAGTAGCCAAGAAGTTTTGGGGTCAGACCCATCATAGTCCCCAGGTAATGTGGGACACCATGCTTCAGAGGACTCGGTTCTTTGAGAGGCTCCCGCTGATCAGAGGCCTCTGGCTTAGAGACAGGGATGCATGCCCTGCCCCCTCTGTGATCCTTGACAGTGTGTGCCTCATGGGCCCTCTGTGGGGCGAGAGTCCAAGGCAAGGGGCAATAGGCTGGGTAGGGAGCCTCTTTCTCCTGGAGGATATGGCCTGCATCCTATAGCCTTGATAACCCTGCCTGGGGCTGTGTCTATCGCTGGGCTTTTGTTCAGTCTGTGGCCCCTGGGCCCTTCTGTAACACTTAGTGTGTGGGGGCAGTGCTGGCTGTAAATAGCTGGGGTGATTGACCCAGAAGCCCCAAGTGACAAAGGAGCACAGACCCAGGTAGGAGAGGAAGACCACTGCTCAGCCCAGCCTTCTGTAGCTGGTACTATGACCTGTCCAAAGGCAGTAACCAGCTGGCTTCCCCTCCAGACCTTCTTCCCGGAGACCACAGACATCTATGACAAGAAGAACATGCCCCGGGTGGTCTACTGCATCCATGCACTTAGGTGAGAGACCCCAGACTTTTGTCATCGAGTTTCCTCTCAGTGGATGCAACCATTGGTTGGTAACAAATGTTGGAGTGGGAAGGGGGGTGGGTACTCCATGAAGATCACTTCTTAGGAGAGTGAGACTTCAGATTTTTGTAGTTGTGTTTAGATTTATGTGCATTTTTAAAGAAGATTTTATTTATTAGAGAGAGAGCACGTGTGCATGTGCACAAGCAAGGGGGAGGGGCAGAGGGCAGAGGGAAAAGCAGGCTTTCCACCGAGCAGGGGGCCCAACATGGGGCTCCCTCCCAGGACCCCTGGATCATGACCTGAGCCCAAGGCAGACGCTTCACCAACTGAGCCCCCCAGGGGCCCTGATGTGCATGTTTGTGGACATGTCTGTTTTGTGACCTGTGGGGCTGAAGGAAAGGGCAAGAGGAGGGAAGGGTCTTTGCTTGTGACTGGGGAACAAAGAAATCAAAACGGGACCCATCAAGAGTGTCACATGCAAGTCATTTAGTTTGAATGGTGACAGCTGTGTGGTACTACCCATGGCCAGCCCTTGGCAACAAGCTGGCTGAACCTTAAAGTACCCAACCCGTTCCTTGGTCAGCATGTTGCCTCTTCTTGACTTTATGTTCTATGTCCTTTCAAGGGGATGGGTGTGCTTGGCCCTGCAGTCTCTGCTTACTATGCCCTCTGTCTCTGAACGGTGACCTGCTCCTGCCACGTACACTTCTCTGTGAGGTCCTGATCCCCCCCACCTCTTGAGCATCCCATTTATCTTCTGTAGCACTTATCTCAGGCTGGCTTCCAATAACGTCGCTCCCTGTGGACGGGAGGGCCTTGGTGGCAGCTACAGTGGTCCCCACATTCCAAGTCCCCACGTCCAGACCTACGTGTTCAGCGTGTCACCATAAAGAGGCCCAAAGCCTTCCCTTCTCTTCCAGTCTCTTCCTTTTCCGCCTGGGACTGGCGCCTCAGATACATGATCTGTATGGGAAAGTGAAATTCTCAGGTGAGCCCCCTCCTTCCGCAGCTGCTCATGTGGGCATGGTCTCGGGGACTCTGGCTCTGAGGAAAGGCATCTGTGCTCTTTGCAGCCGAGGAGCTCAGCAACATGGCCTCTGAACTGGCCAAATATGGCCTCCAGCTGCCTGCCTTCAGCAAGATTGGGGGAATTCTGGCCAATGAGCTGTCGGTGGATGAGGCTGCAGGTAGGGTCTGGGCTCTACCATGCAAGGGGTGGGCTCAGTGAGAATAGGAGGATGCCGAGCCTCGGATGGATTCTGGATGCCTCTCATCTGTTGGCAGGGCTGCCAGGCCTCCCGGATGGAAAAGGGGGTTGATGTCATTGGCCTGCGGCTGGTTGTACTGTAGTGGCCTGGGGTTTGTCTGGCCCCCTGACCTTGTTTCCACACTCCTTCCAGTCCATGCAGCTGTCCTTGCCATCAACGAGGCTGTGGAGCGAGGGGTGGTTAAGGATACCCTGGCTGCCTTGCAGAATCCCAGTGCTCTGCTGGTGAATCTTCAAGAGCCTCTGGCACCCATCTACCAGGAGCTGCTGGCCCAGGCCAAGGCGGAGAAGGCTGCCAGTGCCCAGACCCACGTAAGGAGGAGCCTCAGGTGCTAAGAGCCAGGTGGCCTAAAAAACCTCCAGGGGATAGGACTCCTATCTGTCCTGTCACCACGCCCCAGAGTTGCTAAGAGAAACTGTCGCTTATGGGTTATCGTAGAGAAACAAGAGAAGCACCTGGGAGGATAATGAGGATTCAGAGGAGAAGGCAGGAAGGGCTTCTGGGGGCTGGACGTTCAGGACAGGATGATACCAGACAGAAGATGCTGAAGGTGGGCTTGGAGCCCTGGGTTCTCCAGATTCCTTCTGACCACACTGACCTTTGGCCTGGGAAGGCCCCAGAGGAGAAAAAAGGTATAGTCAGGGAGGGAGGAGCAGAAGATGGGGCTGGTTTCCCAGGTCTCACTCTTTGTGCAGGATGGCGGGGAGAGCTGGGACCTGTATGACTGCTTCCTGACTCAGGCTGAGATCCAGGGCAACATCAACCACGTCAACGGTAAAAAAGAGATGGCCAAGAGGGCTTTGGGGTGCTCTCGGGGGTGGCTCTCAGCCCAGAGGCCCTATGGCCTTGCTTAGGCCAACCCTTGTCTCAGGGAATGATCCAAGGCAAAAAGCAGCATGTACTGTTTTATGGCTATGTGTCTAGAGAGGTGTCCCCATCTAGGGAGTTCTGTTTGAATGGAGATCTGTGGAGAGGGTAGAGGCAAAGGGCAGGCCTTCCAGCCCCAAGGGCAACTGGACTAGCGTCCTCAAAAAGGAGATGTGAGGAATGGATGGAGGAGAGGAGGTGGCAGGAAGTGCTAGAAGGCTCAGGATGGAGGGGGCATCTGCCTGTTTGGGGCAGTATGTCCTCAGGGTCTAGGGACCCTGTGTGGGAAGGCTGTGGAGATCCCACTGAGGATTTGGGACTGGAGTGGGGTGGAGGGAGCTCTGGACTGGCAGGAAGAATAGGGCTGGGTTTTCACACGTTGTCCACTGTGGAGTCTTGGTCTTTTGCAGTCCATGCAGCTCTAGAAGTTGTTGATGATGCGCTAGAAAGACAGAGCCCTGACGCCTTGCTGGAGGCCCTTCTGGACCCTGTCCTGGCCCTGCGAGGGGTCAGGAAAGACTTCACCAACTGGTACTTGGAACAGCTGAGCTCAGACAGAGAACAGAAAGCGCAGGTCAGGCTCTATTACCTGCCACCTGCTCAATCGGCTGTGGGATGGGGGTGAGCCTCTTCCATAGGCGTCACCTCTGTCACCTCCTGGTATTCAGTCAGTGCTGACTATGTGTGTAAATGATTACATCACCGCAAAGCCTAGTGGCCTAGACTGACTGGGGTGGAGGGGTACCCAGGGGCAGCCCGATGAGCAGTGACAGGCTCCCCTGTTACCAAAGAAGGGCCTCAGCTTGTCAGTCCCGTCTTCACGGCTGTTGGCTTTCTCCCTGATGTGATGTCCGTGTTGTCTGGGTAGTTATTTCAATGCCTGCTGGGTAAGGAGGAGACAAAGGCTTGAGGCAGGGTGTTGGGGGGAGCTGAGAGCGTGTGTTGGCAGCTCCTACAGGCGTTCATGGCCCAGCACTCCCTTCTGTTTCATTCCTTCCCTCCCCAGGAGTTGGGCCTGCTGGATCTTCTGGAAAAGGAGGAGGTCCAAGCTGGTATAGCTACAGCCAACATGAAGGGTGATGAGGAACAAGCCAGTAAGTCACCTCCAGGCTGAGGTGTGGACGGGGCCCATCACTGCCGCCTCTGACCCTTGACTGGCTTCTATGCAGGGTGGTGCAGAGTGCCATCGGAGTTTGCAACCCCAGCCTAGTGTGGGGTTGTATGCCCAGGCCCAGGCTGCCTGGAGGCACATCACAGTTAGGTTCATGAAGGCTCTGGGGGTGACGACAGTCCATCCTGCCTGCTGGCTCTGGGGCTCTGGGGCTCTGTCCCTGTAAGTGGACACTTTCAACCTGCTTGAATCCATTGGCTTCTCAAATGTAGCGATTTCCCAGATGAGAGAAAAAATCGTGATCCCACTCAGTTCTCCTTAAAAATCGACGTGTACAAATATAATTCTTTATTGGAAGAGCATGTTGGTGATGTGTTCTGCCTGGGGGTCAGCCCACCCACAGCAGGAGCTAGGCCACGCAGAGTGCAGGGACCCAAGCCCTAGCCCAGGGCCGCCAGCCCTGTTCTAGCCGCTAGCTGCTTGTGGTCGCTCAGCTCTCTCATTGCCGGAGTGCACAGGCCTGATGCTCACGTCTTTGCTGCGCATCTGCAGGTCTTCCTGGGCTCCTCTGTGCTTCAGCCTCAACTTTGGTCCCATCTGCTCAGTGAGGCAGATGAGACCTACAGGTCTCCCTCCCCCTTCCAACCCTGCTAGCTGCCCAGACAGGCTGCACTTCCCCGGCAGCCTGGCCTGCCCCACCACCAGGCCCCTGGTTGTCTGGGTTTTGTTTCTTGCACACTGTCACCCATGAAGAGCGGGCAACAGCATCCTCCAGCACTGCCTCCACTGCTTCCGTCCTCCCTCTCCCACCAGGACCCCTCCTCTCCCAACTGCCAGAGCTCTGGGGGAGGGAAGGCAGCGCTGACGTGGACTGACTGGTCTTCATATCCTCATTTCTCCCCAGTAGATCTATCTCCTTGATGGCAGCACCCAGATCTGCCTGGCATTTTACAAGCCCTTGCATTTGAGACGCACACATGCCCCACTTACTCCTGCGTTTTGTGCCCAAATGGCTCCACTTTGGGACTGGTTGTTTATCCCTCCTTGCTGTCAGCAGGATTTGGCCCCTGGGGCCCCTTGACTGACTGCTTCTTAGCTACACTCCACAGTCTCTTGCCTGTCTTGTCACCTCCACCAGGGCGGCCATTCTGTTACCTGCCAAGCTGCGGATCTCTAGGCCTGACAAATTGCTTTTTCCAGTGCTTTGTACAGTGACCTGGCACTTTTTCCTCCTAAATACTTAGAAACTTTTTTTGAATTTAGCAGAAGACAGAGTAGTTGTAGTTTTTTGAGATTTATTTATTTGAGAGACAGAGAGCATGCGTGTCCACGCACAGGAGGGGGCAGCGGGAGAGGACCCAAGCAGACTCCCCGCTGAGCACTGACTCAAGGTTCGATCCCACGACTCTGAGATCATGACCTGAGCTGAAACCAAGAGTTGGATGCTAACTGACTGCACCACCCAGCCGCCTCAAGGCAGAACAACTTTGAAGGAGCAGTTGCAAAGCCATTTCCCCTCAGAGACCCCTAGCAGCAGCTGGTTAGCCAGGAAAGTAGGATGGGCCCCAGGTGCCCAGCCTGTACAGGCCTCTCCCTCCTCCCCTGCAGTGCTCCAGGCCGTGTGCAGGATCAATAGAGCCATCCAGAAGGGAGTTGCAGCCGATACTGTGAAGGAGCTGATGTGCCCAGAAGCCCAACTGCCTCCAGTGTATCCCTCTGCCTCGGCTGTGTACCAGCAGGAGCTGACGGCACTCCAGCAGCAGCGGGGAGGGGTGAGCCCCAGGAGCCGTGGGGGGCCCAGGACAGTCAGTGCAGAGCACCCTCAGAGGGATCCAGATAGTTGCAGGGAGGGAGAAGTGGATATTGTCAGGGACAGAGGACTTCAGACTAGGGAATGGAAGGACCAGAGCTGGGACTAAGCCTGGGAAGGCTTCCTAGAAGAGAGGACACCTGTGAAGAATCAGACCCACAGCAGGGAATTTTAGAGCATGACCCCGGGCATAGCCCTCAGGAAGGGCGCTGTCTCCACATTGGCAAGTGGTATGAGGCACAGAAGGCAAGTACCAGCAGGTAAACATAGGAACCCAGGCCATGGATGTCAAAAGTGGGGGTAACTTCTAGCTCTGTGCCTCCTTGCCATGTGTCCTCAGGCAAGCAGGTTACTTGTCTGCTCCTCAGCTCATATGTGAAGTGGGAGCAGTAACATACCACATGGGATTGTGAGGATTCAACAGTCACTGTATGCATTAGCGATGAGCCTGGCATGTAAGCTCAGCTGCTGGAATTCTTGGTGGCCATCTTCTGTCTGTGGAGGACTGGATGGTGCTCAGGCATGGAGAGCAGCACATGCTGGGGTTTAGAAAGCGGGAAGCCTGGGCCGAGAAGTGGAGCCAGGGCCTTGCACACTTCCCAGTGTGGCTAGGAACCAGAAGGGGGGCCACAGTTAAGCGTGGGCCCTGGAACCGGGGGGCTAGGTTTAACTTCCCTTCCTGTGGGCCCATCTGTGAATGAGGGGTTTTGATAGCCCCCCCCCCCCCACTGGCTTGTTATAAAGTCAAGTGAAAATATGTGAGGCGCTTACACACTGGGCACACAGGGAGCTCGTTCTCAGGTAGCAGATACAATTAGTCAGTGAGTGAATGAATCCGCTGGGGCTTGGGATAGAGACCGGGATGTTGGGGAGCCTTGGGGGCAGGATGGCGGTGGCCCCAAGCCTTCACTGCCCCATGGGAATCGGCGCTCCCTGTTACAGGAGCTGGGCCATGAGGAGCTCTTTGTGGCTATGGAGATGCTGTCAGCTGTGGTCCTGATCAATAGGGCCCTGGAGGCTGGCGATGGCGACAGCTGCTGGAGTAGCCTGGTGAACCCCACCACGGGCCTGGCCGAGGTGGAAAGAGAGAATGCTCACCGGTGAGAACTGTTTAACCACTTGTCTAGGAGGAAGCAGGTGGAGGCAAGACTCCATTCTGCTTGGAGACCAGCCTTCTGGGCCTGCCCTGCCCCTGGGCCCAGCCTCCCTCTTGGTCTGTCCACAGCTCCTCGGCCTGTGGCTCATCCTGGGAGTGGGGGGCTCAGTCATCCCCTCTTCCTCCATGTTGTGTGCTTCCTAGTGGAGGTCTGAGTACCACCCGGTGTCAGGTACTGTCCCAGGTACTAGGAAACAGCAGTGAACAAAACGAAGTTCCTGCTCTCATCCAACCAACATGCTAATGGAAGGGGACCGGAAGGGGGGATAAGCCATGACCAAAACCAAAAGGGGCCAAGGGTACAAAGGGTAGGATATGCTGGGGGTTATGGAAGGCCCTGTTGGTAAGGGGTCTTGGAGAGACCTCAGGGCCTCTGATTACTAGGGGGCCGTACAGGGCACAGGCCCAGAGCCAGTTGTGTACTTGGTGTGTCCAGGGAAGCCAGGAAGCCACGAGGCAGGGTAACACGAGGAGAGCGACAGGGTGAGCTACACCATAGCTGTGGCTTTCCCTCTGAGTGAGAAGGTTGCAGTGCAGAGAGGCCGATTCAAGCTACTATTGCCAGACTCACTGTGGTTGCTGTGCTGAGGACAGGCTCTGGGGTGGACAGAGGCAGCCTCTAGGCCAAGTGTGAGGGACCCTTGGCCAAAGGTGGTGGCTGTCGAAGCGGCGAAGGGGAGTCCGGATTTGGATCTGTTTCCAAAGCAGATCTGCCTGGATTTGGCTGTGTGTGGACCTGGGCTATGAGAGGGAGAGTGGTTGGTTGTGACCTGTGGACCTGGGCTGAGAGTGGTCAGGTGTGACATCAAGATCTTTGTCCTCAGAGGTTGGAGTGAATGTTGACCAAAGGGGTAGGACTGGGAGATTCAGGCTGTTGGGGGGGCAGTGGTTTGGGGGGTCAGGTGTGAGTGGTCAGGTGTGGGTGCTCATCGGGCAATCTTGGGCAGGTGGGCAGAGGCAGCTGGTGTTCACAAGTGGGCTGCAGGTGTGCTCTGGGAGACATTAGGACACGACACCTCAAGCCCTGAGGTCAGGATCAGATATGGAGACAGAGCGGTGGGAGGCTCGGGCTGTGAGGGTGGGGAGGAGCCAGCACAGGCTTTGAAAGAAAGACCAACAAGGTGAGAAGGGAACCAGGAAAATGTAATGAGTGGGAAGCCAAGCAACATGTTCTGACTTGCCCTGACTTCTGGCTGCTGTCGTCCCTGCTGCTCACCTACTTCCGACCCCCATCCCCCCCCCCCACCCCACCGCCAGTTACTTTGATGCTCTGGTGGAGCTGCGACAGGAGCGCATGCCAGACGGGGTCACCCTGAGCTGGAATGACCTGCAGGCCACCGTGTACCAGGTCAATGCCCAGGTCCAGGAAGAGACCGACCGTGAGTGGAGTCCAGGGTGGATGGGGGCAGCCCATCCCTGACTGTACCTCTGGGCCCTCTGCCCACCTAGATCTGTCTTTCCTAGAGATCCTTGCGGTCAGCCTCATCAATGAGGCTCTGGACCATGGCAGCCCCAAGAAGACCCTGTCTGCCCTTCTGCTTCCCTCGGCTGGCCTGGACAATGTCAGCCTTGCTGTCGCCCCTCGGTATCATCTCCTCCTTGTGGCAGCCAAGAGGCAGAAGGCCCAGGTGAGGGCTGGAGTGTCTGGGTTGGTCGCTGGAGCAGGAAGAGCATCCCCTGTGGGTAGAGCTGTGCCCAGGATGCACCTTGGGAGGGCCCAGTCTGATGACACAGTTCCTTCTGGGGGTGGAGGTAGGAGGGGCCATGGGGCGGGGGGCACCGGCCCGAGCTCCAGCTGCCAGCATGCTGGGAATGATGGGGCCTTATGGTGGGTTGACCCTGTGCGTGGCTCTCACAGTTTACTCCCCTGCAGATGTGTGGTGATATCGAACTTCTCTCTGGGTCAGGGCTTTAGGGAGACAGTAGGACAGCAGTATGATTGGGTTCTTCCTCTGCCGGGCATTGTTTGTGTGCCTTACAAATGTGGTGGGTTCAGGAGAAAGTGCTTTAGAATGCGGCCTGGAACATAGTGCTTGATCAAATGTTTGTCTAGAAAGTTCCATCTGGTAATGAGTGTCAGGAGTGAGCAGAGTCTGGGGTTGGGGTGAGGTGAGCCATAGGGGTGAGGGGACCAGCCTGACCATGTGGCAGGCACAGGCTCACTCAACCCATGCTCGCATATAATCCAGGCCCCACCTGGTTTGGTAGAAGGATTCGGAGCAGGAATGGGCCAGACAGGGTGGAGGTTGGGGTTGGGGTCAGGGTCATCCTGAGAAGGAGGGTGTGTGTTGGCACAGGTGAATGGGGCGCTGAGGCACAAGGGCAGGAAAGTGAGTTGCTCGGAGGATGGAAGAGGATTCTGGGAGCTCTGTGGCCAAGCTGAGTTGATGCTTGGCCAGCCTGAAGGCAGGCCTGGAGAGCGCCTTCTGAGCCTGGCAGCAGCCCTAGGAAGCAACAAGGCCACGCCAGCATGCGGCAGGTGGGAGGAGTGGACACTGCTGTCCTGCCTGTACCTTGGTCCTTGGGCAGCTGAGTCTGGAGCCATCTCTCAACTTCTTAGGCGACAGGAGACCCTGGGGCAGTGCTCTGGCTGGAAGAGATCTGCCAGGAGGTGCTTAGAGCCAACCAGGACACAGACGCTGCGCAGAGAAGTATGTGGGAGTCCAGGGGAGGTGGGCTCATCACCCCCTCTGTGGGGAGGTGGTCCAGAACCAGATCAGGGCCTCGCTGCTTCCCTGGACAATAGCTCTCCTAGTAGCTGGGCAGGAGAGTCTTGGGGGCTGAGGGCCCACGGTTCACTCGTGCTTCCATCCACACCACAACCTTCCACGGGTACTTGCCCCAAAGTGTGAGCGTGTGACATCAGGTGGTAGCCAAAGGTCTGTCCTGTCTTGTGTTGGTAGCTGGAGTTTGGGGTCCCGATGTCAGCTCTGGCTTTGAGGACAAGCAGACAAGATCAGTGTGCACCCACACCAGCGTTTCTGAAACCACACCAGCTGGTGTGGGTGCTGGTTGTGTCCATCCATAGTGTCTGGAGTCCCTTTGTCCACCTGTCTGACATGAAGGCAGCTGCTGCACTTCTTGGACTTTATTTTCTTCTTTAGAAACCGTCTTGAGGTTCTCTGTTTGTATTCTGCCTTTGAGCTCCTGTACAAGCGTTGGAGCTGTCCTCTTAACCCAGCCCAGCAGGCCCCATGATGCCTCCCTCCAGGAAGCCTTCCTTGACTGCTGCTTTTCCCTCCAGGCACAGCTACATGCTGCTATTTTCATCTGTCTACATCCACACTAGGAGGTTCCCTGTCCTTCCATCAGATAGGGGGTTTGTTGTCCCCTTTTCCTGAATCCCTCCCCCGTGGACAGGACAGAGCCCATGGGAGGGACTTGGGAAAGGGTAAGGACCAACCACTCCCTCCCCATGCCCCTGGCAGTGGCTCTCGGTGTGGCCGCCATCAATCAGGCCATCAAGGAAGGCAAGGCAGCCCAGACAGAGCAGGTGCTAAGGAACCCCACTGTGGCCCTCCGAGGGGTGGTTCCCAACTGTGCTGACAGCTATCAGCGGGCCCTGGAAAGTGCCATGGCAAGGAAGCGGTACCCAGGTAATGGCCCCAGCCTCACCCTCTGCTCCTCTGCCTGCCCCAGCCACCTCTTGGCCTCCTCTGAGCCTTCTCTCCTTACTTGGCTTCTGCTCAGGAGACACAGCTTTCTGGGTCCAGCACAACATGAAGGATGGCTCTACCTACTACTTCCACCTGCAGACCTTCCAGGGCACCTGGGAGCGGCCCTCTGGCTGTCGCCTTAATATGTCCCACCTGACTCGGGAGGAGATCCAGGTTGGCAGAGCCCCTGTGAGGGAGAGGGCCAGAGAGGGGACTCCCTGTGGCAGAGGCTCCCGCTGGCTGGGGTGCTGGCTGCACCCCTGTAGGGGAGGGAGAGAGTTCCCTGCAGCAGAGGCCTCACCCGTTGGAGTGCCACAAGTTCTCTCTCTCACTTCCACAGTCAGCCATCACCAAGGTTACCGCTGCCCATGACCGCCAACAGCTCTGGAAGGCCAACGTCGGCTTTGTTATCCAGTTCCAGGCCCGTCTGCGTGGCTTCCTTGTCCGGGAGAAGTTTGCTGAGCAGTCCCACTTTCTGAGGACCTGGCTGCCAGCAGTCATCAAGATCCAGGTGGCAAGCTCTGGCCTTCAGAGTTGTCAGGGCCTGGGCTTATCTGAGCTTCAGGGTTTCCTTCCTTCCTGCTTTGTGCTGAGTAGAGTGAGGATGATCTTCTGGCCTCTGAGCAGTAGGGGTTATAAGCATGCCATGTAGAGCCTAGATTGCCTGGGTCTGAGTCCCAGCTCCACCACAAGTAGCTAGCTGTGTGACCTCGACAGGCACTTACTCTCAGCCAGTGTCCCCATCTGCAGAGTGGGAACATAACCATTGTGACATGCTCCATATGGGGTGCTCATGAGGATTAAGGAAGGCAGTGGCATCTGAACAGTGCCTGGCGGGCAGGCAAGAACATGGGCAGGTGCCAGTTACTGTCCCCAGGGCAAGAACTGCTTTGTCAACTCCCTGCGGGGAGGTAAGAGTGAGATTTGGTAAGCCATCGGGCGTCGGACACAGGAAGAGGATACCCTGGGGGCTAAACAGGAAAGGGTGGACCAGCCACAAGGGGAAGAGCCCCTGTCTTTTCTCTCCAGCTAGCCCTTTCCATTCATATTCTGACCTGTGGTTGGTCCAGTGCGGCCTTGGGGCAGGACCCACAAGTGACTGGGAAGATGTGCCTCCACCAACCATTTTACAAGCCAGGAAAGATGGGAGTTGAGCAGAGACCTCCTCAGGTAGATGTGACCTGCAGGTTGTGCAGAAGTGTGAGAAGTTCCTTTTGAATGAACACTGCATACCTCGTATATAAGGATGCCACCTGGCCCAAGGCAAGGACAGGAGATGGATGGGAGACACACTGAGGAGTGACCACATCTCCTCTGGCAGGACCTAGGGAATGGCTGACAGTGGATGCTGTGGTGGTGGGGACACAGAGGCAACCCCAAGAGCGGCGTGTGGGAGGGATGGGCACATGGCTCTGGAGTCCGAGTCATCACGTGTGTGGGTTTGTGATGGAGGGCTCAAGCTTTACAGTCAGAGGCTGGAATTTGCCTCGGGTACTTCTGGGTCGTACGGCCTTGGGCAACTCTCCTGAGTCTACTCCAACACAGTTTCCTTAATCACAGTGATGCATTGATTGTGCAGGTTTAGCAAGAAAGTTTGTAATGCTAGGTGCAATGAGCACTCCACTGGTGGTAGCCATTATCACATGTTAAATTGCAGGGCGTCGGTCCCAGAACTCAGTGCAGAACCTTAGTGATTACCATTTAGTGGTCTGATCATAAGGATTCCTCCCTCTTGAGCCTGGGCTGGGATTTCACACCCAAATTAAAGAGCTGAAAAGCCACAGTAATAGTGGGAGAGGGGAAGGGGTTAGAAGGCACATGTGCTGCCAATGCTGGAGCTGTATGGGCTCTGGCCTGGGTTCTGGGAACCAGGGAAAGGGAGAGGTGGCCCAGAACATCAGGCCACCTGTCCTCCAGCTGTAGGGAAAAGTCAGGAATGGGGCTGCTGGGGTGTGCTGAGACTTGAACCTCTCCTGGAAGCCCTGAGCCTAGCTGAACCCTCAGATCAGGTCCTGACCTCTGACCAGTCCAGACTGGGAGGCCTCTTCTCTAAGCGGGAGCTGTGTATGGGCTGCTGGGGGAAGAGCTGAGAGGGGTTCCTCCACTCCTCACCACAGTAGCTGTCCAGAGGGACAGCCTGCCCCTGGAGAAGGAGACGAAGCTGTGCTGAGGGAAGGTGGGGGGTGGGTCTTTCTGGCCTCCAGACTAGGGGGGACAGCTGCTGTCCTGAGGGCACACTGCCTCTTACATCCTGGCTCAACAGAGTGACAGGGTTAGCCCCAGGGGTGGAGCCCGGCCAGGAGAGCTGGCTTTAGGAAGGGCTGGGGGGATAGTTGGTCAAAAGGAGATGCTCTAGACACACCAGCCCGTTATGGATTCCGTGCTGGAGGATTGTCCAGGCCTGAGCATCCAGGAGATGTTTCATGTGGGCCCTAAATGACACGAAAGATTTCAGGGGTAGAAGGGGCTGGGAATCAGGGTGAAGGCTATAAACAAAGGTTCAGAGAAGAAAGTGCAATGTCTGATGTGGCTCAAGTCGCTAAGGAACCAGTGGAGAGTCATGTGGGGTCAGATGGGTTGAGAGCTGGTAGCGCTGGGGCTGAGAGTTGTAGTCAAGGTGATACTTTAGGAAAACAGCTACACGAGCTTCTGTGAAAGGGGAGAGGCCTCTAATGGGAGGAAGGAAGCCCTCGGGTTCCTTTTAGAGACCAGAGAGGGTGTGGTTACAGAGAAGCCAGTCACCCTAGCCCTTCACGTGGACCAGCCAGGGCCGGGGCACCATGGAGGGAGGGTGGATGGGCGGGTGTGGGAGGGGTGCTGGCTTGGCAAACAGGAGTGTGGGCGAGGGGAGCCTCTGTGGCCTGCAGCCCACGTGGCATTGGCAGAGGTGGTAGGTGCACCATTCAGCACCTGCACACGCCTTCCACCCATGCCCCTGTGTGTGAGGAACAATGGAGCGTGTGAGTGCATTGAGGGGGGATACAGTGCACGCTCTGGTGAAGTTGGTGAATATGTGGAGACTCACTAATATCTTTAAACTTGTGTCTTACCGTTGGGTTTCCATGAGGAGGTGTTAGCTTGAGTGCATGGGTTTGATTGCTTGTATGTGCATGTGTGTGTGCTGGGACCAGGGAGAGTGGCAGAGAGCATGCTTGGCTAGTGCAGATATCTGGTTTCCCCATGAGGGTAGATGTTCTCTGAGAACAGGTTTCCCCTCCGCCTCCTCTGCCCTGCTCCCCTGGATGGTCTCTGGCCAGCAGGGACCAACAGGGGTTGTCCTCTCTCCTGGCACACAGGCTCACTGGCGGGGTTACAGGCAGCGGAAGACATACCTGGAACGTCTGCAGTATTTCAGAGCAAACTTGGATGCTGTCATCAAGGTAGCTGCCACAGCTTGGGGTGGGGGGTAGGGGTGGGCAGTGCTGTTTCCTGAGGGCCCCCTGGGAACAATTGTTAGTCCTCTTACCTCGCCACCTCTGGAGACAGCTGGGCTGGCCCGGGTCCAAGGGCCAGGCCCCGAGCCTGGAGCTCTGAGATGTGTGTCCTCAGATCCAGGCCTGGGTCCGGATGTGGGCAGCTTGCAGGCGATACCGGAGACGTCTGGGATACTTCCAGAAGAATGTGAGTGTCCTGCTGCTGCCCCGTCCCCGTGCCCAGCCTCCACCCAGGAGACCAGAACAAGGGCAGTCAACAAGCCTTTCCCCACCTGTGTTCATGGCAGGTTAACGCCATTGTGAAGATCCAGGCATATTTCCGAGCCCGAAAGGCCCGGGATGACTACAGGGTGTTAGGTACGCTGCCTGGTCTCCTCTCTTCATTGTGAGTAAGCTGCCGGGTCTCCCTCCTCTGTGCGAGCCATGGCTTTCGATAGTCAAAGGGAGTGGGCAAGGGAGCCACCCCAGCCCATGGTTACAAATTGGGCTTTGGAGAAATTGTCCTCCCAGCCCCTTCCCTCACCAACAGGTGATGTCTTCAACCTTGTGTGTGCCTCAGGACCTGGGGTGCCTGTGGGACTGAGGATATGTCTCTGCCTTTGGGGGTCCCCTAGTATGGTGGGAGAGACAGGAGCTAAGACATCTGTGCAGGAACATCGTTGAATGGGGCCTATTCCCAAAGCCTCCGCCCACCCCAGTAACAGCCAACCCTGTCGCCCCGAAGGCTTCCCTCGCCAGGTGCTTGCTGTCCCAGGCTTACATCATCTTCCTGTTGCTACCCACCAATGCGAACAAGGGAAGGGTCTTCTCTCCCTAGAGGGCCAGCCTTATCTTGCGGCCTAGGGCTGCACCAGCTCCAGCCCATGAGGGCCAGTGTGCAGAAACCTTCTATGTGCTGGGACCTGAGTGCCAGCACCCAGTGGTGTCCCTCATCTGCCCCCTAGTCCTCACAGGGGGCTGCACATCTAAAGCCTCAAAGAGGTCCTACTGGGCCACTCTTGGCTCCCGTTCTTAAAGTCCAGGAGCCCAGCTTTGGAGGTCCTCCTTTTTGCATCCACGTCCAAGTTTGTCTCCAGCTCTTCGGTTCTGGAAGATGTGGGCCCTTTCCCTCCTGGGCCCGAGGTGACACTCCTGGGCTTTCAATAGAATGCCCTGCACCTTGCTCTCTCCCTTACCCCGTCCCCTCTGTGCCTGTCCTGCCCATGGGGGTGCTGTCTGTTCCTCTGACTGGGCATGCAGCCTATCTGAGGAGGGGGGTCTGTCAGAGGGAGCTAGGGCCCTGGTGTGGGCCCTGGCTATCACATAAGGAGCGTGGGGACAGGACAGGCCAAGAGGCAGCCCACCACTCCCCAGCCACAAGCAGAACCAGTTAAAGGGCTAGGTGTTGCAGGTCTGCTAGCCTCAAGCAGGACGGGGACCAAAAGGTGGTAACAGGCAGGAAGCTGGTGAGGAAGCCTCTGAGGACGTGGCTATCCTGACGCCTCTTCCCGTCCTGCCAGTCCACTCACCCCATCCCACTGTCAGCGTGGTGTGCAGATTTGCCCACCTCTTGAATCAAAGCCAGGAGGACTTCATGGTGGAGGCAGAGCTGCTGAAGCTCCAGGAGGAGGTGGTCAGAAAGATCCGGTCCAACCAGCAGCTGCAGCAGGACCTTGACCTCATGGACATCAAGATTGGCCTGCTGGTAAAGAATCGGATCACCCTGCAGGTGAGGGGCCTGCCGCCACCAGCACATCCTCTGGGAGGTGGTGCTGGCTGTCCTAGTTGCTTATGGTAATTTCTGCCTGTCTGGATTTTACTACCTGGCTTAGGTCCTCGCTCCAGTGGTGCTCTGTCGGGGGGCAGGTGACAGGGCCGAAAGAGCCCTGGCTATGAAATGAGGGAGCCCAGCTCTGCTGCTACCTTGTGATGGGGCTGTGAGCTGCCCACTTAGTCTCTAAGTCTGTTTCCTCCTTGGGAAACAGGAATAATCAGAGGGTATGTCTTGCTGGGTCAGCTTAGAGGTAGACACAAAAGCTCCTCAGACTGAATGTCCACACAAAGGTGCAGAAGTGGTAGTGTGACAGCTCCAGCTCAGGCAAGTGCAGCAGTCTCAGAAGAAATAGTAGCAAAACCCACAGACCCAACGTCAGGGCCTGGCAACCCAGTTCTCTGCAGGGACTCACCCTGTGAGAGCGGAGGTGGTTGGGGGGAGGGGGAGCCACACTGTAGAACCATCTCTCTCTCTCTCTCTCTCTCTCTCTCTCTCTCTCTCTCTCTCTCTCTTTCTCTCTCTCTCTCTCTCTCTCTCGGCTCATGTGCCACGAATGTCTGGAACGGCCAAAAGCTTGGCCCCTTGAGGCACTGACTCTGACCACATGCTCTGGCACTCCACTGGCCCACTCTCCCTGCACCTGCAGGAGGTGGTCTCGCACTGCAAGAAGCTGACCAAGAAGAATAAGGAGCAGCTGTCGGGGATGATGGTTCTGGACAAGCAGAAGGGATTGAAGTCGCTGAGCAAAGAGAAAAGGCGGAAACTAGAAGCTTACCAACATCTCTTCTACCTGCTGCAGGTGAACAGAAGGCTGTGGGAGGAGAGGACCTCACTACCCTCAGAGGGCCTTTCTCTGCACACACAGCATCCTTCCGCTGCCCTAATGCCTCAACCCCAGATGCCCCTTCCTCTTGCCCCTCCTGTCAGTCCTCCGAAGAAGTTTCTGTCAAGAGAGCCTCTTTTTGTTCACTCGCTGGTCCTCGAGGCCCGGCAGAAACCATTCCTGTCTTCCTGTCACTTGTAGACCCAGCCTATCTACCTGGCCAAGCTGACCTTCTACATGCCACAGAACAAAACCACCAAGTTCATGGAGTCTGTGATTTTCAGCCTGTACAACTATGCCTCCAATCGCCGTGAGGCCTATCTGCTGTTGCAGCTGTTCAAGACCATGCTCCAGGAGGAGATCAGGTAGGGTTCCCATGTCCAGAGGGACGGGAGGGGAGCAGGCTGAGAGGCCACTGTTGGCTCCTTCACCAGCTAACAGTCTGCTGAGGTTTGAGGGTGGAAATGGAACCAGAAGGCCTCTTCTCCCAGCTCACAAGGAGTGCCCGCAGGATGTCTCTGAGGACAGAATGGAGGGGGGATGTGGGCGGAGGGGTTAGTGCACAGCTGAGGTTGCGCTGTCGGGACGAGTCTTAGGAGGTTACCAGAATAGGCTTCGAAGAACCAAAATCTCCAAAAGGAAAAGCAGCGATTTGTCCTACACGGGGCGAGACACTAACTTCCATGACTTCTTGCACCATAGGTCAAAGGTAGAGCAGCCCCAGGACATGGTGACGGGTAACCCCACAGTCGTGAGGCTGGTGGTGAGGTTTTACCGGAATGGGCGGGGCCAGAGTGCCCTGCGGGAGATCCTGGGCAGAGTCATCCAAGAGGTGCTGGAGGACAAGAGGCTGAGCGTCCACACAGACCCCATTCATCTCTACAAGAGCTGGATCAACCAGAGTGAGGCCCAGACAGGACAGCGCAGGTGAGTAGCTGGCACAGGGTGAGCTGTCTTTGACCTGCTTGCTCTGGGGCCTCCCTGGGACAGCATACAAATGAGCACACAGGTGTCTGAATATTGCCACCAGCCCCATGGGATGAAAGAATGTAGCCTTCTAGATAGTCCCTCTGATAATTAACATGGAACTGGAATAAACGACACCAGACCTGGTGTGCTTGACACAGAATGAACACAGATGAATATGCAAATGTATCTAATTGCTATGTCCTGCTGGCAAATGATATATCCGATTTGCCAGAAGTTGGGATATGGATTCCTCATTGATAGGGGATAGCTGAATATTCAGATTTCCAGATGAATAGACCAATAAGGCAGTGGAAGAGCCAGGTTGGCCCTGGGCTCAGGCGGGGGCATTGGTTGGGTGCACGGGACCTTGAGAAGTGGGGCTGCTGAGGAGCACCTCACACTGGTGGCTGCTCCGGTGACATGTGGGCTTCTATGTCAGAGGTGCAAGGCTGTGGGCGTCTTCCCGATTGCCCCAACTGACAAAGACTAGATCTAGGACAGCCCTGGCTTCCAGCTCCCCTTAGGAGCCCTCATACAGACTGCAGGGTGTCCATCCCTCCTACATGCATCCACTTGCTTTGGGCCCTGCAACTCTTTCTTTACCTTCCACCCACATTGCTCTGTTCCCTTTGAGTCCTTTCTCTTGTTCTGGCCTGGTCCCCTTAAGCATGCTGGGCTGCCTTTAGCATGTGTGCACCTGCGAGGGGGATTCCTGTTGTTAGATGAAGAGTTCCAGACGTGGGGCTTTGGGGGAGGGGGCACCATGGGAGGGGCTCTGGCTGATACTTTGTCTCACTGCCCACAGCCACCTCCCCTATGATGTCACCCCAGAGCAGGCCTTGAGCCACCCCGAGGTACAAAGACGACTGGACATCTCCCTCCACAGCCTCCTGGCCGTGACCAACAAGTTCCTTGTCGCCATCATGTCCTCTGTAGACCGGATTCCGTACGTGCATCAGCCCCACCCTGGCCAGGCCAGCATGATTTGTAAACCTCTGTCTCTGAACCCTGGGGGGTGGAAGAAGATTGAATTTATAGGTGGCATGTCCATTATAGGAATCGTGATAATAAAGTCGAGCACGTTTGGATACCACACTACTATTATACACTACTTCAACAGACATAATTTCACAATTCTCACAAAAACCCTGAGCTAGAGAGAGGAGGGGATTGTATAAGCCACCATCTGGTTCATGCTGGAGGCAGGACTGGAGCTCCTACCTCTGTGTCCTGCTCTCCTTCGGTCCTGCCCCCAGCCCAGCCCAGCCCCTCCTGGGTGCTCTGGGATGCCTAAGGAGGTTGGTGTCCTCAGAGTCTCCCAGGCTGCCTTGGGACAGGGTTCTGGCTGTGTCACATGCCCAGGATATATAGCCTCTCGGTGAAGGTGCCTCTCAGGTGAGGGCAAAATGAATCCTGGGCTGTGGGGTGTTCCCAGGGGACACTGGCCAGGCTAAAGGCTGCATGTCAACTTAGTGGGTGACAGAGACCTCGCCCTGGGTACTGACATGAGTACCCAGGTAGTTGGGGGGCTGGTATGCCACATCTGAGCCAGTAAATAGGCAGCATACATGCACTGAGCTCCGGCCGAGATGGGCAGGACCACAGTGCACATGTACTCTGTCCCCAGGTACGGGATGCGGTATGTGGCCAAGGTCCTGAGGACAACTCTGGCAGAAAAGTTCCCTGACAACTCGGAGAACGAGGTCTACAAGGCAAGCACTGTCTGCCCTCCCCAGACTCCAGAGCTGTCCTCTGCCCTGTTGTGTCTGTGAACCCCCAGACAGAGACAAAAGAATAGAAAATCCTATGCTGTAAAAATCCAAGTGGAAAAACATTCTCCACCCAGCTCACCTGCCAGCAGGTGGACAGACAGCTAGGACATGAGCTAACAGGGTGGACAGCCCTGGACTTGTCAGGAGATCCAGGTTCTGGTCCTAACTCCTGCTTACATTTTGCTGTGTGACCTTGAGCAGGTTGCCAGCCTGCTCAGGTGTTTTCTATGAAAGGATGGGGTTGGCTCAGGTGGTACCTCGAAGCCAGGGTTGCTGGGGAGCCGGACAGGGGCCTCCAAGGCGGATCCCAGGACGCTTCTGGGATAGTGTCCTCTGCCCTCAGGTGGTAGGGAACCTCCTGTACTACCGCTTCCTAAACCCAGCCATAGTGGCCCCCGACGCCTTCGACATTGTGGCCATGGCAGCGGGTGGTGCCCTGGCCACCCCACAGCGCCACACGCTTGGGGCTGTGGCTCAAGTCCTCCAGCATGCTGCGGCTGGCAAAGTCTTCTCTGGGGAGAGTCGGCATCTGCGGGCCTTAAACGACTACCTGGAGGAGACACACCTCAAGTTCAGGTCTTGGTCCTGTCCAATTATCCCATCCTTGTCCCCTCTTCCTCCTCTTCTTTCTCTGGTCATGCCCCACCTCCCTCCCTGGAGTCCTTGGGGAAGCAGAGTCTGCAGATAAAGCACATAGTGAGCCAGAGGGTGGATTGTTGGGCTGGAGAGGACCCTGGGGGGGGAGAGGTGGGGGGGACAGCATGTGGGGGTGCTGCCCGCTTCACCCCCTCTCACACCCTTCCTCTGGAGATAGGAGGTTCGTGTGCCGAGCCTGCCAAGTCCCAGAGCCAGAAGAGCGCTTTGCAATGGACGAGTACTCCGACATGGTAGCTGTGGCCAAACCTGTGGTGTACATCACCGTCGGGGAACTGGTCAACACGCACAGGGTGAGGGGCACAGTGAGGGGTCACTGGGTGGGTAGGCTGGACCTGGAGGAAGGCCCTGCTGAAACCTGCATCTGCTGGCCTTCTCCAACCCACAGCTATTGCTAGAGCACCAGGACTGGATTGCCCCCGATCACTGTGATCCCCTGCATGAGCTCCTGGAGGACCTTGGGGAGTTGCCCACCGTCCCTGACCTCATTGGTGTGTACCATGCTGGGCAAGGGGGGGCCAGCTGGGGAGCCTGCAGGGAAGGATGGACAGGCAGGAAAGCATGCTCTGGCTGGGATTCTCGTTAAGTCGGGGATATGTGCCAGGAAGCCGGTCCACACACCCCCTCCTCCCTCTGGTCCTAAGTTGGAAATGTGGACACGAGCTGATAGGAAGAAAGTGGACACGCAGGAGGGAGACCCAGTGGTATCATGTAAATGGCTGATCAAATCGTGGGAGAGAGATGTGGATGGATGTAGGTCTGCTGTGAGCCTCAAGGGTTCCCCTGACAAGAGCTGTGGAACAAGAGGAGTGGTCCAGGGTGGGGGTGGTGACAAATGGGGAGGTAGGAACTCCAGGCCCCTGGGCCAAGGGTGTCAGTCAAGGGCTGAGCTCTGGGCAACAGCCCTCCCATCAGTGCTGAGGGCTGAGGGCCAGGGTGCTGCCTCAGGCAGTGTGGACATACCTCTCCTGGCACAGAGGTGCACGGAGCAGATGGCTAGCATGGCCGTCTGTGAACGCCGGTCACATCTCTTGCCCCACCTCAGGGGAGGGCGTAGCTGCAGATGGGAATCTAGACCTGAGCAAGCTGGAGGTGTCCCTGACACTCGCCAACAAGTTCGAAGGGCTGGAGACAGACACCGGCAATGCCAATGCCCAGAGCCTGCTTCTGAGGTGGGTGAGAGCATCCTAGGATGGTGACTCGACCATCTTCCTGGGGTCCTGGTCTTCGGACAGTTCTCCCTGAGGCTTCTCTGGCACCGCCCTTGCCGGGCCTATGTGTCCCCCTCAGCCTTTGCTCTGTGCTTTGGCTGAAGGCTGGGGGAGACTTGTGATGTTGGTGATACCTGATGTTGGCATATTGTCATGCTTTTTACCAGTTTGCCCAAGGGACAACTGTGAGGTCAGGGATGGTTTCCCTGCTTTATGGTTTAGAGACGCTCGGGGTAAAGTGGCCCGATGGAAGTGATGGTCAGAAGAGGGGCCTGGAGCTTCCATCCTCAGTTCTGAGAGGGAGGGCGGCACCCAGCAGTGCTGGCTGCATCTGGGCAGAAGAGGAGCCAAGCTACCACCTTAATCCTGCGCCAGCAGGGCAGCCCCCCTATTCCTCCAGGGAATCAGTGAGCCAGGTGATCAGCTTTGTCCTGCCACCCAAGGCCTTCTAGGGTGGGGCCAGGCAAGAACACACAGCCAAGGCCACCAAGAGGAAGGTGACTGTCAGGCGCCCTAAGGGCTCAGCAGAAGGGACATGGGCACTGGGGAAGGTCCCCCAGAGGAGGAGGGGCATCCTCCAGCCCAAGGACTGGGACAGCAGTTTGTGGGAGGCTGTCAGTGGAAGGAAGGTTGAGGCAGCACAGCATGTGCACTGAGACCCCTCAGCCCACCTTGGTGTCTCCTTCCTCCCTCACTCACTCTCTTGGCTTAAGTGTCCCTGGCAGCCATGACTTGGGGTGAGGTCCACTCACTCTCAGCTCCTGGGCAGCCCCATGTCCAGACCCTTCCCCATTCCTCTGCTCCTAACAGCACCAAGCAGATGCTAGCTGACATCATGCAGTTCCAGCCTAGGGACTCGCTGGAGGAGATGCTCTCCCTCCCGCTATCTAGAGAGCAGGTGAGTAGCCAGGCGGCTTGGGAGTACTGTCTGGACACTGGGGCTCCACTGTGCCCATGCTCCCTGCTGTACCACAGTACTGGTCCCCACATCTGTCCTGGGCACTGGATGGCCCAGTGGCAGTCTGGGTAGCCACCCTGAAGAGTGCTGGAGGGCTGGCTGCTTCAGGAGTGTGCCCCAGAGCCTGGAGGCAGGAGAAGCTAGTGAGTGGGTAGAGATCTGATTAGGCAGCAAAGACCAAGCCAAGGGCTTCCCTGAGAAAGCGTGAGGATGGCCGGTAGAGGTGCTTCCCAAAACAGCACAAAAGAGGAACACCCCAAACACCCTGGGGCCATCGCAGGATTAGGAGGTGGCTACCAGAGTGGGTTCAGAAGGCTTTCTGCTATGACTTCTTTGGTCCCCCATGGGCCCCTCCTCCCTTGCGGTGACTCACAGGCCCCTCTGGGTCTCTGATGCTACACTTCCCATGTTCTTCCTGGAGCCATCTGGTGGGGGTAGGGGGGCAGAATGTCAGAACCTGCTAGGTCCCTCCAGCTCCTCTGCCCCCCCCCAGGAAGCGGCCCACCAGCAGCTGATGTGCCAGCGTCAAGCCTGTGAGACCCAGATCCCAGAGCCCCTGCGGCGGCACCGCTCGCTAACCGCGCACAGCCTCCTGCCGCTGGCGGACAAGCGACGGCGCGTCCTGCGTAACCTGCGGCAGCTGGAAGGCCTGGGGCTGGTCAGTGCCCGTGACGGCTACCAAGGGCTGGTGGATGGACTGGCCAAGGTAGCTACCGGGGGTGGGGTCCGTGGGGGCGCGGGCAGGGAGAGTGGTTTGGGAGGGGCAGGTTCAGGTGGGGCATGGCGAGTGGGCGGGGCTTGTGGGCGTAGGAGAGTGGGTTAGGCCTTGAGGTTGTGGGTGGGTGTAGGCAGCTGAGTGGGGGGGAAGGGGGAGGTAGGTGGAGAGGCCGGTGGTGGTTAGGTGTAGGTGAGTGCGTGGGGGGATGAGCGAGGCCTTGTGGGTGTAGGCAAGGGTGGGGGGTGGGGGGTAGGCACACAGGTGCCTCAAGGGCAGGCCTCACCCTGGCAAGTGTCCACCCAAAATTGTCACCAGCTACTGAAGCCAATAGACCTCCACAGGGTCCTCTCTGAAGGGGGGGGGGGGGGGGCTCAGGGAAAGGCATATTCTTACACCTCTTTTTTTACTAAAAACAAGGAGCCTTAAGACAGGTACTCCTTGGTGTGGGTAAGGCCAGGACAAGTCCTTTGAGGGTTTGGGATAGAGCCTTGAGATTGAGGTCCTCCTAGGAAAAGCAGCTGTGAAACCGGCCTCTTCTGCTTCTCCTGAGGACCCTCCTGGGGGTGCCCTGGGCTTTATCAGGCCCTGAGTTGCTCCTGTCAGAGGAGGCAGCTCACTTGGCCTTGGCCCTCCCACCCCAGGACATCTGCAGCCAGCACAGGCACCGCCAGTGGCGGAAGGCAGAGCTGGGAAAGCTGCAGGCCACGCTCCAGGGCCTGGATGCCAAGATGGCCTTCTATGAGGAACAGGGTGACTACTACAGTCAGTACATCCGCACCTGCCTGGGCCACCTGGCCCCCCGCGCCAAGTAGGTGCTGCATGCTCCCAAGGTGACCTGTAACCTCTGCCCCATTCCACCGGGTTTGAAAGGGACACTGTTCCAGGGCAATGCGGCCCCTGTCTGAGTGTGGCCTTCCAGCCTCTCAGGCAGCCCTGGGCTCCATCAGGGAGGGTCCTTGGGCTCTGATTTCCTTCCTGCAGACCCTGAAGGGACCAGTGTCCTTGGTGTGAAGGACTCACTTAGACCAATTCTCTGCCACCTTTTGAATCAGGACTTCTGGGAAAGGGAAGAAGCAGCCATCACTCCATTATACCGCTGCCCAGCTCCAGGAGAAGGGGGTCCTGGTGGAAATTGAGGACCTTCCCCACTCTCAGTATGTGTCTCTAGCGGGCAGTATGTCGGGCCCTGCTGTGCCCCAGCGTAGGGAGGGAGGAGAAGCACAGCCCCTGTCTTGGGGCAGTGGGGGTGGCAGGGCGACAGGGCACCTTCAGGCAGAAAGCTAAGGCCAGTGGACATGGCCCAGCCCAGTCCAAGACAGCCCAAGGCAAAGGATGCTGGGGACACTTCCTAGAGGAGCGACAGCTGATGAGGGCCAGGTAGATAGAAGATATGCAGCGAGCCGAGCAGGCAAGACAGACAGTTGTGCCTACAGGAGCGTGGAGGGGAAGTCTGGGCTCGGTGACACACAGCACTGTCATGCTGAGCTGCTGTGGGTGGAGGAGCAGGGCTGTGGCTCTGGAAAGAGGCCCTGGTTCAAATCCATCCCTAACAGCTTCAGAAACGTGATCTTTGACATCACCCCTGGAGATGAGGCAGGAAAGTTTGAAGTCAATGCCAGGTTCCTGGGTGTGGACATGGAGCGGTTTCAGCTTCACTACCAGGTGAGGGGCCTCTCATGGGCCCACAAGCTACCTGCTGGGCTTGGGTGCTGGCCTGAGGACAGTAGGCCCACTTCACTTCCTAAGCCTCAGGACATCAGCTCCGCTCCCCCCAGTCGAGTGGAGAGGTCTTACAGCCCAAGCCCCTCTGTTCCCCTACACAGACCCCACTGCCAAGCTGCAGGCTGTGCCTTTGGGCCGGTGATGCCAGAGCAGGATGAGTCCTCAGAGCCCTAGCCCGTGCCCATGCTGGGCTCTGTACAGCCCTGAAGCGTTATCCCTTTACGGCTCTGAGGTTGATGCCTCAGGCCAGCATAGGTTGATGCCTATCACAGGCCAGCATTCAGGGAAGCAGTGATTTTTTTAATTAATTAATTAATTTATTTATTAACGTATTTAATTTTAGATTTTATTTATTTGGGAGCAGCCCAGGTGGCTCAGCAGTTTAGCGCCGCCTTCAGCCTGGGGCATGATCCTGGAGACCCGGGATTGAGTCCCACGTCGGGCTCCCTGCATGGAGCCTGCTTCTCCCTCTGCCTGTGTCTCTGCCTCTCTCTCTCTCTCTCTCTCTCTCTCTCTCTCTCTCTGTCTCTCATGAATGAATAAATAAAATCTTAAAAAAAAATTTTATTTATTTGAGAGAGAGCACATGCATACACGAGCAGGGTGAGGGTCAGACGTAGAAGGAGAAGCAGGCTCCCCCCTGAGCAGGGAGCCCAATGTAGTGCTCGAACGCAGGACCTTGAGATCATGACCTGAGCCAAAGGCAGATGCTTAACCAACTGAGCCACCCAGGTACCCCAGAAAGCAGTGATTTTAAACCCAAATCTTTCTGTCCTGCTCTTTGGCCTTTTGAAGAAGAAAATGGATTTTGAGCCATGGTTGTACTTGAGCTGACATGTGTTCAAGTCACTGTGCCTCTCTTGGCCTTGGTGTCCTCCTCTGTAAAATGAGATTTCAGTGGCCAATGCCATTGGATGGGTGTGTAAGGCTCCAGAGTGATAGCCTGGCTAGGCTACTGCCAGGAGCCCTCACCCCTGCCCGCCCCTGCCCCTCTCCCCAGGACCTCCTGCAGCTCCAGTATGAAGGCGTAGCTGTTATGAAGCTCTTCAACAAAGCCAAGGTCAATGTCAACCTCCTCATCTTCCTCCTCAACAAGAAACTCCTGCGGCAGTGACAGACTAGGTGGGCGCTCCCCAAAGGCCTCTTACCCTCCTGGATGCTTGTCTTGACACTAACTCACTGCCATACTTCCCTGCAGCCCCCCAGGGCTCAGAACTGGGTGGAGCTACCAGGAGTCCCACCCTTCCCCCCCCAGCTGGGAGGAGCTTGCCTACCTGGCCACAGATAGGGTCTCCTGCCAAAGGGAGCCTCACCACAGAGTCTGGCTGTGTGGCTAAGTCCCAGAACCCCACAGTCTCCCAGCCAGATGGTAGGATATGAACTCCAGACCTGCCCTTTGGTCTGGGAAGGCTGCTACTCTTGCATCTGCTATGCCCTCCAGTGGTCACCCCAATATTACAAGCACTGCGGGTCCCCTCTGCCTCCCCTTTCCCAGCACACCCCCAAGCCAGGACACGGCCTTCTCTCCCTACTCCCACTCCATTGGCATGGGTGCTCCTGCCCCACTGCCCTTTGGGTCACTGTGCTGCTGTGACACCTCACAGCCCTCCAGCCCCTGCCCTCACACCCAGGACAGACAACACTGCTATCCTTTATGGCGCCTTGGGCAACATGACCCCCGTTAACCTCAAATCTCATTGCTTTGTGGATGGTCTGTTTTATATGTGTGTCCCTCGGGTATTTATCCCCCTTCCCCCCATACACACACTGGTGGGTCTCTGTGCAGCTTTAATCATGGTTTGAATTCTTTCTCCTTTTTGAGCTCAGAGGAATTGTCCTTTCCCATATTCAGACTACCGGTCCTGCCAGTGCCTCAGGCCATGTACTTCAGGGCACCTTGGGTTAGGGAGGGAAGGTCCCCTGTGTGTTTAAGACTCAATCTACTGCCTATGGTACAGAACATCTTTCCCCCTCGGAACTCTGGCCCCTTGGAGTGGACTCTTCTGAGCCGTTGCAGTCCATTTGTATTCTTGTCCCTGCCACTGTGTCTCATGTCCCCACACGCACCTGACCTCCTGTCCCTCTGCTCCCAGTATCATTTGAATAAACACAGCTATCACCCCCACCTGTGCCATTCAGCTTTTGCTTCACTTCATGCAGAGCGGAACCTTGAGTTCTAGGACAGCTCTGCCCTGAGCTCATCGGGCAGTCCTCCCTGCAGCCCCCCAGTGCCCACCTGCCTCCCGTGGAGGCCATTCTGCCTGCCTGAGCTCCTAAAAGCTGGACGAGATGTGGCATGCACTCCTCTGTCTCCTCCCCCAGGGGACAGCAAGGAGGAAGGAATGCTTGGGTTTTGATGCACAGTGGCCAGGATCTGAAGACAAAACCAACAGGAGGAGAAACCAGTCCTAGTTCTGCCCAGCCCACTCTGCACACATTTCTAACAGGTTCTCTTACTGGGCTTCCTTCTGTGACACCAAAGGTGCTGTCACCACAGCACCTTAGGTATATTGTAGCTTGTGCGCTCTGACCAAAATCTCTTCTCCATGACAAAAGCCCCCCTCCTTTCCTCTTTGCTTTCAGGGAACATGGACAGAGTCTGGGGAGGAGGGGGTGGTACAGAGACACCTGCCCTGACATCTCAACTCCCAAGAAGCCCCTACTGGGCACCCCCAAGTTTGCCGGGTACAGCCTGCCCACCTTGTCACTCAGAACCTATTTCACTGTCACATCCTCTCCTTCCTGTGACATGTCACCGCAAAGACTTCAAGTACTGCCTTGCTCTGGGTGACAGTGACACATATAGTAGATCCACGTTTCTACACATGATCAGTCATCACTGAAAATCTCACACCAAGCACTCCAGCACTGTCCCTTTGTGACACTTTCTGGCCACCACATGACCTCAGCCACATATACCACTAATGAAACGCCATGATAACAAAAAAACGTCACAGTAGCTACTGTCATGCTGGGGTGGTACCATGAAGATAAGCAACCCCTCCCTTTGTGTAATGGATGGAACTGAAACTCCCAGGTTTGGGTGACTGACCAAGGCTACAGCAGGCCATCAAGGGCAGAGCAGGGCTCTAAACCCAGACCCTCCCAGTCCATGTTGATATTTCCCTGCATTTGTGTCTTTTTTCTTTTTTTTTTTTTTAAGATTTTATTTATTTATTCGTGACAGACACAGAGAGAAAGGGACACAGGCAGAGGGAGAAGCAGGCTCCATACAGAGAGCCCGACGTGGGACTCGATCCCGGGACTCCAGGATCAGGCCCTGGGCTGAAGGCGGTGCTAAACTGCTGAGCCACCCGGGCTGCCCACATTTGTGTCTTTTCTGAGAAACGTTTCTACTCCCTTCAGTGCACGCTCTCAGACCTCTCTCCCTGAGGCCTACTGCTCAACCTATTGATGGTCCCTGACGAATGTCAATTCTTAGTGTCTTCCTAACTGTGGAGGGCCAATCTGAGACACCGGCATTTATCTCCTATGGGGCGAGGGTGGGGGGTGCGGGGTGCAATCTCGTTGGAGGACAATTTGACAACAAAAACATAAGTGCAGGTTGCCAAGACCATTCAATGGGGAAAGAGCAGTCTTTCTACCAAATGTGTGTTGGAACAACTGAATATCCATATAGGAAAGAATGAAGCCAGACCCCCCCTTACACCATATTCAAACATTGAAACAGATCATAGGCCAAAATGTAAGAGCCAAAACTATGAAACTCTTAGAGAAAACGTAAATTTTCATGACTTTGATCCAGGAATGGTTTCTGAGGACACCAGAGTTAAAAGAGGCCAAAACTAGATAACGTGGACTCTGTCAAAGTTAAAAACTCATGTTTCAAAGGACACCTTCAAGAAATGAAAAAAAAAAAAAAAAAACCCATAGAAAGGGAGAAGATACTTGCAAAGCATCTATCTTATCAGGGACTGATTTCTAGAATGTATAAAGAGCTCTTACAACTCAAAAGACAACCCAATTAAATGGGCAAGAATTTTAATGGTCATTTCTCAAAAAGATATACAAATAGCTAATAAGCACATGAAAAGATGCTCAATATTATTACTTATTAGTAAAATGCAAATTAGATTTTAATGAGATAATACCATCTCCTACTAGGATGGCTAAAGTAAAACCCGTAGTAACAAGGGTTGGTGAGGATGTGGAGACATTAGAGCTCTTACTTTCTGGGGCAGTTGGTTGTAAAATGTTTTCCGCTTTGGAAAACAATTTAGCATTTCCTCAAAACGTTAAACCTACAAGCCAGCAATTGCCCCTCCTAGATAAATACCCAAGAACATTGGAAGCATACGACCACACACAAGTCTGTACACACATGTCCATCAGCTGATGAATGACTCAGCAAAAGGTGGTGTGTCCACACCAACGGGACACTGTTCAGTCCTCAAAAGGGATGCAGTGGGAAAACCTACAAAGTGCGAGTCAGACACACAAGGTCACATACGTGTGATTCCATTTATACAAATGTCTAGGGTGGGCAAATCCATAAGACAGAAAGTAGATTCATGGTTGCCAGAGTCTGGGGAAAAAGGAGTATGGAGTGACAGTGTGTGGCTGTGAGGTTTCTTTTGGGGTGGTCCAAATGTTCTGTAATTAAGGAGTGATGGCTGCACAATCTGAGCACAGTAAAACCACTTGATTTTATCCCTTAAAAGGATGAATTTTTTGGTATGTGAATTATATTTCAAGAAAGCTATTACTTTGGGACACGTGGGTGGCTCAGTCGGTGAAGCATTTCCTTTTGGCTCAGGTCATGATCCTGGGTCCTGGGATTGAGTCCTGCATCTGGCTCCCTGCTCAGTGGGGAGCCTACTTCTCCCTCTCCCTCTGCTGCTCCTGATGCTGTGCTCTCTCTGTCAAATAAATAAAATTTTAAAAAGAAAGAAGAAAGTAAATTATTACTGTTTCGGACGATAAAAGCACACATCCAGCAAGGAGCGTGTCCTATGATGGGACCTGGCCGGGGGCAGAGAGCTGCAGAGTACCCGTCCGGTATTGTGTGTGGCAGCAGTGATCTCAGTAGATCTCAATGATCTCAGTGGCCCCACGATGGGACCTTGTGCCGCCTGTAGACACAACGAGCCAGATGCAAATGTGCTAGTGTGAGGAGCTGTCCACAGTGTCCATTGTTTGAAATGACACATGAGAAATGTGGCCATGGTCCCCTTTGGGGAGTAGGGATGAGGGGAAATGTCTTTCTGCCCTGTGCTGCCAGTGAGCTTCTCACGCTCAGGGAAGGGAAGCATGCCCACACCCACTCCAGAACTGAGGTGTGGGCATGTGCAGGGGGGCTGGAGGGGCCGTGTCCCTTGTTCTAGAGCAGTGGCTCCTGGCCTGCTAGCAGCTGCATGCAGAAACACAGCAAGCTGATGGAAGCCTACCGCCAGTGTGCAGCTATTTCACCCCTGGAACCTAAAAATTAAAGATTGAGCCCATATTGTAAAGGTCTTTCTCATTTCATTTTTCTGGTGACTAGTTTTTGTGCTCTTTCACACAAATATCAGTCCAGGCGTGCCTGGCTGGCTCCACAGGTGGAGTGGTGACTCTCGATCCCAGGGTCATGAGTTCAAGCCCCACGTTGGGTGAGGAGCCTATGCAGAAATATGAAAAAGTAAAATTTCTTCAAAAACACTCATGTCTCTATGGGTCCCACGTATTTAATGCAGTTAACATCACTGCAATGTTCTGTGGCTGCCTGCAGTTTCACTATTAAAGTCGGTAATGGCTGTCTGTGTCCAAGAGCTTTCTAACTTACCTCCTTAGAAGAGGATGCTGGAACAGAAATGACTAGATCCAAGAACAGGACCTTTTTTTAAAAAGTTTATTTGAGTCGGGATCCCTGGGTGGCGCAGCGGTTTGGCGCCTGCCTTTGGCCCAGGGCGCGATCCTGGAGATCCGGGATCGAATCCCACGTCGGGCTCCCGGTGCATGGAGCCTGCTTCTCCCTCTGCCTGTGTCTCTGCCTCTCTCTCTCTCTCTGACTATCATAAATAAAAAAATAAAAAATAAAAAAAAGTTTATTTGAGTCATCTCTACGCCCAACAGGAGCTTGAACTCACAACCCCAAGATCAAGAGTCACATGCTCTCCAGACAGCCTGCCAGGTGCCCCAAGAGCATGAACTTTTAAAAAATTGTGAGTTTTTTTCACAGTGACATATTTATTGTAGAGAGTCTAGGAAACATTTATAAACCAAAAACATTACAAAATAACCACTTGTAACATTTTGATGTCTTTTCTTCCAACCGTATTTGTAATTAGAATTGTGCTACACATCTTATTTTATAAACTGCTTTTTCTATTTGCATTGTAAACACCTTCTCATATTAAATGGGATATACCAAAGGTGCCTGACTGGCTCAGTCGGTAGGGCATGTGACCCTTGATCTTACGGTCTTGAGTTTAAGTCTCAAGTTGGGCATAGACTTACCTAAAAAAAAAAAAAAAAAACGTTTTTTTAAGATTTTATTTACTTATTTGACAGAGAGAGCACAAGCAGGGGGAGTAGCAGAGGGAGAGGGAGAAGCAGGCTGCCTGCTGAGCAGGGAGCCCCATGTAGGGCTTGACCCTGGAAACCTGACCTGAGCTGAAGGGACATTTCACCACCAGAGCCATCAGGTGCCCCTGGATGGTCTATGTTCTCATAGAAGAATGCTGTGTGACATACCCTTTGTGGCGGTTGCCTGTTGGCATTGTCCTCTGTGGGTCTCTTCCTTTCAGGAACAGATCTCCCTCCCTCCACACAACTGTGGGGGTGACAGTTGGCGGATCTGCCTCTAGCTGCCTAGGACCATGGGCTTGGGACTTCCTTCCTCTGGTCCCTGGGAACTTGAATTCTGAGGGCAGCACCCAGAAAGGGAAGCTGGTTGGGGCTGAATCACTCGCTGGCAGCACCCTGCAGAGACGGCCACCAGCTTCTGGCACCAGAGTCCCCAGAGGGGTCAGACTGCCATCTCTCCCAGGTCAGGTCACTCCACTTCTAACAAACCACGGGGCACCCTCCGCCCAGCTCCCTGTTTGCTGAATTTCCTGAGCCCGACGTTTTGTTGCTCACAGAGATTACTTCCTAATTTATCCTCACACCTAAATCTTTGCCCTTGTTTATTTTCTTGGACGATATTTCTAAAAGGGAAGTTGCTGCATCAAAGGGTGTGCGCTTTATAAAGGATTTTTCTACATGTGGCCTCACGTCCAGAAAATCTGTACCAATTAACAGAAAGGGGAGAGGCAGGGGTACATGTCCTGGGGCCAACTACCCTGTGGGCCTTGCGGAAGCGCTCCTTTGCCTTTCCACCAGGGCAGCAGACGGAGACTCCTCTCTTCACAAGGAACACACATGTCCCAAAAGTATGGCTGGCCAATGGCAGTGTGGCAGCCTGGCCTGGACCCTGGGTGGGGGAGACAGGACATCCATGGGAGGCCGGAGACACCGAATAAAGTCTGGGGTTAATAGTAATAGGTTTTAATACTGGTCTCTCTGTTTTGAGCAACATAGCACAGAAATGCCAGCTGTTAACCTGCGGGCAAGCAGGTGATGGCACACACGAATGCCCTGCACTGCTTTGGCAACCTTTCCATAAATGTAAAACTATTCCAAAATTACAAGTTTGTTTAAAACTGCATTGCACCAATGTACAGTCCCACTCGAGGGGCACACAAGTGTTAGTCTTACATAATAACCTTGCTGGCAGCGAGTGTTTTAGAACTTCAGGCCTTCAGTGAATGCTGAGTGTGTGCCCTCTGCATGCCCGTTGCCAGCTCAGGTGCCCGGGACAAGGTAAAGCAGACAAGGATCAGCGCCCTCCGCAGCTGGCAGCCACTGGACAGAGGCAGACATTTCCCATCAGAAGCAAGAAGTGTGGGATGCCTGGGCAGCTCAGTGGTTGGGCGCCTGTCTTTGGCTCAGGTCGTGATCCCGGGATCCGGGATCGAGTCCCATATCAGGCTTCCCGAGAGGCGTCAGCTTCTCCCTCTGCCTGTGTCTCTGCCATCCATCCTCTCTCTCAGTCTGTGTCTGTCATGAATAAATAAATAAATCTTTAAAAAAGAAGAAGAAGAAGAGAGAAGAAGAAGAAGAAGAAGAAGAAGAAGAAGAAGAAGAAGAGGAGAGAAGTAAGTGCTTCCAGGAAAGGCCAGGGCAGACCCAGGGAAGGAAAGGAGGGATGGGCTCCCGTGTTGAACAGCATGACCAGGGGAAGCCCCATGGGGGAAAGACACCCCAGCTCTCGCTGGACGGCGGAGAAGCAGAGCTGAGTGCGTACCTGGGGAAAGGCACGCGAGGTCAGGTGAAAGCACAGGCTGCGCAAGGCCTTCTGGGCGTGAACAAAATGAGGCACAGGCCTCCCGATGCTCACCTGACACTCACAGCCGACTGGCTCTCCTGCCCCCATAGCCCCTTGCCGTCGGGGGCTGTGCTGGGACAAGGGAACCTGAGCACAAGGGCAGCACTGCTTCCAGGCTCAGTCAACAAAAATCTTGCACGTGGTCCTCTCATCCTCCTTTTCCTGGTGCAGTGTCTGTCCCAGAGGGAACAGCAGTGACTTGACCGTCAGCTGGGCTCCCTGAACTACTGCCCCCACTAACCTGTGTGGGACCAAAGTCCTGAGCTGAGTCACCAGCTGGTGGCACCCTACACAGACAGCCACTGATGGGCTCTGAGGCTTTTATCTATTTATTTCTTTTTAAAGATTTGTATTTATTGATTCATGAGAGACACACAGAGAGAGGCAGAGAGGGACACAGACAAAGGGAGAAGCAGGATCCCCGAGGGGAGCCTGATGAAGGATTTGACCCTAGGATCCCAGGAACATGCCCTGAACTGAAGGCAGACACTCAACCACTGAGCCCCCTGGCGCCCCTTATTTCTTTATTCTTAGTCATCTCTATGCCCAATGTGGGGCTTGAATTCATGACCCTGAGCTCAAGCACACGCGCTCTTCTGACTGAGGCAGCCAGGCGCCACTGCCGCTGAGACTCTTGCTCCTCAGATCCGGGGGTGCCCATCACAGCAGCACAGCTTAGCTCCGGGCCCATACAGAAGGACGTGGCTTCTACTATGTGAAATGAGCTAATTGTGAATTTGAAAAACATAAGCATTATTGTTTAATTTTACTTTATTAGATGATTAATGAACATAGACTGTATTCTCTAAGATGAGCATAACAAGATCCCCCCATATCCCTCGCTCTTATTGCGATGCTGGTAGCCCTGGCATTGAGGGGTAGCATCAATGTCTCTCCCCTCGAATCTGGGCAGGTCTGTAATCACAGTGACAGTGAGGTTCTGTGACTTCTATAGCGACGTACAAAATGCCATGACTTCCACCTGGTCCTGGTGGGACACCTGCTCTCAGAACCCAGCTGCCATGTCATGAGGATGCCGAGGCCTCATGGAGAAGTCAGGTGTCCGTGTCCTAGGGACATTTGCAGTGGATGCCCCTGCGGACACCTGGTCATGTGAGGAAGATTCACATGGGGCCACCAGCCACAGGAGAGACCTGGGGAGAGAGCCGCCCCGCTGAGGTCAGCCAGGCCCAGAGCCACAATCAGAATCATCATGTTGTTATTGCTGTTTTGAGCCATAAGAGGTTTTTTTTAAGATTTATTTATTTATTTTGTGGGGGCAAAAGGAGAGAGAGAGAATCTCCAGTAGACTCCCTGCTGAGCACAGGGCCTGATACGGGGCTCGATCTTGTGACCCTAAATCACGACCTGAACTGAAATCACAAATGGATGCTTAACCAACTGAGAGCCACCCAGGCGCCCCTTGAGCCACTAAGTTTTAAGGCAGTTTGTTACATAACAACAAATAATTGCAAGAGTGAAGCTGACATCTTCACTATTTTTATGTTATAAATATATGTTTATATATACATATATACACACACACATATATATATGTATATGTATTTTTAAAGATTTTATTTTTAAGTAATCTCTATACCCAATGTGGGCTCGAACCCACAACCCTGAGATCAAGAGTCGCATGCTCCAGCGACTGAACTGGCCAGGTGCCCCAACTTTTATCTAACATATTGAAGTCTTTTCACACCATGATGCCACCTCCTTGACAGGGTTGCCTTTTCTCTTTCCACATAAAAGTGTGGAAACAGGACAAGGCCATGGATGGAACTACCAGAGATGTTCCTCAAAGCTGACTCAAATCTATTAAATTTTTTTTTTATTTATGATAGGCACACAGTGAGAGAGAGAGAGGCAGAGACACAGGCAGAGGGAGAAGCAGGCTCCGTGCACCGGGAACCCGACGTGGGATTCGATCCCGGGTCTCCAGGATCGCACCCTGGGCCAAAGGCAGGCGCTAAACCGCTGCGCCACCCAGGGATCCCTCAAATCTATTAACAACATCTTCTGGGCATAGCTGTTCAACTCACATGCAGCAGGTATTCAAGAAATATCTGTATGCTGTCCTTGGGGGGCAGGGGTGGAAATGGGGGGATGTTGGTCCAAAATCACAAACTTCCAGTTATAAGAGGAGAACGTTCTGGGGATGTGGTACCCAGCATGGTGACTATAGTAAGGAACACTGTATCATATACCTGAAAGTTGATGAGGAGTAGATCCTAAATGTCCTCACCAGACACCTGCACATGGTGATGGAGGGGTTGGCCAACCCTATTGTGGTTAATCATTTCTTTCTATATATACATACATTGTATACAATATATTACATTGTATACCTTTTATTTATATAATGTTATATGTCAGTTATATCTCAATAAAGTTGGAAAAATAATAACTGTCTACATTCCTACATCTTATTTAAAATATAATAAAAAGGGCAGCCCGGATGGCTCAGCAGTTTAGCTCTGCCTTCAGCCCAGGGCCTGATCCCGCAGACTTGGGATCGAGTCCCACGTAGGGGTCCCTGCATGGAGCCTGCTTCTCCCTCTGCCTGTGTCTCTGCCTCTCTCTCTCTGTCTCTCTCATGAATAAATAAATAAAATATTTAAAAATATATATAATATAATTAAAAAAATATATATATATATATAACCAACACAGGGCGCCTAGGCTGGCTCAGTTGGAAGAAAATGTGATTCAACTCTTGATCTTGGGGTCCGTGAGCAGACTCCCATGGGAGCCCCACATGGGATGGGTGTAGAAATTACTAAAAAAATTAAACTTGGGCAGCCTGGGTGGCTCAGCGGTTTAGCCCCGCCTTCAGCCCAGGGCCTGATCCTGGAGACCCGGGATCAAGTCCCACGTCGGGCTCCCTGCAGGGAGCCTGCTTCTCCCTCTGCCTGTGTCTCTGCCACTCTCTCTCTCTCTCTCTCTCTCTCTCTGTATCTCTCATTAATAAGTAAAAAAAAAATTAAACTTAAGAGGCACCTGGGTGGCTCAGTCAGTTAAGTATTTGCCTTCAGCTCAGGTCATGATCTCAAGGTCCTGGGTTCGAGCCTCTCATGGGGCTCCCTGCTCAGCGGGGAGTCTGCTTCTCCCTGTGCCCCTCCCCCCTGCTCATGCTCTCTCACTCACTGGCTCTCTCTCAAATAAATAAAAAAATTATTTAAACATTTAAAAATAAACTTAGGGCAGCCCTGGTGGTGCAGCGGTTTAGTGCTGCCTGCAGGCTGGGGTGTGATCCTGGAGACCCAGGATCGAGTCCCACATGGGGCTCCCTGCATGGGGCCTGCTTCTCCCTCTGCCTGTGTCTTTGCCTCTCTCTCTCGCTCTGTGTCTCTCATGAATAAATAAAAAATAAAATCTTAAAAAATAAATAAATAAAAATAAACTTAAAAAATTAAATAATAAAATAAAATATAACCAACCTAATTAAATGTGTTCATTAAATTCAGATGCATTGTGCAATATTCTCCAGAAATACCTACCAATCTATCAAACTTTTTATTATGAAGGGCTTACAGCAAAGTTTTACTTGGCTTCTCTTCCTTTTTTCGTCTCTTCAGTTTCCTTTTCATTCAACAAAATAATGTATATATCATCTCCCAGGAAAAAGTCAAGTCATATCCATAGGAAGGTATAGGAAAACACACTTGCACCCCATCTTCTCCACAGGGAAGCCCTGTTGATATTTAGATATAGATCTTTCTGGGCATTTTTCCTCTTTATTTATCTTCACATATACAAACATACTGTGGCGAAACGTACTTTTCACAAACGGGCATGACATTTCCTATCCCACATGCTCTTCCAACACCTTGAGGTGCCCCAGCAGGTGGGGGCTCTGACTGCTGCCTCAGCAAGCCCCGAGCTGCCTCACTAATGTGTGACAGAAGTGATGCCCGGTCACTCCCAAGGCTAGGTACTAAGAAGCAATATCGATCCTCCCTGGCTTTCTATGCTATGACACATAATTTCTGGAGTCCTGAGCCACCTTGTAAGAATTCTGTCTACCCTGAATCCTCTGTGCTGGAAAGTCCACAGAGAGGGACTACAGAGAGACGTTATCATAGATTTCCGGACCCCACCTGTTGGAGTGTTCCCAAGTGCCCAAATGAGTGGCCAGAGTGCAGACACATGAGGATGCCCTCACCCCTGGCCCAGTCAGAACAGAGCAGCCCAAGGTACTGAGTAAAAACCACCCAACAGAACCCAATCAATCCCTGAAACTACAATGTAATATGATAGTTGTTTTTCTAAGCTGCTAAATTGACAGAGTTGCTTATTACACAAATACTCATACATGCTTATTTACATAAGTAGCCTGTGGTGGTATCGATTGCTCTGAGACTGGCCTTTTTCAAAAGTAGGCTCCACGCCCAACATGGGGCTCCAACTCACGACCCCAAGATCAAGAGTCACGTGTTCTACTGACTGAGGCAGCCAGGTATCCCTGAAACTTGCTTTCTTTGTTCAACAATTTTTTTTTTAATTTTTTTTTTTCTTTGTTCAACAATTTGTTTCCGACCACTGTGTGTCTCTGGGCCTGGCCCCACTGCTTGCTTTGCAAGGCTGTGTGGCATTCCATAGCACAGACACTCCATGATGGAGCACAGAGGGTTTCTTTTGTCTGGGACTGGGTCTTCAAAGGAAGGCTTACTTGGGAGCCCACCATATAAAACAAGTGAAAGAAGCCACTGGCCTCTCACGCACCGTTCCTCACTAACCTCCCTGGAGGGAGGGCCTTTGAGGAGCTCCTACCTATTGGTGACACCTTTAAAGATCCCTCCTGGGCACAGAGTCCATGCACAGGGCACAGCAGTGATGCTTGGTCTGTCCTCTTTTCCCTTCCATCTGAGATATAACTGACATATAATTGTATACTATCTGCAGGCATATGATGTAAGGCTTTGATATTTGTGTGTGCTATGACATGATCACAATTAGTCCAGCTGACACCTATCACCACACAGTTACTGTTTCTCCGGTGATGAGAAGTGCTTCTTGGGATCCCTGGATGGCTGAGTGGTTGAGCCCCTGCCTTCGGCCCAGGGCATGATCCTGGAGACTGGGGATCGAGTCCCACATTGGGCTCCCTGCATGGAGCCTGCTTCTCTCTCTGCCTCTCTCTCTCCCTCTTTCTGTGTCTCTCATGAATGAATAAATAAAATCTTAAAAAGAGAGAGAGAGAGAGAGAGAGAGAGAGAGAGAGAGAAGTGCTTCTTGGTTTCAAATGTGCATTCAAATCACCCATACATTTGGCAACTGCGAGTTGTGATTAGCAGGTAGGCAGTGCGCTGCGCTTCTGGGAAGTTCTTTTCTTTTCTTTTTTTTAAGATTTTATTTATTGATTCATGAGAGACATAGAGAGAGAGGCAGAGACATAGGCAGAGGGAGAAGCAGGCTCCCTGTGGGGAGCCTGCTGCAGGATTTGAACCCAGGACTGGGGTCATGACCTGAGCCAAAGGCAAACCTTCAACCACTGAGCCACCCAGGTGTCCCTTCTGGGCAGTTCTGTCCACCCGCCGGCTGGGGTCCATGCCTGCCAAGTGGTCTGGGGTGGCCTACCCAAGCCCGCTCCCACTTTCTTCTCTGATCTCCCGAAACTGTGGTGCGGTTCAAACCTGGAGTTGTGAGAATCTAGCTTCCCAGTTCCCCTGGAGTCTCCTGTTCTCACCTCCAGCCTTGGTACTTCTTTCTCCAAACTGCCTCCCGGGCCAGCCAAGGTCACGGCCCCGGTCTGCAAGCTGGGGTGGTGAGGCTGAGCTCCCCTGCCACGCACACAGGAAGTTATGAACCCATGAACCGATGGGTGGGGACTCTATTCTCACCATTCTAGAATTTCTATTCTCTGGTCTCCACTTCAAACATCTGTCTTAGGAGAAACGGGAATACAGGTGTCTGCAACTGTATCCTCTCTGTTGTCATTACTCACTTCTCCAGCAGAGGACGCTTTGGGGGGCCCTTTCTTGATAAATGGCTCCATGTGTGACTTCCCCGCTGCCACTGCCATGAGAGAGAGGGAGACACTTCAGAGACCTTCCACGAACCGCAGTGAGGCTCAGGGCTCACCCAAAGCATAGCCAGTGCTCCGACAACAAGTTTGCATGGGCCCATCAGCTGGCCCTTAGTCACACGGGATCTCCTTCTGTGGGGGGTAGAGGAGAGGGGCTTTGGTGAAACTCCTTACACACATCGTTTAGCTTTTTTATTGTAATCTCTAAGATTATCAGCTTCCCACTATCACTGCAGAGAGCCAGGCTCAGAGAGGGTCAACAGCTTGCCGAAGGTCACACAGCTGGAAATGGCTGAGCTGGGATGGTATCTCAGGTCAGCCTGACCAGGCTTCTCTGCTGGCTATCTCTAAGCCTGAGCAACTTTGAGGTCCCTATGTAGCACACAGAGCTCCTTTTTTTTTTCAAATATTTTATTTATTTATTCATGAGAGACATAGGCAGAGGGGGAAGCAGGTTCCCCGTGGGGAACCCAATGTGGGACTCAATCCCAGGACTCCAGGATCACGACCTGAGCCAAAGGCAGACACTCAACCACTGAGCCACCCAGGCGTCACAGCATACAGAGTTCTGACTACCTTCGTCTTCTTTATTAGCACTTGCAACTTAGAGTTCATAAGGGGACTAACTGTGCACTGGGGCTTCCCCTCTTTGCAGACTCCTGGGTCCCTCCCCTGTCCCTGTGACCCCACACTCAGGGCAACAGTGAAACCATTTCCTCCTGTGACCCTTGACAGGGCAACAGACAGGCCTGGCTTTGAATCCAGAGCCCCTTCTTGCTATAGGACTAGGAACATGCTCCTTAACCTCTCTGGGCTTCTGTTCCATCCTCTGTACAAGGAGGATGAGAATTCTGTAACCAATGGGCTGTTTGTTATATGATGATGACAATGACACATCTCAGGCCTTCCAGAGTGTCTGGCATGGAGCAGGCTTGAAAAAAAGCCAAACTTGTCCCCTTGACCTCCAGCTTCCTCTCCTCCTGGGTAAGCAATCAGGAGGGCCCTGTGTCTTCCAGGCAACATGACCCTCTGGGGCCAGTCTGGGGTGTGTGAGGTGGGTGGATGGCAAACCCCCAGGCCTCATGGAGAGGAGGGGGCCAAAGCACACCCAGTTCCTTGCAGAATTCGGGACCACACCAGGAGAGGCAGCAAGAGTTCCCAGCCAGTACGTGTAGCCTGTGTTGCAGAGAGTCTGGGGGCACAATAACTGCTCGTCTCATGAAGGTGCTGCCTCTGGGTGGGAGCTAAGCCACTGGCAGAGCCAGCAGATGAGAGTGGTGACAGCCCTGTGTCAAAACTGTGGACAGCCTGAGCTGCTTCCCTAGCCTGGCAGAGATGCAGCTGGGTGGGGATCAGGGCTCAAAGGACAAAGGACAGAGTCTTTCCTATGGATGGTTACCTCTGTCGAAGTCCTAACCACCTAAAAATACACTGAAAATCACAGGAAATCCAGTGGAGAAGTTCAGCTCTGAGAACACTGGGACTTCCGGGCAATCCCTTCTCTGGGCAGCCCCCCTCTCACTGGGAGCTGATGGAGCTTCCCTCCCCAGCAAGCTGCCAGCCTGGAGCACCTGCACGTCCACAGGGGCTGCCACCTTTCACTGGACAGGGCAAGCCCCCCACCCCTCCAACTACCATTGAAAGATGCTTAACCCGTCTTTCTTCCCCTAGGCTCCCGAGTCACAGCGTCCTGTCCCAGCAGAGGACCACACTCTCATTAACACAACACTGGATGACAGCACATCCCTCCTCTGCAACTGTCATGAGGAGGATGGGAGAGGGAGCCTTGAGCTTTGTCCACCCTGCTCCTTTCCTGTCTCCTGCCTCCCCCGCCCCTTCGATCCTGCCAGGGCCCCCCCTTGCCCTCCAGGTACCCAGCCTCTGTTACCTAGCAACGGCCAGCCTCTTCCCCAACCTCAGCACCCTCCCTGGTTGCTCTGGTAGAGCTGTGGCTGCAGTAGGGCGGGGAGGGCTGCCACGAAATGTAGGGGAACAAGCCCCCCAACATTACATCAACAGGGCTGACTGTAAAGCCCAGGGCCCCGCACTGACTCTTGGAAAGTCCTGCCCTGCTACCCTGCCCAAGCTTCTGCCAGGATGCTGCTGCCCCTCTCACATAGGATGTCCCACCCTACATCTGCCCTGGGTCTCTGGGTCCACCCTGGGGTCTCTTCCTCTCTTGGGGTCAAAGCCTGTGTCCTCTGGTCCATCCTGGGACTCTGCCTCCAAAGGCAGAGGTCTCAGAGGCCTGCCCAGCCCATCCTTGGGTCCCTCCTGCTCAGACTGAGCAATAGACAGTCATCTACATCAATCCCTTTGCTCCCCACATTGCCATAGCAACCATGGCCACACCTCTTGATAGCACCTTCCTAGGAAAGGCCTAGGTGGGAGGGGGTCATGGAACAGGCCCCCCGGGATACCCTGCACCTGCCCTGGGCTTCCGTTTCAATGAAAACTGACACTGAACTTCTGGCCAACCAGGAGAGGATTAGGCCCTGAAAAACAAATTGTATTCCCTCTGTCCCTCTAGCCACCATATCAGAGTCCCCAAGAGAAGCTCCCGAAGAAGCCCAGCACTGGTTAGGTGGGTTCCCGACTCCTGAAAGGCCCCCTAGCCCTCTGCTGACAGAGTGCCTTCCTGGGGGCACTGTGTCCATCTTCTTGTCAGAGTCCACCTGGCTTGGCGTCTTTACCTGCACTACCTGCCACCCCCCCACCCTCTGCCCAGTCCTGGATGCTTGGGTCTGATAATAGGATCTGCGGGGGAAAGAAGCAGGACTAGAAAGCGGTCAGCAAAGGGTTGGCGGAGCGGAAACACTTCCAGGGTAAAGGCAGCCGGGTGGGGCCCAGCTCCCTGGCAGGACTCAGGACAGGCAGGGAGGGGTGCAGAGCTGAGGGCTGAGGGAGGCTCAGGGAGGGAGGCCCAAGTCTGCCTTCTAGCAGAGGAAGCAGGCAAACAGCAGATGGAACTTTCAGGCAGGAGGCCGGACCAAGTGACCTCACCCAAACCATGTGGTCTGCTCCTATTGCAACCTGGCCAGTGTCCCAGCTCTCCTGGGTCCCCAAGTCGGAGAGCTTTTTATAGTTCACTCCCCAACTTGGGTTTGAATAATTAAACAAGATGGACAGAAATAGCAGCTGGACAGCAAAGTTGGGTTATTTTGGGGTTTTCTGGAACACAGAGTGCTCCTGGGCAGCACCCTACCCCTGCAAGGGGCGGAGCCAGCATCAAGGCTGCTGGGAGATTCCTGGGGGGACCCACCCAAGGCTCCTGACTTGACAGGGTTGCTCTCAGCCACAGGAGGGTCTCACCACTTCTTCCCTGGTCTTCAAGGAAGCAGAGGGCTCCCAGTGCCTTCTGCTCAGAGCTCCTCCTTCTGCTGTCTGTCGGCCCCTTCTACTTCAGAAATGGTGACAGATATTGAAAATCAGATCGATAAGCAGCTGCGAGACAGGCTGAACCAGGATGAGGTGCCTACTGCTCCTCTGGCCCAGGAGCTGCAATCAGGTGGTAGGAGGTCTTGTGCCCTCCCCCTGGTCCCCACTATAGCTCCTGGGAAGTTGTAGGAGGCTGGGAGTTTGGGAGGTGGGGGGGGGGAGTTCAGAGCAGGGCAGACAGATTAGTGCTGGATGAGCCTGGGTTCCTGCTGCGGAGGGGAAAGGGCCAAAGATGGACTGAGTCTGGGCTCAGATACCCTGAAGGGGTAAGAAGCTCCCCTCTTGCAGCTCCCTCTCCCCTGGCTTCCTGGGTCAGGGTTCTAGCAGCTGAGCTAGAGCTGGGAAGCACTGGGGAGGCCCCCTCAGGTCTCCACTGCAGACCAATCATTTGCGGCTTGTTTGCATAATACTTTTGGTTCAACCACAGCAACTAGGGCCTCATCCCTACTCCACCTGGAGGCTCTGCCACAGAGCTAAAAACCTGGGGCTCAGAGGGGGCATTTGGGAAGCTTTCTCTCTTTCGGTAACCACTTCAGGGGAGGGTTTGGAGGTCAGACTTCAGGAAATACTGAAATCATTCATTCATTCATGTATACTCATTCAACAAACATTTTAAAATCACCACTGAGGGATCCCTGGGTGGCTCAGTGGTTTAGCGCCTGCCTTTGGCGCAGGGTGCGATCCTGGAGTCCCAGGATCAAGTCCCACGTCGGGCTCCTGGCATGGAGCCTGCTTCTCTCTCTCCTCCTGTGTCTCTGCCTCTCTCTCTCTCTCTCTCTCTCTCTCTCTCTCTCTCTCTATGTCTCTCATAAATAAATAAATAAATAAATAAATAAATAAATAAATAAATCTTTGAAAAAAAATAAAATCACCACCGATAAGCCTTGCACTGTGTTGGTTCTGGGAACAAAGCAGTGTGGCAAAGGCCTTGCTCTCAAGAAGCCCACAGTCTAGGGACACCTGGGTGGCTCAGCAGTTGAGCACCTGCCTTTGGCTCAGGGTGTGATCCTGGGATCCGGAATGGAGTCTCCATGGGGCTCCTTGCAGGAAGCCTGCTTCTCCCTCGGCCTGTGTCTTTGCCTCTGTGTGTATGTGTGTGTGTGTCTCATGAATAAATAAATAAAATCTTTAAAAAAAAAAAGCCCACAGTCTAGTGGGGGACCTGGGCATCTGACAATCTCCTCCCCACCACCACCCAGTGCTTATGTGAAAAAAGTGCTGCACTTAACCATCACAGAAGTTTACATGGTTGGAGCAGCACTAGCCCCATTTGACACTGAGCAGAACTAAGATGAGAAGCCCTCAGTTCCTCGGCCAGGAAACAGTGTAAGTGGAACTGGAACCCATGCCTCGGTGATTCCAAGGTCTGTGCTCTTGAGACCGGCCCTGTAGTCACCAAGGCACAGAAGGAAGCTGCAGATTGTTAAATGCTACAGGTGGTCAAGATAGTGGAGGCGCCTTTAGTGTGGGGATGTGCTAACCTGCCCGGGGGCAGTCAGGGAAGGCCTCCTGTAGGAGGCGACTTTGCACCCAACCCCAGTCTTTCTACAAATGTCAAGTACCTGTCTACCGTGGGAGACACCGAGGAGAACCAAGTCCCTGCACTGTGGACATGCTAGGCACGGATGAAGGAAGTGTGAAATCATAATTGGGCGAGTCTTAAATGCCAGCCTCCCTCAGCCTCAGAGTTATTCTGCTCCTCCTGGGTGTCTGTCGGAGGCGAAAACTCCAAACTTCTGGGGAACCTGGGAAGGAGCAAGACTCCTACCTGTCCTCTCTAACATCTATCCTGCATTTCCTCCTGTTCCCTTAGATTTCCCCACCTCACATCTCATTCCTCTATTTCAAGGCCACATTCACAGCCCCAGCCCGGCAAGCCCAGGGCGCCTGGCCCTTTAAGGCCACCTTCTTCCCCCCACGTGCCGTCTGGTTGGGCTGGCGACGCTGACGCACGCGTGACGTCAATGGCAGCTGGCGGAGTCTGGGCACGAGGAGCGAAGTTGGGATGGGGGTGGGGGGGGGGGACGAGAGCGAGAAGGCGGTTCATTTGCATTTAAAGGGGCCACTCCCGAATTACGGCCCGGGCTCTAAAGAAATGTGTATCTGGCAAACTTTCTGTCCTGGACTACGAGGCGAGAAAAAGGCGTGGTGAAGCTGAAGTAGAAGGTGACTTGAGTTTGCGATGTCAGTTATGTCCTTCCGCGCAAAGGGAGAAATAGTCCGTTGGTGCCCGGGCTGGAAGCACGTGACCTGGAGGGGGCGGATGGGGGGGAGAGGGAAGGAGGGAGGAGCTGGGGAGGCGAAAGTCAGGCTTCGTTTCAGCTGCCCCCACCCCCACATCCTGCCCACCCTCTTGCAGCTGCCACCACATCCTGCCCAGCCTGGGGCAGGGAACTCTTGAGGGGGGGCACGGACTGAGGACCTGGCTTTGGCACCCCTTTCCTGCCCCCTTCAGATCCTGGGTGGAGCTTCTGCCCTTTGCCCTGGGCCTGGCCCCAGGCACCCTGGCACTGAGCATGGGGCACAGCTCTGCCAGCACAGCCTAGGACAACTCTCTGCTTAACTCCGCCCCCCCTTCTGCCCCAGAGCTGGACTTGTCTGGGCCCTAGATCAGAGCCTTATCCCTGGACTAGCACAGAGTTATCAATGGATAAATAGAGGAGGTGTTCAATAAAGTTTTTATAATGTTAGCTAAGATACACAGCTACATACGCAGATATGCACAGATTCATGTAACAGACATTTGCTGTGTTCATTCCACTCCAGGCCCAGCAAGGCCCTGAAATCCCAAAGCTGATTGAACTGCTGCCCTCAAGGATCTGGTGCCCTCAAGGAGCTCAGGATCTGGTGAAGAATAAACTGGAAACCAAAAATGTCAATCCAGTCTGATTGTACTGATGAGGTAGTCACAGGGAGTAGAGAGCCCTCTATACACAGAGAGGTGCAGGATGATACACAAACTCACCCGGAGAATGTGCACACAGAAGGACCCTCAGGCTCATGCTGATGGCCTCTGCCCTCAAACAAGGTGGAAGACTTGGGGAGAGATGGGAAAACTGGGAGGAAGAATGAACAGCCTAATGGAAGGGATGGGATGGTTGGAGTGGGGGTGGGATGGACTGATCCAGAGGGCTGTGAGGAAGGCTGGAGGGGTCAACTGAGCAGCCGGCAAAGGGTGGAACAGCAGGCAGAAGAGAAGCAGCTGTTGGGGAGGAGGAAGACCTTTCCAAATAAAGACGGGCTAGGGTGCTTGGGGAAGTGTGAATAAAGGGAGCTGTTGGTGCCCCTCTGCTGTAGAAACTATGAAGAGGATACTGTAGAGAGAAGTCACACACTTCTTAGGACTTTGGTGGGCACTCATTTGACTCCTCTGGGATTTTATAGTAACTTTGGGCTGTAAGATTACTTTTCTCTACAAAAGATGGGTTGGGAGCCAGAGAGGCAGAAGGAAAAATGGAACCCAAGCACCTGAGCTGCTAGGGTGTTTTCCCCCCTAGAGGATTCTGGCATGGGTAGTGCGGGGGCTAGAAGAAAAAGATGTAGTGAGTCAGTTTCAGGAAGTCTTTTATTATAATTTAACTTCCAGCAACTTTATTCCCTAGATCCTTTCTTAGTCCTCCATGGAAATCAAGACCTCATATTTGCTACCTTTCCTTTCCATGAAGTTGTCTCTATAAATATAAATACATGTAAATTCCACCCCGCTTGCAATGTCAACCTCTGCGACTCTCTCCTGCTCTGTTCTCTAGTGAATTTTCAGCGTCTAAAGGTCTGGGATACTCCATCTCCCTCGCTGAGCTCCTTCCTCCCTTACCTTCTCTATCTAGCTCCTGGCCCTTTAACACCCTCCCAGGTGACTCACCTTCCTTCCTCATTCCTTTGTTAAGAACCCAACATTCCAAGGCAGGGAGGAAGACCCAGCCAATCACAGCCGGGAAAACCTGCCTCCGGCTCAGGATTGGCTGGAGCCGTGGTTGGCGGGAGGCTCACCGCGCAGATCTATCAGAGACTGGGGAGGGGGTTTCTGGGAATGAGGCGTAGGAAAGAATTTGGTCTGGGACGGCTTATGTTCTTGGAGAGAATCGTTAAAGGGGAACTGGGGCCATAGGGGACTCTGGCTTGGAAAGCCTGAAAACTGGTGGCAGGGTGAGAACTCATCCCTCTCGGTCTCCTGGGGGCTTGGGTGCCCCCTGCCCACTTTGTTTTTTTTCCCTATGATCATGGGACCCAATGGTCTAAAGGCTGAGTTCCCAGGCCTGTTCTAAGAAGTCTTTTCCAGCAGCCCTGGATCTCTCCAGTCTCAACATTCTGCTTTCCCGACGTCGGAAACAGCCGGAAAATAAACACCCTGATGACTAAACGGTTTCTCCAGCTAGAGCCTGGGGAAGCACTAAAAATAGAGGCCACAAGTGAGGGGAGGTTCCCCACTTGAGGGGGGGCGGCGGCACTTTCCCATCTTGCTACTGCCACAGCCCCAGCCCTGGCACAAGGCTCTGTTCTTCTCATGGTTCTGGAGGACAGGGCAGATGGGCTCCCCTTGCCTGCCTGAGATCTTTGGGGGCAAGCTAGCCTTACTTGGCAGGGAAGAGTGGTATCCTCTGGTGCTGGGGCCCCATCTCCCAGGTCTGACAGGGAACCAAGAGGCTACGTTTGGGGGCAAAGCAGGGCACTGTTTAAATCAGGTTTCCTGGGACACCCGGGTGGCTCAGCAGGTGAACGTCTGCCTTTGGCTCAGGGTGTGATCCTGGAGTCCTGGGATCAAGTCCCACATCAGGCTCCCTGCATGGATCCTGCTTCTCCCTCTGCCTATGTCTCTGCCTCTCTCTCTGTGTCTCTCATGAATAAATAAATAAAATCTTAAAAAAAAAATCAGGTTTCCTAAAGGAGAGGCTGGGTGGAAGGGTTGGAAACCAAGGCCAAGGAAATAGGAGACTGCTGGCCTCCCGTTTTAGGACATACAAGCCTCCAAACTACTGGCCCAGCAGTTCCACTGATCTTGCCTCCTTTGAGGCTTGTATGGGATGATGGTCCTAAAGGAGTCTTGGCAGTCCGGCCCTTAAATTATTATAATGTAGCATGAAGCACTGTTCTAAGCAATCTACCTGCATAAACTAATTTAATCTTCACACCAAATTTATGGGTTGGGTACTATTATCGCCACCTTCATTTTACCCATAGGATCATGAGGTACAGAGAAGTTAAATGAGGTACCCATGTTCACAGGTAATAATACATGGTAGAATGAGGATCTGAACCAAGGCAGCTGGAATACTCCAGCATTGATGCTTTTAATCACCATGACTTGCTGCCTCTGTCTATGCATATTAGTCTTCACCCAGAATTTAGCCCAGTTCTTAAACCAGAATCTAGTCTTTGTTCAGTAAATCAGACCCAACCTGATAGAAATCAGGGCGTGTGAAGAACTGAGTAGGCTTCTGTTCTGCAAGGTTCTTAGAGATAGAAGCCAAGTACTCCATCATTTCCTAAAGCTCCAGGTAGGCAGCAGCCGGGTCTGGGAGTAACAGGGTTACTGGAGAAGACGTAGGTATGGCACCCGCACTTCTGTCCTAGGGCAGGTAAGGATTCACTACGCCCCGGGGCAACTAGGGATTTTTAAATTTAATCTTTTTTAAAAGAGCTAGTACTGCTTCTTTAATAAGATGCTTTTGGGCGTTTCCTGTGCTGGGGGAAATTAAGGTCCCGCCCCTTTAAATTGCCCCCCTCGGCTGTAAGTGCTTCGGGGCCGCAGGCACTGGGGATTAGGTCACCCCAGAACTATGAGCTGTCGCTTTAAATTGCTGGGCGGCAGCCGAGCCGGGCCTGGGAGGGGAGGGGCCTGGTTCAGGTGGAGGAGCCGGCGAGCTCCCCAGGTAACCCCCGGACGAGACCCCGCCTCTCCGCTGGGCTCCGGCGCGCGCTTAGTGGGGGGACGGAGTCCTGTCGCCCTTCAGCGTCCACCCTGAATTCGTCTACTTGGACGGCCACCTCCAACTCTCCCGGGGCTGGGAGCCGAGGGGGCGCGCTCGTGCGCGCTGATGTGCGGCGGCCAGCGAGCCTCCCGGGAAGACCGCGGCGAGCGCACGGGGGCAGCAGCGCCGAGGGGCACCCCGCGCGGGCCGTCCCCCGCGGGCGGCTGGCCTCGCCTCCCAGCGCTGCAGCCCGGCCCCCCTCCCCTTCCTTCTCCTCCCCTCCCCTACCGGCCGGCGGAGGGATCCGCCGCTCCCGGAGCCGCAGCCTAGCCTGGAGGGCGGTGGGTGGGGCGCCCGGCCCGCCCGGCCGGCCGCGGGAGGTGCGAGGCGGGGCCACGGTCAACCCCGCCCCCTCCGGCCCCGCCCCGCCAGCGCGGGCTCCTCTCATTGGTCCACCGGCCTGTCCGTCAGCCCCGGACCCCACCCCTCAAGCTAGGCTGAGCTGTGCCTACGTCGGCCTCGACTCCCGGGGGCTGGAGGAGTTACCTTTGGAGCCCGAAAGGAGGAAGGAAGCAAAATATCAACAACGCCGAGGCGGCTCGGGCGCTCGGCCCCGGTCCCCCTTGCCCGCCCCGCGCCTGCCTGCCCCCGCGCCCACGGCGGGGGCCCAGGCCCCCCGGCGCCGCCCAGGGCCCGCGCGGACGCCGGCCTCGCTTGTTATTCCCCCCGCCCGGAGCTGCGGGTGTCCGGTGTTGAAGATCCCCGGACCGGCGACGAAGGCCACCCCTCCCAGCAGTGACACCCCCTTCCCCCAGCGGGGCCGGTGAGTGGGGAAAATAACGCGCCTGCCGCTTTAAGAGGCCCCCTCCCCCACCCCGTCCTGGGGCTGGGGTGGAGGGTGGTCCGTACCGTCCCCGGGAGGGGTGGGTCGGGGTGGCTCCGGGGGGGGGGAGGAACTCGGGGAGCGGGCTGCTTCCACGCGGCTTCGTGGGGAGACTGCGTGGGGGCTGCGTGTTTGTGCGGAGGGCTCGGCTGGGGACAAGTGCAGGGGGCCCTATTCCCCTGTGTGTCGGGGTCGGGGTCGCGCCGGTGTCCGGGCGTCCGGGGGGACGGCGGCCTGCGAGCGGGCCGCGGAGGGGCGCTACCCTCAGAGGGGGTCTCCGGTGACAGCCGGGAGCGACTGACATTTTAACAGCCGGCCCTCCCTCCCTCTCCCTCCTCGCGCCGCCTGTTCACTCCTCCTTGGCCCGAAATGGTGCAGAAGGGGGCCTGGGAGGGCGGCGGGAGGGTGGGGGCGGGGGGGAGCCGCAGCTGTTTGGGAAGCGGGGGAGGGAGGGGGGACGTTGTTCAGATGACACCGGGGTGGTGGGTTGGGGTGTGTGAGTGTGTGTGTGTCCGGGCCCGGGATGGCCCGGCGCCTGTGCGCTTGGGACGTACAGTCACCGCGGAGGTGGGCGCGCTCGACCCTTGCTGGGGATCTCCCACCCCATTCCAAGACCCCCGAGCTAGTTTGTCAGCAGCCCCGTTTGGAGAAACCCTGGCCAGAAGTTTGCAGCTGTTCAACATCTGGGCAAGAGTTCTCCAGTCCCTCTTTCCACCAATGGCAGGCTGAACTGGCCTGGGAGTGGGGGTCGAGGGAGTGTTTGGGGGGCTTTTGGGGAGGCACCGTCAAGGAGACTAGGATGCATCTTGAGTATTGGCCCCCTAGCAGCTCTCTCTGGTCAGGTTGGGGTCTCAGGGGGAGGGGGGAAGGAGCCCTGTCCTTAGTGATTCCAGCTGACAGCCATCCGACAGCCCTCCAAGCGTGGAGGGGAGGGTTCCGGGGTGTGGGTCACTTGGAACCGCTGTCGAGATTATCCCAGGTTTGTCCTTCTGAGTGGGAGGTTCTCTGTACCTCCCCTTCCAGGGTGCATTCATTGTTGGTGGGTTGGGGGAGGGTACAATGGGTGGATCCTCTGCCCCCCTTTCCTGTGGCCAGTCCCCCTTTTGAGGTCTCCTTGTTGGCCCAGTTTCTTTGGTTTGGGGGTGGTCCTCCCTCTCCCTCCTTCATCCCTTTAGTGGGTCTCCTAGGTAGTTCAGGGGCCAGCCTGGACTATGGGAAGTTTGCCGTCTGGGGCGGTGACCTTGGGCCGCTCTGGCCTCGAGATAGGAGGGGAGCCCAGGCCAGCCTGAGATTGGGTGTTTTGAAGTTAAGGAGCTGTCCACCTCCCACTCCTCTTCAACCCCCCAATGGGGAAGTCTTGGTAGCCAAGGAGAGCATTGAAAAGGCACATGTCAGTGTTCACAGATGTCCAGCCCGCCTGTGGCCGCTGGGTCACACCCGCCCCGGGACTGAGCCTGGCTGTCCCAGCTCCCACGGCCTGCCTGGGAATGAATTTCCTTCCTGTGGTTTCCCAGTGTGTTGGGCAGGAGATGGGGGTGGGGTGGGATCAGTGTGAGGGTGGCTGAGGACCCGTTTATGTGGGGTGGTTGGGGGACACTAGAACTTATGTAGGCTTCTTTCTCAGTTGGCCCAGCACGGGCATCTGGACCCTGGGGTCTCAGTGGTCATATTTTCTTTGTTGTATCTTCCTCACCCCCAACATCTGTGTGTATATGCATGTGTGTGCAGGTACAGTCATAAGTGAGGGGTCTCTGGTTTCTCTGGGAGAAGGAAGATTTTTCACTCACACTCCTTTAGGGACCAGAGAGGTGGAGCTTTTTACCTGAAATCACATAGCAGATCTGTGTCAGGGCTTTAGTGTCAGTGCCACTCTTTCAGGCATGGCTTCACCTTCGGGAGAGGCCATAAGAGGGAAGATAAAATCCTTGCTCTGGGAACCCCTGGTCACAGGAGAGCAGCAGGACCCAGTCCAAGAGCATCATCACCCCTGTGTTGGGGGATGGGCATGAGAGGTTGGGCTAGAGCTTCTGTCTCCTGTACCCACTTCCTGGAACAGAGTGATGGAGGACTTGGAAGGGTGGCTGTGACCTACTGCCCACTGTCCACCCCACTCTATACCTGCTGTTCCTGGGCTGGGGGCGCCTGGGCTTCCCAGCTCTGCCCCTCTTGGCTCTGGGCTCTTCTGACAGACTGGGAGATATGATAGTCTTTCTGGCTGCTGTTATATAATCTTTCTCCAGCAGGATGGTGGTGGTTTTTTTTGTTTTGTTTTGTTTTTTGTTTTTTGTTTTTTTTTTTGTTGTTGTTGTTTTTTTAATCTTCCCTGGTCTTTCCTGGGAGGTGTGATGGGGGAGAAAGTGGAGTGTAAAGTCCCCTGGGGTGGGGGTCTGGAATACCAGTAGAAGGAGGCTGGAGGAGGCCCCCAGCTCCTTCCGGGCACAGGGAAGGGGAGGCCTTAGTTACAGCCTCATTGATTAGGACCAAGCCCCTCCCAGCCTCCCCCTCTTACCCTCCCTGGGAAGGTCCCTGCCATGGGCATCTCTAGCTCTTGCGCCCCCAGAGAGGCCTGGCCTACCGCTCATCTTTTGCTAACCTCCCCTGGCCACCTGAGTAGTCTGTCGTCCCTGGCTGGCTCCGGGTGCAGAATCTCAGTGCTCACCCTGGCCTGGGGTGGGCGGGCCCCATGTTGGACACTTCATCACCCACTTCTCTGCCTGGGTGGGAGCAAGAGAAGTTGGGACAGATGGATGGGTCCAGCATTTTCCCTGGTTGCATTTGGAGCCGGGTCCCCAGCTTCTCTGACCTTCCAGTCCAGAAGGTGGTGGCCTTGCTGGAGAAGAGGAGTTGGTGGGGGTGGGGAATAGAGGCCTGGCCTCGGGGCACACATCCAACTGGGGTTCCTTTGGTTTCCACGGTGCCTGTGAGTTGTCAGGGGTTGGACTCTGGGTGATGTGGCACTGTGATGGGGGGCTCTCTTCACCCCGTGGGACCATGGCAGGGACTCTCTGAGGCCACCTGGTTTAAGGCAATTATCTCACTTTTTACAGGGAAGGAGGAGGTGGTGCAGGAGCCGGCATAGCCTCAGCATCACTATAATTGCTGGTGGCTTTTATGAGCCAGTCATGGGGCCGGAGTCCGGCCAACCGTCTGTCCTTCTGTCCCAGTTTGGTGACTTACTCATGGTGAGAGTGTGTGAGGCGCCCATAGTTCTATGTGGGAAGCTGGACACCTTGCTGTGCTGTGCTCGATGTTACCCAGCCTATCCAGTGCTGCACAGGCCAAATGGGGTGCAGACTCCAGGCAGCACTCGCCGGTGGAGCTGGATGAGGAGAGAGGTGGCTCTGACTTGGCCTAGGAAAGACCAGGATCTCGAAGTGCTCTGTTCTCTAGCTGCTCTCAGTAGCTCTGCTTTCTGAGAGGTCTCGAACACTGGCCTGGTGGGGCCGGGGTATTTTCTCTTCCGTCTCCTTGCCTGAGACTGAGGAAAGTTTGTCATGGAGCCTTCGGGCCCTTTGCCCTCTGCTGAGAGGCACTGGGTGGGGGTCCCATACTCAGGTGCACCTGGCAGGTCCCCAGCATTTAGTGGCACGCATGCATGAAGGTGTGCAAGCACAGACACATGGGTGTGTAGAGTAGCTGCCACCCCGAGGGGGCTGAGGAGGACTAGTGAATGGGAAGATGATGAAGGGATTGGAGGGTGGGGATGGGTGGGGGAGCAGGGGTGAGGAGGCAGAGGCCTGCAAGAATCTGGAAGAGGAAAAGCTGACAGGAGCAGGAGGGATTGAGGTTAGACCATAGATGGGCAGCCCTAGAGCATGGCTTGCTCCTTGAGGAGCCCTGGCTGACTCCTGTCACTGCCCCTGCAGCACCCCTGGTGCCCCTCCCCGTGGCCCTGGCCCTCACCTCTGCCCCCGCCTCAAACCAAGTGCCCTGGGGTAAGTCAGCTTTCCAGGTGGACAGGATTCAACACTAGCCTGATGGTGGTCAGAGCACCCGGGAGTCCTGGTGATGTGCGCTGGTCCCTGTCTCCTACCCATCCACTCTGCTGAGCAAGGCTACCCTGATGTAGCAAGGTTGCCTCTGAGCCCTCAGGCATCCTGGGGTAGATCCTGGCCTGGGGGGAGGGTCCCCAAGGCCCTTTGCATCTGATTTTTCCTTTTCCTGAGGCTTCTTGGGAGCCTAACCATGCTTCGGCTGGCCCTGTCCTGGGGCTCAGAGACCTGAGGATGTGCTCACTTGACTGCACAGGACCCCAATAGTCTTCGCAGGAGCAGAGGCTCTTTATGCCTGCTGTGTGAGCTCTCTCCCTGCTCCTGTAGGCTGGAAGGGGAGGAGCTTGTCCAGAGCTTGGCCTGCTGCTGGCCACACCCAGGCGGGACCATATTTACTCATTTAAACTCACCCTCCCAGGAGGCTCTGGGCTCTAGGCCTGGTCACTGACCTTGGCTTGGTGCCTCTGGCTGGGTGCTCTGGCCACTCCCTGGGGAGCTGGGCAGACCAGGGAAGCGTATAGAAAAGGAGATGTTTTTGCCCTCTGGTCAAGGGACCTTCACTGTCAGCAGTGCCCCATTCGCTTTTATTTTGGAGACCTGAAACTAAACCTTTTTGGATCCCTGGGAACTGGAGGAGGAAGCTTCCTTCCGTTCCTTGTGTCCATGTGCACCAGGCTCTGTGCCGGGCATGGTAACACAGGAAGAATCATGTGTTTCTTTGAATAGCTGTTTTTTATAATTGGAGAACCCAGTTAGAGATTTAAGTGACTTGCTTAGGGGGCACCTGCTCCAGCCCCTTGTCTCCATGTCATGTGAGCCAACTGGAGTGAGAAGACTTCACAGGCCCTCTTCACCTGTTGGGAGGTCTTAGGGGCTTTGTCTTACCCTGCAGGAGGCCCAGGGAGACCCAAAGGAAGGAGGGGGAAGAGGAGGATGGAAAGGATGCATTACTGGAAGGGTGAACCTGTAGCATTCCCTGGCCACGGGCAGAGGATGAGGCTTGGTGGCAAGCTGAGGAAGATAGTGCTTTGGTGTCCTAAGAAAGTATGGTCCCCTGATTGCTACGGGAGAGAGCCCCAGGAAAGAGACCGAATGACACCTGCTAGTACCCACTGGGGCTGGGTAATGAGAGGTGAGGTGGGAAGATGGGCCAAAGGAGCTCAGGCTGGTCTGAAGGCAAGAGACGTGGCTATAGGAGCCTGCCAGGTCCAGGAGTTTGGGACTCTGCCCTGGAAGAAGTTGCTAGTACTCCCAGGGGGAGGGAGCCCAAGCATGTAGTGAGCCCACCTCTGCCACTCATTGCTGGTGACCGTGGGCATGACTTGACTTCCGTGTCTCTGAAAGAGCCGCCTCACCTGGGAAAGGAAGGAGGATCAGGGGGGCAATGGGCAGTCCTCGAGAGCAGGTGCTGGGAAGTGCCTGCCTCCTTCCTTCTAGACCCCAGCTCCAGCCTGACCCAGGACTTACTGGCTCAGGCAGCCACCCAGGAGATGGGTGGGGGCAGGCAGTGTCCCAGTGGGGACTTGGTGTGTGGGAGCCGCCTGAGGGGGTCCTGTGGGGGCCTCGGACTGACGCTGGGATGGGCTGGGGACAGGGAGCCCAGCCCTGCCTTCCCTCCCTGGCCAGCTATCTCCCTGTCTCAGAGCCTTGCCTCCACCTCCACCTCCCCATGAGTCTGAGCAGATCCCCTGGCTGCTTACTTCCTTATTCCTCATGATTTCCCTGCCCCACCTCCGCCAGCAAATGCTTGGGGTTGAGGGTTGGGAGGATAAGGAATAAGAGAGCTCATCCCCAAACCTCAAGAGAAAATATTCACTGGGGGTGGGTGGGGAGGGGAGGGGTCTGCCTCATTTCTGGAATCTTCCTGCTCCAGGCTCTGTTGGATCAAGTAATGTCTAGGCAAGGGGATGGGGCAGGTGACCTCAGACCTAGTGTTTTTCCCTTTAGAGCATGCGTGTGTTCTGTGTCTGGGGAGGGACAGTGGTTGGGGGTGGCCCGGCAGGAAGCTGAGCCCAAAAGGGGGGCTTTAGGCCTTCCCAGTCACATGTCTCCTTGACCTTTGAGCCCCTTTGCTCCAGCCCCCACAGCTGCTTGCTTCCATGCAGACTGCCCTGTGAACCCCCACCACCACCACAGGCCCATGGGACCCAGATTGACTGGGTGGGGACAGGTGTCCTGGCTCAGCTGCTCCCTCTGGTTGCTCCCACCTGTCAGCCCAGGGGGTGAGGGGTGAGGGGCAGACTGGCAGGGAAGAGTAGGAACCCCTTGGCCCTCTCACCTGCTCCCTAGTTATAGAGTGTAGCAGAAGGATTGAGAGTAGACAACAGGCAGGACTTCCCCACTCAGAGGAGGGATGGCGCCAGGTCACAGGCAGAGAAAGCTGGTTGATCGCCAGGGGTCCTAGCTGGCAAGCCCCAGCTGTGGGGTATGTTCACAAAAGGGACGGGTGTGACTTGAATTCTGGGGCAAGTATTTGTGTAGCTGTGTGAAGGAACCCCCACCCCCACCCGCCTGGGCCCCCTCCATCTGGCTGGGCATCTTAGCCTCACCTGGCACCTTTCCTGAAAGCAGCGAGCTAATCCTGTAAGAGCTGCCTGGCTGGCTGCCTCAGCAGGCCCACGCAGCCACACTGCCCGCCCTCTCCTGCCAGGGGCTTAAAGGACTGTCCTTTCAGTCTGGAAGAGACCCAGCCACCGCCACAGCGGCCCCTTTAAATCCTCGGGGGCTCCCTGAGGTCGTGGTGTCTCTAGGAGGATTTACTTTCTCTGATTGGATTGGCCTCCTTTGGGCCTGGTCTGGGACTGTAGGTGGACCCTCACATCCTGAGCCCCCACCTCCCGATGGTCAGGATGGGTGCTTCCTTGTCTCCTCTCTCCTTGCCCTCCTATTCTAGCAGTCAGAGCCCAGACCCCGTCACCTGCCTCAGCCAGAGCTGCCCTGCCCCTGCTCTGTGGCCAGGAAGGAAGGAGCCGCCTGCTGCCCTGAAAGACAGTACCCTTCTGACACTGTCTCCACATTTTCCTTTTCCGCCTGCTCTTCCTTCAGTCAGGGGTCCACACTCCATAGTTACCCCACGCCCTCATTTCCATGGGAAGTTCCTCCTCTGATCTAACCATCAGCCCACGGGGTTGCAATGGCAGGCAGCCCAGACACAGCACTGGTGGCATTATGCTCACCCAACGGCTCTCAGGCTGACCCGCCCCCACGGCCCCAGCTGCCACTTTCACTTCTGTCTCCTGAGACCCCAGAGGGAAGTTGGGTGGGGAGGTGGAAGGTGACACACTTAACCGTCCCAACCGCTTCAGATGGCCAGGGGCCCCTGGCCACCACTTGCATCTAGATGACCGAAATGGGTTTGGGCTGCCCTGGAAGGACTGGCCGCAGTGGGAGGGATGGAGGTTAGGTAGCAGGAGGGACTTCCCAGGATAGCAGAGCACTTGGGTAGGCTGGGGTTGGAAGCACCACTGCTAGAACTGGGCAAGCAGAGGTCAGTTTGCCCGGCCTCCTCAAGGCGGGCCAAGGACCGGTTGTCTCCCGGTGCCCGTTGGGTGGAGCGTCATGCAGGGGCCTCCGTGTTCCCCTGGACATTACCAGCTGCCCATACCTGTTTGGGTGACTTCTAACAGCAGATTTGAGCCCCTGAGATGACTTTGGGGCCAAACATGCAGCCCTGGAAGCCCCTCTACAGCTTAGCCTCTGTCTTGCCTACTGAACTAGGCTGTCTCCTCTCAGTTGGAGGGTGGGTGGGAAGTGGATTTTATTTTATTTATTTATTTTTTTTGAAGTGGATTTTAGAAATGAGGATAGAAGTGGAAGTAAAGGGCAGGCAGCCCATCCTCCCAGCGTGGGCACCAGAGTGGGGTGGGCTGTTTGTCCCAGGGAGCCCCCAGGCAGCCATGAATCCTGTCGCGTCCCACTGCTGCAGTGCTTGTCCCCATCCTGTGGTCACACCCGACCCCGCTTGGAGGGGGGATAAGAGCAGAGGGCCACACTGGACCAAGAGGTTAGTGCCAACGGGGTTGTTGGCAGTTCAAGAAGGCTTCTGGAGGAGGTGCCAGGAGCTCCATCCTAGGTGCCTAGGTGTGCTGGGCAGGACGGCCCAGTTTCTGGAATGGGAGGTTGAGCCTGATGGGATAAGGTCAGAGACACCATGCAAATCCTTATGCAAATGAGCGGTAGTGAGTCATTATGGATCCGTCTGTTGGATAGAGCATGAAGCAAGGCTCAGGCTTGGGTTCTGGAACTGGCCCCACTAATGACCATGATTGTGACCCTGGGGGCCAGTCATTACTTAGTAAGCAGAAGCAGGACCCCAAGCCCTGGGTCTGATCAGCAATCCAGGTGTGTTTGGAGGTTCGGGGGGCTGAATCTCTACAGGCAGGGCCCTAATGTGCCCCACCTGGCTGGCCATGAGCCTCTGTGACCCCTCTGCCATCTGTCATGAGGGTTACAGTTCAGAAAGCACCTTCCCCTTTATCAGCCCCATCCCTCCACTGCTCTGACCTCCACACTCTCCTTCCCCCTAAGCTGGAGGACCCTGGACCCAACCAGGCCGTCTCTTCTATTACCTCCCCGTGGAGTAACCCACTCCTCACCTCCCTTCCTTTCAGGCTCTTGAAAGAGCACAGGAACCAAATGTCCTGGTTGGAAGGGCACCTTGTCCCCTCCCTCCACCCACGCACCCATTGTACTGACTAGTGGGGTAAAACTTGGAGGGGGCAATGACTTACTGCAGGTCACGCAGTGATTTCTGTGGCATCTAGAAACCCTGCCTGAAGACCCCATGCTTTCCTGGGCTGTTCATCGTCCAACCACACCCAGCCCTTTCCGGCTAGGATTCAGTATATTACTCCCAGACTTTTCCTGAGACCAGGGCCTGTGGCTCCAGGAACTTGTGCGGATCTGGGGAGGAGGGTGGCTCCTAAGAGCTACCAGGGGAAGGCCGGAGCCTGAGGGGGGGCTGGCCGCTGCCTCTGGAGGGCGCTGGACACTCTAATGGCTGCTGCAGCAAGGATGGGAGCCAGACTACAGGAAGGACAAGCAGGGGCAGGGAAGTGGTGGAGGAGGCTCCAGAGACAGACCCTCACTGGAGAGGCAGCTCCTGGGCCAAGAACAGGGTGACCCCATCCCAGGAGGTTTGCCCTAGCAGGAAACCCACCCCATCCCGCCTGAGGTGGGACGAGGGAGAGGTGTCCAGTGGAAGCTGTGAGGAGGGTGCCTGGTGAGCTGGCCACACCGGGTGCTCCTCTGGCAGGTCCTTCTCTGTCCCTTCAGCCTGGGGCTGCAGTGCCTGTCTCCCCTTGCCTTCCTCAGGCACTCAGGACCTGAGACCACCCCTGCCCAGGTCCAGCTTTCCCCGACTGGTTCTCCCCCTCCCCCTAGCCCGCCAGCCCGCCCCCAGGTCCCTGTCAGTGAGTTAAAATTAGCTCAGTGCCCAGGCTAAAAATAGCCCCTGCCCAACCCTGAGGCTGCTGGGCTGGGGGAGGGGAGTTCCCGAGGGAGGGGAAGATGGTGGGAACCAGGGGTTTGGGAAGGGAGCCTGCCAAACCGAACTTTGGGGGTAGGGGGATGGGGATGGGGACAGGGATTGCCTGGACCTTTGAGAGCAGACTCTGGAGCTCTGGGTTGAATGGAGCCCTGGGCTGGGGGAGGGGGATGGAATGGAAGAGGGTGGGGGCTGCACGGTGGGGGAGAACTGGGCTGGGCTGGCTGGTAGGGAATGGGGGCACTAGCCCTGCTTCCATGACTTCAGGGTTTGCGGAGGCAGGCTCCCTGCATATACCCTAGGGGCTGTGAACCCCGGCACCCTCTGTCTGCACATGTGGTACAGGGCTGTCACTGGGTTTACCTTCCCGCCTCATCTTCCACAGTGCACCTCAGTGTGCCTCTGAGAGAGTGGCCAGGAGGGCTGTGAGCCCTGCGCTGGGGTGGGAATGGAGATGGCACTCAGGAGACCCTCCTCGCTGGGTCTGGGTCCTCTTGGCCCCGAGGGCCTCCTGGCCCTGCTCACTCCCTCGGTGGACTTGCCCTCCCCTGGTCTGTCTGTTGGCTGGACTGCAGGTGTTCAGAGGGCAGGCCTTGCGTGCCTTCTGGTTGTGCTCGTGCATGCCCAGCCCAGCATCTGGGCACAGGTCTCAGAGTCCTGTTTCCCATGGGGCTCAGGGTCTTGCCCTCTCTGCTCTGGCCCTCTGCTCCTCCATCTCTGTCTCCGCCCCTGGCCTCTCTGCCTCTCTTGCGCATCTGTGTGTCCGTCCCCCTCTACCACCCTCCTCTGTGTCTGCCTCACCCACGCCTCCTCCCTCGTTAGTGAGCAGGCTGCTTGAGGCCGCCTGAGTGTGGGGGTGACAGGTGGATTGGATTGTCACCCCCTCCCCCAGTGCCTGCTGCTTATTTCATGCCCTGCAGCCCAGCCAAGGGGAAGGGATGACAGCTGTCTCCAGCGCCTGCTGCCTTCCCCTGCAGTCCACAGCCTGCAGCCTAGAGCAGCCCAGGAGGAAGGGATGGAGGGCCTGCCTAATGAGAGCTGCCTTTCTCACTGTGCAGAGAACAGGGTAGAAGCCCAGGGCTCTGTGATGGGAGGCTGCTCACTCAGCCTCTCTGGGCCCTGGCTCCATTTTGACCGGCCGTGGTGTGGCAGCTCTGGAAGCAGATGCCTTCTGGTTCCGTGAGCCCCTGGGATTAGGGCAGCAGATGTGGGGCCATGAGGAGGTGGGAGAGAGGAGCTGGAGGCTAGCTATTGGAAGACACTTCTGGGCTCCCCAGGAAGGGTAGCCCTGCCGCAGCAGCTGCAGCTCCTGGAGGCTGCCCTGACCACCACCCCCCCACCCCCCACCCGCACTCGCCCCACTGGCCCCAGGCCACCCTCACACAGGAACTGAGATAGCATCATTCTGAAACCTGAGAATGGTTTGAATATTGCTCAGGTACCAAGAGGTGTTAAACTGGGGGAGGCAGGGGCCTGTGTTTCCTCCCATGCCCCTTCCAGCCTAAGACCCCTTTTAGGGTACGTTTTGCATATTGTTTGCAGTTCATTTGCATGTTGATCCCCCCCCCCCCCCCCGTGGGTTCCTATTGGGTATGGATCCCGGCTTAGACAAATGGCTGGCTTGGACGAATGGCTGGCCTCTGAGTCCCTCTGGATTTCCCACCACCTCTGGTTCCCTCAGCCCCTCCTCCTCAGTCAGAGATACTGTCGAAGGAGCCTCCTGCCCCACGTACTCTCTGTTGTTCATTTGCTGGGGGCTTCTCTGCCGCCACCTACACTGCCCCGCCACCTACACCGCCCTGCCACCTACAGAAGGTGGGTCTGTGCCTGGCTCCCTTGGACTCAGCCCAGCCGCCTCCTCCCACCCCCTCTGCTCTTTGGGTCTCTATTCCCAACCCCAGGAGGCCCTCCCTGCCCAACTCTGACCTGCCAGCACTGCCTTAAGTGAGAGAAGCAGAAGCAGAAGCAGCTGGAGCCTTCCAGGGGCTACTTTTGGTGACACAGATGGCGCCAGCCCAAGGAGTCCTAGCTGTGGCCTGAGGTCAGGTGGGCCCGGGAACCACCAGAGCTGGAAAGCCATCCTGCAATCCCCTGTCTCCATGGCATCTTGCTAAGCCCCCTCAAGCCCTGGGCTCCGGGAGATACAGCCAAAAGCCAGGTCTGGGAGGGCTTCCCAGAGGAAGAAAAGAAGCAGGGGTGCAGGCCAGGGAAGAGGTGCACATCTGGAGAGCAGGTGCACAGGCCTCTGGCTCCTGGCAGAGGGTCAGTTAATTAGACAGAGGGCTCATTAAGGCAGTCCAGTTGTTCACTAGGCTCTTCCTAATTGAGTAGGAGGGAAGTGGGACAGGATGGGCCTTCATAGCTTGGATAGGGTCAGTATAGGGTTCTCTGTGCCCACCGCCCCCCCCCCTCCGGGCCCCAGCCTCCCTTCTTCCAAAGTCAGCAGTGAGTTCATGTTCTCGCCCCAGGGCTCTTGGAGACTTCAGCAATGTAGAGTGGATAGATAGTTAGAAGGGGAAAGAGATTATTACAGACTCAGCCTGCTCCATAGGAGGGCTTCTAGCTAGATAGGAGAAAGGACTGCCCAAGGCAGGGGCATCTCGTCCTCTGGCAGTGTTGGCACAGAGGTAGGAGTAGCAGTGGGCAGCCCTGGAAATGTGGCATTAGGAAAGTGCTTGGGGCTACCCTGGCAGAGGCTGGGGATATAGGGCCTGGTCTTTTCATCCCCGACTCCCCTCTGGTCAGAGGATGCTTGGGGGTCTCTGTGGCTTCCCTGTCTCCTTAGCCCTGATCCCTCTCACATCCCAGCTCCCCCAGCATGAAGCGGGGGTGGGGGGGTGGTGTAGGAGATCAGCCAGGGAGCTGGTTGCCAGGCGACAGTTGCCTAAGCAACCCCATCCTCTCCATCTCCATGTGCTCAGGGCTGCTCCATAGAAGACTTCAGAGTCTCACCCTCTGCACCAGCCAGCCTGAGGATGGGGAGGATTGAGGCCTGTCCTGAAGGGGCAGGCATGCTTGGAGGGTAGGTGGTGTCTGGAGTCCAAGTTCAGGGGCAGAGTGAGAGGATGCAGGTCCTGCAGCAGGACTGACCGGAGTTAGACCACAAGACGGACTTCTCACAGGGTCGCATCAGGAAACCAGTCCCTTCCCGGAGCAGACAGTTCCCGAGCTCCTCCTTGCAGAGGGTGGAATGGCAGAAAGGGCAGATGTGGAGCCTGCCCTCGTGAAGCTCCGGCTCCTTGGGAGCCAGGCATCAGGTACAAGGGCGGAGTTGTAACTAATGTGCTGTGGTGGTAAGTGTGAGAAGGGAAAGGACAGGGTACCCTGAGAACCAAAGGAATGAGGGCAGGCTGCAGGATGACTTTGCGGAGGATCATGGGAGCACAGAGAGGGTTCTTATCCCCACTTGGAGGAAGGGAGAGAATTGGCCCGAAGCTGATAGAGGCCACATCTCAGCAAGGATTTGCTTCTGCACAAAAGGCGGTGAGTGGAAGACAGGAAAATGGGTGATGGAAGGAAGGTGAATGCTCTGAACACAGGAGCGCGGCCATGACAGCTTTAAGTGATCCCTACCAGGGCTTTCAAGGCCAGGCCAGAGAATCTCACTGAAATAGCTGTCCTCTCAGTCCCGTCCTCTGCGTGCCCTCTCCACCCTCCCTGCCAAGCCCAGACCACCTGGCTCTGAAAAACACAGCTTTAGAGTTGCACTGGGAGGCCGGGAAGCTGACGTCCTTGGGCTGGGGCCTTTGAAGTGGGGCTTGGCCGAGATGGGGCCACAGGCAAGGGATGGGGTGACTTCAGGGCCACCTGGGCTATGTCGGTGTTGTGAGAGGGGCCAGTAGGAGGCCCAGGGCCCAGGGAGATGTCAAGGACAAGGAAGAGGCTCTCAGGAGAGGGGGTGGAGGATCCCTCTAAGCATGAGGGAGTGGCGTTTCCTGAATGCCTTGGGACAGAGCAGAAACTCTTTCCAGCTGAGCTAGGGAGAGCCTGAGGGACGGGCCTGGTGATGGGCCTGGTGACGGGAAAGGGTGGGAAGGGGTATTCCTGGCTCCTCCGAAGTCCATGGACTCCCCTCCCCATCTCTGGCTCCCCTCTCCCCTGCCCTCTGTGGCTGGGATGCCAAGGCCAAACTTCAGCATCTATGTGGTACTTGGGGGGCCGTGATTGAGTGAGGCTGGAAAGGCTCCAGGAAAACTCAGCAGCCCCTGGACGTGGGGGCTGGGGAGGGGTCCCTAAGCACAGGTGTGCCTGTCACCTTGACCCAAGTTGGGGGTAGTGAAAACCCACCTCCCTGGACTCTGCAGCAGGGTCTCTGCCTGGAGCTCTGTGGAAGAGGATCTCTGGAGGGGTGGGTTCTCTTCCTAAGACCCAACCAGAGCCGCCTTAGAAAGTGTGGGCCTTCTGCCCTCTGGCCCTCTCCATCTTCTCCAGAAGTCTTCACATCTGATTCTCCTGGGTCCCCAGAGCTGATGGGGCCCTGGGGTCATTGTATGCTTCCATCCCACCTGGGGTCCTTCCAGTTCCTGAGGGCTCACCCGCCTGTTTGGGTGCTGCCCACACCTGAGAGTGGGCACCTTTCCTGGGTCAGGCTGGGCCTCTGTCCCCACGTGCCCTCTCCTCTTGGAGTTGTAGAGTGCAGAGGCACTGCTTCCCCGCTTGGCTGCAGAATTGGGGTTCTTCATGTGGGGGCCACTATTGGTCTCTGGGTTCTTGATATGGGGGCCCCTCTGCCTGGCACCTGCCTCCACCTGGCTGTCAGCAGCCTCCTCAGTGCACTCCAGTGGCCCTATACTGTCTCCAAGCTTCAAGATGAACAAGGTTGGGAACCTAGACTCAACTCTGATCCTAGACACAGCATGTTACTCCGGAGTAGCAGGCAGCGAACTATGGACCTAGGGGCCCTGGGCCTGTTGTTACAGATCTGGGTTTATTGGTACTCCACCACCCTCGTTTGCTTTCCTGCCGCAGGGGCAGCCAGGTAGTTGTACGGAGCCATGTGACCTACAGGGCCTGAAATAGTCATTTTCTACCCCTTTTCCAAAAAAGTTTGCAGACTCTGCTCTGGAGGGGTGGTTTGTTTATTTTAAGCAGCATTACTGTCTCTCCAAATGAAACTTTTAGGTCAAGGCCCATTGTGTAAAACAGAAGAATGTGGAGCAGCCCTGTGGGAAGGGAGACAGGGGCTCTGCAGCCCCACCCCCACTCTTGGACCCCAGGCTCCAGGGCTCTGAGCTGCTCTAGTGTGTTCTTGAACTGTGCACTACTTTAGCAGGTGCTGTCCCCGACAGGGCTGGGGCCGGGGACCATCCCAGGCCAGAGTAGCAGCTGGCAAACCCAGATGTCTCTATTCAAGGCAGGTTCTGGGGACCAAAGGGCATGAGGCATTCTCCAGGACCCAGAGCCTTGGAAGCCAGCTCCAATCTAGAACCTGAGAGCAGCACAGTTGTTGCAGAAAGAGCCTGGACCCGAGGCCCTGGGTGTGAGCTTGTACCTGGCCAAGGCATGCGACTACCTCGGGGAGTCCCGGTGTTGAGGATGGGGCTGGACATCGCCAGCCTTTCCGGGGGGTGCTGTGAGCCTGTGTGCTGGTGGTCGCTGGGCTCACAGTCCTCTCATGACCCTCCTCTCCCAGGACGCTGTACAGAAGGTATTCTGCAGACCATGAACTGAGCCCTGGTCCCAGGCCGTTCATGAGCACAGTGTAAGGTGTGCCGAGACCTGCCACCCAGCGATCCCCTCCCCTCCCTAGCACTGAGGATCCCCGGAGAAGATGGGGAGGAAAAAGATTCAGATTCAGCGAATCACTGATGAGCGGAACCGACAGGTGAGGTGGTCTTGGAGGTACATAGAGTGGGTGAGAGCAGGAAGCTGGCCTCTGCCTCCATTCCTTCCTGCAGTCCAAGAGGGCTGCCAGGAGGAGGGGACCTCTGGAGGCTATTGCGGAAGGGGAAGGACTGAGTTGGGAGGAGAGTAGCCCCCACATCCCTGCAGTTCTTGGAACCCTGTGTCCCAGAACTCTAAGGCTCATGTGCTGCTGTAGGCAGGTGGACCTGTGCGCCCCCCCCCTTCCCACCCAGGAACCATACAGGAGCCTCAGGCCAGGCCTGGGCACACCCCCTTCCCCAAGATGAATTCTCCACCTCTTCCTATCCTAGGGGAGGATGTGGGAAGCCCTTCCATTCTCCTTCCCTGCTCTCTTCATGGCCCCCAGCTCAGCAGTATGTTCTGTCCATCCAGACCCTCTCTCTTCAGTGAGGCGGCTCCAGGCCACGTCTTGGCCATACGTGGGCAGAGAGGAGCTGGCCTGTCGCCCCCCACCCCCGGGCCAGCGCACCACCCCTTGCCCCCAGGTAGGCTGTGACTGAGCCAGACCTTGCCGCCCTTTCCCCCACTTGCAGGTGACATTCACCAAGCGCAAGTTCGGGCTGATGAAGAAGGCGTATGAGCTGAGCGTGCTCTGTGATTGTGAGATCGCGCTCATCATCTTCAACCACTCCAACAAGCTGTTTCAGTACGCCAGCACCGACATGGACAAGGTCCTGCTCAAGTACACAGAGTACAACGAGCCACATGAGAGCCGCACCAACGCCGATATCATTGAGGTGGGCCCATGTCCCTGCGCCCCTTGCCCCGTCCACACCCACCTCTACTCCCATGAGCCAGGGCCCAGGAGGTGGGTGGGGTTGCCCACCTGGCCCACTGCCACCCAAGCCCTCTGCGTCTGCTCGTGCTGGTCAGGCTGGCCAGACGTCCCTCTGCTCTATCTCCTCTGTGGCTCGCTCTCGCTGTCTTTTTCTCTCCTTGTCCATCCTTGGTCTGCTTCTGCATCTGACTCTTCTGTCTCTGTCTCCCTCTGTTTCCATCTCTCCTGCTCAATCTTTGTCCATTTGTGGGTCCCTGGGATTCAATCTCCTGTTTCAGAAAGAGCCAGCGTTGCAAGCTGTTGAAGGACGTGGGCTTTGGAAGCCAGCGATGGCCTTTATTGACCACATGGCCTGGGGCCAGTGGGTCAGCCTCCCCGGGCCGTGGTACTCACCTCTGCGACACGGGCCCAGCAAGAGCTCTGGAGGGTGTAGTGGAACTGGAATGAGACAGTTCTTGCTTCTCACACGAGGGTGTGTGTGCTTTCAGGGAACAGAGCTTCTGCAAATGAGGCAGGTGCCTGGGAAGCCACAGGCTTGCCTTCCTGGACAGGGACTGGAACTCCCAAGATTTGGAGAAAGTTATCTTGGTTTTATGATAGAGAAACAGCTTTACTCTAGACTAGGATATAAACCGTACATTCGTTAGTCACTTTAAAGACGAAACAAGTCTCTATGAAGATGTTTTGAGCATGAAGAGGGCAGTTTGGGGTCACTCTGCCTCGGCTTGGACACATGGGAGAAGCCCTGGCCCCTGGGCAAGGACAGCATAGGGGTGTCGCATAGCAGGAGCTCGATGAACCTGTCTTCCTCTCCCTCTGCCTCCCTCTCTCCGTCTCTCCCTCTCCCTGTGAGCCAAACCCAGGGACCAAATGGGCATCAGCAGGCCCTGACTGCCTTCCCCCTTGAGCTTCCAGAGGCTGGTCAGGCAGAGGCTGGCCCCTCAGGGTCCCTCCCCACCTGTACCTGAGGAGCAGGGCTCTGCCTCCCACATTCTGTGTATTCCGCATTGCCTGCTATGTGTAGTGGGCCCTGGGGCCCGAGGCCCCGCCCAGCACACCTTCACACAGTGCCCCAGAGTGGGGAGGGGTGGTCAGGAAATGCTGGGGACCCAGAGGAAGGGAGGTGGGGGTAAAGTGGGAAGGCCCCAGGGTCAGGCAGGGGTGAGCTCCGGGGAGGCTGGTTGGCGGGGTGGGGGGCCTCACCTGTGGACAGATGGGCTGAAGGCTGGCTGACGCCCTGGCGTGGTTGCAGACGCTGAGGAAGAAGGGCTTCAACGGCTGTGACAGCCCCGAGCCTGACGGGGAGGACTCACTGGAGCAGAGCCCCCTGCTGGAAGACAAGTATCGGCGCGCCAGCGAGGAGCTGGATGGGCTCTTCCGGCGCTATGGGGTGAGCCCCACTCACCTGTCTCCTTCGGCCCCTCCCGGCCCCCCCAGGCGCTGCACAAGAAGCACAGGGAGTGTGAGAGCCCTGAGGTGGACGAGGTGTTTGCCCTGACCCCCCAGACGGAGGAGAAGTATAAAAAGATAGACGAGGAGTTTGATAAAATGATGCAGAGTTATAGACTGGCCGTGAGTAGTCGCATGGAGCAGTCCCCTGTGGTGCATGGTGTGGCTTCGCGCCGGCCCCCGACTGCCCCTGATGGACATGCTGCTCCAAGCCATGCCAGGGCTGTTGGTGACCACCGAGGCTCCGCTGGCCTTGGTCACAGAACACCCGTGACCTTTGCTGAGACTCCCTTGGGACAGAGCATCAGCCTGGAGAGTGTCCCGGTCTCCCGCAAGGCGTGTGTAGTTGACGTGAGAACTTTAGGTGACGAGAGTAGGGGCCATGTTCATTGTGCAGGTCACCTCTGGGCAGAGTGCCCATTGGCCCATTGTGACACCCCTGGCCTGAGATGCTCAGGAGTGTTTAGGGAAGGCAGTGAGGTGCACGGTTGAGAGAGTGCAGGTGCCACGGGTCCTGACCCTCAGTGCAGGCCCTTCCCAGCTGTGTGGGTGCGTTTGGGTCTGTACCCAGGCCCTCTAACCTGCTCCCTGTGTGTCCTGCCTGGCTGAGGACTAACCTGCCTCCGCTGGGGCCTCTGGGTGTCCCTGGTCCTGTCTGCAGTAAGCAGAGCCCGTTCTTGTTCTCTGGGCCACAGCTCGGTCCCAGAGCGCTCCCTCCAGTGTACTCTGCCCCAACCCCAGAAGGTCCAGGGGAAAGACCTTGAGCTGCTAGCCCTCGGACACATAGTCCAGAAACAAGAAGAAAACTTGCCTGCCTTCTCAGGCAAAGTGGATCCAGGGTAAGGGGCCCCCTGGCCTGACCCCTCCTCTCCATTTCCCATCTAGTCAGCCGTGCCAGCCCCCAACTTTGCCATGCCTGTCACGGTGCCTGTGTCCAACCAGAGCTCACTGCAGTTCAGCAATCCCAGCGGCTCTCTGGTCACCCCTTCCTTGGTGACGTCATCCCTCACGGACCCAAGGCTCCTGTCCCCCCAGCAGCCAGCGCTGCAGAGGAACAGCGTGTCCCCGGGCCTGCCACAGCGGCCAGCCAGCGCAGGTGAGGTGGGGATGAGGGGTGCTGGGGACCTTGGGGTTCCACTGCTGGCAGTGAGTGTCACCCAACACAGCATCCTGTGGCTCATGTGGCTCCTGAGGGAAGGGACCGGGCTCCTTCTGCTGTGCGGTCCCTGAGCCCGGCTGGAAGGGCTGTCCTGGCGGCTCACTGTGGTTCTGTTTGTTCCCAGGGGCCATGCTGGGGGGAGACCTCAACAGTGCTAATGGAGCCTGCCCCAGCCCTGTCGGTGAGTGCGGCTACCCACCTGCCTGCTCAGTGGCCTTGCAGGCCCAGGGACCCAAGGGACCCCGATTTGACCGGAGGAAGGTTTCAGGGTCCGAATTGGATGTCGAGCCTGAGGTTGTCTGAAGCACTGATGGGTGTGGGTGATCATCAGATGCAGGCTCAGGGAATTCTGGGCAAACTGGAAGAATGGACCAACGTTTCTAGTTGGGGGAGAAGATGCAAGTCTTCTCTGACGAGTGGGGGCACCTGGGTGGGATTTGAGGGGGCGAGTGTGTGGTTTGCCAACTTGCTCCCACGCAGACCCCTGGCCGCCGACAGCCTCCTGCCCTGTGCTGTTGTCTGGCGGGTGACTATGACTTCGAATGTCACCATTGACGTCACTCTGACATTCCTGCCATTCCTGGAGTGATCCGGGAATTGGGATGAAGGCAGCCCGCACTTCCAGGGGAACAGTGTGCTCTCAGGGGATGGAACAAGGTGACACTTGTGTCTGTGGTCGTCCCTACTTCTCTGGGCTTGGAACCCCCATCCAAGCCCCTGGCAACATGTAATAGCTCCTTGGTAGTGATTGTGTACTGGGGTTGGGAAGTAGAGGGGATAGTGACTGCCCTTTCCTCTCCAAGGAAAGGGCCGGAGAAGGGCCTTCAGGCTTCAGGATGTGGCATTACTTCAGGTCCTCAGGCCCAGTATGTGGAGTGTGGGTGGGAGCCCCAGCCTGGCCTCTGGCCACCTGTGTTGCCCTGGACAAGTCATTGCGCCTCCACAAACCAGGCCTTGAGTTTGCTGTTTTGTGAGCAGGGCTAATCAATGGCCTGTCTGCCTTGCGCAGTTAGCGTTAAGGATTAAATGAGATAATATTCACGTGAGAGCCATGTGTAGATTGTGGAGCGTGGAGCAGAGGCACAGGTGGTGATTACGCTTGTTGTCACCTAATTGTGGTGGTGGCCGTGTGATCAGTGCCCCATTACCAGTCACAACACTGCCACCAGCGCATGGCTCATCTTCCCCAGAGCTGTGAGCATCCTGTCACGTGCTCGTCCCAATCACAGCACCCCGTCTCCTGGCCGGTGTGCCTCGGGGGCTGGGGTCCTTGCGGAGGCCTGGGTCTCTGTGAGCCAGTTGGGCCAGGTCATGGGATCAGAAGGTGCTGGACTTCTGGCATGTGAGGCCAAAAGGAGGGAAGCAGGTGGGACTAGGCCACTGTGGCTTCCTGTCCTTCCTGCAGCCGTGGCGCTCCTACTGCAGGGTGATGAACCCATAATTCCATAGTAAAGGGGCTTCTCCCCTTCTTCCAGGACAGGGCAGGTTTAGGGGAGGACTGCAGAGCTCAGCATCCCCTGTGAGCTCGTGCGTGGAGTTCTCTCACACGGGCCAGGGGCTGGGTCCATGTCTCTCCTTTTACCCGCATCTCTTCCTCTCAGGGAATGGCTACGTCAGTGCCCGGGCATCCCCCGGTCTCCTCCCCGTGGCCAATGGCAACAGTCTAAACAAGGGCATCCCTGCCAAGTCTCCACCCCCACCTACCCACAGCGCCCAGCTTGGAGCCCCCAGCCGCAAGCCTGACCTGAGGGTCATCACCTCCCAGGGAGGAAAGGGGTTGATGCATCACTTGGTGAGTGGCTGTGTGCACCAGGTGGCAGGGGCTGGGGGATGGGAGAAAGCCAGCTTCCAGCAGGAGACATGCAGGTTAGCCAGCAGTGGGACTGTCTGAGGGAGACTGGAAGGGCCGCTCACAGGGGCAGTAGGAAGGGACGGGAGAGAAGGTTCTGGCTGAGGAGGACAATGGCAGGGATTTGAGGCTTGGATTGTGAAGGTTTCCTAACTGGTGGGCTTTGGGACGTGGCATTTTCTGGAGTCCTCCTTGGCTGGACAGCCATTCTGCTCCAATGCAGAGAGGTAGATGGGGTGGCTGTGGGGACAGGGGTGTGAGGGGAGGGCAGAGCTCGCAGACTGAACTGCCCCTTGGTTTTATTTCTGCTCCCAGACTGAGGACCATTTAGATCTGGTAAGTGAGGCCCTGAGATGTGTGCAGTGGCTTCATACTCTGGGTCTGCTGTGGCTCTGCACCCCTGCATGAGTGTTCCTGTGTTCCTGCCCTCTCCCTTGTGGGTGTGCTGTGGTGTATGTGTGTGTGTGTGTGTGTGTTTGTGTGTGTGTGTGTGTGGTTATTTGCCAGGAGTCCTGCTCAGTGCCTAGCAGGGTACAGCGGTGAATGGGGCAGGGATCGGGGTCAAACACATGTGTTCATACCTGTATGTATGTGCGTGGGTGTCTGTACTATGCGATGCTGTGTTCATGCAGACACCCCTTCTCTGGTATGTGCATGTGTGCGCACACAAGGGGAATGGGCTAGCCCCAGGGATGCACCCCGGGACACCTGCCTTAGGCGGGCTGGGCCCCACGTGGCCTCTGACTCCGTCCCGGGACAGGGACCTCCTTAGGAAGGTTGCCCGCTGGACCGTGACAGCCATCTCCCCCAGGCGGCTGAGGCCCAGGGCAAGGCCCGAGTTGGCTGTGGTGGGGGCTCCCCATCTCCTCCCCGCCTCCCCATGTCAGTCCTGGGTGCATACCACCTCACATGTACTCAGGCACATGCAGCCATGCATGCACCTCAGACTCACCCTCAGCCAGGAGCAGGGTGGGAGCTCCTCCCTCCCCAACTCCCTCACAGAGGCCAGAGAGGCTGGAAAAGGCAGGCGGGCTTTGGCGGCCAACACAGTGGCAGTTTCGGCCCCGGCATGGAGCTGGAATAAACAAGTGACTCAGCGGCAGATGGAGCCGACAGCCCTACACACGTGTGTGCGCACACGCAGGCACACGCCACGCCAGGCCCCACGTTCCCCGCACAGATGCCACAGTGCTCTGGCAGGGCATGTATGGCCGTGTGATGGGTGGGGAAGACAGCTGGGCCTGCTCTCCGAGGCCCGAGGGCCGACGCGCCTCTGCACGTGTGCATGCTTCCCTCTGTGGTCTCAGCCTCTCTGTGAATGCGCCAGCATACATGTGTGTCTTCGGGGGCCTCCGTGCTCAGGCGTCCACCCGGGCCTTGGGGGGCAGGGGCCCCAGCTTGGTCTTGGGACAGAAGGCCAGGGTAAAGCAGCCCACCCTTCTGCCACCTGGTGACAGACCCTTTTTTCCTGCAGAACAATGCCCAGCGCCTTGGGGCCTCCCAGTCTACCCACTCACTCACCACGCCAGTGGTTTCCGTGGCAACACCAAGTTTACTCAGCCAGGGCCTCCCCTTCTCTTCCATGCCCACTGCCTACAACACAGGTGAGTGCTCGAGCCAGGGGAGCCAGCCCCTGCCTGTCTGTCCGTCAACTGACCGTCCATCTATCAACTGACTGTCTGTGTAGTTGCGTGCACCTTGGCCTTGGGGCGAGGGCGGAACCAGAGGGGAATAGGAGATGTTTTCTGTTTCCTGGGGGGGGGGTGCTCCAGTCTGAGGAAGGTATTCGATTTGGGGGAGCCCCCACCTCATTAAGGTTGCCAGATTCAGGCAGATGGAAACAGGATGCCCACTGAAATTTGAATTTCAAATAAGACATCGAATAATCTTTTAGGATATGTATGTGTCAAAGACATTCTGCTAAAATGTTAAAGAATTATTCATTATTTGGTCTGAAATTCAAATTAATAACTGGGTATCCTCATTTTTAATATAGGACCTAATGGAGAAAGGAGTCCCTGCCCTTAGGGAGCCTCCCATCTGAGGAGAAGCCAGGCCAGAGGTGGGCTGAGTGGATGATTCAGGATGCTCAGGGTGGGGGACTGGGAAGGGGGCCCGGTTGGTCCGCAGGGCTTCCTGGAAGAAAAGGAAATAAGGGAGAGAAGACAGGTGGAGGCCAGAGAGAGGAAGCCCAGCAGGAAGTGTTACTCAGTCTCCCAGGAAAGCCAAGAGGGAGCTCTCTGCACAGGGAGGAAGGGGAGGGCCTCTCCCCCTGGGCGCTCCCTGGTGGGGTGATGGGGCAGGGAGTGGGGGCACTGATGAACCTCAGGCAGAGTGGTGAAGGTGGAGAGCTGCTTGGAGACAGGGGAGAGGTCTAGGGATAAAGAATTCGGACAGGACACCCAGTGCCCAGGCCATCCTGGGTCCCCAGGGTTGACTGGCCTATGTCACCCACTGTCCCCTCCCAGGAGCAGTCTGTGAGGCTCTCGGCCATCCTGGCTTACACTCCACATTGTTGCGTCAGGAAAGACTTCCCCATGAGGAAATGCCATGGCACATCATGTTGGAGCATTTGTTTCTTCCTGCCAAGACCTCAGCCACCCGCAGATTCCCTCACCTGTGATGGCTCATGCTATGGCTGTTTTGTGAGGAGCTCAGACTAGACCAAAAAGCCCCTAAACTTCTCCCATTTGCCCAAGCCCCTGTTCGAGGCACCTGTGCAAATCCTCCCCAAATCCTGTCTCTTTCCCATGGGTCAAAATCTAGAACCCAGGCCAAGACATTGGGCAGCCCCTTGGGGCAGGTGCAAGCTGGAGCCACCCAGCCACGTATGTCTGAGTCCAGGTTCTCTCAGCCAACTGTGTAGTTAATCCCTGCACATTCCTGTCCTCACGCCTGCTGCCATCCTCAGGTGGCAGTGCCCCTGGGGGCCAGTCTCCTCGTCTGGAAGAGTTGTGGGTGTGCAGAAGGTCTCTGAGGCTCCCTGAGGGCAGCACGGACTACTTTTCAGGAGCCATTATTTTTTTTGTTTTTTTTTTAAGATTTTATTTATTCACAAGAGACACAGAGAGAGACAGAGGAAGAGGGAGAAGCAGGCTCCCTGTGGGGAGCTCAATGTGGGACTCAATCCCAGGACCCCAGGATCACGACCTGAACCAAAGGCAGATGCTCAACCACTGAGCTACCCTGGTGTCCCAGGAGCCATTGTTTTTGGGAATCCCTAAACGTGGTGGTAGTTTCCTGCCATTTTCTCCGGGCCTTGCAGGCTCTTGAAGCTGGAGGGGAGGTTAGCGCATGTCCGTGAAGCCCGAAGAGGTGCCTGGCAAGACCAGACTTTAGACTATTTGTCAATCTGGTGTGAAAGCAGATTCTGACCCTGGGCCTGCCCTTAGGGCCCTGCTGGGAAGTATGGGCTTCCTCACATCCTTTCAGAAGCCAGGGGCTCTGGTTCCTCTTGCTGCTGGAGCCCAGCAGCCGCCTCTGTTTTGACAGTGGTTGTTTTCAGGTGAAAACATACCCTCCATATGTAAACAAAACCCCAGTGAACACGCTGCTCGTCGTCCTTGGCCCCTGCTCAAGTTCTGGCTGAGGGCGATCTGGCTCTGATGACGTCCCTGGTAAGGGACAGGCCTGGCCCCTTGTTGACACTGGCTGCAGAGGTCTGGCCTGGTTGCTGCCAGGAGGCCTGTGGGAGAGCAGTGGAGCCCCCGTCACCCTGTCATGGGCAAGGTTGTGCAGTCTCCCAGGGTGGGTGTCCTCCTTGTCTATAAAATGAGTGTGGGAAGTAGTGGAGCCTTGGGGCTCCTTTATGTCCTTGCTCTACTTTTTAAGTGTGAGCATCTCAAAGCTGCTGGCTAACAGTGTTATAAGACCAGAGGCAAGCAGTCACCATCTCCAGGTGGGAGCACAGGTCAGCAAGGAGCGGGGGTCTTGCCTCAGCTGGGAGCCAAGGCTCCCCACACATGAGCTGCAGTTGCCTCATTTGTGAATGAGTAACAGCAGCAGGCCAGTCTTCGGAATGCCTCCTGTGCGCCAGACAGTGTTGTGCGCACTCACGACGGCTGCAGGGCCCATAGGTAGAGAGCAGGTCACTTGCCCCAGATCGTGGGGCCTCAGGGAGGCAATCAGGATGCCTGACCGCCTCACTCTTGCCCTTCACCTTCTTGTTCTGCTGCTCAGTGGTGCTGTCTTCCTGCATAAAGATGGGGCCATGGCCCATGACCCCTTGAGTAAGAGCACGGTGGTGTGGCAGGGGCACCACGTGGAGTATGCCTGTGTGCCCCCACAGTGCCACCACCCTGGGCTTCTTGGGGGGATCTTTACTAAACTGTCCCAGACAGGCAGCAGCAGGGAACACTTCACGCAGTGTCAGCCATGCAAACATCAGGTTCTTCAGACAAATGGTAGAAAGTGAGGAGCACCCCCTGACGAGAATGTGTCAGAAGCCTGGCCAGGTGTGCTGAGGGCAGGTTCCCCTCGCCACCCCTCTACCCCGCAGGGCCCCAGGGCCAGAGGTGTGTCCTCTGGGTTGATGTGCGCACAATGGCTCAAACCCTTGCCACTCCTCCTCTTATGTGTTGACAGTCCCAAGATCTGCCCATGGCTGTGGGTGGAAGGGTGGTGACAGTGCGCTTCAATGCGCCAGTCCCCTGGCATCCTCACTACCACTCTGTCTCTGAAAGGTTCCTGAAGACTTGGCAGTTGAAGAAACGACCATTAGACGTATGTTAGACCTTCTGGACTTCTTTGCCCTTCTGTTTTTGAGTTGACATTCTGAGAATGCTACCTATACCTGGAAAAAAGAGTGAACAGTGTTTTAAAAAACCACCCCTCTCTCCTGCTGAGAACGGCACCTGCCGCTTCCTTAGCTGCAGTCCCTGCTGGGGGGCCTGCTGAGTGCTTCCCTCCTCTCCCCCCACCCCTGCAGATTACCAGCTGAGCAGCGCTGAGCTCTCCTCCCTCCCAACCTTCAGCTCCCCCGGGGGGCTGTCGCTAGGCGGTGTCACCGCCTGGCCGCAGCCTGCGCAGCAGCCACAGCCACCCCAGCCCCAGCCGCCCCAGCCGCCCCAGCCGCCGCAGCAGCCACCCCAGCCGCCCCAGCCACCGCAGCAGCAGCAGCAGCCGCCCCAGCCCCAGCCCCACTTGGTCCCCGTGTCTCTCAGCAGCCTGATGTGAGTCCTGGGGCGTTGGGGGGATGGGGGTGGGGAGAGGCAGAGGTGAGGGCAGTAAGAGTAGGCTCCTCGCTCGGCGGGGCTGGGGGCTGGAGTGCTCTGTCACCCCTGGGACCACAGGATATGGGACACTGAGCACAGCCTGGAGATCCCTGCCCCTGGAGCCCCTCCCCAGCCAGCCAGGAGCACCAGGATGCCAGTCACCCGGGACAGAAAGAACTAACGTGGCTCCTTCTCTTCTTTCCCCTCTTCCGGCACTTGGTCCCTCTCCTGGACTCTCCTCTGTGTGCTTGTCCCTCCCTGCCCCTTCCCTCCCCCCCCCCCCGCCCCGTCCCCACACCCCGTCCCCTCTGTGTCCTGCACCTACCCTGCTCCATCCTTGTGCCCAGCCCGGGCAGCCCTCTGCCCCACGTGGGGGCCGCCCTCACGGTCACCACCCATCCCCACATTAGCATCAAGTCGGAGCCGGTGTCACCCAGCCGGGAGCGGAGCCCTGCACCGCCCCCGCCAGCCGTGTTCCCGGCCACCCGCCCGGAGCCGGGAGATGGCCTCAGCAGCCCTGCCAGCAGCTCCTATGAGACCGGGGACCGGGACGACGGACGGGGGGACTTCGGGCCCACACTGGGCCTGCTGCGTCCAGCCCCGGAGCCTGAGGCTGAGGGCCCTGCGGTGAAGAGGATGCGGCTCGACACCTGGGTACTGTAGTGCCTCCCCTCCCGCCTGCCAGTGTCTGCTGCACCCCGGGACTGCCCCCACCCCATGCCCCCACCCGGGAGGCCTCCTGGCTGCCTCTGCCCCACCACAGGCCTGTCTGCCCTTCAGGCACCCTCAGAGCTGGCCTGCGCCCAGGGTCCTGGCCCTGCGGGGAGAGGGAAACAGGGGGCGCCTAGCTGGCGGCCGGGGCCCTGACACCCCGTTCTCCATCTCTCTCCTCTCTCCGCAGACATTAAAGTGACGATTCCCACTCCCCTCCTCTCAGCCTCCCTGACGAAGAGTTGACAATCTCACCGCCCACCCCTCCCCACCCTGGGCTCCTCCCGCTCGACCCCCACTTCCTTTTGTGCTCCATGTCCTGTTGACGGTTACATTTGTGTATAATTATTATTATTATATTATTATTATTATTATATTTTTTTTAATTTGGATTCTGGCTTTGGAGAGGGGGATGTTCCCATCCCTCTTTTTGCACCCCCTACCATTTTACTGGCTGGGGGGGCTGTTTTTTGCGGGAAGGGGGGGACACTTTGCACGTTATACACATATGCTGCAGGAGGGGGTGGGGAGCCCTATAGGCCTTTGGGACAGGACAGGTGTCGAGCCCTGCATGCGGAGCCCTCCCACCCCATCCCCCAGATAGAGGGAAATAACCAAAAAACCTACCAAACAACAAAACCCCTTATAATAGACTGAAACCCCAAAGTTGGCTTGATGGGTGGGTTTGTGTTTTGGGGGGAAGTGAGGCACAGCTTCTGAAAAGGATCTCTGCTTCTGGGCTGTTCTGTGGCCACGGGCATATGCAGGCCTGGCCCCCACACGCCCCTGCACACACACCACACACTCTCATGGATTTCTGCCTGAGCTATACCCCCAAGGTGTGGGATGCTGGCCGAGCTTTTAGGCTGGGAAGGCTGCCTGGGAATCAGGCTGGAGGCAGGTTTTAAGGCGGGGGCCCCTCAGAAGCACATTTCGAGAGAAAGATGGAGAGCTGTGAGCGGGGGCCGAGAGCTGGGCTGTGGGTGAATTGGGGCCCCTTCCTTCCCTGGCAGTTTCTCTAAGATATGCAGTGCAATAGCTTCCCGTCCCTCAGCTGACCCCAGCCCCAGAGAGCTGGCCACAACATGCAGGGGGAATGGAGATGTGGGGAAGCTCCAGTGAGGTGGCCCAGCAGGACCGGCACCCTGGCATCCAGGGGCAGGTGTGAGTGGGGGCTCACTCTTCCTTGTAGGAGGGATGCTGGGGTAGCCGTGAGGGTGGGAGGAGGCCCACCTCCCCCTTTCCTCCTGGGCCCTCCCAGCCCCTCTTAGCTCCTCCGCTCCTGATCCCATGACCCCACCTCCCTGCTCTGGGCGTCCTCCTGGTCAGCTACCTCCTGTCCCACCACCCCCAGGCCGCAGCCCACCTTCCCTCTTGGCTACTGTAATTGTAAATAGCAACCTTTGGAAAACGTTAGCAGTGTAACAGTCCAGGAAACTGTTTTTTTTGTTGTTGTTGTATTGATATGAAATGAGATTCTATTTTTGTCAAAGTATATTGTAATAATAATGACTCACGCGGCCCGTACTGTACAGATGAGACTCTTCTGCTGTTGTTCCCGCCGCCCTCCCTGCCCCCGCCCCACCTCTGCTGCCACCCCAAGGGGTCCTGGATCACAGATCAAACTGGAGGGGCAGGCGCCCAGACCATCCTAAGTGGCCTGACCCGAGGTGGCGGGTGGCAATGTGCCCCAGCCCTTCACCTGTGTCTGCTCCTCTGCCCCAGGACATAGCGCTGCCTGGGGGTTTCATCCCAGTGGGACAGCGGACGGTAGGCCAGGCCCAGCTGAGTGGTAGGTGACTGTCCAGACTTGCCTCTGTGACCCAGCCGCTTGCAGTATTCCAACACTTGACACAGGGAAGGAACCAGAAGCAGGGGTGTATGTGACCGCATGTGGACCTGAGCGTGTCTGTGAGGACATTGGTGTGCGTGTGTGTGTGTGTGTGTGTCTGTGCGTGTGTGTCTGTGCGTGTGTGTCTGTGAGCCCGTCTGGGACTATACGTGAATCTGTGTGTGAATCGAACTCTGAGGGCCTGTGTGCATGTGCCTGGGTTTTGGCAGTGGGACAGGGGCTTCCGTGCTGCACAACCCCGGCTCCCAGCTCCACCCTCCTCCAGCTCAACCCTCCTGCCATCCCTGTCCCTGCCCTGTTCTATCCTCAGCCTTGACTAGTTTGGGCTGCAGTTGAGGGGATCTGGCAGCTGCCTATTTGCTTCTCCCTGGGGCCCTGCCTCTCCTGGGTTCCACGCACAAGTGGCTCCCTTTCCCACTCTTCCCCCACCCCAGTCCTGCTTTCAGGGTGCCACTCATGTTCCTCTTCCTTCTTGAAGCTGCTTCTTTGGTCCAAGATCCCTCCTTACTCAGAGTTCAACCCCCCACCTGCTGACTGGGTACACAGCATGTCCCAACCTACTCCATGGGTTCCTAGAGGGAGTTTCAAGAGTCGATGAGACTTGATCAGGGCCTTGAAATATGCCAGGGTGTAGTCGTGTGTGTGTGTGTGTGTGTGTGTGTGTGCGCGCGCGCGTGCATCCCCAGAGCCTTGCCCAGTGTCTGGCGTGTAGTTGGTGTGCAGTAAATGCTGAATGGGTGAATGGGTGAGTGATAGGTGCTCGATGGAGCTTGAGTGACTGGTTTTCCCTTCCTAGCTATTCCTGCCAGCAGTCCGCCCACCTCTGTAAGCTGGGCTTGGCCACGACTGGACACGTGGTGGGGACGAGAGCCTCTGCAGTTCACGGTGCAATATTCACCAGTTTTGCCCTCTGCCTTGTAACGGCAAACCTGGCTTTTGATGACTGTGTGTGTGTGTTTGTGTGTGTGTGTGTGTCCTCTCTCCCCGGGGGTGGGGATGGGTCTGTGAATGAATATGTGACATATCTGCAATGTAGTATCCCAGGGTTTCGCTTGGGGGTAGGGGCTCCTGGCTGGCCAGACGCATGGGTCCCTGAGAACCCAGACCTCAAGGGGGGCTTTATTTCTTCCTCTCACAAAGCCAAATTTGCCTCCACCTACTCCTTCCTCCTAAGAACTGGGCGTTTGCCAAAGTCATCACTGGAGTCATCCCACGCCCCTCCCCTCACAGCCATCCCACAGCTCTTAGGGACTGTGGGCAAGAGGACCTTCCCATTCCCCCCCGGGATGCACCACCCTCCCTCCAGGGTAGCGGCAGCGCACTCTGTGCAGCAAGACTGACCCCTGACCTCTACCCAGCCCTCCCCACCTTAGACAGGAAGGAAGTAATGCACCTTCTCTTGATGATTATTTATTTGTTTGGAGAGAGAGAAATGATGTAAAAGTGTATCTAGAAATATCTATATCTATATATTTTTAACTGACTCTTTGGAATCCCCCGGGGTGGGGTGGGGGTAAATTTAGGCTTTCGTGGCAGAGGAGAGACCTGGAGCCTGGGACCTCCTGTCCTCTCCTCTGCCACCTCTTTCCACCCACTAAGCAATGGTGGAGGGCATGGCATTTGTGTGGGGGCAGGGGGCTGCAATGTTCTATGGAGAATCTGGATTCTCTTTGTCTTCCCCGTTCAAGTCCCAGAGGGAAGGGGGAGGGAGGGGAGGCATGGAGTTGCCCCCCAAACCTGACAATCACCCACACTCCTGGGGCTGCTCCTGGGTCCTGGGCAGGGCAAGTCCAAGTGTGTGGCTGTTGATTTGTTTTCAATATTTCTTTCCGTGCTGTATGGTGATGCTTTCTTAGTATTCTACACAATAAGAAGACAAAAGTCCTCGGGATTCTTATGAGTTTTGTTTGAAAACTCTTTCACTATATTTGTTGTAAAGAGGTTTACTATTAAAAGAAAAAGAATACACATTTCTGATACTTGGGCTTGGGTTCTGGTTTCTTTGGCGCGGTTAGCGGAGGAGAGGCCTGTGTAGCCTGCCACTGCAGAGGCCCAAGTGTCACCTCAGCTGGGGGCAGGGGTGCTTTCAGATCTCGGGTGAGAGTGTCCTCTAGGTTCAGAAGCAGAGGTGGCCCAGCACAGAGACAGTTGTCCCGTGGGAAGCCGTTCGAGTGATCCTGGGACCCAGGAAGCACAGAAGCAGCTCCGAGGCCAGGTCAGGAACAAGTGGGGGTGGGGGGGCAGGGCGGCAGGGCTTCGACCATCAGAGGTGCTTTCTGCAGCAGGAACTGGCCCGCAGGGACCTCCGCCCTCTTGTCCATCTGGGGTGCTTACACGTGCCAGGGAGCCTCCCCCTGTTCTCCGAAGGCATCCCTAGGAGCCACCCAGCCTGGTGCCGCCCTGCTGGGGGGCAGGTGCGGGGTCCAGCTCACCCCCAGTGGGGTGTGTATGGCCCAGGCTCAGTGTGGCTACAAGTGCCCGAAGTCCACATTGTGCGGTCGGTGCTCTGCTCGCCACAGGCTTGGTCAGTCCCAGTGTTCAAGCCGGGCTTCTTCATGTGTAAAATGCAGCGCTCTGTACTGTTCTGCCTCCCTCCCGGGGCTGCTGCGGAAGGCAGCTTCTCCCTCCACTGCAGCAGAGAGAGAGGAGCAGCAGGAAGGCTTCCGCCATCCCGGGTGCAGTTCCGCACCGGCCCCTCCCTAAAGGTCTTGAGTTCCCCAGCCTGGCCCTTTTGGCCTCGCTGCGGGCATGTGTGCCCAATGCCATGCAGCTGGCAGAGCAGGAGGCGGGAGATCCCTGAGGCTGGGTCGTGGCTACCACCTCTCTTCCTCTCATCACCCTACCTCGGGGACCCGGGTGCCTCTCTGAGGAGAGGCCCAGGTGGCAGCCTTTGAGACAGGTTCTGGCTTCCCCAGGCACTGCTACAGGGGACACCCACCAGCACCATGTGTACATGCCAATGCCCGTGAGGCGACCTAAAGCGACACCCAAATCCTGAGCAGAACCCCTCTCCTTGGTATCTCTGTTCCCCAGACTCTGTGGCCTGCCCCTCCTCCTCCACGGGAATGGCCACCCAATGTCCTGGGTGGGCCTTACTGTGTCACAACACTTCATTCTCTTCCCCTTCCTGGACGCACACAACCGGCCCGCAGACTACAATGGCAAGTCAGGCACATCACTCCTGAGGTCAAATTGGTGGTGATTGTCCCAGTGCTCTGTCCCTGCTGTGGGAGTGGCGGAAGCCATCAGAGAGGCCCAGTCGCTATGCTATGCTGCCTCCAGGCGTCGTCCAGCACCACGGTGGACTTCGTGAACAGATTCAGTATCGGGTCTGCAACATAGCCTCCCTCTCCTGATGTAGGCGTGTCTGCTCATACCCGAACAGCCCTGAAGCCCTATTTACTGCAGTGCCCCCTGCTGAGGGGTGTTGCACAGAGATCTATGAGCTTGACATAGTGCAGAAGGGGTTTGCCTGCCAGTTCTAGCACTTCACAGTTGTGTGGCTGTGGGCGGTCAGTCTGCAGGCTGCTCTTGTATCAGCTATGACATGGAGCTCATAGCTGCCTGTCCTTGGGCCCCACCCTCCCCTCTCTGGGGCAGCTCTGCTCATCTGACATCGCAGGGGACTCTGCTGCCCACCATATAAGGATCCAAACTCCCTGGCTTGGCTCCCAGCGCCCTCAAAGAGCCAACACAACCACCCAGGCTCCGTCCGTGTGTCTTGCTGTGTGTCCCTGGGACCCTAGGCTAGCCAGGCAGCCCATTCCGTGCCTTGACAGATCATTGGTATCTCTGTTCCTGCTCTCTTTCCGTCTGAAATGCAATGTGTATTAAGTACCTACTCTGTGTGAACCCCTTTGTGAGGCCCCGGAGGTGGACAGCGGGACCAGACAGCTCCTGCCTCCAGGCAGCTCAGTTTTATTTTTTTTTTTAAGATTTTATTATTCATGAGAGAGACACAGAGAGAGGCAGAGACATAGGCAGAGGGAGAAGCAGGCTCCCTACAGGGAGCTCAACATGGGATTCAATCCCAGGACCCCTGGATCACACCCTGAGCCGAAGGCAGATGCCCAACTGCTGAGCCACCCAGACAGCTCAGTTTAGACAAGAGCCAAGTGAAGCAACAGTTAACAATTGAGTCAGCAGTCTGTAGTAAATGTCACAAAGGAAGGATATGAGTGGGCTGTGGGATCAGACTTGAGGCGCACCCAAATCCAAGCCAGGAGAGATCATGGGAGGCTTGGTAGGGGTGTTCCAGCAGGGCACGAAGACATGAGGTATTCCCAGGCAAACACGGACAGGGGAGACACTCCTGCTGGCAGGAAGAGCAGGTGGGCTGGGAAAGAGAATGGTGTGCTCAAGAAATGTAAGACTGTGGTCCGGGTCAAGGGAATGGGGAAGAAAGAAGAGGCAGGCGGGAGCCTCACTGTGAAGGGCCTCACTGCCATAGTTTGGACTTTGTTCTGCAGGTGTGTTTGATCATCAAAGGGTTTTATGTAGAAGAGGGACTTGGTCAGACATGCATTTCAGAAAGCTCCTGCCAGCACAGCTCCTTCCCACTGTAGTGCTGAGGACCAGTGGAGGGAATGCAGAATCGGGGCCCAGTCAGGCTCCTTTACAAGTGAGAGGATGAATTTAGCAGATATTATTATTTAAAGATTTTAAGTAATCTCTACAACCAATGTGGGGCTCGAACTCCCAATCCATAACCCTGCGATCAAGAGTTACTACCCTGATGGAGCCAGCCAGGCCCCCTTAGCAAAGATTAAAGAGGTAGAATAACAGGACTCAGAGAAATCCCTGGTGAAGACAAGAGGAAGGTAAGGGAGGAGGGTCAGTGGTTCCCAAATTCATGCTGGAATTCTGACAGGGTGGTGGAGCTGCAGCCCCAGGTATTTCTGGATAAGATAAGTTTTGTTTCGGAAGAACTGAGAGAGAGGCAACACAGAAGCCACTGCAGAGCACTGGCAGTTATCCTGCTCAGGCCTGTGGGGTAGATCACCCTGTGGGTACAGAGAGGTTTCTTTTTTTTTTTTTTTTTAAGATTTTATTTATTCATGAGAGACACACACACAGAGGGGGGGTGGGCAGAGACACAAGGCAGAGGGAGCTCCTTGCAGGGAGCCCGACGTGGGACTCGATCCTGGGTCTCCAGGATCATGCCCTGGACTGACGGCGGGGCCAAACCGCTGAGCCACCCGGGCTGCCCTACGGAGAGGTTTCTGAAGAGGGAAGCCATTCCTGGTGCTGGTCACCCATGACGTCAACCTCAGGACACCGAACTCCAAGAACCATGAAGGGAGGCTGGGGGCCAGGCGAGAGAGCCATGTCAGCCCTGAGGTGCACATGGGGAGCCATGCTGTATGGTGAGATGGGCCAGAAACGTTAATTCTCATCTGTGACCTCCTACCTTTATTAAAGCCTTGGTTGTCTCAGTAGCCTTATGCTAATCTTTATCTTTTTAAAGATTTTATTTATTCATGAGACAAAGAGAGAGTCAGAGACCTAGGCAGAGGGAGGAGAAGCAGGCAGGCTCCATGCAAGGAACCCGATGTGGGACTCGATCCTGGGACTCTGGGATGACGCCCTGAGTGGAAGGCAGATGCTCAACCGCTGAGCCACCCAGGTGCCCCTATGCTAATCTTTAATTTTTTTTTTTTTTTTTTTTTTTAGTAATCTCTATACCCAACTCGGGGTTCCAGCTTACGAGCCTGAGGTCCACAGTCACACACTCAGCTGACTGAGCCAGCCAGGTGCCCCTAGTCTTGTGCCAGTATTCAACAAGGGAATACTCATTGGTGCATTCTTTGGGGCATCAAGGAGTGGGGAGAGGGACACAGGTACTCTAGCTCCCTGGGGCAGGCACCAGGGTCAGAGGCATGGGAACCTAAGGAAGATCTGGTTCTAAAGGCCCAAGTGCTCCTTCTCAGAGACACTCCGTGCAACCTCAGAGGCTGTTTCTTTCTTTTAAAAAAAAAAAAAAAAAAGACTTTATTTATTCATTCATGAGACACAGAGAGAGAGGCAGAGACACAGGCAGAGGGAGAAGCAGGCTCCATGCAGGGAGCCCAACGCAGGACTCGATCCCAGGTCTCCAGGATCACACCCTGGGCTGAAGGCAGCGCTAAACCGCTGAGCCACCCGGGCTGCCCAAGGTTGTTTTTTTTGACAAGGGAAGAGGACACTTCTCAGCTAGGTACCTGAAGGATACTCCAGAGGAACGAAAACCATTCCCAACCTGTAGGAAGTGCTGGGTAAGCATTAGTCCTCATTTTTGTTAGCTACTTGTCAAAGACACAAGAAGGGATGGCTTAGTTAAAGTCTGTGGACCCAAACTGCTCTACGTTTCTACCCTTGAAACCTGTCCTGCTGTTCAAGATCCCCACTCCAACAACTTTCCCTCCATAAAGCTTTTCCTGACTTCCCTGCCTGCCCCCCCTTCCCCACCGCTGTGAGCCCTGTCTTGGGAATCTGACCCCTGTATACTTTATAGTTCCCACTTTGCCCTACCCATCCTACTAAAAGCCCCTTCTAAAAAAAGCACTGCCTCATCCACGTGTCTGTCTGGCTCAGCGCCTGGCACACAGTATGTGTGCAGCCAGACTAATCAAGAACGTGCTCTTTGTAAACCGTGGAGTGCTACAAACCTGAAGGGTTTGTTTTTTCAGGGTGTGGTGACTTTCTGCAGCTTCTCCTCCACTTTGCAGCTCCTGGCGGGGATGAGCACCTAATCCCCGAGGCTAAGGAGGTGCGAATTCCCTTCCTGCGCTTAGCTTAGCTACCGGTCCACCCGAGGGCTAGCACCCAGGGGCTCCTCTCCGCAGAGTCGTGGCTCCTGGGAGGCGGGAAGCCGAGGGTGGTATCCCATCCTCCCAGCCAGTTCTTCTGACTCATTCCTCAGTCCCATGGGGAGGAGTAACTTCTCCACCCTTGTGACTGTGGAAACGGTTCAGGAACAGCGAGCGGATGTGAAGAGGGCAGAGGTGACCTCACCCCAGGATCCAAAGTGGCTCCTGCCGGAGCGGGTACAGCCTGCTTGTTTCTGTTGGCAGACGTCAACCAACTCTTCGCAGCTGGTCAGCCCGAGCCCGAAGACACAGGCGGCTGTGCGCTGGGGTCCACTGCCCCTCGGGCAGCTCCCCGGGGGGGGGGGGGCCGCAGGGCCGGCGGGGCGGGGGCCCGGGCTGACCACAGCCAGACCCACGGATCTGCAATCCCCCAAGCCCGGGCCGCGTTCTCGCTGTCCGGTGCTCACAGGCCCCGCCCGGCGCAGGTCGGCCTCCCCGCAGGGCGCTCCCCGCCCGGCCCCGCCACGTGCCCCCGGAAGCCGGGGATGCGGCCGCGCCAGGCCGGCCCAGCGGGAGGTCACGCGCCCGCCAGGCCTGCCGCTCGCGACCCCGGCCCGGCCGGCCGGCACCTCCTCTAAGGCGGAGGGGGCCACAAGCCGCGCGGGGCGGCGCCGGGCACACAGCAGGTGGTCAATAAATGGCCGACTGGCAGCTGCCCCGTGGTCACTGCGGCCAGGGCCCTTACCCCGTGCCGGCCACCGAAGCGACCGCTAACCGTCAAGCGGAGGGCGAGCCCCCACCAGGCCGGGCGCAGACAAAGACCCAAAGCTCCGCCCCGCGCTCCCACGTGGGGCGGGAAGTGGATCTTAAGGCTCACCCCGTTGGCTACGCCAATGACGGACGGGGTCATCAGCCAACCGCGGCCCGGACAAGACTCCTGCGTACACAAATGCTTGAGCCCTAGATGGGGGGCGCAGCGAGCGCGCCGCGGTGTCTGGCTCTCGGAGGGTGCGCATGCGTGATCTCGCGCCGCCCCCTCCCGGAGCCGCGGGAGCGGAAGTAGCGCCTCGGGGCCCTGCCGCGGAGCTGCGGCGATGCCCTCGGCGTGCAGCTTGGCCGAGCCGGGGTACCGGCAGCCGGCCCCGCGGGGAGGAACCCCAGCCGGCTCCGGGCGCAGAAGCCGCGGTCACGTGCCGGTCCGCCCGCGCCCCGGACGAACGAGCGGAGAAACAGCGGAGCGCTGCAGATGTCCGCCACCATTTGTACGATCTTCAACAATAAGCAAAATTAAGCGATAATAGCGTTTAGGTAGATGTGGTAAAACGCTTTAAAGCGTCGGAAATAAATAAATAAATAAATAAATATGAATGAATGAATGAATGAATAAATAAATAAATAAATAAATAAATAATAAAACGTCAGAGGAAGTTCAGTGGTGATTTTACCGGGGACGGAGGTTGGGGCCGGTGCTGTTGGGGACCTCTAGTACCGGGGTCACGGAGTAGATTTCCAGGCATTTCACCGTGGTTAGTGTATCATACATCGATGGTCCTCGTCTGTATGTGCGGAATGTGATTTTTTTTTTTTTAGATTATTTATTCATGAGAGACGGAGAGAGGCAGAGACACAGGCAGAGGGAGAAGCAGGCTCCATGTAGGGAGCCTGACCTGGGACTAGATCCCCGGTCACCAGGATCACGCCCTGGGCTGAAGGCGGTGCTAAACCGCTGAGCCACCCCGGCTGCCCCGGAATATGATTTAAAGGGAGCCTGGCGGCGCCTGGATAGCTCAGTTGGCTAAATGATGGACTCTTGGTATCTGCTCAGGTCATGATGTCAGGGTCATGAGATGGAGCCCATCCACCACCACCCCAGCCCCCATCGGCTGGTGGGCAGCTCAGAGTGCTTTGGGATTCTCTCTCTCAAATCTTTAAAAAAAAAAAAAAATGAGACTGGCATCACCCCCCCCCCCAAAATAAACATAGTTGGAGGAAAGGAGGAAGCCTTACCAATATTATGCTTGGTTTCCAGAACATTTCTACTCCTTATATCAGCTGATATTATTTCCACAGGAAAAAGGAAAAAAGGAAACCCAAAGTTGCCTGAGGCCAGCAGGACAAAGGAAAGGTGAGTGGGCAGAGGGCCACTAGGGAGCCCCCTATAGTTAACACATCTCCAGTGTGCCAAGCACTGTGCCTGGGACAGAGAACTTGGTCAGTAAGCACCTGCCGAGTGGACAAGTGACTGAACTCTCTAATTACATGGGTGTCCCGCAGTGAAAGGAGCTGCCCTGAAGGCAGGCAGGCACCCACACAGCAGCCGGCTGATCACTGGCAGTGTCAGGAGTACTGGAGAAGGAACTTTCTCTCTGGGTGAAGTTTGGATACAACTCTCTTCTAAGGCTCTGTGAGTTCATCAGATGCTGAAGACAAAACTGTATAAAGACAAGAAGGTTCTCCACCGCAGCAGTGGAGGCAGTCACCTGAGGAAAGCCTGGATAAGACACATTCTGAAGAGAAAGTTAGTAGGACCTGTTGCCAAAATATGTGGAAGCTGTGTTGTTGTGTGTATTGTTGCATGTCATTGCATGTGGCTGCAGCATGGGCTGATCCATCCCAGCTGGAAGAATATGGCGGAGCTGCTGACCGAGTAAAACAAGATAGACGGATAGCCTAGCCGGTAGTTGGCAATAGAGAGTGCTCAGGACCAGACAGGGTCCAAGGCACACTCCCATGGAAGGGAAAGAGCTTTCCCTGGAGTTTGGGTTAAGAGACCTGATGGCTAGTCCTGTCACATTGGACAAGTCATTTCAGCTATCTGAGTGTTTTCCTTCATGTGTTAAAGAACATCTACACTTGGGGATGCCTGGGTGGCTCAGTGGTTGAGCATCTGCCTTTGGCTCAGGTTGTAATCCTGGGGTCCTGGGATCAAGTCCCACATTGGGCTCCCCATAGGGAGCCTGCTTCTCCCTCTGCCTATGGCTCTGCCTCTCTCTCTGTATCTCTCATGAATAAATAAAATATTTTTTTAAAAAATCTACATCCGGGCAGCCCTGGTGGCTTAGCGGGTTTAGCGCCGTCTCCAGCCCAGGGCGTGATCCCAGAGACCTGGGATCGAGTCCCACATCAGGCTCCCTGCATGGAGCCTGCTTCTCCCTCTGCCTGTGTCTCTGCCTCTCTCTGTATGTCTCTATGAATGAATGAATGAATGAATGAATGAATGAATGAATAAATAAATAAATGTTTAAAAAAAATCTACACTCAATGACAACTAAAAAGAAGCATGTTCCCTAACCCCTTCTCAAGATCTAGTTAAACTGACTCATATGGTTAAATATACAGATATCCATCCTTGGGACTTTGCTTTCCTCTGTTTTCTCAAACTACGTCCCTCATGCTGGGACTCCCATGTTTTAGTTTGTGTGCACATGCCAGAAGTGCGGTCTGGCTCCAGTTGTCATTTCTGCCTCACACAAAGCCAGAGTGCAGTAGATGTGTGTTAAATTGCACACAATTGTCTGGTGAAGTAGAAAGAGCATTGTTTATTTATTTATTTTTAAGGATTTTATTCATTCATGAAAGATACAGAGAGAGAGGCAAAGACAGGCAGAGGGAGAAGCAGGCGCCCTGCAGGGAGCCCAAATCAGGACTCGATCCCAGGACCCCAGGACTACAACCCGACCCAAAGGCAGACACTCAACCGCTGAGCCACCCAAAAGAGCATTGATTAATATCTCTGACAGCTACGTTTCCTTGTTTGTAAACCAGGCTAGTTAACCTTTACAATTCTTTTTTTTTAAGATTTTATTTATTTATTCATGAGAGACAAAGAGAGGCAGAGACATAGGCAGAGGGAGGAGAAGCAGGCTTCCATGCAAGAGCCCTATGTGGGACTCGATCCTGGAATTCCAGAGGCAAACAGATGCTCAACTGCTGAGCCACCCAGGCATCCCAACATTTATTTTTTTTTCTTTTTTAAGATTTTATTTATTTATTCGGGAGACAAAAAGAGACAGACAGAGGGAGAAGCAGGCTCCGCCATGAGCAGGAGCCCAATTTGGGACTGGACCACAGGACTCTGGGATCATGACCTGAGCTAAAGGCAGACACTTAGTCACTTAGCCACCCAGGTGTCTGGTAGACCTCCTTCAATCTGAACTCCAGCTCAGTCCTCAAGGCCCAGTTCAAATATCACCCATGAGCCTCCTCATACTCTCTCAGAAAGATTTACTCACCCTTTCCTGTTGGCTCCCTAGCATTTTATGTACAAATATATATTGCCCATGCATATTTTGCTTACGTGCATGTCTTTCCCTCTAGTTTATGGGCAAAGGCATCCCAATCTTTAAATTTTTTTTGAGTTCTAGACTTCTGTGATCCAACTGTGTTCTACGGATTGAGGAGATTGAATTGTCTGATCTCTCTTCCTTTCCAACCCCAGTGTGGAGTGATCTTGTAATGCTGAGTTGCAGGTAATGTCACAGAAGCAGTGGTCAGATGAGTTCTCAAAGGGAGGCTGTGGGGAATATTGAGAACAGAAGCAGCACCAGTTATCCAGTACCAGAAGGAGCAGCCATGGCAAGTGGTGTAGAAGGATGAGTCTGAGAAGCAGGAGAGAAAGACCATTATATGTATCTGATTCAGATGCCCACGGGAGCCACATAGGCACCCTCCTGGCATCAGGAGGGCCAGCCACAAGTATGAGGGGTGATGGGTGACTGCAGAGCCTGTGCCCACCTGAAACAGTCTGCTGTCTCTTCCAGTTCTAGGAATGAAGCTGGAAACCCAGATTTTTATTTGAAAGCTCATGATTTTTAAGTGTCAACAACAAATTCAGATTATTTTCAGACTCCATGCAGGTAAAAAAACACTCCACAGGGATGCCTGGGTGGCTCAGCAGTTGAGCGTCTGCCTTTGGCCCAGGGCGTGATATTGGAGTTCCAGGATCAACTCCCACATCGGGCTTCCCACATGGAGCCTGGTTCTCTCTCTGCCTGTGTCTCTGCCTCTCTCTGTGTGTCTCTCATGAATAAATAAATAAAATCTTAAAAAAAAAAAAACAACCAACCACTCCACACCTGCTGGCCAGAGGTCCTTGCCTCTCTGCCCTGGGACCCAGGAGGAGCTCTTCCTGTCTCCAGTCCATGCAGCTGGAAGTGTTCTGTCATCCACACCAGTGCTCTGATGACAGTGCCAATCCTTCCTGGTCGTCTAGGACTTGGATGCATCACTAATCCCCACACTGTCTTCTGCTTTCAGTACCTCCCTTTCTGCTTGCATCTCCTTCACTCTACCAGAATGTCAAGTCTTTTCACATCCTGAAAATCCTGCTCCATTCTCCTTGGAAGGGACTTTCTAGAAAGTTCTTTCTTTTCCTCTTCTAACAGACATCTTAACAGACTCCTTTGCATTCTGCTCCCTCTCTTCCTATTATAAATTGGCTTTGTACCTCTGCTCAGCGCAGTTTAAAGTCAGCCTCCAGGGATCCCTGGGTGGCTCAGCGGTTTAGCGCCTGCCTTCAGCCCAGGGTGTGATCCTGGGAACCCGGGATCGAGTCCCATGTCGGGCTCCCTGCATGGAGCCTGCTTCACCCTCTGCCTGTGTCTCTGCCTCCCTCTCTATCTCTCTCTGTCTCTCATGAATAAATATATAAAAATCTTTTTAAAAAAAATAAAAAGTCAGCCTCCACCATCTCACTGAAGCTTTTCTGACCAGGGAAGAGGTCTCTGTTGCTAAATTCATGGAACTGCTCCAACTAGGCTAAACTCCTCACACTCGGAGATCAAGTATTGGCCTTTTTCAAATTTTATTACCTGACTGAGAAGTATTCCATCAGTGTTTATTGAAACAGGAAAGTGATCTCAAGAAAGGAGGACAGTCAGCCTCATCCAATTTGCAGAGAGATCAAAGTCTGTGTTGGCCAAATGAAGCCCACTGGATTTTAAGAAAAGGAGATTGCTAGCATCTTCTGAGAGGGCAGTTTGAGCAGAGAGAACTGGAAGGTCTGTTGCTGTAGTTCCTGAGGAAGAGGGTTGTGCAGTGGTGGTGGGGGTCACACAGAGAGATTACATGCACACACTTTACAGATCACGCCCTGGAGAAGCTTAGCACTGTAGGGAAGGGGTGTGGAGCAGAAGCTGTTGGAAACATTAGCACCACTTAACAGTCCTTGAGATTAAGAAAGCCCTTACATGTGTGCAGGCCAAGTGGCCAAACCTGCAGCACAAGATGTACCAAACATGCTTGAGAAAGGGAATACCTGAGATCAGGGGCCTTGGGAGAGAACAGACAACTCAGCCAGTTGAAGGGATAGGTCCGCCTGGACAGGAAGTGTCAGAAGGGCTAATTGTCTCCAGACTTCTCACAGTGGGCAGCACTGGTGCAGGGGAGCCCGTGCATTGCAGTGATGAGATGGAGGCAAGCTCGTGTGCAGGTGTGGGGTTGTGTAGCAGGACCAAGGCTGTGGGCCGTCTTTGAGCTCTTGCTCTTCCCTGGCTGTGCTCCTTTTGTTCACTGTGTTGTTTGCTGGGGGCTCTGTCTTGGGTGCCCTCCCTCCTTTACTCCTTGTCAGGGAAGTGTCTGTGCCTGAGGTTTAAGATGCCACCTCCAAGCTAGTGACTCTAATTCTATGTCTGTGACCAAAATGTCTCCCCTGAGCCTCCCATCTGTGTGTCCAGTGTACTTCACTGGTAGCTCCTTAGCTTTATGGCTGAAACCCGTCATTTCTCCTTAATTCTTCATCCCAGCTGGTGGTCGCAATTTTGCAGTTGTCCAAGCCAGATACATGTTTTCACTTCCCTCCCTCCATCTCTCCCCCTCTCTTCCCCTCTCCTGCATCGCCCTCCCTCCCCCTCTCTTCCCCACCCACATGCACAGCATGCCCATGTGCGTGTGTGCACGCGCTTGTGTGTATAAATAAATATTTAAAAGAATAAGGATATGTATTTTGTGTACTAGGTTTTCTTTTTTACTTACTGTCATGATCATTTTACCATGTCAATAGATGCTTTTTAACATTTTTAGTGGCTGCCTAGTATTATTTCTTGCACATGTACTAAAGTCTCCTGTCTTGTTGAAAATGGTTTTTTAGGGACGCCTGGGTGGTTCAGCGGTTGAACATCTGCCTTTGGCTCAGGGCGTGATCCCACAGTCCTGGGATTGAGTCCTGCATCAGGCTCCCTGCATGGAGCCTGCTTCTCCCTCTGCCTGTGTCTCTGCCTCTCTCTGTGTGTCTCTCATGAATGAATAAATAAAATATTTTTTAAAAATGGTTTTTTATATTACACATAGCGCTGAACGTATCTATACATATCTTCTATTTCCTTAGATTTAACACTTAGAACTGAAAAGAAGGCCAAGGAGTCCAGCATTTTAAAAGCTTTTAATATTGTCAAATTGGCCTTCTAGAAAATTGTCCAAGCAGTACACGGTCCAGTCATTGCCTATATCTTTGCTAGCACTGGATATTATTATTATTATTATTTGCTAATTTAATATATTACATCTGAGTCTCCAACTCTCAGCCCCCATCTTTCTCCCCAATTCCCCACACTTCCTTCGGGATAGTCCCACAACTCCCCTGGCTTCCCTAGGTACACAACTCACTTGGAAGGTGGAAGGGAAGGTGACACCAGATTTCCCATAGGGACAATTCTCAGTCTTCCACACTTTGCCTTGGCTCTGTCCCACTTTTACTGCTCTTGTGCACAGACTTTCTTTCTGGTGACTCTTCAGTATCTTCCCTAATCTCCCTCTTTTCCTAACTCCCTGCCTGGGGAGTTTTTCCCCCCACCTGTTAGGGCTGGCCCTCCAGGAGCTCTGCTGTGGTACCCCCCACACTGGAACCTTTGTGTTCTGTCAGCATCAGCTGCCAAGAACAAGAACACCAGTACTGTCTTCCCTTTCCAAAAAGCAAGCAAACATACGCAAATTTATCCTATGTAGGAAAGAAAGAGTCCTGTCACCCCTCTTACCCTCTCAAACTACAGCCTTCTTTTCTCCTTCCTTCATCATCAAATTTCTTCCAGGAGTAATCAGGAAGTGTCTTTTGATCCCAGTTGCCTCTGTGGGTTCTAGGCCCTTCTATCCTGAAACCAGTCTTCAGGGGCCCAAGCAACCTCAAAGCTAGTTGGAAGGCTGAGTCTCTCCCCCTCCCTTCAGTCAGTAAATAGCTTGTGACACAGGTCGTGCCCTTGCTGCCCTGGAGAGGCTGTGTCCTGGCAGCATGGTTTTGCCCTCTCCTTGCTCTCTCCCCTTGGGAGACACCTGTGATTCTGCGTGCCCTCTAGAGCTCTGCCTGCCTTAACCTTGGCCTCCCCTCTCACTCTCCCTCTCTTGTGGGTTTTCTTACCTGCTTCTGTGGTACCAGTGCTCTCCTTTACACCAATGATTCAGACTCTCCCGGATGCCAGACCTAGCTTTATAGTTGCCTGCTAGACATCTCTACTGGATGTGATCACTCAGATCCCACAAGTTAGCCAAGGCCCCCTCCCACCCCACGCACAAGGGAGCCTGCTCCCCTGCATGTTTCCCATTTCTGTCAATGCCAACACCACAACCCAAGAGCTGTTGTGTAGCACAGACCCGCAATATGCCGAGTGCCTTCCATACATAACCAAATCTGGTCCTCTCACAATGATCACTTGAGGCTGGTTTACTGTTCCCAGTCCTATTATGAGGAGACTAGTAGAGAATGGTAGCATTCAATGAGTAGTTGTGCTAAACCCTCGGTGTGGTGTTTCACCATGTCATCTCTTACTGTTCCCCTGTGCCACCTCCAGCCAGTCTCCAGTCCCCCCCGAATCTCTGCCTGTTCAAGGTATGTCCATCCCTCTATGTGCCCACCAACGCCTTCAGTCAGCTTTTGTTCCCTTTGCCTGGAAATGAGCAAGCCCTCATCAACTATCACACAGGGCAGCCCCGGTGGTGCAGCGGTTTAGCCCCGCCTGCAGCCCAGGTCGTGATCTGGAGACCCTGGATCGAGTCCCACGTCAGACTCCCTGCATGGAGCCTGCTTCTCCCTGTGCCTGTGTCTCTGCCTCTCTCTGCATCTCTATGAATAAATAAATAAAATCTTAAAAAAAGAAAAACTAGGGATCCCTGGGTGGCGCAGCGGTTTGGCGCCTGCCTTTGGCCTGGGGCGTGATCCTGGAGACCCGGGATCGAATCCCACGTCGGGCTCCCGGTGCATGGAGCCTGCTTCTCCCTCTGCCTGTGTCTCTGCCTCTCTCTCTGTGTGTGTGACTATCATAAATAAATAAAAATTAAAAAAAAAGAAAAAAAAAAGAAAAACTATCACACAGATTTTATTTTTTTAAGATTTTATTTATTTATTCATGAGAGACACAGAGAAAGGCAGATTTTATTTTTAAGCACAGTTTCGAGCATACCACTGCTTGCAAGTAAAGAGCCTAAAAGGCTGTTGGTGTTGGACAGGGTTCTACCCCCATTAGCTTGATCTCAAAGCTCCCCTCCGACACCAGCCTTTCCTTCTCCCAGTGCCCTTTGTGTGTCTGAGCCCTGGCCACACCTGCACTCCCCCCACCGCATCCGTCCTTCCTCTTGCTTCCCTCTCCTCATGCCCTCTTCCTTACCTAATCCTGCTCATGTACTTCTGTTAACCAACCCCCCACCCCGTTCAGATGCCACTTCTCCATAAACCTTCACATCCTCCAAAGACGTATCAGTTTTACGTCTTCCAACCCCAACTCTTAGCATTTTTCACTTTTATCATATTTTTCCTTGTCTCAGGGCTATTTTTGTAAATGTTTGTCTCCTTGACTAGTCTCTTACATTCTCAGAGGATACAAACTATTGCTCGGCTCTCCTTGTCTCTTCCATACTACCCCCTACTACCAGGCAGCGTCCAGAGGAGGCGTGTATTGTGTGTAAATTTTAGTTTGGCTAATTGGAACCAGTAAGAAACATCTGGCCCATTCTTGTAAACCCTTCAACTTCCACATTCCAGGCCATCAGGTGAGCTGTTTCTCAACTAAATTGCCTTCAGGGATGGAGTCATTCCTGGAAGCTGGAAGAGATCAGAGATACCCCTAAGAGGAGAGACTACTCTTTCCCACTGACTTCTGCCATAACTACGGTTCTCCTGCTTTCATGGTCAGTTGTATGGTGAGTGTTGTTGAGTAGAGGGAAGTGGTGTTTCAGGCCTGGAGGCAGATGGGTCTGGTTCCAGCCCAGCCCCACCACTTAGAAGGATGGCTCAGCACATGCCCCACAGAGTTGTGAGAACTCCTATATGGCTGGCCGGCTGGCTGGGAAAGCATTACAGCAGCAGAACAGTGCCTGGCAAAGATTCAGAGCTCAGTCAATGTTAGGTGTCATACCAACGGTAGGAATACATCAAATACATTCAAAATGGGTTTTATCTGTTTACATTTTCTTATGAATGTGTCAGCTTTCCTGGAAATGCACATCAGTGTGCAATAACTGACATCACTTCTAGCCTCCCGTCTGGCCCTGCCCTGCCCAGCCCCTCCTACCGCTCCTTCCCTCCCTCTCCTCGCTCTCCCCGTGGAGGAGGACGGTGCCCGCCCTGGCCACCAGGAGGAGCACTTATGCCATAGGAGTTCCAGCGCTCGCGCAGGAGCGAACCTGAGCCAAACCTGAGCCGGTGACCCCCGCGGCCGCAGACACGCCAGCGAGGGGTTCACTCTCTGTAATAGCACATTGCTGTCTTGTGATGCCGCCACTGCCAGGTCCCTGTCTCTCTTCCTCTGGGCATGCACCGGGCTCGGGGGCTCTCTGTTTCCAAGCTCCTCTAGCAGACGGCCCCCTCTCCAGAGGAACGGACCCTGAATGGGAGCCAAGAGGCCCAGGACCCCCGCCCCAGCTTTGCCACCAATTAGCTAACAGCTCAACTGTCCTCACCTGTGAAAGGGAGCTCCTTGCGAGCCTGCGTAGGCTGCTATAAATGTGAAACAGCCTAACGTAAATCGAAGCCATTTACCAACTACAAGATGCCCCAAGATCGTACCTGTGTCTGATCTCATAGTGTATCATTTCTTGCTCCCATTGTCTTTTCAGTGGATGCTTTTCACTCCCACGACCTTGGGCCTTAGGTTGGAAACTCACTGTCAGCAAGAAAACCACTCCTGCTCAGGAAAAGAAATGAGCCTGAGTGTAGCGAGAGGGATTGGAAGTAACATTACCTGGAATATCTGGAGAAAAGCTGGAGCCTCTGTTAACCGGGAGAGAGGGGCAGAAGGAGAGAGAAGCCCGAAACAAATTGGGGGGGGGCGACCTGCTCCACAGCTGGGCCACAAGGAAGGCTTAGTGCATTTTTGCTAAAAGACGAGGTTCATACAAGCTTGAATGTATATGTGAATCTGCATGGGTGAGCAAGTGAATGAAACATCCCTCCCGAGGGTAAGGTATTTTAAGATTTGAGGACACTAGGTGGCAGCACAAGGCAACAAACCATGGGGCGCATGACTTCCCAGCTGCTGGGAACCCTTGGGGCACCCCATCAGCATCCCCCGACTTTAGCCACTGCTTCCCCTTCCCACCCTCTCTCCTGGCAAAGGCGCCAGGCGAGCTGGGGAGAAGAGACCTGGCCAGGAGCCAAATGCATACTCTCTAGGGTTATTTTCAAAGAGCCCCTAGGATTAGTTTTCCAGCTTTGAAAAGGGTACAAAAAAGGGGAAGTTTGGAACGCTGTATGAGAAATCTGGATTAGGGTAAGGGGGCATCTGGATAGGACTCCCCAACTCAGATTGATCAGGAAAAGAACCGGTTGCGAATCTTTTTTTTTTTTTAATAAAATAATGGTACCCTGAGGATGTTACTACCTCACCCATTCCTGCCCTAGAATCCGTCAGACATCTCTCCTCCAGATCACTCATATATAGAAAGCCTGGAACCTTTCTCAGCAAAGCAGAAATCAGGCATGTAGCTAATGGACACTCTTCATTTTATGCTTCCATCAAGTATTGGTTCTTTGCTACAGGAAAGAAAGCTCTACCAAAAGCCAGGGGCCATTGAGAAAACCCCATCTCAGCCAGGACACCTTGAAAGGCTTCTGTGCCATCGCAGTGCAAATGTTCTGGGTGATGGACATGGTTCCAGTGGAAGAGGCCACCTTCTTTTTGGCCTCACTCTGGTTGCTTTTGTAACTCCAAGATGAGATCCCCATTCTGGGCCATTTCTACTCCTCCTATTTGCTCAGCTCAACCTCTTGTTTGAGCAGAGCCATCATGGACATGCAACCAAGTGATGCCCCGCCCAGTTTCCTTTAGCACAATAGATTGAAGACCACTACCTTCATCCTGTCTTCTCTGTCTGTGGGCTGGGACTCCCTGGTCCTCCTTGGTCCTCCCTGCTTTCTCCAGACCTCACTTCTTCCCATCTTTTCCTTTGACTGAACTGCTGTAACACTTACTGTCTTTATACAATGCATATAAAGCGCTTGAAACACAGAAATACAATTCAGTCAATGTCTATCATTGCTATTGCTATCTGCCATATTTTATAGTTTATAAGACCTTTTACCGGCATTGTCTAATTCTTTTTTTTTTTAAAGAATATTTGTGTGTGTGAGAGAGAGAGAGAGGCAGAGATACAGGCAGAGAGAGAAGCAGGCTCCATGCAGGGAGCCCGATGTGGGACTCTATCCAAGGACTCCAGGATCACGCCCCAGGCCGAAGGCAGGCACCAAACCGCTGAGCCACCCAGGGATTCCCAATGGGTGGCCATTCTTGACCAAACATTCTATTTGGTCTCTTCTGGCCATTGGAATATTCTTCCTCACACCAAACGTAGTACATTTCTTTACCTGCAACTCCTGGTTCTCCTCCTGAGCTGCTAACTGAGCCAGCCCCCCTTCGGTATCACACCTGCTAATGGTAAGAGGCCACCGCTTGTCCCCATGGCTTCTTCACAAAGCTTTGCTTTTGAAGAGTTAGTTGCTCTTTTTCAAGAATGATTTCAGGGTATCTCCCATTGGGCAGGTGTTTTCATACCAGCTTGGGTGCGCTCACTGGCTGTGCAGTAATTATCTCCTGCACTTTGCTGAGGAGGAGAAAGCCTCCCTCGGTTGCAGCCTTGCACAGGGCAGAGCCCCATGGCTGTTTTTGGCTGATCTTCTTCTCAAGGCTGTTACACACCACTAGCTCACTAAGATGAGCTCAGTCCAAAGTCTAGTGACATTCTTCATCTTTCTTGATCTGGAGGTGATTCTCCCTAATGGAGCCAAAGATGGCATTAGCTTTTAGCAGTTCTACAATGTTACTGGCTCATAATGAACTTGTATTTACACAAATGTTCAAATCTTACTGGTACACATTCTCCTTGGGAGTGGCCACTCCCATGCTCTGCTTTCCCCTATATTCTGCATGTTGGGGCCTATGTATCCTTCAGGGATCACCACCCCATGCCACCTCTTTAATGAAACCTTTCTTGGGCAGCCCAGGTAGCTCAGCAGTTTAGTGCTGCCTTCAGGCCAGGGCCTGATCCTAGAGATCCAGGATGGAGTTCCACATCGGACTCCCTGCATGGGGCCTGCTTCTCCCTCTGCCTGTGTTTCTGCTTCTGTGTGAGTGTGTCATGAATAAATAAATAAAATCTTTAAAAAAGAGAAACTTTTCTTGATTTCCCATCACCCCAACTAAACATTATCTTTTTCTCTCTGCACAGAATTTCTCTTATTTTCTGGGCACATATCATGTCCCACTATGCATGCCAGCAATTTGTATCCTTGTCTGCACTCTTTAATTAGTGCAGATTCCTCATTCCCTTTCGTGTTCTGTAGTGCTTTGGACATACAGGTATCCAGCAAACATTTGCCAAATGAGCAAATCTTACAACTAGGAAATTCATAATTTGTCTCTACACGTATGAATACCTTACACATCGCAGTAATATTTCTTGAGCAAATCTTAACTTTCCTGCGGTACTGGGGCTCAGTCCCAGTCTGTGTCACACATTGTTTTGTATGGAGCACCTGCTAAGAACTGTGAGCTGTCTCACTGAATGTTTGCAGTAGTCCTATGAAGTGGGCATTATCTGTTTTACCCATGAGGGAACGGAGGTTCCAGACCCAGGATCACCCATCAGAGCTGGCACTGACTCATGACTGTGTTGTTTCTGCCATTCTGCTGCTTTTTAACAGCAAAACATGTGCCCTTCTGGTTACCAAGTGTGTCTGGGGCAGTTGCCCCAGACAGGCAGCTGTTTGGCAGAGCTGGAGAGACCTGCACACTGTCCTGCAGAGGTAGCACAGGCTGTTGGGAGTGCATTAGGTTCCTTTTTTTAATCTTTCCTTTTTATTTTTTAAGTAAGCTCTACGCTCAACAAGGGGCTTGAACTCAAGATCCCAAGATCAAGAGTCATGTACTCTATTGATGGAGCCAGCCAGGTGCCCCCAAATAGGAGAGAAGATTGGTTTTTTTTTTTTTTTAAGTAATAGCCCTTTCAGGTTTTTTTAAAAGGGGAAATCAGTTTTGTTTTATTTTATTTTATTTTATTTATTTTTTTTTATTCCTGAGAGACACAGAGAGAGACACAGGCAGAGGGAGAAGTAGGCTCCACACAGGGAGCCCGACCTGGGACTTGATCCCAGGACTCCAGGATCAGGCCCAGGGCTGAGGGCGGTGCTAAACCGCTGAGCCACCCAGGGATTCCCCCTTTCAGGTTTTTGAGCTGGTTACAAAGCAGCTAAAAGTGGAGTCTGAGGGACAGTATGGGGTAGAAGTGGCCATGGCAGAGGGACCCATGGAAGATGCTGCGTTCCTTGTGTGTGGGACTCTTTCTCCCCATCCTCTCTTGAATAACCCTCTCACCAGTAAGTCTTTGCTTAGATGCCTCCTTTCTGGGGATGGGGGAGGCCCGACCCTCCTTCTCTCACCCCGTTTTGCATCTCATTTATTGTCTCTGGCAGTGTCTTCTTCTGTAAGTGATGCCTGGAGCCAGATTTGCCCGCATCCGACCCTCCGGGTTCCAGTCTGGGCTCCCTACCAGGCTCCCCTGAAGTCTCTCTCCCCCATTTATAAAGCCCCTTTCAGCGACAGAGTAATAACAAACGAGAATAAGTGTGCAAAGCCAATAGAATAAATAACGTTTAGATGGAATCGAACTAGTGTTTCTGTGCATTTCCCTGTCCTGCCCCACGTTCTGGCCAGGAGGGGTGAAGCCTGGATCCAAGTTAACTATTCCCCAGCAGTCCCAGGTGGGAGAGACTCCAAAATGGGCCGATGCTGCGGGGGGGGGGGGGGGGGGGTCCCACACCCTGCGAGGGCTGATCCCGGGAGGCCCCGGCCGGCCACCACCCTCCTGGATTCCCAGCATCGCAGCCTCCCGAGAAGAATGCAGCGCCGGAGCATAAGTGACCTTTCACCCCTCAGACAAGCTAAGTTTGTTTTCTCCTTTTCTGTCCATCCCGCAGCAGGAGGGAGGGGGAAATGGGATGGGCCTTGTAGAACTTTCTCCCGCGACAATACCCCAGAGGAGTTGAAGTGGAGGGAGTAAAGGATCTATTTATTTTGGCTCAGGAGGGACAATGTAAGCAGATGGTCTTTGATGGGATTAGCGGCGTAATCTCTAAGACCCTGGTAAATTGGAAAATGATCCATTATATTCCCCGAACCTTTGGCGGCTCCCACTCCTGCGGAGGGAGGGGCAGGGCCCAGGGGCACCTTGTTAGAAAGGACCCCCCTCTGGGAGCAGCCCAATCCCGAACAGAGAATTCGGGAAGGAGTTCGTTAGCTGCGCCGTTGACGCCAGCCCTTGAGAGAGCACAGAAATCAGAACTGCCTCTGTGTCCTCTCAGAGCTCCTTACTCCCGGCTCCCTCCCCCTCTCCCCCCCAATTCCGGACTGCTGAGGGGTCTTAGCAACCGCCCCCTGCACCCCATTCGTTCCACTCTTTCAGGGCGTTCGGGGGACTGACTCTTCCTCGAGGAGAGAATGCTATCGGATCCCCCGCCTTGGAAAGGGCAGGAAATTCTCCTTAGGATCCAAATTGTATCCCTCCCACTAGACTTCCAATCTGTTGCCCAGCCCCAGCCCTGCAACTCGGGGAGGACCCTCCGCTCCACACAGGGGAGAAGCCAGAGCCTAGGCCAGGGGGAGGGGGCAGGGCAGCCGCCACGGGGAGCAGGGGCTGGGCGAGGAGAACTGTGAAAGAGGAGATAGGGTGATAATGAACCACTCTGCCCAGCCCTTCACCCTCCTCACTCACCTCTATACCTCAGAACCCAAGCGCTGCCAGGCCTAGGAGCCCCTGCATCTGGAGAATCCGGGCCACGGAGGTGGGGGCATATGGGAGCCCCAGTCAGTGTGAGGGGTGGTGCAGCAGGTCAGGTCATGGAGGCTGCCCGCCTTGTATCTCATCTTCATCCCCATGGTACACTGCAGTGTATAAAGAAACTTGGATGTTCAGAATGTGTTCTGGATCTCGAACAACCGAATGAGGGGGGCATCAGAAAACTCGGGAAGCAGGTCTAGACAGGGCTGGAGACTTGCTGAGGCCCCCAGGTTAGTGCGACCGAGCAGGGAATGAAGCTCAACAGCAGTGTACTACGGGGATCACGCGCTGTGAAGTACTTCTCTCAACTGCTGCATACCTTGTGTATTCATTTCAACATTTAACTCCTGTCAGAACTGTAAGTCATTTTTGAACAAGTATCTGATTGTAATCAATTCACAGATTTAATTGGGGGAAATTAAAAGCCAAACACAAATTATCAAGATATGCATTTTTCCATACACAGAAACCGCAATTCTTCTGCCTGTGTCTCTGTCTCTTTCTTTCTCTGTCTCTCATGAATAAATAAATAAAATCTTTAAAAAAGGATTTTGTAAAAAATAAATAAATAAATTATTTGAAAGTAAGTACGTAAGTGAGGGAAGCTGCAGTAGGGAAGGAGGGTAGCTGGACTCACTCAACTCCAAACAGAAATTCCAACCCTGCTGAGTAAGAGACTGAGCAGGTGACTTGGGGGTGGATGGGAAAGGGTGAGTCCAGGAGAAATTCGACTTGTGCAATATTTTATTTCAGGCTACTTCAATATATTAAGACATTTTACTTCATTTTAGCAGTTTTTACAGATGGATACTTTGTAATGTATGCATTTGAAACTTTATTTTTTAAGTTGTCTAACCAACAGGGAGCTTGAACTCACGACCCTGAGATCAAGAGTCAATGCTCTACCATCTGAGTCAGCCAGGGACCCCTAATGTATGATTTTATTTATTTATGTTTTTTGAGATAACTTGAGCTGACACAGGGATTTGCAGACTGGCTAAAACAAGAAGGCAGAGTGGAGAGGCAGCAAAGCTACAGCCACCCGGTCCCAACTACCCTCTCTACTCCTCTCCCTCCAATACAAAAATCACAAACTTGACAGGACAATCCTGAATTGGACGAAGTCTAAATTTCTTGAGTGTCTGTTAAGAGCCTAGCCAGCATACACTGGGCACGTTTGTTCATTCACTGAATTCACAGCCCAGGGAAGTAGGTTTTCTCTCCTCCATTTTACTTGTATGGAAGAGAAGCTCAGAGAGTTTATGGAACTGGCTTAGAGTCACACAGTCAGTTAAGTGGTGGGGCTGCCATTGCAGACTGCGCTCTTCCTAATACCCGTGCACCCCTCCACCAGGCTTCCTACCTTTCTTATTGATCCTCTACCCAGGAATGCCTGTGCCTGGATATTCACGTCGGGCAAGGACTCTCCCAGGACACCTTCCTGGTCCCTGTTTCCCTGGATTTCTCCCATGGAAGCACTCCACTCCTCACCTACCCCCACCAGTAAGGGTTTTCTCTCCGGTTAGCTCATCCTCTGCCCCCAATTAAGACACAATACATTTACTGATCAAGTCCAAAATATTCTGGGGTAGGATTGACCCACCAGATCTGGGTTGGTCGTATTCCCTCCCTTCATGGAGGAGGAGAGGGGTGGAAGTAAGGGTGTGGCCAAGGCAGCTAGGCTGGTCATTGTACCCTTGCCCCTATCCCCAGCCCACAGACATTGGAGGTGGAAGAGCCTGCTGGGAGGTATTTGTTGAGGTGTTCTGAGAGTGAAATGGCCACCTGACACTGAAGTCAGCTGGGATTTAGCTAAGATGCTAAGCTCTGGACTGAGGCGGTCTCTCAGTTCACCTAGGTGAACGCCTACACCTAGGTCCTAGGCCCAGGGCTCCTGGGCTGGCTGCCCACTTAGGTTCCTGCTCTGGGCCCTGGAACACTGAGCTTCCCTGACTTCTCCATCCCCTTACCTGCTTGGGGGAGCCAAAGACAGGGTCCACATGTTCTACAGGGCCCTGATTCTTTGGAGCCTGACTCCCTCAGCCCCTGGAAACCTGGGTCTAAGGGTAGAACTGGGCAGCTTCAGAGAAATAAGGGAAGGGCCCCCAGCCCACTGGAGGAAGGGAGGGTCTCAAGGCCTCTGGCCAGACTCCCAGAGGGGCCCACTGTCCTTCCACCCCTCTGGTCCGGGTGTCCTCTCTCTTCCGCATTTCCCGGGATCTCCTTCTCCCGGCCTCTCTTCCTCCCCTGGCTCCTGGCTCTGTCGGTCTGGTCTTCCTTGCCCTTGGTCTCCAGGCTTCCCTATGCCCCAGCTTCTCCGATTACTGATTACTGATTCCTCAGCTCCCCCGCCACGGCGCTCTGGGCCGGACCCTCCCACCTGGGGCTGGCAGCCAGCGGGGCTGGAGTGGGGCCGTGGCAGCCCTCGACGCCTGCCCCCCGCCCAACCCCCCCCCCCCCCCCCCCCCCCCCCGTCCTCAGAGGTCCCCGCTTCTCGGTCCACTGCTTGGCGCCGGGAATCCGGAGACAGCGTCTACAAGGGCCTGGCGGCCAAAAACTCGAACTCGGGAGACGGCTGAGCCTGGGGGATGGCTGTGGAGGAGAGAGGTGGTTCCTGGCTTTCTTTCCCCCGGGATGGGCTTGGCGTCAGAGATGGGGGGCGGGGGGGGGGGGGAGGAGGGGACACCCGGGGGTGGGAGGGGGGAAGGAGGGGACACCCGCACAGCCTCCAGCGGGCTTTTCGCCTGACACGGGTCAGGAGAGTGAGCGGCCACCGGAGGAGACCCCGCGGCCCCCGCTTCCCACGGCTGGGGGACCCCATCCCCCCGGTTCCCGCAGCCCCTCAGATCCCGCGCCTCCTCCTTCCCCCAGTGCCCTGAATCCTGCAGCCCCCAATCCCGCATCCACCCGGCTTCTCGTGCCCCTAGATTCTGACCCCGGCATCCCCTCTGCATCCTGAGCACCCCCTCTCTCCTCCCGGTTCTTGCAGTCTCCCAGCTTCCGTGGCCCCCACCCGGATCCGGTACACACCACCACCACCACCACCTCCACCACCACCCCAACTCCCCCACCCCCGCTTCCTGCGCCCCCTGGCTTCCTACAACCCCCAAATTCCCGCATCGCGGATTGCCGCAGCTCCCTGCTTCCCCTGCCCCCGGGATTCTGAAGCCTCCAGATTCTGCACTTCCCCGTTTCCCACCCTGCCACTTCCTGCAGCCCCCCATCCTGTGGTCCCCGTTTCCCACAGCTCCCCCCAACTCCAACTCCACAGCACTCGGTCTCGGCTCCTCCCTTCGGGCGACTTGGAGCCTTTTCTTTTCCATTTTGTCATCTTGCCCTTCTTATCATTTAATTTAACGTTTTTAAGATCTTTGCTGTTTCCCTTTTATTTCATTTAACGTTATTTTATCCCTTTTGTTTTAACATTTGATTCCTTTTCAAATGGATTTTGTTCTCTCCTTTCTCTGTTTCCGAGTCCCTCCTGTCTTTCTCTGCTCTGGGTCGCTGCTCATGGCTGTCCCATCCTCCCAGGTGCCAGAGGCTCCAGTATGCCCCAAGAGGGAGCAACGCCCCATCTCGTCCCCACACACACCCCCACCTGCCTGGAGCACCCCAGGCCAGAATTTGGTGGGAAGCGAACCGAGCTGCTGCTGGCGCTGGGAGAGCGCCACTGGAGCAGAGGAACTGGCATGTTCCACAGGCGTGGCCTGGCCCCAAGGTGGGCAGAGGGACAGGCCCACGCCTCACTCCGCTGGACTGAGGGGCCCCTAGACACGCACCAGCAAACCCCGAGATCAACAAATGTCCCATGCGCAGCCTCAAACCACAAGAACACACCACACTTGCAGAGCGGGGCCATGATGGACACATAAGTGATCACAGTATATGCACACCAACTCGCACACGCATCATTGTGTGCTGCAAATAGACATGACTCAGACACATAAACCTACTTGCGCACACTCAGCAGCTCAGAGGGATTTCAACGCTAACTCAAACCATCACAGTGTGACCCTCCCAGCACGACAGTGGGAAGGGAACCCACCTGGTGTCACCACAGGCACAGCCGTGGCCAGATACACAGCCATCAAGTTTCAGCACCTCTGCCTCCACTAGGGTTGCAGGGGTTCCAAAGGTGGGGAATACTAGCTGCTTGTTTAGCTGAGTGATCCAGCCCAAATCTGGGAGCCTGAGCCTCAGAAATGAGCAACAGCCCTGGAGAAACGTCTGCAAAGTAGGCAGAAGCCAGCACTGCACCAAGAAAATGGCACTCTGTTAGAGTATCAGGCAGGCGATCTGTGTGCCAGTGTGTATTCTGAGCTACATGTATCACACATGGTGCTGGGGTTGAGCCAGGTGCCTACATAGAGACTATTATTTTTCTGAAAAGGAGCAGAAAAGATATATGCGGTTCTAGGAATAAAAGTAACATCTGTATATAAATATAGTTACCAAAACACACCTAGGAAGGTGTAGAGTAGAACAGCCCTCTCCAGCTCATGGGCTTTGGGATCAAGCTGGCATGCCAGCCAGAACCTCTGTGGTGAAGTCTGGTGTCCTTCCCAGGGCAGATGTGATTGGTGCCATGGGAGCTCTGCGGTGAAAGGCTGGATTGTGGGGAAACTGTATGTATCAGATCTACCATCAAATTACAAAAACAAGATTTTTTTTGACAGTTTTGGGGATGGCCTCTGAGGTAAAAGACCCTCTGGAGCGTGCCCCAAAAGTCCTGGGTCTGGAAGGTGCCCCCAGGTACAGCAGCACACATGGTGGCCAGATATGCCTGGTGGATGGTGGAGCGATGTGCACAGACCATGCTGGATGAAAACATAAATCCGTTCATGCCATATATGGACCTGCTCCACTAGGTCCTGAAAACCTTACCGGGCAAGAGGCAGGCAAGGTGTGGTTACAGAAGTCCAATCAGTCTACTGGGGACATTGATCTTGTAGGAAAGAAGATGGGCTAGGAGCTATTTATGTGCACACGCAGAACTCCATAGGTTTGGAGCTCAGTTATTCTAGGTGAGAACCATAGAAGTAGAGAAGCACAGAGCTTGAAAGAGAAATGCCAGAGTTCCTGCTTGAAGCCAGATGTCTTCTGGGCAGCTCTGGGAAGGGTGTGGCCCTTGTTCAGAGGACTTCAGATGGATCCGGGGGAATGCCAGAAGAAGCTGCAGATCAGTTCACCAAAGTCAGGACTGAGTCCAGAGGAGAAACAAGCAAAAGTAAGGGCCATGTCTGAGGTCTCTAGCGTGGGATAGAGAAGGGCAGGCTTGGCCCCTGGGGCTGGCCAGCTGTCACCCTCTCTGGTTGCCCTGTCTTTGACTGTCTTCAGGGTGCCTTTCTTGGTCTTGGTCTTTGCCTCTCTCAGTTTCTCTCTCTGCTCCATTTGTCGGCCTTCCTTTCATTGCTTCTTCAGCGCTTTGACTGTTCTGTATTGTGTGGCCACAAAGAAACACAACCAGATCCAGGAGCAGATAAAAATACAAATGCATTTCATAAATGGGAGGTCATTGGTGATAAAGCCCATCCATCTTGCTGGTCTCTGTATATTTATGTGATAGCACGTTTTCATGTTTGTGTAAAAATCTAAGTATGGCCTCAAAAGTTTGTTTTCTTGCAGTCTTTTAGCTGCTGTCTCTCTGTGTCTCTGTCTGTTTCTCTCAAGGACCCTTCCCCTTCTTCATTATGCCACTCAAGAACAATTGGGCCCTCGGACTCCTCTGCTGCAGTTTTGATACCCCCCCCCCAATATTGCCTTCTTTGAAGTTTGCCTCAGGTGGGCAATGGCTTTACTGACACAGAGTTATCGAGATGGCCACATTGCTAGCAGTGCCTGGGGGGTTGTGTTGGCAATGTGGTGGAGATGCAAGTATCTCTAGGGATGTAAGGAGCCACTCAGAGACACTACTTTATTTCACTCAGGGGATGGACTAGAGGGAAGGACATCGGTGAGGCTGTGGGCCAGTGGAATCCCACCTGGCCAGGAGGGGAAAAGGTCCCCAGGTCAGTAGGGCAAGTCCTGGGAACAATATGAAGGAAAAGCAATAAACCCTGAGAGGTCCTGCTTCCCAGTCCCAGATGTGGTAAAAATATAACATCAGAGTAAGAAAAGGCAAGATATAAGGAGGGAGCTGGGGACTCCTTAGAGCCTGAGTCACCTAGGGACATCTGGGAGGAGAGCCTGACAGCGCCAAGATGTGCGGGGGAGGGGGGGGGAGCTGGAGTCCCACCCTGTCCACCCCGCTGTGTGGTCACCCAGCCAGCAGGCAGCTACGATGACACAAGGGCCAACAGCTTCTGCTTGGATCCTCTGACTATTTACCAGGTGGTACAAACAAGGTGGAGGGGGTGGGAAGGGGGCATGCTCCAGTGACAGAAGGACAGCGCCTGGGGCCCCATGCCCCACGTCCCAGGACTGAGTGAACCCAGAGAGTTCAGGCCCGCCCTCCAGAGAAACAGGCCCGGGGTTTTCTCTCCAGGTGGCATGGATTCTCTGTGCCCCTCTCTGTGTGCCTTTGCCACTCTTGTCTCTGCTTTTCTGCTCCTTGAACTGGGGGTCTGTCTCCTCGTCCCTCTCTGGCACTCTTCACAGCTTCGCTGGCTTTGGCTGTCTCTGCCCAGGGTCTCTGTCTCTTCACACTCACCCCACCCCCTCTTTGTTAATTCAAAGACTTCTCACGGAGCCCCTCCCCACTCTTCCCAGAATAACACAGAGTAAAATGTCCTACTCCCTTGGCCCCCTCCTCCCCTACGGCAGTCCCCTCTCCCCGTGTCAGATAATTGCTGGTGTGCCGCTCTGAGGAGCCAGAGCTGATACCAGGGAAGGAGATGGGGAGAGAAATAAATAATAATTTGCTTCCATTCAGCATATATAGGTTATTTGATTTGCATATATGCTAATAATGCTATAATTACCCTGCTGTTCTGGCCTATGATCAAGTTCTATAAATACATGGATAGCAGAGCGAGGCCTAGCAACACCACCCCAAATTATAAAGTATGTGTGTGTGTGCTTTTACGTGTACCCTAAATCTGTGAGCCTCTCTTTGTTACAACACAGCCCTCAGAGACCCTTGCTCTTCCGGCTTTCGGCTACCCCTCCTGTGTTCGGAAAGAGGGGGCCTGAATGAGGAAATATTCTGGGTTATATGTAATGTTTAGTATTGAGATGATCATGAATAAATTATTACTGGCTTTAGGAAAATAAAAAATTTTCCCCAAACCATTGAATTAGTTATTGTTACCGGAATGCTCTCACCACCTCCAGGCCCACACTTCGGGGTGTAGACTGCAGCACGGCAAGAGGGCGCCTCCCGGCCCTGGGACTGCTGAAATGTGTGAGAAAGTCTTGGCTCTGGGGTTCCCTTTCCCAGAGCTGCACCCACACCTCGGACTCCAGGCTCCCGCCCACCCCCCTTCGCTCACTCGCTTTCAAGACCACAACAGGGAGAAGGTGCTCCTGGAGCCCTGCAGATGTTTGGGGGATGGTGGCAGAGGTGGGAGGAGGCCCGGAGGAACATAAAAGACTCCATCCACAGCTGTCTGCCTTTAATTATAATTATCCCCTTTTGATTCCTTTCTGGCTAATGAGGGGGGGGGATTCGGGTTTTTTTTTTCTCCCTTTTCTCCCCCACTTCCCCAGAATTGAGGGGTGGAGTGAGTTCAGGGTCCTCCTCCCCTCCTCCCCTAGCCCCTGGTTACTGGGAGAAAGGCAGACTAGAGAGGGTGGGGACAGTGTGAAGAGATTTGCAGGAACAAAGGGAGGACAGGTTTGGATTGCTGGACACGTCCCAGAGTTGGAGAGACCCCCTCCATGCCACTGGCACCCCTCCCATCAGCCCCCCAGCCCCCAGACAAGGAGCTCAATGTCTTCCAGCCGGTGAGAAAGGAGCTGAAGGGAGCCCAGGCCTAGAGGGAAGGAGGAGGGAAGGGGTGGGGAGCTGGGGGCACAAAATTAGTCTCAAAGGATCTTTATTTCTGAGCTAGTGAAGCAGATGTAATCAAGAGGAGAGCAAAATAATAATAATGGGAGGAATGAGGGAAGGGGAGCTGGGGGGGCAGCCTGCCCCCCCCTCGGTCTCCCCACTCTGGGGTGCGGAAGGAAGCACTAGGCCTAGGACTCTGACCTAAGCCCTCAGAATCCCCCATTCAGAGCTTGGGGATGAAGGCCGGAAGGTGGCTGGGAAGGCACGGGGAGAGGGGAGAGCCCACCCCCAGCTGAGGGAGGTAATGCGGGGGGACACTGAACACAGTGGGGGAGGGGAGAGGGAGCCGGCAGGGACTCAAGTGGCCTCCAGGTCTGTGGGACAAAAGTTGGAGGGAGATTTGTGTATGAGAGAGGAGGGGAGGGGGGGCTTTGACAATGAACTTGAGACAAACTTCATTAGCATGCAGGCCTGCTGTCTGTCACGTCGGCGAGCTCAGACCAAGTTCCCAGGCCGGCCGGGAAGAGCGGGCGGGGCGGCTGGGGGTGACTGGGAAGACCCGGCCATTGTGCCGTCCTGGGCCCCGGCATCCAGCAAACATCGGGACCCCAGCCCTGGAAACCAGCCCCCAATGGCTCTCCCTCCTCTGGGAACGAGATGATTTATCTCCCACTTTGAATCCGTGGTCACACCCCTCTGGTCTCCGTCTAGACGTCCAAACACTGGCCTCCGCAGCCCCCACCTTGGCCCCCCTTGCCCGCTGGCATCTCCCAAGTGTCACTTTCTCCTCCGCAAGGAGGATGTGGATTTGGGACTCCTGGAGCTAACTGGGCCCGGGCCTGGGGGAGGCTGGGTAGGAGGGCCCAGGGACCCCAGGAAACAGCAGAGTGTCCTCTTGCTGTCACTCCTGTCCAGCTCGGCTCCCCCCACTGCACGCCCGTCATCCAGCTACGCACTCAAGTTGGAATTTCGGCTGGACCTGGCAAGAACCTGGGGACGGTGTGTGTCTGTCACACCCTCTGTCTTGCTTCCTGGGGGGGGGATGAGAGTGGCCTGGAGGAACAATAGCTTTCCTTAGCCCCTTCTTCCTGCCTCAGGTTGAAAAAGGCAAGAGGAGGGGGTGGGGGCCAGGGGCTCTGCCATAGATCCCTTCCCACCGAGGCCTCGGAGAGGAAGGAAGGCTTCCCGGCTGGCTGTCATTTTGGTGGTCGTGGTGTCTCCAGACAGGGGCAGCACCCCCTCTTCGCTGCCTTCCAGGATGAAGGGGGAGAGAGAGAGAGAGAGAGAGAGAGAGAGAGAGGCGAGAGAGGCGAGCGGAATTCCTGAATGGACAGACAGATGCTACGTCACCGGAGCTGCATCTCCCCCCCCCTGCCCCCCCACCCCGCCCCGCCTCAGGAGGCAGGAGCTGGAGAGAGGCAGTCCATCGGCAGGGGCCACCAAGCCGGCTCTCCTCCTCACAGAAGCCAGGTGAGTGGCCATTCGGGAGGGTCCTTGCTCCCTTGGACATCTGGGCTGGGCTGGGGTGGGACCCCTGAATTAAGTCCGGGCGCCCTACTTTGCTCACCCGCTAATGGAGACAGGCACAGCAATCACAGGAAGGAACGTCTGATAAAAGATTTAGTGGGTGACCCACAGAGTGGAGCATGTGTGCGGAGCAGGGGCTGGCAGAGTGGGGTCTCCACTCACTCCTGCTCCCTGCTCCGGGGGCTTCCAGGGTGGCCCCGGGCTCAGGCAGTGGCCCTGCCCCTCGCCAGAGCGCCTCCTGGTCCCCTCCTTCCCCGCCCAGCTGAAGGCAGACAGCTCACCAAGTTTGTCAATGGGATTGGGGGTGCTTTAGGGTCACGGTGCTACTGATCCTATTAATCCACCCCTCCCTCTTTCCACCAGACGGCCAACATCTTAATGCTTGTACCAGAGGAGGGGCAGGAAGGAAGACTAGCCAGGCCGGGAGGGAGGAGAAAGACAGTTCTGTATTTGGACTCCTGACCTCTTTCCTCTCGGTCTCCGGTCCTCTCTGCACCTGGGGACAAAGTCTGAGGAGCTGGGGGAGTGGGGCTGGGGGCGGGGGAGGAGCCACATTCCCAAACAAGTGGGGACTAGAATCAGAAAAAAACCCCAAAGCATTTTCATAGAATTTAGATGACTTTCATTCCACCTTCCTCTCTGCTTTTCCCATGAGCTGGCAGGTGGGAGCAGGGTTCAGGGAGCTGAAAGGCCAGCGTGGGGTTGGGGCCAGGTGCTCAGGCTCTGCCAGCCTTCACCAGCCCCATCTGAGGCTGGCTTTTATTTCTTAATTTTTAAGAAGGGCCAGGAGATGTAGAGAGAAGGGACAATTTTCAGTCCTGTCCCTACCCACACGAGGCTTTCTGGGAGACAGGCTGGGACTCCTGTGGAGGCAGTGGGGGCTTGGAGGCTGGCAGACTATTTCTGGTTCTCCAGAGGCCAGATTTCTGGGAGAGGCTGAGGCTGCCTGAACATGCACACACATGTTCCATGTCTCCTGGGATGCGGTCCTTGTCACCATGTCCCCCCCCCCCCAGGCACGAGGTGCAGGGCAGGGCTCAGCAGATATAGGTGCTGCTGCTACAGGGACCCCACGGCTCTTTTTGATGAGGGTGGAAGAAGGAGCTGGAGACTCCCCAAATATTTTCTAGCCAGTCTGCAAGTTGCAGTGTGTGTGGGGGCGTTGGCCCCTCTAGTGTGAGGATCATTTCAGATGGAGAGATCCCTTTATGAATGAACAGGCTGGTTGAGCTGCAGCTGTGGGACTGGTGGGCATTTGTGGCCATGAGAGGGGGGCAGGGGGCACTCAAAGCACAGCTCCTAGAAATCAGGCTTGGATGGAAGGGTTACTTACTCCCACTCCCCAGCCTTTCCTTTTTATGATTTCCTCTGCATTAAGATAGATTATCTTCCTAATTAAAAAAAGAAGGTGAGTAGTTGTGTATTGAGTTTGAGGCAGGAGGATTCACCAACTTACCCCAACACACACATGTGCACACACATACATGCATATACCCGCGTGCATGCACACACATGTGAACGCACTTCTCTTAGTCTATCAGGGGCTGGATCACCCACATCATTCCCCTAAATCAAAATTTAGCCTGAAAGCAAAATACTGGGAAAAATGAGACTATAAAAATATTGAGACTAGGTTCCATACCCAACATTAAAATTTAAAAAGCTGCTTTGTATTCTCACCTTTTGTGTATGTGAGACAGGGAAGGACTTGACAGCTCCAGGATCTGCTCTTATGGATGGAAGGGTGAGAAAGCTAGAGGCGGAGCGTGATTGGCTGTATCTTCAGTGTAGAGCACTTTACAGTTTGCTGTGCAGTTGGAGCTGGACACACAGAAATGTCTCCTTGCCCCCAGATCCTCCATTCTGCCCCAAGCAGCGGGGAGCTAGGAGGAGAGAGTGTCCACTGGGCGAGGGACTACTCTTTGCAGGTTCGAGTTGGCAGGACCAGCTGGAGCCAGGACCCCCAAGCCGGAGCTTTAGGTTCAGATGGAGGCGGAGCAGGTTGTGAGTGGGATGGGGGGGATGAGTTATCGCTGTCCACCCAGACTGGGGCTGGCCAGGCGGCTGGGGGCCCTGCCCTCCTACATGGCAAGGCTGCTCCCCGCTGACACCCCCCCCCCCTGCCTGCCCTGAAGCTCAGTGCTGGGCCACAGAGGGTGGCAGAGAGGTGGTGGAATGCAAGGGAGAGAACTGGAGCCACTTTAACCTTCACATTCTCTTCCTTGACAGGGCCGGGCATCCAAGAAGCGGCAGCCCGGGTTCTGGTGTCATCCTGGGTGGCCACCTTGGCTTTTAGGGTATTTATTTTCTTATTTGTTTGTTTTCAATGGGGGGGGGTGGGAGGAGCTGGCCCTGCACCACCTCTGTGTTCCCCTATTCTCCCCACCTTGCCTCCTCTAGTTGTGGAGCCAGGCCTGTACTCCCCTCTGATGGTAGTAAGAACTGTGGAGTCGTTGATGATGGGAATGGAAGACCCCAGTTCTGTGAGAGGGAGGAGAGGCACTGGGGAGTCAGGGACTCTTCCTCTTCTCTCAGAGCTTCCTGGGGCCGTGGGCTGCAGCCCTTTGACCCTGGGGTGGGGATGCAGATGCCTGTACCTGGGTGACAGAGGTGAGAAAGGAGAGCAGTGTGGGTTGTAGTGAGTGGGGGTCTGGGAAGCATGCACACCGCAAAGGTATGTGTGGGCCCTGCCCCTGGAAGCTTCAGAGGCTCTTGCTGGGAGTGCCATGGAAATGTGGTGGCATTTGTCTTAGTACATAGGTTTGTGTTTGCATGTGTGTGTGTCTGTGTGCACCCTTACACGCTCATGCTTTTTGCCCCTCAAGGAGACCACTCACTGGTGGTGGACCTTCTACCGTCTCTGTCACGTTGTCCTTACCTCCCTGACTTCATAGGGCTTTGAGGCCTGCGCTCAGCTCAGTTATGGGTTTAAGAACTGAGGGCAGGCAGGGAGGCAGTGCTTAGAGAGGCCTGAGGAATTCTCAGGCTGGCCTCTCAGCAGGAGAAAAACACTCTCATGGGGAGGGAAGGGTGACACCCCCAGGGACAAAATCTTCCAAGTTGTCCCCATGCCCTCTAACCTCCTCTGTCCATATGGAGATTTTTTTTTTCACAGCTTCAGCATTTTTTTAATTGCCCGTTCTTGCTTTTATGTGTCACCATCCCACAGACAATGCAAATATTCTATAGCCAAAGAATAATGTGTGATAATGTTCATAAAAATGATGTACTTATAAGGCAAAAATAAATACCTGAACCTACTCTCCTCCACATGCAGCTTTCATCTGTGTCTTCAAGGCAAATTAATCTGATAATTGAAACAAAGAAAAATTATGCTGTTTATTTAATTACCTGAATGTTTCAAGAGAGTGGCTTAATGCCAAAATGTATTTTGGACCCAAATTATAAAAAGCTGTCCAAAAGCTGTATCCTGAGAGCATAATTCAGGCCATGTTTTTCTGTACATAGGGCTCTTCAGGCACAGACAATGGGTGCGCACCAGGACTGTAGGGATGGGGGTGGGGACAGGCACAGGCAAAGAATGCAGGCTGTAAGCTGATGGAGACACTTACAAGCTCACATCAATGCCAGGGACTTGGGGGGCTCTCCCTACAGTACCTCAGAATTTCCCTGGAAGAACTCCGGTGGGATCTGCAGGCCACAGCTCTGTAGAACCTCCACCTCAACCGAGAGTGCTGTGGGCTCCAGCGGAAGCCTTCCTGGGGAGACTGAGGCTGGCAGGCCAAGCAGGAGGGGGACAAAATGCACCCATTTTGCTCCAGCTGACAGCCTCTCTCAGGCCTGCTGTATCCAGTTCTAGATAGTAGAAAGGTCTCTGGTGGTCAAAGGACCTGCCGAATAGTCACTAAAACACAACACGGTTGCCCTGCCTCTCCCCCACCCCACCCACGCAGATCCCATGCTGGACATGCTTTGTCAACACCCTCCCTTTCCACTTATAGGACACTAGGTCCGCAGGAGGGCACACACACATCCCCTTTTTAACTCACTCTTTCCTGGGCACTGCTTTAGGTGTAGCATTAGACCCTCTAGACCGAGAGTCTGTATGACGCTGCTCTGCCCTGGAGGGCTGTCTCATTTGCTTCCCTCCACGTAGTGTCCTTTTGGAAACCAGCTGTAACATGGCTTCGTATACAAAGCAAGCCCAGTGAACATGATGGTGGGGAGTTTGCTTCTTTCAGGGCTTATAGCTCCATCCCTGTTGGAATGGAGACAGAGGCCCTACTCCCCTGTGAGCAGGAACCCTGGAGGGTCAGGTTGTCAAGTCGAGACAAAACCAAACCAGACAAAAAATTGCTTCATCAGGAACCTGGCCGGAGAGGGTGATTCCAATGTAAACTAATCTCCATTTTCTTCTGTGGGGGCCACTGCTTAGGCCAAGATTCTTCTGCAGAACCCAAAACCACAGCAAGAGGCAGAGGATCTAGCTCCTTATCTAGGTATTTGGGAGGAATTTGGAAATGTACCCATTTCTTTCCAGATCTCAGTTTTTTAGAAGGTCCAGCAGAGTCTGATTTTGGCCAATAGGGGTGGAGAAGAGAGTGTCTTCATGGGGCAAAGAAGCCTTTCTGAGTCTAACCCCCACCTCATCCCCAGCAAAAATACAGCTGTGGCTGAAAGAGGAGGGATTAGCTGGTCCTGCTGCCTCTTGCTGTGCTCACTGGGTGACTCCAGAGTAAGGGATTGTGGAGATAAGCTTGGGCCCATGAGGACAGGGGACCTGGTTGGAATTGGTGACAGAAAAAAGAGGATGGTTTTGGCTAACAGGAAGGTCAGCTCTTTCTCACATGCTGGCCCCAGCCTCACAGGCACTGGGTGAGGGGAGAAGGAGGGGGAGAAAGCATGCTTTAGGTGCTTTTAAGGGATCTTGTGGGGGACAAATTGGGGAATATTTGTAGGGGAAGTGGGTGGTATATGTGAAGTGTTGGCCCAATCTAGGGTGGCTGGAATGTCTAGAGAGTATTGGGGTGTGAGGTCATGTACCTGGAATTATTTGAGGAGGTTTGTAGGCAGGAAGCTGAAAGGCTGGAGGAGCCTATAGTTTCTCCAGGGCCTGGTATGGAGGATGCCTTAGGGAATGCATTTGGCAGCATACCAGTAGGGTAGGTCTATCTGTGTGAGTGTTTGGGGGAGAATTCTAGTTTTCTGCTACTACTAAGGCAACAGAGGCCCCAGTGCTCCCCCAGTGCTCCATTCTGAGCTGTAGGAGCACCTGGGAGGGGTGGGAGGGAAGGAAGTAGGCAGTGGACACTTTGTCTCTTTCTTTCTCCACTTCTGGCTGACATGCTCCTAGTTCTGAGAGGGTAAAGAATTGATGCTGTGGAACCTTCTAGAAAGACTTTCCCTTGGACTTTCCTTGGGTCCTGAGACCCTCTGGAGGCTGACAGAGGCGGAAAAACTGTGCCAAGCACAGCCCTGAGAATGCCCTGAGCCTTGGGAAAGCCAGGCTGTCTGCTTCAGCTCCATACTCTTCTCTTGGAAGATGCAGGCCCTGGGGCTTTATCCTACTTCCAAGTGTGCCCCACCTCACAATCCTGTAGACACTATTCAGACATTCTCCCATCTTTAAGGGAGTGTGTTTAATGAAGCCATTGGCCATGGGCTTGCATCTAACCAAGGGGAATAGCATCCAGGCTCGGCTTTGTCTTAGACGCTGCAGAGAGGTGACACGCTGGAGTGTATAGAACAGTCTGGCTGGGGGCGCCTGAGTGGCTCAGGTCATGATCTCAGAGTCCTGGGATAGAGTCCCACGTTGGGCTCCCTGCTCAGCAAGGTCTGCTTCTCCCTCTCCCTCTGTGCTGGCTCTCTCTCAAATAAGTAACATTTTAAAAATTTATTTAAAGAACAGTCTGGTTGGGCCCGCTGGAGGCACGGGGAGCGCACCTCTGTTGGCACTGTGTTCAAGGATCCCAGGTGATAGGAATCTGCTGGTATTAAGCAGGTACACGGGCTCTAGGTATCTAAGCCATAGGATTTTTCAGAAAAGGGGTTGAGAGTATGGCTTTGGAGGGGTGCGGAAACTGGAGACCGGGACCGCTCCCAGGCAAGCACTGCGGCTCACCAGGGCCTCACTGCTCCTTCTCATTCTCGGAGAGCTCCACCAGGCAGCGAGAATCCGGATCCCGCTTGCAGGGCGGTGCGTGCTCCCGGGGTTGGGACGCGGCATAACTGGACTCTGATTCTCTGGGGAGGTGGGGAGCCAGGTCAGGAAAGCCTGGAACTGAAAACCTTGCTGAGGGTGATGCTTCTCCCTGTCACCTCAGCTCTCCAGATGCCCGGAGGTGGAGCGGGGCCTGGCGGCTCACGGGCCGGGGAAAGGGAGAGAAGGCGCTAGCGCGGGCCTCGGTGGCTCAGCGGATGCTGTTGATGCTGCCCAGGTTAACGCCGCTGGGACCCACCAGCCTCTCCCGCCTGGAACTTTGGTGTAGCGAGCGGATTCAAGAGATATTCCCGTTGAATATTCCTCGCGGCGAAGAGGGAGGCCCCGCGGGCCCCAGGAGGAGTCCCTAACTTCCAGAATCGTTCCCTCACTGTTTTGGGTTGGAAACGGACCAGAGAGAGGTTCCTGCCCGTCCTAGAAGATTAGGATCCCAGTATGGAAGAGATCAGAACACACGCACAAACGATATCCTGAGGGATGGAGGCAGGTAGGGGGAGAATCTTCAGTTATCTGATTCTTTTTGAAACCTCTGCGCCCCCCACCCCCCGGTGCAACACGTCTAGGGACCAAATGGAAAATGTAAGGCCTACAAAAGAGTGAGGATGGCGATCAAAACCACAATGGTGGGAGATGGCAGACGGGCCTCGGGTGGGTGAGGCAGCAAGCGGCCGGGGGTCAGCGCTCTGAGGCTGTAGTTCCTCCCTCACCCCGCGTCGGGGGGAGGAGAGCCCCAATTGCGCGCTCCAGCTCTTCCCGGGAAGGGGGGCGGGGTCGGGGGGGGGGGAGACGAGGCGGTGACGTCAGACCCTGCGGAGCCAATCGGAGGCTGGCCTGGGGAGGGAGCGTGAAAGGATGAATGAAAAGTCCGGAGCCGGAGCGCGCCCGGGCCAGAGCAGCGGCCGCGGCGGAGGCGGGAGCTGGGGGGTTGAGGCCCGCGCGGCCCCGCTCGCCGCTGCTCGGCGGAGGCTGAGAGCCGGCGGGCATCTGCATCCCCGCGCCCGCTAAGCCCCGGCACCGCGGACCCCGGGCCACGGCTCTCCGTGGCGGCAACGCGCCGGGAGGACCGCACGGGAGAGCACGATGGGCGCCCGGGGCTCGATGTAAGTGGCCTGGCCGGCTCGGGGCAGCAGGTGGGCGAACGCTTCGGCGTCCGGCGTGCCTGCGCGTCCACCTCGAGGTGCCGGCCGAGACCCGCACCCTCCTCTGGCCTGCCAGGACCTCCGTGACGGTTCCCGTTCCCGATCGGAATCCCTGCCAAGCGCTAGGGTCCCTCTCGCCTCGGACCCCCGGCCATTTTCACAGCCTTGGGTGCTTTGTGGCCCTCTTTGTACAAAGCCGTTTCTCTGAGGGGTCCCGCGGGGCCTGGGACTCTGCTCACCTGCACCGCCTGCCCCATCTAGCTGGGGGCTCTCCCGGAACCCCTCCCGGGTGGGGTCTCAGCCTTTTACTTCTCCCGCCCCCCTCTCCCAGGGACGCGCTGAGGAGGCCCTGGGGCACCCACCCCGCACCGGCTTGCCTCCCTCCGGGTTGCCGGGATTTCCTGTTCCCTGCCAGGACGCCGCCGGGGGTTTTCTCCCCACGAATCGCTGCTCGCCCCCGGCTTTGGTCGGCGCCCTGCTTGCAGCCCTTCCCGAGCAGAGGTTCCCGCGGCTCCCACGCGGAGGCTCGGCTGCGGGGCTCGCCCTGCAGCCTCCGGAGGAGGGCGCTGGGGACCCCGTGGGGCCGCGGAGGCCTCCGCCACAGTCCCGGCGCTCTTCCCGGCTGGCGCGAAAAGCCCGCGAGTCCCTCTTCCTGCGGAAGCACCGCGGAACTCCCACTTCGTGCTCGGATGCGCGTGGGAAACGGGGTGCCTGGAGCTTCTCCAGCCCTGGCCGACCCCTGGACCTCGACGCCGCCGGCCGTCGCGTCCTTCCCACTCCTTTTTCGGTCTCTGTGGTCTCTGTGTCCTGGACTCAGGTCCTTCCGACTTGAACCCCGTTTCTCTCTCCGCCCCCACTTCCACCCCTGTGCCCTCTCCCACCTCCACCAGCGGCCGGGAGCGGCGGCGGCGGCGGCGGCCGGGAGGCTGCGTGGAAGAGGCGGCGGCATCAGCCAGGAGGCGGGGTTGGTTGTTATCTTTGGTTATCTAGCTGTATGAGTGGTGTGGAGTCTTCATAAAGCTAGATAACCGAAAGTAAAAATAACCCCATACACTGCGCAGAGGGCCCAGGGAGAGCTGGCCGCATGGGCGGGCGGGCGGGGGAGGCCTACGCGAGTGGCTGGGGACGTGAGGACCCTCGGGCCGCGTGGGCGAGAGGAGGAGCCGGTGGCCCGCGGGCCTCAAGACCGCACCCCAACCCGGGCCCGCGCAGGTAGGAGGCGCCGCCCGGTTCCCGTTAGCTAGATGCTCTGTCTTCGCCCAGAGCTGGGAGGAGGCCAGAAAGAGGCGGGGTGGTTCCTCCTCAGGATGGAGCCTTTCTGGACCAAATGTAGAGTGGGCCCCTGCGGGGGAAGCTATTCTGAGGCAGAGCTCCGTTGAGATCTAGTTGTGGGGTTATTTGGGACCGTGCCTGGGGCTCCCAAACCAGGCGTCTCCCGTGGGTGCCGGTGAACAGCTTTCCGCAGGTTATCCACAGCTCTTGCTGGGGTGGGAGGCTTTGGGGGAGCCCCTTCCCTCCTCTGGAGGAGAAAAGGAAAGAGCAAAGACCCTACCTGGGGTTTTTGCTTTCATCTGCTTCCCTGAAGCCAAGTAGGTCTACCTGGCTGGGGTGAGAGCTGAGAATGGCAGAGTGGAGATGAGCCGCGGAGGAACTGGAGGTACAGGCTGGGTTCTGTGGCCGTGGTGTGCAGAGGATTTCTCAGCTCCCTTGTTCACACTCTTTACTCTCTCTGACTCAGGACCTGGGTCTGATGTCTTGAAAAGCTTCTCATGCCATCTTTGTCTTCATTGATCAAATGGGTTGAGTTGGGGTCTTTTAGGACATCTTCCCTTCCCATCCCATCCTCACTCTCTTAGAAATCATCTCCAGGAGCAAATGGCCTCAAGGAGCTCAAACACAAAGGAATTTGTAGCTTAGTATTTATGCTGCCCAGAGAAATCAAAGAATTAGATTAATCAGGGCCTTTCCTAAAAGAATCCATTTATCTGGGCTGACCTAAATATTTTAAGCAAAAGCATTTGGGTGCAATTGAGAGGAGGGTGGTCTAGAGTCACTTGGTAGAATAAAACTAAATGTAGCAAGGCCCCACTGACTTTACTTCCTCTCCCGGGTCCATTCCCCACCACCTGGCAGGAGTGCAGGAGTGCAGGGCTAGAAAGAGGACAGGACAACTGGACAAAATGACCTTGTAGTGACTCCAGTTCCCTGTGTTAATTTACAGTTTCCTCCAGGAGCTGATTTTATAGCTAGGAGATTATGATTCAATTATATATTACGTGGGAGAAATATTGGGGAACCAAACTAAAACAGCAGGCTTCCAAGTGCCTAGAGCACATGTTTCCTCCCTTCGGGGGTTTGGAGGAAGGAGAGATTAACCACCTCTCGATTTTTCAGCTGTTTGGAATTTGGTATTTTTGGAGGGAGACAGTGGAGACAGGATTAGGGAGAAAGGGAGCAGGTTTGGGCAGGGACTGAGAATCCCTAACAGCACAGGGTACCTCCTAGTAACAGCCTCTGTCTCTCTGCCTCTCTTTGATCCTCCAACACTGAGGCGGCTGCTATTAACCCCATTTTACAGATGAGGAACCACAGACCCCAGCATGTACCTGATGTTACTCAATAGTTTCAACCCCCCGGTGGGGGGACAAGAGGGATGAGTGAGAAGGAGGGTATCTGCGCTTCAGGGGAAGGGGAAGGTCCAGGAGAAGAGACCTCAGGCCTGGTTGTGACAGGAGGAGAAGCACCAAGAAAGACAAGCCCTTTTTTTCTTTTTTCTTTTTAACTCTTCATGCAGCTGGTTGGAAATGTGCATGTGGGATCTGCTGAGACTCATCTACATAAGACTTAGAACTTATATTTTAGCCACAGTGGGTTTATATTGTTATTGTGGGATCCCCCATCAGCACATCTGACCACTGGCTCTCCAAAGGAGAATAGAGGAGCTAAGGGAGCACGTGGGTGGAGAGTTTACACCCTATAGAACAAGCATTCCCTCCTTCCGAGGAGAGGCCAGGAGGGACATAGTGGCCAGGAGGGATGTGGTGGGTGAGAGTGTGCTGCCTTATGTGTACATGTGGTGGTGCACATGGCTGTGTGGGCAGAGCTGTCAGGGAAATGATGGGTGCCTGTGCTGGGAGCTGTGTCTGCTCATGAGGGTGAGAACCCAAGTGACTTGGCTTGAGGTTGGATGTGTGTGACCCAACCACAGTGGGCAGGAGGCTTGGCTGTAAGATCAGGGATGCCTGACTATGCATAAGCATAAATCCACTAGAGGAACAGACGCTCTGGGATTTGGGAGGGTTTACCAAATGCAGACATCACAGTGACACCCCCGAGTCCTGCCGTCTGCATCCTCCAACTTTTATACCAGGTAATACCTCCTCCACTGAATGCACTTGGAGAACTGATGGTGTGGGGGTGCAGGGAGGCTGGCTCCAAAGGGGCTCAAAAGAGCCTCACCACTCACCAGTTAGCAAATTTCTTCCTTGGTACCATCACACTTCTGTGTCCACGAGTTTTTAGTTTTATTCTTCAGATCTTGCGACATCTACCCATTCCTACTGGGAAACAGGTTCTAAGCTGGTTTCTTTCCCCATTTTCCTCCCTCAGTCTCATTCTCATGCCTTCCTTTTTATTTTATTTTATTTATTTATTTATGACAGTCACACACACACACACACACACACACACACACAGAGAGAGAGAGGCAGAGACACAGGCAGAGGGAGAAGCAGGCTCCATGCACCGGGAGCCCGACGTGAGATTCGATTCCGGGTCTCCAGGATCGGGCCCTGGGCCAAAGGCAGGCACCAAACCGCTGCGCCACCCAGGGATCCCATTCTCATGCCTTCCTACTGAATTCTGAATCCAAGAGTTCAAAGGCAATTTTCTCCTAAATATCTGACTCAAGTTTTGATACCACCCACAACCTCACCCTGGGTCAGATTTTCCCCAATATGCAGCATTGAAAGGTTTCCCCAGCCACAAGCATCATCTCTGAGCTTCCACAGGATGTTTATATAAGGGGGAGAAGAATGTATGCCCTCAGGACTGTTACATGGAGCAAAGAAGTCTATGTAAAAGATCTTATAATAGGGATCCCTGGGTGGCGCAGCGGTTTGGCGCCTGCCTTTGGCCCAGGTTTGGCGCCTGCCTTTGGCCCAGGGCGCGATCCTGGAGACCCGGGATCGAATCCCACGTCGGGCTCCCGATGCATGGAGCCTGCTTCTCCCTCTGCCTGTGTCTCTGCCTCTCTCTCTCTCTCTCTCTGTGACTATAATAAATAAATAAATAAAAATAAAAAGATAAAAAAAAAGATCTTATAATATATTATGATATCCATGGGCGAAGAGTAATTCTTAAGCTACAGTTTGGAACAATAATCTGAAAACATATGGTTGATCTCAGGATGCAAAGAGGACAGCTCTTTGTTATGTTCTTGACTGAGGATCTCAACACATTTAAACTTGAGGAAGATCCTCCTTTCCCAGCTTTGGAGCTAAGGAGGCACTCCTGGGGACCTAGAAAGGCAGTGTCTGAAGTTTCGGAGGAAGAGGAACAGTCCTTGGGAAGCCCCTGAAGGGAAGAGGCTAGAGTCCATGGGGCAGAAGGGCCATCATGTTTTCTCTTCTTAACAGTCCCTATCACCTATTGGAAGGGTACTTAGGATTGGTAAACTGACTTACATAGAGAAATATGGCATGGGTAAATGATAATTCCAAGTTTATTCCATTAAGTTTCTAGAATTACTAAAAACACAGTTTATTTGGGTAAAGAACCAGTTAGGAATGGGTATAATTAACAAACCAAATGGAGACCTACCTGCCTATCAGTGTGCAGACTTTTCTTCGACACTGAACAACTTTAAGAAGGAGTGTTTTCTCTCTTCCCTCCCAGTCTGCCACCTCCCTGAATGCCAAATCAATCCCCAAGGTTGGTAACCTGCCAGAGAAGCACAGGCCCCTCTGTATTCTTCTGGGTCTGGAAGTCCTGCTTGAAGTCTGCACTTCCCAAGTTTGGGAACTAGGATATTCTGATACTTATTTCTTCACCTCATTCCCACCCCAATGTTTTGGGCACAGATCGACCTTTTCACCTTCCTCCCTTTGCTATTGAGACCTTGGAGATCTTGGGGAGCTGTGGCACTATCTCATCCAGAGGCAGAGTGTGCCAGCTTCCCTAGGAGACAAATGCATTTAGGTTAATGCTTTAAAATCATTGGAGGGAAGGAGTAGACAAAACCATGAAAACATTTTTGGAGCTTTGAGGAAAATGAGAAGCAGGATTATGGAAGGTAAAGTGTGTAGGTGCATATTTAGATAGGAGAGACATGAGAGAAATAGGGAACCCTTCCTTGCCACCCAGGCTCTCCCAAAGCTCATAGTGACACCCCCCCCCCTGCCTGCCCTAATCCCCCCATTAAGGCTGCTCTGAGTTTGTTATGACAGCAGCTGAAGGCCGCTGAATTGCTGTTTGCTGTGTCTGCTAATTGGACTGAAGGGTTGGGATCTGGACACTGAAAGAGACCATTGTTGCTGTTTACCTTCTACAATTGCCTCCCTGGGGGACCTTTTGGGTGAAGGGGAGCAGCATGCCCTCAGGGTCATTGCACCCATGCTCTGTCTCTGCACAAGGGACTGTGGTGGAAAGACAGTTCATCTCATTGCCTGATGTCACTGAGATGGTTTGAGCTTCCACAGTACACACGAGACAAGCTCAACACCTGAGTCAGTCTCCCATCCAGATCAGGCCACCAGGAGTTCCCAGGAGAGGGATGTTAGATGTTGGTCCTCCTCATCCCTATTCATTCCCTACTTCTTCAGGGGCCCTAGTTTTGCTGCGCACTCCAGCTGATCAGATTTAACCCCTGTACTTTTTCTTACATGCCTTCTTCCAGGCCAGTGATTCTTGACATGGTTATGCACTAAAATCACCTGGGGAGGTTTAAAAAAAAAAAACAACTGATGTTTGGGTCTAGTTCCAGAAGGATGAAATCAAAGTATCCGGGAATGAGGCCTAGGCATCGGTATCATTTAAAAGTTCCCTGGGTATTTCTAATGTGCAGCTAGGGATAAGAACCATAGGTGCAGACTTACCCCTCTGCCTGGGTGACAGACAGACAGACACACACACACACACACACACGCACACATGCACCTGTGCACACACCCCTAGGCACACACACTTTCCCTTTCCTACCTTCCCTACCTTTCCTCTCGAGCTCTCCATATCTAATACTGTGGGACAGATTGTGTATCTGCATATGTCTATCTTTCTCATCTTTATTACTAAATTCCTTATGGGAACCTTAGAATTTCAGGTGGAATTTAGAGATCTGCCTCCTGTCAACTCCTTCAACCTGAGCTCTTCCCCAAGGGCAGGAACTATGACTCTATCTCCCGGCGGATTTCCAAATAGGATTCAGGTGAAGACTGAGCTAATCGAGGACACTTAAGTCCTTGGGAATGAAGGAGATGTTCAGAGTTGCACTGACTCCTGGGCTCTTCCTCCACCACCCCCCATTCCCGAAGTCATATTGGCAAGTTGGAGATCTTCAGAGAGGAGAAACTTTCTTCAGGGATATCTGCCCCTTTACTTACAGCTTCCAAATGTTTCTGCTTCTTTTCTTCCCTCTAGCTTCCTACCTGGGGCGGGTGGGTGCTCGCCCACCCTCCCGCCCTCTTTCCTCTCCACTCGTGAGCCAGAGCCGCATCCAGCACCACGGACAGCTCCCTGACGGTGAGTAGGACGGCAGCGCAGGCCCCCTCCGGGAGAGGGGGAGGGGCCTTCTATCTGTCTCTAGATTGTGCAATCGGTGGGAATTGTTTGCAGGCATCCGTAGAGTCTCAGGAAGAGGAAAAGGCTGAGGGCAGTTGGCATTCCATCTTCAGGAAATTGCATTTGTCCTCTTTGGTGAGTCTGAGTGAGGGGCCGCTGCCGCAGCAGGAGGAGTGAGAGTTAGATCTCAGAAAGTATTTAACCTAAGGTCTTGTGAAAGCAGGTAGAGCTAGAATGAGCCTCAGCCCTATATTCCTCATTTTACAGATCCCAAGAGAGTGAAGGAGTTATGACCAAGGTCACTCAGCTGGGTAGTGGAAATGCCAAGATGCAGCCTCCTGAACTCCAGCCTGGCCCTGCCTACAGTGTCATATATATCCTGCATGGGCCTCCCAGCCTGAGTTGGGAGGAGCAGACCTAATGCTGGCAGGGAGGGTTCATAGGTTGTCCTCGTACAGAAAAGGACAGAATGCATGTCTGGACATGTGAGGTGTCCACACAAGCCAGGAAGAGATGGGACTGGCTAGTATCTCTGTCCGAGGAGCTTTGGAGGGGAGGCCTCAGACAGAAGCACAGGGACGCCTAGTGTAGCTGGCAAGCTCACAGGAGAAAAGGCAAGGGGGCAACCATCTGCCAGGGCACAGAGGCCAGCCGATGGCCACAAGGAGTCTCCAGAGGCCAGCAAGAGTCACGCAAACTGGAACAGGGCCTGGGAAAGGCCCTTCTGTGTGCCCAGGCCTGCTTCTCCAACACCGGGAGCCCAGAAACAAAGGGACCATTCTCTCTAGGATGTGATGCTGCCATCTCCGGCTGGCAGTGCCAGGTGGTGAGGGTATCAGGGGGTGTCAATCTATTATCCCCCCCCTCAACTCTTAGGTCCTCTGGGGCTAGATGTTGGGGAGGTGGGTGTTCCATGCTATGTTTCCATGGCAACCGCCCCAACCCCCACTTTCCTAAGCACAAAGAGAGACAGCTTTCACCCCCACCCCCAGGAAGAACCTGGGTCTGGTTGGGAATCTTCCCTTGGGAATCCTCCTTTCTGATGCACAAGCCTTGGCATGCATGAGCATCACCCTCTTTTCAGCACTGGAGCCGAGCTGTACAGGCAGCGAGGCTGGTGCATCCAGAGACTCTGGGAAGGTTGTGCGAGTGAGCAGCAGTCCCTTATACTTAACCGCTCTCCCCGCAATCTCTCCTGTCCCTCACTTACCACCCAGGCCAGTCTGAGCCGAAGTGACAGAGGCCTTGACCTTCTAGTCTTTCCCAGAAGTGAGGGACACCCTGCTACCTCCAGCAAGCCTCCAGGCTGTGGGAACGGGAGAAGAGGAGGGGGTCATCGCTGCCACCCTCCATCTGCACCCTCCACCATTACTCATTAGGCATTCTGCCCCCTCCTTCCGCTCGTTAAGCCTGATTTGCATACATTTGCATAATACAACTCATTTGCATTCCAGGAGGCTCATGGTAGGAGCCAGGAAAAAAGGGGAGGAGAGGAGAGAGAAAAGGGGAGAGATTTTGTTTTCATCAAAGTGTGTGGGGGGGGAGGTGGCAGGAAGAGGACAGAAATAAAAACTCACACTACTTTCTTTCTTCCCTTCTGTCGCCCCTCCCTGAGCTGTACTCAGATGCCAAAGAGAGATGCCAAGGGGCCAGCTTTTCTGTCCTTTTTTGTCTTGCTTCCTCTGGCCTTGGCTCCCCAGCCTGGCCCCCCACCTTGCTGGGCTCAGGCTTCAGGAAGAGAGAGACGGGTAGGAGGCACTGCTGTGGGAACGGAAGCAGAGAGAGAGGGAGAGGGAGAGGGAGACCGCCATCTCATGCAGCTGCCCTAAGATGGCCACCTCTGACAGGTGGATGGACACAGCGGCGGTGGGCCGGCCAGAACATGGAGGAGTCTTCCTGCCAGTGGAGTTGGGAAGAGAGGATGAGAGAGAGGAAGGCAGGAGGAGTGAGGCATGGCAGCCCGAGAGGAGGATGAGCCCGGCACGGGAGCAGGGCTGAGGGAGAGGCCTTCCTTCCTTCCAGACCCCTGGTGAACACCGGTGGTCAGAGGCCTTGATGCAGGATCTGATGGACTGTGGGTGACGGACGTATACTGGAGGGGTCAGAAGTGGGCGTCTCAGCAGGAGGAAGTAGAGGTGAGGACCCCTGCCAGTGTGAGGGTCTCTTTGGGGCCTCCAAGGGCTGCTGTGTACCCGAGATGAAGCTTCCAGTCTTCTCTGTCCAGCCCAGCAGTCTGGCTTCATGTTTGCGACTCTGCCAAAGCTGCGCCCTGACGGCCACCCATAGCCCCTACATGAGTTCACCCGTCCCCACTCAGGCTGGGCAACCCATGCAGAGCATTTCCTGCGGGTGTCATCCTGCCTGCTCCTGTGGCCTTTGGGTCTCCTGTGACATCCTTGCTTATGTGCTTGTTCAGTCCTCCAGGTTGGCCGGGTCTCCATTCATGAGTGCTCCCTAGGGTTCTGCAGACCTGCTAGTGTATCACATCTGGCCTTCTAGATGCTCTCCCACTTTGCTGGCTCTGGCCTCCCTGAACTCCACATCTGTCCCCTAACTGCTCTCTGTGCTCCCACCCTTAGCTCCAGGGGTAAAAGCCTGGAGGGGTGCACCTGCTGGGTTGATGCCCAGGCCCCAGCTGCCAGGAGGGCTTCCGTGCTTGGGGCCTCCATAGTGGTACATAAGCCAACCTCCCTCCATAATTCACCGGTGGCCACACCCCAGACCCTCAGAGGCTCAGCACTGTGTTTCCAGCCTGGCCGTGCTCCTGCTAGTCTGCCTCCACCACTGGTGTCACCAAACTCCTCAAGTCACATCAGGTGCAGACCCTCCCCCTCCACGGCACCGGCGTCAGGACCCATCTCTTCCTCCTTTGTAGTAGCTCTCACACCCATACCTTCCTTTCCCTTAACCCTGCCTCTCTGTCCACTCAGTCCATCTACAGGCATTTACCGAGCACCTGCTGAGTGCCAGGGGCCGTGTGAAGACAAAGGTGGGATACAGGGCTGCCCCGAGGAGGTAGTGGGAAGGTTGACCTGTGCCAGGTGCTGCAGGGGCATGGGGCAGGGCAGTGAGGCATGGCCTCCTGGAGGGGCCCAAGGAGAATTGGTGAGATAAAGGTAGGCAGGGTGTTGTCAAGTCCAAGGCCTGAAGGAGTTGGTGGTGGAGAGTGGACAGGCAGGGAGGCAGGAAACAGGCTGTTATGGGGGTGGGCTGTCCATTATGGGGACTCTGGGCCAGAAGGCGATAGGACATGGAGGCAAAAGTGGGTTATGAAGAGCCTTAGGGGCCCCACCAGGGAGTACCGGGGAGTTGGCTGACAGCCTCAGAGATGCTGGGTGCAGGGTGTGGCTGGGGAGCAGGAGGGACCAGGGCACCGCATCTAGCTGTCCACTCAGTCCAGTGTCCAACTAGACATTTCACTGGCTCTCAGTTAGTTCTGCAAATGAAGGACCAGATGAAAGGCCTGGGAGCCACCCAGGGAAGAGTCTCCAGCTCTTCCCCTAAACTCGCCCCATCGCCACATGCATGCCGCATGCCACCTGCACACAGGTAGGCTGATGGGGGCTCTCTGGGAGGAGACGTGGAGAAGCCAGGGTTGGTGCCTAACACAGGTGTCCCAGGGTCAGCTGAGGACTGGAGAAGAGAGGGCACTCAGTCCTGGAGAGTCCCTAGAAGAGGGGGTGAGGGAGGGGTGGCAGGTGGGCCTGGGCTCTGAGGGGATCCCTCTTGGAGAAAGGCGGTGGGAGGCTAGAGAGGCAGCTAAGGAGGTGAGAGGAGCTGCTGCTGGCCTCTGGGGGGAGGGAAGTGGGGGTGCCAGCCCCTGCCCCTCCCCCAGGCCCAGCCTCTGCACAAAGGCTTCTCTGTGAGTGGCTGTGGAAGTGGCCCTGTCAGGTGAGGAGGCTTAGCTCCCAGGGCCGACAGCGGCGGGTGGAAGGGGGTTGGAGGAGGGGAGAAAGCCAGATATGGGAAGGAAATGGAGAAGCTGAGATCTGGCCAGGCTCTCACAGTGACAGACTCAGGACAGGCTCCCCTCCACAATCCCCTCAGGCCCCATAGGCCCCCACCCCCTGCACCAAGGCCCTGCTGCCAGACTTCTTCCCCACTATAACTCCCATCATGCCAGGCCCTTCAGCCGCCCTTCCCCAAGCCAGCCTTTCCATGATGCTTCCAGCTCCTGTACCCCCTTTGCCCTCAGGAGGACTGCCTGAGACTCTACCCAGTCTTGTTGGGGGGGGGGGTCTTTCCTGGCCTGATCCCAGTGTCACCTATTGCTTACCAGCAGCGTGGATAGAACTTCTCTCCCACCTCCCATGCTTTGCTGTGAACTTTTCCTTTTAATAAATGTTTGGGTCTGGGACACTGGAAGCGGTAGAATGACAGCAACCCCAGCAAGCCCGAGGTTGCTCACAGATTTGGTAGAAGGGCTCCATCCACAGGATGGACTACAGGAGGGAGATTTTGGTTGTTGACGCTGGAATCAGACAGGCTGGTCAAGAGGCAAACCCTGGCTTCCCTCCTTTCCTAGCTAGGTGACCTTAAGCAAGTCACTTAATGTCTTTGGATCCTGACTTCCTTCCACAGTTACCCTGAGGAACCAGATGGGTCTGTGTGAACCAGGGTGTTTTGTAAGGCTGTATGCAGATATCGAGGGCCAATTCTAGAAGGGACTAAGAGTTAGAAGGCCCATTTCAGGTAGGTGGGGACAGTCAGGGCAGGCTTCCATGTTCCCAAATGAGGGCACGAGTGCTGGGGAGGAGAGTGAGGGGCTGGGTGCTGTCTGTGCTGAAGGCCTGCCTGGGAAGCATGGCTGGGCTCCATGCACTCGCTGGAGCTCTCATGCATGGTCACCAGCAGGCGAGCATCTTACCACCTAGATGGTAGACTGCATGGCCACAACTTCTGTCATCCTTCTCAGGAAGAACTTCCTGCTGGCCTGGTGTAAACACTAACAATCTTGCAGGGAGTGGGGTTGAATTTCCCCCACATTGCCCTAACCTTGTGGCCCTCATCTCAGCGTTCTCCAAGGAAACACTGGCCAGACACTGGGACCCTCCAGTGAGTGGACACAAAATGGTGCCTCCAAGCCCTGCCGCCCTGGAGTCTGGCAAGTCCCCAATTTTATGTTCCTCAGCATTGTCAGGAGTGAGCTAAATTCAGGCTTATCCAGATCCCTCAGCCCATGGGCCAGCAAGACTTTGAGCAGCAGGGTCTTTTGTCTCCAAGTGGTCATTCCTTGTTGTACAAGCAAGAGCTGGCGGGGGAGGCCTGGTTCTGCCATCATACCCCACAGATAGAGAGGAGCCTCTAGGTTTACAGGAGGGACCAGGCGGAGGCTGGCATATGGAAGGAGAGCCCTGGGCACAGGGGCATGAGCCTCACTCGGCCAGGGCTACCTTCTGCTGGGTTTGTCCATCTGGCACCAGCTGGCTTTCCAGCACTGCCCCCACAATCATCCGGACTCCTTCTGCTGCTGTTGCCATAGCAATTGGCTGCCATCTTGTACTCAGGGCACTACTTCCTATCTGGATCTTCCCATGGGGCTCCTGAAGGATGGGAGATAGGTCTCCAGGGATTTATCCCTTCCTCCTGACCACCGTCCAATAAAAATTAATATTAACATATAATTTTTTAAAAATAGCCAAGGTGGAGGCCAACTGTATGTCTGGCTCTGTGCACAATACTTCGTGTGTATTATTTCACATGGCCGAGAACGCATTGATGTTATAAGTGTAAGAGGTTTGCACTCAGTTTCGTGTTTCTGTAACAGGCTTTTCCTCTCTCCAGCCAGGAAATTCCAGAATCCTGCCTGCCCCTTTCTGGGGATGTCCTTCCCAAGGTCTTATGGAGATCTGTACTGCAGAAGTACCGTTGGCTTGACGTGGCCAATCTGAGAGGTAAGGAACATGTTCCCTGCGGTGTGAGTCATTTTTTGAGCTTTCTGGACTATGGCTGTTGGCACAGGAAACAGACTTGGCCGATGTGGTGATGTCCCAGTGCCCCTTAAAGACCTGGGGACCCAAATGTAAAATCTTTTATTTAGAGGGGTGCCCAGCTGGCTCCGTCAGCAGAGCATGTGTCTCTCCATCTCATGGTCCGTTCTGAGTTCGAGCCCTATGCTGGTTGTGGAGCCTACTTACAATAATAATAATAATAATAATAATAATAATAACAAATAAAATCTTGTGTAGAGAAGGGGAGTCAGTGTCACAAAATGCTTTGAAATTCTCCTTCCTTGCCCCCATCCCCACCCACAGAGAGAGGCAAGAGCCAGAGGCCACTGGAAATTGAGAGTTTCCCAGGCCCTCATGTTTGGGGGGCCCCCCAGGAAAGAGGTCTCCTTGCTCCTGCCTTCAGGGAGGTTCCAACAGGATCCCTGAGAGATCTGACATGGTGAGGACTCCCTCCCTCTGGAGCCCAAGCAAAAGGCAGAGAATGGTCACCTTGACCTAGAGGGGTATCCCCAGGGGATTCAGAGCAGGGGCCAGCTTTGCTGGGGGAATCTCAAATGAGAAGCAGGTGGGGAGAGAAAGGAGGCCATTCTCCACTGAGGCAGGGTGGGCTGGCAGGGAGGGGCTGGGGATGATTTACGGCATCATTGTTTCCCCGCCCCCCCCTTCCCAGCCCCCTGCTACGGGATGGTTGCTAGGAGATGCTGGCTATCTGTGTCTGGGCTGGGAGGGCGGAGCAGCAGAGATGGCTCCATCTGGACCCCTCCTCCCCTATAGGGGGGTGCTTGGAGCCTCACCCACAACCCCTCCCCAGGCTCCAACACACACCTCGTTGTCCCACCAATCCAGCCAGCCTGGGGCTCGTGGGACTCCCCAGCAGGCTGAGGGTCTGGAGCCAGGAAGGCTACAGTGGGGGGGACAGTATGTGTGCGCAGGGAGAGGCTGACAGTCGTGGCTGGGTACCAGGAGAAACACCTCACCTTGCGGCATTGGGGGCCAGGCCAGGTCAAAGGGGTAGGGAAGTCGGGGCCTCAAGGAGCCCAGGTTTGAGGGAGACCGAATCCTTACCTGCGGGGAGCTGCCAGTAGGATAGGTGATGGGTGAGGCAAATGTACCATCCCCAGTACAACCTGAGACAAGGTCCACGGCCCGGCCCGTTAGGCCTGCTGTAGGGTAGTGGGGTGAATCAAGGTCAGTGGGAGGGCGGTGGCTGAGGCTGGACCACCCCATCTGAGTGGAGGAGGGCAGTGGAGGGGCATGATTCACAGCCCCTCCTCTTCCCCAGATTCTCTTTTTAGATTTGAAAGCCCTTGGAGAAGTCAGGTGGGGTGAACTTTAGGGACCCCCCCAGAGCTGCTGTGAGCAGGACAGGGATGCTGTGCCCATGGTCCTGCTCTCAATGCCAGATTTCCTTGTAGCCCTTGCTGATCTTTTTCCTTCCTAGTTAAGGCTTCCATCCACCCCAGGAAGGAGGGAATTGACCTGGATTCACACCCGCGGCTCGGGCAAGCCAGACCCCCTCTCTTCTCTATCTTTCAACAGGCCTGGAAACTGGGTGTATTGCCCCCAACTTTGCAAAGGTGCAATCAGGGCCCCAGGAAGGACATGTAAAGGGCCCCGAGTCAGGGAGCTAGTAAGTTGGGCTGGGCTTCAGATGGGGCCTGGTGGGTCCCCTGCACAAGCTCCCTCCCTCCCTGGGCCCTGGTGGAACAGGCTCCTAATATATTCAAGGGCCAGAGTGGCGGGGACCTCCAAGCAAGTTCTCAGGTGCTGACCCGGAGGGATGTGAAAACCCATCCTTATGAGTGAAGACAGGACTAGGGAAGAGGCTACAGTTGCTGTGGAAGCCACCTGAGTTGTCCCAGGTTGTTCCTGGGCCAAGGGAAGCAGGTCTCCCACCTTCAGGCACATCCCCTGGGTCACAGCTTAACCTCTTACCTGCTAGGGATCTGAGTTCCCCACCTGTCATGGCCCTGGGTAGAGCTCCTGTAAGAGATGCCCAGACTCAGCCCTTTGTCGTGGGGCCTCCCCAGGCCCTTGCCTTTCTGGTGGAGGGGAGCCCCAAGGACTGCTGGATGCTCTCCCTGGAATTTTGTCCTCTGCCTCCTGCCAAGATCTCTATCCAAAGAGAAACTTTTTCACTCTTGACATTTTTTTTTCAGACCAAAAAGAAGGACCTATTTCACCCAGGTGGTGTGGGTTCCCTCTGAGAAGCCCTCCTAGGTTGACCAAAGATGAGGCGAATACTCCAGCAAGCTGACTGGCTGCTCCAGGAAGCCTCTGAGCATGATGGACATGGCATGGCCCTAGCTCCAGCCTGGCTGCCCATTAAGTTGGAGCCGCCTGGAGAGGGCTTCCTTGTACCCATGCTCCCGTGTCAACAGCTGTCCACCGTGGCCCATCCCAGTCCCTCAGTATTGTCTGAGTCGCTATCCTCTGAGATGGAGGTCCCATCTCATGTCTAATAAAGACTCCTGAATGTTGACCCAGTCCTGGTGGTAGTGATGTACCTGGGCAGGGTTGGGAAGGGAGGGTTCCCTCCAAGAGACCCACCACTGCAGCAGAAGAAGGAAGCCACGTGTGGGGTGGGGTGGGGACTGGGGGCTTCCTTGGCTCCTTCCACCTTTCTCAGCCATCCCAAAACTCCTGGCAGTGCCACCCAGGCTCTGGTCAGCCCCAACTCAGAGTGATGGGCAGGTGCTCGCAGCTGAGGAGGTACCACTGCAAGGAGCAAGAGAATGGGACAGGGTGGGATTGCCTATGTGCGAGATCACTGGGTTGCCCTCTCTCCTCCACAAAGGGGCCCTTCTTCACAAATGTCCTCCTGTGTTTGAACAGACCACAGAGAGAGAGCACCCCTGCCCCACAGGACCACCTGCTCCTGCTTCTTCTGCCCCTCCCCAGAGAGATAGAGGGGATGAACGTCCTTAGCAAAAGGGATTCAGGTTAGGCAGCAGACAGAACTTCCCAACAAGACCTGGGTAGGAATGCGAGGGCAGGGGACCCACAGTAAGAAGGCACTGGGACTGCTCTTGACACCATTTCCCCCGTAGCATGTCTGCATCCAAGGTACTCCCCCAAAAGATAGGCCCTCTCACTCTATAGAACTCATGCTGTAAAGTGTTAGAGTCCAGACTACCAACACTTTTTAAGATCTCCATCACCCTCTCAAAAGTTCTTCCTCCCATCTAACCACCACCCCTCCATGGAATTATAGTTTGAAACCTGGAATCTTCCTAAATAAAAAAACTTCAGATAGTAAGCATGATACAGTTCTCACAGCATGAAAGGGAAGTATGTAGCTTCCCCACCCCATCCCCAGCCACCTAACTCCTCTCCAAAAGGCAACTGGTGGTCCCGGTGTCCTCTCCAAGAGACTTCACATGCATGTACACACATATGTCTACAATCCCCTTTCCATTTGAACACTGACCACAGCACTTTCTAGCTCCCTAGACCGGGACTCCTAGCCTGAAGTCAAGATGAACCTCAGGGGCCCCTGGCATCTGCTGAAATTGCATACAGAATGCTGGCTAGGGACCTGGACACGGTTTCCAGAAGAAGGGACACATTAAAGCCACCTGGCCTATTCCAGCTCTTCATTTCACAGTGGAAATGGACGCTGGAGAGGAAGGCTGTGGCCAAGGCCCTCAGCATGGTGGAGACCTATCAGAAGAATTCCAAGCTCCCCCTACCCCAGGTACCAAAGAGCCCCAGGGTCTCCTGTAAGGACAGGGACTCCAAGAGCTGACCGAGTCCCAGGACGCAGCCAAGAAGAGGCAGTTCTGTTTGTAACACGATGGGCTTATTTAAAAGACTGACACTGGGCCTGGGCTCCCTGTGCCCCACCGGCGCGTCTAAGGTTCCCAGCCCTGCTTTCAGGCCACTTCCTGCTACCCGACCTTGCAAAAACCCACTGCAGCCCCCACCCCACCAGGTCGATCTCACGGAGGCCTGGGGTCAGCATGAAGGAAGTTGCCGGGGTCTGCTCAGCCTGAACATCAGTCTTCCCAGCCTCTTTACCCTCTGGGTGTTGGAGGACCTGGGTGGGGGAGGCAGCCAGTAACAGGGCCAGCCCTCTGACTGCACTAGGGCCTCCTGGCTTAGAAAGGCTGGAGGAGGTGGAGAGAGTGCTCTGAGCACAGGGAAGGGCACGCACTGGGCACAGCAGGTGCGAGAGGAGCCCTGGAGGGTGGGCTGCCTTTTGGAAACAGAAAGACCCAGACCCAGACAGGGCAGAAGGGGTGGGGGCCCTCCCTCGACAGGGATGCCAGCACTGGGGTAGGAGGGTCTAGGCAGGAGACTTCTTCGGAATGTGCTCTCAGAGTCCCACAGAGCATATGCAGATGAGGCCTGTCTGTATGCAGATGAGACCGTCTGTATGCAGATGAGGAGAAAGGGCATTCTCTTCTCAGGGTTACCATAGAGCCCAGCCCACCCCCTTCCCTCAGGGTCCCAGCTGCAGGGCAGCCAAGGAAGAGGCCAGGCTGGGGAGAGGCAACCTGCAACAGAAGGTTAGACTTTGGGAGGGACTTACCCAAGGAAAGTGGGCCATTCAGGGAGAGGGGCCAGGAAAGAAATGGGGACTAGTAGAGGGCGGGAAGGGCAAGCCAGGCAAGAAAAATGAGGGTGCACTGTGACAGGACCCAGCCCCCAGGGAACAGACAGGCCAACACAAAGCCAGGAGCGAAGAAGGGGACTGAGCATCTACTCCTTGCCAAGCCCACTGGGTCCCCTCGGTTCCAGCGATCGCCCTGTGAGCCTTGCACGGGCGGGGAGGCCCCCATGGGCTGACAGACACGTCTGGACTCCCTGTTTGCAAATGGCAGGCCCTGGCCTGTCCAGCTCCACAGCAGGCGCCACAGCCTAGAACCTTCCTTCTCCTTCCCCGGCAAGCAGACCCCGGGATGGCTTCTCCTGCCCTTGGGGAGGGTGGCAGGTGTCCAGGGTTAGGGAGCTGTACCTGGCCAAGGGGCCCTGGCTGGGAACTCCTGGGAATTGGCCATGGAGGGTGGGTTTGGCTGTTGGGGACAACAGATGGGGTGGATACCAGGAGGGGACATCAGGTTGGGGAAGGATCCCAGGGATAACAACGCGGGGGAAACTGAGCCCAGAAGACTGGGAGAGTTGCCCTCCTCCCTTGGCAGATAGAGTCCCAGCTGGGCCTGAAGTCGGGATACTGGGCCCCTGGCCCAGTGCCCCTTCCTGGGAGTACAGAGGCCAGGAGTGGGGGTGTCTTTGAGAATGGCTTCTCCCTCCGGTCGCCCCCGGCCCCCCACATCCAGTGGTGGAGCCAAGGCCTTTGTGGGGAAGCCACAGGGAAGAGAGGCCCCTTGTTGGCCTGTTCATCTAGCCGGAGGCTCCGCCAATGCCAGCCCCCCCGCACCGGCTGGGCTCTCCTTCCTGGGGGCGCCAGCCAGCCCCCACCCGCCGCTGCTGCCCACTGCCCAGCTCTGCTGTTTCCTGGAGCCTTGGGGCTTTGGCCCTGGTCCCAGCTGAAGTATGGTGGGGAGCCCCAGGCCCAGCACCTCCCGTACCTCCCCTTTCACACGCTGGCACCAGAGCCGTGGGAACACCGGGCGGCAGCTGGGCACCGGTGCCCCGCTCTGCCCACCCCCAGCCCAGCCGACCTCAGAGAGGGGAGAGGGGCAGGCTGCCCCCAAAAAAGCCCCTTCAGGATGGGGCCCTAGAAATCCTTAGCACTAATTATGAATCTGGGGGAGAAACAAGGCATTTGCAAGTCAATTAGTGACAGAACTTTCCCAGCAAAGAGCTTCATCCAGGCTCAGCCTCAGACAGGGCCACATGCTGGGTCATCTTGTCCCTCCTCCTGTCTCTGCCCTGCTCAGAGCTCAGGATGGAGGCCGTCCCAATGTTTTGCCAGTTTCCTCTGTAGTGGAGGGTGCCAGGACCCGGGGTGGGCATGGGACTGGAGGGCCAGGCCATGCTCTGGGGAGGCTCCCACTGAGACATGGGACATGTCCTGTCTCCCGTCGAGGCCCCCAGTTCCACCTGCAGCACAACCCCGGAATTGCAGAGGAGACAGCTGGCCCTTACAGGGGTGCAGGATGGGTTGACAGAAAATCATGTCATTGTGAAGGGGCCAGGGTGGGGGCTTCCCTGAGCACAGAGAAACCAGGGCTGGAGGCGTGCAGCCCAGGGAGGGATCCACTCCACCTATGGGAACTTCAGGTGGGCCAGCCGCTATCTGGGGCCACTTCTCACAGAGAGGGAGACAGGGCGGGATGTTGCTCCTCCCAGGCCTGGGAAAGGCACTCTCTGCCTAGAGGACCCCTTAATTGGGGGAAGGGGGGGAAGGAGCTGTTGGTGCAAAAGCCCTAGAGCCAGCCTTGCTAGCCATCTGAGGGAGATTAAGGGATTACAATTAAAACTCGTTTGCAGACCGAGCAGGTGGGTTGGGGCTGGTGCTAACGATCTAATTGCAGCCTTAGCCAGGGCTGTAGCCAGTTGCTGGGCTCTAATGAGCAGGGGGGCGGGGAGTTCGAGGCGGGGGTGGGTGGGAAGAGGTGGAGTGTAGGGGCCAGGAGGGGTGGGGTCTCACCGAGCACCCCAGTTCCAGGGATCACACCAAGGAGGCTCCCTGGCTACCCTTCCCCGGGGACCCAAGATGAAGAAGCATGACGGGTTTTCAGGCCAGGAATGAGCAGAGAAGGTGCGTAGGTACTGATGGGGAGGGGCCATTAAGGCAGGACACGGTTAGAGTGTTCTCTGTGTCAAGTACTGTACTAAATACTTCATAAAGTTATATAACCCCCTCAGGATGAGACTGAAGAGCTGAGGGTCACAGACCAGGGAGTTCCCTTCACACCCATCCTTTACAAGAAGGGACTGATGGACAAATCCTCTCTAGGCTCTGGGAGACCCTGAGCTGAGAGTCCAAGCTTGTGGGTTGCAGCCCCCAAGGCCCAGCTGCAGGGGCCCAGCCTCCTCCGCTGACTCTCATGCAAGAAGCACACTAGCAACCTGGACTTGCAGAAGATGCCACCCAGCTGAGCCTTCGCACAGACCATGCCCACTTCTGAGGACCCTCCTCCCCTCCATACCTGGGGTCCCCTCAGTGGAGGGTTGTCTCTGGCTGAGAGGGTGCTTACACACATTCAGGAAACACATGAATGGCCTGCAGAGGGGCAGGTGTTTACTTCTAGAAACTAAACAGCCTGACCCAGAGTAACTCTAGGAGGATCCTGAGCAACTTGGATGGGGTTGTCTCTGGGACCCGACCTGGGAGTGGAGACTGAGGCTGGAGGGAAACTAAACTGTATTGTTTGTCCTTTTGTGCTTCCAAAGTACAACAAAGGAATTACTTATTCAGAAACAATTAAATGTAAAATATTAATTATTGCGTCTTTTTAATTTTTTTATTTTTCTTTATTGCATCTTTTATAAAGGCTGGGGAGGGAGAGGGTTTTACCCCAAAGGCCAGAACATAAGCAAACCCTGAGACTCCTCATTTAAGAGTGAAGAGTGGGGGCAGCCCCGGTGGCGGTGGCACAGCGGTTTAGCACTGCCTGCAGCCCGGTTTAGCACTGCCTGCAGCCCGGAGTGTGATCCTGGGGACCCGGGATCAAGTCCCATGTCAGGCTCCCTGAATGGAGGCTGCTTCTCCCTCTGCCTGTGTCTCTGCCTCTTTCTGTCTCTGTGTCTCTCATGAATAAATAAATAAAATATTAAAAAAAAAACAAAGAGTGAAGAGTGGGATTTCAGATCCTCCTGGCTGCCTCTTCCTTCCTCCACCTGCTCTTGCTTCCTCCCATGGCCGCCAGGGCCTGGTCACTAGACCTCCTGCTCTGCCCAGGTCCCCCCAGGACCTTGTGGGACCGGCCCTGAAAGCAGAAGCACCCACTCCCTTGCCAGATGGTGTCGGAGGCAGAGCTTGGGCTCTCACTACCTCCCTGCACATGGGCAGGTCACTGAAGCTCCCTGAGCCAGCAGCTGTCCTGGGAGGGGACGGTGGTGGCCTGGTGGCTCCTCTGCAGCTGAGGGTATGCCACCTGCCCCCCCACCCATGCTCCGCAGACTCTTTCTGCCTGGTCAGCGTGGGCCTCGCCAGCCTGCTGTGTGCTCACGTGCCCTCTCTGCACTTCTGCATCCCACTGGGGCCCCGGGTGCACCCCTGCCCTTCCTCTCCTAGGGCGGCTACACCGAGGGCAAAGGAGGTCTGGTGGTGGAGCCTTCGCACTCACATCTGCAAAATGGGGCTACACAGAGTAGCTCTCTGCCAGAGCTGCGGGGAGTTAACTGTGCTAATGTATGTGGCGTGCTTGGCACCGCACAAGCACAAAGCGGGAGATCCTAGGAGCGGCTGTCACTGCACTTATTAAATGGGAGGGACCCTGCGCAGGGCGCTAGCCTGTGGAGGGGACTCCTCATTACTGCTCTGGTTGGGAATAATGAGGACTGTGGTAATAGCCCCTCACACTCCCAGGCCTACTGACAAAAGGCCCAACAAAGTAGGAAGTGAGTGTACATAATGGGACACTCGGGGGCTTTGCCCAGGCTGGGGGGCGCCAGGAAGGACCCTCTGGCTATGGCTACAGGTGCTCAAGGACCCTGCAGGCTAGAAACCCAAGCCAAAAGGAAGCTGCCCTTCCTCTGCCTCAGTGGGGACAATAGCCTTCGGATGCAAACCCGGGTCAGGATCAGCATGGGGGTGCCTGGCTGATGTGTGCTAGGTGCCTCTGGGTGCAGGTGTGGCACTGCGTGCCAGGGCGCACCCAGACCCCAGCACCTCAGGCCTCATGAGGCCAGGGCGTGAGATGACAAGAACCCAAATTAATCAGTAAAATACATCCAGGGTCAGTTGGTCCTACACGATCTGGAGAGAAATAGAACAGGAAAAGGGGATGAGAAGGGCCAGGTTTAGGAGGTGAATCGCAATTTCAAATAAGGTGCTTAAGGAAGGCCAGATTTTGTTCCACTTTTTCTTGTGAAAAATCGTAAATAAACACAGAAGTGGGGAGGATAGTGTGAGGAGCCCCCACCGCTCTGTCACCCAGCTCCCACACCTCCCAGGTTAGGCTCAGAGTTGTAGTTTTGAAGCCAATCCCAGACCTCTTCCTTCATGGACGGCGTGGTGGTTTGAGCCAAGAGCAGAAATATGGAAGATGGCCCCATGGTCCTTGGAAACATGGGCATTCCAGGCAGAGAAATGCCAAGACCAGAGCCCTGGGCCTGGGGTGTGCAAGAGCAACCTCTAATCTCAGCTTGGTAGCAGGTTCTGTAGCATTTCATGAGTCTCCTGACTGCTCAGAACTTCAGTTTTGCCATCTGTGAAATGGGGCTGATTCCTCATCCCACAGGGAGTTTGTAGGAGCAGCAGGGCCAGGGTCTGCTCTCAGCCATGTCTGGCCCCAGAGAAACTCAGCAGCTTGGTGGAGGTGAGACTAGGCCCCAGAGGACCCAGGACTAGGTGGGAGTAGGAGGGGGTTTGGGGGAAGTCTCCTGAAGAAGTCTATCCCTTTCCCTGCCCCCGGCCAGCAGGCCACAGTGATGGGGAGGAGGCTGAGCCCAGAGCTTGGCTACAGTTGCTGGTCCGCCCCTCACCCCCAACCCCATGGATGGGCCACAGGATCCCAGGCTGCTGGAAACAAGGGGAGCCCGAAGCCTGAATGGCCACTGTTCTCTGAAGAGTCTTGGTCCCCTTTAAAGACCCTTATCACCACCTCCACCTCCCTCCCAGGGTGATTATCACCCAGAGGGGCCTTTCCTAAGGGACATAAAGAGACCCTCAGCTCCCATCCTTTAGGCAGGATAATGGGCCATTCACACTGAGGGGACCCCAGCCCCACACCTGGCCCTCTCAAGCAGCCTGACTCCACTGCCCCATTGTCCCAGTGGCAGGGGAACCCGATTCCCCAGCTGGAGCACTCCTGGCCCTGCCCCCACCTCTCTAGCCGCTTGAACTCGGGCTTGATTTGGGGGAGGTGGGCCTGCCATTCATCCCACCCCCATTGCTCAGAATTTCACTCCTCTCGAAAGCCCTTACAGAGCGATGGGAAAATGGGAGGGAATAATTAGGAAAATCATTAGCGTCTCAAGGCCCATCTGAGAGGGATTAAGGGATTAAAAACCTTCCAGCCAATCTCTCCTAGTCTAAGGTTGTGGTAGGGGTTTTGTTTTCAGGACTTTTCTCCCCTCTTTTCTTCTGAGTTGGGGCAGACTAAAGTCTTGGTGGATCCTTCCTTCAAAAGCCATAGGAAAAAGTCAAGACACTGAAGTCCTCATGGAGAAGAATGGGGGGAAGCAGGTGTGTGGGGGAGGGTCTCTTCCCAAACTCTCCTGGGCTGCTTTGGGCCACTTCTCAGGGCCTGAGGGAACCATGGGGAGGGGGTGTTGAGGCCAGGCTAGGCTAGAGGGGCGACTTCCACCTGCCCTGAGCACTGGCCAAGGGCTCAGCAGGCTCTGCTACCCCTAACTGGGTGCGTCCCCCTGGTGGCCCCAGGCTGGAGGTAGGGAGGAGGGGTGAGGCAGTAGGATCAGGCTGTGCCTCCGCAGTGAGCATGGGCAGGTGCTGTCTTCCAGCCACCCGAGGTCCATTTGGGGTGAACAGATAAGCAGCTCCCCACAACACCCCGTGAGGGGGGCTGAAATGTAAAAGGAGGCAATGGTCCACAGAGGACGCAGACCCGAGCCAATCTGGAGGGTTAGGGACCATCCCCTGGAAGAGATGACCATATTTTATTCATGGGCACCTGGTAGGCGTTCAGTATTGCACTCAAGCACATCATCCCCTTTCCTGGGGTCTCACCGTCTCATTGAGAGGGTCCTCTCAGTCACAGGAGAAGTTCAAATACTATACCACCCAGTTTAAGGCAGACGGGGATGCTGAGGGCTGTGGGTTGCTGGAGCACAGAGGTGCCTGTGTGTGAGTTAGGTATGAGAGTCCTCATGCCTCCATCCCAAGACACCCCCGAGTGTTCTGGGCACAAAAGGTACTGGCATCACGTGGTTCTCTCATACACATGGGGGCCTCCCTGGTTCCAGTTCTGGGGCTCCCTGGGGTGAAGGTTGCCCCTGTACTTCTCTCTGGAAGGCCCAGCTCTCCCCCTCCAAGCCTCTGTGCCCACTAAGCTCTGGCTCAAAGGGCCTCTACCAGGGCCAGGCAGTGGTGAAACAGAGCAGCCCTCTTGAGGGTTGGTACAGAGGTGGGCAGAAGCCACCCCGCATCCAGCGCAGAGCCCGGGGTACGGGAGATAGATGCTGGCGGCTGCAGCCTGCTACAGCATCAATAATCGTGTTTATTAATGGTCTTAATTAGCAACTGCCAACAAGAAGCTCGGTGCTAATTCCACCAATAATCAAGGCTTGCGGGGCGTGGACAGAAGGGCTGGCACAGAACGGCTGACTGGCTGACAGCCACGGTATACCGTGCGGGGTCCGGTTCCTGAGCAGCTCGAGGGCCAGAAAGAAGGGGGACCCTGCCCCCCGCCAGCTCCCACACCAGGGTTCCTTGACCCCCCGTGGCGCAGCCTCCTCAGATGGTGTTGGGACAAAATGAAGCGTGAGGAATTGCGGGGAGGAGGGGAGACCTCTGTCTGTGTCTTCAGAGCCAGAACCAGACAACAGCCCGTGGGATGAAGGCGAGTTTATAAAAGCCTGAGTGAAATGAGCTAGAAAGGGATTGGGAACAAGCTCCACAGTGTCCTGGAGCCACATTCCTTGCTCTGGGGAGACGGAGGTGGATGGTGTGAGCAGGCAAGGAGGGGACACTGGGGGGTGGGCAGCGTCTCCAGCTGAGGGCTCTCCTGCCAAGAAGAGCAGGGTGGGAAAAGCAAGTTTAAGAATCCAGACGATGCCCAGGCACAACAAAGCCACTTCCTCTCTCAGCCTCCGAGCCAAGCTGGGCCTGCCTGGGGCCCCTGAAGACCAGCCGAGCAGGCCCAGAGAGCCCCAGATGTCCAAGCCAAAGAGAGAGGGTCGCTTTGAGGGTGGGAGCTCTGGTCACTCCTCTTCCAGGAACTGCCCAAAGCAAGGGGGGCCATCTGCAAATGCCCTCATGGGAGGGAAGATGTGCTCTGGGGCTAGGGCCCAGGGGGGGTCCTGGCCATGTGTGGAGATGTGTGAGAACACGGGTTTGGCTTCTTCCTGAGGTGGCGCCAGGAGCTTCCATGAGGCTGAGCAGCCCAGGTCAGAATGCTCTGGAGGAATTCTGGGTTGGACCAGAAACCTGGACAAAAGAGCAGCTGGGTGAGGAGCTTCAGCAGGGCCCAGTTCCAAAGGTGGGGGCTGCGAGGCAGGCAGAACTCTGGTATCTTCCCTGGCTCCATGAAACACCCCAGCTCCCTAGTCCTGACTTACCTCTTATCTAATAGCACCCCAATGTGGCCCCTGGAGGCCAGGCTCCCCTCACACGCCCCCAGGATGAGGTTGCTGTGTACATCACCCTTGCACCTGCACCTCTGGGGAGGCCAGAGGGACAGAAGGGAAGAGCTGCATGGGGGATGAAAGGCTGGGCCAGCCCAGAGAGGAGCAAGCCTCTGCCGCAGCGGGAGAACCCTCCACCAGCGTCTTCTCCCTCCGTCCCCCTTCAACTCTCTTCTGCCTTACTGGGCCTGGGTTTTCCCAGGACAGGTCTCCTTTTAGTGTTGCCCTGACTGATTCCTCCTCGAGAACCTGAGGAGTCCCAGAATATCACTGTCTCAAGGGCCCAAGCGCCAGGTCTAGAACAGCTTTTCACCCGAGGGTCATCAGCCCTTGATCGTGAATCTCCGGAAAGGTTCAGGAAAAATGGATTTAGGTTCTGCACCCCTTCCAGTCTCCAGACCGTGTGCTGGAGCTTGGCCTGCATATGTCCAAGAACAGGGCTCCGGGCACCTCACTGCCCAACACAGAGCTCCCTCAACCAATGTCTGAGTATTTTTTCTAAGTAAACTCTATACCCCACAAGGGGTTTGAACTCAGGCTCCCCTGATCAAGAGTCTGAGCCAGCCAGGCACCCCCCACACCCCCGTCTGAGTATTTCAGGCCAGGGTTTGACCAGTCCCATATGTTAGCCAGATACAGGTTCCTGGGCTGGCCTCCCCCTGGGCCCACCTCTTCCATTTGTGGAGGAGGACTGCATGTGCAGCCCTACACCTTCATCACTGGAGGAGTTTCAGTCCTGCTGTGGTGAGCCTTTATTCAGGGCACAGACAGGGCCCTTAACTGTGGCACACAGCAGAGGGAAGTGTGAGGTACATGCTCAGAGAGGACCACTTGGGATGGCTGTCCCATAACCTGGTTTGGGGAAACCAGGACATTCCCCTTGAGGCTCTGGACAGGAATCAGCTTCAGAAACACCTGTAAGAGTCCATTGGGTCGATGTGATGTGAGAAAATGGACAGAGATGGGGGAGAGGGGCTGGGTGGATAGGCAGGGGGAGTGGAAAGAACACCAACCACCGAGCCAGGCTTCACCTCTGAGACAGGTTCAGAGACAGGAACTGAGCCCAGAGCCTACAGGGCACCAACCTAGTGAGCAGGGAGGGAGGCTGGGGGCCCTCCACAGTCCAACCCCCAAGTCAAGCCTCTCTGGGGCAAGGAGTAGGTGGAGGGGACAGGTTTGGGTCACCTCTGCCTTGGGCAGAGGCTGGCGATTAGACAGTGCTGTGGAGACAATGGCGCTCTGTCCCAGGGAGCTGGTGACAGCTCATCCCTATGCAGTGGCTGCCGGCCCCTCTCAGGCGGTAGAAGCCAGCGGCGGCGGAGGGGAATTCTCACAGGCCGGTGGCATTTGCATAGCCAGCTCGCCTGTCCGCCTGTCCGAGACATTGGCCCGCATTGTTCCCGCCAGCGGTGGTGGCGGCGGTGGTGCACGGGCGGCCCGAGCGCGCGGGGCGGGTGGCAGGGCCAGACAAAGGGGCTGGGGCGCAGAGCTGGGAGGAGGCGGGTAGGGGTTCTGATGGTGGTAGAGAAATATCGGGGTGAGGCGGGGTGCCCGCCGAGTCCATCTGCCCCGATACAGCCACCGACCCCCACGTTGGACACCCACGCCGTGTCTAATTCCTCCCTGAGCCGGTGCCATGCGCCGTGATGTGCATCCCAATGGCGCAGCTCAGGCTGTTCCCAGGCTGCGCAGTTCAGGCCGGGTCCTCCAGAGGTCAGAGGAGCCGCTGCAGTCAAAGGACTCCAGCCACACACACAGGCACGGAAGTACCAGGGGACCTTGCAGATGTCTGCACGGTAAACCCCCTGTCATGGACACAGAGCCACTGGAAACCAGAACGGGGCCTCTTCCAGAAACCCTTTCCTCAAGGTCCTGGCCCTGCTGGCTTCCACACTGACCTCAGCACACCCTCTCCCCATCAGTGGGACCATGTCCTCGTCCATCACTGTCCCCAGAGCTCAGACACTGGAGCTGGACAGAGTTCATGAGTGGACAAGCATCTGATTGTCCTGCATTGAGAGTAATAATGGTGGTGATCAGAGGGGCTGTCCCTGAGGGGCAGAGGCATCATTGTCCTGCAGGGTGAGGAAGAAGCCCTCCGGCCCCTGGCCCTGCCATCTCCTTGACCTGCTCATTGTCACTCTGTTGACCCAGCATGGATGGATGGGCTGCTGTGTGGAGGACCAGCCAGGCTGTAGAGCAGATGGAGGAGGGACTGCAGAGACACCTGTACTTCCCGCCTTCTGAGCTCCCCGCCTGAAAGCAGTGATGGGACCATCACCCCTGTTCCCCCATCACTCCCATCCCCCATCCCCTTCTTGCCCCCCCATCCCCAAACCACAAGTAATGGCTTTAATCACAGGGCACAGTCAATGGGGTGCCCAGCGGCTTGCTCAGGAACCAGTAGGGGAGGGAAAGGAAGAAAAGCTGTGACAAGCCAGCCCCCGGCTGGGGAAAGCTCAGCCCTGGACTGAGGCTCTTGAGCCAAGCTGTGGGTTCTGTGACAGAGCTCAGCACTGACTCCAGGCCATGGGAGGCTTCTTGGGGGTGATGGAGCCTAGAACTATCTGCCTGCAGGACACGTGAGGCTTCGGTTGTGGACAGTCCCTGACCAACCTGTCCTTCCTCAGGGACTTCTTGGTGGGCCACCCCATACTTCCTCCCCTGAACGCTGGCTGGCTGATGGCCTTCCCCAGAGAGGGCTCAGTTGTCCCCTCTCCAAAGCCTCTCTCCACCAAGCTGGGTGCAGTGGCCAGCCAGGGCTGGAAGAGGCTCTGTTTTCAAGCCTGGAGGAGATGTGGCTGCCATCAAGAAGGAACCAGAAGATGGGCAGCCCCAGTGGCACAGCAGTTTGGTGCCACCTGCAGCCTGGGGTGTGATTCTGGAGACCCGGGACCGAGTCCCACATCAGGCTCCCTGCATGGATCCTGCTTCTCCCTCTGCCTGTGTCTCTGTCTCTCTCTCTCTCTGTGTGTGTCTATGAGTAAATGAATAAAATCTTAAAAAAAAAAAAAAAAAGAAGGAACCAGAAGAGGATCTGTTGGAAAATTCTGGCAGAAATGACTACCCAGACTGAGCCAGGGCAGCAAGGGTCTCATCCTTTCACTGAGCCTCCCCTTCCCAACAGGCTTTCAGGTCCCTTTGAGGATGGTTGGGTGGTGAGGGTGGGGGCTCCAGTTCAGCAGCTGGGCCTGGACCAGCATAGGGCTGGGAGCTGAGTCCCCAGGGGGTAAAGAGGGATGAGGCCTCAGCTTTCCCAAGCCCCTTCCCTCCCCACAGGGGCCGAAAGCACAGGGAACCCTACTGCAACCTGGGCAGTCACCCTCCTGCCCCAGCACAGGTGCTCCCTCCCACACCCACTCCAGCCAGCAATGGGGGGCTCTGTGGAGGAAGCAGAAAGCTGATGGGCTGGGGTATAATGGGGCTCTGTGGACAGAGATGGGGTCCCTTAGTGGCGCTGCTTTTTCCTCCTGTTCCTCTCAGCTCTGTGCTTGGCCTCCTTTCCCAGCCACACTCCGTCCCCCCAACTTCCATGAGGATAAAGCCTGGTGGGGGTACCTCTTTTCCTGATCCAGAGGCAGGCCCCAGAAGTCCCTTCCCCACAGGTCCCTGGGTCTGAATGGGTGTTGATCTTGAGGGGAGAGGCCTGTGGTCTGGGCAGCTCCCACTGGAGGAAGGACAGGACAGGGTGGAGGGGTCCCCGCTCTCTGGGAGGGGTGAGGCACTCCAGGCTGCTGGAGGGGTGGCCTCTCTGCTGCACAAGATCTGAGGCACTAGAACCCGCCTGACATACAGTGGGAACTGGGAACTCAAAGCAGACTCAGGGCATGATGGTGAGGAGCAGGCAGAGGTAGCCAGGAAGGACTCCTAGGAAGGACACCTGGGAAGGACACCTGGGAAGGACACCCGGAAGGGACACCCAGGAAGGACACCCGGGAAGGACGCCTGGGAAGGAACAAAGGAAGGACCCCCTGGAAGGACACCATTAAGGACACCAGGAGAACCCCCAGGAAGGACACCAGTAAGGAACCCAGAAAGGGCGCCTGGGAAGGACACCCATGAGGGTGGAGGGTGAGGGCCGGGCCTCCGCTTCTTGTGCTGGATCTGGGGCGCCCTCTGGTGGTCAGAAGCCTCCGGCGTCCAGGCTGGGCCTGCCTCCCTGCTCCCATGCAGCCTCCCTTTGGGCGCTTCCCACTCCCCTGTTGACCCCAGGGGCAGAACGGTGCCGGCTGCTGGCTGCGTCCAGGGACACAGTGCTAGCCTGCTCCCCTTTCCAGCCCCTTCTCCCCTTTCAAGTCCCACAGGGGCCGCTCTGCTGCCTTTGAAGGCCACCCACATCAGGAAGGGGAGCAGATGCCATTCTGGGGCAGGAAGGCCTGTCCAGCGGCCCAGGCCCCACATGACAGACTTTCTAGTAGAGAATGAGTGCCCTGTCCATGGAGGCAGGCAAGCCCAAGCTGGGCACCACACAGGGAGCTACATGGGGCCCCGGGGGGTGGGAGTGTGCTGGCACCCAGGTCCCCCCACCTGAGCCTGCCAAGGTTTCAACACTGTGCGTTAGAGCCAGAGAGGAGGTCCCTGGATTCCCGGTGCACAAAAAGGAGTTGGAGTCCTTGGTATAGGTGGTGTTTATCACCAAAACAGCCATCGGGCCTGGCGCACACCTCATGGTAATTGCTGCGCCCAATACCTCGCTCACCGGCCCAGGGGTGGGGTGGGGGTGCTGTGAGTTCTCCCCCCAGCCTGGGCCAGGTGCGGCTTCCCCCCATCGCCGCCCCTTCCACCTCCCTGTGCCCAGTACCCCAGGCAGCTCTCAGCCTTTCTTGTATCAGGAGAGTCAGGAGCTAGAAAAGAACATCCCTATGGCAGCCGGTCACCATCTCCTAAAACAAGAGCATCCTTTCGTCCTCTCGAGGACTGGAAGCAAGTTAGGCCTGGGTATCTTGCTCCTCCGCCTTCAGGGGTCCCTGGGCTGCATCTTCATGCTCCCCAGGCACCTGGAGAGCAGGAGTGGGGGAGCAGGTGAAGAGGTCGCTCCAGGGGGCTGAAGACCACAGCTGGGGCATCCCCCAAGGGAGAATGAGCAGGGAGGGAGGAAAGAGGGGGGTCTGAGGGCCTGCAGGCAGCTCACCTCCCAGTACACCTGGTCCTCATAGCACTGGCAGTCTGCCGGGGAACCCAGGCAGGGCAGCTTCAGCAGGAGACCTGGTGGCAGTAGGGGAGGGGTTGGGAGGGGGTGAGAGGTGCAGGGGTGTGGGGGGGTTGGAGGGTAGTCTCCGCAGGATGCCTGCCACAGAGAACCCAGCTGGCCTTGGGGAGCACCTGCTGTGTGCTGGGCCAGGCCAGGCAAGGGCTCATCAAGCCCCCCACCCCCACCCCTGAGTACTCACAGCAGCTAACAAGCTACCCATGACCCTCTGGTCACAGTGAAGGAAGCTGAGGCCCAGAGAAGTCCAGCCCTTACTGGTTCCCCTAAACATTAATGGCCTAAACCGTGAGGCTCCCATAAGCACAGCTCCTGGGCTCCCCGTAACCTCCATCCAGGACGGCTGTAGAGGATGTTTATTGAGTAAATAAGGAATTAAATGACCCAACGAATTGAACATTGTGGGAGAAGGTGAAGCTCACTGGTGAGAGCAGGGGCAGGGTGCGAATACTGAGTCTCGGGTTTTATTCTGGGGGCCACGAGGACTAAGGCCAGACATCAGGAAGGACTGTCTGACCCGGGTCAGTGGGCAGTCTGCCTCTGCGGAAGGTTGTGTGTTCCAGCCCCCACCCTCTGCCCCTGTCCTTCCCCTCCCACCTCTGTCCATCCCCTCTCTCCCACCCCTGCTCCCTACTGAGCTTGGATTCCCTTAGGGGCCTCAGCCTGAGGTCGTGCTGCCCTCTGGTGGACAGAATGGGCATCACAGGGAAGCCACAGGACTGGACAACGGGTCCCTAACTTGCTCCCCGTCTTCTTCCAGCACCAGGAGGGAACAAGCACCTGCTTCTGGAGGAGGTTACCCCTGAACTCTGCAGCCCCTCTCCACACCTGACACAAAGCAAGTGCTTAATAATCATGTGAGCAAATGAATGTCAGGGGGATGGGATCCAGAGGCCCTTCCTCCAGAGAGCACCCCTCCTCTGTCTTCCGTGCTCCGGGGAGCTCCTGCTAGCTGCACGCCCCAGCCAAGGTCACTTACCTCCAAGGGCCCCACCCACAGAGGCAAACATCAGAGTGACAAACAGCCCGAAGAGCTGGTACATGGCCTGAGACATGGCAGTGCGCTGGCCTTTGGCTATGAGCGGAAACACACTGCCTAGGCTGCAGGGAGAGGAGGTGATGGGGAGATAGAGCCAGAGCTAGGGCAGGTCACTGCATCACACAGAGGCCAAAAGGACCTCAAGGGAGCCCAGATCCCCCTTCCGCCCTCGTGTGCCCGCAGACATGTGCTTTTCTGACTCAGTCTGAGGATCACTGTGCTTGTCCTCTGACCCCTAATGTGCAAACCTCCATCTTGAAGGTTATTATGTTTTCCTGTCATTATTCATGAATGAATGAATGAGTAAATGAAAATAGACACTGCTTTTTGTGCTGGTCCACTGAAGGAGGAAGAGAATGAGAGAGGCCACCTAGGGGGATAATGACCTTGTAGAGGGTCAGGGATGGGGAGGACTCACCCTTCTCCGTAAGCTTCATGGGTGGCCAGCCCGACCACAAGGACCCCCAGGAGGGCTCCCAGGACCCCAGGAATCCCATGGAGGTTGTGAACACCACATGTGTCTTGGACTTTGAATTTTGCCTCGAGGATGGGCTGGAGGACAGAACACCATCATGAGTCTCGTGTGCCTGTCCCCACTGGGCTGTTGGAGAATGGGGAGAAAGGTGCTGAGGACCCCTGCTCTGCCCAGGACCTGAGAGGGATTTATACCGTGAAAAACTTGTAGCCCAGCGTGGAGACCGTCCCAGCCAGGAAGCCAGCTGCCAGGGCCCCAAAGGGTGTCAGCATCATTTCACCTGCTGTCCCTACCATAACCCCTCCGGCCAGTGCGGCATTCTGGATGTGGACCTGGGAGATCAAGGAGAGCAGGGCATTGGAGGCTCTTCCAGATTGTCTGCCCAGACCAACCCTGCTCTGTCCATCCCCCACAGCAGCATCTCCTGCCTCTGGAAGTCCCTCTGCTGTCTGATCTCTAACTCTCCTGCTGTCATGGGGTCTTGTCTTGCTGTGACCCCGCACATCTGGTCCCTGTGCTCATGCCGTGTCCTGTTCCTCTGGAAAATGGACCTTGCCAGGTCTCAGGCCTCTCCTCCCCTCACCCATCTCTGGGCCTCCCAGAGGCCTCCACCCCTACCATGTCCAGCCGGCCACGCTCCCCAACGAGGGCTGACATGGCAAAGGTGCCGAGGGTGCTCGCCGACAGAGAGTAGTATGTGTTGAGGGCTGTTCGGTGCTGCCCGTCCCCCAGTGTGGTGGGTGCAGAGTTGAAACTGGGCCAGAAGATCCACAGGAAGATGGTCCCTAAACAGGGGGCAGGCCGGCAGAGTGAGAGAAAGCAGGTAGTCCCCTGAGCAGGCTCAGTGTCCTCACTCATAAAGGGGGATAACACCTCTCAGAGCCGGGCCACGTCAGCCAGCGTGCAGGAAGTGTGCAGCCCTGGGCCTAGCAGCCACAAACTGCCCAACCAAGAGCTTGGGAACCAACGGGAAGAGCTACCCGACTGAGGACCACAGGCAGGTGACATATTTTTTCAGCATCAGAAAAGGAGAAAAAAACAGGGAAAGGGCTGCATGTTAGGCACTCAACTGGGAGCTTGATATTCATATCAGGGAAATAGCAATATTTAAAGCCTCACCTGCCCCTTGAATGTGGGGGGGCTGCAAGGTTCAGGAGGGGTGCCTGTGTGTGTGTGGGGGGAACCACAGCTCCACGTGCCCTGCCTACCCGTGTGGGGTTCCCAGGCCAGTCCTGGAGGGGAGGGCGGGGACCCCATAGGGCCACCATGGCAAGAGGGCCTGAGGGACGACCTTTCATCCTGAGGGCCCTCAGGTGTGCAATGCAATTGCTCCTTGAAGCACGCAGTCTGCTCACATGTGTGTCCTGCAAGAGGTGAGCAGGAGGAATCAGGAAGAGGCAGGGTGTCCTGCCTGGAAGGAGGAGGACAGAGGAGAGCTGGGGTGCAAGCCTCTGGGGGAAGCATGCCTTCTTGGATGCTGAAGCATCCACCTCATTTCATGACAATCCCTGAGGTGAGCAAGAAATACAAGACCAGCCTCTCTGTTTACTGTGGGAATAGGCACTGTGATCATTGTTCAGTACCACCGATGAAGAGATAAAATACCAATTTCCTCTCCTGCCTCATTTGTGGAGGCAGAGACAGGAGCAGAGGCCAAGGTCTACGCTCATGCTTGAAGAAACAGATGGCCTTGATGGTCAGACCCACAACCTCTCCCAGCACCCAAGGTGTGGGTGTTAGGGGGCCTCTGGGAAATCACCTGCGGGAGGGCAGAGGGAGGAGCAGCATCCTGGAGGTGGTGGATGGGGAGAATGTGGGGGGCTTCTGCCTCAGGGTGGAGGATGAAGGGTTTTAAGCAAGGGTTGGTGTAGTTGGACTTGACTCAGAAAGGCCCCCAGGAGTGGGTCTGGGGCATGTGCTCAGCCCAGGGCCGAGTCCAAGAACTGTTGGCAAAAAACTGTTGACAATAATGAGCAGAGATCCTGGCCCTTGGAAGGGAGTTCCCAGCAGGACCCCAAAGACTATAGGCAGCACCCTGAGACCTCTCTTGGAGATGGCCCTGCCTGGCCCCCACCCCACCACCCACCCTGCCCAGGCAGGCCTCACCAATCATGGCAAAGAGGTCCGAATGGTAGACAGAGCCCTGGCGATGCTTGCTCTTCTCCAGCTGAGGCCTGTAGAGGACCCGTGAGAGCACCAGTCCGAAGTAGGCCCCAAAAGTGTGGATAGTCATGGAGCCTCCTGTGTCCTTCACCTGGGAAGGTAGAGCTGAGCTGGAAGGGCAGTCCTGGCCCCATGGTCTCCATGCTCTGGGGCCTGGCCCTGACCATGCCCACCCCCCCCCACCCCTGCCCCCATCCATCCACTCACCCGTAGGAGATTAAGGAGCACAAACTCATTGATGCCAAACAGCGTCACCTCCAGCACAGTCATGAGCAGCAGCTGAGCCGGCCCAGTCTTGCCCAGGATGGCACCAAAGGAGATGAGCACAGCCCCAGCACAGAAGTCAGCGTTGATCATGCTGGGGAGGCAGGGTGTGAGGGGAGGGTGAGCAGGGCGGGTGAGGGCGCCCTGAGCAGACAGGCAAAGCCGGTGGCAGAGATTCCAGGAGGCTCAGCCTTTCCTGGCAGGTGGGATGGGATCATGTCGCCCCTCCGGTGGACGAGTAAAGCCATCTCTGGGAGGTTCTGTGACGGGGACAGTGAAGCCCGCAAGGGGTGTTAGAACCACCCTGAACCACAGGTGCCCCTGCGCCCTGTCCTACACCCCACAGCTCTTGAGGAAGAAGGGGTTTCAAGAAAGGGGGAGGTGTGGCTGGGTGTGTAGGTGGCAAGGGGAACAGGCAGGGAACCTGGATAAGTCACCTGCTGGCCCAGGAGCAGCCTGAAGGACCAGGCTGGGGCTGGCTCCCCCTGGGACAGGAGCCTCCCAGCTAGACCAGGGGCAGGGAGGAACCGGGAGGCTATCCCTGCGTACCTGTTCACGCTGACATGGATGTAGCCTCCGTGCAAGGAGTGGAAGAAGCCCTGGATAAGTGTGGACCACTGCAGGGCAAAGGCAGCCAGGAGGAAGGTGAAGCCCACGCTGCTGAAGCCATAACGCTGCAGGAAGGCCATGAGGAAGCCGAAGCCCACAAACACCATGACATGCACATCCTGGAAACCTGCAGGGGACATTCAAGGCTGCTCTGGCCTCGGGCCATCTGATCCAGCGCCCAGCCCTCACCAGCCAGGGCCACCTTGAGGCAGTAGCTGAGGCTCTGAAACTCCCCAGGTGAGGTGGGGCCTCTTGGCCAGGATCACCTACACAGAGCTGGCTTGCTTGGAGTGGGACTCAGACCATCCCTGCTGTCCCCATGTCAGAGCCAAGGCACAGAGAGCCTTCTAGTCTCTTCTCTGGCCTGGCCTTTGGTTTCCTACAATTGGCTGGCAGGAAGTCCGGTCTGAGCTCTCTCCTGCTGCAGCCCCTGCCCCTCCATGCCCAAACTCATTTTCCCCTTCGAGCTTCTTTCAATTTTCCCTTTCAGCTGGGAAGTCCTCCTCAAGGTCTATCCTCCATCCCTCATATTGAGAATCTATACCTCTCCATGTTGAGGATTTTAATCTTTTAAAAAATAATTTATGAAATAACTTTATGTATGTATTTATTTATTTTTGAAATAGCTCTAATTGGGATCCCTGGGTGGTGCAGCGGTTTAGCGCCTGCCTTTGGCCCAGGGCACAATCCTGGAGACCCAGGATCGAATCCCACATCGGGCTCCCGGTGCATGGAGCCTGCTTCTCCCTCTGCCTATGTCTCTGCCTCTCTCTCTCTCTCTGTGTGTGACTATCATAAATAAATAAAAAAAAAATTTTTAAAAATTCTCTTTCCAAAAAAAAAAAAAAAAAGAAATAGCTCTAATTGTGAACAGAGATTTCCTCAGGGACTAAATGGAGTGTGTGTGTGTGTGGGGGGGAATGCTGGTGCGCTGCTGCCCCTCAAATCGCAGCCCCTGGAGTCCTGCAATGTGGTAGCTCTGGGAAGGAGGGTTCTGCTTTTTTCGTTTGTTTCTTTCTATAATTTGAATATGTTAATTTTATACATGAATTAGTTGTGTTTGTTTTTTTTTTTTAAGTGTCATTGAGGTTTCTGGGCAGGAAGATCAGAGCCTTTCTTTTCTTTCTTTTTTTTTAATTTATTTTTTATTGGAGTTCAATTTACCAACATATAGCATAACACCCAGTGGATCAGAGCCTTTCTGTTTGCTTTTTATTATGTATGCGTAAAAGGAGACTAATACAAATCATATACAGTAAGGCCGAAAATGAGATACACACAAGTAGTTTGCTTCAGTATTAGTTTGTTCTGGACCTCTCTCCTCCCCTACGTGTAAGTAGGGTTTGGAACATAACCTTGTGCGACACGCCACTAGCACACCTGGCCCTGCTCTCTGTCTCAGGTCTACGTGTAGAGTGATTCCATGCTGTATCTTTGGCTTTAATGTAGAAATGCTAGAGAAGTCACGCAAGTGTACTTGCCAGAAGTCATGCAAGTGTAAATAAGTTATTGAGAAACAGAGTCAACTCTGACCCTAAACTCCCCTTTTATAGCTCCACGTGAGAACTTTCTCTTGGAACTTAGTGGTAGCACATGTCACTTCCCCCAAGGGACCCGGCAGGGTTCCCCGAATTCATGGGAGCGAGCTTTCCTATGAACTGGAGCATCAGGCTCTGGGGACGGAGCTGTTAGCTCAGCTGCCACTGTGCCTGCCATCACCGAACCTGGAAGAATCAAAGAATTGCTTCTGTGAGCCTTCCTGGCCTCTGAGGAGAAGACATGAGTGATCATATTTCCTTTTTCTCTTGGCTGCCTGGTAGCTTGGAGCCACACTGCCATCCGCCAGCCACTGGAGCACCTGGAAGCACTTACGGTGTTCTATTCGTTATTTGTGTTCTGCTTCCCTGCTTTTCTTTTCTCCTACTCATCATGTTTTTGTTACAAATGACTTCAACTCTCTTGTAGAAATAGATCATAAAGGAAAAAAACAATCACAGTCACCTTTATGTTTAATCTGAGGAAGCACCAACAGGCCAAAAATTTTTGCAATCCGTAACTTTGAGAGAAGCAGACTTTTTTGCTTTTTTGTGCTAGGTATGGGCAGACGGGAAATAAGCTTGCAAGCCCCTGGCAGAAGGTTGGGTGAGTGCTGGAAGCAGAGCTCAGCTGTCGGTCCCCACAACCAAGCGGGGAGAGGGTTTGGAGGTCCCCTCGCCTTGCTAAGTGTTCTCTAGCCCTGTGTGCTCCCGAATTACCCAGCTCTCTCTTCCCTCTCACATCTTAAACCCCAACAGAAAAAAAAGAAGCATCACCTATAACCCAGCCTGCAACCTACGTTCTTTGAGGCCTCACTGTCTGGCTTCTTTTCTCCCTAAGCAAACAGTAAAGGGGATGTCTTGTCTCTTCTTTTGTCCAAGGACAGCAAGATGGCAAAGGGGGATGGGGTGCTGGATGCCATGTCCCTGACATGCAGAAACTGCCCCAGAGCTTGTCTGAAGTAGGAATAATATTTACATCTCCCACCCCGGGTTTGTTTTCCATCAAAACTCAGTCCCTTGACCTTTCTTTTTTTTTTTTTTCCCTTGACCTTTCAACTGGAGTCTAAACATTAAGAAATCTCCTTCACTGGGAACATTCCACAGTGGCTGTGGCCACCAAACCTATGCACCTCTGGTTGGAGAACAGATCAGAAGCCCTCTAGAGATACCCATGACCCTCCCTCCTCCCTTACCACCCCTCCCCAACCCACTGGATGGCTCCTGAACAAAATAACAAGGAACAAGGGGACAGTTAAAGCCCTTAGATTGTGTGATCATGGATGAGCCACTTAACCTCTGTGAGCCTTGGTTTCCTCATCTGTAAAGTGGGGCTATAAAACATGAGGAACAGAGAGAAGGGAGTGGTGAGCTGGGGAGTCTACCTCCCCTCACACTCTTCTAGTGGTCACAAACCACTCTGGTCCCAGTAACATCCCCTTCCCCCACTTCTTCCAAGAAGATCCTGATTCCATCTATCCAAAATACTTCCCCCCAAGAGCAAGGTCTCAGAGGTGTGTGACACAGGACCTGCCCATACTGTTTTCTTAGACTCTATCTTGTACTTGCTGCTGTGTCCCCTATAAACCTGTCTTTTCTCCTCTTTCTTATTCTCCATGACTTGCCTGATGGGACAGGAAGTTTGTCATGTGGGGAAAGGCCACAACTGGGCAGCCAAGAGACCTGGCTCTAGCCTGGCTAACTTGCTGTATGATCGTAGGCAGCCCCATGACCTCTCTAGTTGTCTCTCCACATCTGAGGGGAGAGGGCCACATGTATGCTGAGAGTCCTTCCTTGTGGCAATGACAGAGACCCTCAGAGCAGCTGTGTCCTTGGCACTGGACACCTAGCCCCACAGCTCAACACCAGCTGCAGAACTCCCTTTCATCTCCTAAACCGGTGGTGAAAGGGCAGTGGCTACACCTCCCTCTGGCCCTGACCCCTTCCCCTGGACTCAGGGGCAGAGGAAGACCCGGCTCATCAAAGCGCCAGGCTCCAGAGACCTCACACTTCCCTTGGCCCCGACCTTCCCCCACACCAGGGTCCCAAGTCCACAGGGATAGAAACCTAGGGCAGCAGAGAGGTAGGATCCCCACTCCATTCCTCTTACTGCAGTCCAGGGAGGGCTGCGTGTCCCAGGAGAGCCCCCCCCCCCCAATGCAGCAGAGAGGTGACAGGCTAGAGTGTTTCAGAGAGAACTTTGAGAGGAGCAGGGTGCTGAGGCCTTGGGTGAGGCCCATGGGAGGAGCAAATGGCGGGGCGGGGGCGGGGGGGGGGAGTCCTGCAGTCAGCCAGGTCAGACTCTTGGACAAGAGCTTACTTCTCTCAGCTTGGGGGCTGTTCCCTCCCAACACTACCTCTCTGGACAAATGCACAACCCAGGAGACTGCCACCCCAGCTTCTGTGGCTCACCTTGTAAAGACAGGGCTGACATGAAACATGAGAGGGAGGAGCTGCAGCCTCTCTGCCGAGGATACCTGGGGGTCTGGGGGTTGAGCGCTTCTTGCTCGGGCCCAATGCATCTCACTTTCTATGTCCTCAGCATTGGGAGCCTCGCTGTGTCAGCATTGAGACTGGGAGAGGGTCAGGTGGGGACAGCCTGCTGCCAGCTCAGCATACAAAAAGCAGGGTAATGACAGCCTGGGGTTTTTTTTATAGGAGGCTCTCACACCAGGACTTATTTGGATGTACATCCCTCAAACTGAGGCATCCTTCTCCCCATTGCCCAGATGGAGAAAAGTGAGGCTAAGAGAAGCCCTGTCCAAGCAGTGGTGCTATAATCTGGAGATCTGGTATCTTTGGTCCCAGCTGCCCAGGGCCTGAGCTGGAGGCGGAGGGGGGCAACCTTGAGGGAGAGGCTCTGTCTCCAGTAGGGGCAGAGGCTTAACCTCTCATTCCTGGGCCTCATCAGCAGGCAGGTGAGCTGTGTTGCTTGGGATGCCCGAGTCCCAGCTCCTGCTCTGCCATTCTCCTGAGCAAGTCACAAGCCCTCAGCTTCCTCCCCTAGGAAATGGGCTAATGACCCTGCCATGCTTCCCTCTGGGGGCTGGGGGCTGCTGCTCTGCGGCTGTGGTCAGTGGTTGTGCCATTCTTTCTCTGACTCTGGAAGGGCCAGTTTTGAGTGACTGGGGAGGAAACACCTGAGCGCCACCAGTCTTGGCTGCCTTCATAGTGCCCTGCCATTGCCACCTCCTGCACACCACTCCTTACCTCCTTTCTGAGGACCTCCGCCCTAATCACAGGAGGATTCTCTCTCCTGTGATTAGGGCGGAGGTCCTCAGAAAGGCAGTCTCTGCAACAGCCCTGCAAAGCCCAATTTGGCCAACTGGGAGGCAAGACAGGGAGCGATTAAAGCTCAGATCTGGGTTTGAATTCCAGCTCCCTCAACTCTGACAGCTGGAATCTGAACCAGCCACGTCCTAATCTCTTTGAGGCTCAGTTTCCCCATTTTTGTCCACTTCATGGAGTAAAGGAGATAATGCATGTGCTGCCTTCAGCACAATGCCTAGAGCACCGTAGACACCAGGGAAAGGGTATTATTATAAATCTGGGGCAACTTCATCTCAGCCAGACGGTTGCCCTCCTGGGGGCAGATATGCACACCCAAGACACCATGGAGCTTGGGCCCTTAGCTCCCCGCTCCCTCACCCACACTCACTTGGGTAGCGAAAGTAAAATTCATTGTCCAAGTTACTGTGGTTGCCCCAGTGCCAGAGGGCGGCGTCCGTCTCATGGTTGTAGCGGACAAAGACAGCAAAGAGGATGGCAGTGGCGCCCTGGAGGAGGAGGCACAGCAGGGGCAGCTGCAGTCGCGGGGCCCCGGCGCGGCGGGGGGATCTGGCCATGGACAGGGTCTTCCAGGCTCTGGCTCAGGCTGGGGCTCCCAGCACACAGGGCAGACACTCCCCAGCAGGGCCCGCAGGTTCCACTGGAGCCAGGCCCCACCCACTGGAGCCAGGCCCAGGCCCCGCCAAGGCTCAGCCCCCGCAGTTACAGAACCAGGGCAGTGAGGGCCTGGGCCTGAGGCCTGAGGTGGGGCAAGGACGGCCGGGCGGGGCGGCCGTGTCAGACCCCTGGGGCCTGTCTCCCTTGGCCCAGCTGACCCTCCTGCAGTTCGGGTTGGGGTAGGTCTTGGAGATGGCTGGTGTTCTGCCCTAATGGGGCATAGCTGGGGGTCCCAGGCAGGGGCAAGGAGAGCACCTTCCCCCTCAAACGTGGTGTTAGTTTAGAGTGTTTCCCAAGGAGTGTTTCTGTTTCCCTTTAAGGCCTGGGCTTGGCCCCCCCAGGGTTAACACCAGAGACAGTTGAGGGGTTACTCAATCTTTTCCAAACTGGAAAAGCCAGATGGAGTACAGAGGTAAAGAGGCGCTGTCCAAGCATTGATGATTAACCCAGCTGGGGGTGTCTGGGCCTCAGCAGCCGAAGCTCTCCCTGGGGCCCCAAGCCTCCTAGGCTTCCCAGGTCTGCACCCCAGCACGACTAGCAGCTGGCCCTGCTGACAGCTGGGTTTCCTACTCACCTGCACGGGTCCAAGGAGACCTGGCCTGCCTCAGCAGCTGGAAAGAAGGGAAGCAAGACAGAGGGTCTTCTGGGCCAGGAGTCAGGAGCCACTCGGGACATCTGCTGGGGTCCCAGGAGACAGACAAGAAGCACACAGACTGATGCCTACTGTGAGCCAGGCTTTGGAGATGACCCTCATAGCCCCTGCTTCAGGAGCTACTGTCCAGCTGAGAGACCCATACCTAGGAGGGAGCTGCATTCCCACTGGGGTGAATGTGAGACCTTAGGAAGTACAGAGGCCACTGGGGCCCAGGAAGAGAAGCAGCAGAACTCATGGGAGTGGGGATGAGGCTGGGCACCCACATGAACTGCTTCCTAGAATGGCAACTTAGAAATTGGGCAAGCAGAGGAGGAGGGGGGTGTTTCAAGAAGGAGACTTGCAAAGACAGAAGCCTGGCCATGTGAGTTTCCAGGATGTTCAGGGACTGAAGCTGATAGGGTGGGGTGTCTAGAAAGGCCTTGGATGCCCTGCTGAGGCAGGTGGCCTCTACCCCATGGTCATGGGGCCACTGGAGGACTCTCACAGGTGGAAGACCCTGGCACTACTGGTTCTGAAGCCTGCGGGCCACGGGGGACTTCAAAGAAGAGAAGCTGAGAGGTGATCTTTGTGGGGCTGGTGGGAGGGGAAGCCCTCCTTCCATCCTGCTGTCCAGCCCAGTCCAAGGGGGCTGTTGTGTGGGAGGGGATTGCTGCTGTTTGCAAAGATCCCTGCCTGAAAGAAGAGCTGCCACTCCCCGAGGATGTGACCTAGGCTTGTAGGGGCAGCTGCTCCCCACAGCAGATGCAAAGTGGGGCTCCTGCTAGGAACGGGGCTTGCCACTCTCAGTAATGGGCAATAGAGGTGATTCTGCCTTATGTGCAGTTCATCTCCTCCCCACCTCCTGCCATGGGCTTCAGAGCCTAGCATGGACTCTGGGGGACAGCTGGATTCTGGATGTCTAGCTTCCTAACCTAAGTAAGTGCCCAGCCAAGCAGGCTTGGGAGGGCAGCAATCAGCCTTTGTAGCACTGCTCCTGGCAAACCAAGGAGGCTCTCTGGCCTTCAGTGGCCCCTGGCCCCTGGCCCAGAGGTTCTCTGTCACTCCTTGGTCAGCAGGAAGGATGTTTGCTGGCTCCTTCAGCAAGGGGTGGGGGTGGGAGATGTCTGGTCAGCAGCCTTTGGATAATGATTCTTGGACAATTCGTCTGGGGTATCCTCTCAGGCCCAGCCTTCTGCCCCAGGGATACAGCTTGTTTCCTGGGCACTGTTTGGGAGTGGGGGCTGTTCTGGGGTATCCAGGCAGGGTCTGGACAGGCCCTACAAAGGGAAGAGCCCTCACAAGCTGCAGAACCAGGGAGAGCAAGACAGAATGGGCTGGGCCCTCCCAGTATCTTCTGGGAGCCTCCTGGCTGATTCGAGCCTCTCTCATCTTAGTCTCTGAATGCCTCTGGAGCCCTGATTTCCCCCATTTCTGTTGTTCATTCTTCATTTAACAACTATTTGCTTAGTAACAACCCTGGTCCAGGTCCTAGGGCTATGACTCGAGATTCTAGTTAACATGTGTAACACAGTTGGGTCCTGGAGTTCTATACGGACCTCTACTGGATCTACTGGAGGTCAGGAGGTCTAGAGGGAACCCCTGGAAGGGCCAGAATAGCTGGGCCAGCCTGTGGAGAATAGATATCTGGGCAACATCTGTCTATCAACCTGTATGGAAACATCGTTACATTTTAACAACTAGAGGTAACAGCTTATGTCACCCCTGGTCCAGCAGAGGGCAAGATCCTGACAGTCCTCCCCTTCTGAGGGTCCCCCTGACTCCCCTCCCCCAAGGGTTCTCCTGGCAGGCCTCCAGCTGTGAGGACTCCCCTGGCCCACCACCCAGAATGAAGAGTCTCCATCCATGGTTTTCTTTAGGATCACCAAGCGATGTCAAGGCCCTTGGCCCTCCCCCTGCCTCCTCTGGCCCTGGAAGCTCTAGTGGGATGGGGGGGGGCTTTATTTTTCAATCCCCCCTCCATCTTAGACCTCCCCCCAAGGGGCCCTCACTCTGTTGTCAGCTCCCATTCTGCTGGCTTGGGGTCTACTCAATCTTAGACCTTCCTTCTCCAGTTTCCAGCTGTGATCAGATGGGTGCCTGGAAGATGGCCAAGGGGAACTGCTATCTGCTGCCTAGTGCGGCCAGGCTGTCAGGGGGACCAGGGCTTGGGTTACTGAGTAATGTGGGGTTGCTTGAAGCTGCTCTCCCCTGGGGTCGCCTCTTCCCCAAAGCCACCTGGCTCCTTTAATTCCGCCGAGCTCTCCCCAGTGTTAGGGGAACACAGGAGAAAAGTGGCAAAGCACCTGAGTCTTTAAGACTCTTGTTGGTGTGTCCATTCATTCACCACATCTTCATGGGGGGGAGGGGCGGAGCTGGGAAGTACTGAGTCCTCTGCAACTGGTTTTCAGGAGCCCCCAGAGGTGATGCAGAGTGCTAACATTTTCTTTTTTTTTTTTTTTAAATTTTTTTTTAATTTATTTATTTATGATAGTCACAGAGAGAGAGAGAGAGAGGCAGAGAGATAAGCAGGCTCCATGCACCGGGAGCCCGATATGGGACTCGATCCCGGGTCTCCAGGATCGCGCCCTGAGCCAAAGGCAGGCGCCAAACCGCTGCGCCACCCAGGGGAGTGCTAACATTTTCTAAACCTTCAGCAAAAGTGTTGATCAGTACTGTTCTGATCGCTGAGCAAAGAGAACAAATGAATGACTCCAGTGCACTGTGGGGCACATGGTGTCTCTGTGGACAGTCTCCATGCACCCTCCTGTCCTAGCTGGAGGGGGTGAACAGCAGGGACTAGGGGCCTGATGAGCACAGTCAGGAGGAGTCATCAGACTAGCAGCCCCAGTGCCAGAACCACTCTTGGACAGAGGAGATCTGGGGAAACACAGACCTTGCCTTCATTTGGCAAGCATACTGAGCACCTGCTGTGTGCCAGGTGCTGTGCCAGGAGCTGGGAGCTGCTGGAGCAAGACATAGCCCCCTGCCCTCAGGGGAAGTGGAGGTATGGGCAGGATCAGGCTGCAGAAGGCTGTCATGAGGACAGGGCCCAGGGCTCTAACCTGTGCTGGGGGTGGTCAGGGAAGGCTTCCCAGAAGTGACGCTTACTTCGAGATCTAGGCTACTTTCACAGCTGAGGTGGAGGAGGGGGTGCCTTTGTGTCCAGTGTTCCTATGAAGAGAAATGAGGCTACACTAGAGAGTTTTTTGATACCCATTTTCTGGGGCTGGACCAACTGCAGACCTCAACTCTCCTGAAAACCAGAGCCACTGCAGCACCGTGTAAAACACTGCTGTATGTATATACATGGCATAGTGAAAATCAGATATGGCTTTCTCTGCCCAGGGGCTCACCATATCAGTGTCCACATAAAAGAATGTCAGATCACTTTGGTTTAAGCTTTCTTCAGTTGTAAAATCAAAATGACAGTGCTTGAAAAAAGTTTGTCAGGAACAATGATCTCAAGCCCCCAGGGTTTTGTTCCATGCATTTAATACTCTATTTGCACTCCTGCAATGGGCCAGGCCCTGTGCTGCTATGCGGGGTACTGGGAGTTGTCCCCACACCCCACTGCCACTGGCCACTGTGGAGGCAGAACCAAGCTCTGTTCTCCAGAGGTCAGGAGGGAGGATCTGATGCCTCAGTCACTAAGGCTTGACAGTAGTCCTGCCTCCGAAGTACAATCCTTGCCTATCCTGCTGGGGGTCTGGGGTCAATTCCTGATCAGTGAAAGTTTTGGGAGACAGCCAAGTGCAGAAGGGAAGGGCATAGCCTCAGAGCATGGGGACAAAGGGCAGGGTCTCAGCTCTGTCCCAGAGAGATTTTGGACGAGTCGCTTACCAAGCCTTGAAGCTTGGTTTCCTCTCCTCCCAGGGATTATGTGAGGAGGAATGTCCGTAAACACATGACCTGCAGTGCATCCTTAGTAGCACAGCTCATGGGAATTGCTTTTTTTTTTTTTAAAGATTTTATTTATTTATTCATGAGAGACACACAGAAAGAGGCAGAGACATAGGCAGAGGGAGAAGCAGGCTCCATGCAGGAAACTCGATGTGGGACTTGATCCCAGGACTCCAGGATCACGACCCAAGCCAAAGGCAGCCGCTCAACCACTGAGCCACCCAGGCATCCCACTGAATTGCTGTTGTTAATAAGGAAACGGGAAGGTGAATTGTGTGGTGGTATTTTCCCCCTCCGTCCTGTGGCTGGCCTTGGGGGAAATCTGTGCCCTGCTTGGATGTGGGGAAACTGGCCCTCAGTCCTTAGTTTTGAACATAAAACAAAGGGTATTCCCTTAACCCTCCACTGTCTGGGTGGGGCCCCTCAAGAGAAAAGCCAGGAGGGCTTTTCTAGGAGGGGTGCGGGGGGGGGGGGTGTCTTGCTCACGGGATGGGTCATGTGGGTGTGACCACAGTTAAAGGGGACGAGGGACAGAATGCCATGTGCCCCTCCCAGCTTCTCTTCCTCAGTGCTTCCAAAAACTCCACCACAGAACCAACCAGAACCACACACCATAAAAAAACAAAACAAAACAAAACAAAACAAAACAAAACAAAACAAAACACACTCCATCCTGGACCAGTCAGGAAAGCCGGCTCTGTCCCACTGCTTCCCTTTGCTGGGGTCCAGGGACTGCTCGCTTGCTCCCTCTCCTAGGCCAGCCCCATCCTTCACTGCCTGTCTTCCCCAAACGAGAGTCATGCTTTTTGATAAACACCTCTTTTCTCTGAAAAGGGAGAAACAGAGCAGAAATATTCTTCACATATGACCCTGAACAATTGTAGAGCAGATTTCTGCCCAGGGAGCTGACACACCAGGACCAGAGAAGCTGGGTTGGGGAGGTGGGTCCCTACAGTCTGACTAGGGCTGCTGCCTCTGAGAAGCTCCTGGCTGCAGAAGAGGGACTGGACTGGGCCGTGAACACAGGAGAACCTCGCCTCCTCTAGGGCACATTTAGAACGTGGGCGGCCTGCTTGGGGTCTCTCTCCTGTAGCCCTGCCAGCACACCAAGCCCCTGGCATGGGGGGAATATGAAATCTGGGGCTCTTAATGCTGGCAAGCAAAGTCATAGCCATTCGGCCTTTGGTTTTGTAGCTGTTTACTGAGTCATATTCTGCAAGGTCAAGGAGGTCTGGCTGTGACCCTGGAGATAGCAGTGAGCAAATAGACACTGATCTTGTCCTCCAGGAGATGCTTCTCTAGTGGGGGAGACTCTATAAACACACACAAAGATGTCTATGAAATGCCCTAAGAGGTTCGATGTTAAGAAGGCTAAGCAAGTGAAGGGAGAGACTGAAGGGAAAGGGGCATGATGTTGGTTTGCTAGGGAAGCCTCAGGAGACTCTGGAGATGCAGGCAGAAAGCCAGAAAGGGGCTCCTACAGACCTCTGGGCAGAGGGAACCACACATGCACTGCCTCTGGGGGGAAACAGCAGGGTGGCTGGTGTGGCAGGCAAGGGAGCAGTGCCGTGGGATGGGCAGCACACACAGAGCTCAGTGCCCTGGCATGCAGTGGGACTTTACTGTAGGGGGAATGAAGCCACCCAGGAGGTAAAAGCAGAGAAATAATGGATGTGATTTATTATTTTAGAGGATCCTTCTGGCTGCCTGAGGGGGCATGAGCTGTAGGGATAAGTGGGAGCAGGCTGCCAGTGGAGAGGCCAGAACAACGACCCAGGCAAAAGCAGTGGTAGTGATGACAGAGAAGGAAGCAGTCAGGCTCTGGATACGTTTGGAAGCCAGAACTGACGGGGTTTATTCAAAGACATGGGGTCAGAGAGAGAGGAGTCTGAGTTCCCATTTTGCATACGGATGTCCAGTTGTTCCAACATGATTGAAAAGACTATCCTTTCTCCATTGGATTACCTTTGCTCCTTTGTCAAAGATGAGTTGACTCTATTTAGGTGGTTGTATGTCTGGGCTCTCCATTCTGTTCCACTGCTCTATTTGCCTAGCCTTTCACCAATACCACACTGTCTGATTAGCATAACTTTATATCAAGTATTGGAGTCAGGGAACATCACTCCTCCAATTTGTTCTTCTTCAATATTGTGTTGGCAATCCTGGGTCTTTTGCCTCACCATACACACTTTACAATAAGTTTGTCAATATCAGGGCACCTGGGTGGCTCAGTCAGCTGAGCATCTGCCTTCAGCTCAAGTCATGGTCCCGGGGTCCTAGGATGGAGCCCTGTGTCAGGCTCCCTGTTTGGCAGGGAGCCTGCTGCTCCCTCTGCCTGCAGCTCCCCCTGCTTGTGCTCTCTCTCTGTCAAATAAGTAAAAAAAAAAACTTAAAAAAATAAGTTTATCAATATCAACAAAATAATTTGCTGAGATTTTTTTAAAAATATTTTATTTACTTATTCATGAGAGAGAGACACACACAGAGAGAGAGGCAGAGACACAGGCAGAGGGAGAAGCAGGCTCCATGCAGGAACCCAACGTGGGACACGATCCCGGGTCTCCAGGATCACATCCCGGGCTAAAGGTGGCGCCAAACCACTGAGCCACCTGGGCTGCCCAATTTACTGGGATTTTGATTGAGATTGCATTTAACCTATAGATCAAGTTGGGAATGGGGCATCTGCGTGGCTCAGTCAGTTAAGAATTTGACTCTTGATCTTGGATCAGGTCTTGATCCCAGGGTCATGGGTTCAAGCTCCACATTGGGCAGCCCAATGTGGAGCCTACTTAAAAAAAAAGAAAAAAAGATCAAGTTGGGAAGAACTGACATCTTACCAACACTGAGTCTTCCAACCATGAACATGGACTATTTTTCCATTGAGCATGACTTAAACATTTTTTTAATTATTATTGAGGGGCACCTGGGTAACTCAGTTGGTTAGGTGATGAACTCTGGATTTCAGTTCAGGTCATAATCTCAGGGTTGTGAGATCAAGCCCCAAGTTAGGCTCCAAGCTCAGTGCAGAGTCTGCTTAAGATTCTTTCCCTCTGCCCCTATTCCTGCTCTCTCTCTCTCTCTCTCTCTCTCTCTCTCTCTCTCTCTCAAAAAAATAAAAATAAAGGGGTGCCTGGATGGCTGAGTCAGTTAAGTATCTACCTTTGGCGTAGGTCATGATCCTGGGGTCCCGGGATTGAGCCTGGTGTCAGTTTCCCAGCTCAGCGGGGAGTCTGCTTCTCCCTCTGCCTCTCCCCCACTCATGCTCGTTCTGGCTCTCTCTCTCTCTCTCTCTCTCTCTCTCTCTCTCTCTCTCATAAATAAAAGATTTTGCTTTAAGAGAGAAGGGGAGATCTTTTTTTTAAAAAGATTTTATTTATTTATTTGGGAGAGAGAGAGAGATAGGAGTCAGGAGAGGGACAGAAAAAGAGAGATAAGCAGACTCCTGACACCAAGCTTCATCTTAGGACCCTGGGATCAGGCAGACACTTAACCGACTGAGCCATCGAGGAGCCTCAATAAACAAAATCTTTTAAAAATTTGGTTAAAAGTTTTTAAAAAATTGTCTAAATTTCAGGTGTATGCTACTTTGATACATTTATATACTGTAATATGATTGCTTTTGTAATTATATTTATCATGTTGCATATTTATTTATTTTTAAAGATTTTATTTATTTATTCATGAGAGACACACAGAGAGAGAGAGGCAGAGACAGAGGCAGAGGGAGAAGCAGACTCCATGCAGGGAGCCTGATGCGGGACTCGATCCCTGGATCCCTGGTCTCCGGTGTCATGCCCTGGGCGGAAGGCGGTGCTAAACCACTGAGCCACCAGGGCTGACCACGTTGCATATTTATAGTGTGATATTGTTGCCTATATTCTTTATACTGTCCATTAAATCACTATGGCTTATATAACACTCTTTAAAATTTATACCCTTAAAAAATAAAATAAAATTTATACCCTTAAATATCACTCTCCCCCCCCCCCAACTCCCCATCCCCTGGTTACCACCAGTTTACTGTTTTGTTTTTTTCAGTTTGGTTTTTTTAGGTTCCACGTGTAAGTGATATTATATAGTACTTGTCTTTCTCTGACTTAGCTTGGCATAATGTGCTCCAAGTTCACCTATGCTGTTGCAAATAGCAGGATATCCTCCTTTCTCATGGCTAAACTCAATTGTGTGTCTGTACTGTATCTTTTTTATCCATTTGTCATTTGATGGGCACAGGTACTGTGAAAATGCTGCAATAAATATGGGAGTGCAGATATCTCTTCAAAATCCTGGGTGGTTTTTTTTTCTAAGATTTATTTATTTATGCAGAAAGAGGGAAAGAGCGTGCAAGCGCAGGTATGAGCATGGGGGAGGGAAGAGGGAGAGAATCCTAAGCACACTCTCCTCTGAGCAGGGAGCCTAATGCAGGCCTCCATCCCACAACCCATGAGATCATGACCTGAGCTGAAATCATGAGTCAGATGCTCAACCAACTAAGCCACTCAGGAGCCCCCAAAATCCTGTTTTCATTTCCTTTGGGTAAATACCCAATAGTGGAATTGCTGGATCATATGGCAGATCTATTTTTTTTAAGATTTTATTTATTTATTCATGAGAGACACATAGAGAGAGGCAGAGAAGCAGGCTCGCTGCCAGGAAGCCTGATACAGGACTTGATCCCAGGGCCCTGGGATCACGACCTGAGCCAAAGGCAGACACTCAACCACTGAGCCCCCAGGCATCCCATATAATCAATTTTTTGAAGAACCACCATATTGTTTATGATAGTGGTTGGACCAATATACATTCCCACTGACAGTGCCCTAGAATTTCCTTCTCACCACATCCTCACCAGTATCTGTTGTTTTTTGTCTTCTTGTTGATAGCCATTCTAATGGGAGAATGACTCTTAAATTTTAAGTATGAATAGAGAGATCATTGGCTAAGGGAAGAGGGGTCCCCATTCAGGTTTTATTCCAGAATTGCACTTTGGTAATAATTATGATCTGAGGAAGCAGAGACAAACTTCCAAACATGACTTCCCCTTTCCTGTGCGTCCAAGCACAGCTAGGTCCAAACTTATCCACAAATTTGGGAGCCTCTCTGTTGTTAAAATTATTTTAATTGCTTTCTTTTTCTCCATGGATAGTGGCTTCATCAGAATTTTTTCCTGAATGCCAAACTCTGATTCTTCAAGCTTAATGTTGGCCTTACTCTGGTGCTGTTCTCTTCAGATGCACAGAATAAAGATGTCTCTCCAAAGGGTTGAAGCTGGTGTGAAGTCCTCTTCTTAATCACTGCTTTATCCCCTCCTCACCTCTACATCCCAACCCAGTTCTTTCTGCACATTCCATGGAAAAATGAGACCTCTGTGGAAAGAGGACAGTCCTGAGAGCAGTTTGCCAATACATCTGTAAGGGAAAGTGATGACCCAGTGTGGCTCACATGGCTGGCTAACAACCTCATGTGTCCTCTTCTCAAATACTGGAAACTTATGGCTGGACTTGAGCCCTCATTGAAGCTGAACTGACTTTCCAGCTGAAAAATTTCCAGATGCTGTCTCTTGGACAAGTTCAAAGCTACTAGTTACCCCTTGTCTGCAGTATAGCTCAGATTTACCTGTTCTGTCTTTAAGAGATTACCTCATTTCTAAGCCCTTTATCCAGACCATGGTAGTTTCATGTTTGGATAACTATTATTAATTCACACAGGTCTCTCATGTGCCATTCTGCCTCCACCCCAACATGTCTGCCCATGGTGTTTCTATGACCTGTGCGTGCCCCACTGCTATTTGAATGCTTCCAATGGCACTCCAGTGCTTCAAATAAAATCAGAGCTTCCAATGGCTGCCATTAATACAATTTCCCAGGGAAAGTTGCCTTGTCAGTCTTCAGTTGCTCCACATTCTACCTCACATCCTTTTTTAAAAAAGATTCTATTTATTTATTCATGAGAGGCAGAGAGAGAGAAAGGCAGAGATATAGGCAGAGGGTGAATCAGGCTCCATGCAGGGAGCCCAATGCGGGACAGGATCCCAGGTCTCCAGGATCACGCCAAAGGCAGGTGCTCAGCTCAACGGCTGAGCCACCCAGGCGTCCCATCTACCTCACATCCTATATTCGTGGGGAGGAGGGGCAGGGGGAGCCTCTTCTATTTTCTGATGACACTTACCCTCCTACCTCTAGGTCTTTGTCCAAACCTCTCAACTGACATGAAACCACCTTACTTCATCTATCTATGCCACCTGCCCATGCCCTTTCATCACATGGCACCATAAGGCCACCTCCAGCAGCCAGAGTCTCAGACTAGTCCAGCTGCATCCTCCCAGCAATGCCTCTCCACCTGCAGCCCCCCTCCAGCCCCGCCCCAAGACCACTACATTTTGCAATGAAGCTGCATTGTTAAGATAGTAAATCCCCCAAGACTGTCTCTACTGTGATATGTATCCCCAAGTGCCTTGTCCAGCACTTTGTACCCGGTGAGCACTCATTGTGACCTTGCAAACTAATCGGCCATGTACAGAATACCTAGGCCCAGGTTCCACTGAGAGTCTGTGGGGAGAAAGGAGAAAACATACACAATAACTTTGTTCCACAATTCATTTACTGAACTGGGACAGGTGATTTAACAGCAGATTGCGGGATAAGACTGGAAGGGAAGACTTTTTGCTTCCCCTCCCAGGAGCCAGTTGTGTCATGGATGCTTGTAAATTTTCCAAAATAGCCATCTGTTGTTGGGCAAGCTGGGTCTGAAGCTGGAGGTTGGCATACATACATTCTAGGAGTCCCAGGCATTCCTTGGGCTTGTGTTCAACTCCTGAGGGGAAAGAAATGAAGGTGCAGAGGGATGGGGAGAAATTGTAATGATACTGTGGTGAGAAGGGCTCTAAAAGGATCACCCTGCCAACCTTCCCCAGCACAGTTCCACCCACATGTAACTTTGTATGGCTGGCCCCTTCCCAGTCGGGCCCACTTGGCTACCCTATTTTAATTGGAAAACCATCGCTAGAATTTGTTACCCTTCTCCCTTAATTTCTCCCATCATATTTATGATCATACAGCATATTGTGTAATTATTTATTTGTGGTCTGAGTCCCTCCCCTGGAATATAAGCTCTGGGAAGGCAGAGAGCTTTGTCTGATTTGTTCTCTGTTATATCCTCAGCACCTAGAAGACTGCCCCAGTGCACAAGTATTCAAAAAAGACTTGATGGGTGAAGGAAATGATCTGAATGAGGCTCCAGGGGTGCCCCAGCCTCCGTCTCTCACCCTACATGGTGTTGGATCAGGGGTGACCTGCAATTGTCAAGCCCCTCCTATTGTCTCACTTCAACCAGTCTTGCTGCATTATGCCAATTTTTTCTAATGTTTTCAAAGATGTTACGTGCAGCCAACCTCTAGGTAAGTTATTTACCTATTGTTTTTGTATGTAGTGGTCATGACTTCGTTATACTCTGAGGTCCTCAAACACGGTTGCCATGACTGTCTAGGGCCTGGTTAGGCTCCCCACCAGTATCTGAAATACCCACTGATTTCTCCATGGGATCGTGAGTGACTGACAGGCAATAAACTGAGCTAATACCTACCAAGTCCTTCCCTGGTCACTTTGTAACTAATGCTACTAGCAAGCAACAAAATTTTCCTTTCTGTCCTGCCTAACCTAGTAAAAGTGCTAATAAAGAAACCAACACAAATTGGTAGAATTGGGAAGAAAATGCAATCAGTAGAACTGAATAATCAATGAGCTACCAATGACACAGGGGTGGCACCAGGTCAACGGGAGGAAGCTCAGACCACTTCCTCCATGCAACCTCTCCCACATGGAGTCCGTTTGGGAAACCTGTCTTGCGTCCTTACCTGAGGGAAGCTTTGTTCTCTGGATGTTCAGGAAAGTGGCCGGTGGGGAGCTTGCTTGAAGATTAATAAAGCTAGGAGAGGGTTTGGCTCGACACAGAGGCATGGCATTACTTTCCTCTTTGGCTGGAACAAAATCAGAGACAACTAATCAGAACCGTCTCTAACAAGGCCTGGCCTTTCTAACTCAATCCTGACATTTGGTCTATGAATACAAGTGCCAAGGCCCTGCCCTGAGCAGTGCCAAAGAAAGTTACAAAAGACAAAAAAAAAAAAAAAAAACATAGTAGGATGAAGGGAAATCAAGCAGGATTAGGTTCAGCTTAAGTATTGCAAGTTCTTATGGGCACGTGTCACTTGCTTACTACTGTGCTAGACACTTGGGCATCACAAGATCTCAAACTCATGGTTACTATCACTTTGGGAGACTGATAGGGCACTGATGAAATGTGATAGGACCACCTACAGACCCAAACAATGCATCAGACAGTCTGGGTGAAAATGAGACCTTTATGTTTGAAAATATATTTGAGAGAATCTCAAGCAGACTCCACACTGAGCATGGAGCCTAATGCAGGGCTCAATCTCACAACCCTGAAATCATGATCTGAGCCAAAATCAGGTTGGATGCCAAACCAACTACGCCATCCAGGTGCCCTGAGAATGAGGCCTTTAAAAAAAAAAAAGATTTTAAAAATTTATTTATTCATGAGAGACAGAGAGAGAGAGAGAGAAAGAGAGAGAGAGAGAGAGGCAGAGACACAGGCAGAGGGAGAAGCACACTCCATGCGGGGAGCCTGACATGGGACTCAATCCCAGGTCCCCAGAATCAGGCCCTAGGCTGAAGGCGTTGCTAAACCGCTGACCTACCCGGGCTGCCCCAGAAATGAGGCCTTTTATCTTGTAATTATCCTAAGTATGTGATTGAACGTAGAAATGGATGCTTTTGAAAAGGTGGAAGAGGGGATCCCTGGGTGGCGCAGCGGTTTGGCGCCTGCCTTTGGCCCAGGGCGCGATCCTGGAGACCCGGGATCGAATCCCACGTCGGGCTCCCGGTGCATGGAGCCTGCTTCTCCCTCTGCCTGTGTCTCTGCCTCTCTCTCTCTCTGTGACTATCATAAATAAATAACAAAAAAAAAAAGAAAGAAAGAAAAGGTGGAAGAGCTCAATATGAGTACAATAGAGAAGACACCAGGCAGGTGGAGGATGTTTTTTGGACCTTGAACACATGGTGCTTTCAATGAGTGGAAAAGATATATCAAGTGGGAGAAAAAAGGAGGGCAGGAGAGCAGGGTGAGCAATGAAGACCCTTCACAATAGTGAATCTGAGACTTTAGGCTTTCTCTTGAATACAGTGGAAAGCCATTGAGCAATTTAGGATTAGAAAATATGACAAAAACTGTATTAATCTACAGATATTAAAATAGACTGAATGTGAAAGGAGTTCCTGAACAGCCAAATAAATAACCTTTGACAGAAATACTTAAGTTAGAAGGAAAAATGGATTTGTAGGGAGGTCATCAATCCTATAGAAGACATATGTTATTTTTGCCTAGTGAGTACCACCTCCTCTGTGAACCTATACTCTCCCCAGATTCTAGGCCATACTGGTGGGATCACATCAGGACCCACCCTCAGGAGAAAAGGGCTTGTGGCCCAGCGCAGGCCAACCATGGTATCTCATCCTCCTTGGCAACTGTGATTGATCCAAGGGGTAAGCACACAGGGCAAATTAGGCCAGAGTCACTCTCTGAGATTGATATACAGATTCTGTTGTTCAAGAAGCTTGCTTTCTTCTGATCTGCTATGCTGGAAAATGCAAAGTCAGGGCAGATGAAAGCTATTGGATTTGGCCAGCATGCTGAAGGAGCAGGTACAGGCAAGAGAGTATAGACAAGAGTGCAACAGACAGACGGACGGACAGACACCCAGAGGCACCAAGTCCCCCAGTGCAGTCCCTGACATCCCAGCTCTTGCAGGCTTTCTTCCTGTCCTGTGACCATCTCAGCCTCCCTCCCAACTGCACAAGCCTTTGAATTTCCTTGTTTACTCAAGGGAGTCTGAGTGGGGGGTCCCATCAGATTAACACAAATCACATTTTGGACATACTGATTGAGTGGAGACTAGGAGGTCCAAGTAGAAAAGCCTAGAAAGACAGCCAGAGGTGGCGCTGAGCTCAGGTGAAAAATCAAGCTGCCAGGCCAGCCACCAAGATGTGATAAAGAAGCTGCAAAGATAAATCAGCTCTCCAAAGTAAAACATTGAGAAAGGAAACTGGAGCTTGGGGAGCTCTTCCTCAGGAGTTTGGAAGATGAGAAAAAAGCAGCAAAGCATGGATGGAGAAGGCATGAAGATGGATGGAGAAGCAACATAGCTGGGGCTCCCAGGGAGCCCACAAGTCACTGCCAGGCTGAGATCTTCTCCAAGGACAGAAAAACTGAATCCACTCATTCATTTACACATCTAGGAGACAGCTAAGTGCCTGAGTGTCCATCACTTGAGGATGCCACAGCAAGCTAGCACCCATGATCATGACTCTCACGGAACTGACAGCATTACAGTATAGACAGTCAAAGGGATCAAGCATGCATGTTATTGTACCCCCATAATGTGAGAAGAGCATCTAACCTATAAGCCATCTGTGCAGCTGGGGAATGTGTTTCCTTGAAATGATCCTGTCTCAGCTGGGATTTGGAGGAAGAAACAAGATGGAGGTCTTCCTAGAAAATAAGCCTAGGTGCAGAGGTGTGACAAACAATAGGTTGTGTATGAAGAAAGACTTCGTATTCCTGTCCTTAACTCCAAGAGTAACAGAAGAATGGCCCACCGGAGGGCGGGGGGGGGGGGCGGAGTACACATGGGTGCCAGCCTGAGGTGCTTTCTATGTGGAAACTCACTGAGCCTATGAGAACTGAAATCTGTTTTATTCCCTATTACTCCTGAAAGAAATCTGTCTTTTGGGTTTTTTTAGGCTGGGTTTGTGGATTGTGCAAACCCTGCTGTAGGCCATCCATCTTCTTTTCCCTTCCTCTCATCAGTCATTTGACAGCTCGTGCAAAATGGTATAAGGTGACAAAAGCTGAAACTTGGGTCTCGAGATTATACTCACCACTGGAAAAATTTAACTTTAACTTCCATACAAATGCACTTCTCAACAATTCAGGTCCTTCCTAGGTAGAGGAGGATATATTTTCTACCAGGTTGTAAGGTATGAAGAACACTTACACACAGTGCATACTAAAGGAACCACACTTCTGACAACACAACTGAGGACGAGGTCAGGGAGCAGCAACAGGACACAGAATGTAGAAAATAACAGTAAGAGGTGCTTTACGAACATTATCTAGTTCTCACAATGACCCTAAGAAGTAGGCAGCTTTATACACATTTTATTTGACAAAAGTGGAAGTTAGGAAATTTGCTTAAGATTCCACAACCAGAAAAAAAATAAAAAAAAAAAAGATTCCACAACCAGCCAAGTGTCTTGTGCTGGGGTTAAATCCAGACCTGTGGCCTCCAAGGTCACACTCTTCACACGTGCACAACATACTGTGAAGAGAGCTAGTCCATTATGTCTAAGCTGTGACATAGTAGGAGTCATCTACTCCGCCTACAGTAGGTGGATGGGCTCTGAAGTCAGGCAGCCCCAGGCAGTTCCCTGGCCATGAGTGGGACTGCCCCCCTTGAATGGACACTAGGTCTCCTGGAATCCTTGCACTTGAGGTCTAGTTCTAAATATTAACAGGGGAAACAAAGAAATAATGTATTCACTCAATATGTCATTGAGCAACTGTTATGTAATAGATCCAGTTGTAGATGCTGGGAGTTCAGCAAGGTTCTCATTTATTTATTCTTTAAGCAAGCTCCACACCCAGCCTGGAACTCGAACTCATGACCCTGAGATCAAGAGTCACATACTCTACCGACTGAGATGGCTGAGTGCCCCAGCAAAGCTCCCATTTAATGGGAAACTGTATTAGAGATACAAATACTTTCCAATTAATAAGAAAAAGAGGGGAAAATGGGGCAGCCTGGGTGGCTCAGCAGTTTAGTGCCGCCTTTAGCCCAGGGCATGACTCTGGAGACCCAGGATTAAGTCCCACATCTGGCTCCCTGCGTGGAGCCTGCTTCAACTTCTGCCTGTGCCTATCTCTCTGTGTCTCTCATTAATAAATAAATAAAAATATTATTAAAAAGGGGGGGAGGGAATTCCTGGGTGGCTCAGCGGTTTTGCACCTGCCTTCCGCCTGGGGCATGATCCTGGAGCCCCGGGATCGAGTCCCACATCGGGCTCCCTGCATGGAGCCTACTTCTCCTTCTGCCTGTATCTCTGCCCCTCTCTCTGTGTGTGTCTCTCATGAATTAATAAATAAAATCTTTAAAAAAGAGGGTATATGTATAATTAGAATCACCTTCCCAAATTCTGAGCAATTAAGAAGGTCTGGCTTTCAAGGCAGGGGGCAAGGGGCCTCAGACACACACCTTTTTCGTTCGGGTGGTTAGCATGCTGCTCCATCTGGACACCAAGAAGGTGTGGTGCCTAGGGAAGAATCAGCGTTACATGATCAACTCATGCTACCATTTTACCGCTGACAGTTTAACTTCTCCCCAGCACATCTGACGCTGCTCCAATTTAGGGAGGAAGATGTATGAAAGAAGGCACTGTTCTGCTTCATGGCCAAGTGCTCCCATGGTCCCTTCGCTAGTTTGGAAAACAGCGGTGTCCCTGACTGTTATTTCCTCTCTTCTGGGCAAGTCGTCACTTAACTAAGCCCAAACCTTCAGAGTCTCCCAGTAACGGGGCTTCCCTCAATGTTTCCCTTCTGCAGCACCAGCCCTTCTCCTGTCCTCTGAGGTCACTGCAGCAGCCTGACTCCCCATCACCTGTCATGGGCCGAGAGAAAGCGCAGGAGGGCGCGGGGTACCGGCGTGGAAAGACGCCCGGCTGCGCGAGGAACCCCCGGGCTCGCCCCCAGCGTCTACGGGAAGCACCTGCGAGAGGAGGGCGAGGGGCGCGCTGGGGCGCCCCGGGAAGGGCTCTGCCACTCAACCGCCCCGGGGACCAAGTTCCCGAAGTGGCCACGCCGCGGTCCCTCCCGCAGCTAAGGCTGGACAGAGACCATCGCCCCCAAAGGACCCGAGGCGCGGGCCAGCTCAGGGACTTCACCTGCGCTGTTACTCGAAAGCCTCCTACCCGGGTCCCACCCTTGTGGTTGATACACATGCGCGGTGGCGCCGCGGCCAACTGCCCCAGCCTCCGCGCTTGCGCCGACCTGCGCGCCGCACGCGGCCGGGAGCGGCCACCCTACTGCGCAAGCGCTCGGGCCCTCCCCTCGCCATCATCGTGCGCTCTCTATCTAGCTTGCTCTGCCGTTCTTGCGTAGAGGGCGGGGCTAAGAAAGCCTATTGGCCGGTTTTCTTGCCGCTCAATGAGCTGGCTGCAGTGATTGGCAGCGACCCGGAGGGTAGCGGGTTTAGGTGTGAGCCCTGAGAAGGCAGCGTTTTCTGGGCTTTTCGCTGGTTCTCTCTCTCCAGAAGGTTCTGCCGGTTGCCCCCGCTCTGGGTACCCGGTTCTGCATCGCGCCGCCATGATGGGCCATCGTCCGGTGCTCGTGCTTAGTGAGTTGGGGGAAGCCGGGGCAGGAGGGGCCCCTTTTCGCCCCTTTCCTCCGCGCTTTGGCGTGTTGCCCCAGCCCGGTCCCGCCCTGGTCCGGCCGCGCAGCCTTCCCGTCGTCGTTGGTTTCGGAATCCCCTTTCCTTCTCCTCTTCCTGCCCCGAGCCCGTTCCCTTAGGGCCTGGGCCGGGCCGGGCCGCTGGTCTGCGGGCACCCGGGCTCCCTCCGCCGCCACTGCACCCCTGCTCGCGTGGTTCTCGGCGTGGGCCCGGAGAACGGGATGTGGTCAGGCCTGGCCTCCCAGCCCCGGCCCTTGACCCCGCCACATCGCCTGGCTCGAGCGTTCCGTTTTTATCAGGGGTCTTGACAGTATTTTCTCGTCGGATCGGGGGCTTAAGTGACTGAAGTAGGGACGCTGCCGACGAGGGGCGGGGGCGCGGCGTCCGCGCACAGCGAGCAATGCCCTGGTAATTTCTCAGTAACGCCCTCCCGGGGTCTCCTTTCGCGGGGTCCGGCTTCGATGTAATTGACCCCGCGGTGTCCTCCGCGCTGTGGTCCTACCTACTGAGTTTTCCTGAATTTCTCTCTAAGGAGGATTCGCTCCATTGTCTTCTCCTGGGGTATTCCCATTCCTCGTGTAACTTCTGTACCTCGTCTGCAAACTCTTGTTCCTCCCTTACCGTTTTATGTATACAAAATGCAATAAAGCGGTTTTATGCCTTTTCCCTGTACCTGGGGAATCACTGTTTTCACGGAAAAAAAAAAAAATTTTTTTTTACTTAACAGGAAAAAAGCCCGTTGTTTTTTTTTTTTTGTTTTTTTTTTTTTTTTCTGAGGAGTCCATCAGAATAGTCTCTGCAGGATTTTAGTTACTGCTACTCGAAACATGAATCTAAATTCTGAGGGTTGTGAGCGTGTAGATTTGATGGGACTGGTTGAAAATTTTACTGATTTAAATTGTAGGGAATGTGTAATTTGGAATGAGGGAAATCGGCGGTTCGGTTGTAGCCACTGGCTTGTCTCCATTGGGAGGGCCCCAGGAGTGAGTGGTGGTTGTGTGTGAAGCCTTTTTCGGGTCTTCGTTATTTTCTGGCACTAGTCACTATGACTGAGTAGGCTTCCTGTTAAAACCTGGTGGTAGAGCGGTTACTGAGGCATCCTTATATCCTAGCATGCAGTGATTATCTTGCAAACTGAGCCACTCCGAGAGGACAGTCTAATTCCACAGCACACTGTGGGGGCGCTATCAGTAATTGTGCTGGGATGGTTAGTATAATTCCTCCTGCCCAAATAGGAAAATAAGAACCCCCAAACTCCTTCCTTTTTTTATAGAAAGCAATGACTGATGCTTTTTTTTTAGGTTACCAGCTCTTTGAGAATGGGATATAGATCCTCTTCCCAGTCAAGAATGCAGTACCTTCTCATTTTCTCATATAATCTCTAGGAGTTTACCATTCCACTAGCCCATTTATGGACCTCAGTATGAATCTTTGCTGTTAATTTGTGAATATTTGGTTAGTGGGAAAGAGATGACCAGGGTTCCATAGTTGAAGCATTAGGGATTTGTATGCCAGGGGTTGACATAAAAATGTAGCCATAAGTACATGCTTTAGTGTTGTTGTTTTTTTAAGTTTTCAAAGGTATATTGACATGTAATAACCTACATGTATCTAAAGCATACAATTCATTGAGGTTTGTTCTTTGTATATCTGTAAAACCTGTGTGTGCATGTGTGCGTGTGTTATTTCCAAAGGTCAGGGAGTAAATAGTTGCTACACAGTGGGTGAATCCTGGTCTATTACATTTTACTTTATCTGTTTTAGGCCAGAACACAAAGCGTGAATCTGGAAGAAAGGTTCAATCTGGAAACATCAATGCCGCCAAGGTAGCATATCATTCATTCATTTAAAGATTAGATTTAGGGCATCCCTGGTGGCTCAGCGGGTTTAGCGCCACCTCCAGCCTGGGGTGTGATCCCGGAGACCCAGGATCGAGTTCCACGTCGGGCTCCCTGCGTGGAGCCTGCTTCTCCCTTAGTTTAACGTTGATGAGTTTGCTTTCAGCTGCCTTCCCTAGTATTTCTGTATTTATTTGCAATTAGGCAGAAGAAAAGTCTGACTTGCCTTTTTTTTTTATTTTTTTATTTTTTATGTTTTTACTTATGATAGTCAGAGAGAGAGCGAGAGAGAGGCAGAGACACAGGCAGAATGAGAAGCAGGCTCCATGCACTGGGAGCCCGATGTGGGATTCAATCCCGGGTCTCCAGGATCGCGCCCTGGGCCAAAGGCAGGCGCCAAACCGCTGCGCCACCCAGGGACCCCTGACTTGCCTTTTTTGAGGGCATTTCTCTAATGGTGGTAGGACGCCCTCCCGCAATGAGTTAGGCTTAATAGTCTTTTCATATTGTGCATAATTCTATTAGCGTATATTTTATAATCTGTTCGTGTTTGTCTCACACTGTGTGGAGTTACTTGAGGGGAAGGACTGTATTCCCTTTTATATCCCTAGCATCCATTGTAGATCCTGCCTCAGTATTCAGTTAATGTAGTTTGGATGAAAGAATGAAACAGCCCTGGAGCTGATTTAGCGTGGTGTGGAGGCCACTGCCATGGAAAGAAGTACTAACACATGGACTTCCAGTTATCTGAGTTATGGGAAACTGAAGTTCTGGAACCCATGTCCCCTCTTTTCCCGTGAAAAATTATTTATACATCCACCTTGAACTCATTCCTGAAGAGGAGCACAGAATCCGGACATGTAATCTCCTGTATCTAACGTGGCTTCTCCTAACACACACATTCATGTGGTTATCTGATTGGTGGTTACATGTATTATATTTTCTTTTTGATAGACCATTGCAGATATCATCCGTACATGTTTGGGACCCAAGTCCATGATGAAGGTAGGCCTGTCTCTTACTGAAAATTGACTACAGATTTTCCCTTTCTGTTACCTGGAAGACTTAAGTATAACTTTTACTTTGGCCCTAGATGCTTTTGGACCCAATGGGAGGCATTGTGATGACCAATGATGGCAATGCCATTCTTCGAGAGGTATGACTTTTTATTCTAGCAATTTTATAAAGGACCCATAAAGTTATATATATTATTAGTTTCTTAGGACTGTTCTAACAAGTTACTACACAGTGGGTGGCTTTCAACACAGAAATTTATTTTCTCACAGACTGGAGACTAGAAGTCCAAAATCAAGGTGTCAGCAGGGCCCTACTCCTCCTGAAAGCTCTTGGAAAGAATCTTTGGTTTTGGTTTTGGTTCTTTGTTTTAAGATTTTATTTATTTATTCATGAGAAACACAGAGAGAGGCAGAAACACAGGAGAGGGAGAAGCAGGCCTCTCACAAGGAGCCTGATATGGGACCCGATCCCAGACCCCGGGATCACGCCCTGAGCCGAAGGCAGAGGACACTCAACCACTGAGCCACCCAGGCATCCCATGGAAAGAATCTTTGTTGCTTCTAGCATCCCGTGGTTGACCATAATGGTTGACATTCCTTGGTTTGTGGACTTAGTCACCTTTTCAGATGTTATATGCCATTCTTGTGTCGTGTCTTTTATTATAAAAGGACAACAGTGGTTGGGTTTAGGGCCTATTGTAATAATCTTGTATGATCTAATTTATTTTAAAGATTTTATTTATTAATGAGAGAGAGAGAGGCAGAGACATAGGCAGAGGGAGAAGCAGGCTCCGTGTAGGAAGCCCAATGAGGGACTCAATCCCAAACCCCGGGATCATGCCCTGACCCAAAGGTGGGCACTCAACCACTGAGCCACCCAGGCGTCCCTTGTATGATCTAATCTTAATTATATCTGCAAAGACCCTGTTTGAAAACATTCACCTTCACAGTTTCCAGGGGTAGGACTTCAGCTGTCCTTTTGGAAAACACAGTGCAACCATGACATTGGGTCTCCCTGTAAATAAGCTAAGAGAGTACTGATCTGTCTTCAAGAAACTTTTTTTTTTTTTTTATATTTATTTACTCATGAGAGACAGAGGCAGAGACACAGGCGGAGGGAGGAGCGGGCTCCATGCAGGGAGCCCGATGTGGAACTCGATCCCGGGTCTCCAGGATCACACCCAGGGACCCTGTCTTCGAGAAACTTTAATGGTTAAGTTGGCATATGCATTTTTTCCTGAGAAGAAGGAGACTTGGAAAGAGGATTTATTTACATATTTTGGGGACCATTTTAAATCTTTCAAGCTGGTAAAACAAAGATAAGGGAGTGAGTGTGGAAATAAGCTCAAGAGTTAGGACCATGGAAAGTGGATTCCAAAGTCTTTGAGTAGTGCTGATTCAGTGGCAATCTGCATTTTCTTTTCAGATTCAAGTCCAGCACCCAGCAGCCAAATCCATGATTGAAATTAGCCGTACACAGGATGAAGAGGTTGGAGATGGAACCACATCAGTAATTATTCTTGGTAAGTAAGAGGAGAACAGTGCTGATAGAGAAAATTGGATTGAAACATGAAGGTTTTTGTCAGAAAGTAGATCTGCATCCTACATTAAGAAGGAAATTGTTACCAATCCACTAATTACAATATTTAGGTAATTTTTTGCTAATTTCCTGTGTATTTTCTCCCAAGTGAACATAAAACACTCCTCATAGTGTAGGATGAACTAAAAATCTGGTTGAACAAAATATAGTGGTTTATTGTCATTCACAGTAAGTTATATTCTAGAAAGCTACCACAAATCCTAAACCGTCACTCCTGGGGGAAATACAGGTTAGGCCCCTGTCAGCCTCTTCACATACTCTGATAAATACATACTTTAGTTTTATTTATTTTGGAGAGAGTGTGAGCGAGCATGGGGTGGGAGGCAGAGGGAGAGAAACCCAAGGAGACTTCCCACTGAACAGGAGTCTCCTATGGGGCTCAATCCCACGACCCTGAGATCATGACCCGAGTCAAAACCAAGAGTCAGGGCACCTCTGTATCTTACTTTATGTGAGATTTTGTTTGTTTTATTTTATTTTTTAAGATTTTATTTATTCATGAGAGAGGGGCAGAGACACAATCAGGCTCCATACAGGGAGCCCAATGTGGGACACTATCCTGGGACTCCTCTCTGAGGCAAAGGCAAATGTTCAACCACTGAGCCACTCAGGCATCCCTGTTTTATTTTTTTTATTTTTTTTTTCCTGTTTTATTTTTTAAAGTAATCTCTACTCCCAGCATGGGGCTTGAACTCAAAACCCTGAAATCGAGTTACGTGCCTTTTTTTTTTTTAAGATTTTTATTTATTCAGAGAGAGAGAGAGAGAGGCAGAGACACAGACAGAGGGAGAAGCAGGCTCCATGCAAAGAGCCTGATGTGGGACTCGATCCTGGGTTGTTCAGTGGTTAGTGTCTGCCTTTGGCTCAGGACGTGATCCCCGGGTCCCAGGATCAAGTCCCACATGAAGCTCCCCACAAGGAGCTTGCTTCTCCCTCTGCCTCTGTCTCTGCCTCTCTCGGTGTCTTTCATGAATAAATAATAAAATCTTTAAAAAATAAATAAATAAAAATAAATGAAATGAAATGAAATGAAATGAATAAATAAATAAGTAAGTAAATAAATAAATAAATAAATAAATAAATAAATAAATAAATAATAAATACACCTTATGGAAAAAATGTTGCTGATTCACTAACACTGAACTCAAGGCTGGTACCATCGTAACTCACGCCTGAATGAAACTTATATAATGTGCTGTTTGCTCTGTAAGGTACACACAGTCTTCTTGCACTTAGGAAAACTGGACTGTACTTTAGTGCTATACACTTGGGGGCCAGTTCAAACAGTGGAATCACCAACAAAATGTACAAAAATGAGGGATCCCTGGGTGGCTCAGTGGTTTAGTGCCTGCCTTCGACCCAGGGGCGTAATACTGGAGTCCCAAGATTGAGTCCCACATCAGGCTTCCTGCATGGAGCCTGCTTCTCTCTCTGCCTATGTCTCTGTGCCTCTCTCTCTCTCTCTCATGAATAAATAAAATATTTTTTAAAAAATACAAAAATGAAACTATACCACGGAAAGTATGATAGCTGAAATAAGGCAGAGCATTGTATCGAGTGACTCAGAGTTTTCCACCTCTGCACATGTGTGTGACCATGAAAGTGTCCCCAGTGCTGATTTGGGGCTTACAGATAACGTTTTTGCAAGTAATGAAGTTGACAAATGAATCTTGACAATGAGTCGTGACCATACAAGTTTTAATAACTGATCTCCCATTTTCTATAGGATCTTGGAGAATCACTTCTGAAAACATTACCTTTATTTCTCTATATGTTTTAAGTCAGTGGTGAATTTTTTTAAAACAAATTTTTTTTTATTTATGATAGTTACAGAGAGAGAGAGAGAGAGAGAAAGAGAGAGGCAGAAACACAAGCAGGCTCCATGCACCGGGAGCCCGATGCGGGACTCGATCCCGGGTCTCCAGGATCGTGCCCCGGGCCAAAGGCAGGCACCAAATCGCTGCGCCACCCAGGGATCCCCAGTGGTGAATTTTTTTAATCAAGGCATTTTTATTTTTTTTTTTTCAAGGCATTTTTAAAAACCTACATACAGTAACACATTGATAAGGAAATGAGAACTATTTTAAGGAATGCCTTTTTTAAGATTTTTATTATTTATTCATGAGAGACAGAGAGAGAGGCAGAGACACAGGCAGAGGGAGAAGCAGGCTCCACGCAGGGAGCCCGACGTGGTATTCGATCCCAGGTCTCCAGGATCAGGCCCTGGACTGAAGGTCGTGCTAAACCACTGAGCCACCAGGGCTGCCCAGGAATGTCTATTTATAGCGTTGACCCACATGCCTAAAAGTAGAATCCATACAATAGAATTATTATAGGAACTTTGATTTAATTTTTTTTTTTAAGATTTTTATTTATTCATGAGAGAGACAGAGAGAGAGAGAGGCAGACACAGGCAGAGGGAGAAGCAGGCTCCATGCAGGGAGCCCAACGTGGGACTCGATCCCAGGTCTCCAGGATCACGCCCTGGGCTGAAGGCAGGCGCTAAACCACTGAGCCACCCAGGGATCCCCTGATTTAATTTTTTTTTAAAGATTTTATTTATTCGTGAGAGACAGAGAGGCAGAGCGAGAAGCAGGCTCCATGCAGGGAGTCCCGATGCTGGAGTCAATCCCGGGACTGCGGGATCACACCCTGAGCCAAAGGCAGATGCCCAACCACTGAGCCACCCAGGCATCCCTTACGTGAACTTTTAAAGCGGCATTTTCAGTTATTTTTAGAATGTATCAAATTGGGTGGAGATGTATTGGAGTCACCACCAACTAGGCACTTTGTTATTTTAGTTTTGAGAGAGAGCCCGCATGAGTGGGGGAGAGGAGTAAAAGCAAAGGGAGAGAATCTCAAGCAGACTCCCCACTGAATGCAAGGCTCAATCTCACAGTTCTGAGATTATGACCTGAGTTGAAACCAAGAGGCAGATACAGCTGACTTAGCCACCTAGGTGCCCACTAAGCACTTAGACCCAATTTTTATGAAGAGGAGTGAAAATTAGATAATTTGGAGTCGAAAGAGGGAGGACAGATTTTATATGATTTCTTACTTTTTTGGTAGAAGATGAGCAGTAGACATCAGGCAGAATTTCTAGTTAACAATCTTCATTGAATCTCCTGGAGAGCTTAGATGGGTTAAGTATCCATATGTCTAGGTAGCTCTGCCATTCCTAGACTCATTTTTCTTGTTAAGTTATCCTGACTTCTCTAGCAGGGCGTACATATTCTTTTCTGAGTGAACTTACTCAAACATCTTTTAAAATGCTTAATTATCTTTGGGGGGACCTGGTGACTCAGTTAAGTGTCCGACTCTTGGTTACAGCTCAGGTCATGATCTCAGGGCTGTGAGACTGAACCCCACATCAGACTCCCCGCTTAGTGCAGTCTTGTACCCTCCTCCCCTTCTGTCTCTCCTGTTATGGGAGTACAGACATGCACGTGTGTTCTCCCTCTCAAAATGAATAAATCTTTTTTTAAAAATTTTTTCTTTTTATTTATTTATGACAGTCTGAGAAAGGGGGTGGGGCAGAGACACAAGCAGGCTCCATGCACCGGGAGCCCGACGTGGGACTCGATCCCGGGTCTCCAGGATCGCGCCCTGGGCCAAAGGCAGGCACCAAACCGCTGCGCCACCCAGGGATCCCCAAAATGAATAAATCTTTTAAAAATAAATAAAATTATCTTTCAGTATACACGTTGGTCACTTAGAATTGGTGTAAAGTATTCAAGAATTCAAACACTTGAGGGATGCCTGGGTGGCTCAGCGGTTGAGCGTCTGCCTTTGGCTCAGGGCGTGATCCCGGAGTCCCAGGATCGAGTCCCACAAGGGGCTTCCTGCATGGAGCCTGCTTCTCCCTCTGCCTATGTCTCTGCCTCTCTCTTCTGTCTCTCATGAATAAATGGGTAAAATCTTTGAGGGGGGAGACCATTTGAGCACATGGCCAAAAGAGTACACTAGTAAACTTTGGGACATTTGTGCACATTTAAAAAATTAATGTTAGTGGACAGGTAGTGCAAGCAATTTGTACAAAAGGCGCTTTTTTTTTTTTTTTTTTTTTACTATTTTATTTATTTATTCTTGAGAGACTGAGAGAGAGAGGCAGAGACACAGGCAGAGGGAGAAGCAGGCTCCATGCAGGGAGCCCGATGTGGGACCCTATCCCAGGACTCCAGGATCACACCCTGGACCTAAGGCAGGCGCTAAACCGCTGAGCCACCCAGGGATTCCCCCACCTTTTTTTTTTTTTTTTTTTAAGTACATTTGTCCCGAAATTTTTTAAACAGGCTTGTGTGTGTGCATCTATACATGCATTTGTGTGTATGTGAGAGAGTAAAGACAAATTTTTTTAGTAAGGGAACATTTCACAAATTTCTCATTCAGAGAGTAAGTTTTGTAAATTTTTGTGGGTATGTTTCCAGGTATAAGGTTTTGTGTTTTTGTTTTTAGTACCAGTGGTTTCAGTACATCCTAGGTTTTGAGATGTTCATAAACAAGTCGGTTTTTTTCCTTTATGCATTTTTCTTTCTAGAATCTTTGAAAAATAAAATACTTTTTGTTTTGAAAACTGTTGACAGGGCAGCCTGGGTGGCTCAGCGGTTTAGCGTCGCCTTCAGCCCAGGGCTGGATCCTGGAGACCCGGGATCGAGTCCCCCGTCGGGCTCCCTGCGTGGAGCCTGCTTCCTCCTCTGCCTGTGTCTCTGCCTCTCTTTGTCCCTCTCTGTGTGTCTGTCATGAATAAATAAATAAATAAAATCTTAAAAAAAAAAAAAAAGAAAGAAAAGTGGTGACAAATATTGATCTTGAAAGATCAGTAGAATAAACTGTACATTTAATCTTTGATTATTTAAAATATACGCCTGGATGGTTCAGTGGTGGAGCATCAGCCTTCGGCTCTGGTCCTGCAGTCGATTCCCACATCAGGCTCCCCATAGGAAGTCTGCTTCTTCCTCTGCCTAGGTCTCTTCCTAGGTCTCTGCCTCTGTGTTTTTCATGAATAAATAAATAAAATCTTTTAATAAAAGAAAGGCTTCTGTCACACCACCATTTAAAAAAAAATAGGTCTGATGATTTTTTTTTTATGAATTCCCTTGTATAAAGTATAAAATTTGAATAGTATTAACAGCCAATTGGCATAGCTTTGGGGACAGTATTTTAGGAAAAAAGATAACAGCATTTTAAGAAGCTCAGTGAAGTTGCCTTGAAATCCAGGTACTTTTAAAAACCATTATGGTGTATCTTTTTTCAGCGGGGGAGATGCTGTCTGTGGCTGAGCACTTCCTGGAGCAGCAGATGCACCCAACAGTGGTGATCAGTGCTTACCGCAAGGCATTGGATGATATGATTAGCACCCTTAAGAAAATCAGGTATTGAGATCAGAAGTTACTATCATCTCTGGGGAGCCTGGAAGACTGATCTGTTCTGAGGTGATGAAGGAAGGCCAGACACATCACACAATTTATACGCTGGTGTTCTGTGCTAGAGTGAGACAGGAGAGCAAAACCAACAGAGGATGAGGGATGTAAACATTTTGGAAAATGACAAAGGATACAAAGCAGACAAGAGGGACTCAGTTCAGTTCTTCAAAATATCTCTTGGTTACGTGCTGTTTGCTTGTTTCTGTGTTAGGTGCTGCCATGGAAAATGTTAGATGCCAACGGGAGGAATTAGTTGAAGAGTTAGGTAACTGTAATGATTCAGGACTTAATAGTAAAGTGTCCTCCCAATCATGACTGATGCGGTCAGTGTTCTAATAAAATGCTGTGGAGAGTGTAGCCGACAGTTTTCCATTCAGGTCAGAAGGAAGGGGGCTGAAAATGCTTTTCGAGTCCCATCTCAGAATTGAAGAATTTGCCCTAAGTCTGCTGAATACTAACAGGGTGGTGATACGACTGTGGAAAGGCAGAACTTCTAACATCAGAGGATATTAAGTGATGACATAATGCAAAATGCTTTTGATTTAAAAATTTTGTTTGAAACGTACAACTTACAATGTTGTTCTCTACTGGGTCGCTGGGTACCTAAGTCTCAAGCAACTTGATGAGCTCTGTACTGTAGTGCCTGTCGTTTAGAAACAGAGCATATGAGAACATGTGTCTAGCACTCTCAGGGAATGCAGTGTTTGCCTGAAGTTAATTTTATGAAGTAAGCTGTGTAAGAATGTATAGATAACCAAAAGATTTGAGTTTGTGGAGCTGAGTTGATAGAAAGTTTTTCTTTTCAAACAATAATTGTCTAAATATCTTAGATATTGTAGAGCTATTGGTTCTTCCCTGAAATCTGTAATTCAACCATTATGTATTAGTAAATTGTGTGCCTTAACGTTGTTAAAAAAGGGATTTCAGCAATAGGAAAATTGGACAAGATGGTTTCCGAGGTCTCATACAACTTCATTTTTAGCGTTGTAAACAGTCTGATTATGTATTAATGTATGCTGCTGGTAGGAAAGACCCAAGCACATAGACACAGAAAGCACCATAGGATATACAATGGAATGGAATAAAGTGCTGGATAGAAGAAGAGAAGAGAATCAGGTGTTCAGTACAGATTAAGGGTGATCATTGGGATAAACTCTCAGAATTTGTTAGCTATGGGAAAAGGTTTCAAAGATAAAATGTGTTTTGGCTCAAGTTGTAAAAGTTGAGTTTATTTTGTTGAAGCAGAAGGTAAAGAACAAATAGTCTGGAGGGTTGTCAGACAAAAGAACAGATTACTCCAGGATTTGAGACACCTTTCAGGGATGGGTTAGTTGTAATCTTGCTGAAAGGCAGAGGGATGAACAGTTCTGCCTGTTGGCCCACTCTGATCCCCACGCTAGAGAGGAGGGACTTCTTGAATATGCAAGGTCTCTACTGAGCATACTACCTGTTTCTTCTTTCTAGTACCCCGGTTGACACCAATAACCGAGATATGATGCTGAACATCATCAACAGCTCTATTACTACCAAAGCAATCAGTCGGTGGTCCTCATTGGCTTGCAATATTGCCCTAGATGCTGTCAGGACTGTGCAGTTTGAGGAGAATGGTCGCAAAGAGATTGACATCAAGAAATACGCAAGGGTGGAAAAGGTAAGCTTTTTAAACAGTGTGTGTTTGGAAGACAAGTTCTTTCCTAGTATGAATTAGCCCGCTTGTGGAGGACATAGGCTTAAGTCTTTATAGTTAGAATAATATTTGCTGCCCAGAAAACAAAAACTTCAGAGAGTACCAAGGAAGCATTCCCAAAATAGTACTTCTGCTGCTGTTCCTACCAAGGTTTACAGGAGCTACAGAAAGGCTTATTGGTGTCTCTCTGTGCATTTGTGTACATACTTGCCACCTGGAGAGGATATGAATGAGGGCTCTACACTCTCGCTAATAAGCCCCAAAGAACTCTCTTCATCTCTACTCCTTTAAGGACAAAATGTACTATTAATAGCTTGTGACCTGTAGGGGGAGCTCTAGGTCTAAAAATTTTGTGAGAATCTTGGGGAAATAGAGAATCTTTCTCAATCACTGAATTTCTTAGTCTCGGGCTGACCTTTTCAGATTGGGGTCATGGTCCATTATTGGTGTGTGCCTCCTAGAGGGAAAAAATGTGATTGCAACCATGTTTGTTTTGACGTTCAAGGAAGAAAGCTATGTTAGAAACCTGAAATAGGGCAGTCCCGGTGGTGCAGCGGTTTAGTGCCGCCTGCAGCCTGGGGTATGATCCTGGAGACCTGGGATCGAGTCCCACGTTGGGCTCCCTGCATGGAGCCTGCTTCTCCCTCTGCCTGTGTCTCTGCCTCTCTCTCTCTCTGTCTCTCATGAATAAATAAAATCTTTAAAAAAAAAAAAAGAAAAGAAAGAAACCTGAAATAGTGCTCATTGGGGAAAGATGAGTGTCCAGGAGGAGAGTTGAGAAACCGTTTACTCTTGGTTGTGGATGAAAGTGCGTCTTTTGCTCAGATACCTGGGGGCATCATCGAAGACTCGTGTGTCCTACGAGGAGTCATGATTAACAAAGATGTGACCCATCCACGAATGCGGCGTTATATCAAGAACCCTCGCATTGTGCTTCTGGATTCCTCTCTGGAATACAAGAAAGGAGAAAGCCAGGTAAGGTTCCTGGCCCTCTTCCTTGAAGTTGGTGTGAAAATCTGGCTGCTAATAGAGACAAGGGAAATTAAAGGTGTGTTCATTACATTGTCTGCTCTGTTGTGAGTGATCTTCATATACAGTTTCTGCTTCTTAACAAGAGCTGTTTGATGTAGTTAATACTTCAGTTTACTGGGGATCCCTGGGTGGCTCAGCGGTTTGGTGCCTACCTTTGGCCCAGGGCATGACCCTGGAGTCCCGCATCAGGCTCCTGGCATGGAGCCTACTTCTCCCTCTGCCCGTGTCTCTGCCTCTCTCTCCCTCTCTGTGTGTATAATTAATTAATAACTATCTTTAAAAAAACACTTCAGTTTACAGGTGAGGGATCTAAAGCTCAGAGAAGTTAGGTTAATTGAGCAACACAACTGTATTGACCAAATCAGTATTTGAACCCAGCTCTGTTGGCTTCAGTTCCACCACACCACTTTTCCTAATGTATGAGAACATAGAGTAGGAGTTAATTTAGCTTGGAAATGCTAAAGAATTTCCAGAGGGAAGAGGTTCACAAGATTCTCTTACCTGTGGATGTAATAAAGTAATTAAAGCTTGTTAATATAAGGATTGGGAACAAGATTTATTTCAATGTGGAAAGAATTAAGACCCAGAATTTTCACATTGACAAGACGGAAGAAACATTACATGGAGGTTTAGGGACCTTAGGCCACAATCTCCACTAATCAGTGGAGATTGAACCCTTTGACTTTGAATTACATTTAATGCATAATTAAATCAAGGAGTTAAGCTGACACCCTGGAGCTAAACTAGCTTCATAGATGTGGGCTCCTGGCTTAACAGGACTCTGACACTTCCTGTGGTGCATGAGAGGACTGGGTAGGGGGAGCCTGGTACTTGGGATGATCCTGAAGAGCATCACCTGTCCAGGATTTTTTTTTTTTTTTAAAAGTCCATGACTTTCAGGACACTTGGGTGGCTTAGTGGTTTAGCTAGCACCTGCCTTTGGCCCAGAGTGAGATCCTGGAGTCCCGACATCAAGTCCCACATCAGGCTCCCTCCATGGATCCTGTATCTCCCTCTGCCTATGTCTCTGCCTCTCTCTGTCTCTCATGAATTAAAAAAAAAAAAAAAAGTCCATGACTTTCTTCACCACATAGACTGACATTGAGATCACAAGAGAGGAAGATTTCACACGAATCCTTCAGATGGAAGAAGAGTACATACAGCAGCTCTGTGAGGACATCATCCATCTGAAGCCTGATGTGGTCATCACAGAAAAGGGCATTTCAGGTAGGACTCCATTCCTTTCCCATCCTCCTGTTGAGGTAGAAGAGGATGGGTTGACCCCATATCCCTTGGGCATGAACATCATAATAAACATGTGATGGGGGATCCCTGGGTGGCGCAGCGGTTTGGCGCCTGCCTTTGGCCCAGGGCACGATCCTGGAAACCCGGGATCGAATCCCACGTCGGGCTCCCGGTGCATGGAGCCTGCTTCTCCCTCTGCCTGTGTCTCTGCCTCTCTCTCTCATTCTGTGTGACTATCATAAATAAATAAAAATTAAAAAAAAAAACAAAAAAAAAACGTGATGGTTAGGGTACAGTGAGGATGAAACCCGGTTCAGAAACCAGGAATTCTGACTTCTAGTTTGATACCTCTACTCTTGGGTTTACAGATTTAGCTCAGCACTACCTCATGCGGGCCAATATCACAGCAATCCGCAGAGTCCGGAAGACAGACAATAATCGCATTGCTCGGTGAGTAGGCCACATAAAAATAAGATTCTTCCTTCCCATGTGTTTTTCTTTTTGGAGCTTTCTAATGCAATGATCATTATCTGAAAATGTTTAATACAGGACACAGCCAAACCTGCTACAGGTGGGAATGCCCTGGGTTTAGCTGTGTACCCTCTTCAGAGAATCTCCAGTTCAAGTTATCTACTGCAAGAGTCTCTTTTATACTGCCACTAGCCAGTAGTGATCCGCTCGTGATTAACCATCTGTGGTCCCTACCTTGGGGTCTGCTTTAGTCTATTTAACTAGCTCAGAATAGAGCACAAGCATCAATTAATTTCCTTGATTGGATCTTTAGCTGTTGTTCATGCATTTTAGGTTGCGTTCTTGATGTCTGTGTTCACATACCACTCATTTTTAATACTAATTTTTATCTTAAAAAGAGAAGTCTGTCCCGATATCATGTATCCGATCCAAGTCGAATTTTATACTTCGCTAGTTCAGAAATGGCTCTGGGCATATATGGGTACAAATGGTTGATTGCATGCCCACGAGTGGGGGAAAAGTGACAAATTAGTTTTGTTCAATGAAATTGAGTTAGACATACACTAATGTACTTATTTTCCTCCTTGCTTGATTTTTGCGTTGTCTGTAGTACAATTCTGTCACTGGCCTTGAGCTCTAACTAGGCAGTATGGGACAAATTCTATCTAAGAAAGACCATTATGTGGTCGTATGCATATTAGATATGCCCGAGAACTCGTTTGTTCAGCTTTTAGTATCCACAAAATATTGAATTAAACTGCATTTGGTTATAGAAGTTGCTCTAGGGATATACACATTCATTTGTAAAGACTTGTTAGTGTAAGGAAACTTCCCTGTACATGTTTGGAAATCTATCTCCCCAGGCAGCCAAGACCTCCCAAGTTACATAGCAGTGTTTCCAGCAATCCACTTTTGGCCTTATTCCCAGCCACAGACCCTAGGGACTAGGAGGAAGCATAAAAGTATCTAAAATCACCTGCCCCCAATCTAATCAATAGAGCCTGTGGGGCCCGGATAGTTAGCCGGCCAGAAGAGCTGAGAGAAGATGATGTTGGGACAGGAGCAGGCGTGTTGGAAATCAAGAAAATTGGAGATGAGTACTTTACATTCATCACTGAGTGCAAAGACCCCAAGGCATGTACCATTCTCCTCCGCGGAGCCAGCAAAGAGGTTCTCTCGGTGAGTCCACCTCAGAAGTGTAACTGCATGGACCAGGTCCTTTCATTTCTTGAGAGTCCCAGAAAACCTAAAATCCTCCTGTTGCCCCTTCATAGCTATTTAATTTTTGATATGTGGCCACAAATACCATTTCTTAAAAGTTAAAAACAGTTGTTTTAGGGACACCTGGCTTGCTGTCAGTAAGGCATTCAACTCTTGATCTTGGGGTCATGAGTTCAAGTTCCACTTTGGGTAGAGAGATTACATACATACAAACATAATCTTTTTTTAAAGAACAATTTCTTGGGCAGCCTGGGTGGCTCAGCGGTTTAGCACCGCCTTCGGCCCAGGGTGTGATCCTGGAGACCTGGGATCGAGTCCCACATTGGGCTCCCTGCATGGAGCCTGCTTCTCCCTCTGCCTGTCTCTCTGTCCCTTTCTCTCTCTCTGTCTCGCATGAATAAATAAAATCTTTAATATATATATATATATATATATATATATATATAAAGAACAATTTCTTAATTGTTAAAAGTATGATTTACCATCTTAATTTTTAAGCCTACGCATTCACGTTCTTGGGCAATAGATCTCAGGACGTTTTCATCTTGCAAAACAGACATTATACCTATTGAACAATGACTCATCATTTCCCCAGCAACCACTGTTTCCTTATTTTTTAAGTTTACATTGTAAATACCACTTTTTTTCTCAGGTTAAGTAAGTACCCAAAGGTGCACAGCTAGTAACTACACCACGCAGCCTCTTAAGCGAACACAGTTGGGATGGGTCAAAATGGGGTAGTGCTCTGTCTAGCCAGACTTCACAGAGTGACACGCCTGCCCCCTGGCCCTCTTGTGCAGTTGTAATTCATGTGTTTTTCCAAAGTAAAGGGTATCTGCCCTGCCCCACAAGGGTTCCGAGGGCCTTTCCTAGTTGACCTCCTTGATGGTTTACCAAACGTGGCAGTTAGGAAGCCCTTCAGTGCCTCTGATATATTCCTGAGTCATTGAGCTTTGGCTTCACATAGTCTGTTTGCTTTCCCAAGGAAGTGGAACGCAACCTCCAGGATGCCATGCAGGTGTGCCGCAATGTCCTCTTGGACCCCCAGCTGGTTCCAGGAGGTGGGGCCTCTGAAATGGCTGTGGCCCATGCCTTGACAGAAAAATCCAAGGCCATGACTGGTGTGGAACAGTGGCCGTACAGGGCTGTTGCCCAGGCCTTAGAGGTCATCCCTCGCACCCTAATCCAGAACTGTGGGGCCAGCACCATTCGTCTGCTTACCTCCCTTCGGGTGAGTTCCTTCCCATGCTTTTGCTCTTGATGGGGTGGGGAAAGCTGACCTCCACCAGGATGGTTTAAGAGGATGGTTCACATCGTGCATCAGGCTTTCCTGACAGCTTAGGCCTTCTAGTGTCCTCTCTCTGAGCGTGCCACCTATTTGCTGTCATTGTCATCACCTTTTTTCATTTCATTTTTCTTGGTTTATTACCTTCATGTTCTCTGCCCGCTTCCTCGTTCTGTTTTTGCCTTGAACTGTTGATGCTTCTTCCAACTACAGGCCAAGCACACTCAGGAGAACTGTGAGACATGGGGTGTAAACGGTGAGACAGGTACCTTGGTAGACATGAAAGAACTGGGCATCTGGGAACCACTGGCTGTAAAGCTGCAGACATACAAGACAGCAGTAGAGGTGAGGCGCCCTGAAACCTACGCTGTGCTGTTTATTTACAGATAACCAGAGACCAGGGTGTTGGGTTCAGTCTTGAAGGGAAGGGTACAGATGGCAGAATGTTCTCAGATCTCCTAGGGAATCTGTTCCCCTACTTAACTTCCAGCTCATACAAAAAGCAAGGTAATAGTAGATATGCATTGCTTGCTGAGGGAGAGGTGCATTTTACAGGCAAGGCTCTGAAAAGGCAGATCTCAGATAAAATGTTAATTATGTAGGAGGAGCTAGGTTTTAAAGAAAACAAGTGTTCTTCCTTTCTCTGCTGACCTCTTTGGGGCTGTGATTTTCCCTAGACGGCAGTTCTCCTGCTGCGGATTGATGACATTGTCTCAGGCCACAAAAAGAAGGGTGACGACCAGAGCCGGCAAGGCGGGACTCCTGACGCTGGCCAGGAGTGAGTGAAGGGCAAGGTGACCTCAACGCACAGAGCCGGCAGAGGCTTCCTCTTCCCTGAGCCAGACTGCCAGGGACACTGTGGACGTCTCTGTTTGGAAGGGATCAGGTTGAGGGGCAGCCCTGGCCTCTTCCTGTCATAGCTCAGTTTGCAAAAGGCACTGACATATAATTCTTCTCTATTGTAAGCTTTCCATTTAATGTAGTTTGCTTCCGTTGATTAAATCTAAGTCATTTGAGATGGTGGTATGTGTTTTTCAACGTTGGTTCATATCTCTGCCTCCTGGCAAAGAGGGACGAGACAGAAGATTTTGCTGGGGAGGAAGGGAGATGGGAATGAGGTAAGTATCTGCCTCCCTAGAGGTGTATTTCAGACTTCTCAATAGTTGCTGGTGGGAGAGACTCTTGGTTCTCTCAGAATTCAGAGGTTCATACTTTAAAACTTGAAGAAGCACCGCTTCGTATTCACCACCCAAAGAACAGGAGGAACCTGTCCAGACCATGGGTGTTCCCCATCTGTGGTTGTGAATAGAGCAACACCCAGTATGTGCTAGGGCTCAGGCATTTGTCCTAAATAACATAGAACATGTGTATTTTCTATTGTATCCTTCCCATCTTACCTGGAATGCTTCCTCCCCTGTTCTTCCTGACTGCAGTCTGTACTCTGGCCTGCTTGTGTCACAGGCAGAAATAGAAGGTTTAATCTCATTCTCTGCTTTGTTTTTATCAAAGGAGAAAAATAATGGCCATGGGATGCTGGAGGTCAGGTGGGGCCAGCCTGTGATTTCTTCAGTGTCCTTCCTCTTAGCTCCTGGGCCCTCCACACCCCCTTTGTCCTTATGATTCATACAGTTAGACTTTATCTCCTTCCTGATCTCCGGACTTGGTCATATTAAGTTGAATACTAGGTAGGATCATAATAGCACATGGAGCTTCCTGTATAATAAACATTCTAGTTACTGTGCACATATTAATTAGTCTTCATGGTGACACTTAAGATGAGTAGTATCCCCCCATGTTGCCATGGGGCATCTATCTGGCGCAGGTAAAGTTGTATAAGGGTCACAGGGCTGGGAAGTGGCAGACTGGATTCCTGTGTGATCTGCCTCCAGGAGCCAAGCTCTCAGGCTGTGCTCGCTGCATGAGGCGTGCGGGGGTCTCTGGAAGCCTCTGGTCTGTCCACACCCATGGCCCAGCATCCTGCTCAGCTGCTCGAGGTCTTTGATCTTCCCCCTGTCCAAGGGCTCTGAAGTAAGCCCACCTCTACCTCATTAATCATCACTTCAGAGCTCCAAGACCTTAGAGAAGAGATAAGTGAACTAGGTTTTGAAGAAATAGTGCACAAAGACCCTGTGTATTCTTCCTCCCATTTGTGATTTCCCCTATGTCCACTCTGGCTGCGGTTCTACCAGTCAGGCAGGGGGTAAATGAATGCTGGGTGGATGTGTGATAGCCTTCCTGCTGTGGTCAGAGCCTCTCTGTGCGCCTGTCTCCTGGCGACTTCCATCATTACACACCCCTTTGGCTTTGAGAGTCCCTTCTAACTTTCTGGGCTGGAAGTGAACATGGTGATTATGGGATGCCTCAATCCCTGCACTTTGTGGTCCTGGGAACCCAGTTTTGCCACCTGCTTGACTTTGCTCATGGTCCTCCCTGTCAGACTCCTGGATTTCCTCCTATAAAGCAGTGTTTTTGGTGGTGGGGAGGCTTGAATCCCTGATTACCCTAGCTCCCTCTACTTAGGCAAGACTCTTGTTTCTATTTCCCCCAGTCAGTTCCCAAAGTTGATACCTCAGATGATACAAGTACTTGTCTCAAAAAAAGTTTTTTGAGAAAACTTGAGTTCATCCTAGAGTAGCCGTTTGGGGAAAAAATGAAATTGGATCCCTACTTCATTCACTGTTTGCAAAATTAGTTCCAGGCAGCTGAAAGATTCTGAAAGATTCTGAAGAAAGTGAAACTAGAACACATGACATTTTTTACTATATCAGAGTGGGGAAAAGTAAAAATTTGCATTGTGAAAACAACAAACAGGAGGTAGGGGGATGCGGATGCGGTGATATTTGTTCCAGTACAAAAAGTAATTTCTTTAAAGAAATTTTTTTTGAGGGCAGCCCTGGTGGCTCAGCGGTTTAGCACTGCCTGCAGCCTGGGGTGTGGTCCTGGAGACCCGGGATCGAGTCCCACATCAGGCTCCCTGCATGGAGCCTGCTTCTCCCTCTGCCTGTGTCTCTGTCTCTCTGTCCCTCTCTCCCTCTCCGTGTGTGTCTCACAATAAATAAATAAAATCTAAAAAAAAAAAATTAGGAACTTTTTTTTTGAGATTTTATTTATTCATGAGACAGGCAGAGAGATAGGCAGAGGGAGAAGCAGGCTCCCTGTAAGAAGCCCAATGCAGGACTCGATCCCAGACCCCAGTATCACACCCTGAGCTGAAGGCAGACACTCAACCACTGAGCCATCCAGGTGTCTTTAAAGAACTTTTAAAACTTGGCAGTCAAGGGGCGCCTGAGTGGCTCAGTCTGTTAGGCGTCTGCCTTCAGCTCAGCATTGTGTTCCTGGGGTCCTGGGATCAAGCCCCCCAGGCTCCCTGCTCAGCTCAGTCTGCTCCCACTCCCTCTGCCCCTTCCCCAGCTTGTGTGCATGCATGCTTTCTCTCTCAAATGAATAAAATCTTTAAAAAACAACAAAAAGAATTTGGCAGTCAAGGAGATAGGGCCCATAGAAATAATAGGCCAAGAGTGTAAGCTCCAGAGAAGTGACAAACACAGAGCTAATAACATTACTTGTTAGGGACATGCATGTAAGTGTGAACACTTAATGAAGCCCTTCTGGCATGTGGCCTGCCCATCAATAGACCTCATACACAGGTCAATTTGCCCTGGCAGTTTGAATCCTGGCTGCTTATCTTCTATATTTGGGTTCAAATGTGTATGAAATGCTGTACATACAGAGAGTTTCATTTCAAAGGGAAATTGTGATGTACCACAGTTCTGTTAAATGTATCCCTGCGACCTCCCCCTGCAGTAAAATATTTAGTGGAGAATGAGTTCCAGGTGCAGAGAACAGTCTTCAATGTGTAAGTGAAAAAGCAAACTGCAGAAGGGTGTTTGGATTCCATTGCATGGTATTACATATATGTGTACACACGCAGTGTGCATGTGTACACATTGTGTACAAAACATCTTTTTTTTTTCTTCAAGATTTTATTTATTCATGAGAGACACACAGGCAGAGATGCAGACAGGCTGCCTTTGGTTTAGTTTTATTAAGTGGGCTCTGCCCAGCATGGGGCTTGAACTGTAGGCCCCAAGACCAAGAGTCGCACGCTCTACCGACTGAGCGGGCCAGGTGCCCCTGCATGGAACATCATTGGAATGACACTATTACCAACGCATTAGTTGTCTCAGGACCTGGGTTGCTGGGAAATAAAGATGACAGACACCTTTCAGTACCTTAGGAAGTTTGTGTCATAGGCATTTATTATTAGTCAAAATAATTGTTTTTTAGTCAAAATAACTTTAAGCAAAAACATCCAAGAACAACAAAGCGATTTATTCAGCCAGATATGAACTCTGACAAAATGTATGTGGTGTTCTCACCTATTTATTGAAGTATCTTTTCTCTGTAATAAAACAGCTCTTCTAGGACAGGAACCTGCATTACTTAGGGGCTCAATAAATATGAACAACTGGCAAAATCAACTGGGCTATACTGTCCCCCGCCCCACCCCTAATTTCTGCAGATTCTGCTCTTCTCTACAGTACAGTTGGCTTATTGGGATCATTGGGATCTTGGAGTCTGACATAATGGCCATTACAGGTAGCCAGTGTGGCCAGTTGGGTAGGAGAGGCCGTATGGCTACGCACTTGTCTAGTCTGGGGTGTCTTGCTTGGAGCCCTGCTGGGGATGACAAGCTCCTAATTTCTGGGGTTCTATTCTCTCTCCAACGTCAATTGGCTCAAGGGAGGTGTCTCTTTAAGAGCTGGTGGCAGCCCCGCCCTACAAGGAGATCAGCTGGGTGTGTGAGTCACATGACTCCCAAGTCTCTTCCGCCCTCTGCAAGTGGGGCCGCATGTGCGGCCATGAGGGGCCCCACTGGGGCTGGGGGCGTTGTGCCCCCAGTTCCATGCTCCTCCTGATTCAGCTGCTGTCTGCAGCCCCGTTTGGCCTGCTGGGGGAGGAAACTCGCCAGGTGAGGGGCTAGAGCAGTAGGTGTTCCTGGAAATGCTACCCTGGGAGGCACCCAAGCGGCAGGGCTCGTGGGGCACCGCCAGGGCCCTGGGACAGGATTGTGGACGAGGGTGGCTCCCGGGCTCCCTGTCTTAAGGGGACACCTGCCAGCGCCTGACTCAGCCCTGAGTGACCCAGGTCCAGTAAGAGTTGGGCTGCTTCTCACCCCTGGCCCCACATCCTTGTCTGCCTGCTGGAGTCAGGGTGGTTGTGGCTCTGCCCGGCTCTCCAGGCCACATCCCTCCAGCCGATGCCTGCGCCTCAAACCAGATGCCCGAGTTCCCACACCGCGTCTCTTGCCTTTCCCCATTGTTCCCCAGCTGCTCTGTCCTGTGCCTCTTTCCTGACCTCGTTCCCCTGACCCTCCACTATGCCGTATTCCAGGTGTCTCTGGAGGTCATCCCTAACTGGCGGGACCCCTCCCCGAACCTGCTCCACATCCGGGCAGTGGGTAGCAACTCCACACTGCACTATGTGTGGAGCAGCATGGGGCCACTGGCAGTGCTGCTGGTGGCCACCAACACCCCCCACAGCACCCTGACTGTCAACTGGAGCCGCCTGCTCTCCCCTGAGCCTGACGGGGGCCTGACGGTGCTCCCCAAGAACAGTATCCAGTTTTCTTCTGCCCTTGTCTTCACCAGGGTGAGGAGGTTGGGGAGAGCCAAGGGGAAGAGTGCTGAGCAGAGGGTTCATCCAGACCCAAGGTGGGGACCAAAGACCAGGGTATGGGAAGTAGAGTCAAGCATAGGAGCCATGGGGTGGGGGTGGCTCTGGGGGGAGCTAGACTCAGGCAACTCCTGTCCCATCTCACCCTGCCTGCCAGCTGTTTGAATTTGACAGCGCCAACACATCTGAGGCGTCAGCCAAGCCTCCAGGAAAACCGTATCCCCCGTATTCCCTGGCCGAGTTCTCTTGGAACAACATCACTGACTCCTTGGATCTCGCTACCCTGAGCGCCACATTTCGAGGCCGCCCCATTCAGGACCCCGCTGGGGCCTTTGCCAATGGCAGCCTGGCCTTCAGGGTAAGGGTGTGGGGAATGAGAGGAACACCAAAGGCTGTTTTCTGAGGGTGGGGGTGGTGGCCTTCACATACAGGCAGGTCCCTGCTTCCCATGCCTCACCCGCTTCCCCCATCCCAGGTGCAGGCCTTCACCAGATCCAGCCGCCCAGCCCAAGCCCCGCGCCTCCTGCATTCAGCGGACACCTGCCAGCTAGAGGTGGCCCTGTTTGGGGCCTATCCCCGGGGAAACCGCTCCCTGTTTGGGCTGGAGGTAGCCACCTTGGGCCAGGTCCCCGACTGTCCCTCAGTGCAGGAGCAGCGCTCCATTGATGATGAATATGCACCTGCAGTCTTCAAGGTCAGTCTTCAGGCGGAGAGGCGGATGGGTGGGGGATGGTAGGACTTCAAAGAACCATGTAACCAGTTACCAACTAGTGGTGCCATTCAGCTCATTCAAGTGCTGGCCACTGTGCTGACCCAGCCTCTGCCTTCAGTGGGGAAGACAGAAGGCAGCCAGGCCTGGGGGCTGGGGGTTGGGGGAGCCTGGGGACCTGGGGCTGTGAGCTGAGTATAGGCTTGTGGACGTCAGGGCTGGGAAAGGACCCAGTGTTCCCGAGCCACCTCCCTTTCTACAGAGGAGGGGCGGAGGGCCTATGTAAGCAGCCTTGGGGCATGGAGGCAGCCTAGGCCTTTGGACAGTTGGTGACATTTGGGAGGCCAGGAAGGGTGGAGGAACAGGAGGGTGGGCAAAGGTTGGTCCTCCTCATCCTGTTGTTTTTCTCCCAGTTGGACCAGCTGCTGTGGGGCTCCCTGCCCTCGGGCTTCATGCAGTGGCGGCCAGTGGCTTTTGCCCAGAGGCAGAGGGGCCGGGAATCATCCCTGCCCTGCCAAGCTTCCACTCTTCGCCCCACCTTGGCATACCTTCTTCCCCAGTCTCCCATCGTCCGAGCCTTCTTTGGGCCCCAGACTGACTTCTGTGCCTTCAACTTGACATTTGGGGCTCCTACAGGCCCCGGCTACTGGGACGAATACTATCTCAGTTGGTGAGGGCCAGGGCAGGCTGGGGCTTTGGGAGTGGACGTGGGGGTGCCTGGCTTCCTGGTCTTCCTGCCTAACCTGCTTACCTGTCTTTCTCACTCTCCCTGCCCTAGGTCAATGCTCCTGGGTGTGGGCACCCCTCCAGTGGACGCCTTGTCCCCGTTAATCCTAGGCATCATGGCGGTGGCCCTGGGTGCTCCAGGGCTCATGCTGCTGGCAGGAGGCATATTTCTGCTGCTGTGGCACAAGCAATGCTCCCAATACCAGCCTATAAACTGAGGCCCACTCTCTGGAGGACAGGACATTAATTAGTGGGCCTGCGTTGCTGGTCTGCCAGTTGAAGGGTTAGCTGCTCCCTTCTGCCATCTTGCTTTTCTGCAAAACCTCAGGGAACCCCCAGGCGGGGCTTCCATCATACTCTCAGTAGGGACCAGCAACAGGGTGATTGCTAGAGGTGGGGGGGGTCCCTTAGTGATACCCCTCTGCCCTTCCACCATTTTCCTGGCATGAGACTCACAGACATAAATCAAAGGCCTTCTGATTGGTTGGCTGCCCTAGAAGGCACAAAATAGACTCATTTTCTCCCTGGTGCTTGTCTCAGTGTGGATGTTGTGGGCAGGTGTTAGGCTGGTTCCAGGAACCAGAGGCTGAGATGTGGGCATGGTAGACATGTCTCTCCTGGTGCTCTCTGGGTCAGACGAGGGACAGACACCTGAGAGTGGGGGGTCAAACATGAAGGAAGAGCCAAGGAAGGCTGGCTGCCACTTCTTGTCACCCACAGGCTCCCACGGGGTTGACATCAGCTGTTGGGCCCTGCAGCCAGTCCCCGGCTACCACCTGTGAGGGCACACACGCATGTACACTTGCACACACACCCCTCCCCCTCCCGAGGTGGGCCTCTTCTCCCCCCTGTACCTCTTCCCCTGGGAGACACATATTGTGGGCATTTCAGAGGTGGGAGGTTACAGGGGCCTAACTGGGTTGGAAGACAGGAGACCAGCTCTGGGCTGGAGCAGCTTTAATTATCTGAACTGAAGCTAAAGGTCCCACAAGGGCCAGCAGTGGAGGGTCCTGAACCCAGGCCCTCCAGAAGGTTTTCACCAAATGTGAAAGTCCTGATTGATCGGATGCCCAGTCTTTTTCTTCAGCCTGGGCAAGGTTTCCAGTCTCCCTGCGGCCCTCTGCTTAGACAATGGCACAGAAACAGCCAGTTTGGCCATAGCTCTGCCCGCTTGAGGCCTTGCAGGAGGCTGGAGGGTGGGGCAGGGTCCTGGGGGCAGTGCTGGGGCTGCTGGGGAAGGAAACACACCCTTGCTCCTGATGCCCTGCCTGCAGCATGCAGAAGGGACATAGCTGTCCACCTCCTTCCCCACAAGAAACCAGTCAAAGTCCCTCTCTCATGATGGCCCCGGGCTCCTGAGGTGAAGGGCTACACCAACGGGGGGAGCAGGGACAGTCGGGGCAGTAGTGCAGCTTCTCCCCCGAGGTGCCAGGGCTGGGCTGAGGCTGCAGAGGCCTCAGCCCCAGGGCCTTGGCCTGTGCTCCAAGGCTGAGCGGGCATGGTCGGGGTAGTCCAGGCGGCTCTCAGCCGCAGTTAGCATGCGCTCAGGCTCCACCAGGAACATGTAGTAAAGGTTCCACACCAGCATGGCCAGCAGGGGCAGGAACGTGAGGCCATAGCCAAAGCCTCGGAAGGAGCGGCCCACGGCAAAGGTCAGCCAGTAAATGAGCCTGCGAGGGGAGGGCAAGAAGAGGTCAGCCTCCCCTGGAGGGACGTGCATCAGCTAGCTGGCCTGGAGGCTGATGGGAAGAGCAGATGGGGGTCAGTGGGTACTACCGATACTTCTAAACAGCCCATGCTCCTGCACCACTTTAGAAACACCAACGTACACATCTTCACATCTCCATGAGACGAATATATTATTCCCCTCCTGGTTCACTTTCCAAATTTTAAGTTTAAAATTTTTACGTAGGGATCCCTGGGTGGCGCAGCGGTTTAGCGCCTGCCTTTGGCCCAGGGCGCGATCCTGGACACCCGGGATCGAATCCCACGTCGGGCTCCTGGTGCATGGAGCCTGCTTCTCCCTCTGCCTGTGTCTCTGCCTCTCTCTCTCTCTCTCACTGTGTGCCTATCATAAATAAATAAAAATTAAAATAAATATATAAATAAATTTTTTACGTAGGGATGCCTGGGTGGCTCAGCGGTTGAGCGTCTGCCTTCAGCTCAGGTCATGATCCTGAGGTCCTGGGATTGAGTCCTGCATCGGGCTCCCCACAGGGAGCCTGCTTCTCCCTCTCCCTGTGTCTCTGCCTTTGTCTCTCATGAATAAATAAATAAAATTAAAAAAAAAAAAAAAACAACCTTTGCACAGACAGGATACATTCACGTGGTTCAAAATGCAAAAGGCTCCAGTGCACATAGTAAAATGTCTCCCTGTCCTCATGCACAGCCACCCTAACCTGGCCCCTCTGCCCCCACCCTCGGATGTCCAGTGTCGTGGCGGCTTGCCCATCAAGCGCTGTTTTATGCGCAGATAAGCCAGTAAATGATTGATGTTTTCCTTTTCCTCTTTTCTGAAGTGTGGTAGCACACTGTGTAGACTATCCTGCACGCTGTTTTTTCCCCCATTAACGTTATATCTTGGAGCTTAGTGTTCTATCAATACATGACCAGCTTCCTCATCTTTCACAGATGAAGTACACCCCCCTGTAGGGATGTCTCCTTTTGCAGATGAAGAAACTAAGATTCCAAAGGGGTAAAGAAAAACCGGTCCAAGGCCACATGTCAGGGAAATAGTAAAACCAGGCACGAACCTAGGCCCAATCAGTATCCTCTCTCCTGCTATTTGAGAGGGGCAGAGGGGAAAAGAGTAAGCAAGCCAGCTCCACGAGGGCCCGAAGCCCAAGGGATGGGTCTTTCGGCTCCCCGAAGATCCACTCAAATACATACCCCTCAATGCCAGGAGGGCAGCAGTTCCCTCTCAAGCCATGAAGGACTACTTAGTACAAGACGGACATAGCTGTGCCCTCCTGCATGGGTCGGAGGGAAGGATGGAGGAAAAAGCCCCAGCGGGCAGCATGACAAAATGAATGCTGCTGCTGAGCATTCACTGCGCACTGGGCTCCTGCGAGGGCTGTATGAACAAACTCGTTTAATTCCCACAACTGTGCTGCACAGATGGAGGAGCAGAGGCATGAGTGCTCAAGGAAGGTGGGGAAGGGAGGGGCCTGGGTGACAGCCGGAGGGGCCTGCATTCCAGGCCTGAAGGGCCTCGGCCACTACCCTGCCCTGCTCTGTGGTGCTCTACTTGCTGTGGAATGGGTGCGCAGGGCCAGATAAGCACTGGGCCTTCCTGTAATCCCCTCACTACTCTTACTGTGTAAGCCAGCTTCTGAGGTCGGTGCTCCTCAAGATACACATGGGAGAGTGAGTTCATCTTGGGAAGCATCTGGGAAAAAACAGGCTGCACAATGGCCAGCACACTGGTGGGACAGATGGTGCTAGACTACAGTCACAAGTGACAGCGACAGCAAACACATGCTAGCTCAAGAGGAAGAATGTTCTAGCAGTTAAAGGGACCTGGAATCCTGTATCAAAAGTAACAAAAGCAAATAGGGAAATAATGGAAAGTTCTGCATGCGCCTTCAGAAATTCAAAAGTGCCTCTGGGTTAACAGCAGTTGACATGGACACACCGTGAGATTTCAGGTGACTTCCAAACAAAGGCAGAGGAATGAGGCTGCATGAGAGCCAACGTGGCTCCTGCCAGTGAGCACCAACAAGTAGGACAGTCTCCTGCTCCAAGGGAAGGTCATGAGACTCAGGGACAAGGATCGTTTGGTAAAGTAAACCCTGGGGGAGGAGGGTGTTGGAGTGGGGACATGGAGAGCTGTTGTCAAAGATCTGGATTGTCCTGGGCAATTCCAGAGTCAAAGTCAGGGCAGCAGTTTACAGCACTTTCTAGTAACTGGGACCTTTGATAAATGAGACACACGGTCTTACACTGAATTGAGCTTTGGTGATAGGGGCTGTCCAATTGCAGGCCAAAGACCACCTGACCAGAGTCTCTGGGAGAAGTGGCAGCAATGGGTGGGAGGCTGATCCAGGCGACACCTTCCAGCTTTAGGTTGGTCAATGGGTCTCTGAAATCAATTTCCTTTGGGAAGACACATAGCTGGTCACCTGCTACCAGATGAGGTAAGGTGTAAGGGAGAAGGCAGACTCACCGATCCAGGTGCACAGCCGGTTAACACAGAATCCAGAAGGCTTCCTGTCCCTGTCATTTCCCCAGACAAGAGGCCTGGGTCCCTCCAGCACCATCCCCTCCCCCAGGCCCCACACCCAGCCAACTCACCGGGAGACAGCAAAGAGACCAGTGAGCAGAGGGAGCAGTTTGAGGGTCTCTTGGGGCAGGTAGGTGGAAAGCACAGCCATGTTGAAGAAGTACAGGATGAAGAGCTGGACTGACTGGGCCACATACCGCCGGTGGATCTCCACCTCCCGCCGTGGCTCCCCAAAGGGCCGCAGGGCCGAGAAGCACAGCAGACTCAGCCCATACACCAGGAGCCCTGTTGGGGTTGCAGGACACACAGGGTCAGCTGGGGGCAGCAGGAGGGAAGCCAGAGTGGGGCTGCAGGGGGTAGGGAGGGGTGCACCCACCCCAGCCTGGGCTGGCCCGGGGTAGGGGATCTCCTGCCCCCCTACCCTGCTCCCTTCTCCCGGCCTGGCTCACCCAGGATGATGGGGAAGGTGGCAAAGACCCCGCAGCGCAGCGTGTAGATGAGGCGAGAGCTCATGGTAGGCAGCCGAGGAGCATCGAAGGGCAGGAAAGCGTAGGCCCCATACAGCAGGCAGGGAAAGAGGACGAGGGCGGCCCCCATGGAGGCCACGGCTCTCAGCCCCTCCCGGCCCCCGCAGCCCCTGCAGCCCCTGCAGGAGCGTCCAGGCGGCTTCACCACGGCCTCAGCCCACTTGCGCTCGCGGGGCTCAGGCTGAGCAGCCCAGGAGGACAGGCAGGCCCGTCCGCGCTCGCCCTCGCCCGCCTCACAGTGCACAGCTGCGTCCTCCTGGGGCCGCCGCTCAATGCACTGCAGGTCGATGGGTACAAAGGCCCGGGCCACCTTCTCGGGCAGCAAGTTGGCATCATCTTCGCACAGCTCCTCTAGCTTGGTGGGTGGCTCTGACCGGAGTGGCTCTGGCTCGATGTCCCGCCAGCCTGGGGGGTCTGGGAATGGGGCGCTGGGCTGGGGGCCTGTCCCCCACGGCAAGGTGGCAGCCTCGCTCACTGTGCTGTTGAGACCATCCTCAGCCCCCTCTCCAGCCACAGGAGATCCAGCTGGAGACCCCATCTCGGAGGACTCAGCTCTGTGGGACTCAGCCCCACCTTCCCCTTCCGGCTGCTGGCCATTGGGGACCAGGGCCTGGGGCAGGCTCTTCTCCACAGCCTCAGACCCCTTCACTTGCAGCAGGGCCAGGGTTTCGGGTTCTGTCATGCTGGGGCCTCAGTTCTGGTGTCTACCATGAGGTCATATCACCCTGGAGGGAGTGGAGGAAAGCTCTGTTAGAAGTTCCTGGCTTCTGGCCCTTGGGACAGGTTGATAGAATTGGAATGGTTCCGGGCAGCTGGTCTCATGGGCATTAGCTCCTTCTGGGACCTTAGGGTGAACATGGTACAGAGGAAGGTGTTGACATAGGAGATGGGAGGGAAGTGAGCAGCCATAATGGAGACACCTTTTCACCATCAAAGGCCATCCAGCAGGAGAGGGTGAGTCAGGGGGCACAGGCGCTGGCAGCTGGGCCCCGGCCAGTCCACCCACTCTTCCTAACCCCTCCACCCAAACCCCTGGGGTCATAGCCACCCTAGTATGGAAACGGGAGGAAGAGTGGGTTTCTAGAGCTTTGCCAGGAGCTTCCTTCCCACTAGGGGCCTCCCTGTGGATGGAGAAGCTGCTCCTTCACCTTCAAACCTCCCCTTCTCCTTGTAGATTCCTGCTTGGAACCCTCCTGGTAACTGATACCAGGGATCTGCCAACAAATCAGTCCCAAGGAATTAGCAGCAGTAGTGCGCCCTGCTCTTCTGTCTCCAAGTTGTGTACCTGGGCAGTCTCCACACTCTTCCTCAGCCCCTGTCTTTCATCCTCCATCTCCAGAGGGCCTGGGGCTGTCCATTCTGATGTCTAGGTCTAATTATGGCTGTTCCCATGCCTCCTCTCTTGTCTTTCTCCCCTCCCTGTTTCCTCCATCGCAGTGCTGCTGGAAGGGGCTGAGTCCTGTCTCTCCACCTCCTCTAGGGCCTTCTATCCCTTGCCACGTGGACCCATGACACCCTCTTACTTTCCATCTGGAGAGGCGGAGGGTCCCCAACGTCTGGAAAGGAGCTGCCTGGGTCCTCTGCTGGCTCCGCAACTATTCCTCTCAGTGTCTCTCCCTCTACCAGTGTCTCCAAACCTGTCTGACCAGAGCAGGTGGGGCCCAGATTAAAGGGGCAGGCCCCGCCCTGCTGAATCTGCCGACAGAAAAGCCCTGGTGGAGGATATCCTGCTTTCTGAAAGTGGGGGTGCAGCTGGGCATAAAGGTCAGTGTGAGTTCCAGACACATGGGATGTGTGGGAACTTGAAGTTCAGGAAAGCAGAGGATAAAGAGTGGGTCTGTATGTCAAAGGGTGTTTGGAATAGGTTGGGATACCCAGAAAAGAGGTGGAATTTCTACATTTATCCATGCAATATTTGTTGAGCACCTGTTTTCAGCTAAGCACTCTTTTAGGCACAGACACAGGAGAGAAGATGTCAGGTGAGGTCTCTGTCTTCAAAGAGCTTGTTCTATTGGGGTAACAGATGATAAAGACCTTAATCAAGAAGACAATTCAAGTGAAGAAAAACCTCTTTGCCAAGATGACATTTCGGCTGTGACCTGATGGGAAAGGAGGAGTGTCTCGAGGAGAGAACAGGGGAATGACCAGCTCAGGCAATTTCAGGAACAGAAGAAAGGCTGGTGGCTGGAACCAGGAGACAGAGGTGGGAAAGAACTCGTGTTCCTATTACAGCTTATACAGACCACGAAACACCTTGCTTTGTAGCCTAGGTTCAGGGTTAAGAAAGCTGTAAGGATTCAGAGCGACTTTTCAAGCAGAAGTGTGACAGTGGCTGCTCATCCCTGTGGGACCTCACCCCAGAAGCCACCTGAGCTTTGTGAGGGCGGGACGGTGTCTGGACTGCTGGTCCCTGCATCTCCAGAGCCCTGGCTTGTGGCCAGGGGGCAGCAGGTGTTCCATGAATTTTGCTGGGCTGACCAGAGACACCAAGTGAAGTCCAGCCGCGGGAGCCCAGGGCCGCGGCGCCCTGCGAGGGTCACGTCTCGGGAGAGCCTTACTCTTGCGTCCCACCTTTTCCAAGGAAACCTGCACATTCACGTTGTTCAAGTGATGGGGAAAAGCAAGAAGGGGAATCAGCAGTCATCTGAAAGAGATGCGGCTCCAGTGGGGGGCTGGGAAGGGTCGGAAGGATGGTCAAATGGCCACTGCAGGACAGAGCAAAAAGCCTCGCTCCGGGCTTTGGGCCCATCGGCAGCCACCCGGCACAGATTCGGCCCCACTGTCCGTCCCACGGCAGCTTTGTCAATAAAGTTTTTCGCAAGGACGTGGAAAAACCGGAAGGAGGCTGCGTTGCCCAGAGTTAGTTCTGGCAACTTCCCGGAGGGAAAACGAGTTTCGCGAGATTTGGTAACCTTCAGGCCACCGACTCGCAGCTGGGCAGGTGCTATCGCGAGATTTGGCGGGCGGAGGAGGAGCTGTCGCAGGCAGCCGCCTCACAGCGATGGCGGCCGAGCAGGGCCGGCAGCGGCTGCGGCTCCGGCTCTGGCCGGACACGACAGTGGTGGCGGTAGCGGCGGGCGGCGGGGGCCTGTGACCGGGAGCCGCCCCGGACCCGGGCACCATGAGCCAAGGCCCCCCCCCAGGGGAGAGCAGCGAGCCCGAGGCGAAGGTCCTCCATACCAAGCGGCTTTACCGGTGAGTGGCCGGGGCGTGCGTGCGGCCGCCGGGGGAAGTGGGCGCCGCGGGGGCGGGACCGCGGCGGGCGGGGACGGGGTGCGGTGGGAGCGGGAGGGCGCGGCCGGGCGGCAAGCGGGGTCCGCGCGGTGGCGGGCCGGGGCGAGGCGAGGGCGGAGGGCGGCCGGGCGGCGGGGGGCGCACGTGGAGGAGGGCCTTGGCCGGGATCCTGAGGCGGGCCCCGAGCTCTGCAGGCCGCGGAGGTGAGGATGCGGTCGCCGGCGGGGAGAACCTGGAAGGGAGAGGCGCTCCGAGTCCCCCAGGTCGCAGAGGGGAGCGCCCCGTATTACAGCCCGGAGAGCCGAGCGCTCCATGTGACCTTGGGTCTCGCTCTCCACATCCTGGAGGGGTCAGGCTTCGTCTGGATACGCTCTGAAGTCTCTCTGGCTCCAGTTGTGGGGAATTTGAATGAAAAGAGAGGCTGAAGACGAGTCGTGTTGGCCTGGAAGGGCCACGAAGGGCATTGAGCCCGGAGCGTTCCCTAGGTCATGGGCGCCTATTTCAGGGCACCTGGGCACTCCCGCTCTTGAGCCCTGCCTCCTCACAGCCTCATGACTACTGCAGTCCCTGGCCAGGCAGCTTCCATTCCTGGTTTCTGGTTTCCGCAGCACCACTCACTGTCCTGCAGGTCCTGTCTTCACCCCTCATCTTGAGGCCCCTATGCGCTCTCTCACCGGGGTTGGAGGATTTTTTATGCGGGGCTCCTGGACAGTGGGCTCTGGAACTGGGGCAGAGTGGGGTGAAGCATGAGACCAAGCTGAGGTTGCTGCTTTCCAGTAACTGGTAGGTTTTGAGTTTTTCATTTAGCTCAGGCTCTGTAGAACAGAGCCCTCAGAGCAGTGGGCCCCATTTTGGTAGTGAAAGAGTCAAGAGCATGTTGTCTTTTCCTCCCTGGAGTAGGCATCCTGCCGGCTTGGCCTTTGTAAGTAAGAGGCAGAGGGGAGTATAGGCTCTTCCAAAAATAGAAAAGTGATCCAATCCAGCAGCCCCTGGGCGCCTACTGTAGGCTGCCCCAAGCCATCTCAGGGATCCTGAGAAGTCAGCTGTAAGTGGCATGTATGCCTCATCACACTGCCGAATGTCAAGACTGCCTGTCAGTGTGGGCCCTGTCTTGTACTTGTCTCTAGATTTTCATAATGGCCCTGGTTGTCCTTCTAATCCTTCTCAGGGCTAGTTCTTTCTAAACCCACTACCCTCACGGGACTGATGGTCTTTTTTTTATTTTTATTTTTATTTTTTATTTTTTTTAATTTATGATAGTCACAGAGAGAGAGAGAGAGGCAGAGACACAGGCAGAGGGAGAAGCAGGCTCCATGCACCGGGAGCCCGATGTGGGATTCGATCCCGGGTCTCCAGGATCGCGCCCTGGGCCAAAGGCAGGCGCCAGACCGCTGCGCCACCCAGGGATCCCCGGGACTGATGGTCTTAAAGTGATTTGTGTGCACGTGGATACCTCTGCCTGTGACTGTATGTTCTTGGCTTTGAGCAAGGCAGAAACGTAGGGCAGGCAGCAGGTCTCCATTTTTATTGTTTATTAAAGCAGTGGTGATTGTTGGAAGGAACTGGGGAAGGAAGGTCTGATTTCTCTGCCCAAGATAAATGTGTTTTTATTTATTTATTTATTTTTAAAATTTTTAAAAAAATTTATTTATGATAGTCATACACACAGAGAGAGAGAGAGGGAGGCAGAGACATAGGCAGAGGGGGAAGTAGGCTCCATGCACCGGGAGCCTGACGTGGGACTCGATCCCAGGTCTCCAGGATCGCGCCCTGGGCCAAAGGCAGGCGCTAAACCGCTATGCCACCCAGGGATCCCCTATTTATTTATTTTTTTAAAAGACTTTATTTATTCTTGAGAGAGAGAGAGAGAGAGAGAGAGAGGGGCAGAGACACAGGCAGAGGGAGATGCAGGCTCCACGCGGGGAACCCAACGTGGGACTCAATCCCGGTCTCCAGGATCAGGCCCCGGCCAAAGGCAGGCACTAAACTGCTGAACCACCAGGGCTGCCCGATAAATGTGTTTTTATTTATATTTATATTTATATTTATATTTATATTTATATTTATATTTATTTATTTATTTATCTATTCATTCATTCATTCATTCATTCATTCATTTTAAAGATTTTATTTATTCATTCATGAGAGACAGAGAGAGAGAGGCAGGCTCCATGCAGGGAGCCTAATGTGGAACTCGATCCTGGGTCTCCAGGATCATGCCCTGGGCCGAAGGCAGGCCAAACTGCTGAGCCACCCAGGGATCCCCTAAATGTGTTTTTAGACTATGAAACTGTTACTAATAGCTTCATTAAATTTGGGAAATTCCCACAATCCGTTTACAGAAATGAGATTCTGAAATGTTTTAAGCCCCTCAGAAGAAAAGGCAGCAGTAGAAGGGGTGCTAGAAGGGCCACAAACACCAATTAATTAGGCCGATTAACTGTTTAAAAAAACATGTTTTTTGGGGTGCCTGTCTGGCTCAGGAGAGCATGCCACTCTTTTTTTTTTTTTTTTTTTAAGATTTTATTTATTTATTCATGATAGTCACACAGAGAGAGACAGAGAGGCGGAGACACAGGCAGAGGGAGAAGCAGGCTCCATGCAGGGAGCCCGACGTGGGATTCGATCTCGGGTCTCCAGGATCGCGCCCTGGGCCAAAGGCAGGCGCCAAACCGCTGCGCCACCCAGGGATCCCGAGCATGCAACTCTTGATCTCAGGGTCATGAGTTCAAGCCCCACGTTGGGTTTAAAGATTACTTAAAAAAAAAAAAAAATTGCAATTAGAACTTCCTAGGAAGAAAAAAAAAAAGAACTTCCTAGAGTAATGGTTATTAACCTTTTTTGGATTCAGAACTAAGGAGAGCTCTGGAACTGGTCCATAGAGATGTATGCACGCACTTCTGAGATCTGTCCACGGTACAGAAGTTAAAAAGCCCTGCCCTGGGGAACTAAGCTGACATAGAGTAAAATCACTGATGGCTGTCAGACGGCCCTGGCATTGAGGGTCAGGCTGGCTGAAAGGCAGCCTAGAAGGCATCTGGAGAAATGATAAGCTCTCAGCATTGCCTGTGAGAAGGCCTGGATTACCATCCTACCCCCTCATCTGGGTGCTGGTGGTCACTTTGCCCCATCCGGGCAGCTTTTGCCAGTATACCACCTGAGCCTCCGCAGGTGCTAACCTGCCGTGGCCCACTTTCCCTGACCCAGGAGCCCATGTCTCAGTATTCTGAAACAATCAGATTGTTTTGGGAATCATCACTCCTCGCCCCCTCCTCCCCCACCTTCTTTTGGTTGCTTTTGTGTGCAGAGATATGTCTAAGCTTACTGTTCTCACAGCTGCTGTCTTCCTCTGGATTTTACCTTCTGGAGATGACACGTACCTCTGGCACTTCTTAGCCATCCATTGTAGTTTCCTTGGCTTTTTCTCTTTAGTGTCTGGAGTCTCCCCAGATGGAGACTAATACTTGAATACTCCACGTGTACAAGGTACCTTTATGAGTGCTTTGTGTATTAGCTAATTTAATCCTCACAAAATAGGTGATATAATTACTCCCTTTTTTTTTTTCTTTAAAGATTTTATTTATTTATTCATGAAAGACAGAGAGGCAGAGACACAGGCAGAGGGAGAAGCAGGCTCCATGCAGGGAGCCCAGTGCGGGACTTGTTCCCAGGTCTCTGGGATCAGGCCCTGGGCCAAAGGCAGGCACCCAACCGCTGAGCCACCCAGGCATCCCTATTACTCCTATTTTGTAGATGGGAAAACTGGGACATAAGGAAGTTAGATATTTTGCCCAGGACCCAGAGCCTCTCATATCAAAGAATCTGGAAGACCTTGTGACTACGCTGTACACAACTCAGGACCACCCCTGCCTCTCCCCCACCCCCTGCCCTATTTCCCCCATACTCCACTAATTCAGAAGTAGAATTTATGCTAGGAATGCCTTTCCTTTTTTTTTTTTTTTCTACATTTATTTATGATAGTCACAGAGAGAGAGAGAGAGAGGCAGAGACACAGGCAGAGGGAGAAGCAGGCTCCATGCACCGGGAGCCCGACGTGGGATTCGATCCAGGGTCTCCCGGATCGCGCCCTGGGCCAAAGGCAGGCGCCAAACCGCTGCGCCACCCAGGGATCCCAGAATGCCTTTCCTTTATGCCAGAGACCATAAACCCTTGTGCAGTAATTAATTCATGTCACTGTTATTTGTTGAAGGCTGCCATATGCCAGGGCCACATGGAAGTTCTTCTGTCCTATTCTCTGAGGCAGCTGCCCTTCCTGCCCCATTTTTAGGGACGGGGCAACTGAGGCTTGGAGAGCGTAGATAATTTGCCCGAAGTTACAGACTTAGACACACCAGGGGGCCAAAGCCTGGATTTCTGGCATCAAGGTGGAGGCTCTTTCCATTAAGAGAGTCTAGCTTATATACAAGCTTTCTCTGCCGTGACACTGTGGACATCTGAGGCGGGTTATTCATTGTGGTGGACTGTCCTGGGTATTGTGGGGTGTCAGGCAGCACTCACTAAATGCCAGTAGCAATTCTCCTTACCCCTCTCAAACCCCTGCCACAAGTAGTGACAATCAAATGTCCCCTGGGGTTGGGGGCTCTTCATCTGGAGGGAGACTGTGTTCATCTTGTCTTGTGCAGCTCAGCCTGTAGCCTTCCCGTTCCCTGCCCCTAATTCTGTAGCTTCTCCTCTGGGATCAGTGCCTATTCCCCCACTGCCCCCTGCCCCGGCCTAAACATATGCATGACTCAGGGGCTGTTTGCTTGTATTTCCCTCCAGGGCTGTGGTGGAGGCTGTGCATCGACTCGACCTCATCCTTTGCAACAAAACCGCTTATCAAGAAGTGTTTAAACCAGAGAACATTAGCCTGAGGAACAAGTAAGCTGGAGACTCTAAACCACAGATCTTTACAGTTTCTCTACCCTTCAAACCCTGTCACATATAGACACATATTCTCTCTTACCTCCTGTACTCATGGTACAATAATGGGCTGTGAACTCTGGCTTTCCTAAGAGATGAAATGGGGACTCCTTGCTCTCTCTGCAGCTTCTGCATCTAACAGACTGGTGCCATGTGAATGGCATTGGAGTTAGGGGAGCTGGCCATGCTACGTAATGACAGGAAAGAAAAGTGGGATTAAAAGGCAGGAATAAGGAGAGAAGTGTATAGAGAAAAAAGATTATTGAAGCTTTTACTGCTCCTGCCTTTGTCCTTTGGGGCTCCCTCTGCTTTCCAGGACTGTTGTTTGTCCCAGGTTATGCAGACTGACCCTGGATTCTCCTGGGAAGTACAGGAATTTGTCGGTTGGGGTATTGGCAGATGCCTCCTTGCCCCATCAAGGCTGGTGAGTCTTTGGTGCTCCCCTGTACCCTCAGGCTGCGTGAGCTCTGCGTCAAGCTTATGTTCCTGCACCCAGTAGACTATGGGAGAAAGGCTGAGGAGCTGCTGTGGAGAAAGGTGTACTACGAAGTTATTCAGCTTATCAAGACGAATAAGAAGGTAAGGCGAGGTCCTTGAATTTTTTTTTTTTTTTTTTTTGATGTCCTTGATTTTGAGAAGAAATGTGTCTAAAGAGGGAAGCTAAGAAAGGAAGAAACAACTAGGAAAGTAGGCCAGGGCATGGTTGGAGTTAGAGGAGCCAAGGAGAAGCAAGGAGGGAGGAACAGGTCAGAGAGGTGGGTCTAAGGCTGTGTGGATAACTCGTGAGTGAGAGGAGATGTGGATGGAGTACCAGAGCCAAGAACAGAAGTTCATTTCCTCGTGAGAGGAACCGTGTTAGGGTGGGGGAACCGTCCTCTGAGCTTACTGCTTAGTAGCCGCTCTCCTTTCCCAATGCCCAGCACATCCACAGCCGGAGCACCTTGGAATGTGCCTACAGGACGCACCTGGTTGCTGGGATTGGCTTCTACCAGCATCTGCTGCTCTACATCCAGTCCCACTACCAGCTGGAGCTTCAGTGCTGCATCGACTGGACCCATGTTACTGATCCCCTCATAGGTCAGTGAAATCTGAAAGATGGGTTTGAGGAGCAAGTGGGCTTGAGGAGCAAGGAGGCTGGCCACCTTCTTCCAGGTTCATATAGCTTGTGACCTAGCCAGGCAGAGAGGATTCTAGCAAGACTTCTGGAAGGTCCATAGACTTTGGGTTTATCCAGACAAGCACATGAGGTAGGGTGAAGATCTGAAGGAAAGAACAGTATCTGTTGGTTGGGACTGTAGATTGAGGAGGAGTCGGAGGGAGGGATGGAATGATCGAGAGCAGATCTGGCACTAGAGAATGGTATCAGTAGCATTTGTTTTCTTGTAGTTAAATTTGGTTAGCACTGTTTTTTCTTCTTTTAAGTTTTTATTTATTTACATAATTTCTTTTTTTTTTTTTTTAAAGATTTTATTTATTCATGAGAGAGGGAGAGAGGCAGAAACACAGGCAGGGGGAGAAGCAGGCTCCATGCAGGGAGCCCGATGCCGGACTTGATCCCAGGTCTCCAGGATCATGCCCTGAGCTGAAGGCAGATACTCAACCACTGAGCCACCCAGATGTCCCTATTTACATAATTTCTGTGCTCAACATGGGGCTGCAACTCAAGACCCCAAGATCAGGAGCTGCCCACTCCCCTGACTGAACTAGCCGGGTGCCCCCAGCATTGTTTCTTTTAATTTCAGAGATGGTTTCTTGGTTTATTTTGCAAGTATTGAAAGTTTTAGAAATCTTTGGGGATTATGGACATTCCTTCACAATAGCTTTGGTCTCCATGTGGCTGCCTGAGGTGCCAGTGGCTGTAGTTGACCTCCTTCCCTCCTTGTCTGAGCCCCTGGCCCCTCATGCTCCTTACCTTCCCTCATCTGAGCCCTCACCCTTGCCAGACCTCTGGGACCGAGCTTGTATCTGTGCCACCAGAAGGCGTTCTCTGGTGAGAAGCACAGCACTGCATTTGGTGCATTTACAAAACTTTGTTTACAAACAACATTTCAGGGGCACCTGGGTGGCTCAGTGGTTGAGTGTCTGCCTTTGGCTCAGGTCCCCAGGATCCTGGGATCAAGTCTTGCATCAGGCTCCCAGCATGGAAGCTGCTTCTCCCTCTGCCTATGTCTTTGCCTGTTTCTTTGTGTCTTTCATGAATAAGTAAATAATCTTAAAAAAACCCACAAAAAAGCCCCCAAAAATGTGACCAAAGACTGCCCTCATAGACTTTATACATATGGCCAGAGAAGGCCATACCCCCTCCCAAAAAAAGTGAAGAACCCTTATTTCAAAGAATCAGTTCCCCAAACTCAATTTTTCTCCTCATTGGTATTTTCTCATCCAGCCAACTAAGACATACTTATAAAAAACACTACGAGGGGCTTTTCAGGATGTGAATCGCATAGCCAGCTCAGTGGATGTGAGGTGGTGTGGACAAGACGATGTGCTCTGGAGCCAGTCTGCCTTTTAAGTCCTGGCTGTGCTACTTACCTGCTGCATGACATTCTCCTTAACAGTCAGGTGGGAGTAGTCAGAGTGACTCCCTATGGGGTTGCTGTGAGGATCTGTTAAGTTGACACCGAACAACACTTAGACCAGTACCTGACGTGGGGAAGCTGTCTCCCAAAGAGCTTAGGCTCTCTTAACTGAGGTTGCAAAGCTGCTTGGTTGAAGGGAGAGCTGAGAGCTCAGCACATTGGTCTCTGGCCACGCTGGTCCTCAGCAGGCATGGCATGCTCACCTGTCTTCTTCATGGGTAGATTCTCATAGGCAGCCTTCTCTGCAGGCCTCCTCTCCCAGGTGGAAGCCAGGAGCACCTACCTTGGTCTCTTCATTCATAGTCTATTCTTCCTATCTATCTATTCTATCCTAGGTTTCCCTTCTCTACCCAAACATTTCACCATTATGTGGGGAGCTTCTACGTAAGGCACCCAAGGCTGTCCTGTCACTTGAGCTCCTCTTCCTCCTTTCTAGAAGCCTTCCTATGATGACCCATAGGAGTCATGTTCACACTTTCAAGTCACCTTCACCCATCCCCTGCAGTGCCTTTCTCTCCTGTGAATGACTGCTACCTGTGAGCCTCTGTCTCTACTTGTGTCCTGGATGCGTGTTTTTTTTCTGCCCCATAACACAGTGTTTCAGGATGAGCCATGGATTCCTGATGTCCTTTCTCCACCTAGGAAAGGTGTTTCCCCATTGGTAGGGGGCTGGGGAATGGGCTTCTGAGTCTCTCTGTCTATTTTTCTCAGGATGCAAGAAGCCAGTGTCTGCGTCAGGGAAGGAGATGGACTGGGCACAGATGGCCTGCCACCGATGTCTCATGTACCTGGGGGATTTGTGTAAGGATCAGAACCTTTCATTTTCTGGTTTGGGCTCCAGGACAAGCAGTAAGCTGCTTCAGTTGTTGGTACCACCTGGTATGTGATGGGAGAGCGGGAGTAGTTTGGCCTCTGTAGCTTTTCCTCTCACTCAAATGATGTCCCCTCCTTACTGTTCCTCCATGTGCCAGCAAAGACCAGTGACTATGGAAGAAGGAAAATGAACTTTGAGAAAGTCTGGGTGATAACTTGGTGTCAAGAATGGATTAGGGAGATTTTAATTTGAAGATTTTCTCCTCCTTTGGGATTTGCTTTTCTGTTTATGGACTTCTAGAGGACTTGCAGTTAGGTCTCATGGAGGACTTCCTGCCTGACAAATGTTCCTCAGAATAGAGGAGTCCTCTTTTGCCTGCTGGCCCTTGCACGTCTGGTCCTGGTAGCACCTCTGGTCCTTTTGAGGCTGGTGGATGCCTCACCTTCTGTCTTCTGAGGCACCTTCCGTCCCCGCCCCCTGCGGTGCCATCTTGGGCAGTGTGCACAGAGATAGCCAGCTGCTTCATGTGAGACTGACCAGGTGTTCTCAGTAATGTCTTCACTTCAGAGCCGAGCAGCTGTATTCTAGAACCCAATACCAGAGGTCTTCCCAAGTAGTTTGTTGCAGATCCCCTGCATTAGGAAGAGATAAGTAGGAGCCTATTTCAAAACACTAAATATTCTTCACATGTTGAAGCTGCCAGCAAGGAAGAGAGAGTTGAACAATTTGCCCATAGTCATGCAGAGTTAAGATTGTGCCAGAGGCCCAAGCAGTATACCTCCTAGCTTAGGTATCTTCCCAGACTCTTGCTACAACTCCACATGGTGGACTCCCAGATGAGGGGAGGCTTTTTTGAAACACGACATCATCAAGCTTCCTCTCTCCTCTCTCCTGCAGCACGATATCAGAATGAATTAGCTGGCGTAGACACTGAGCTGCTAGCTGAGAGATTTTACTACCAAGCCCTGTCTGTAGCTCCCCAGATCGGTAAGTGGCACCCCTGCTCGGGACTCCCTACACAGCAGCTTTTTCCAGGAGGAAGACAACGTTAAGAGGGCAAGCAGACTGCACTGGCTTCCCTGGATCCTCCCCATGCTCAGTCCCGTGGTTGTGCGTACCCCTTTGGAACACACGCTCAAAACAAATGCAGAGTCTTGACGTAAGAAGGAGGGAGGCAGAGGGGAAAAGAGAAGGCAGCTCCCCTGTCCCTGGGGTCTCTGTAGAAGGAAGAAATTATCCTTCAGTTCTCTGCACAGGAAGCAGAGTGGGAGAACAGATGAGGCGCCATCACAAGAAGAGTTGGGGGTTAGCTTAGCTCCTAGCAGGAGAGCTCAGGGCTGAGAGGCCTTGCTGAGATAGAGGAGATGGCTCCATGGCATTCTGACAGAGAAGAGCCCCAGCTGCCATTGAAGGAATAGCACCCATTGGTGCTAAACTCCCTGGTAGGCCAGGGTGGAATCCGCTGATAAGAAGTGAGTCTGTAGTCAGTTTCCTGGGAAAATAGGGTTACGGTGCTCATTGCTGGAAACACAGGCGTCAGCTGCAGACCTCGCTGTTCTCCCCACAAATGTCCTAGTGCTTAGCAGGGGTTGCTCGTGGCAGCTTTGGATTAGTACTGTGGCTGCACGCTGCATGACCTCTCTCCCTCCAGGAATGCCCTTTAACCAGCTGGGCACCCTTGCAGGCAGCAAGTACTACAACGTGGAAGCCATGTACTGTTACCTGCGCTGGTGAGTGTCTTCCGGCTCTTTTCCCAGCCAGCTTTTGCGTCCGTGGGGCTCCTGCTTTGTTTTCTCTTTCCTGTCCCTTTCCTCGGCTCCAGGCTGAAACAAGGAGGCCAGGAGTGAGGGGTCCCTCCTGTCAGGGGCACCCTGATGCAGCCCTGCTGCTTGTTAAAGATCCACCTGGATTGGTAGGCACTCTGGCCGCCAACTGGCTGCCCGTTGTCTTGTGTAAAGGATTGCCATCTTGAAGAAGGAAATAAATGTGATGGAGTTGATAAAATCTTATCAAGGCGGCGGCTAAACCAGAACTGCAGAACTGTTGAGTCTCAGTGTCTCAAGGTGACCATGGTGATGGTGTGGGAGGACCAGCTGAACTGCAAGGTGGCTCCCTGCTTCCCTGGTGCTGACACTCCGCTCAGAATGAGAAACCTCAGTTTCAGGACAGCTGAAGCTGACTGGGCTAGGTCACCCAGTCCGTGAAGCCAAGTGCACGTGTGCCTGTTAGGCAGGCTGGGAACCACTGATTAGGTTATAGTTGGAAATGAGCTGCCTGGGCCCCAGCGGCTGCCACCTCATAGAGGCGGACGGCTCCACGAGAAGCCAGACATTTGCAGAAGACAATGCTGTGAATTAGGCTTCAAAGCAGAGGGAGTGGGGACGCCTGGGTGGCTCAGCGGTTGAGCGCCTGCCTTTGGCTCAGGTCGTAATCCTGGGATCCAGGTTCGAGTCTCGCATCGGGCTCCCTGCGAGGAGCCTGCTTCTCTCTCTGCCTGTGTTTCTGCCTCTCTCTCAGTCTGTGTCTCTCATGAATAAATAAATAAATCTTAAAAAAAGGAAAAACAAAATGTAGAGGGAGTAAACTGGTCTTCATAACTTTAGTGGTCACATGCTAAAGTGTAAAGTAAGATTCTGCCTTGTAATTCCATGTGCCGTGATCTGTGGTTCACCTGGCCCAGTAAACCTTTTCCCTTGAATCGGCACAGTGTTTTGCTCTTGCGGTGTCTGTCCCCTGCATTGGTACAGACTGGCCTCTGATGCTGTCGTTTCCATTCTTCAATATGGTTACCAGATTCACAGGCTTCCGTTGCCTCTTCTCCATTCCTCTCATGCCTTCCAGGGAATCCCCCCTTATTGATCCTTGGTCCCTCATCACACTCATGACCATGATTTAGGTCACTTCCAAAGAGGGTTCAGCATATTCAGGTTTGGAGGTACCTGCTGAGGCCCTGCCCCGCTGTGCTAAAGCATTCACATCTCATGTTCTTCATGTTCGTTGGTTAGGCATTTGAGTACGACTCATTTGGGCGGTTCAGTTCCCCCAGGGGCCATATCTAGAATCAATCACTGGTTCCAGCAGCCCTGGAGGGTTGGTATATCTGGAGCAAGGCTCATTTGGACCCCCTCCCACTCCACGTAGTCTTAGTCTTTTTTTCTTGAGAGACATGGATTGCTTACATGGTGGCTCAGTGCTCCCGACAGTGGATAATGACCTAAGAGATTTGTAAATAGAATCTGCCAGTCTCTTAAGGCCTGGGCCTAGAGATTGGCAGAGCCCCTTCTACAATATTCTGTTGGTCAGAGCAGTTGCACTGCGTATAGTCCTTTCCCCATGGTCTCTGATATAAGAGGAGACACAGAACCCACTTCTGAATGGAAGGAGCGTCAAAGAATTTCTAGCTATCTTTTAGTCATTATAAACGTGGTTTTTTTTTCTAATGTATTTTGCGTTTTGTAATGAAAAGAGTTTTTTTCCAGAAAAGACATTACAAACAGTACAATATACACTGTTGACATCATAGGCTGCAGCGAGGCAGGCTGGCTTGGACCCTGCTCTAGCGTGCATTAGCTGTGGGGCCTGGGCAGGATTCCTGCTCTTCCAAGCTCCTCCTCCTCGTCTGAATGTGAGGATAGTCTCAGGGTGCAGTGCCTGGCACTCAATGAGGCTCTCTGCACACACGGTATTCAAGGGAGTGTCATGTGGGTGACTGAAATTGTGTGTAAATGACCTCATATGAGGTCCCCTTGTTAAATGCTACTTGTTAACTGCTTTAGGACAAAGATAGCCTAGTGTATTTCAGGGATGGTGCCTAACTTACGTGCGTAACAGAGGAAGAGTAATTATCCAACCATAGGTACTAAGGAAGCAAAGGCATCATTTTTCCTGTGTTTTTTTTTTAAAGATTTATTTATTTATTTATGTGTTTATTTATTTATGATAGAGAGAGAGAGAGGCAGAGACACGGGCGGAGGGAGAAGCAGGCTCCATGCCGGGAGCCTGACGTGGGACTTGATCCTGGGACTCCAGGATTGCTCACTGGGCCAAAGGCAGGTGCCAAACTGTTGAACCACCCAGGGATCCCCAGTTTTTCCTGTGTTTATCTGGAAGTTGTGTCTGTGTGTTTTATCAGGAAAGATGGCCTTCACTTTGAGTCTGTACATGGAAGCAAAGCTGGGGCAGCATACATTTGCTAGAAGCATTGTTCCCTAAAGCTCCAGCAGAGCGCCATCCCTGCTCTGTAGCTTACCGCTGTGTTTCTTTCAGCATCCAGTCGGAAGTGTCCTTCGAGGGGGCCTATGGGAATCTCAAGCGGCTGTATGACAAGGCAGCCAAGATGTACCACCAGCTGAAGAAGTGTGAGACTCGGAAACTGTCTCCCAGCAAGAAGCGGTGAGTAGGGCCTATGGGGCTGAGAGGGCTCTGCAACTGGGGCGCTAGGACCAAAGGGACTCTGGAGCCATTTGCCATTTACCTTGGGTTCTTCTCCTTCCAGCTGTAAAGACATCAAGAGGTTGCTGGTAAACTTTATGTACCTTCAAAGCCTCCTGCAGCCCAGGAGCAGGTAAGTGGAAGAGGGCAGGCCCTTGCCCTGCATCCTGCGAGCCCTGTCCAGGGTGGCTTTCTCTGAAGTGTCCCTGGCTCCTTGTGCCTGCCGCAGGTGGCATCACTCACCTCCCTGTCACTCCTGCCCTTCTGCAGCCCGGTGGACTCAGAGCTGACCTCACTCTGCCAGTCAGTCCTGGAGGACTTCAATCTCTGCCTCTTCTACCTGCCATCCTCACCCAGCCTCAGCCTGGCCAGTGAGGGTGAAGAGGACTATGAAAGTGGCTATGCCTTCCTCCCAGACCTCCTCATCTTTCAGATGATCATCATTTGTCTCATGGGTGTGCATAGCTTGAAGAGAGCAGGTAACTCCCTGTGCCCTGCTTCCTGTCCCAGGATTCTGGGTTCCTCACTTCCCTTCCTGCAGCCCTTCCTTTGTGAACTTCCTCCCACAAAAAGTGCTTACACCATCTGTGTCACTGCTGGGCTCCTGATGAATGAACAAAGGCAACAGCATATCTCCGTGCCTCCCCCCGGCCTGCAGCAGATCCATGTTGGCCACAACCCAGGCAGACAGGGGCATCAGGATAGTTAGCTGATCTACACAGAATTCACATTTTGCTGTTGGGGGCAGTTAGGCAGTGCTGCAGACCTCTATGGCAGAGGCGCATGTGTGCAAGGTCAGGAGGGAGGGAGAGGCCGGGCTGGATGTGAGTGCTGGAGCTGTGAGGAAGAGCCTGTGTGGAGGCATCAGAACCAGGGAGGATGGCATGGGACAAGAGGGTATGCTCACCTGAGGACATGCAGAGTGAGCTGGCACATTGTAGATGACAAGATAACTGTGCAGAGACCTAAAAAATCTTTTTACTTAGAAGAAGCTTTGAGAAGTAGTTGGATCCTTGAAGAGGGGAAAACATGTGAGATGGGGCTGGAGCTAACAGCACCTGCTGCTCCTCTGAGCCCTGGCACCCTAACACCTGGCTTTCCTGGCTTTAGGGTCCAAACAGTACAGTGCAGCCATTGCCTTTACCCTGGCCCTCTTCTCCCACCTCGTCAACCATGTCAATATACGGCTGCAGGCTGAGCTGGAGGAGGGTGAGAATCCTGTGCCGGCGTTCCAGAGCGATGGCACAGGTGCAGGCATGGGGGGATGCGACTGTGGCAAGGTCAGCCTGGGGCCTGGTGTTTGAGGAAGGGGAGTACAGGTGTGGCTGGGGTGGTGTTGAAGAGCAGCTTCCAGCTTCTGGGCTCCAGGTTGTCCCTAGGTCCCACCTGACAGTTCTCTTTGCACAGATGAGCCCTTGGAGAAGGAGGAGGCGCCAGACCCTGAGCCCCCTCCTGCAGCACCTCAAGCAACTGAGGTCAGAAAGAGCCGGAAGTTCTCTCGCCTCTCCTGCCTCCGCCGCCGCCGCCACCCACCCAAAGCTGGAGATGACAGTGACCTGAGTGAAGGCTTTGAATCAGACTCGAGCCGTGACTCAGCCAGGGCTAGTGAGGGCTCAGACAGTGGCTCCGACAAGAGTCTCGAAGGTGGGGGAACAGCCTTTGATGCTGAGACAGACTCAGAAATGAACAGCCAAGAGTCCCGGTCAGACCTGGAAGACATTGAGGATGAGGAGGGTACTCGGTCCCCGGCCCTGGAGCCCCCTCGGCCCAGGTCGGAGGCTCCCGAGTCTCTCAATGGCCCACTGGGCCCCAGTGAGGCGAGCATTGCCAGCAATCTACAGGCCATGTCCACGCAGATGTTCCAGACCAAGCGCTGCTTCCGACTGGCGCCCACCTTCAGCAACCTGCTCCTCCAGCCTTCCACTGAGCCCCATACTGTAGCCAACCGCAGGTCATGTGTCAATGGAGATGCAGACAAGCCTTCGGAACCAGGTATCTGGGCTTCTCGTCGTCCCACTCTAGTCTGTGGTTCCCTGCCATCACCCGAGAGGTGGCTTTCCTGTCTCTGCAAGTGCCTCCATGTCCACCCTCACTGCCTTCCATGTGGTCTGGGTTTCCCCATTCCTGCCTGTGATCTTCCCCTTTTCACATCCTACCCTGCCCCGAAGGCATGGGGCTTCTGTCCGACACAACCACTGCCACTGTCCCTTATCTCACCAGGGCTCTGGGACACTAGAGGGACTGGCACCCACTAGGGCAGATGGGCAAGAGCGGGACCTCTCTCTTGAGGATATTTCCTGCACAGGTTAACAGCGGCCAAGCCTGTTCTCTGCTGAGCGCTGGGCTGGACTGTTTCCGGGTATTGTTGAACTTTCACGGCAGTCTTATGGAGGAAGAGTTCTCATCCCTCTTCTAAATGCTGCCCCTTGCCACCAGCCTGTCGCTTGGCTAGTTCTTCTTGTCCTTTGGTTTTCTCTTCAAAATCACATGGTCTGGGATTTTGCCAAGGTTAGATTTCTTTTTGGGGGGCTCTTGTAGCCTCTGCCCCCTCCACAGCTTCGAGGCCTTTCCCACTCAGGGGAAGTTGTCTATTGGCTTGTCTGTATGAGCCCGTGGAGGGCAGGATAGTCTTGTTTTTGGTCTTTCCTTGGATCCTCAGTACCTAACACCGTGCCTGTACTGGGTGGGACAAAAGAAGCACTGATGGGATAAAAGAAGCCAGGAAGCCAGTGTGCAGAGGTAGAGTGGCTCCATATTTGACCTGCTAGGTTGAAGAGCTAGGAGTTGAGGTTGTCTTTTTTTTTTTTCGTTTTTTAGGTTTAATGTATTTATTAGAGAGAGAGGGAGCGTGCAGGAGTTGAGGGAGGAGCAGAGAGGGAGGGAGAGGGAGAGAGAATCCCAAGCCCTCTCCTTGCTGAGCATGGAGCTCAAAATGGGGCTTGATCTCACTACCTTGAGATCATGACCTGAGCCAAAACCAAGAGTCAGACACTTAACAGAGTAAGCCACCCAGGCATCCCAGGGGTGGTTCTTTTATTTTTGTATGCTTTTTCTCCCTCCTCAGCAGCTCCCTTCTGATTGTCTGCCCTGCCTTCTGGCACAGAGTAGGGCCTTTATAAACACCGGTTGAAAATAGCTGTAGGCCACCCTCACAAGTTAGCTTGAATCAGAAAGAACCATATTGTTTTATTTTTTTATTTTTTAGTAGCCTCCATGCCCAGCATGGAGCCCAGCGCAGGGCTTGAACTAATGACCCTGAGATCAAGACCTGAGTTGAGATCAAGAGTTGGATGCCCAGCCGATTGAGCTACCCAGGCACCCCAGAAAGAATTTTATTTTATTTTATTTTATTTTTTTTAAGATTTTATTTATTTATTCATGAGCGAGAGGGAGAGGCAGAGACACCGGCAGAGGGAGAAGCAGGCTCCGTGCAGGGAGCCTGATGTGGGACTCGATTCCAGGACTCCAGGATCACGCGTTGGGCCGAAGGCAGGTGCCAAACCGCTGAGCCACCCAGGGATCCCCAAGAATTTTATTTTAAAAGGCACCAGTTTCTTGGCTTGAAAACAACCGGTTAACTGGCATAGAAAGATTAGGCAGGGGTATTTAATGAGTTCCCCATCTTTCACCTCAGAACTCTGCTCCAGAGTGCAGGCAGGGTGATTGTGCCCTCCAGCTTGGGGCCAAAGCCCAATGCCACGTGCCTGCTGTTCATCCCAGCTCTGTCTCCCACTCCCAGCCTCCGAGGAGGGCTCCGAGTCGGAGGGCAGTGAATCTAGTGGGCACTCCTGTCGGAATGAGCGCAGTGTCCAGGAGAAGCTGCAAGTCCTGGCAGCCGAAGGCCTGCTTCCTGCCGTGAAGGTCTTCCTGGACTGGCTGCGGGCCAACCCTGACCTCATCGTTGTGTGTGCACAGGTGCGGCTCTGGGTGTTGGGGGACACAGCCTTGGGGGTGCTGGGAGGCCCATCAGGTGGCTCCATCCCGACAAGTTACCGTCAGGTACCTGCTTTGGGTGGGCCCTTATGCTTTTTACAGGGAAAGGATTAGATGTGATCTCTGCACTCCAGGAGCCTGTGGCCTGGCCTGGGGTACACATTCTGTGAACCAGGAAAGCAAGAGCTGCTTATTCCACTTTGTGTCCCGCACACCAGGCATAATGCCTAACGTGAGGAGTGGGACTGATGAAGGCGTATGTGTGAGGGCCAGCCTCCATCCTGATCCCAGAGTCCAGAAGGAGGAGGGAGCACTACTGGTGCCAGGGAGACAGAGTCCAGGGCAGCTTGACCTCCAGACAAGGCTGAGGTGTTGGGGCAGGAGAGCAATGGAGGATGTGGTGTCAGGCTGGCGCTGCAGAGGCTGGTGGGGGTGGGGGCTTCTCTTCCCCTGGTTCAGTCTGTCCTGAGGGCTCTTCAGTTTTTATTCGGTGTCGCTTCATCCCAGGAGCACAGAGCTATGCTGTGAAGACCCCTCCCCTCTGGTCACCCTCTTTCTCAGATGAGAGTTGGGGTTAAGGCCAGGGACACCCTTGAGTGTGTGCTTATGTGTGCCAGCAGCTGGTAACTCACTATCCTTAGGGGAAGTGGGGTCGCAGCCCCACACAGATGTCCCAGGATGGGTACTTGTAGGCTGAATGGTGGGGGGAAGCTGTCTCCAGCGCTCTAGTTTTTCCTACTCTCAAGATTCAGAGTGTCCTTCCTTTGGCCTCATAGCTTCTCCCATGATCCTGCTGCTGGTGACACAGTGCAGCTGGGCCTATGGGCCCCCTTCATGCCTCAGGGGACCGGCTCCCATTTTTGCAGGTCTCCTGTGAGCACCCCCTTTGCCTCTTTTGTTAGTTTTTCTCTCTGATCCCTCTAGGCCTGTGGCCATAGACATCCCCCACTCCTCAGGTGTCATGCTTTACTTGTTCCCCGCCATACTGAAGGCGTCCCCTCTCCACAGAGCTCTCAAAGTCTGTGGAATCGCCTGTCTGTGTTGCTGAACCTGTTGCCAGCTGCTGGTGAGCTCCAAGAGTCTGGTGAGTGAGTCCGCAGCACTGCCTCTGCTTCCCCTCTCCCTCAGTGGCCCCATGAAGCCCATCCCCCTCCTCCATAACCCAGCCTAGGGGGAAGGAGGTTAATGGGACTCACTGCCCAGCTACCCTGACACACAGCAGCCATTGTGGTTTCTGTGTCTCCGGTTTCCTCCAACACTGCCCCACTGTGGGCAGGTGGCCTGGCTGGCCAGGGAGTGTGCTCCCTGGGGAGGGCAGTGGGGCGGGCAGAAGTGGGGTGAGGGGAGCCTGGGAGCCAGCCTCAGGCACTGAGCATCCACCTCGGCCTCCAGAGCTTACCCCTCCTGCCACCTACAGCTGAACGTGCCCACCTTTCCCCACCTCTGGCCATACCTGAGAGGTGTGCATGTCCTCCAGAGCTCTCCTGGTGTCCTTCTTGAGCCGTGTGGGATGGCCCTCCCTGTGTGTTCAGCTCCCTGTTCTCCAAAGGAAAGGGCTCTGTCTCTCTGGGGGCTCCCACAGGACAGGTGGTCTCACCTGTCTTCTCCCCAGGCCTGGCCCTGTGTCCCGAGGTCCAGGACCTACTTGAAGGTTGTGAACTGCCTGACCTGCCCTCCAGTCTGCTGCTCCCAGAGGACACGGCCCTTCGTAACCTGCCTCCCCTCCGGGCTGCCCATAGACGCTTCAACTTTGACACAGACCGGCCCCTGCTTAACGCCTTAGAGGAGGTGAGGATGGTATTTCTGATGCCACAGGCTCCATGATTAGGCTGGCCCAGCAGCAGAGCAGGTGGCAGACAGGCACCAGACAGGCAGTGTGTCCCAAGGCTGGGCTGGAGGGCTTCCCTCCGGGGCTGTTGCCCTTTGCTCTCCTCCTCACAGGATGCTCATCTGTAGGCACCTTGTTGTAGGATAGGCCTTCCTCCATAATGTCCACCTTCTGCAGGGGGTGATATGGGGAGCTGTTATCATGCTCTTTCCCACTCTGCCCAGCATGGTGTGAGCTGGACAGGAAGCTGTCAGAGAGAGAGAGCTGGAAGGGAAAGTGCTACCCTCTAGGTAAGTCCCCTTTGCGTCTGCATCAGTGCGCAGGCTGTCTGGGGACGGCAGGGCAAGCCAAGCACACATTCCTCCCAGCACCCTCGCCAGTGTGCACACAGGTCTCTTCTGTGCTCCTCTCCAGCTAGAGGACCTTGGATTTAGCTTGTTTCATGTTTTAGGGTTCTAGAGAAGATTTTTGTTTGGTGGGGAAGAATTGTTCTGCCAACCAAAAGAATAGTTTGGAAATGTTGATCTATTTCAGTTCCCTTGTTTTTACACGTGAGACTGAGAGGGAGGTGGCATTAGTGCCCAGCCCCGCTGGTTCGCCAGTCCTGCCTGCGATCTCCTTTCCTGGCCACCTGCGGCTTTGGGTCTCAACACCTCCTTCCCCCTCACAGACCAAAGGCCTTACCAAAGAGCCCCTGCTGCTGAGGCAGCGGTGCGCGTGGGCCAGGTGCGGTGCGGTGGGCAGGGTGGGTCTGACTGGCTCCTGTGTCCCCTCACAGTCAGTCGTGCGCATCTGCTGCATCCGCAGCTTTGGCCACTTCATCGCCCACCTGCAGGGCAGCATCCTGCAGTTCAGCGCAGAGGCTGGCATCTTTGTCAGTATCGCCCAGTCTGAGCAGGAGGGCGTGCTGCAGCAGGCCCAGGCGCAGTTCCGCATGGTGAGTCGTCTGCCCCCAACCCCCTGCTCCGCTCCTGCCCACCGGGCTCACTGCCACACCCGGGGCCCTTGATGGAAGAACATGGTGGGTGGGGGTTTGGGGACGGGCCTTGAGCGGTGCTTTGAGTAGAGGCAGCATGGCACCAAGCCTGTGTCCAGACTGCCTGGCTTGAGGGCCATCTCTGTGCCCTGCTTGTCTTAGCACGTTACTTGACCTTGCCAAGCCTTTTTCCGTACTAGTTATGTGGCACTGGCAGAGTTGGCTCTACAGGGTGGTTGTGACCATAGCATGACAGCACATCTCGGGCACCTGGCGTGCTCGGTAGGTGCACCTGGCCCTTTCTCTTCAGTGATGGAGACTGAGGGTGGAGTGAGTGGCAGTATCAGGGTATTACATGTGTGTCATGCAGGACCCTTCCCACCTCCAGGAGCCCCAAAGAGTAGGAAGTGTTTGAGTTCCCTCTTCCCCAGTGTCCACTCCCCAAACACTGAGAGTGTGCGCTATGCCAGACCCATCTGTACCATAGGCAGCGGACAAGGTAGCCCAGGTTCTGCGGTGGGGCCTGTCTGGCCCGGGGTGTGCTGTCTGCATTGGGCTGGGTGGCACTACATTTTGGCGGGTGGTGTGTGGCGCCGAAGCTCAGCCCACACTGTCTCAGCAAGCCTTGGGGCTTCCCAAGCCAGTCTCCTTCCAGCAGACGCGGGCCTTCCCACTTTTCTGAGCACCCTCTTCCTGCAGACATCTTGCTTGGGTGGGAAGGGCACAGGCTCCCCCAGAAACGCCCTTCTTTGCAGTCTTAAAAGCAAGTGCATTTTGTTAAAAAACAAATCTTTCGTATTAAGGTTTTTGTTGTTTTGTGGAGGAAAACACTAATTACAAAGATAATCGTGGGGAAATTACACAGCTTTTAAAAATGTTAGTTTTTGCAGGTATTTCCTTTAGTTTGAAACTCTAAGACTCTTCCAGGGGACAGGGGAGACCTGAAAGCCCCCATCACATGGTACTGGACACCAAGGTGACATCGCCTGCCGATGCCCCTATTCTGCCCCTATTCTGCCAAGAGGAAGATGTCCATCCTAAGGGCTTAGCCCTTAGCAGCAGCATGGCTGTCATCATAGTGACATCTGCCGTCATGTATCGAGAGCTCTCTATGCCAAACCTGGTTTGCCCATGACAGCTTATTCACCCTTGGGCACAGCTCTGGGAAGTGGGCACTTGCCCTCTCCTGCACTAGACGGGCACAGAGCCACCGAAGAGGTATGGGCTGTGGGATTGGGCAGGCTAGCTCTTCTAAGCTGCTGTGGGGCACAGTTGGTCTACAGGCCCCGTGGCTGCCGGGGGCCACTGCTCCTGCTCCAGGACGCTTCTGCCCTGGGGAGGGACCTGTCTTGCCTGTGGTCTCTTGGGTTTCTTGTGAGGAACACAGAGGCCCACGTCTCTGAGCTGCTAGACCAGTGATGCAGAGCCTGAGGTTGGTGTGGTTCTCTCTCTTCCTGGATCCAGATGGATGCCTACTCCCCCTGGCAGAGGGGCTTCACAATTCTAATTCCAACCTAAAAGGTCATTCCCTGGACTTGATTTCTGCAGTGACAGTGCTCCCTGCCCCTGCCAGTCTCCCAACGGGGCCTGTGAAGAAATGGCCTCAGGTTCTGCTCATGTGCCTCACTCTCCTTCCTGCACCCATGTTTCGCCAAGGGGACATTCTAGGCATTTTGGACAGGGCTGTTCTGTCGTGCAGGACTCTGCAGGGGCATAGGTGGATCTTGCACAGCTGTAGTAATTGTTACAATGAAGACAATAGGAAAGCTGCAGTACTATTAACCACGGACTTTATTCAAATGTCACTAGATTTTCCACTAATGTTTTTTTAATTTTTTTTAAAGACTTTATTTCTTTAATAGAGATAATGAGTAGGGGATGGGGGAGAGGGAGAGGGAGAACCAGATTCCCCGCTGAGGAAGGAACCTGAGGTGAGGCTTGATCCTGGGACCCCAGGATCACAGCCTGAACCAAAGGCAGACAGACACTCAACCCCTAAGCCACCTAGGTGCCCCAAGACTTCACCTACTGAGCCATCAAAGCACCCACTAATGTCTCTTTTCTTTCCCAGGCTCCCACGTTGTGTTGGATTGTGTGTCTCTTTGGTCTGTGATAGTTCCTCAGTCTTTTCCTTTCGTGACCTTGACACTTCTGAGGAGTATCTGGGCATTTAATTTGTAGGGTGTTGCTCCACCTGGCTTTGTCCAGACATGTCTTAGCCCCGTGTGTTCATGGTTAGGATGAGATTATACATTTGAGGTGAATGTTGTAAAGCACTGCTCTGAGGATGTCGCTTTGCTCATCAAAGAACCTACAGTGTTCCCCTCACCCTGGTCTTTAGGTCTCCATTCTTAACATCATCTTTAGACCATGTTAGGGAATTGGGGTGTCATCCAGAAGACAGCAAAAAACCATCAGGGCCACGATGGACACTAGATGGTATTTCCAAGATGGCTTTGGTTGCAGGCAGGGAAAGTGGCTTGGGATAGAGGCAGGGACCAGGGAAGAGGAAGTCATCATCGTCAAGATGGGAGGAAGCAGCTGAGACGGGCGGGGGGTGGGGGGCAACAGAGACAAAGGGGAGCAGAAGTATGTGAGCGATGCAGTTGCGATGCAAATGGCAGGACTGGGAAGCAGTAACTTTGGGAGCTGAGAGGGAACAGTCAGCCAGCTCAGCTTCCTCCCTGGGCAGACAGTAGCTGGTTTCCTGAGTCAGGGATCACCAGAAGATGGGCAGCAGGTTTTGAACAGAGGGGGCTCTCTGGGCTGGAGATGCTGATTTGGAGGAAGTTGGCAAGTGGATGGTGATAGAAGGTGGGGTGTGTGAGACAGCAGCCCTGTAGGGCGAGTGGGTCAGATGGAGCAGAGGGGCAGAGATGGAAGCCTGATATGTAGCCAGGCGCCGCCCTTTGTGGGGACCATGCACAGCTGGCTGCTCCCTCACGTGGGCACCTGGGCTGGCCAAAGCTTGGGTGTGTGGGTCCCAGAAGTCGATCTCCGCCAGGGGAGTGGTTTTTTCTCCCTAAAGCCTCCCTGTCCTTCACTTAGGAGCGAGAGAGCTGACTTCGTGTGAAGGCTTCTTGTTTCAGACCTTGGGAATTCCTGCTGGATGATGCTCTGTTAACAAGCTCTTGATCAGTGGGCAGGGGAGTACAGCCCTAGCTTCTGGTCCTAAGTTTAGCACGTGTTTCGTCTCCTAGGCTCAGGAAGAGGCCCGTCGGAACAGGCTGATGAGAGACATGGCCCAGTTGCGACTTCAGGTAGGTGGGTCGGGGCCCAGCTGCTCCTGTTCATGATCGGGGCATTGGCCAGACCCCATAGGCCCACCATCCCATCCAGCCGCTCCCTACTGTCTGTTCTGCCTCCCCTGCCCCATGTTCCATTGTGCCTGCCCCTGCCCCATCCTCCCCGCCAACCTCTGTTCCATTTCGCCCCTCCACGGCGACCTTTGTTTTAACCAGATCACCTCCCAGACCACCTTCTGCTCATTTCCGATCTGAGCCTTGAGGGCCCCTTTCTGCCCTCAATGCTGTCTCTTTCATCTCCCTTTGCTCCAAGACCCTTGGCACAAGGAGCACCCTGTCCCCCTTGGCAGCAGGAGATGCCCCACAAGAGCCCCCTTGGGTTCCATGCTTCCCACCTGGCTGCAGGGCCCACTCTGCCCTCTGTCCCCAGCTCGAGGTCTCTCAGCTGGAAGGGAGCCTGCAGCAGCCCAAGGCCCAGTCAGCAATGTCTCCCTACCTCGTCCCGGACACCCAGGCCCTCTGCCACCACCTCCCGGTCATCCGCCAGCTGGCCACCAGTGGCCGCTTCATTGTCATCATCCCAAGGACAGGTAGGCTTACTGCAGAGGTAGGGGGAAAGGGTGTGGCTAAGAGACTTCAGGCTTGAGATCAAGAGGCCCTAGGTAGGGGTGGGGGGGCAGTTTACACACAGTGGCCTTGGTCGCTGCCACCTTTGTGAAGCTCAGTCACCTCCTCTGTGCAATGCATGTGACAGTTTCTGTTTAAACTCACAAGATGGGAGAAAACAGGAGAGGAAAACCTAAGTGAACATGTGGTAAATTGCCAGGTACGTTGCTCACAGGCAGTCATACTCTGGAAGAGTGCGGGGAGCCCCGCAGGATCCTGCAGCGTGTACTAGATAGAGCTCAGCCACTTCCTGTGGAGCCTCAGGCCACAGCAGCGGGAGCTCACCTCTTTTGTCCTTCCCCACCCCCACCTTGTCTGCCAGTGATTGATGGCCTGGATTTGCTGAAGAAGGAACACCCAGGGGCCCGGGATGGGATCCGATACCTGGAGGCAGAGTTTAAGAAAGGAAACAGGTGAGTGTGGGCCTGACTGGGCCTCTTCTGAGCCCTGTGTCCCGCTCCTAGACAACAGATGCTTATTTGTTCTTTGGTCCCTGTGGGTCAGACACAGGCTTGCACTCCCTGCGTACTGCCTGGAGGGGGAGGTCCAGAGCCTTGATCATGGGCCAGGGTCTCAGGTGTGGATGGAGAGTAGTTAGAGGGGCTGGAGCCCTGTGGGGAGCATTGCCCAGCTGTCTCTTTGACTCTGGGCAGATCAGCATCACCGGGGAGATGGGAGCAGATCCCCCAGCTCTGGGCTTCTTTGTGGGAGATTTTCCTGTGTCTGGGTCTGCCCAGTGATCAAATCTACTAGGGTGGGAGTGCCTTCACCAGGCCAGCTCTCCCATTGCAGCCATCGGGGATTGGCAGGTGGCAGCATGTAGGTGCTCAGGCCAGCACAGGCCTTCCCTTCTGGGCGTTGGGGCTGGAAGAGCACCAGGCAGTGGGTGCAGAAGAGGGAGAAGCTGGCACCTTCCCCTGCTCCCCCACTGCATCTGCTCTGCTGGCCAGGAAGCTGCACAAAGCCTGCTTGTTCGGACCTTGTCTCCAGAAGCCCTGACTTGAAAAGCATCTGCTACTCCTCCTTCCCCAGCTCCTCCCCCTGGAGGAACCAAAGGATCGATGTTATCAGGAGGAAAAGCGAGCTGGGCTCACTGGCCAGGAAGTTCCTTTGAAATGGCTCCAAAGAGCTGTGATGGGAGAGGTGCCCCTACCCTGCCCATAAGACGGGGGCCCCCTCCCCTGGGCCACAGTGAGGTGCTTTGTGTAAGGTGCTGCCCTCCTCAACCCCCAACCCCCACCTGTACTCTGCTGCCTCCTCCTCCTCTGCAGGTACATTCGCTGCCAGAAAGAAGTAGGAAAGAGCTTCGAGCGGCATAAGCTGAAGAGGCAGGATGCAGATGCCTGGTAAAACTTGAGCCCCATGCTCCCAGAACCTCAGAGAGGCTGCCTACCTTGCTCCTCTGCAGGCACTCCCCAGGCCAGAGTTCTGCAGCAGAGAGCAGACCAGCCTGGGGCCTCACTTAGCCCACCAGGGGCCTCCTGCACGTGTCCCTGAAGAGGGAGTGAGAAGTGACCGCAGCCCTAGAATCCCTGTGGCCCTGAGATACTTGGGCTTGGTGTCCTCACTCCAAGTACCTTTGCCCAGTCCCCTGCAGGACACACCCTCCAGTACCAGCTTCCAGAACTACTGCCCCTGGCTGCCTGGTTTCTCCTGCTCTATCTCCTGGTCCCCTCCCTGTCCCCAGCTTCCCCTGTGCCCTGGGGCTCCTGGCATCCACGGTGTGCTTAATGCTGGAGGTTGGCCTACCTCCTCTTCCCTTCCAGGACGCTCTATAAGATCCTGGACAGCTGCAAACAGTTGACTTTGGCCCAGGGGGCAGGTGAGGAGGACCCAAGCGGCATGGTGACCATCGTCACAGGCTTTCCACTGGACAACCCCAGTGCGCTCTCAGGCCCCATGCAGGTAAGTCCAGGCAGTGGGGGACGGGGGTGAACCAGGGAGAGGTGCCAAAGCAGCCTCCCTCCTTAGACCACTCCTATAGTTGCTTTTCCTTCTTCCACCATCCCTTCCCCAGCCCCAGAATGGGTCCCAGAGTTTAGGAGGTCAGGCTCTCCCCCAACAGCCCCCCTCCCCCTTCCACAGGCAGCCCTGCAGGCCGCTACACATGCCAGTGTGGACATCAAGAATGTTCTGGACTTCTACAAGCAGTGGAAGGAGATTGGTTGAGATGGACCCCCCCCAGGCCCTGCAGTGGGGCTGCATCCAGATCTCTCCTGCCCTCCCTGGCAGCCAGGACCACCACCTGTAGTCACCCCACCACACACAGAAGCACGCACGCAGGAAGGAAGCCCAGCTGCACGCAGGCCGCAGGGAGGGCCCCAGGAGCTGCAGGGAAGGCCCCTAAACCCTTGGGAGGGCGGGTCCCCCTGTTGCGAAGATGACATCAGGAGAGTGAGGGAAGTGCTTGGAGCAGGAGAGGCATGTGGGCCCCCCACCCACCCACCTGCCTCAGTGCCCCCACCCCCACCCCCCCACCGCTGCTGTCCCCATGGGCAGGTGGCCGGCATGGCATGGGAGTCTGTCTCATTGGAGCAGTGTGTGGACCTCTGAGGGGAAGGGACAGAAGGGCCCCTCTTTCTCCCAAGACACGGCGGTGGGTGCTAGGGGAAGAACTGGGTACCAGAAGACGTCTGGGTGGTCCTCTGCAGTCCCTTCCCTTCGAGGACCTCCCATCGTCCTCTCCATGCAGGTGGGACAGCTCTGGAGCCTTGGGGACTCTGGAAGGAGAGGGCCTGGGAGTGGGGCCAGGGTGTGACCCCTCCTGCTGCCCCACTTGTGCTTTCTGTCTCCAGTCTCCATCTGCCCAGCTCAGTGAGCCCAGCCATCAATGGCCATCTGGCCCACGTGCCAGCCAGGGTTCCTGTACCCACAGCCCCATGGCCATGGTACCTGGAAGAGAAGGGGGTACAGTGTGAGGCCAGCAGCCCCCTCCCTGGGGGAGGCCTGCATTGAGGTGGGCAGCAAAAAGGAGAGCCCCTGAGAGCTGCCCCATCAGGGGTCTGCTGTCCCTGTGGGGCTGAGCATGGGGCAAGCTTGGGCAAGTGGCAAGGGGAACAAGCCGAGATCATGAATAGCTCAGGGCAGTGGGCAGAGTGGCCGGCGCAGGCGCTTTGGGGGGCTCTGGCCAGGAAGCCTCAGCCCCTTACCCTAGGGCTGGCCAGGAGCTCAGCCAGGGGGCCGGGGTTCCTGGCTCTGATGCCCCCTTCCTCAGCATTAGCCTGGCTTCCCAGGCTGTTCTTGGAGAAGAGTGAGCTTCCTGCCTCCTTCCTCTAAGACAGTCTGGGACAACCTGGGGCGGGGTGGGGTGACCCCCATGCCCAGTCCATGGCAGAGACTGAGACTAAAGCATCACTTAATAAAGACCCCTCGAAGCCCACTCCCTGTCTCCTGGTGCTGTTCTGTACAGTCGTGTTGGGATGTTGGTGCTTTCTCGCTGAAATGGCATTTTGGGCAAGTTTCTTCGAGGTGAACCCCTCAAAACTGACAGCTCAGGCGGAAGGAAGTTCCACGGCTGGTTTTGTGGAAGACGCGGTCAAGTTCGGAGGCCCTGTGAGCAGGGGTGCAGGCAGGAAGCTTAAAGAAGGCAGCTGCGCCCCAAGGGCCACACTCAGGGTCTTGGCCTTGGTCCCCCTGCCGGGATTGGCAGTGTGTCAAGATGGGCAGGAATGGTGATTCCCTGGTGGTTGAACCAGCATTTACTGAAGGCATTTGCCCTGGACTGTGCCAGCCCCCAGGTGCTGAGAAGCATCCGGACACAGAGAGGTGCTTCCTGAAACCACACATCAGGATGGGGACTCAGCCTTGTCTGCGGAGGGGGCCATGCGGCTCCTGCCTGTCGGGGCCAGTCTGGTGTCCATGGGTGTGGGTGGAGCTGGAGGGGCTGGCTGTGTGCAGGAGGCTGAGTGAGCTGCCTGCTAATGGGGCCGGGCCACCCTGAGCTGCTCCCTGGGGCTGGACAAGGCCTGGATTGTTCCTTGGCTCCTTTTGTCTCACTCCCCGCCCAGGCCTGGCCCGCCTGCCACTCTCTCCCTCCCGTCAGACTGGCTGGCAGGAGCCTGGGACTCTGCCGGAGGAGCCCTGGGCCTGCTGACCCACCAGCGTAGGAGCACCGGCCAAGCTTGGGGTAAGGACGCTCACCTGGGGCTGTGACACCTGCTCTGGCCCACTCCTCGGTTTCCATGGCTACAGCACACACTCCTCCAGAGACCCTAAACCCTGCTGCTGAGGGACAGGACCCTGAAGGGAGCTAGGCCCTGGCAATCTTCACTCCCAGCCAGCTCCCAGGGAGATGGACAGCAGGCAGGATGGGTCACACCACCCGATCCCATTCCTGGGAGGCTTCATCTAAAAGCTTAGCCAGGGCATGGGGGCTAGAGACAGGGTGTATCTTTGCTTAGCAGGGTCCCGGGCACCTAGCTCAGGGGCCCAGGGCCTGGCAGGAGCAGAGGCATAGGAGGGGGGCCCACCAGCCCTGTGAGGTCCAGAGTGCTCCGAACCAACCGCCACAGCTGGCGGCAGGAAGAGGGGTGAGGCCAGCTGCATTGTTGCAGGGATATTTTGGCCTGAGGAGGGGGAGGGTCTTACTCTCCCTTCCCCTGGGCGGCTCCACCCGCCTGGCTGGCCCAGCCCCTCTGCTGGTGCCAAGGAATGTGCCTGGAGTGGCAGGCGGAGCTGCGGCCACCCGGAGGCAGTGCACAGGTCTGGAGCTGAGGGGTATGGGCTCAGGAGGGTCGGGGGGGCCCCCCAGGACACAAGTGTAGTCCTTAAAGAAGAGCCAGGCACCCACCCCCCATTCGTTGCCCTTCCCACGGCCATCTGGCCTCTCCAGGAATTCTCAGCAAGCGCCATAAACTTTCAGTGTTCAGCCCTGGTTCTGCCGGCCAAGGGGCTTTCTGGTGGGGGGGTGGGGGTGCTCATGCTTTCTCTGCACTAACCACCCTGACTCGGGGTTTTTTTGAGACCGAAACTGCGGTCAGGGGACCTGGATCCAGAGTCTGGGGCTACTAACCTGGGCAGCCTTTGGGCTGGGGAGCACACTGCAGTCCCACTGTACAGCCCACCTCAGAGGGGGAACTGCTCTGGGCTAGGATGGAGAGGGTGGGGTTACATGCTGTGATGACCTGATGACAGGAAGCAGGATGGCCTCCTCCCCCACCCCACCCCCCAGCCTGCAGGAGTCAACTCCACCCTGGCTCCCACCCACACCCGCAGTGTCCTGCACAGCCCAGCCAGCAGCTAGGGGACCAGGCCCGGCCGGGTGAGAAGGGGCCAGTGGGTGAGGGCAGATTCCTGATTCCCTCACCCTGCACTTTGTCTCTAGGTCAGCGTGGAGGTGCTGGGCTGCCATGCTCAGTCTCAAGCTACCCCAACTCCTTCGAGTCCACCAGGTCCCTCGGGTGAGGGGCTTGACCCACCATCTCCCATTCCCCAGGCTACTTATGGGGCAGAGGCCCTTCCCTTGAAGCAATAGCGGGGGTGGGGGGTGGTCTCTCCTGCAGGCCGTCTCATCCCTACCATCCCTCTGCCCTCTAAGGAACCTGCTGGCGACCCCTCCCCAGAGCCCCCTCCTTCCCCGGGGCTCCCGGTCTGTGCCCGCCCCCCCCCTTCCTCACTGTCCCCTCCTCCGTTTGTCCTCCGCTCTCTGGACCTGCGGTAAGATGGGGATCCGGTTGGGTTTGGCTTTGGGGCTGTTGTGACCTCCATCCCAGTCTCATCGATGCCGCTTGCAGAGACCTCTCCCGGAGAGGGAGGGTCGGGCGCTGTGACGCCCCTCCTGTGTCCCACCGGCCCCTGCACAGGTGTTCTGGGAAGACGGCATCATGTCTGGCTACCGCCGCCCCACCAGCTCGGCCCGGGACTGTGTCCTCAGCTCCTTCCAGATGACCAACGAGACGGTCAACATCTGGACTCACTTCCTGCCCACGTGGTGAGGCGCGCCCTGAGGGCTCCCCGGCGGGCAGGGGCCGGGGCTGTGCGGCCCGCGGGCGGCCGGTGGCCTGAGCACCTGCCCCCCCCCACCCCGCCCCGCCCCGCAGGTACTTCCTGTGGCGCCTGCTGGCGCTGGCGGGGGGCCCGGGCTTCCGGGCGGAGCCGTACCACCGGCCGCTGCTCGTCTTCTTGCTGCCCGTCTGCCTCTACCCCTTTGCTTCGTGCTGCGCGCACACCTTCAGCTCCATGTCGGCCCGCGCGCGCCACATTTGCTACTTCCTGGACTACGGCGCGCTCAGCCTCTACAGCCTGGGTCAGCCCCACGCGGCCCTCAGGGGGGCGGGGCCCTCGGTGGCAGGGCCCGGGAGCTGCGGGGACCGGGCAAGGGCGGGTCCCGGGAGCGATGGGGGCATGCCCTGGTGTGTCGGGGGGCGCTCCAAGCAGGAAAGGGGCGGGGCCGAGGTGTTCTGGGGGCGGGCCCAGGGCGGGGACCAGAGGGTGCTGGGGGCGGGGGCGGGCGGGGGCGGGCGGGGTTTGGGGCCCGGACCTGGGCGTTCTGCCCCGGGGCAGGGGTGGGGCCGGGCACTCTAGGGGGCGGGGCGCGGCCTTGGGATCTCAGCTCCTGCCCCCCCACCCTTTTCCTCTTCAGGCTGTGCCTTCCCCTATGCCGCCTACTCCATGCCGGCCTCCTGGCTGCACAGCCGCCTGCATCAGCTCTTCGTGCCTGCTGCCGCACTCAATTCCTTCCTGTGTACCGGCCTCTCCTGCTACTCTCGGTGGGTTCTCTGCAGGGGCGGAAGGGGCAGTCGGAGGGACAGGACTGGGCACCCCCAAACACACTGGAGGCCAGTGGTGGAGTTCCTGACCAACATGAGTGACCATGTCCCGACTCACCAAGGACTCGGGGTGCCGCTGGGGTGCTAGCACCACACCTGCGCATCTCCTAGTTCCACAGCTGCCCAAGGTAGGCAGGTGTCCCCGCTTCACAGCAGTGGTCATTTCCACAGGGGCCACCTGCCCCGAGGGCTTCACAACCACTTAGCTACACTGACATCCGTCTTGGCCAAAGGACACCTGTCCTGAGAACACCACCTGGAGAAGGGTAACCAGCCTCTCCCTTCTTCCCTCCCTCCCTCCCTCCTCTAGCTTCCCTGAACTCGAGAGCCCTGGGCTCAGTAAGATCCTCCGCACAGCTGCCTTCACCTATCCCTTCCTGTTTGACAACCTCCCGCTCTTCTACCGGGTAAGGGGGCCTGGGGCCCCTGATCTTCCCCTAGAGACACTCCCCCCCCAGATACTCTCCCCCACAGAGGCCCTCCTGCAGAGCCCCCCCCCAGACCCTCCACCCCCAGAGCACCCCCCCCACCTCTGCCGTCCTTTGCCAGCTTGGATTATGCTGGGGCAGAGGCCACACCTGTGGGCAGGAGGCGCTGAGCCCCAGCCACAGCTACCACCTCCTCTGTGCACTGCTCACCGGCTTCCTCTTCGCCTCTCACCTGCCCGAGCGGCTGGCCCCAGGGCGCTTTGACTACATTGGTGAGAGCTCAGGAGTGGTCCCTGTCCAGGGAGGGGTGCGGGGGGGGGGGTAGCATCCCAGGGCAGAGTGAACAGGGATGAATTATCACAGCCAGAGACAGGGCCTAGGTCCAGGCTCACCCTCCTCAGATAACAAAACCAGTAGCATGTACACTGGGGGCCTGATGCACACTGGCTCACTCCCATGGGTAGGTTTTCTTATTCCCAGAGGATGCAGTAGTCAGGGTGGCCCCTGGGCATGCGGTCTGTGCCCTGAGCTGCCCCCACCCCACAGGCCACAGTCACCAGCTGTTCCACATCTGTGCTGTGCTGGGCACCCACTTCCAGCTGGAGGCAGTGCTGGCCGATATGGGATCTCGCCGGGCCTGGCTGGCCATGCAGGAGCCGCCCTTGGGCCTGGTGGGCACAGTAGCCACGCTGGGCCTGGCAGTGGCTGGGAACTTGCTCATCATTGCTGCCTTCACAACCTCTCTGTTTCGGGCCCCCAGCACAAGCCCCCTGCTGCAGGGCAGCCCCTTGGAGGGGGTTGTGAAGGCCAGACGACACTGAGGTCCCATCTCTGAGCCTGCCCCACCCCACCCCGGGGAAGGCAGAGGCCAGGCTGGAGGCTGGGAAGGAGCCCAGATCCCAGATGGGGTCTGATGAGGTGGGGTGCAGGGGGAGCCTGGAGCCAAGAATGACTGAGGAGAGAGGGCATAGGGGATGAGGGGGCAGAGGAAGTGCTGGCTATAAGCAGGAGGCAAGGAATGTGTGCTTAGTGGGGCCAGGGCAAGTGCTGAGGGTCTGAGAGGGGCAGTGCGAGCATCCAGGCTGCAGCTAGCCCCTGGCAGGACGCTGGGGACAGGGGTGCTGCGGCCCTTCCACCCACTCCCATCCTGGCCTGCAAGCCTTTGCCCAACACACGGGAGAACTAACATCACTAACGTAGCAGCCCCCCCCCCCCCGCCACTATGCTGTTCATCAGGCCACGAGGCCCACTGTGCCTTCACCTCCCAAACCAGGTGCCACCTGCCAGCAGTGCTTGGCACCCCCCAGTCCCCCAGGATGTGCCTGTTCCAGTCACCACACGTAACTCAGAGTGTCCAGGCTGTTGGGTCTTTCTGGATGTCATGGGACGGTGTGGTAGGGGGGCACCCATTATAGTTTTAGGAAGCTGCCTCCCGGGCTTCCAGTTGAGGTGGGTACAAATAAACCAATCAACAGCAGCTTTGGGGAAGTACTTTCTGGGACTGAAGATGGTACACATCCCCTCCCCTGCCGCCCTCACACACCAATTCCACAGATGCACAGAGACAGCCCCACCAATTCCTCTTCTGGAGTTTATTCTGGAGCAGCTGTGATGACAGGGACCCCACACTTGCAGGGCAGGGAGGTCAGGGTGAGGGGAAGGGAGGGGTTCTGGGAGAAGGGGGGGTGGAGGGGTGGAGAGTGGGGCTGGCCGCTCTAGACCGGGCCATAGAAGCGCTGATAAGCTTCCTGGAAGCCAATGTGGTCAGCCAGCTCGTCACAGTTGGGGTTGAGCTCACATACTTCCCTCTTGGGCTCCAGGGGATCCGGGTAGGGGGCCGGGGCGCTGACAGGCCAAGAGAGTGGCATCAGCCTCCAGGAAAAACACCTGCTGCCACCCCCCACCCTGGGGGACCTTGGAGTCCACATCCCTCATCCTGGATTTGCAGCCACAGGGCCCTGGCCCCCTGCTCACCCCAGCCCAGAGTCCAGGTAACGCCGGAGCCTCCTCACCACCTCACTGCCCTCCCGCTTGGACACGAAGGCTGTGGAGCAGAAGGGCCGACATCAGGTGGCTGGGGGCTGGCAGGCTGCACACATGCCCCCCCCCCCCCCGCTCCCGCCTCATACCTGCACCTCCTCTGTGGGATTCAGCACCACTGGGCTTTGCATCTGCAAAGAAGAGTGCCCATTTCATCCCTGCTCATGGGGGGGGGGGGGGCTGCACCTCCTCTCCCTCCACCAGGACACAGCCTGCAGGAGGGTGGTTGGACTGGGAGCTGGACGTGGGGGCACTCACCTGCTGGGCCAGCCAGGCAGAGGCAGAGTGCAGCCACGGCCAGCAGGGCAAAGACCATCAGGGACCGCATGGTGGGTCGGTCCTGTCTGTTCTGTCTGTCTGGGTCTGTGAGCAGCTGCTGCTGGGTCTTAGCTGGCCTGCCTCTCACCGTCAGCACCCTTTATACTCTGGGTCGTGCCCTGGAGGCAAGGGGGGGCACCCACCATGTATGCTGTGGGCGGGCCACGGGCAGATCTGCCAGGGCTATTTGGGAGTCATCCGCCCTGGCTCTGGAGGCCAAATCCCAAAGGATGTGGTTGGAACCACAGCTGCCTGGGCAGGTCTGGCACCACTGCAAGGCGTGCACCCCAAATCACCCAGCTCCAGTGTCAGTGGAAACACCAGCTAGGCAGGCCAGGAGGGGTGGGACAGGAGCCTGGGGAGAAAGGGGGGCTCAAGGCCTAAAATAGACTCCGGTAGAGCTTGGCAGCCCCTGGAAGACTGTGATCTGCACTGTTGGCCCGAGGGCAGGAGCCAAACCCCAGGGAGGGAGGGCCTGGGCAGTGATGCCCTCGTTGACCTGGAAGCACCCTACCCTGTGGGACGTCCAGGGCAGGCCTGGTGTGGGGCTGGTGCCTCAGACCAGGACCCCAAAACCAACAGAGGTGGGCAGTTAGGGAAATAGCTCTTCTGCCTCTGGCAGTGGGGACCCTCTCCCAGGGCCCCTCACAGGTGGAGAGGCAGGGCAAGGAGCAGGGAGACGGGGTGCGCCTCTGGCTCCTGACCTCTGACCCTATTCCTGCCCTTGTGGCCTCCTCAGTGCTAACAACTGCGGGGACCCGTCTTCCAAGACACAGACGTCTAGCCTAAAAAACCCCATCTCAGCACACCTGAGGGTGAGGAGGGAGGGTGTCCTCACTCACCACCCAGCACAGGTGGGGACCTGACATGGCACTTGCTGCCCCCAGCCCACAGCCCAAGGCTGGGCAGGAGGGCGTCTCATGTCAATGCTGCAGCAACCTGGACTCTTTGTCAGTGGCCCCAAACGGACCAACCAAGCCTCCCTGGGGTGAGGTCTTCTCCAGGAAAAAGTTGTGCACCCCACGTGTACCCATCCACTTCACCCACCAATCAGAGGAGGCACCTGTCCTGCTGCTGGCTGAGCACCCCCAATGGCCAGCTGCCCTGGCCAGGGAAGAGGGCCCACCTGCCTGCATGCATGAGCACTCACTGCACACAATACCCAACGGAGGCCGCCACAACGAGCTCAACAGGCAGAGAAGGGTGGAAGCCAGGGGTCTGGCTTCTGTGACAAGGGGCCCTGCTGCCTCCCGCACATGGTGGTCGGGTTCACCCCTGCCAGCCCACCTCAGCCTGGAGGCTCCCAGGCACAGTGGTTGAGGCCTCGCTGGTGGAAGGGGGCCCGGGCCCAAGAGACTGGGAGAGACCCACCAGAGGAAGCATCCTCACAGATTACAGTGGAGGAAGTTTATTTACGGATGTGGGGAGAACATGGCAAGGGCCCTCAGGCTGGCCAGCAAGGGGGCAATCAGTGCAGACCAGACACAGACTCCCTGAGCCAGGCACCGGGGCGCTCTGGAGTGGGCAAGGGCGGGGCCCTGGCCTAGATGATGGAAAGCCTGCTGCCTGGTTCCCAGCATGGGAGATGGCCAACCATCCTCAAAAGGATAAGAAAACAAGGATCTGAAGGTCATGTCTGTATGCGTGTGACCCCAAGGGAGCCCCAAAGTCAGGAGAGATGATCAGGCCTCATCCTCCAGCTAGTTACATCCCCACTCAGGACTGGGCACTGTCTCGGTGGTTCTGAGAGGCAGCTCCCCCAGGCCCTTGACCACCATCTGCTCCTGATCCGGCCACCGTCTCCTCACTCAGGCTCCCCCAGCACACCCACCAGCTCCTTCTGTTCTCTGCGCAGGGCCTGCAGCGGCAGGAGGGAACAAACAAGACATGAGAATATCCAAACCCTCTCCCTCCACTCTGCTTGACCCCAGGCCTCCTTCCCCTAGGATGACGTGGAAGGCCCAGCAGGGCATGTGAGGGCCAAGGCCTATCAGGAGGGTCCCCTCTACTCCAGAGGGGTTTATGGCAGGCTGGGGGCTGTAGTCACCGGGGCTGGGCCTCCCCAGAGTGCCCACCATGAATATGAACCCCCAAAGTATGCCCTGATCATCTGACCTCCCACCAGCGATTTCTAGCAAAGATACTCTCGAGTTAGGTGAGCTTGCAACTGGGGAGAGGGCCATGGGGAGGACAGAGCCCTCCTGGTCCCACATGGGGCCCAGTACTTGGCTCATCCAGCCGACCCACTGCACACATGGCTGGGGTCTAGCTACATTGGGTGAGGGGCAGCTCTGAGCAGAGGCTTCGAGCCCCCCCAAACAGAAGAGTGACCCATGGCCTCACAGAGACAGAGTGGCATTGCTGGGGCAGCATCTCGCCTGAGGACCCAGCAGGGCACCCCAGAGCCAGGGAGGGGTGAAGACAAGAGTGAAGAGCAAGCCACTGGCCCTGCTCCAAGGCATGGGGACCCACTCCCGTGAGGAACAGGACAGTCAGCTCCCGGAAGGCAGCTGCCTAGTGGTTATGAGTAAACACAGGCTGGACATCTGCATGACGAAGCAAGCCCAACACTGGTGCTGCTGCCCAAGCCCTACCAGCAATCCTGGATTGCTGAGAGAGGGCATACGGGGACAGAGGGAGGGGGAAAATCTGAAGCAGACTGCGCCAAGTGCAGAGCTGACCTGGAGACCACAACCCGAGCTGAAACCAAGAGTTGTCAACCGAATGAGCCACCTGGGCACCCCCTCACATATACATCTTAAAGTTCCTGGGAAGTGGTCGTGTAGAGAACCCAGGGCCACGGGGTACTAACCCTGACAGGAGGAGCCAGCCCGCAGCAGGAAAACACCTGCCAGGGCACCCACCTGCCAGGCCTGCTGCTGGGCCTGACCTTGCTGCTGCAGCTCCTCCACCTGCCGGCGCCCAGCCAGGACAGCCTCTGCCAGTTGTCTGTTTTCGGCCTCCTGCCTGTGCACACGGCGCTGTAAGGCGTCCCGCTGCTGCAGGAAGTAGGGCACCATGGCACTGCGCACGTCTTCTTCCGGGATCCCGCTAGGGCGCCTGTGAAGTCATATGGGCCAGTGGAGGGGTTGGGGGGGAGGTGTGTGGGTGATACTGCAGTGGTCTTCCCGCCTGCAGTCTCACATTATATGGGTTTCCACGGCCCCTGCTCTGCTGATAGACTAACCTGTGAAGCCTTAACTTGGGCCCCCAGGAACCCCTCTCCCTGTCCTCTCAGTCCACGTCTGAACCCATCACAGCCACATGCACCCCCACATCTAACACTTCAGGGCAGGAGGCGACCTTCCAGCTGCTGCCTCATCCTGGGGACCAGTGAGCTGGAGCGTGGGGTGGGACTGGATGAGTGGGGGACCTGCAGAGGCCCCAGCAAGTGGGAAGGTCGGCAGATGAAGAAGCAAGAGTATGGGGGTGCTGAATGCTGTGTGAGGGGACGGGTTGGTTCTGAAGGGCAGTGAGGTGAAATCCGCCAGAGGTTCTTTAAAATATTCTTTTTCTGTTATAAAACTTAATTCTCTTACGTGTTAAAATCACAAAGCATAAAAGAACTGGAAAGCATGAGGAAGGTGTTTCCTGGCTCTGGTCTGATGCTGTTCATACAGGGAGCTGGTGGGGCCCCATCCTGCACAGGACACCCCAGGCCACAAGGTTGCCTGCAGGAATGTCAGCTCCAGGGGAGCAGGACTTGTTCACTGCTGCATGTTCCCCAAATATTGTTATGTGGATGAGTGAATAAAGACCAGATGCCTAGGCTGATCCAACAGAAGACGGCAAATCCACCCTTCCGCCTCCTGCCCACCCTCTCTGCTACAGCCAGGTGGGGCCTGAAAGGAGCCCCCGGCAAGGATGGCACGGCATCCCTCCATCTGCCCCAAGCCCTCGATAACATGCGTCTGCTCTGGGGCTCTCCTTACCCAGAGGAGACCATAGGCTGGCTGCACCCTGGAGGTCAGCGGCGGTCTCCCGCAGGAGCCTCCAGGGGCCGGAGCCAGCTCCAAGTGCCCTTCTCACCAGGCCAGCTCCGTGTGGTCTTTGCCTTCTTCCACGATCCTGTCCAAGGTGTTCAACACTGCTTCCAGGTTCCCTTCTGCTTTGATTTCTGAGATTTCCTCCTGGAAAGAAAGTGGTAAGAGCGCTAATGACACAAGACAAGCCTGCAGTGAAAGTACGTCCCACTGCCGACAGGACTCAGTGAGATTTTGGCTAATTTCTGTGTCTTTGTACCAACATTCTGACTTCTCTCCGTGTAACTTTAATAATTAAGAACAGGAAATAAAAGTAGAAAACAGTTCACAGCCTGCCCGTTGCCTTAGGGTGCTGCAGTCCCAGGCCTGGTGCACCTATTCTGTGGCCCCAGACCCATCATGCTGCTGCCCAGGCCCATCTTGCAGTGTGGGGGCTCGGCCATGAGACCCTCTGCACAGATCCGATCCGTCCCACTCAAGCTTGGACTCCAGTTGTACGCAGGTCCACAGAGCACCATGTTGTGAAGCACCTCCTCCGAGCCAGGCGCTATACCAGGCGCCGGAGGTGGGGAGAGGAGCCAGGGCCTGTGGGGTAGAAGGCCTCCTAGCACATATGCACGGCACCAGGGCATGAGGGCAGGGGCATGCACGGTGCCTGTCCATGGCAAGGGGCAACAGCCACTGCTCTGAGCCCTGGGGGTGCCCAGAGGAGCCCAAGCTGCCACTACCTGCTGTGCTCCTTGCCACTCACCTGGACAGACGTCTGCAACTGAGTGATGAACTTGTCATAGATTCTCTGTGTCATCTCAGGCTGCAGCTGGTAGAGGCGCTTGTAACAGTCGGTGAATCTCTGGTAGCTGGCAGAAAGGAGAGACAGCAAGGTGGAGGGTCAAGTGTACAGCCAGCCTGCTGCACCCACTGGGCCACCCCTACCTCCCCCTCAGAGCTCAGGGCCTGGTCAAGTTCATGGCCCTGGGTAAAGGCTGTGGGTAAAGCTCCGATCAGCCCCACCTGCCCCCAGTCCCACCACGGTGCATCAAGTCACCAGGAGGGTGACTCTTTGTGGGCCACTCCCTCAGTGTCCAACCAGCTCCCAGGTGATGCTGCTGCCAGTGTGGACTGAGGTCCCTGAGAAAATGGTCATCCCAGTCTCTCTGCTGGGCTAGATTAGGAAAGGATGTGTGGCCCCTGGGACAGGAGTCCCTCCTCCTCAAAGGAGCCACATGGGGAAGGAACAGGCACCCTTTCTGTAGGATGTGACTACACGTGCTGGAGGTGACACCTCCAGCTCCCAGCCACTATGGGGGCCCTGGCCTGAGGGCAGAGTTTATACCCTAAGTTGGTGACTGGAAGAGAACTGTGGTCTCTGAGGATGTCATCAAGCTGCTGAAAACCCCAAACCAGAGCCATTCCACATTGGGGCTGCTGGTCAGTGAAGTCATGGATGCCTTTCACTGTTCACACCATTTAAAATCCTGCCTCTGTGCCTGGCAGTGGAGAGGGCCTCCCTGATCCATCCTTGGAGCTGGAAAGATCAGAGGGTACCCAGGACACTCCCAATGGCTCACGCCCTTGGACAAAGAAATTCAAAGAAGGTAAAGCAGTCTCTTGCTTTTTCTCTCCCCACTCCCTTTCTCATCTCTTCACCTTCTGCCAAGGTTTTGTGCTGGCTGCCAAGCAGGTCCTGGGTATTCTGGGAGGCTGCGTGGCCCTCCTGGAGTTCCCAGTAGAGAGAGACCAGCAGACACAACCATGTGAACAAGGAGATGGCCACTTGTGGAGGTGCTTTAAAGGCAAGGGTTACAGGGACAGCCTTTAAGCTGGCATGTGGGGTGTTCAGTGAAAGCCTCTGATAAAGCAATGTTCAAGTGACCTACATGAAATGTCGGAGCCAGGGAGTCCCCAAGCACACAAAAGCCCACATCTATGCTTGGCTGTGGGACCCAACGCTCCTCAGTTGTGTGGCCAGGCTGGTTGGCTGCTGGACAAATGGGGGACTAGGTCCCTGGAAGCCCGTGCACAACCCCCACCCCCCTCGGGGAATCACCGCTGGTCCTTCCTTTCTCATGGCTCGACCTCCCCACCCAGTTCTTGCCCCTACACCATGTCTGTGACAAGTTGAGAGCACACAGGGGCTTGCAAGGGACACCTTCTCCACTTTCACAGAGTCTGTGAGCCTGCTGTTCACCACAGCCAGCACCGGATACCAAATTACATAATCTAGCAGTAAATCATATTAAAAGCAATGGTACTGGGATCCCTGGGTGGCGCAGCGGTTTAGTGCCTGCCTTTGGCCCAGGGCGCAATCCTGGAGACCCGGGATCGAATCCCACATCAGGCATCCCGGTGCATGGAGCCTGCTTCTCCCTCTGCCTATGTCTCTGCCTCTCTCTCTCTCTCTCTCTCTCTCTCTCTCTCTCACTGTGTGCCTATCATAAATAAATAAAATTAAAAAAAATAAAAAATTAAAAAAAAAAAAAGCAATGGTACTAACTACTCAAAACACACAACATCCTAATCCTTCCACCACATTCTCCTTGCTCTGGAGGTGGCTTACATCATCTGTCTGGAAACACTCTGTAAAGGTGTCTGCTGCCCATCTTTCCCCAACTCTGTATTGGGCATTTACACTTTGGAAGCTGGCAAATGCAGTAACCCAGGGCTTTATTTTTGGAGGGCTGGATGCTGGTACACCATGGGGGTTAAACCTTGGCACCAGTGACCAGTACAAGGGACAGATCACGGGCACCCTTCAGCCCTTGTGGGGGACTCAGGCAACTTGTGTACCGCTAGCGCCACTCGCCACGCAGTCTGTGGCTTCACAAAGAATGTGGAAAGACACAGGATGCCCAGCCAAGCAGGGCTGGAATTGAAACCTGGTAATTGTGGCTTGAGATGGACTTGGATGGGACATTGGAGTTCCTGTTCCTAACCAGCCCACTCACCAGTGGAGGGTGTGAGTGGCCCCCTTCCTGCACTCAGGCAGCAGGCTCAGTGGTGAGGGGGCCTGGGGCCAGCAGTCTTCCTGTGTCCCCACTTAGCTCTGACTCCGTGAAAGCGAAGCCCATTTGCACAGACCCCCAGAACAGTGTGAATGGCTGCCGTGAGGGCACGGAGAGAAGGCAGCCGGACTGGAGGCCAATGTCAGCAAGACAGGACAGGGATCCTTGCTTTTTTTTTTTTTTTTTTCCAGTTTTCTTGTGATAAAATTGCCATACCTCATTGTATGATGGTTTGACTCACATATACAGTGGAATGATCACAGTAAGTATAGTTAACATCCATCACCATCTCAGAGAGAGAAAAAAAAACAGGGAAGAAAAGTTTTTCATTGTGAATGGGAACTCCTACGACGGACTCTTCACAGAATGGCATCAGCTACGGTCATCCTGTTGGACTCCACACACCCAGGATCCATTCATCCTCCAGCAGGACACGTATGCCTCTGTCTACCTTCCTCCTACCCGCCTCCACACTGCCAGGAATTCCTTTCTTGAGAGCTGGCACAGGCCTGGGAACTGTTTAAATGCCCTTATGATCTGAGAAAATACTCTCAGGGAGAAGTAGGACAAGTGATGCATTTTAGAAACCATTCAGGGCCATCTCACCCCCTGGCTTGTGCCAAGTTTTGTCTTCTCATGTAAACTCTCATATCTCTGTGGGCGGGGAGGCCACCTGCAGAGTCACTGGGACCTCCAGGGTGCCCAGAACTGTTAGATGTGGCAGCACATAAGCCATGCTGCAGACCAGCAGCTGGGCCTGAGGAGACCCTACCTTACTCCCGGCCACCTCCCCACCTGCTTGGGCAGAGGAGTCTCCCTCATGAGCAGCCCCAGTGGCCTCCCTGCCAAGCCCCCTTTTGCTCTCTATTGGAATGGTACCCTGGCCTTGGCCTTCCACGGGTACATAAGGGTCACCCAGCTACACATTGGTACATGCACTGGTTCTGCAGACTCACAGCCTATCCCCTCTGAGGTTCAAATTCTACCTCTACCACTTGTCAGGTGAATGATCTCTGACTTCTTTACCTTTATAAGCTTCAGGTTCTGCCTCTGTCAGGTGGGGATAATAAATGGATCCCTGACTCACTAAGTCACTGTGAGGCCACATACATAAAGTACTTAGTATAGTGCCTTGCACACTGACAGGCTCCATGCTAACTACAATTATTATAACTAATTTCAAAAAAACAGTCCTCACCACTCCCTCAGAAGTGCCAAACAGTGACTTCACTTGACTTGGCTTCCCAGAGTCGAGAAGTGTCTCCTGCCCAAGACAAATGCTTAGTAAAAGCATCCTAGTAGCAGCTGCATGCACAGAAGCCAATCCAGTGGCAGGAAGCACCCACTGGCCTCACGACAGAGAAAAGGCTAAGTTGTGGCCTCCCCAAATCATCAATTGAAGGTCACTGTTTGAAATGTATTTACTGAATTTCAAAATACAGATGACCATGTTAACTGATTTTAATCTAGTTTGTCTCCACTCTTTTAAAAAAATGTTTTATTTATTTGACAAAGCGAGATAGACCATGAGCAGGAGGGGGGCAGAGGAAGAAGCAGGGTCCCCTCTGAGCAGGGAGCCTGACATGGGACTCTACCCCAGGACCCTGAGATCGTGACCTGGGCTGAAGGTAGAAGCTTCACTGACTGAGCCACCCAGAGGCCCCCTCTTCACACTCTTTTTTTGAACTTAATTATTTTTAGTAATCTGTACATCCCATGTGGTGCTCGAGGTCACCACCCTGAGATCTAGAGTCACCTGCTAGGATTGTGATGCCAGGCACCTGGCTCTTAAATCCTCCCTACACAGTATCTGAGACACCTGCATGGTCTGAACTCACTGAAGAAGCATTTCAGGGCAGCCCGGGTGGCTCAGTGGTTTAGCGCCGCCTTCAGCCCGGGGCGTGATCCTGGAGACCCGGGACCTGTTGGGCTCCCTGCATGGAGCCTGCTTCTCCCTCTGCCTGTGTCTCTGCCCCTCACCCTCATGAATAAATAAATAAATAAAATCTTAAAAAAAAAAAAAGCATTTCAGTAATTGTACTAAAAGCTCACTGCAAACTGAGTTATCACATAAGTTTAACTTAAAAATTTCAAAATACCGAGGCACAGCATCAAGCCCCTGGGGTCAGCCTGGGGGTTTGTGCCTGCAGATGGCTCTGCCTGCGCACCTGGCCGGCCACATGGCCTAACAGAAGCTGGTCCTTGCGGCTTGCTAAGCCCCTTCACGGACTGCCCCCAGAGGACGCCTCGGTCCCAGCCCAGGGATAGGGGTGTTATCCCTGCACTCTGCACCTCCCCACCGCACCTCTCCACCGCCTGGACGGCAGCCCTGAGGTGCTTCTCCATCAGCTCCTTCCTGCTGCCTTCTCAGTCCAGGGTCCACTGGGCAGCCCCAGGCCTGACAAAGAGACAGGAAGCCAAAAGGAGAAATGCTCCTAGATGACAGCACAAGTCTGTGATTTATGAAGACAACTGTAGCAAAAGTTATCTTTTAAAAATTAATCTTCATTAGGGGCACCTGAGTGGCTTAGTTAAGTGTCTGCCTTCTGCCTGGGTCATGATCTCCAGGTCCCCTGTGTTGGGCTCCTTGCTCAGCAGGGAGCCTGCCTCTCCCTCTGCCCCTCCCCACCCCCATGCACGCACTCTCTCTCAAATGAATAAAATCTTATTTTTTATTTTTATTTTTTAAATCTTATTTTTTATTTTTTTAAAAATTTTATTTATTTATTCATGAGAGAGACAGGGAGAGAGAGAGAGAGAGAGAGAGAGAGGTAGAGACACAGGCAGAGGGAGAAGCATGCCCCATGCAGGGAACCCGACGTAGGACTCAATCCAGGGTCTTCAGGATCATGCCCTGAGCTGAAGGCAGAGCTAAACTGCTGAGCCACCCGGGCTGCCCTAAATCTTATTTTTTAAAAAAATTAATCTTCATTAGGTCTTTAGATTTTTAGGCCCCCCGGACTAACTTAACCTTTTATTGCTTGGATTCTTTGGAAACTACTAGAAACTTAATAGTGAGAATCTGAAATTGAGATGCTTTTTCTGAAAAAGACTTTTTTTCCCAAAGGTTTTATTTATTTATTCATGAGAGACAGAGAGAGAGAGAGGCAGACACACAGGCAGAGGGAGAAGCAGGCTCCACGCAGGGAACCCGACATGGGACTCAAACCTGGGTCTCCAGGATCACGCCCTGGGCTGAAGGTGGTGCTAAACCACTGAGCCACCCGGGCTGCCCTGAAAAAAGACTTCTGATTTGACAAATATTAGCACAAAGATAAAAAAAAAAAAAAAATCAATCCAGATATGTGTAGATTGGTCTCCCTTATCCACAAGGGATGCATTCCAAGACCTCCTGTAGATGCCTGAAACTGGATAGAACTATGCTTTTTCCTGTACATAAACGCTTATATACTTATGATAAAGCTTAATTTATACACTAGGCACCATAAAAGATGAACACTGTAAAAAATGATTGTTCTATAAAATATAACAACATACTGTAATAAAAATTATGTGAATGTGGTCTCTCAATAACTTTTTTTTTGGTGGGGCAGACAGGGATTTATTAGGTCTCTTGAAAAGAGCTGGGATCGCTGGGGTCTGAAATCGCCCATCAGAGGCCACCCAAGGAGTGGCAGTGTGTTCCCAGGTGACAGTGGCTGGATGGACTATGGTGAAGATGAGCAGTGGCACCCAGGGCCTATGGGAGGCTGCTCCAGATGGCATGAGGACCAAGCAGTAAGGTCTGGGTGGAGGAAGAGTGACCTACTCTGTGTGGTCAGGTCCTTGGTCACCAGATGGAGGTGGGAGCTTTCCCTATGATATACAGGACTCACACATCACTTGTCAAGGACCCCAGCTGCCTGGAGCCTCAGGCATCAGAGGTGTATCAGTGGCCAGTGGGAATTTTCATATACATTTGTCGAGCCCTTTCTGTGTGAAACCAGCTGCAAGTTCCTGTTTACACACACAGAGGGAAGGAGGTCCTAGCAAGGAGAAGCAGCAAGTGGGGAGAGAAGGTCACTGCAGAAGACCTCATGGGCACCTGTGTGCTTCCACCTGCATGCAAGTGTGCACATGTTAGACACCCACAGCCCTAACCACGGCTGTAGAGATGAGGGCAGGGCCAAGGAGTGAATGGCCTTGTGTGCTGAGCTGATTCTGGAAGCAACCCTGAGCCAATGAACCCCTGTAACCAGAAGGCCATGCTCCAATGTGAGCAGTAAGGGAGGGGACGAAGCTGAGGTTGGAGGGCCAGGAAGGGGAGGCTGAGCATGAACTGCTTCAACAGGGCTCTGTATCTGATGGTGCAAGGGATGGGTGAGCACTCCTCAACCTCTGGCCTAGGGAATGAGCACTCGCTGGGCTCTTCAACCACGTTAGAGACCATGGAGGGAGCAGCCCTTGTCCCCACCTTGCTGAGCTCGATGGTCCTGGGGACACCAAGAGAGTCCAGTGGTAGACTGCAGGAGCCGGAAGCTTGGCAGATCAATGCAGCTTGGGATCCTCACAGCCCTAACTATCTACTGCATGTCAAGAATGCTGGGCTGCTCGATAAGCAAAGTGGGGAGAGTGGTACATGAAACCAGCCAGATCCTGTCCTTGGGACCTCGGGGGTGGCTTGAGTGGGACAGATAACAGAACTGTGCACAGTCAGAAGTGTCGTGATAACGACTAACCAGGGGAGGAAGGTAGCTTTACAGAAACTCAGGAAGAGACAGAGGAAACCGTTCTTGGTGGAACAAACCTCAACTGCAAATGCCCTGAGGCAGGGAAGCTCTTGACCTAGGAAAGGAGGTCTCACTGAGGCCAGAGCATGGGAACTCGGGAACTCGGGAGCCCAGCTGAAGGGACTCAGGGGAGCCCAAGGGCAGCCAGACATCACCCGGCATGTGCTCGCTCACATGTGGAGGAATGTGAGGAAAAACCAGGGCTCTCAGTCAAGGATGAGGAGAGGAGGAAGAGCCCAAGAAGGGAAAGTGGCAGAGGCTGGTGTGGGAAGCTGAGGGTCAAACGGCCAGGACAGAGATATGGACAGCAGCATCAAAGGCTACAAGGAGAGTGAGTAGGCTAACAAAACATCCACGGTAAGTAGCAACAGCGTGATTAATGATCTTGAAAGGAGAAGTTTCAAGGGAATGGTGGCAAACTGCTTCACGCTGAGACAGAAACTGGAGATGGGCACCTAGCACCTGGAAGGAAGAGAGCTGTGGCCACGACCCTGGACTAAGGGGAGTGACAGCAAGGGAGGACGTGCCCCTGGGTGGCTCTCAGCCAGGACCACAGAGGCAGGAACTCATCTGGGAGCTCTCGGTGTTCTCCACAGACCAGGTACTAGGTGCCATTCTCACTGCCAGGCACAGGGGGCGAGGGGCAGGGTGCAGGGATGCAGCCTGAGGGGCGTGATGACATTTATGGTAGGCTCAGAAGGGGAGAAGACAGGCGGGGGCAGGAGGGGCCAGGCTCACAGACGGGCCACTGTGGCCCAGCCTGGCTCCCAGCCGGGCTCCTACCAGGAAGAGGCTCTGTGGAGTTGCTGGGCAAGCTAGGGAAGGAGCTGAAGAGTGCAAGCAGAACTCGGACTGGGCCTGGCCATCCCTGGGAGGAGGGAGCAAAGGTGCAGAGAAGCCCGAACCTGTCCAAATAGCTTTCTAAGCCCAGACCTGTTTCTCTCCTCAACCCCAGACAGATGGCACGACCCTCCACCCAGCCACCACCCACAAGTTGGGAGCCCTGGAGTCCCTGGCCCTCCGCCCCCCAGGTGCTCCTGTCTGTACCACCACTGTGGCCCCTTCCACACAGTTAGGCACAGGACTCTCAGCTGACAAGCTTTTCAGGGTCAGGAAGAACACTTCAGAACTTTAAAAAATAGAATGGCTTCAGACACCTGGGTGGCTCAGCGGTTTAACGCCTGCCTTCAGCCCAGGGCTCCCCAGGATCAAGTCCCACATCAGACTCCCTGCATGGAGCCTGCTTCTCCCTCTGCCTGTGTCTCTGCCTCTCTCTCTGGGTCTCTCATGAATAAATAAATAATCTTTTTTTAAAAAGTAGAATGGCTTAAAAAAAATCCCAAACTAATAATTGTCATTTTTAAATGACTATAAAATGTACATGTCAACTAATCAACTGCAATTATATATATTTATTTATTTATATATGATAGAGAGAGAGAGAGAGAGAGAGAGAGAGAGAAGCAGAGACATAGGCAGAGGGAGAAGCAGGCTCCATGCACCGGGAGCCCGACGTGGGATCCGATCCCAGGTCTCCAGGATCGCGCCCTGGGCCAAAGGCAGGCACCAAACCGCTGCGCCACCCAGGGATCCCTGCAATTATATTTTTTAAAGGAATCTATACCCAATGCTGGGCTTGAACCTATAATCCCAAGACCAAGAGTTGCACACTACACCCACTGAGCCAGCTCGGCACCCCTAGTCAACTGAAATTTTAACACAATTAGATAAAAATCAGGGCAGCCCCGGTGGCACAGCGGTTTAGCACCGCCTGTAGCCCAGGGTGTGATCCTGGAGACCCGGGATTGTGTCCCACGTCGGGCTCCCTACATGGAGCCTGCTTCTCCCTCTGCCTGTGTCTCTGCCTCTCTCTCTCTCTCTCTGTGGGTCTCTATGAATAAATAAAATCTTTTTTTTTTTTTATTTACGATAGTCATACAGAGAGAGAGAGAGAGAGAGAGAGAGAGAGAGAGGCAGAGACACAGGCAGAGGGAGAAGCAGGCTCCATGCACCGGGAGCCCGACGTGGGATTCGATCCCGGGTCTCCAGGATCGCGCCCTGGGCCAAAGGCAGGCGCCAAACCGCTGCGCCACCCAGGGATCCCTGAATAAATAAAATCTTAAAAAAAAATCATATTCATGTGGGATGTGGATGCTTCCCTCCATAATCTGATTTTAAAATTTAACACACATGATCACATTTTCCCATGACTTGGCATTATTTAAAATACTGGAATTTTAAATACCAGCAGAGTATTTTATTAGTCCGAGTTACTATACTTGGGTAACCACCATCATTCTTCAAATGTTGGACATGTTGGGTATTTTTCAATTATATTTCAATTATTTCCCACTGAACGTTGTCCTATAAAAAGATTTTTTTTTAAAGATTTTATTTACTTATTCATGAGAGACACAGAGAGAGAGGCAGAGACATAGGCAGAGGGAGAAGCAGTCTCCATGTAGAGAGCCCGATGTGGGACTCGACCCTGGGACTCCATGATCATGGCCTGAGCCGAAGGCAGACGTCCAGGCGTCCCAACCCTCCACAATGTTAACATTTTGTACAACTATAGTACGATATCCAACACCATATGATCCACAGAGCTCATTCAGATTTCACCGGCTATCCACGTACCTCTGTGTGGACGTCTTCGTAGTATTATCACATGTGTACTCCAGTCAAGATACTGCATGCTTTTTTTTTCCATTTTTAAAGACTTCATTCATTTGAGAGAGAAACAGAGTCAGGGGAGACACAGAGGGAAAAGGAGAAGCAGACTCCCCACTAAGCAGGGAGCCTGACAAGGGGCTTAATCCCAGGACCCCAGGATTAAGACCTGAACAGAAGTCAAGGGCTTCACCCATTGAGTCACCTAGGTGCTATTACTGGAGGCTTTTTTTTTTTAATTTATTTTTATTTTTATTTATTTATGATAGTCACACAGAGAGAGAGAGAGGCAGAGACACAGGCAGAGGGAGAAGCAGGCTCCATGCACCGGAAGCCCGATGTGGGATTCGATCCCGGATCTCCAGGATAGCGCCCTGGGCCAAAGGCAGGCGCTAAACCACTGCACCACCCAGGGATCCCCTACTGGAGGCTTTTTAAAGACACTGACATAATGTGATTTAGAGTCTCAAAAAGAACCAGGCTAGACCTCTAGAAAGACCTTAAGACAGTCCTGCCAATAATCTATTCCTCTGCACAGTGGAGTACCTTTGAAGTCATTATATTCAGAGCATTACAAATAAATAAATAAGTATTTTTAAACTGGTGGAGAGACATCTCTCAAACATGGAGGAAAAAAAAAAAAGATCAGTCATGACTTAAGGAAACATCAGGGGGATGCCTGGCCCGCTCAGTTGGTAGTGTGTCTCTTGATCTCTGGGTCCTGAGTTCAAGCCCTATGTTGGGAGCAGACATGACTAAAAATAAATAAAAAACTTAAAACAAAAAATGTGACTTTAAAAAGAAATGGATGGGGGATGCCTGTGTGGTTCAGTGCCTGAGAGCACCTGCCTTCGGCCAGGGGCATGATCCTGGGGTCCTGGGATCGAGTCCTGCATTGGGCTCCCTGCATGGAGCCTGCTTCTCTCTCTGCCTGTGTCTCTGCCTCTCTCTCTCTGGGTCTCTCATGAATAAATAAAATCTTTTTGAAAATTTAAAAATAAAAAAAAAAGAAATGGATGGCTCAACCAAAAGATTTTTTAAATAAGCATAAAGATTTTAATAAAATTGAAAAGTTCGAACTGACAAGTACATAAATTTATACCCAAGAAATAGAAACTGCACATTTTTTTAAGTGGAACATTCATTTGAATGTTCCACACACGGAATATTCACAAAAATTGCCCACATATTTGGCCAAATGATGTCAAAGTGCCAAAAGCCTCCCCCCGTCCAAAATCAGTGTCATACAGACCATGTTATCTAATCATGATGCAATAAATTTAGAAATCACAACAGAAGAATAACTTTTAAAAAACTATATGCCTGGAAACCAAATAACATACTAGTAAATAATCACTGGTCAAAGAAGAAATCATAAGCAAATTTACAAAAGACACAGAATTAAATGACTATGTCCACATGTGAAAGAATGGAGTTGGACACCTTTCTCATACCATACACAGAAACTAACTCAAAATGGATCAAATGCCGGGATCCCTGTGTGGCTCAGCGGTTTGGCGCCTGCCTTTGGCCCAGGATGTGATCCTGGAGACCGGGATAGAGTCCCACATCCGGCTCCTTGCATGGGGCCTACTTCTCCCTCTGCCTGTGTCTCTGCTTCTCTCCCTCTCTGTGTCTCTCATGAATAAATAAAATCTTAAAAAAAAAAAGAGGATCAAATGCCTAAAACAGAAGAGCAAAAACTATAAAACTCATTAGAAGAAAACACAGGTGTAAATCTCTGTGACCTTGAATCAGACAGTGGTCTCTCTCATGATGCTAAACCACCACCAACCAAAGAAAAAATTCTTGATTTTTTTTTTTGTAACCCCTGAACCTGGGTTTGGTGGGCTTTTTATTATTATTTATTTTATTTTAAGAGTTAAGAGATTTACTTATTTATTCATAGAGACAGAGAGAGAGAGAGAGAGAGGGGCGCAGAGACACAGGCAGAGGGAGAAGCAGGCTCCACGCAGGGAGCCCAATGTGGGACTTGATCCAGGGTCTCCAGGATCACGCCCCTGGCTGCAGGCGGCGCTAAACCACTGCGCCACCGGGGCTGCCCAAGTAAATAATTTAAATTGGACTTCTCAAAATTAGAACTCTTAAAGTTAACAGTAAAAAGACAGCCCACTTCAGAAATGAGCAAAACAGGGATCCCTCGGTGGCTCAGTGGTTAGCGCCTGCCTTCCACCCAGGGCATGATCCTGGAGTCCCGGGATCGAGCCCCACATCAGGCTCCCTGCATGGAGCCTGCTTCTTCCTCTGCCTGTGTCTCTCATGAATGAATAAATAAAATCTTTAAAAAATATTAAAAAAATAAAAATAAATTCTCATAGATACTGAGATTTATTTATAAAAAAAAAAGAAATGAACAAAACAAAACATGGAGCATTTGGCTGGCTCAGTTGGTGAAGCACACAATCTGATATCAGGGTTGTGGGTTCAAACCCCACATTAGGTGTAGAGATTATTTAAAACTAAAAAAAATGTAAAAATAAATAAATGGGGGAACCCTGGGTGGCGCAGCGCTTTGGCGCTTGCCTTTGGCCCAGGGCGCGATCCTGGAGGCCCAGGATCGAATCCCACGTCGGGCTCCCGGTACATGGAGGCTGCTTCTCCCTCTGCCTGTGTCTCTGCCTCTCTCTCTCTCTGTGTGACTATCATAAATTAAATAATAAATAAATAAATAAATAAATAAATAAATAAATAAATAAATAAATAAATGGGGTGGGGTGCCTGGGTGGCTCAGGTGATTGTCTGCCTTCAGCTCAGATCATGATCCCAGGGTCCTAGAATCAAGTCCCAAGTCAGCCTCCCTCTTGGGAGGCCTGTCAAGTCCCAGTTGGGTGTAGAGATTACTTGAAAAAAATTTTATTTTTATTTTATTTTTTAATTTTAAATCTTAAAAACAAAACAAAAACAAGACACCGGTTTTGTTTACTTTATCCCAAAAGGATAAAGCACAAAGAGAAATGCAGTTATCCCAGGCCCCTCACAAACTACAGCTCCTCCTTTTCTCAGCCTAACTCCACACCTCTTAGCCAGAATAAATTGTGAGGCAATGCCTAATCAATTTATCTTTTAAAAATCCTTAATTTTCATGAAATTACTTTTTTTTCACCTTATGGTTGTACTTTTGGGTCCTTGTTTTGTTTTGAAGATTTTATTTATTCATGAGAGACACAGAGAGAGAGGCAGAGACATAGGCATAGAGAAGCAGGCTCCCTCTAGGGAGCCGGATGAAGGACTGGATCCTGAATCTTGGGACAGGTGTCCCTTGGGTCCTTGTTTATAAAGGCTGTCTTGCCGGTCCTATTTTTCTAGTTTGCCCATCATTGTCAACTAAGTTCATCCATCCGTACTTCATTTTGGGGTGTCCTTTATCATATGGCAGGGTCCTCCATCTCCTGTGACTCGTCCCTTCTCTGCCCCCTGATCTGCTTGCCCATCCTTTTGCTTGTCTATTCACACACGTTCTTTTTTTTTTTTTTTTTAATTTACTTATGATAGTCACAGAGAGAGAGGCAGAGACACAGGCAGAGGGAGAAGCAGGCTCCATGCACCGGGAGCCCGATGTGGGATTTGATCCCGGGTCTCCAGGATCGCGCCCCGGGCCAAAGACAGGCGCCAAACCGCTGCGCCACCCAGGGATCCCTCACACACGTTCTTAATGCCATGCCTCTGTTGGAAACCCAAGAGTCCCTCTCCTTTCTCCTCTTTAAGATTAGCACAGCTATTTGGGGACCTTGATTTTTCCTTGTAAACTTCAGAGTGAATTCTTCTGGTTCCTCAAAAACATTCAGCTGCAATTTGGTTGGGATTGTACTGAATTTGTAGATCAGTTTGGGGACCGCAGGCATCTCTGCAATGACACCATCCAGCCACAAATGTGATACATTTATTTAGTCAGATTGTCTTTTATGTTTTTCCGTAAAATTTTAAAGTTCTTTAAAGAACTCATCCGTTCTTTACTAGGTTACTACCTAGTACACTTCATAGTTTTTGTTACTATTGTGAATATTCTATTTTCTTTTAAAATTCGTTACTGAAGACTTAGAGAAACTATTGCTTTTTGTAAGATAATTCTCTAGCATTCTTACCCTACTCTTACTAAAGTATAATAACCTCCTTCAAAGTTCACAAATCATAAATGTTCAGCTCGATAACCATTTTCAACAATGAGCACACCCATGTAACCAGCACCCAGATCAAGAACCCCAGGAAGTGCTCATATCTCCCCTCCTCATCTTTACCTTCCACTGAAAGCATAACCACTTTCCTGACTTCTACTAACTATACATTAGTATTGCCTGTTGTTTTTTTTCCCACTTTATTAAATGGAATTCTGTGGTTTGTAATTTTTTATGTCTGGCTTGTTTTCCTCAACATTGCCTTTGTGAAGGCAGCCCGGGTGGCTCAGCAGTTTACCACTGCCTTCAGCCCAGGGCGTGATCCTGGAGACCTGGGATCGAGTTCCACATCAGGCTCTTTGTGTCTCTGCCTCTCTGTCTCTCATGAATAAATAAATAAAATCTTTAAAAAGAAACTAACAAATAAAAATTGCCTTTGTGAGATTCACCCATATTGTCATGAAGGACTTGCAGTTAGTAAGGAGAGTGATGTCATTGTGCCTTCTTCCTAAAGTTCTGTCTCCTTTGTTGTGTTCTAACTTTTCAAAATGCTTTAAATTTTTATTTAAATTTAATTTTTTTTATTTCCCCTTTTTCCATTTTATTTTTTTTAAGATTTATTTATTTACTCATGAGACAGACAGACTGAGAGATGCAGAGACATAAAGAGAAGCAGGCTCCACACAGGAAGCCCAATGTAGGCCTTGATTCTGGATCCCAGAATCACACCCTGAGCCGAAAGGCAGGCGCCTAACCGCTGAGCCACCCAGGCGTCCCACAAACCTGTTTATTAACTGAAGATTCTGTTCCTCAAAAGACATGATAGACAAAATTAACACCTAATACAGGAAGATCTTTCTTTTTTCAGTCTAACACTGACAAGGGTCACTCTAGAGAGGTCACCAGAGGGAAGGGCAGTGGGGGACAGGGAAACAGGCGATGAATACTGAGCAATGCAGATCCCTACACTATACACCTGAAATTAATGTAACATGTTATGTTAACTGTACTGGAATTACAATGAGAAACTTTAATTATGGGACGCCTGGGTGGCTCAGTGGTTGGGTGCCTGCGTTCGGCTCAGGGAGTGATCCTGGAGTCCCAGGATCAAGTCCTGCATTGGGCTTTTTGCATGGAGCCTGCTTCTCCCTCTGCCTGTGTCTCTGCCTCTCTCTCTCTGTATCTCTCATGAATAAATAAATAAAATCTTTAAAAAAAAAAAAAGGGCAGCCGCGGGAGGGGGGGGGGCTCAGCGGTTTAGCGCCACCTTCAATCCAGGACCTGATCCTGGAGACCGGGGATCAAGTCCCACATCTGGCTCCCTGCATGGAGCCTGCTTCTCCCTCTGCCTGTGTCTCTGCGCCTCTCTCTCTCTCTCTCTCTGTTTCTCATGAATAAATAAATAAAATATTTTTTAAAAGTAAACTTTAATTAAAAAGATAAAATTCACAAGGGATTGATTTCTTGAGTGTATCAGGGATTCGTGCAAATCAACAAAATAAAAACCCTAATTAAAAAGGAAAATGAGGGGCACCTGGGTGGCTCAGTTGGTAAAGTGTCTGCCTTCAGCTCAGGTCATAATCCCAGGGTCCTGGGATCTAGCCCCACGTCAGGCTCCAGCCCCACGTCGGGGTTCCCTGCTCAGCAGAGAGTCTGCTTCTCACTCTGCCTCTGCCCCTCTGCCTGCTTGTGCTCTCTAGCTAATTAATAAATAAATACATACATACATAAACGAATAAATAAATAAAAAGAAAGGAAGAGAGAAAGAAAGCAAGTCTGGAAAAAAAAATAGCTGGAGGCAAAGAGTAGGCCAGTGGCAGAAAAGGAAGCCCCACAACTGACAAGAGGAAATGCCCAAAGCAGAGGTGTGTGGATTATAATCTGGCAGGACAGCCATTTCTACACCTTCAGAGCAGCAGGGGTTGGAATGGTGGATGCCTGGGACTGGTGAGGATGCAGGGGATAGAACAGTTCTTCTGGAGAGTAATCTGACAAGGTACCGACAGGTGCAAGCTCCAGAATGCAGAGGCTACTCTCCATTATCTACCTCCAGAAATGCTAGCCCTGGGACAAAGGCAGGGACAGGGACATTCACTAGGCATGACTTGTGGAGGAGGGGCCTGGAGGCAACCAGGGGTCTGTGACAGGAGACAGGCAGGAGCTGGATGCATGTCATGGAATGAAAAGCAGCCTGCGAAGCCCTGAACCACATGAACTTAGAGTACATGGTTAGATCTTTAAAAAAATGGTGTTGAGTGAAAAGTCCTATGTAGCTCAATTATTCACATAAACTTAAAACACATAGTTTACAAGGATGCAAACATACTGAAACGTCACTTCCTTGCACCCATGCTAAGCAGAACCCCCCCCCCCATCCCACTGCTCTATTTCTTTCTCCTGATTTATTTTTCTTTATGGCACTAGCAGACCTACTGCATGAGAGCAGGGACCTTTCTTGCCTCTTGATCACTGCTTTATCTCCAGCTCCTAGAATATAGCCTGGGGCAGTGTGGATGGTCAATAAATAACTGCACATGAGCAAATGGAGAACATAGAGCCAATAGAAAGTGGGGCCTATGGAGAGAAGAAATGAAGACGAGAATGAGTAGAAGGAGTTAAAAAAAAATACATAAAACAAGGGGGGGGGTTCCTGGCTAGATACACGTTGATGGTGTCTTATGATGAGTCCACAAAAACAATTACAAATTATAAAACTCATTACTCTAGAAACTAGGTCCTGCACGAAAAAGCTGCCACCTGGATGTCTGTGCCCGCCTCCCCCCGCCCCCAGCAGGCCTGAGCACCTCAGGGCCTTTGCACAAGCCGTGTGCTTTGCCTAGCCTTCCTCATCCTTCAGTGTCCGCTCAGGGTCACTTGCTCAGCGGGCTCCTTCCAGCGTTGTCCTCACCCATCACCTGTTCGTTATCTCATCAAGCTGGTGCCTACTGTTCCCTGCCCGTCTCCACCCCCCCACCCCCCCCAGAAACCAGCTCCGCGCCCACCGTGTGCGGAGCGGACCAGCCGCAGGGTGTGTGCGGGACTGATGCGCGGCGGGGGATGAGGGCGGAGACAGCAGGAGTTTCTCCCCAGCAGCCGACGGGGGCAAGACTGAGGTCCGGAGTGGGGGTGGGGATAGTTGGGCCTCGGGGTCCGGCGGGTCCGCGGGGTAGGCGGGGGGGCGCACCGCGACAGCTCCGATCGCGGGGGACGACGGGGTTCCCCGGGAGGCCCCGCACGGACAGCCTACGACCCGCACGCGCCCTGCCCTCCGCGCCCGTACCTCCCAGGGCAGGGGCACCGTCATCACCACCTCACTGACCACCGTCAGCGTTCAGCGGGCCAAGCAGGAGTTAAGGAACCCGAACTCCCGGCCCCGCCCCCTGGCGGCGCACGTGAGACCACGTGACTGCAGGGGGGGACGCTGGTCAGTCGCGCCCCGGCGCGAGGCCACGTGACCAGGCCGCCGCCACCGCCGCCCCGCCCTCTACCCCGCCTTGCTTCCTCGACCTTACCTCCCGGCGGCGACGAGCTTCTGGAGAAAAGTATCCACCAGAGTGTCGAGGAGCTTCACTCTCGGAATGGTGGCGCTGTGGGGCCCAGACTCCGGACACGACCCCTCAGGCCCCTTTTCCTCACAACCGCCGTCTGCGTGGACGCCGCGCGCTGTGGCCATGTTGAAGTCGGACCGCCAAATCTAACGGGCTCGGCCGCCCCGCCCACCGAGGCCCCCGATTGGTCGGCCCCGGCAGTGGGCGCCTCCGGTTGGCAGTGGCGGGTGTCCAACCCGGAGCCGCGCGAGGGGCGGGAGGACGCAGCTGCGCGCCAGCGCCGACGTCCCACTTGGGCGGGGGCAGAGTACGCGCCAGCCAAAGCTCAGGGGCTCAATAAAAACTTTTAATTACACGTCAGAGACTTCGTACAGTGCAGCAGTGAGTGTCCGCCGCTAATGTTCACAGGAGTCCAGTCTACCAGACGCCTACCCAGTGTCCCACGTTCCTTTCAGTTCCTGGCCACGGACCAGCTGGCCCCCAAGTCCAGCGGGCGTGGCCTTCGGTCGCCTCCCCGCCGGGCGCCCCGTAACCCAGCCAGACCAAAGCCCCTGAAGTGCTGGATGGGAGAGCAGCGGTCAGGGCTTCCTGTCGGGAGACGCACGGCATCCTATCGGACCGTGCGGGTGCGCGAGAGAGAGTGTGTGTGTGTGAAGGGGGAGGGGGTGAGGGCGATGGGGAGAATGGAGGGAGGTAAAGAGGGCGAGGGGGGCGGGGGGGCGGCACCCTGCCCGGAGAGTTGGGGGAAAGCGGTCTGAGCACTCTGAGCCCACAAGCCCCTGGAAGTTGGGGAGGGCTGAGGCGCAGAGAGAGCAGGGACAGAGGCCCTGACCTCCATGCTACTGGTGGCTCTGGGGGCAGGTGGGTGAGGGAGGGGCAGGAGGTTCAGAGTCACCTGTGCAGAGAGGTGGGATGGCAACCATCAGCGGACAGACACTGGGGGACACACCGAAGGTAAGTAAATGGAAATAACCCTGGAAGGTTTGGGACCCAGACAGGCAGAGGTGGTGGTGGCAGCAGCGAAGGTAGAGGAGCAGGCTTTGGCTCTGATCCGCCTGGGCGACAGAAGATGGGGCAGCCGTAGGAAGTGTCAAGGCCTCAGGTAGCTAGCACCTTTCAAGTTGGCTCCTCGGCCTTTCCCAGGGGAATGATGAGAGGCCACACATGTGCAGTAGGAGTGCAGGGTCTGACAGGCCTTTTGTCATTAGGGGCACCACACCCCGCCTCACAGGCCCAGTGGTGGAGGAGGGCTGGCTGGGCGGTGGCCACATCTGCTGGGCAGTGTCGGGCTGGTAAGTGCAGTCCTGGTGCGGGTGACCTCCTGACCCACTCCTTACTCCCCCAGCATCCCTTGAGAGGGATGAGGAGAAACACCAGTGGTTCCACAACTCAGAGATTCCTGTTGTGAGAACTGTGTGAGTTCCGGTGACTGGGGTATAGATGTGAGTGGCCCCACCACCTCTCCCAGGCTTCACTGGGCAGCTCTCGGCAGGTGCACTGGGGCTTTCCAGAGCAGCTGTTGTGCCACAGCACCCAGGCCGCTCCATCTACTCCAAACTGCCCCCACCCCATCATCTGGACCAGGGGCAGCCAGCGGCCTGCATGTCCTGGGGCTGCTGGCTCTGAAGGAAGTGGAAGAGATAGGTAACTGGAATTGAGGGGAAAGCCACCTTTTCCACCTGTCTGAGCAAGGGGTGGGCTCTAACTGCAGGATTGGCGCCTCAGCAGTACTGACAGTACCTAGTTCACAGATGTCAAAAAAAATACACAAAATAAAGTATCAACATTTGTCCCCGACCTAATAACTCTCCAAAGAGAGGACAAGTGCTCTGAAGAATCAGAGGTCTGTGCTGCTCCTGCTCCCTGTGCAGAAGTACCTGGCACCTGGCACCATGCCCCGGTGGCAGGGAAAAACAGAACAGTCTGGTGGGCAGCTCAGTCCCAAGTAAAAACACCCAGCCTATGATACTAAGCAGGAAAGGGCTGATGGCAGCTGCTTGGAACCTGGGCTGAAAGCCCAAGAGGAAGACCAGTGAGATAGTAAGCAAGCTCTATGTACAGCTCTTGTCAGGATTGCAGGGACACAGATGGTGGGAGAAGCCAGAAGAAGGGTTCACAGGGGACAGGTGCGGCAGAACTGGTGTGGATGGTGGGTTTCCTTAGGACAGGACCAAGGACCGGGACTGAGCGAGGGAGCCTAGTTTGGCAAGAAAATGAAAAATAACAGGAGCAGGGGGTCCAGGTGTGGAGCCTCTTCAGCAAGAGCAGTTCAGAGTCTCTGCTCTGTCCCAGACAGACCACCTGGCCCAGGGCAGGCTGCAAATGTGGTGGGGGCACGTGGGGAGGGTGCTACCCGCCCTAGAGTAAGTAGTGTGGCAAACATTGGGGTTCACTCCCCACCATGGGTTACCAGTGTCTGGAGTCCACCAGCTCAGGTCGGAGGCTGAGTTTCTTGAGGCTCTCGTAACCAACCACGATGACGATGGTAGAGGGCGTGGCAGAGATGATTCTGGCCGAGAGGCCCTTCATGAGGCCCCAAGGCCCCTCTTCGGCTATCAGCTGTCGGAAGGTCAGGGTGATGGAGCTCTTGCCTTCCACCTGGAAACGCAACAGAGCAGAAGGCTGTGGTCTGCAGTCAGAGCCGCTCAGCACAGTCTCCCTCTGCCTTGGGCTACCATGGGAAGAAGCTCCCTTGGAGTCTGGGGGCTGGATTGTGCTTGTGAGGGCCAGTGCAGCACGGGGCTGCCTGCCCAGGCAGAGTTCCGCTCCCTGGCTTCCTGACAGTGCAACCTCAGGGGGTGCACCCACTTCTCTGCACCTCAGTCCCCTCAGGGGTGAAACAGCAACGGGGCATACCGCCCCCCGTGGTTGTTCTGAGCAGTCAACACTGCTGAGAACAGCGCCTGGCAGACGGTCGAGTTCTGTAACCTCGAGCTATTATTACCACGAGGTAAGCCACTCAGCTAGGGTCCTTGGACTGGATGCTGCTCTCTGGCCCCGGGGAGACTGGTCCTCGTGGCCTTGCCAGTCTGTTATTTCCATTCCATCTCAGTCCCTCAGTTCCCGCAGCTGGAGTCCTCCCCTGATCTGTCACCCCCACATACCCCAGGACCTGTCTTCCCTACCACACTGCAAGTTTGGCTAAGGCAAGAATTTTCTCTGTTCCTTTTCAGCAGTACTGCCCCCTTCCCCTGACCACCCGTCCCCGGCCACCAAAACACACTTCGCCCCGCTCAGGCCCCACACAGACCCTCAACCACTGCAGGACATGGACTCCTTGACACACCTCCCTAGACTGGATGATGCTCACAGGGGACCCCTCTGGCCCTACTCCTCCCCACCTCCTTTAGCATCCTCCTCCATCCTCCCCTCTTCCTCTCCAGACTCTCCTCTGACCACCCATGCCCCCCTAGCCCTCCCACTCATCCATAGCCGAGTCCAAGGCCGTTCCAGCAAGGCCTCTGGCCCTCATATGCACTTTGTCCTCTCCGGCCTGGGAGCACCTCAGAAGTAGAGACCTGTCCTCTCCCTGGGATCTCCTCCTACAACACTCAAAATAAACCTCCAAGGAGAATGCAGAGGGAACCTGTGTGCTTTGCTATTTGCAAACCAACCAGATGCCCATTCGTTCATTTAAAAGTGTGTGGGGGGGGGCAGGTCATTCTCTCCTAGGGACAAATACACCTAGATTTACCACCCACCCCATCCCAGCACCCTGACCTCACCCCCAATCTGTTGATTTCTTTCCCTCCCCTCCCAACCTCACTAGGGGCCCGACCTCCTGGTCAGCGGTCCTCTCATGTTACCCACCTCACACCTCCGAATCCCCGGTTCTCTCCACCTAACGCTTTAAGCATCAGAACCTGCTGCCTGATTGTCACACATCCATAGTTAGGTTCTATGGGCCTAACCATAGTTAGGTTCTTGGACTTGGTGCTGGGGAACTATCTTTGAGCTGAGTGAAGACAGGGATGATAATCTCTGCACAGCAGCACCACCAAGGGCTGTCAGTGCCTCTGCTGAGTCCACACGGCACAGTCCAGGAGACCTTCTCGAGAACAGCCCATAGAGGACTCACAGCCCAGCAGAGAAACCAGACTTACAGAATTCACTGAGATGGCTATTTCTAATACCACAAGGTAAGGAAAAGGTGTCTGATGGGCTCTGCTAACAGGATGCAAGGCAGGGAGGAGCCAGTGAGGCATGGTGAGGACAGGAAGAGGGCATGCAAGCAGCAGACACCGTGAGGGAAACTAGGTGCTTCACAGTGCTCAGCTGGTTTCTGTAGATGTTGAGTCCTAACTACAAGGAAGGGGCCGACCAGGACCAGGTTGGCTGGGACTAGGAGGCTATGACACAGAGAAGTCAGAGATTGCTGGGAAGCCTACAGTTACCCGTCTCACAGGGGTAGACGCTGGCCTTACCTGCACGCGGGTTCGGATGACATCCATGGGATTGGTGAGGATGGAAGCGGTGGCCGCAGCCAGGGGCCCTGACACGGCTTGAAAGACAATGTGCGGGCACTCTTTAGGACAGAGGTACGAGAGTTGCTCTGGAATTGAGGGAAAGACAATAATACCTCAAGATATGAGATGCCATTCAATCTGCCCTCATGCTGCCTCTATGCCCAACAAGGATGAACCCTCTTCATCCTCAGTGTCCTTAGGCCCTGTAACTCCCATCTTCTCTTTTTTTTCGCTTCCATCCTAACCAACAAAAAATGATAAATCTCAGGCCCCTTCTGGAAGCCATGCTGGGTACATTGCCCACTTCGAATAGAAGATTCCTTTGGAGAAGGGGTTTCAGAGCCTCTTTGCTTGGTGCTTTCATCTGATGGACATAACTCCTTCCTGGTGTAAAAACCTTATTGCCTGTGATCTATTCCTCTCAACACACAGCCACATGAGGTACGTTTTCTCACACGTGCACGGAACAACTGGCAGCAAACAGTAAAAGCTGGCAGTGCTGACTGGCTAAGGGGCAGGGTGACCACAGAGGGTGAGGAACCTTTTCGCTGCATCCCCTTCCTTATCTGGTGAGTTTTGAGCCACATGAATACTTTTACTCTTCTTTTTTAAATTCCAGTTATTAACATGCAGTGTTATATTAGTTTCCAGTGTACAATATAGTGATTCAACAGTTCACTATCATACTCAGTGCTCATTATGATAAGAGTACTCCTCATCCCCATCACCTGTTCCCCCATCCCCCACCCACCTTCCCTCTGATGACCGCCAGTGTGTTCTCTAGAGTGAAGAGTCTGGTTTTTTGTCTTTTTTTTTGTTTGTCCTGTTTCTTAAATTCCACATACATGTGAGATTATATGGTATTTGTCTTTCTCTGACTGGCTGATTTCACTTAACATTATACTCTCTACCTTCAACCATGTCATTGCAAATGGTAAGATTTCAGTTTTTTTAATTGCCAATATTCCATCATGTATATACCCATGTGAATGTTTTTAAAAGTAAAAACAATGACACTTAGAAGAGAAAATCAGGGCAGCCTGGGTGGCTCAGTGATTTAGTGCAGCCTTCAGCCCAGGGCCTGATCCTGGAGACCCAGGATCGAGTCCCACATCAGGCTCCCTGCATGGAGTCTGCTTCTCCCTCTGCCTGTGTCTCGCCCCTCTGTGTGTGTGTGTGTGTCTCATAAATAAATACATAAAATCTTTAAAAAAGAGAGAGAGAAAAAAATCATATCCAACAGTGAGATTTTTTTTCCAGGCTATATCAAGAAAGAAAAACTCATTTTTCAAAATACTGATGGAGGTGATGGCAGAAGACCAAGCCCCGTCCATTCCCAGGTCACTGGAAAACTTACCTGCAGCTGAACTATTTACTTTACCCTCTCTTGAGGTGAGAAACAAGAGCTCATTTGTTCAACAAAGGTTCATTAACTGGCTACAGTATGCCAGCCTCCCTGAGGATGGAGCAGTGAACGAATGAGCTCAAGTCCCACCCTTACGAAGTTTTCCATTCTAATGGGGGAAACACAGACAATTAACAAATAAAAACCAAAATATATAGCTACGTCAGAAGGTGATGCATGCCCCCTGTAGATAAAAATAAAGCAGAAAAGGGAGATCGGGAACGCTGAGTGTGGGGAATGAAGGGGTTGCCATTTTAAACAAGGCAGTCATGGAAGGCCTCTCCAAGAAGGTTGAAGTTTGAGCAAAGACCTGAAGGAGAGTGCAAGCCCTGTGGATCTGTGGAAAAAACTTTCCAAGCAGTGGTAACATCCTATGCAAAGGCCCTGAGGCAGGAGTGTGCCTTAAGTCTCCAAGAGCAGCAGGGCTGGTGTACCTGGAACAGAATGAGCAAGGGAAACAACAGTAGACGAGGTCTGAGAGGTAAGTCATTAAGGCCTTGGAGCCACTGTGAGAGCTTTGGCTTTTGCTCTGAATGAGGCTAGATGGAAAGTAGATTTATTATCTCAAAGACTCTCAGTCTTCTCTCTACAGTTCAGCTGTCAAAGAACCTTTTTTTTTTAATAAGTAAATCTTTTTTTTTTTAAAGATTTTATTTATTTATTCATAGAAACACAGAGAGAGAATGAGAGGCAGAGACACAGGCAGAGGGAGAAGCAGGCTCCATGCAGAGAGCCTGACGTGGGACTTAATCCAGGATCTCCAGGATCATGCCCTGGACTGCAGGCGGCGCTAAACCGCTGCGCCACCGGGGCTGCCCGCTGTCAAAGAACCTTGAAGAACTTTTTCTCATGCCTCTACTTTTGGTAATTTGTAGCCACCTAAAAATCTTTAGGGGACAGTAGGAAGGTGGGGGTTGGCAGGGCAGACGTAAGGGCCTCTAATCTAGCAGCATGGTAGGACTCCTTAAGGCCCTGCCAGAACCACCTCTCCCCTGGTTGCTAATCACCTCCCTTCCTCCAGAAGGTCAGCACAAACCAAGACAAAGTGACCTGTTGACACCTTCTCACCCATATCTTGTTTCTCCTAAGAAGCAAGCATCTTGAAGCTACTGGAAGGTGGCATCTGGTCTGGTGCTGCTAGCCTCCATGGGCGTGTCTGCACTGGCCCCCAGGCCTGCAAGCCACAGCAAGATCCAGGTTCCAACTTAGTCATACACACATGCCATATTCCTGGGACTCCAGGAAAAGATGAAAAGAAAAAAGCAAGAGAGTGGGGAAAAGTGCCCCAAGTGCTTTCTGGGCACCTATTATATGTGCAAAGCAGAAGATAAACCCAGGCTGACTTGGTTTATGTCCCTTCTGGTTACATGAGTTTGGACAGTAATATAAACGTGTATTTATCTAATGCTGCTGGATGCCACACACTGTGGTGAGCACAGGACATAGAAATGAACAGGGAAGTGCCTTCCTGGGATTCAATCTAATCCAGTAGTTGTGAGTCAGGGATAAAATGATCACAAATTATAACAAGTGCTATGAAGGAAACAAACTGAAAAAGAAAAGAGAAAGAGCTCTCTTGCCAACTGGGTGAAGAAGTCTGCTGTGCAAAGGTAGCATATAGGCTGAGGCCTAAAGCATGAGGAGGACCCTGCCACCAAGAGAACAGGGCCAGGGCACTCCAGGCTGAAAAACATTATCTGCGAGGGTGAAGAGCTTGGTGTGATTCAGGCAGAGAGAAGGACCTTGAGGATGGAGCAAGGTCAGGGGAGAGGCCCCTCACAGGGCTGGTACAGCAGGCCATGCAGCTCAAGGACATCTGTGCTGACCATGGACACATTTGATTTTACTCTAAATGCCCAGAAGGCAGCACTGGTAGATTTTTGCAAAGGGCAATGACAAGAGCCAATCTACTCTTTCAACAAATACTTAGGAAACACACAAGTCAGACAGCCTGGCACATAGTGCATGTTCAATAAATGTTAGCTTCCTCCCCTGTCCAAGAAACTTTCCAATCAATTCTATCTCAATAAAACTGGAAAAAAATGCATTTTTTAAAAAAAGGAATCTTTCCCCAGAGTGAAGAGATAAGGCACATACAAATAATATCAAGACAAGCGATACAGCTGCCTGAAGATAGCTTCAAGCCATGTCAGGGGGCTCAAGGGAAGGAAAGGTCACTTCTGGGTTAAGGGCCAGTGGAGAGATGTGAGAGGAGGCAGTAAGGAACTCTCAGGTAAATTATGGCTTCACCAGGCAACTGTGCCCGGGGGCTGAGAGGAACAAGCAGGGGTGGGAGACATGATGTACAGTGGAAGATCTGTTCATGATCTGACCTGGCTGCAGCACCCACTACACTAGGGGAGGCTTCAGCATAAAGGGAGGTGGAAGCCAGGCTGAAGAGATGGGCTTGTCCTCAGGAGCAGTGGGAGCCACTGAACACTGCAACTAGGGTTGAAAGAGTGACTCCATTAGGGATGTGTGGCAGGTGGGATGGGAGTCCAGCTAAAGGGCTGGTGCAGCACCCAGCAGGGTGGTCACTGAGACATGATTTCCAGGAGAGGCAGGAGGAAAGGACAAAAGTAGGGGAAAACATTCTGGGGTCACCAGGACCAGATGTGGGGACAAGGAAGGAAGAGTGATAGTCTCAGGGATGGCCACTGAGAGAAGGAAGTGACCTAACCAGCTTGGTTAAAAAATAGTTCACTGAGCAATGTTTCAGATGTAAATGTGCACACCCAAGTCGAGAGGCCCAACAGTCAGAGTGCCTGTCCAGAGCTCTGGAAAGTTAGTCTGGGGATGGACAAACATTTTCTGACATGTCAGAAAAGTACAAGTCAATCATAAATGAAATCACATAAGGAGAGAAGGGAGGAGACAATGCCAGAGAAAATGCTCACATTTCCTTGAGTTTTTCTTAACATTATGATTTTTTTTAAAGATTTATTTATTTATTTGTTTGTTTGTTTGTTTATTTATGATAGACACACACAGAGAGAGAGAGAGAGAGGCAGAGACACAGAGACACAGAGACACAGAGAGGCAGAGGGAGAAGCAGGCTCCATGCCGGAAGCCCGATGCAGGACTCGATCCCAGGACTCCAGGATTACGCCCTGGGCCAAATGCAGGTGCCAAACCGCTGAGCCACCCAGGGATCCCCTAGATTTTGATAATCTTAATTCCCAAAGGATGTGATGCAAAGGGCCAGGGGTGGAGTCCAGGTATGTGAATTTCACCAAATAGTCTAGAAGAACGGGTGTGTGAAACAGAGCTAGCAATAAAGAAGAAGGTACAATCAGGAAAATAGAATTAGAAATGCATAGTACCAGAGGGACAGAATGATTATAGGTTAGGAGGTCGTCATGAAATTTGGTTAGAAAGGTCCCAGATGGATCATACAGAACGCCCACCACCAAGGCTCAGAAGCCCGCAGCAGGGGCTGGGGAGGCTTCCTCACGGGAATCTGCTGGTTGCCCAAAGCTGTGGATGCTGAGGGTGGCAGGCTCACCGAGGTCTTGCTCCTGGCAGTGCACTCTACCCTTACAGAAGGAAATCTGGCAACATATTTACTTTGGACCCAGTAATCCATTTCTGGGAAATACTTAAATAAAATGTCTTACAAACAAAAATACATTCTACAAGTGAAGGGGTTCAAGATTCTATGACATCTTGAATTTAACAACACTGAGGAAAGATATCCAACTCAAACATTCAAATGAAATTTCATTTGTAATTTCATCTTCAAATCCCAAATATCCCATGAATTTTGTCCTTCCTCACTTTCCAATTCTCTACCAACATTCCACTAACCCTCATTGATTCTAATGCAGCCAGAACATACTTTATGTTCTACAGTCATCACTTTACTTATCTGATTCCCCCCACAATAATATAAGCCCCCTGAAGGCAAGAACCGTGTCTTATTCATCTGTGAATGGGGTCAAATGTTTGTTGGATGAACAGCCCATTCTCTCATGAAATCTTCCACTCCAGCATGCACAGAGCCGCAGCATCTCAGCCCCATTAGCAGGCCCTCCCTCTACCCTCACTTTTCTGGCCTCCTCTTACCTGCATAGAAATGATAGAAGGGCCACCAAACAGCACTATTTGGGATGTAGGTAAGCAGTGAAGCCACGTAGCCTCGGTAGAAGCCTCGCAGCCCATCAGCCCGCAGGATCTGCCTGATGATGTCCTTGGTTTGGCCAAAGGCAACTACCCCTCGTCCATCTGGGCTCCCTCGCACTTGGAAGCGGCCCATTCTCTCACCCTTGCGCTGCATCATCAGGTGCTGGGACACCACATCAATGGGCACTGTGATGCTCTGAGCCACGAGGGAGGCTGAGCCACCGGCCACCAGTGATTTGACGGTGTTGCTCTGGCTGTAGTCAGCGACAAATTTCCGGGTGAGCTCATATGTGGTGACATAGCACTGGCCAGAGATGAGGGTGAAGGTGTTGACCAGGAACCCCCGGTAGAGGCCAGTAACACCGTCTGCTCGCAGGATCTTGATGAAGGCATCAAAAGTCCCATGGTAGAGGCTCTTGCCTTTCTGAACCTGCAGCCGGGTGCGGATGAGGGTGAATGGGTAGACGCTGACACGAATCATCATTGTCATTGCTACACCAAACACATAGAACTTCTTCTTGTCCAGGTGTTCCCACTCGATGATCTGGATGTTGCGCTTGTCCTCCATGGCGCCTGAAGACCTGAGGATGTGAGCAGGTGGGAGGATGTAGAGAACAAGGCCAGAACTTTGCACTCTGCCCTGCGGGGTAGGCTCTGAACCCCCTCCTCAGGCCTCATCTCCTAGAGTTCTCACCTCCCCGAAGCTTAGACTCCACCCAGTCCGGCTTGGCCAACTCTCACCTGAGTCTTCCTTCAAGGATCAGGATGTGACCCCCTCCTCTCCCCTTCATTGGTCCTTCCCCAATTCCAGGAGCTGTTCCTCACTTCAGTGACTTCTCCGCTCCACTCCCACTTCAGCTCCCTGCCCCAGGCTGATCCACTACCTCTTCCAGTCCCTGCCTCTGCCTGGGCCACAGTGTTACAGTCTGCTGTCCTCCTCCTCTGCTCAACCCAGGCAGAGCGCAGGATGCTGGGGATAAACCACCCGGCAGGATGCAAGGCTCTCCAAGGCTCTCGGGTGGGCTAAGGGGATATCACTCAGCAGGTTCCTACTGCTGGAGGGCAGGAAGCTCTCCACGGTGGAAGATCTAGTGGATGCTCCTGGGCGTGCTGAGGAGACACTGCCTTGACCTTTGGCCCTCTGCAGGGTGCCTCTTTTGTCACCATTTCCCAGCTTCCATCCCTCACTTTAGTTCTGATTTCCCTGCTGGCCCCTCTGAGCCACCCCTCTACACACTCACCACACTTATCTTTTCTCCAGGCTGCATTCGAAAAAAGTGTGGCACCCTCCTTTCTCCCCTCCCTCCAGTGAAAGGAGTTAGAAAGTTAGGAACAAGCCAAAGGTCAGAGTCCTCTTTGGTTATTAGATAACTCATTCCAGAGAAAGAAAAGAACCAGCAGAGAGCTAAGTGGTTTCCCTGAAGAGTCTCGAGAACCACAGGGGAGAGGACATGTCTGGCCCCTCTCACCCCTAAGCACAGAAATCATATCTCTGTCCTATATAATGAGAGTCAAGTGACAGGGGAGACACAGATTCTGCCTTCCAGAAACTCACAATCTGTTCTTGAGGACAACAGTATCCCTCCAGGGAACAGATATAAGATACTGAGAAAGAAACCAGGGCACATCACTGTAATGTGGCTCTCATGTCAAGTGTATCCACTGCTTAAGTTTTCAAACAAAACTAATACTAATGTAATTGTATAAAATCAGGAGGTTGCAACTGAGAAACTATAAACAGCAGGCCATGATATATTGGTGACAATATAATGTGTTCCTGGGCAGGACACTGGACATTTTCAGCCAGAGGGGAAATGGGGAAGTGAAGTTGGCAGTGAGAAGTCAGGGGCTTCCCATGCTTTGAGAGAGATCCCCCCAGGCTGGGAAAGGAGGTGACCATATCAAAGGGACAATCTAGAAGTTGAAATCTTCTGGAAGCCCATGCCTTCGCAAACCTCATGTCAAGTTTCTAAACAGAGTCCATCCTCTACCACCTTCCCCACTAAAAGCTCCCAACTAGCCTGAGGAGCTTCTTGCTTTTACAGTGGAAGTCAGCGGAGAAGCACAGTGGGGTTTCTGGAACCCCAGAGCTGGACTAAGCTGGACTACATCACCATCACTGAAGGACCTGCCTGTGGGGCAAGCTGCACACCTATGCGCTGAGTGGAACTTCAGCTTCCAGGTGAGGCGAGTGGGAGGCATCCCTGCAGGACAGAGCCGCGTGAACAGAGCAGAAATGCATGAGGACAAAAGGAAGAAACAGTGGCCTAGAGCAGCCAGCTCAGCCAGAATGGAGCATCTGCGGGAAAGGAGCAAAGGGAAGTGACCATTCCTCCCCCGCCTCAGACTCCCACCAAGCCCAGCAGACCTCTCCTCTGAGGCCCTCAAGAGAAGGTGGTTATCATCTGCCCTGACCAAAGTGTTCATTATACAGGGTCCCAAGGTCATGTTTTCAACACCACTGAGCGATGAGGAGGGAGAGACTCTAGGATTTTCTGAATACCTATGACCTCATGTAATCCTTACAACTGAACCTGTGCAGTTAGACACTTCTGCTAAATGAGGACACCGCATCAGTAAGTTAAAAGTCCAAGGTCCAAGGTCATGCCACTGGTCAGTGGTAGAGACAGGATATGAGCCAAGATTTCTCCTCTACTGACCATGCCTTCTACCCCATGGGATTCGTAGAGTTCCAACACAAGTCACACAGTTCAGTCTAAAGCCAAATCACTCCCACCTATCGGAGGCAGAATTAATGCTCTCAGGACCGCTGGTCACCCAAGGGTTAAGCATAAGCTCCTGGCCCTGCAGATGACCCGTTATTTCTCTCAGTTTCTTTCCAGGGAAACCAAGAGCTGCCTCTGCTTCCTAGGGTGCTGGTGGAGTGACAAGTGGAGAGGCTGGCCGGCACACTGTCGTCCCAGGACAAATACAGCAAGGGCTCATGAAAACTGCTAAGCAGGGCAGAATGGCAGAGCAGGAGATTCTGTTCCAAGACCTGGTGTTGTGGGCACCTACTCAGTTGTCAAGCTGAAGTACAAAGCACCAGTATCTCCCTAGCATGAAATCCTACGCAGGACCCAGTGTCCCGTTTCCCTGCTTTCTTCCATCTCTTATGTGTGCCCAGGGATTCTAAATTCCCAGAAGGAAGGCAGGGGACAACTCTCTCTGAGGCCAAAGCAGGTAACTCCTACCACTGCCATGGTGACAGGAGAAACCACTAAGGGTCTGGCCTCAGATGGAGGAACCTAGACAGTTAAAGAGGAGAGGGCCCTGCAATCACTCCATCCCTACAAAAAGTGGGATCTCGGGCAGATCAGTGGCAACCACCGGGTGGCTAAGTGGTTTAGTGCCACCTTCAGCCCAGGCCTGATCCTAGAGACCTGGGATCGAGTCCCACGTCGGGCTTCCTGCATGGAGCCTGCTTCTCCCTCTGCCTGTCCCTGTCTCTCTCTCTCTCGTCTCTCATGAATAAATAAATAAAATCTTAAAAAAAAAAAGTGGGATCTCAACCTGCTCTTTGTTACATAACGTCCAAACTTCCTGCTGAAATATCAAAACAAGTTCCTACAGACGCCTGGGTGGCTCAGTGGTTGAGTGTCTGCCTTCAGCTCAGGGCGCGGTCCTGGGGTCCTAGATGGAGTCCCACATCTAGCTCCTTTTTTCCATTTTTTTAAAAAGATTTTATTTATTTATCCATGAGAGACAGAGAGAGAGGCAAAGACACAGGCAGAGAGAGAAGCAGGCTCCCTAAGGGGAGCCCAGTGTGGGACTCGATCCTGAATCCCAGGATCATGACCTGAGCCAAAGGCAGACACTCAACTGCTGAGCCACCCAGGTGTCCCTCACATCTGGCTCCTTGTGGGAAGCCTGCTTCTGCCTCTGTCTCTGCTTCTCTCTCTGTCTCTCTCATAAATTAAAAAAAAAAAAAAAATGTTAAAAAAATAAAAATAAAAAACTTGTTTTTTTTTTTTAAAGATTTTATTTATTTATTCATGAAAGACACACAGAAAGAGGCAGAGACACAGGGAGAGGGAGAAGCAGGCTCCACGCAGGGAGCCCGATGTGGGACTCGATCCCAGGACTCCAGGATCACGCCCTGAGCCAAAGGCAGGCGCTAAACCGCTGAGCCACCCAGGGATCCCAAAAAACTGTTGTTTTACCCTTTGGAAAATCCTCTTGGCAGTCGCCTGTACACACATTTCCTCCAGCCTTCCCTTCTCCCAACACGACCAGCCCCAGTACTTTAAGGCTCTTTCCCAGATCCTTATTTGTGAGCAAGTTCCAATTCTGAATTTCCTTCTGTGTTTTAACAACTGCTCAGGCACAAAGGTTGAAGTGCCTCCTATGGGTACCCAACAGATGACCCAGAATACCCGAAGTCATCAAATCTGATGTCAGAGGCAGAGCCTCCACTGTCAAGCCCAGCAAAGGAAAGGGACACATTGGAGGTCTCTGCTTCCACTTGCATTCTTCCTGAACCAGAAGCATCACACCAGACTATTCACTGGGTCTGGGGATAAGATTCTGGTTTGAAATAAGGCAGTGTCACCTGGAAGGCCAGGTCATGCAGTGCAAAGGACACTAACTAGTATTCAAGAGACCCAAGTTTGAGCTCTACTTCTATTCCTAACTGGTACCACTGGAACCATGTGTTCACTGAAACTGTTTCCTCATCTATGAAGCGGGGCTAGTCAGGCCTGCCATGGCTGGGTAATAGTGTGGAGGCACTCACGGGAGGCAATATGGGGGAAAGTGTTTTGTAACAGCAAAGCATCTCCATCATTGCAGAAAGCTCTATCAGACAAGCCTGCTCTCAATCCTGGCTACTCAGGGTGGCGCACAGATCCCAGCCTGGGCGTCACCCGGAAGCTTCTTAGAAAGACAGAATTTCAGGTTGCAGGCTAGCCATGTTGAATAAGAGCCAACATTTTTCAACAAGTTCTCTGGGTGATTACTATGTGTCAGAGTTTGGAAAACACTGCTTTAAATATTAAGGATCATCAGTATTATCATAACGATACAGCTACTCTAAGAGTCCAGGGCCATTATGACTCCATCCTGACTTGTCACCAGAACTGGGCCCAGTGATGATCACTAGACGCTGGCAGATCTTTTCGGGTCAACCACCCCCACCAAAGCAAATCCCCTTCTACAGCTCCAGACCCACACCCATGGGCTTGGGTCCCCGCTCCTCAGCCGGAACTACGGTCTGTGGTTCCCCAGCGGTTCCTCCGCTCCCCCACCCTTGCGTCTGCATCAAGACTCTGCATCCTGGGAGCTATCTCCCGCACGAGCGCGAAATGTACCGACGCGCTAGTCCACCGGTCCTCAGGGCGGGTCCCCGCAATGCCTGCGACCCCTCCTTCGAGGCCGTCTCTTCCCTCGGGCACCCGAAGGTCCCTCCCAGCTCTCCCGTGGTCGTCCACAGGCACCATGTGATCCCTCATCACAGACACCACTTGACACGGTCCGTGCAGCTCCCGCCGGCCCTCCGCACGGCAGCCCTCGGCGGGAGGCTCGGACGCGGCCGTCGCCACGCCTCCCGTCCCGCTCCCTCCGCCGTGGGCGAGCCTCGCGCTCCTCCGACAGAACAGACGCCGGGCTGGAGTCGCCCCTCATCCCCGCAGCGGCCAGGGGGGCTCCCACGGAGCGCAGGCACCCGCTGCCGCCGTGACAGGTCCAGATCCTCGGAGACCTCAACCGTCAGGCACCCTGCACCGGCGGTTTCTTACCTCCTCCGATCAGGGCGGTTCCCCCGCGACTGAGGCGAACTCCAAGCCCGGGCCTCTAGGCCACAGCTCCCACTCTAGCCTCCATGCCGGGCAGCCTCCGGCACACCCGGGCATCTTCCTCCATCTCGACCCGGCTCCGGGTACTCCCGGAACCGGAAGTCGGGACACTGTCACTCCCGCCCCGCGGGCAACTCCACCAATCGCGTGCTGAGCCTTGAGCCTCTCCCTTGTCGCCCCCTGGGCGGGGATGGGCGGGGCCCGCGTCCATCTTGAACTCGGGCAGAAGCCACGCCTTCACTGGCCTCGTCCCGCCCTCAGTTCCACGGCGCGTGCGTGTCCTTTCTTGTTTGCAGAAGTCCGGTCATCTGGCCGGTCTTGAGGATCTGGTTGTAAATGGGTCACCTTGTGTTTCGGGTCTGTTGGAAATCCTAACCTCAAATCTAATCTGTAATTTTTGCGTAATTTTTTGTCATCTGTGGATCCAGAACAGAGGCCAGTGTGCAATGTGAAATTAGACAACCGATCTTCAGATTTGAGAACTTAAAAAATTGCAGTAGGAGCCATCCTGGGGGCGGAGGACATGACATTAGGATCTCTAACGGCTTGGAAACTGTCTACTTATATTTGGATTTAAAAGCAGAGGAAGGGCAGCCCCCTGGCTCAGCGGTTTAGCGCCGCCTTCAGCCCAGGGCATGATCTTGGAGACCCAGGATCCAATCCCACGTCAGGCTCCCTGCATGGAGCCTGCTTCTCCCTCTGCCTGTGTCTCTGCCTCTCTCTGTGTGTGTGTGTGTGTGTGTGTGTGTGTGTGTGTGTGTGTGTGTGTGTGTGTGTGTGTGTATTCTCATGAATAAATAAAATAAAAGCAGAGGAAGAGGGCAGCTCGGGTGGCTCAGCGGTTTAGCGCCGACTTCAGCCCAGGCCGTGATCCTGGAGACCCGGAATTGAGTCTCACGTCAAGTTCCCTACATGGAGCCGGCTTCTGCCTCTGCCTGTCTCTCTGCCTGTCTCTCTCTCTCTCTCTCTCTCTCTCTCTGTGTGTGTGTGTGTGTGTGTCTCATGAATAAATAAATAAAATCTTTAATAAAATAAAAGCAGAGGAAGAGGGAGCACCTGCCTTTGGCTCCAGGCTCAGCAGGGAGTCTGCTTCTCCCTCTCCCTCGGCCTCCTCGCCCCCCCACTGCCCGCCCCCCGCTTGTGCTCTCTCTCTAGCTCATTCTCTCTCTCTCCCTCAAATAAATAAATAAAATCTTTTAAAAAAATTAAAATAAAAAGAGAGGAATAGCTCTTCAAATGAGGGACTGGAAGGCCTGGAGTGGAGAGTCAGTCCACTTCAAAATATATATTTCTACAATTCAACAACAAAAGACAAACAACCCTATTTAAAAATGGATAAAAGGGGACAGCCCCGGTGGCGCAGCGGTTTAGCGCCGCCTGCAGCCTGGGGTTTGATCCTGGGGACCCTGGATGGAGTCCCACAACGGGCTCCCTGCATGGAACTTATGGAGCTTGCTTCTCCCTCTGCCTGTGCATCTGCCTCTCTCTCTCTCTCTCTCTCTCTCTCTCTCTCTCTCTCTCTCTCTGTCTCTATGAATAAATAAATAAAATCATTAAAAAGATAAAAAAATGGATAAAAGGACTTGAACAAACGTTCTTCTCCATAGGTAAGCTCATCAGTAAGTCCATTCCTCCATGTGCACAGACCAAGGATCTGGGGGCAACCTTGCAAACTCTCCTTTTCTCATGCATAACACACAGCCCATCATCACATACCATTGGCTTCATCTTAAAAATATGTCCAGAGCTTGGGCACTCCCCACTGCCTCCATATACCCTCCCTGGTCCCAGTCACCACACTCAACTGGACGATTCCAGTAGCTACCTCACCGGTTTCTTTACTTCCACCCTTGCTCCTGCTATGTTCTAATCAGAAGGAAGCAGTCGGGCTGATGCTCTTAAATTCTAAGTCAGATCATGCCCCCTCCGCTGTTCAAAGTACTCCAGTGGTTCCCCATTTATTCAGAGTAAAAACCAACATCTACAACAGCAAAGGCCTATTGGTCCTACAATCCCCCACCCCTGCCCCCAGCACACCCAGTATCTTTCTCCCTTCATCTATTATTCTCACTCCTGCCTCAGGGCCTTTGTATGGGCTTCTGCTGTGTCTGGAAGCTTTTCCTACAGTCATCCACATAGCCTATAATTTCATTTACCCCTTTGTTTTATTGCTCAAATTTCACCCTCTCAGCGAGATCTACTCTGAATCTCCTATTTAAAACTGTAGACATTCCTTCCACTCAACCTTCTTTCTGCAACTGTTTTCTTCCTTCGTAGCACATCACCATCCAATGCACCCTACCTATTTGATTTATTTATGTTATCTATCTCCCACACCAGTATGAATGCTATGACCATTAGAATTGTTTCTGCTTTGTTCATTGGTGTGCCTGTCACATAGTAGGTGCTCAGTAAATATTTGAATGAATGAAAAGATTTCAGCATTAAGAGTAAATGCCAGGCACACAGAAACCCAATGAAGCAGCAGCAGCAGCGTATAAAACGGATTATAGCGAAGTGTGCATAGGGCACTAACTCAGTGTGGTAGGTTTTGAAAGAATCCAGAGTGGAAGATATCCTAGGTGGAAGAAACAGCATGCCCAAAGGAACCTCGCTGTTAGTTAGTGAAGCCATTGAAGTTTCTTTCTTAAGTTTTTTTCATTTATTTATGAGAAAGAGAGAGAGAGAAAGAGTGCATGTGCATGGGGGAGGGGCAGAGGGAAAGTGAGAATCTCAAGCAGACTCCCTGCTCAGCGCAAAGTCAGATGTGGGGCTCGGTCTCACGACCCCAAGATCACAACCTGAGCTGAAATCAAGAGTCAAATATTCAGCCAACTGAGCCACCCAGGCGCCCCTAGCCATTACAAGTTTTAGGCAGAATTTTTTTTAGTAAGCTTCTCTTGACCCTGGCCAGAGAATGGGGTCTGGATGGGAGTGGCAGGAAGGTGCCACTAGTTAGCGGAAGAGACTAGTTAGCGGTTGGCTCTGATTGTCTCGGTGAGGTGGTCAGGACCTGGTGGGACTTCAGAGGAGCTGAGGAATTCCAGGGCAAGTGAAGAGGAGGAGAAGAGTGGGTGGGGACCCAGTCAACAGAATGGAGGAGTGGGAAAGAGAAAGTGTAGGCTGAGTCCCGAGCCTCTGCATTGCAGTGTGATTGGCTAGCATAGGGTAACAGGGAAGAGGGGCAGGTTTGGAGGGGCTGATAAATTGAATTTGGGACATGTTGTGTTAAAGATGTCTGTGGCGTGTCCAAGTGGAGGTCAGCGGTAGCTAAAAGGGCATGCAACTGTTCCCCACAATACGTCTTCCCCAGCTTGTGGCAGCCCTGCCCCGTTCCGTGCTGTAAGCCTTGTGAGGACAGGAAGTAGGCACACTCAGGTGTCTCTGGCTGTCTAGGTCAAGCTCTGGACCATAGCAGGTGCTGAGTGCATGTTTCCTGAATGGACAGATAGATGGATGGACGGGCATCCTTCGTGAAGAGGTGGGAGAGGAAGCAGTAGGCGTGGGGCATGGAGACACTGCCCAAGGGAGGGAGTGTTTAGAGGGAGAGAAGAGAAGGATGCTGACAGGAAACTGAGATGCAATGGCAGGCATGTAGTGAGAAAGCCCTGCAGCCAGAGACCAAAGACAGGTCTTGCACCAAAGTCAAAGGCTGTAGAGAGGTCACATAGGGTGAGATGGACCAAGGATGTGATCTCACAAATGGTAAGCACATCAGGAGGCCTCCTGAGGTGCCTCACACTGCAGGCTGTGGAGGTGACTTGAGATGCCCCCTGTGCCCCGGAGCATTGGCAGCCCAGCAGGGGTACTCCATGTGCCACCCCACTCTCTGTCTCACAGCCTTATGGTTGGCTCAAGTACCTCCTGAGTGCTGTGTTGGGGGAGGATGATCGGCCAGGACAGGGGCCGGTTTGGGAAGATGGCACGGTAGCATCCAGACTGTACCCCAGGGGGAGATGAGGAAAGAGAAGATTCCAGAGGGGAGGCAGAGAATGGGGGAGAAAGTATGTGCTTTTAGGAGCCTCTAGGTCCCCTGGATGAAGATGTCTGGCAGGCTTGTCCTTGCACGGCTGGAGCACAGGAGAGAGCTCCCTCTGGAGTCGCCCATTTGGCAGCGAGGGATCCATGATCCTTAAAGCAGAATGAGCTTCCTGTGCATTCCTTCCTTCTGAGAGGCAAGGGATCGTGGCACAGACATGAAAGGTGGTCTGAGTCTGCTAACAGTGGACAAAGGCCCCAGCAGCTCCGTCCTGGCCCAGTGCCCTGCCTGCTGCCCCACATCTCTTGGCCTGGTGGTCAGGGAGCTGCAAGAGGAGTCTGTCAGGTGCTCAGAACAGTGAAATTCAGGCTGAGGATAAAAGTGCATTGGGTGACAGGGGCAGTAGGAGCCAGCAGAGGAGAAAGAAATCCCTAGAGAAGCCAAATAACTGCACTAAAGAGGACATGGAAAGATCTTGAGGAGATACTTGGACACCCGTGTTCATTGCAGCGCTATTCACGGTAGCCAAGCACTGCCACAACTTGAGTGTCCACCAACAGATGAATAGGCAGATAAACTGCAGTATGCACCTACAGTGGCATATTATTCATCCTCCCAAAAGGAAGGAAATCCTGTCATGAGCTACATGGATGAACCTTGAAGATATTATGGTGAGTGAAAAAAGCCAGTCGCAGAAGGCCAAATACTGTGTGATTCCACTTACATGAAGTACCAAAAGTAGCCAAATTCATAGCAAGCAGAATGTTGGTTGCCAGGGGCTGCAGGGACGGGGAAATGGGGGGATGTTGTTCGATGGGCATAGACTCAGATGTGCAAAATGAAAAGCTCTAGAGGCATTACACAGCAATGTGAATATAGTTAACGCTACTGAACTGCATGCTTAAAAATGGTTAAGAGGGTAAATTTTATGTTATTTGCTTTGTAACACAGTGAAAAATAAAAACATTTTAAAAATAAGCCATAGAGGGGATCCCTGGGTGGCTCAGCAGTTTGGTGCCTGCCTTCGGCCCAGGACGTGATCCTGGAGTCCTGGGATCGAGTCCCGTGTCAGGCTCCCTGCATGGAGTCTGCTTCTCCCTCTGCCTGTGTCTCTGCCTCTCTCCCTCTATGTCTCTCATGAATAAATAAATTTTAAAAATTTAGTTAAAAATTTTAATTAAAAAATAAAAATAAAAAATAAAAAGAAGCCATAGAGAAAGAGAATTATTGGAATGTGGTGGCAAAGCATGAAGGTGGTACAGAGGGTATGGTCAGTGGGGGCTTATGGGTAGTTTTAGAGAATCATTTTTGCAGAGAGGTGGGGGAGAAAGCCAGACCACAGGGCACTCAGGAGGGTGAGGTCCTCCCTGGGGGAGCCATGGGCAGGCGGCCAGAAAGGACCCTGTCTAGTGTTTGGTGAGAACAGGAAAAAGAACCATTGGTGGGCAGGGTAGGGGGGATGGTTGGGCAGCGTCATCCTTTGTTTGGATCCTGCAGAGAACAGCCAGCACACCTGCGAGTGGGAGAGGGGAGCTGGAAGGTGAGGGAGTGATAGAATGAGGGGCAAAGCTGGCAGTCTCAGCAGAGGTGGGAAGAGTCTTGGGGATCCTCCAGGGAGGTAGCCCAGGGGTGTGGACAGAGCACTATTTGTCAGATTTGGGAAGGGTGTGGCCAGAATGGGGGTGGCTGTACAGTGTCTCCAAAAATTCAGTTCATCCACAGTTGACACCACCTGCGGCTGTGGAGAAGGGAAGGGGAGAGACAGCGGGACAGCAGGGGATTGGAAGCAGCGGGGGTTATGATGGATGAGGTGCTGCCCAGGCCAAGCTGAGGCTGCTCCACAGGGACGGCTCTGGCCTGAGCTCAGAGTTGGAGGCACTCTCTGGCGATGCCAGAGCAGAGGAAAAGGCTGCGGGGTTGGTTCTGTGCAGGAAGCTGGCAGGGGCAGAAGAGGTGGTGTACATTTGGAGAGAGCAACCACCCCACAAACCAAGCATTCCTCCCTGCTGCAGCCCTAGGGCTGCCTGCCCCCTCCACCCCACAGTTCTCTGCAGCAGCAGCAGCATTTTGCTCTGACAGAAACAGCACCAGCAGTGAGCTTTGTCTTTTTAATAAAAAATAAACTGTCTGTGACAAGCAGTTTTCTGAATCCCAAAATAAAGGAAAGGGGAGAGGAGAGAGATCAAGGTCAGCCAGAAAAAGGAGTGAACAAGGCTCAGATTACCCCTGTTATTCTAGCCGGGCCAGCAGGGACCAGAATCTCCCCCAAACGAAACAAGAAGGAAGGTGGTCAAACTTCCAGAAGGACTTCCCAGAAGTCAGCAGTGCACGGTTGATAAGGGAAGCAGGAGCCCTGGGAGAGCAGAGCCTTGGTGGGTGGTATGGCAGCTGCTGCTGCGGGGGCAGCGGGCATGCAGGCTTGTTTATATGTTGGTGAACACTCACTCACATGTTGTAGGGTCTCCTGAAGCAGTCTGTTCCTGGAGGATCTTGGAATGGCCGGAGCTGAAGGATCTGCTCTTATTTGACCCAGGTTGGGACAGGCAGTTGGAGAGCCCGTGTGCGTGGTACAGGGCAGGCCCCCAGGGGGTCAGGCCACTGTGTCAGCCTCTGAGGGCCACTGTGTCAGCCCCACTGAGGGCCACTGTGGCATGGCAGGAAGGTGATCTTTTGTGCTGTGCTGTCCCAGGTCCCCCCAGCTAGTGTGCCCGGGGGGCCCGCCCCCCCCAGCCTGTGCCCAGAGTTTAAGCCACATCAGGGCCTAGATGGTTGTTGTCAGCGTCCACATTGCTGGCAGAGGTCCTGAGTTCCTTGGGAGGTTGGAGGTGCTGCTCTCGACTCAGGGGGGCCTTCTCCCCCGGGGGCAAGGTCTCACAGCCCTGTACCTTGCCCCGGGCTCGGAGCACCCCCAGCGGGGAGGTGAGGAGGAGGAGGAGGCCTCCTAAAAGCACCAGGGCCAGGAGTACTGTAACTGTGAGGAAGTGGGGCCAGTAGGACCGCGGAGCAGCCAGGGCAGCCCCACCACCAACCCTGGTCAGTGGGGCTTCCATGCGCTCCCGGGGAATGCCCGCCAATTCAGGGTCCAAGGCCAGGGGCTGGTCCTGGCTGTGCACCCAGTAGGAGACTACAGGGTACGAGAAGCCATTCTCTGTGGCCCAGCACTGGTACAGGCCCCCCACCCCACCACGCAGCAGCAGCACCAAGGAGCCATTGTAGACCGCGGCAGCCGAGGCTTCTGGGACCTGTGCCAAGCCACGACTCCAGCGATAGGAGGCCAGGGCTGACAGATGGGGGCAGGGGAGCTCCAGGATGGAGTTGGGGATGGCCAGAACTTCTTTAACTGGAGATGGAGGGAGGGGGAAGCGCATGAGGGAGGGGGAGCAGGAGCTTGGAGGAGTACTCCCAGCATTTGGACCTGACTCCCATCTCCAGCTTCCATGGCAGCTCCCAAACTCAACTCTGATCCCTCGTCTATCTCGTCTGGACCCCAAACTAACCTCAGTCCATTCGACTCCAGCTCTGACACCAAAAACAGACTTCAGCCTCAATCCTGAATCCCAGCTTAGATTCCTATCCCACCTCCCTAAACCAGGACTCAAATCCACCCCAAGTCTGGGTGCTGAGGGAAGAGATGAAGGCAGAGACGCCCACCTGAGCCTTCCCACTACCCCCTGGTTTCACACTCACTCATTTGGGGGCGGCTCTGAGGCTGGAAGCTCCTGCCCATGGGGCCAGTGGCACATGCCCAGTTTGGATTCCCTTGCTCCATGTCCTGTCTCCAGGACTTCCTGAGAAGGCAGGGAAAGCAAACCTCAAGCCTTGACAGGGACCAAAGTGGGAAGAGAAGGAAGAAGGAGAGGGAGGTGGGCCTGAGACAAGACAGCCAGAGAGGAAGGGAAGGTGAACCCAGGAGGGCTGGAGCGGCTTCAAGCCTGTTTGTGGCAACTCTGTCCCAGGAAGAACCTGCCACAGGATAGGGATTCTTGGAGGGAATGTGCCGGTAGTCCCTGGAGGAAGGAAGGATCATGCATGCTGGGTGAGAAGATCCTGGTGGGCCCATTGCGACCCTGTCCAGGACAGGCACTCACGGGATGGGGGTAGGCAGGAGGCAGCAGGTTCGAGACTCAGGGTCCCAGGCACAGTGGGGGTCCCGGGCAAGGACACAGTCCACACAGCTCTCATAGATGCTACAGTTGGCTCGGGGAATCCTCCAGATGCCCCCTGAGAAGCCCACAAACACTGCACCCTGGAAAAGAGAGGGATGGTGACAGGGTGCCTCGCCGCACCCAGGAGGGATCCAGCACCCAAGCCCCCACTTTGCCAGAGGCCCCTTGCCACCTGTGCGGGGGCCAGCAGCAAGTTGCGGACAGGTTCAGGGAACAGCTGGATTTCCTCCACCAGATGGGCACTGTTATCCTCACTCACCACAGCCTTATGGAGGGACCCTGTGGCTGTGGGGAGGGAGAGAGCAGAGCTGTCACCCCATCCATAGACCCCCATCAGGCTGCCTCTGACCCCAGATGGCCTCCCAACCACCAGAACATTCCTTCAGAGTGAGCTGGGCACAGACACAGGTCTATTAGGCTGCTCCCCTCTATGCAGGGAAGATAACGTGAATTCTGTTATAAATGGCTTGGAACCCCCTGTCCCTCTGTCTTTGCTTTTCAGGAACCCAACCCACTTCCTCTGTGGAGTCGGGCAGTGGACAGCCGAGTGCTTCTGTAGAAAGCCCGCCGCCAGCCATCCTCACCTCCAGCATGTGTCCCTACTCCAGGACATAACAGCAAGGTCCACGCTGACCACCCTGTACCCACTGCCACCTCCCCAGCTGGCCTTCCTGATCCGCCCTCACTCAAAGTCGACCTCTGATCTCCTAACACCCTAGGTCATGGGCTCATGTGGCATGTTTGTTGTGCATCTCCACGGATTCCACCAGCACCAAGCTTCAGTGTGTCGAGCTCCCCACCAGAGCCCAGTATGTGTGCGGCTAATGTTGCGGTCGGGCACATGTCCTGAGAGAATCAGCACACTTGCAGGTTTCTTCCACCCAAGTTCCAGCTCATCCACCCCCATCGGGCCCTCCACAGACATGCCTGGCAGCCTTCCACATCGCCCTGCTGACTCTCCCCTTCTCTCCACAGTGACTTTTGAATCTACCTCTCTCTCTTCAAGCCTCCCACCTTTTCCACCTCTTGTTCCCAGCCCAAGGTACTGTGTCCTCCTCCTGCACGGAACACAAAAGCCTGTCCATAATAGCTGTGTTTGCTTCCCAGCCTTACCTTCTACTTCTTCATCCCATCCCAGCCTGGGGACTGCCCCCTTCCTACATTCTGGACTCTGGCTTCCTGCTCCTTCTGCGACTTCACCTGCCAGTTATCCCCTGGCCTGCTCATTTCTTCTCCATCTGCCTCCCTCCTGGATCCCCATGACCTTCTCATCTTTAAAAAACAAAAGCATAGGGGATCCCTGGGTGGCTCAGCAGTTTGGCGCCTGCCTTTGGCCCCGGGCGTGATCCTGGAGTCCCGGGATCGAGTCCCACATCGGGCTCCCTGCATGGAGCCTGCTTCTTCCTCTGCCTGTGTCTCTGCCTCTCTCTCTCTCTCTATGTCTATCATGAATGAATAAATAAAATCTTTAAAAAAAAAAAAAGCATGCTGGTGGGACCCCACAACTTCCCCCAGTCATCCCCCCCCCCCAACTTCCCCTTCAAGGCCAGCTTCCTAAAGGCGTGGCCCTGCCCTGGCTGCTCCAAACTACCTGCCACCTGCCCAGTCTTCACGGTTCTGGCTCTGACATGGCTTTTCCGTTCTGGCTCTGACATGGCTTTTCCGTTCTGGCTCTGACATGGCTTTTCCAGGAGACAAACAGCTCCTCCTAAGGCCACCAGACCCCTCTTTGTTCTCTCCGCCTCTAGACTCAAAGTTCAGAAAGGATGGATTCTGGGCTGTTTGGTTACCCCACCGTATTCTTGGAGCCTAGCAGGGTGCCAGGCCCACCGTACATGTTCAGAAAGCGTTTGTTGAGTAAAAGCATGAGTGAAGGAGCTCCACGGCTTCCCTTGTCAACCTGGCTTGCAATCCCTGCTTGGTCACAGGGAGACACCTACAGCACTTTACTCACCGGTGCCCAGGTACATGACCAGGTGGCTGTGCCCATCGACGCCCTGGGCTGTTTCCACTGCCAGCCTTGTGTACTCCACACCCGACTGCACCAGCAAGGGTGTCCCCATCACCTGCTCATCCATCAGGAAATGGTCCTTCATGAAGGTCAAGGCTTTATCAGAAGAGGGGCCTACGGAGCACTAGAGGGGGAAGGAGGCACCTCAGGTCAGCACATGCCCTTCCAGCAGCTCACCATTGCTATTTCCCTCCCACCTCCTTCCCAGTGCTCCAGAGGAGGTCCTCATCTCCTTATCTCAGGTGTTGAGGGCACAGGGGTGGTGGTGAAAGCTCTGGAGTGGCCTGGCTTTGATTTGCAGGCTCTGCACACAGTGCAGTGTATCATCGGCCTGCTGTGAGGAGGCAACGCATGAATTTGTGAAAAGTAATTAGAACGGGGCATGACATGAAGTAAGTAAATGTTAGCTGTTATCTCTCCCTCTCCTTGGTGCCCTCACTAGGGGTGCCTGGCAGTCAGCAGGAAGTAGGATGAGGGAAGATGCACTCACGTCCGTAGCCCCAGGCTCACTCAGCACAAGACCTGGCACACAGCTGGTACCCAGGAAAGGTTTGCTGAGTCAGTGACTAAATGAAAGATATCACAGAAGGAGGGGGTACGGCAGGGAGCACTCCTCCCCACGGTGTCACATGAACTTGCTACATGAATCTGGCACAGCCCCTTCTCTATTCTGGGCCTCCTTTTTTTCACCCATAATATGGAGGGGTGGAGGGCAGGGGGTGGGCCGACTGTTCTGTGAAGACCCTGCCAAACCCAGCATGCTGTGTCCTGATCCTCTGTACCCTAAGGGTGCCATCTCAGGGCCAGTCCCACTCTGTCACCTGCCAGCTGTGTCCTCCGACAGGCTGCTCCACCTCCCTGAGTTTCAATTTCCTTATTTGCAAAGTGACGTAATAACATCTATATTTCATTCTGATGCCAGAATGAACACATGCACCTCCTCTCACTTCCTCCTCACCCCAGAAAGGGGAGAAGAGAAGGGGAAGCAAAGACAGCCGCAATGTAGAAGCTGGAAAGCAAATGAGCGAATGGTAAAAGACCTAGCAGAATTTTCTTAAGCCAGCCCTGGGGTCACCAAAACTATCTGATTTACAAGGCAGAATTCCTAAAGGTCATGGATGAGCGGCCCCCACTGGGAGTGGGGCAAGGAAGCGGCTGTGTCAGAAGAGTATTTGAAGGTGTGTAGTTGGGGCCCTGGCCCCGGACTGGAGGCTCCTTCTCTGGGGAGGGTAAAGCAGAGGGTGGCAGGCACACCACGAAAGCTGGGGGTGAAGGCAGGGAAGCAAAGCACTTGTGGAGACTCTTCCCCCCAGGACCAGCAGCTAGGCTATGTCCCTCCAAACACAAGGCTAGAAGAAGGCCCCAGAAAACTGACTGGGCGTCAGCAGTAAGACCTAATACTATTGATATCAAGGGTCTTGGAGAAAAGCTCCCAGCCAGGCCATCTTCTCTGGGGACATGGGGGGGCCCAAGCAGACCAGTCACATCTCCCCCTGTGCAGCTTCCAAATGACCTCACATCCTCGCTCTGAAATGTGAGCAGAGAGCCCAGGGCTACCAGACACATGAGTTAAACCATGAACACGAAAGAGACCAAAACAAACAAATGGAACAAACAAATAAGAGGCTAACTAACTCAGAGAAAAGAGACATTCACAACAAAATATGATCACTTCCTGAAGACAAGAGCGTGTGCTCATGAAACCAGAACAGAAGAGGACTCCCGACTTCAGAGAGGGAGCCAGACATCATGTGTATCCCAAAGGAAGACCCACAATCATGGTGAAGGGGTCTTGCCCCCAAGTCAAACTCTGACTTGACCAAGTCTTTAGGCCCAACCTCCAGTGAATTTACAGGAAATACTGCAACCCCACCCTAGAGACGCATAGTAACCAAGATCTAGACTGAAAAATTCGACAAGTAAATGGCAAGAGAAAATAAGAAGATAGAAAAGAAACACAGGGGATCCCTGGGTGGCTCAGCGGTTTAGCACCTGCCTTCGGCCCAGGGCGTGATCCTGGGGTCCTGGGATCTAGTCCCATGTCAGGCTCCCTGCATGGAGCCTGCTTCTCCCTCTGCCTGTGTCTCTGCCTCTCTCTCTGTGTCTCTCATGAATAAATAAATAAAATCTTTAAAAAAAAAAAGAAAGAAAAGAAAAGAAACACAGATTAAAAGAGACTTAAAAGAACAACTAATCCAAGGGGCACCTGCCTGGCTCAGTCAATAGAGCGTACCACTCTTGATCTCAGGGCTGACTTCAAGCCCCATGTTGGATGTAGAAGGTGCTTAAATACATAAACTTAAAAAAAAAAGTAGAGAGCCAATCCAAATTTATATATCTTATGTAGATTTTGATTCAAGTAAACTGTATTTTAAACAACTCTTATGACATCTTGGAGACTATTGGAAATTTGAATGCTAAATGCATATTAAAGAATTAATCATTTTTGTGGTATGAAGTGGTACTATGGCTATTTTTTTAAAAGCCTTTATCTTTTGAAGATACGAAAAATATTTATGGATGATACAGTGGGTTGATTGGTGCCCCCCGATACATCCATCTGAAACCTGGGAATGTAACTTTATTTACAAAAGGATAGATATAGGGACGCCTGCATGGCTCAGTAGTTGAGTGTCTGCTTTTGGCTCAGGGCATGATCCCGGGATCCTAGGATCAAGTCCTGCATTAGGCTCCCTGCGAGGAGCCTGCTTCTCCCTCTGCCTATGCCTATGTCTATGAATAAATAAATAAAATCTTTTAAAAAAACAACAAAAAACCAAGGGGGAACAAGTTTGCTTGGCCATGCATTGAAGCTGGTTGGTGGGTATATGGAGGTCCCTCATGCTATTCTGTCTACTTTGTTTATATGTGTGACACTATCTATAATAGAACATTTTTTTCTTTCACTTTCATTTGATGTTTCCAAATACTTAAAAAGATCAAGATTCTTACACAAATTATCCCAAATGAGACATGGAAAGCAATTTAGAGCCTATACAACAATCATCCGCCCTTCAGTTCTGCTGCCTTTTTTTTTTTTAAAGATTTTATTTATTTATTCATGAAAGACACACAGAGAGGCAGAGACACAGGGAGAGGGAGAAGCAGGCTCCATCCAGGGAGCCCAATGTGGGACTCGATCCTGGGACTCCAGGATCATGCCCTGAGCCGAAGGCAGATACCCAACCCCTGAGCCACCCAGGCATCCCTGTTTTGCTGCTCTTTAAAGAGGATTTATTTATTTTAGAGAGTGAGAGAGAAAGCAGGGGAAGGGAAAGAATTCCAAGCAGACTCCCCACTGAGCATGGAGCTCAACATGGGGGCTTGATCCCACGACCCTGATATCATGACCTGAGCTAAAACCAAGAGTTAGATGCTTAATAGACTGAGCCACCCAGGTGCCCCCAGTTTTGCTGCTTTATACAAATTTGTGATTGATAGAAATGGAAACTGAATAGCATGAGCCTGGTCGGAAACTTCACCTGTTTAAATAACAACAACAAACTTAGTAGAACGTTTTTATAAAAAAGATATTCAAAGCTCAAAAAAAATCTAGGAAATTAAGTATTTTAGCAGGAATTAAAAATCTGATAGAAGGGATCCCTGGGTGGCACAGCGGTTTGGCGCCTGCCTTTGGCCCAGGGTGCGATCCTGGAGACCTGGGATCGAATCCCACGTCGGGCTCCCAGTGCATGGAGCCTGCTTCTCCCTCTGCCTGTGTCTCTGCCTCTCTCTCTCTCTCTCTCTCTCTGTGACTATCATAAATAAATAAAAATTTAAAAAAAATCTGATAGAAGGATTCGAAGATAAAAATGAGACACTCTGGGCAGCCTGGGTGGCTCAGCGGTTTAGCGCCTCTGCCTCTCTCTCTCTCTCTCTGTCTCCTCTCTGTGTATTCTCTCTTTTTTTTTTCTCTCTCTCTCTGTGTATTCTCATGATTAAATAATAAAATCTTTAAAAAAAAATTGAGACACTCTCCCAGAATGTAGGGCAAAACCGAAGACCTGGAAAACTGGACAGGATTTATAAAGAAGACCAGTCCAGGAGGTCCAGTAAGATGTGATGAAACATTCTAGCAGGGGAGTCTGCTCCATGAGGGAAGAGACTTCTGTCTGCTTCATTCACTGCCGTGTTCCCCAGAGCTTAGAACAGCAGCAGGCAGCCTCGGAAAATATTCGTTAAATATAAAGATAATAGGAGAAAATTGTTCAAGAGAACTTCAAGCTGAAGGAACTAAACGTACAGGCTGAGGGTCAGGTTACATGTCCAGTAAATGAACACACTCCCATCAAAGCGCAACATTTCAGAACAACTAGGGACCAAGAGAAGGCCCTATAAGATTCCAGTGAGAACAGGGACTTTCAGAGACTGAAGAATCAGAAGAACTCTGCACTGCTACCCCCCTGGAAGACAAGAGGGCAAGCCTTCAAAGTTTTTTTTTTTTTTTTGACTTATTTTTTTTAATTTTTATTTATTTATGATAGTCACAGAGAGAGAGAGAGAGAGAGAGAGAGAGAGAGGCAGAGACACAGGCAGAGGGAGAAGCAGGCTCCATGCACCGGGAGCCCAATGTGGGATTCGATCCCGGGTCTCCAGGATCGCGCCCTGGGCCAAAGGCAGGCGCCAAACCGCTGCACCACCCAGGGATCCCGCCTTCAAAGTTTTGTAGGAAGATGATTTCTAATCTAGAATTACATGCACACATCAAACTACCAAATGCAAAAGTAGAATAAAGACATTCTCAGACACTTTTAGTCTCAAAATATTTACCTGCCATATATATCCCTTTCTAGGAATCTATGGAGGCTCTGCTCCACTTAAGACAGTAAAGGGGCACCTGGGGGGCTCAGTGAAATATCTGCCTTCAGCTCAAGTCATGATCCCGGGATCCTGGGATCAAGCCACACATCCAGCTCCCTGCTCAGTGCTGGGGGGGGGGGGTGTCTGCTTTTCCCTCTGCCTCTCCCTCTGTGTGCTCTTCCTTTCTCTCAAATAAATAAATAAATCTTTTAAAAAAATAAGATAGTAAAAAAAGGGGGGGGTGCCTGACTGGCTCAGTTGCAAGAGCATGTGACTTGAACTCAGGGTTGTGAGTTTGAGCCCCATGTTGGGTGTAGAGATTACTTAAAAATAAAAACCTGGAGCACCTGGGTAGCTCAGTTAGTTGGGCGTCACTTTTGGCTCAGGTCATGATCCAGGGTCCTGGGGATCAAGCTCTGAGTTGGGCTCCCCTCCTCAGCGGGGAGCCAGTTTCTCCCTCTGCTTCTGCCCCTCACCAAGCTCATTCTCTCTGTCTCTCTCTTCTCTCAATAAATAAATAAAATCTTAATAAAATAAAATAAAAATCTTAGGGGCATCTGGCTGGCTCAGTTGGTTAAGCATCTGCCTTTGGCTCAGGTCATGATCCCACAGTCCTGAGATGGAGCCCTGTATTGGGTCCTGCTGGCGAGAGTCTGCTTCTCTCACTCCCTTTGCCCCTCATTTCTAATCATGTTCTCTTTCTCTTGCTCTCTCTCTCAAATAAATAAAATCTTTAAAAAATAAAAATATTTTATAAAAGATAGTAAAAGAAAAAAAAAAGAGGAAGCTATGGGATGTAAGAAACACGAGAATGTCACAGAGATACAAAGGGAATGCCCAGAATGATAAGAAGGGAAATTCCAGGGCAGCAGCAGTGCCCAGGACAGAGCGGCCCCCAGTGCAGACTGCAGCAGGCAAGAACCACTTCCAGGAAGATGAGACTGTTAGAATGCCTAATCCATCTGTCTTCAGAAGAGATGCAGATCATTGAGGAAGAGTTTGTGGTTGAATTAATGATAAGGACTTAGAAAACAAAGCAAGGGGGATCCCTGGGTGGCGCAGTGGTTTGGCGCCTGCCTTTGGCCCAGGGCGCGATCCTGGAGACCTGGGATCGAATCCCACGTTGGGCTCCCGGTGCATGGAGCCTGCTTATCCCTCTGCCTGTGTCTCTGCCTCTCTCTCTCTCTCTCTCTGTGTGTGTGTGACTATCATAAATAAAAAAAAAAATTTAAAAATAAAAATAAATAAATAAATAAAAATTTAAAAAAGCAAGCCAAAAAGAAGGAGGAGGAAGAGGAGGAGGAGGAGGAGGATAGGAGACAGAGAAAAGAAAGAAAGAAAGAAAAAAGAAGAAAGAAAGATCATTATTTACCCCAAGGAAAATTTTAAATTATGCAAAAAAGGAAAAGTAATCATGGCCTGCTACCTGGCTCAGCTGTGCATAAGAGTCCTAATATAAATATTGATCTAACCAAAATTATTATATAACTATGTTGGGAGATGAGGGGTGGGTGCAATGTTGTGCTGGTGGAGCAGTTCTGGGGTGGGGGTGGGGGAGCCCTGATTTGTAGTGTTTGCTGAATGTCGTGGCACGTACTTCCAGCACGGCTAGTTTCAGGCTACCAGTGTTATGTTGGTGCACGTGAATTTGGAAAGAGAAGCCAAAAACAGTTCTTGCTGGTTGCTCTAGGCCAGCTCCAGCGCATACGTAACTGGGTGGGGAGTAGGAGAGCACAGGTAAATCTTTAGCATCCAGAATGGGAATTCAAACATCAAGAAGTAGCAATAAAAGTATGGCAGAGATTTAGAGATTTGAAGATAAATACAAAAAGGCTAAAAGAGTTGAAGGTGGTTATCCTTCTAGAGAGGGAAAAGTGTAGGACAGGGAATAGGGCTGTTTTTTGTAACGAACCATGTAGAGGTATATGATTCTATAAATGGTGGCCGTATACAACTCTGATCAAAACACAAAAGTTAGGGGATCCCTGGATGGCTCAGCGGTTTAGTGCCTGCCTTCAGCCCAGGGCGTGATCCTGGAGTTCCGGATCAAGTCTCGCATCATGATACCTGCATGGAGCCTGCTTCTCTCTCTGCCTGTGTCTCTCTCTCTCTGTCTCTCGTGAATAAATAAATAAAATCTTTAAAAAAAAAAGTTAAATAAGAAATGCAGATGAAGATGCCCAGCCAGTCCTTGGCACAGCCCGTGCTCCCTTGTTTCCTCACTGATACACCCAGGTATTTGGTGTGCACTTAGTGAAGGGGGGGATTTCTCTGTGTGTAGGATGGGTTGGACACCTGTGGCATCTGGACCGCTGGAGCAGGTGTGCACCTGAGCGGACAGGACTGGTTAGGGCAGGAAGCACTAACATTTATTGGACATTTATTGTGCCATGACAGGTACTTTGATGTGTGGGATGTGTGTGTATCAGTGGCAGTGGGGCATTGCTCAGTTTTGGGGGTGGTACTCACACTGCCTGGCCGGGGACTGATCTCGGGGACTCCATAAGTAGTCCAGCGTGAAGTCTCTTTATTCAACTCCTTGTACTTCCCCTCAAAGACATGCTTGATGTCCTTGAGAGAGAAGGCACAGACAGCAGAGCTCCTGGTCCCACCAATCTGCCTGTGGACAGCCAGAGGGGACACGATCATCTCCTCTGCTATTCCAGGAAGCTCTTCCTCCAGCCCTGGCCCACCCTGTGAGAAAGCTCTGGAGGGCAGGAGTATGGAGGGCTGGGTTGGCCTATTGCTACCTACTTTCCCCCCAGCTGTGATGATAAGGGTTAGAAGAGACCCTGACTCTGGCTCATCTTAGGATTTGAAGTGTGATTATCCTTAAGGACAATTAACTGGGGTTCAGGCCTTGGGGTGGCTCCTGCCTTTCCTGCCCAGACTGGGCTGTACCCATGGAAGGGGCAATGTAACCAGCTCCCAACAGGCTCCAGATGAAGCCCTGCTCCTGTGTCCCATGGATTTCTGATCCTCAGACAACCAACCAGAGCCTGACTATGAGATTTTTCTTATTCCTTCAGCCCCAGTCTGTGGAGACAGAAGGCTTCTCTTGTTCTCTTTAACCTGATTGTGGCACACACATGTTCTCAACTCTGGATGCCACTGATACCAGCCCCTGCTTACAGCAGATAGCTCTGATACCTGACATGTCATCGGCAGGTACCTAAACAGTGGGGCCAGATCACAGCAAATCAATGAACTTTTCTCAGTCTCTCATCAATGACTATTTTTATCTTAGTGACACTGATGGTGTTTCCCTCTTTGCTCTGGCCACTAGGAAGCTCGCAGCTAACAGAGCATCCCAACATTGCATAAATGACAAACGTTTATGATGTGCTGACGCTATCCCTGCCTTCTTATTCTCCTTTCACTCCCATTTCTTCATCAGTTTTACCTTGTCTGGTCTCAATGTTTGCCTTCCGTAAGCTGACTCCTATCCGTTTTGGAACCGGGTGGGACATAAACGAGTAAAAACCTGAGCTGTATTTTCCCATCTACACGAAGGGCGCAAGTCAGATTTCTGGGACATAATGATGGTCACATGCCTTCCTAGGTGAAGTGCTCACGTCACCTAGACCCAAGGGACCCCCGACCTGCCTAGAGGCTCACCACTGAGAGCTGAAGGTCGCGTAGACGCGGGGCTCGGCGGGGGCAGCGGCGGGCAGCAGGACGGCGTGGCGGATGACGTTGAAGGGCAGCTGCCCCGGCTGAGAGCACAGCAGCTGGGCCTTCAGGAAAGTGGTCCACTTCTTCTGCAGCAGCTTGTCCCCGCCCACGTCGTTCTGGCGCGGGGGAGCGGGGTCAGGCAAGCCCCCCGCCAGTTCCACCCACGGCGCCCGCCCCGCTCCCATTTGACCCTGGGCGTAGGCCCCGCCCCTGACTACTCCCCATTGGCTTCTCCCACGGCCAGCCCCGCCCCCGCCTGGGCCGCAGACCTTGCAGACTCTGGCCACCCGCGACGTGTGGAGCTTCTCAAAGAACTCGAACTCGCTGGCTGTCTCCTCGAAGAAGAAGTAGACGAAGTGGGTCGAAGGGATGGCTGCCACGAAGGAGGCGTCCGCTGCGGGGCGGGGCACATAGGGTTAGGGCTGGGACACCCCGAGGCTGGTTCTGCAGCGTGCCAGGACCGGGGGCCGCCTGCTCCTCCCTCGGTTTACTGGCGCTCCCTGGGGGCGGGAACTGCACCCCTCCCCCAGCAGTGCTGCCTGGCACCAACCCGACTCTGTGCCTCAGTGCGGAGGACCGCGGGATGCTGTGACCGTGGCTCTCGGCTCTCGGCCCGCGCTCTGCGCTCAGGGCAGGGCCAGACCTGTGCTGGGGGACTCGGGTCCTTACGCTGCAGCCAACGGAGGAAATTGTCGGTCTTGAGGACGGGCTGGGGTCCCAGCGTGCGGATCAAGATGGGCTCGCTGCCCAGGAAATTGTTCATGGTGCCAGAATAGAGCATTCCATCTAGGGCAGAGGGCAGAGGCCTCGTCGTTGGAGGGTGCCTCTGCCCTCTTCAGACCTGCCTCTACTCGGCCAGCACTCACATCCCTCTCCAGCATGCCTGTCTGTGCTCCACGCCCTCCTGCGGCACCCAGAGTCCAGGGCACAGATGCCACTGGGCACCCTCGTTAGAGAATATTGCTACAGGGAATAGCCACCGCAAGTCCTTCTGTGTGCTCACTCACACACTCAGCTAAACCACCTGCCAAATAGAATCACCCTTTCTTCCCCCAAAGGTGGCTGTGTCTTCTGCTTCCATACCTTGGTCCTACCCTCCTCTTCCTGGAACATCTTCCCTGCCCACCTACCTATCTTTCAGGGTCCCACTCAAAAGCCAAAAGCCACCTGGTCCAGGAAGCCAGAGTGGAGAGTCTGTCATGGTTGGTGTCAGGAGGGCACAGACTGTAATCTCTGTGTAACCTCTACAGAACAAATGGCTGAACCTCAGGCCTCTTCTCTGCCTAAGACCCTTCCCAGACCCTCTTGCCAATGTGAACCTCTCTGTACCTCCTTTGTGGCAGCTTCAACAGGAGCTGATGATTGGGGTGCCTGAGTCTCTCTCTGATCTGGTGCTCAGAGGCTCCTGGCTCCCCTCCCTCAGTCCCCTGCCTTCCAGGAAACTGTCAGCTTCCATATTTCACAGAATGACCCAGGCAAGCAGATGTTGGGAACCTGATACTCACCTGCTAAGACAGCTGTGTGCTTATGGGCAGGGTCAAAGGGACTTTGGCCCTTCCCTTCCACAACCTTGTCCTCAGAGATGGGCAACAGGTAGGAATCTTGGAGTTCCTAAAGGGGGGGAGAGGCTGGGGGCCAGAATGCCAGAGTCTCATGTCTGGGAAATGAGGGGCCTGAGGGAGGGAGAGGGACATGGAGGGGAATTCGGGCAGGAAGCTCACAAGTATCCTGCATCTGGAAGAGCAGGGTTTTCCAGAGCTACAGAGGATGGCTCAGGAGTAGATGTGAGAAGGGATGCTTGGGTCTGAGAATTGAGTTCCCAGTAACTCACAATGAAGGTACAAGCGGGGCTGAAAGCGAAGGTGCCACAGGCATACAGGTGGGTGGCATTGACAGAGACCAGGACACGGATAAAGTTGAAGCACTGTGTCTGGGGAGACAAAGAATTCAGGTGTCCAGGCCACTTGCCCCACACTCTTGGGCTGCACAGGCTACCCCTCACTTCCCAGTGGGAAGAGGGCCCAGAGTTGTTGAGGCATCCCTGGATGTCGCAGAGTTGTTGAGGCATCCCTGGATGACGCAGACCATCATCATAGAGAGAATCTTCCTCTACTGCCTCCCCAACCTGAGGTCATCCGTGATGGTCTGGGGACTCTGGGGCTCTCCACCCAGAGCCCCTAAACCCCCACCTCCACGTACCTCGATGCTCTTCTTCTTAAATGCACATTCATTCTTTTTTTGGTCACTGGCTGGCCAGGGTATCTGCAGTGGGGAGTTGGGAGGGAGAGGATATGAGGTCTTCCATTTTAGCTTTGACCTGCTGTCCTGTCCTTGGGTCTGGTGTGAAGCCACCAGCAGGCACAGTGATCAGTGACAGGCTGATGAGCTGTAATAACATCAATTTGTGACCATGGCTGTTACTCTGATGATACTGGTATTCATTTTAGGACATGGCTCTGTGGTAGAACATGGCCTATGGAATCAGACCTCAGTGTGATTCCAGGCATGGCCACTTACTGGTTGAGGGGTCCTAGTCCATTGTGCAGGCTTCTAGAGGACACAACCAGGAACATATGTAAAGTACCTAATGCAATGCATGCTACACGGAGCAGCAGTTGACAAACCACACCTTTCCTGCGGAAATTGTTTAAAATGTGAGTTCCTGGCTCACACCTCAGAGACTCTGCATTTTCATTGAGCATCCTTTATGCACAGGTGGCCCACAGACCACACATTGAGAGACACAACCAGAGAGATGCTCAGTAATCATAGCTCTCCCCCTCCTTTCCTTCCTTCCCCCTTTCTTCCTCATATTGTTCCCATTAGCAGGGTGACTATAATTTAATACAGAAACTTCAGTGATTTCCACCAGTGGATGGATATCATATTATTGATATAATTTGAGCCAGTGTTTCTGTTGTATGTCAATGATTTCCATATCAGCCACATTAGCAATTAATATTATTCAATCAAGATGCACAATGCCACCAAATAGTGAGACCACTGTGGTATTTCTTATCTGTCCGTAACAGGAATTACTCATTACTGCTCTTGGACAGTGAGTCACACATGGGCAGTCCAGGCACCGGACAGCTGCCAGCCCCCACCATACTCCCAGCCCATGCCCTTCGTCCCTGGCCTCCTCACCATGTTCTTCAGCTTTGGCATCCCTGAGTCCTGGATATCCAAGGCCAGAATGGTCTCTCGAGCCCCCACATAGAGAGTGCCTCCATCACCACTCAAGAGCAGAGTGTCAAAATCCTGGAGGCCCTTCTGCTGGAAGAGGCTGAGAGCCCTGCGTCCATCCCCTGTCGGGAAGTGACGAGAAGGGGTGGGTGATGAGGAGTGGGTAGGTAGGCAATTGATTTTGTGGGGATGGGGAAGCATTGGCACAGTGTGGTCCCAAGGCCATGGCAGCTGAACCCACTTGCCATCGGCACCTCCCCCTTCAGCCACCCTACTGGCAGCACAGGAGCTTTGTGTTGAGCCAACAGTGGAGAGAAAAGGCAGCCAGAGACAGGGTAACGACAGCCCAGGACTGGGAGAAGGTGGCCTGCATCCAAGAGATAGACAAAACGACAGGAAATAGAGTGAGGCACCTGGATCCTCTTCCAGGCCTGAGGGGCTGGGGGGTGGGGAGGATCTGCTAGTCCTCCCCCAGGGAGGAGCAGGGTGAGCAGAAAACAGACAGACAGGACTGTGTGTCTTGGTAGCTGTGGGTTGTAGGGCCACACTCACCGACCCCCCTTGCCTTCCTCCAGCAGGAAACGTATACCACTAGAATCACTGTGCAGGCTGAGCAGAGAGCAAACATGTTTTCAAAGGCCCTGTGGGCATGCCTGGACGTCCCCAGGGCAGGGGAGATGAGTTGGTTACGGTAGGCTGACTGAGGCCCTCCTCATCACTTTGGTGTGGCAGAGGGTGCTGTGCATGTGCTCCTGTCCCTGGGCACATCAGTGAGGGGCTCACGTTCCTCAGGACTCTCATGGGTGTCTTTGCACCTCGGCCCTAGTTAGAGGACCAACTGGCTAAGTGTTACCTTCGGAAGCTCTGACAATCTTGGGACCAAAAGGAGAAGTGGGTGCAGGTGCTGGAGAGGGTAGCCTCCCCCAGAGTGGGAGAAGCCCCTTGGTTACTGAGCTGACCAGCCTGTGGCATGGCCGGCTGCTCATCTGCTTCCCCCCCAGGACTGCCAGCATCCCAACGGCAGGGCTGAGGCTCATGGCACAGTGGCCAACACTGGGTTGCCCCAGACAGATGTTAAAGATGCAGCAGTGCTCAGGGAGTCCTGCCCCTACAACTCCTGCAGAGCCTGAGGCCCCCTGAACCTTCTCCCTGGATGTCAGAGGGCCAGTGGGTACCCTGAGTCCTCTTCCCTGGGACCATAGACATGGAGGCTGCGCAGTCCAGCACGGTCTGTACAGCCAGGTCCACGGATGACCTTGGCTTTGGTGGCCCATGGGGGGCGTGAAAGCACTTAGAAATGCCCATCCTGATGACTGCACCAGGTAAGGAAGGAAGGAGAAATCACCTCCTCAGAGAAGCACCCGGCCCCTCCTCCCCCCTCAATCTTCCTCCAGCCACCACATAGTGTTTCTTCACACACTCCTTCCTCAGTCTCTGGGGCTCTGACACCAATCTGACATCAATCTGAGACCGCAACCTCTCTGTATCCCTTTTCTCCTCTCTCCCTCCATCCCTCCCTTCCTCGCCCTGCCAGCTTAGCTGGCGCCCCATGCCTGGCCATCAGACACTCACCTGCCCGGAACGTGACCCTGGGCAGGGGCCCCTGCCCACTGCCCCCTGCAGTCAGCGGCAGCCTTGCCAGAAACAGTTGGAAGAGGAAAAGGCGCAGGAGGCTCCAGGGGTCCAGGCCCAGGGCGAGGAGGGCCATGCTCAGCCAGAGGCTGTCACCAGATGGCTCTGGGGAAACAGGCACCCAGGCACTCCCTGGGTGAGCAGTCCTCACCACATCCCCCCCGCAGGGACCAATCACTGAGCCCCAGGCAGCAGAAGTACTCGTGGGGGTGGGGGTTGCCGGGGAGGGGACAGGTTCCTTTGCACAGCGCCCTCAGAGTCTCACTTCCATCATCCCTAGGCGCCAGCCTGCTGCCTCATGTTCCCCTCTGGGTCGGAGTCCTGCCGTCAGGCCTGTCCTTCTGACCCCTGGCCACCACTGGCCCTGCTCTGCCTTTCCTCATCTTACTCTTAGCAAGACCTCCCTGCTGTCTACTCTTTGCCCTCCCTCCCCATTGTCCAGAACTCAAACCACTGCCTGGCCCCAGAGAAGGGGACTCCCAGGGAGCAGATTCCTTCTCTCATAACATAGGTCAACGGGACCCATCTGCCCCAGCACTTTCAGGTTGGTGGATACCCTGGTGCTGCACCCTTACCCCTGCCCTCAGATGACCCCGGCGGGCCTGCGCCAGCATGCTCCAACCTCTCCCCTTGCCCCAGCTGGGCACAGGTCTTTGATGCTCAGGCCTACATGGCCCTCTCATTGCTGGGAGGTAGGCTCCCAGCACTGCCCAGAGCCTCTCTGCAGCTGCCCTATCCCTAGGCTCTGTGTCCCTGGGTGGCTGCATCAGCGTCCCCAGGACCTTGGACCCCCAGCCACCCACCGAATCCTACATACCCTCGAGCCAGCCACAGTGCAGAGCCCCCAGGTGTCTGGATTCTTGGGTGGAGGTGCATCCAAGAGAAAGGAGGGGGTTCCCAGGCCCCAGAGGCAGGGGATAGAAGGCTCAGCCTGGCTGGGCCGGGAGTGCGGCCCTCCAGGAACCCATAGGGCCAGAGCCAGCACTGGGTGTTCTGGAAAACCAGAATTTCAACCTCTCGAGTCCTGACAGATCCTTGGCTTGGGCGGAAGTAGGGGGGGGCAGGGCGGGCCATAGAAGAAGACTCGCCTCCGTCTCCCTTCCTTTCGTTCCATCCATCCAGAAAGTTGAAAAGACCAGAAAATTTCTGGGTCATGTCAGCCACCCCTCTGCCCTCTGCCATACCACAACCCTTCTAACCAGCCCAGGAGTGACTTCAAGAAGCAAGAACTCAAGCCTCACAGATGGGAGACATGACACCCTGCTCTCTATTCCTCTTTCCTCACCAGCAGGATGAGGTTCCTCCACAGCTGTGTACTCAGAAGTGCCTGCAGCAGTCTGACCTTCAAACCTCCATGTCCAGCTGGGGTTGCAACAGCTGCAGGAGGCTGGCCCCCGTGGCTGTGGCTGTGGCTGTGCTGAGGAAGTCCCCTCCTCACCTCGGCCTCCCTCACTACCAGGGCAGCATCAGGTCTCCGGAGGACCCCAGAGCTTGTCCTATCTGAGCTCCCCGGCAGGACTGCTCACCTCTCCCTGGGGGCCCTGGCGGGGAGCCTTGTAATGCAGGGTTAATGAGGCATCCAGCACCGAGATCTCACAGCCTATAAAGTGGGTTGTTTCCGGCCCACTCAGCCCGACACCGGCTGGCAGCTGGTTTAAAAGCACAGCTAGCCCAAGCTAACCTAACTCCCACTGGAGACCCAACTCCTTCCCTGACAACTGGTCCTCAGGCAGGACGTCCTTCCTGTCCTGAGACTGCCATCCCTCTGGCATGGGGCAGCCCTGGTCACCCCTTGAAAGAGTTCCTTGGCCTACTTGCCCTCTTTCCTTGCCCCTCTGCTCCTATTTTCCCTGTTTCCCTGGGGGTTGGTCTCAGCCAGTCCCCTTCTGACGACTATTTCGACTCTCCCAGACTTGCACAGAAGTCGGCAGCCAGGTCCTTGGGAGAGGCCATGGGCCAAGCCACTCTCAGAATCAAGGGAAACTCCCACCTGGACCCCACCTTCTGCACCTCTCCAGAGCCCAGCCCAGATCTGGGACCTGCCCTGGCCCTGGGCCTCTCTGCTCCAACAGATCGGCTTATCTGGGTCACGGAGGAGTTCTGATGGGGGGCGGGGGCTGTGGGGGAAGCATGCTCCCAGCCCGACGCCCTTCTTCGGCCTGTGGAGGTGTTCGATTCAACATACTGGTCTTATTTCATCCTTCCTCAAGACCTGGGGGTTTCCCTCCTGGCCCAGGTCAACTTTCCCAGCCCTCCAGCCAATATGGATAGTTTGCATCATTAAGCTTTGGTCTAACCACCAATTTTAGCAGATAGGCACCATCATAGCTCCATTTCACAGGTGAAGAGAGTGAGGGTCGGGGAGATCACACAGGGAGAAGCCAAGGTAGGCTCAAATCTGCTTCATTCAAAAAATGAATGCCTTGACCACCCAGAGGTCAAGAGACCTCTCCACCCAGAGACCACTCCGAGAGGGAGTGCTCGCTCCTGTGATCCTCCCTTAGCTCTGAGCCACTTGGACCAGAAAGATAGCTGGGAGGGTGGGGGTGGCAAGCTCTGGCTCTGCTGGACCCAGAAACCATATCTCAGGGACTCCTGACCCGGGAGGGAACAGAAACCTCTCTGGCTATCAGGTGGAGGTCTGGGCCCCTCATCCAGCAGGGCCATCAGTTCTGGTTCCGTGGAAGAGGCTGACAGGGACGAAGGGCACCTGCTCTGCCACTGCCCCTCTCTCATGGGAGGCTCTGGAGTTAGATGCAACATCACACAGCCATCGCCATGCTGCAGCTGGGGAGTCCACAGCCAGGGTGGCTTCAGGGGCACATGACCTGGGCAGTTACAGGAGCCCACATTCAGAAAGGCCCATGCATGGTCTGCTGTTCTGCCGTCCTGAAGGTGTTTGATCATTCTGGACACAGGACCACAACACATCTTCATTTAATACCAGGCCTACAGATGATGCAGCAGGTCCTGCCCACAGCATCAAGGAGGCTCACAGCTGAAAGAGCCCCACCTCCTCCTTCACTGTCCAAATGAAGAAACTGAGGCCCTGCAGGGGAAGTGTCTCAGTGAGAGCTGGAGTCGTGCAGCAGTTGGGGGGGATGTTGCGGGTGGTGAGAAGGGGTCAGATGTTCATGGACAAGGCCTTAGGGGCTACGACATTTCACAGCCCCACTGTGGGGGCTCCCAACTCCTCTCTCTCCAGCCTGGAGACCCCCCTAATAACAACAATACTGTCCTCCACCCCAGGATCCCCCTCCCCTGGAGACTGCTCCCCGAGGGCCCCTAGATCACAGCAGATAGTAGCCCTTTCCTGTCAGGCTTTCTGGCCCAGGGTAAAGATCTAGTTGTGGGGGGTGGAGGTGGGAAGGGAGATGGAGATGTCGTTCTCCATCTTCTCCTGTCTCACACCCTACTCCCTTACCCCATGCTCACCCCCCTGCACCCCTACGCTGTGCTCACCCCCCCCGCACCCCTGTCCCATGCTCACCCCCCACACCTCTAACCTCTGCTCACCTCCTGTACCCCTACCCCATGCTCACCACCCCCATACCCCTACCCCATGCTCACCTCCCCACACCCGTACTCTGTGCTCACCCCCTGCACCCCTACCCCATGCTCATCCACCCTGCACCCTACCCTGTGCTCACCCAGAGAACTCTGGGGCACTTTGTCTCTGTGGTGCCCCAGAGCACATGGATACTTCACTGAGAGGGGCTCCAGGGGTGGGAGAAAGGCTTTGCCAAGGACCCAGCAGGTCCAGTGGCCCCTTCTCCATCTCCCTTCCAGCCTCAGGGGCAGCCCCTGAGAGCACAGTCCTCAGGAACATCAGCTTCCTGGGTCCCTTCCTCAGCTCCATATTCCCTGCCCCTTGTTGCCTTCTTTTTTATGATCACAAGCAAGTCAAATCAACTTATATTTAGGTGCCTACTGTAAGGCACTAGGGATGTCCCTAGCTTCTACTCCCCCAGCATCCCCACACCTCTTCCCACCCACACTATCTCTCAGCCTCCTTGCCACCCACCCAGCCCAATCCCCCCTAACCCTTTACCCAAGGCCTCCTAGGCTTCTTCCTCCAATCTGACTGTGCTGGAAGGCTGAGCTGAGTGCCGCACACAATGGTCCGACCCCAGCTGTCTGCCCCCTCCTCAGGGCAGAGCCAGCACCAGACAATGGCCCGCCCCCTCCCTTCAGTTCTCCTGCTCCCTTACCTGGAGTTTGGGGATGCACCGTGCTTCCCTCCCCTTGGAATGCCAGGCAGTTCCTGTCTCCCAGTGCCTCCGTCCCTGCCACACCCCCGCCCCCCATCCTCAACCCCATCCCGCCTCACTGGTCCTCAGTCACCATGGCGACCGCATCTCTAAGTGGGAGGGACTAGAATCTCCCCATATTCTTTCTCCTCCTACCCGTGTCCCCCCAGCCCCACCTTCTGCCGCTCCTGAATCCACATGTGTGGGGGAGGTGGAAGGGGAACACTAGCCCCTGGGGGGAGTCCTTGCTCAGCTCCCTCTCCCCCTGCCAGGCAGGCATCCCCTTGCAGATGTCTGCCAGCTGGGTTCAGGGGTCATGTGGGGCCAAATTCTCTTTTATGGTCAGTGTCTCTGGGTTTCCCTCTTCCGGGGGAACTGCATCTGTGTCAGGGGGGAAGGGGTCCTACCTGGCTGCCAGCCAGCCTGACCCCATGCAAACTGAGTTTTCCAAGGAGGCAGGTGAACATGCAAATATCTGTGCAAATAAGCTGAGAGGCAGGGTCTCGGTTGAGAAGGCTAAGAAGGCTTCTCTGTTCCTACTATCCTGACTCCCCTGGGAAGGGGTCCACTGCCAAATTCAGATTCTGCTATTTCTTTCCAAGCCACTGTCCCAGAAGCCTTCTTTGGCTAACCCTGTGAGACCTGTTAGGAGGAGAAGTGCTAGAAGAGGAAGGATGAGGGCAGACTGCAGAAGGGACTTTCCAAAGGTCTAGACCAGATAGGGATGAAACAGACACAAGTCTGAGCTGGCTTTCTTCCCACCTATGAAAGAGCAGGGCTCTGGCTGGAAACTTTGCATCTGGAAGCTTTGTCCTCTCCCAGCCCCAATCCTGACCAACTCTACTTGCCTTCCTATCCCTGCTGGACCTCAGCTTCCTCACTGTTAACATGAGAGTTGAAATAGCCCTTCTAGGTTGGCCGCTCTCCGCTTGGGGGAGGACCATTAAAAAGGCTCTGTGGGGCCAGGGAGCAGAAGCCCTGGGTCCTTGCTGTGTGATCCTGGGCAGGGTTCTTGTTCTTTCTGATTCACATTGGTAAAATAAGGGCTTTCCACCCCACCTGGAGCAGTTTGGCTCATTTCTAGATTTCATAGTATTTCTAAGAAGAAGGAAGGAAGTGTGCTGGTGCCAGCCCCAGGCGGAGGGTTTCAGAGGCCAAGTTTAGTTCCCTTTCAGGTCTGGGTCCGGGTGGTAGATGAGCATTTCCTTCTGGGGCGGGGTAAGGAGGGTAGGCATGTGCTGAAAGCAGAAGTGGATTCTGAGCAGAGCCTTATCACCACACACACACACACACACACACACACACACACACACACACACACACTCACACAAACCCCAGTACAATTCCTCATTCCTCACTGCGGCTGCTGTCAGCCCCTTGGCCTTGGGGTCCTCAGGGTTTGCCCACTTGTTCTCTTCTCCCCCTGCTCTGGGGCACATGGTAGCAGGAAAAGAGATGATTACAAATTAAGGTGGCAAGGCCAGAGGCAACCGAGCTAGTGGTGTAAGAGGAAAGAAGAAGGTAGGATTAAAGAAGGACTTATTGCCTGGGAGTGTCCCTGAGTCTTTCCTCTACCTCCTTCCCTGGTTGGGGACTTGGGTGCAGCCTCTGGAGCAGAATTGTAAGGGCTACATTTCTGAACTACTCTAAGGAAGCAAGGTAGAGGGAGCCTGCAAGCTTCTCCTGGCTCTCTTCACCCTAGATTATGCAGGGGACCCTCTCCTGGCCTTGCTATATGGAATCAGAACTTCCAAGCAGGAACTAGGCTGTAAGGCAGAAGGGACCTAGTCTCAGGCAGTGGCCATGGCTGTTGTTAGAAATGTGCTGAGGTGGGGCACCTGGGTGGCTCCATTGGTTATTCAGCTTGGGTCATGATCCCAGGGTCCTGGGATAGAGCCCATGATGGGCTCCATGCTCAGTGGGGAGTCTGCTTCTCCCTCTGCCTCTGCCCCCTACTCGTGCTTGCTTTCTCTCTCTTAAAGAAATAAATGAAATATTTTTTAAAAAGAAAGAAAGAGGGCAGCCCTGGTGGTGCAGCGGTTTAGCGCCACCTGCGCCCGGGGCATGATCTTGGAGACCCTGGATCGAGTACCACGTCAGGCTTTCTGCATGGAGCCTGCTTCTCCCTCTGCCTGTGTCTCTGCCTCTCTCTCTCTCTCTCTGTCTCTATGGATAAATAAATAAAATCTTAAAAAAATAAAAATAAATAAAAAGAAAGAAAGAAAGAAAGAAAGAAAGAAAGAAAGAAAGAAAGAAAGAAAGAAAGAAATGTGCTGGGGTGAGCTGGACACTCAGTGCCTGGGTCCTGTTCTGGGTGGAGAAGGAGCGAGAAGCTTTCTACAGCCTAGTCTCTATCTCTCCTGCTAACACACATACAATTCCATTTCCTCTGGCTTGCCTCACCTCAGTTTTCCCATCAGTGCAAGGATGGGGTGTCAGGGCCCCCTGTCTGTAATTACAGGAGGGGCAGCTGGTGGCTGATGGAATTTATCACAGGACGGTCCCAGGAAAATAAGATGGGACAGTGAGGAGACACAGTCATCCTGCCCCCCAGGCTCTGCCCCCACTCTGAGATTCCCAGAGCTGCCCTCCCCCCTCCTTGTCTGAGGCCACAGGACCACCGAGAAGGACCCCCTATGTTATCCACTGAAGTTGGCACAGATAGTCTATGCCCAAAGTGCTAGGAGACTGGCACCCTTCCCTCCCCCACTCCCCCAGGGACCATGGTCCCCCTCACCCATCACTTTCCAGCCTTACCCCCAGCCCAGAAGAGGAGACCCTAACCCAGGCGTCCAAGACTTCCAGCAGAGTCTGCACAGGGCAGGGAGTGGAGCAATGGCAGGCATGGCGGGGGAGGGGGCCCTGCCAGCCCCCTCCAGTGCCCCAGTTCCCAGGCAGCTCTTAAAGGGACCAAGACGAATTAGCTAGGGACAGCTTAAGGGGGTGTTTGTAGAGGCAAGTGGGTGGTGGGAGAGGATTAGCTCTGCCAGGGGCAGGAGGACCAGAGTGGGGGACCCCACACCTCCTCCATTGCCCCGAAAGCCCTCAGATTCTTCAGCCTAGCCTTTCCCTCATCTCATGTGACCCCCACGTTGGCCACCCGGCTGGCTTCTGACTACCACCTCCTCAGTCCTGGCCCCTATTCCCCTTGGGCCCCTGCCCACTTCCTCCCCCTCCCTCATATTCATGCCACCTCAGTCTCTGGGTGAGAGCTGCCAGCTGGCACCAGCTGGTACTAAGCACGGAGAACCGGTCCAAGGATTGTCCAGGCCTGTGGCCTGGCCCCAGAGGAGGAGGGGAGGCCACCACCACCATGTCACTCAGGGGCTGGGCAGCAGAAGGCACCTTCTCCTCCCTATCCTGCTCCAGGTCTTGCTGCTCCGCCCCTGGCCCTTGGGTGTGGGGTTAAGGGCACTGGGGCTGCTGGAGCTGCAAGGAGGCAGGGTTCACTCCCCACCTTGCCCCTCCTGCCCTGGGGTCCTAGCCTGCTAGGTAGAAACAATGTACCAGGTTCCCTGTGGCCACAGAGGGTCTGGGGCAGCTGAGGGAGACATGCAGGCAAGGAGAGAGAAGACCGACTGAAGGACCACAGACAGTGAGCTGGTAGGAAGTGTGCGCTTTCACCTACAGGGCGCCCCACCCTCCGGCTCCCCAGCGCCCACAGTGAGGTGACAGGTGATGTCCCAGGGCATAGGTAGGTAGAGCCTACCTGCTGGACCTCGCCTTCCCTATAGTCTAAATTTATACTAAGACTACCTACAATGGGACTTCCTCTCATTTCTACCTGATAGAATTTCTTTTTTTTTTTTAAAGGATGACTTTTTTTTTAAAAGATTTTATTTATTTATTCATAGAGACAGAGAGAGAGAGAGGCAGAGGGAGAAGCAGGCATCATACAGAGAGCCTGATGCAGGACTCGATTCAGGGTCTCCAGGATCATGCCCTGGGCTGCAGGCGGCACTAAACCGCTGGGCCACCGGGGCCGCCCTAGAATTTCTTTTTTAAAACAAGATTTTATTTATTTGAGAGACAGAGAGAGAGAGAGTGAGCGAGAGAACAGAGGAAGGGTCAGAGGGAGAGAGAGAAGCAGGCTTTCCACTGAGCAGGGAGCCTAGTGCAGGAGTTGATCCTAGGACCCTGGGATCATGACCTGAGCTGAAGGCAGATGCTTAACCCACTAAGCCACCCAGGTGCCCCAGAATTTCTTTTTTTTTTTTTAATTTTTTTTTTATTTATGATAGTCACAGAGAGAGAAAGAGAGAGGCGCAGAGACATAGGCAGAGGGAGAAGCAGGCTCCATGCACCGGGAGCCCGATGTGGGACTCGATCCTGGGTCTCCAGGATCACGCCCTGGGCCAAAGGCAGGCGCCAAACCGCTGCGCCACCCAGGGATCCCTTTTTTTTTTTTTTAATTTTTTTTTTTTTTATTTATGATAGTCACAGAGAGAGAAAGAGAGAGGCGCACAGAATTTCTTTTTAAGTAAACTCTGTGTCTAACGTGGAGCTTGAATTAATGATCCGAGATCAAGAGTAACATGCTCCATTGACTGAGCCAGCCAGGCACCCCCCAAGAGAATTCTTCTTGTCCTTCCCTGCCCATCCCCAAAGAACCCCTTCTTCCAGAAAGTCCTCCTGGGTCTTCCCACAGTTTTCTGAGATGCTACGGTATTCCCTGGGCATCAGGAGCCCTGGGCTCCACCACCAGCAAGCCAGATGACTTAGGCTGAACCTCTCTCCTCCCTGGCTCTGAGGTGCTTTGTTTCAGGTGGGGAGATTAATCCCCTGTCCCTCAGCAGGCAAGACAGTTCTCTGCAAATGTGCTCACACAGTGATTCCTGCACTTACAAACACTGACCAAGTACCTGCTATGCAGTCAGGCTCACTAGGTGCTGGGGATACAGCATGAATAAAACAGACAAAAATACCTGTTGTCGGGTGCATGTAGTCCACTATGGAGGACAGAAAATGAACAAAGATGCAAATGAAATATGTCCAGTGGTGCAAAATATCCTAGGGAAAAGTAAATCAGGGAGGGCAGCTGAGAAGCGTGAGGGCTCAGGAGGAGGGTGAGGACGCTGTGTCATAAAATTTTGTCGGGGAAAGCTTAGCTGGATGGTGATGTGTGAACAGGGATCTGGAGAGGGTGAAGGACCAAGCATACAAACATCTGCTGGGAAAGGCGGTCCAGGCAGGAGGGGGCCACTGAGGCAGGCATGCATTTGGTAGGTTCTAGGAACCTCACAGCGGGCCTGAGGGGTGAGGACCAGGGACCCAGTGGGTCCTGTGTGCCATCGGGCTTTCATCCTGACTGCTTTGGGAAGACTCTGGAGAGCTCTGAGCAGAGGAGTGAAAGCTCCTGCTGTGCAGAGAATAAACCGTCCAGAGCGTCCAGAGCAAGGGCAGGAGACTAGTGAGGAAACTGCCCTGATCCAGACAAGAGGTGGTGGTGGCAGTGGTGGTAGGGCTGGGAGAACGGGCTGGATTCCAGGTGTATTTTATTTATTTTATTTTATTTTATTTTATTTTATTTTATTTTATTTTATTTTATTTTATTTTATTTTATTTTTAAGATTTTATTTACTTGGGCAGCCTGGGTGGCTCAGCGGTTTAGTGCCGTCTTTGGCCCAGGGTGTGATCCTGGAGACCCAGGATCGAGTCCCACATCAGGCTCCCTGCATGGAGCCTGCTTCTCTCTTTGCCTGTGTCTCTGCCTCTCTCCCTCTCCGTGTCTTTCATGAATAAATAAATAAAAATCTTTTAAAAAAAGATTTTATTTACTTATTCGTGAGAGACACACAGAGAGAGGCAGAGAGAGAAGCAGGCCCCATGCAGGGAGCCCAATGTGGGACTCGATCCCGGGTCTCCAGGATCAAGCCCTGGGCCAAAGGCAGGTGCTAAACCGCTAAGCTACCCAGGGATTCCCCTGATTCCAAGTGTATTTTAAAGAGCCGACCGAATCTTCTGGGGGCTGAATGTGGGACTCGAGAAGGCAAGAGGAGCTAAGGATGACCTTCAGGCTTCAGCCTGAGGAGTGGGGAGAAGGATGGTCACCAGCCGGCATAGGGAAAATGACAGGCAGAGCAGACGGGGTGTGTGGTGGACCAGATGGGCTGACTTGGAGAGGTGGCAGGTCTGGGGTTCAAAGCAAAGCCACGAGCAGAAGGTATCCACTTTCGATGCGGATGGTGTTTAAGGCAGTGAGCCTGGACCAAGTGTCTCTGGGCCCCGGTGTATTCAGAGATAAGTTGGGCCCAGGCACTCGGTCCGTTGGAGGTGGGAGAGAAGTGGAAGACCCAGTGATGTGGCCTGAGAGAGACCAGAGTATCATCATCTGTGAAAAGCCAGATCAAGGAAAGTAAGGACTGAGTAGAGACCACTGGATCAACCATGTGCAGGGTGTGGGGACCTCAGCAAGAGCAATCCCTTTGGAAGGAAGAAGGAAACAGGTGAGTGGCTGAGCGCAAGGAGGGGAATTTGAAGAGACAAGAGAAGGCATTACATAGGCATCTCGGGGCTAGGGACAGGAGGAGGGATGGTGGTGGTGGCAATGCCAGGGATGGGTGGCCATGAATTTCAAGTCTTATGGCGGGGTGCCTGGGTGTCTCAGCTAAGCATCTGACTTCAGCTCAGGTCCTGATCTCTGGGTTTTGGGACCCAGCCCCTGGGATCTCCACACTTGGTGCGGAGTCTGCTTATCCCTCTACCCCTCCCCCTGCTCCTGCTCTCTCTCTCTCTTAAATAAATAAATATGTAAAAAAAAAATAAAGTCAGACTAGTCAGCAGGGGCATCACCAAAACTCCACCATAAGAAATTACTTGAAATCCTCAAAGAAAAGTCATTCTCTGCAGATTATTTATAATCACAAAAGGGAACAAATCTAAATATCGAGAGACAATTGGTGAAATGGGGTGTTATATATACACTTAGGCATCTTTTTTTTTAAAGATTTAATTTATTTATTCATGAGAGACACAGAGAAAGAGGCAGAGACATAGGCAGAGGGAGAAGCAGGCTCCCCACGAGATGCTTGATGCAGCACTTGATCCCAGGACCCGAGGATCACAACCTGAGCTGAAGGCAGATGCTCAACCACTGAGCCACCCAGGCGTCCCAACGCTTAGCCATCTTTAAAGTATTTTCATATAATAAACATCCTTTATAAAATATTTGCAAAATACCCGGCTTAATAGCTATAGATAGAGTCGAGAGGGAGAGCTTTCTCCCCTAATCTTTTTTTTTCTCCCCTAATCTTAAGAACCAATATAAAAACCAATATTCTTCCCAATAAAAACATGAGCAAAAGAAACATTTTTCATACCAGAAGAAATGCAAATAGCTATTATACACAAATGAAAAAACAACTTCAATTTCTTTTCAAGGAAATTGAAACAATGAAATATAATTGTTTTCCTATCAAGTTGGCAAAGATTAAAATCGACAGAAATTTTGGTGTCAGGAAGAGCTTGGGGAATTGTGAGCTTGACCACAGGTGAGAATGGGAAGAGTCTAGTTTCTCTGGAGGATGCTTGGTAATGTTATCAACCGCCTATATAATGTACACGCCTATGACTCAGCTAGTCCTGTTCTTGAAATTTATTTCATGGAAATGCCCAGAGATGCCTGCAAAGATGTCTGCTCCAGGAAGTGTTATTTGTAGCAAGCTACAGAACATTGTAAACGCACGTACATATTTGAAAATCCAAAACTATACAAAATACTTGAAGGCATCCCCCCGTAATGTTGATGGTGGTCATCCTGCAGCAGTGGAAGTGCAGATAAGGAAAGTGGCTTCCTTTCCACTTTCCTACCTTCTCTGGAATGGCCAAGTATAGCTTTTATGAACCAACAGGAAAAGAATGTTATTTAAAGATAATGTTTATTTATTTTTTAAAAGATTTTATTTATTAATGAGAGACACACGGGGGGGAAGGGGGGGCAGAGACACAGGCAGAGGGAGAAGCAGGCTCCATGCAGGGAGCCCTACGTGGGACTCCATCCTGGGTCTCCAGGATCAGACCCCGGGCTGAAGGCGGTGCTAAACCGCTGAGCCACCCGAGCTGCCCAAGATAACGTTTATAAACTTAGAAATAACAGTGGAAAGTGCCCATGCATGTTAACTGTGAAAAGCAGAATCAAAATTTAAACTACAGTGAGACCCTAACTATGTGTTCAGGGAAAAACATCTAGAAAGAAATCCATCTGTGGGATGCCTCTGGGTGATTGAAAAGGGATGACTTTCCCCCCCCCTTCTTTCTACTTTTCTACATTTTCAGTTTTAACAGAGTGTTACAATCTGACACAAAACATTTTTAAAATAATCTCTTTGAGGGCGCCTGGGTAGCTCCGTCAGTGGAGCGACTGCCTTGGGCTCAAGTTATGATCCCGGGGTCCTGGGACCCAGCCCGGAAATGACTCCCTGCTCAGCGGGGTCTGCTTCTCTCTCCGCCTCTGCCGCACCCACTGCTTGTTCACGTTCTCTCTTTTTGTCAACTAACTAAATCAAATCTTTAAAATAAATAAAGTCTATGGCTTTCCGGGGGGGGGGAGGGGCTGCGCTGCTGCGGCTGCGCAGTGACAGGTATGCGCGCGGAGGCACCTGCTGCGGGAGACCCCGCGCAGCCGCCTTGGCCCCCGGGTCCCCGGCCGGGCGGCCCTCTGGCGCCCTCAGGTGCCCGGCTCGGGAAGTGCACAGGCCGGCCCCGGGAGCCTTCGCCTGGTGGAAAGGGCGGTCCTCCTCAGGAGCCGCCTACCTGAGCAGGGGCGGCTTCCTCAAACTCATACACCCACCCCCGCCATCCCTTCTTCCAGGGATGCAGCCCACAGGGGCCAGGGTTTCCAGGGGACCTGGGAGGGCTTGTCCCCTCCCTCACAGTGGTGTCTTCATCATCGCAGACATGCTTTCTCACCGACTGTTCACTGCGGCTGACTCTCCTTCCCCAGGGAGCATACACTTATACTTGAGCAACGCTACCTTTTGTTCAGGGGGAGCGTGATGTCACGGGGGGGGGGGGGTTGCAGCCAGAGCCCTGGGATCCTGGCCACCTGTCACTGCGTGGGCCTGGCAGCTAGCTCAGGGCCCCCACTCCCAGGGGCAAAGGAGACAGGACGTCTCAAGACTACCAGGGTGGGGATCCCTGGGTGGCGCAGCGGTTTGGCGCCTGCCTTTGGCCCAGGGCGCGATCCTGGAGACTCGGGATCGAATCCCACGTCGGGCTCCCAGCGCATGGAGCCTGTTTCTCCCTCTGCCTATGTCTCTGCCTCTCTCTCTCTCTCTCTCTCTCTGTGACTATCATAAGTAAATAAAGATTAAAAAAATATTTAAAAAAAAAGAACTGCAGCCCAATCTCCTATCTTTAAAAAAAAAAAAAAAAAAAGACTACCAGGGTGGAATGGAAGAGGGCGGAGATGCTGTGCAATCCACGAAGGGCCAGAGCCAGACTGCTTGCCAGAGCTCAGGTCCCCCTCTGACCACCCCCTCAACTACCCCTCCCCCCCGCCAGGCTCCTGCTCTGTCACCACACATTTGTTTCCCTTCCCCCGAGCAAGGGACACCAACTGCTCACTTGCAGGTAAGTCCTGCTGCTTTCCTTCTATCCTGGCCAGCCCCTCCACTGTCCTTCCTGCTCACTTGCCGGGATCCTGACACATCACTCCCCCTGAGGCCACATTCCCATCCCTGTCTTATGCCTCAGAGTTAGAGCTGACTGCAGGGCCCCATGGAGAGAAGGTGGTCAGGGCTTAGGTGGGTGCTGGCAGGATGAAGAAATCGACCTCTCCAAGGGCCTTCCACAGGACCAGGCACTGCTTATGCCCAAGTTGCTCTGCACCAGCCACCAGAGAACCTGGATATGTGTCTGAAGTGCGCGGGCAGTGGGGGGCTTCAGCTAACCTCCCCCAGAGCAAGGGCGAGGCCAGGCAGCAGTGTGCACGAAGACGAGGGTGAGCATGTGAGGGTTGTATGTGTATGTGTCTGGCCCTCAGGGCACACGGTGACGCCCATTGACAAAGACAGATACCAAGGCAGCCAGGGATAGAAACAACTAGTGTATTGATCTGGGGGGGAGAAAGGGGATGCAGATGGGAAATGGGGAGGCCAGGGACTTTAGTGTTTGCCAAAACCATGGACACACACCCTCTACCTCTTCTCACCTTCCTCTTCCACAGCTGGCTCCCACCCTGTCTACTACCCTCCCTCTCCATTCTGCCCTACACCCACTTGACCTTGACCTCCAGTGACTGAGCAGACCCCAGGCTTCCAGCTTCCAGGTGAGGCAGCCTCAAAGAACCTCTCTTCCCCCCTCTCCCACCTCATTCCCATCTCTTGTCTAAATAAAATACAGAAAAAGCAAGCATAGCTGGTACCTGGCAGGACTAGTCACCCCGGGGCTGAAGGCAGGGGTGGAGTGGGGGTGGGGCAGGCAGAGGAGCCTCAGCCAGGTGTAGTAGAATGGGGGCGGGGGGGGGGGTGAGGGTGGGGGCTGGCCCAACACCCCCCTCAGGGGCTGGCTGGGAGGACTCCAGAGCTGCCTCTCAGGCACCATGTTCACTGGGTCCCCAGGGTGGGGGTGGCAGGCAGGAGCAGCAGAGAAGCAGAAACTAGGTTCTGTAGGAGCATCCCTTTCCCTTGGCTTCTGGAGGAAGCCTTCTTTGGTTTTAAGGCAGATGTGGAGTTTCCCAAAAGCAGGGGAGATTGACATAGATGCTTTTTTTTTTTTTTGCTTGTGTTTTTCCTTCAGTATAAAACCACTGTAGAAAATAACTTCTCTTAGAAAAAAAACAAAACATAGAAGAAAAAAAACAAAGGGGTATTTTCTTTGGCTTCAAGCCCCTCCCATGAGGTGCTGGGCCGGTGTGGGCAGGGTGGGCGCGAGGCAGAGAGGAGGCAGGCAGCCTTCACCCTCACCCGGCCTGGCAGGTCCCAGATCACATGATGCTGCAGTTCTGGGGGCTCTGAGAGAGAGATAGGAGTGGGGGAGGAGAGATGTGAACAGCAGGGCTAGGCCCCTGGCCCTCCCCAGCCCCCCAGCCCCGCCCCTGCCCTCCAGTCTGGGGCTCAGACAGGAGGGGCAGGATGCAGAAGCGACTGCCTAGGACCTTGGGCTGAGGGGAGGAGGCTCCCACTCCCCCGGGTTGCGGGAGAGAAGGCCTCCCCCCCCCCTACAGGGCTCCCTCATCCTAAGCCTCAAGGACCGGGGTCCTCTGCTTGCAGGTGCAGAGGCACAGGGACAACTCACCTGGGTTCGGGGGCTGGAGCTGCCCAGGAGGTAGGAGCGGGTGACCAGGCTGTCCCCGAAGCTGCCACCCCCACTGCCCCCCACACTGCGGTAGCTGCGGGTGACTGTGACACTGGAGGCGGAAGAGCCAGAGGAGATGGATCCGCCCACCTGGGCTCCCGAGCTGCTGGCGGAAGCCTTGTCTGCAGGCTGCCCGCAAGTCCCGCACAGCACGGTGCGCGAGCGCAGGTTGTACTCGGCGGGGTCCCCCGAGCTGCTGCAGTGGGAGCCCTGAGAAGGAAGACAAGGCTCAGGCGGGATGGCCCAGCCCCGGCTCTGTACTCCTGCTCGCACCGCCACCAGACAGGACGGCGGGGTTCTGTGCTCCAGGCCCCAGATGGAGGGCCCCAGCCCCGGGAGGAGGGGATGACCTGGGAGGGCAGAGGGTCAGGAAGACTTGGGGACAGGGGACTGGAGCTGTGGCTGGGCTCTGTCCCAGACCCTCGAAGCTGAAGAGGGAGAGGAGAGTGAGCAAGCTCGTAGAGCAGCAAGCATGCAAAATAAGTGGGGCGCGGGAGGTGGGAAGGGTACATTCTTGCAGGAACAGACAGGAGAAATGAGAACAGCACATGCAACAGGAATGGGGAAGAGATGAGAAAGGAAATGCGTCTGACAGGAATGGGGGGGAGAGAGGCAGGGCTGGGCGCCCCACATCTGTCCTCCCGTCCCCTCTCAAGAGACAAATCCAGACCCTGTCCACTGCTCCAAAGAGAGTGCTCCATGGCATCAGGGAATTCCCACTCCCATCCTTACCAGCCTAGGGCACCCAGACACCTGGGCTCCCTGTTCAAGATACAGGGAGGACAGAAGAAAAGCCAGGGCAGCGCATGAAGTTCCAAAACATTCTTTAATGAAAAGATTTTTGGCAAGGGGAGGCCTGGCTGGGTGCCCCAATGTGGGCTCGGCCTCAGCGGCGGCTGCCACTCACATGGTGGTGATGGAGCAGGTCATCTCCATCCTCATCCTCGTCGTCCTCGACCACGGTCACGGAGCGCACCAGCTTGCGCATGGCCACCTCCTGCCAGGGACATGGGCCCAGACCCGGGGATTAGGGGATGAAAGCTGGGGGAGGGGTATGCAGTACCACCACTCACACTGACCACCTGTGGTCTGCCCTCTGTAGCACTGGGGCAAAGGAGGGACATCGTCAGACTCCCGGGTAGGAGTGTGGTCCTGCCTTTAAGGATCCAATCCCTGCTATCTACCTTCCACCCCTCATGCCCCATTGGGGAGGCATCTTTGGGTTTGATGACCAGTGAGGGGAGCACTTGGGGCCTGGGGTTGCAGCAGAAGGAGTCAGGACACAGTGGACTGAAACTGGCTCCCTGGGGTTCGGTGCTGCTGGCTCCCAGTTTGGCCACAGGGGGAGCCCTGTCCAGACAGAGGCCAGCCTGCAGCATACTCACTTCCCCAGTGGAGTTGATGAGAGCCGTGCGCAGGCTGTTTCCACAGCCCCAAGTGTTCTGGGCCTTCCATACCAAGTCAGTAGGGGGACTATGGGTGGCTCCAGCTCCTGCAGCCCAGATCTAGGGAGGCAGTTTAGAGAAGGCTGCTCAGTCCAGCATGCCCATGCTTGGACTCATCCCTTCTCCTCACCTCCGGCCACCCCAGGTACCATGTGAGGACTCCTGCCACTCACCGTCACCACCTGCCCAGCCTTCAGGGTGAACTTTGGTGGGAAGCGATAGGTCAGCAAGGGGTCATCTCCATTCTGGCGCTTGATCTGCCAATTGCCCATGGACTGGTCCTGTCAGCAAGGAAGGGAGGGGACAGTGGGGGAGGCTTGTTCAGGCTCCCAGGCCAATCTCGCTCATGGGCTAGGGCAGGGCCCCATCAAGGATAACACCACAGTCTATGGACACTCAGGCGCTACTGGGCACACTCAACACTCTCAATATCCCACAACCCGAGGACTGAGGGACTGTTGTTTACATCCATCCCACAGGTGAGGACATGGACACTCAGAGGGGTTGGACAGCTTGCTACGGTCTCAGTGCCAGCGGAGAGATGTGGAGTCACCCCTGAGTGTGGAGGGACACACTGGCCCTGGTCTGCCACTGGGAGGGACAGCCTCTGTCCAAACGCCATCCTTTCCCTTCGGGTTGTCTCCCTCCCGGAGCTGGGGCACCTACCTCACTGGACTTGTTCCGCAGCCGCACAAACTTGCCCTCTTCATCCACCTCCTCCACAGCCACGCGCCCGCTGGTACGAGCGTGCTGGGAGAAGCTGCTGCTGCGACTCTCGGAAGACTCCAGTTTGCGCTTCTTGGTGATGCTGCCCGTGCCCTGCGTCTGCGACGAGTGGGAGGAGGCGCGGCCACGGCTGCGCTGCGAGGTGGGGCTGGGGGATAGTCGCAGCCTGGCAAGGGGGACACAGAGGGGCCTCGTCAAGGTGGGCCATGGGCCAGGGGCGGCGCTGGCTGGCACCCCTCCCCCCCAGCTCCTCCTCGACCCACCTTTCCTCCTCGCCCTCCAGGAGCTTGCGGTAGGCATGGATCTCCATATCCAGGGCCAACTTGATGTCCAGCAGCTCCTGGTACTCGTCCAGCTGCTGCTGCATCCTCGCCCGCATCTCCGCCATCTCCCTTTCCTTATCAGCCAGCAGCCGCCGGCTGGTGTCACGCTCACGGGCTAGTGAGTCCTCCAGGTCCCGCAACTTTGCCTCCTTGGCTGCCAGCTGGGTGAGGGAGCCAGGCTCAGGTGAGCTCCCAGGGACCAGGATGGAGGGGCCAAAGGTGGGCCCCTCTCACCACTCTCCCCAGGCTCTTTTGCCCAAGCCAGAGCCTGCCAGGGGCTGTCTCATGGTGTGGCTGGCAGCCAGGAAGCCTTTCCCTGAATCTAACTGAAATCTCTGATACTGAGGCTGGAACCTGCTTCCTCTGGTCACAAATGCACAGCCGGTCAGAACAGGTGCTTTAACAGCACTCACCAAGCCACGCAGAAGGTAAGAAGGCCTCCGTTCTCAACTGGGAAGAGCAAGGTTCTGAGGAGTGCAGGTCATGCAGGTCAAACAGGAAGTGGTCCACAGCGGCCAGGTTACCTGGCTGAATCCTAGGCTCCTCCCCCAGTCCAAGGTTCTGGGACATGGTCGGCCTCTCACCTGCCCCCTCCTCTCCCTCCTGGGGACTTGCACTACAACCAGCCTCACCCTTAGCTCAGGAGGGAAGGGGTGGAGAGGGGCACACCTGCTTCTGCAGCTGGCTGAGTTGGGCCGAGAGGCTGTCGATGCGGATGCGGGACTGTTGGAGCTCCTCATGCGCGGCCCCCACCAGGTTGCTGTTCCTCTCAGCTGACTGCCTGGCGTTATCCAGCTTTGAGGGAGAACACAGGGATAAGGCTGCTGGGGCCTGAGAGGGGACCCCTCGCCCAGGGTGGGCAGGGCCAGGGCTGCTGGGGGCCGGGGCAAGGGGAGGCACCAAGCACCTTGGCAGAGTAGGTCTTCTCCAGTTCCTTCTTATATTGCTCCACCTGGTCCTCATGCTGGGCCCGCAGCTCCTGCAGGGCATCCGCCAGCCGGCTTTCAAACTCACGCTGCTTACCATTGTCAATCTCCACCAGCCGGGTCTCGTGGCGGCGCTTGGTCTCACGCAGCTCCTGGGGTGGGTGGAGACAGAGCCAAGGTCAGGACTAGTCCTTGGAGGATGAGGTCCGGGTGGCCAAGCCCCCTGCCCCATCCTACGGCTGAGTGGATCACCCCCCTTAACATGGGGACTGGACATGTCCCCCTGCCCCATCCACTAGTGCAGGGCAGCGGGGCGGGCAAGCCCTGCACCTGGCTGAGACCCAGCCCCACACCTCTGGCCTCAAGAACACAGTCCCTACCTCACTGTAGATGTTCTTCTGGAAGTCCAGTTCCTCCTTCAGGGTCTGCAGCCTGTTCTCAGCATCCACCCGCCGCAGCATCTCATCTTGGAGTTGCTTCTTGGCTTCACCCAGGGCTGCCTCGAGCTGAGAGGAACGGGGCAGAGGTCAAGGAGCAGGGCCATGGAACACCAGAGCTTCGAGGAAGCTGAGAGCAGCTGTTTCTAGCACAACCCTTTATGCACATAGAAACAGGTCTGGATGGGGATCCCTGGGTGGCTGAGTGGTTTGGCACCTGCCTTCAGCCCAGGGCATGATCCTGGAGTCCTGGGATCGAGTCCCACATCGGGATCCTTTTTTTTTTTTTCTTTTCTTTCTTTTTCTTTCTTTTTTTTTTTTTTTATGATAGTCACACACAGATAGAGAGAGAGAGGCAGAGACACAGGCAGAGGGAGAAGCAGGGTTCATGCACCGGGAGCCCGACGTGGGATTTGATCCCGGGTCTCCAGGATCGCGCCCTGGGCCAAAGGCAGGCGCCAAACCGCTGCGCCACCCAGGGATCCCACCACATCGGGATCCTTGCATAGAGCCTGCTTCTCCCTCTGCTTCTCTCTTTCTCTCTCTGTCTCTCATGAAAGAATAAATAAAATCTTTAAAAAAAAAAAAAAAAAAAAAGGGCAGCCCGGGTGGCTCAGTGGTTTAGCGCCACCTTTGGCCCAGGGTGTGATTGATCCTGGAGACCCAGGATGGAGTCCCATGTCGGGCTCCCTGCCTGGAGCCTGCTTCTCCCTCTGCCTTGTGTCTCTGCCTCTCTCTCTCTCTCTCTATCTCTGTGTGTCTCTCATGAGTAAATAAATACAATCTTTTAAAAATTAAAAAAAAAAGAAACAAACAAACAGGTCCGGGGAACAGGAGCCTCAGCTGTCACTGAGGTCACGGAGTCTCCTCACTCATGGAAACCACTCTGGGCAGGTACTGGGTTCAGAAAAGAAAGGTGGCACCATCCCTCTCTGGCACAACACAGGGAGGTGCTCTGAAGGAGGTGTGTTCCAAGTAGAGGAACATGAGGCGAGAAACCAAAGTGTACCTAGGGATGGGGGGAGAAGAGCCTGTATCAAGGCCCAGAGGTGTGAAGGTATCCTGTGCCCTGCAGGGTCCTCAGAAGGATCAGTACTGCCAGAGCCGGCAGGGCCCAGGGGTGGTGAGATGGGAGGGGCCAGCATGGGAAGGCCCAGCTAGACTTTTTTTTTTTAAAGATTTATTTATTGGGGATCCCTGGGTGGCGCAGCGGTTTGGCGCCTGCCTTTGGCCCCGGGCGCGATCCTGGAGACCCGGGATCGAATCCCACATCGGGCTCCCGGTGCATGGAGCCTGCTTCTCCCTCTGCCTGTGTCTCTGCCTCTCTCTCTCTCTCTGTGACTATCATAAATAAATAAAAATTTAAAAAAAAAAATAAATAAAAAATAAAAAAAAATAAAGATTTATTTATTTAATCATGAGAGACACAGACTGAGAGAGAGAGAGGCAGAGACACAGGCATAGGGAGAAGCAGGCTCCTCACAGGGAGCCTGATGTGGGACTTGATCCTGGATCCCGGGATCATGACGTGAGCTGAAGGCAGGTGCCCAACTGTTGAACCACCCTGGCATCCCCCCACTGGACTATTAACAGAGGTCCCCTGGTCTGCCACAGAAAGGTCTCTGAAGTTTGAGCAGCAGAGCACCTTTCCTCGCCTTTGGTCTCAGAAAGCCCTGGCTGGCCAGCACAGATGGGAAGACCTGGTTTTGTCACGAACCTGCTGGGATCTCTGGTCTGTCCCATGCCCTCTGGGGTCAGGGCTTGAGAGAGACAGAGCCCATGATAGGAGTTAGCAACTGACCCTGCTTGGAGCATATGAGGCTGCAGAAGTGGGAGCAGCCCCACTTAGAGGCTGTCCCGAGCCTGGATCATGAGACAAAAGGACAGGACGGACAGCAAAGTACCTTGAAGGCAGAGACAACTGTATTCCAGCCAAGCATTAAGAACATGTGTCCCGTATGTGATTAACCATCCACTCCCAACTTCAGGCTCTATCTTCCAGAGGGACCACAGCTCTCCTATGGGACGGCCAAACCAGGAGGGATCTGGGGCCAGGCACACTTCCTTGTAAAGTTCAATGGAAGTGGCTGTGGACTATTTAATTTATTAATGGAACCTCTACGCCCATCATGGGGCTCCAATTTACGACCCCAAACTCTACCGACTGAACAGGCTAGGTGCCTGGCTGTGGACTATTTTAAATCCACTATGCCAGATACACCAGAGTAGAGAGGGGGATGCGATAAGGGCAGGTGGGGGAACTGGTGCCCACCCAGGGGAATAGCTCTGATGCCATGTCCATGGGGCAGGACAGACAGGTACCAGGAGACCAAATGGACTGCAAGGGTGACTAGGGCGGCCTGCACTGGTCTGGTGGGAGGCCTCACCTTGGTCACCTGGCCCCGCAGGTCATGGAGTTCGCCCTCCAGCGTGCGCTTCTCGCTGAGCGCAGTGCTCAGGGCGGCCTCCTTGGAGTTGAGCAGAGCCTCCAGGTCCTTGAGCCGGGCCTGGGCGGCCATCAGGTCACCCTCCTTCTTGGTATTGCTAAGGAAGCAAGGGGAGAGTGAGTTGAGGAGGAGTCTGTGTCTCCAAGGAGGGTCAGGACTTCCAGGGAGGGTCAGGACTCCCAGGGAAAGACTGCAATTTGGTCCTAGGAGTTCCTCCGCCCTGCCCTCTCCACCCCCAACTGTGGGGGCCTGGCTTGCCCATCCCTCAAAGTGCCAGGAGAGGGCATCCTTGCTCTTGATTTGTTTGCATCTGCCAGCCTCTGGCGCTGGCCTCCCACCTCCCCCAAGATCCCCCAAACCCCTTTCCTGCTTCTCCACCCTTCCCATGACTCAGTGCTCAGGAACGTGCCTGGGGCCAAGGGCAAAGCGCAATCCCAGGAGATGAATGCTTTTCCCTCTCTCTCCTCCCATTCCTTCCCAAAGAGACAGGGCCACCTTTGTCTCTTGCCCATACCCACACTGGACCTTAACCTTCTCTTCCCTGACTCCACCTACCTTCCATTCAACCAGGCCTCCCTCCCTGCAGGGACAGGACAGCCAGTCTCCCAGCCCTTGGGGTCCATGCATCCCTCTAACTTCTCAGGTTGAGGCTCTCCTGGCCCCTTGTACACACTGGGGACTCTGTGGTTAAAACTCAGTGATGAGGACAGGCAGGTATGGTACCGACCCTTCCATTTCTCAGACTCAGTCTGGGTCCCCTGACCGAGGCCAAGCACAGGGGTTCCAGCTGCCCCCTCCAGGCCTTCTCAGAACTTGAGAGAATGCTCAGCCCTACTCTGAGCCTCCAGGTCCATCTAGACTACAGCCTCAAGCCTCCCTATTCCTCAAACTGGGGAGAGCTTTAGCCAAATAGCCAAATAAACTCTTGCCACAGCTCAGGACTTTCCAAATGGAAGTCACCAGGTCTCCAGCGGGCTCCACCACAAGGGGGACACAAAGATACCCAGCTGGGTAGGGGAAGGCCCCTTGGAAACATGGAGGGGGCTCCCTCACCAAGCCACTGGCCACACCTCAGAACAAGCCCTTTGACGCAACAGTGTCTGTCTCCCTCGAAGAGGCCCTTCCAGAACTGGAGGATGTCTCCCCTCCTCCGTCTCAGCCAGAAAAGCTAAAAATAAAGTCAAAACCCAGCTCAGGTTTTGGCTGCCATCCGGCTCAGCCCCTGACTGGGAGCACAGCCCCAACTTTCCATGACTTCAAAACTTTTCCGAAGCTGAGCCAGCTGCAAGGGGAGGAATGAAGAAGAAACCGCCAGTAAAGTGAAGCCGCACAGCAGACACCGGCTCCTTGGGCCGGCTCCAGGGCGTCAGGCCTGCTCCGCAGAGGCCTCTCCGCCCTGGAGGCCTATGCCCTTCCTGCTGCCCCTGCCTGCAGGCTGGAAGGAGCTCACAGGGGGGCAGCTCAGCTCCTCCCTTACTCAGGATACTGAGGGGCCTGGGTTGGAAGTAAGGGCCAGTATGAGGCAGTGGTGGCCTAGGGACCCCACCCTCCCCTGCATTGCCCTCCTCAGGCTGGGGAAGCAGAAGGCCTCCCTGCCATGGCGCCCCTGCCCTGTCAGCACCCGGTCTGTCAGCCTCCCTGAGGGGGTGGTGTTGGGAAGGACAGTGACCATAACCACTCAATGGCAACAAACAGTCCCATAGCACAATTATGCAGAGGGCACTGCTCTGAATGTTAGTGCTCGCTCTCTTGGTCTTGTGTAGTGGCCTAATAGACAGGCGCCAGCACCATGTGACCAGGGACACTGAGGCACAGAGAGTCACGTCCAGGGGCCGGTAGCAAACCGGGAGCAGAGTGGCCAGAAGGGCCCTGCCCCTTGGCCCAGCCTCCAAAGCAACATAGGGGCTCTGTGCCTTTCCCTCCAGGAGGCCACAGCAGGGAAACCGCCAGCACAGAGGAGGTGGGGAGGGCCCTGGTGGTTTTCTCACTGAGGCTGAGGAGCTCCCATCTGTGGGGAAGAAGCCACTATCACCCACAGGCTCATGACTCAGCCCTCAGGAGTTGTGGCCAGGGAGCCACACGCACACCCCAAGATGGCTGGGGGGCGGTGTGGTGCAGAGCCCAGTGCCCCTCCTTCCTCTGCCCTTGGCTTGGACTAGGCCCCCATGTGGGGTCTTCAGACCCAGCAGGGACCCCAAGCCAACCCTGGCCAGGCGGTCAGCACCTCAGGTGCCAGGGCCACTGGGGCCTGCGGGAGCTGAGAAGGGTGGGAACAGGGCTGCAGGTGACTCATCCTCGGGCAGACAATACCCGGGTAGGGTTTGGGAAATCCTCTAGCACTCACAGGGGAGACCCCCATTTTGCCCACGTCCTGCCCAAGCCCTCATGTCCAGGTTTCTCAAGCACGGGAGTGGCTGCATCCCAGTGGCCTCATGAGGGAAGCAGGGCTGGGCATCCTGTTTCTGACGCTTCCCACGGCTGGCAGATCCCATTGAGGGGGGACAGAGAGGGGAGGGGAGGGCAGGGTGCAGGGAGCTGGGGGTCTGCCGCACGGATGCCGTGGGGGCAGGGAAGGCTGGCTCCAGGGCCACTGCAGGCCAGGCCTCAGGGGCAGCAGAGGGGCTGGGTGGGCATCAAGCCAGGTGCTGGCCCGCCCTCTGAGTCACCCTCCTCAGCCCAGCCTGGACGCCAGATATGGAAGCCAGGCCGCCCAGGCCTGTTTGGGGCCTGTTGCTAGGGGCAACTTGCACCCTCATTTCCTCCTCCACAGGCTGAGGGAGACACCAGGGGGACAGACCTTTGGCCATCCTCACAAGAAGCAGGGGGAGGGGAAGAGGGCCACAGGGGCCTGGGGGAGCAGGCCCAGCCCTGCAGGGGCTCCCTCCCAGTCCCTCCTGCCCCATCTCAGCCCCTCAGTCTCACCGGCACACAGAGTTCCCCATGGCTGGGCCACCTCAGGACAGGAGGGGAAGGAAGGGAGGGGAGATCAGGGTCTTTGAGCTCCGCAGGGAAGGGCGCCCCCTGTGGCAGGGAAGGGCAGGGCAGGCTGTGTGGGCGCCGCGGAGTCCCTGCCCTCCAGCTTGGCCACAGCTCTTCTCCTTCCCAACTCTAGCCCCTGACTCCAGACCCTGGGCAAAGCTGACTCTCTGCCAGTGAGGGACGCTCCTGTAGCCACCCCTCTCTTTGTTGGGGCAGCTCTTCCCCTGCAGTCTATCCTCCCCAACCCTCCATCCAAGTCCACTCCCCTGAGTTGCCCCACCCCAGACCTGCCCTGGGGACCTGTCCCCACCTCCCAAGCGTGCTCTCCTGTAGTTTTCACCTGATGGTTTATGCACTGTCCACTCAGGTCTGGGGCTTTTCCTGTCTGTGCCTGGAATGCCTGCAGGCTAGGAGTTCCCTGGCTCCAGGCTTCTGGCTGGGCCTCTTCCTGAGCCGCCCCTGCACTTTCACAGCCGGGGAAACCAAGGCCTGGACCAGGAAAGGCTTGCCCCACAGATCACCAGAGGACACTCACAGGAGAGAGGAACAGAGCACCGAAATGGCATGGTGCACACTGGGCAGGGAGGAAGAGGGCTGGTGGGAGTGGTGGGTGCTGGGGGTGGGCGCACAGAGGGTGGCACCCCAGCACCCAGAAAGCAAGCCTGGGAGACGTGTCCACCTCTGCTTCCCCGTTCTAGGAGTGACACCACCCAAACACACTCCCACAACCGCGTGCACAGCCATGGGCTTGGATGTTCTCCACCCCAAGAAGGAACCACTACTTGGTTTCTTGGCTGGTCTGTGGGTCTGCCACCACTTTCTGGTAAGGGCAGAATGTAGGAAGAGAGGGACATGTGGCGCTTGAGGACCGGTCCCTCACTGCAAAGAGACCTTCAAGAGAAGAGCCGAGGGGAATGCGTGTTCTTGCCTGCGCTGTGAAGCCCTGGAGCCTTCTCCAAGCCCTGCCCCCTGAGGTTCTGAGCACCTTCCAGCTGGAGCGCCAGGCAGGCCCCTCAGGACAGACACCCCCACCCGCACCTAGCACAGTGGAGGCTCTGCTTCCACCTGCCTTGCTGGGGCATGCCACCAGCACACAGGCCTGGGGTTCGGGCCCTCAGATCCCCATCCAGAGCCAGCTGTCCTCCTCGGGGAGACAAAGGCAGAGGGAGGGTTGGGGTGGAGGAGCTGGTGCCGAGAAGAGAGCCGGGAAGCCTGTGGACATGTTCAGACGCAACCCTGGCAGAGGCGCTGGGTCTGGCAAGGGGCCAGATTTGAGTCACAGCTGCTTGGTGTATCAACGTGGCATTGTACGGACAACAACGCAGGAGGAGCCACAGCCAGGGGCTGGGCCCTGGGGTCCTGGACAACAGGCAGCCGGCTTCCTGACCAACTGCTCTCTCTCTCTCAAGGTCCCTGCCAACTCCACTTTCCTTCTTCTTGGCCTAGCTCTCTAGAAGCCACGCCTGGGATGTCAAGACAGTGCAGGGCTGAGGCCTGGGGATGAACCAAAAGAAGTAGGGGCCTGGGGGTAGGGGGTAGCTTAGGAAGAGATAGGATGTCCTGGAAGGAGGGGGAGGGAGGCCACCCGCCAAAGGGAGGGGCATCCAGGGGATCCCCACAAGAAGCTGACTCAGAAGTCCCTTCTTCAGGATGCATTAACCCTCCATCTGCTGGCTTATGCTTATTAACCCCAGGACAGCAAGAGGGGGTGGGAGCCACACCCCAAGATCAGCAAAGGAAGTGGGAGGACCTAAGGGGTTCTGGTCCCACTGCATTCCAGCTCCAGCCTAGGAAGCTGGAAGCTCCCTCCAGGCCTCAGAGGTGCCAGCTCAGAGCTTCAGGAGGAGGGGAGCCTTGGAAACCCCCATCCTCTCCACTGCTCAGAAACTGGGCCCCTTGAGAGGAAGGTCTCCAGCTTTTCTGACCCAGCCCTCAAGGCACACGTGTTCTGTCCCTTCCACTTGTCCTCCATGCTAGTCCCGCCCTCCTCCCTCCTGCTGCCACTCAGCAAGAGCACCCCCAGTAGTTCTCAAAGGAAGGCCAACCCAAGCCTTTCCTTCTCTGACCAAGCCAGCGCAGGGTCTCCTGTCCACTCTCCACTCTGCCCTCTACCATGACTCAGCTCCTCTGTGGGGCCTGGGATCCCAGCCAGAATTAATCCTGGCTTCCTTTCCCACAGAGGGACAGGGAGCACCCCCTCCCTGCCCCCCCTTCCCAAACTCTGTCCCCTTCTAAGACCTCCTCCCAGCCTGGCCTCAGGAGGGGTGGGGCCAGAGTGGGTGCAGGAAGGGGAGTGGGTGGGTGGCCCAAGGTCAGCCACACCTCTTGGACTGTAAACACGGGTGTAAGCTTGGTTGGCTGTTCGCCTTTCCTGGGGTGTCCCTGCCACCCAAACATGGGGCCAGTGGCACTTAGCTTGTCCTTCTGGAGAACACGGCCCTTGCTGCTGTCCTGAAGGGAGACATATGACAGCGAAGTACCCTTTCTTACCAGCAATAAAAACAAAGCATAAACCAAGGGGGTAATGTCATCATAATTAACTGCTCTCACAAACTTTCTTTGAGAAATAGGGGAGTGTGTCTATGCTTTTCATACCCCAATTTGTGGGAAATATTTCTATTGAGAACAGCATTGGCTATTAATTATATTCACATTAAGTGTATTTGATTTGAACATATACAGCTTGGTATTTTAAGAGGACTGTTTTCTCCCTTTGGGCATCCCTGTACTATTTTGGAACCTGGGGGATCTCTGGAGATCTTCTGCTCTAACCCCTTTATTTCTTGGCTAGGAAACTCCAGAGAAGGAAGGTGATTTGCTCAAGGTCACACAGCAATGTGGCAGCAGGACCAAGACTAGAACTGAGGACATGAAGGCCCATCCTCGTACTATCTGTCATTCTGCTGGTGGACCACCTAAGGATTAGGAGACCCTCCAACCTCTCTCCAGACATTTCCAAGAATATTGGACTTGGCCTGAGTCACTTTCAGTGCAGTGGGGCTCCAGGGGGTGGGAGCTGGCCGAACTGCCCCAGGGCTAGGCCCCTGAGCCAGACCCGGGCAGGAGCTGCCAGGGAGGGAGGCTGGGGGAGGGGAAGGCATCGGCTACCAGTTGTCCCCCCAGCTGTCCCTGGCTTCAGCCCTAACACTGAACTACTGAATCCCAGGGGGGACAGGGATGGCAGGACTGGGGCTGATGGGCATATCCTATGCAAGGGTAAGTCTCAGAATGGAAGCCAGGGGAAGTACCAGCCATGGGCACTCGGGCACTCATCATGGGAAAGCAGTTGGGAGGCTGATCAGGAATTACTGGCTCAAGTAGTGCTCAGTTCCTGAGTTCAGCTATGCCTTAGCTACCTTGGAATCAGGGTGTAGACATCAGGGTTGGGGGTGGCAGCAGAGAGCACACCAGGGGCTCCCTCAGGTGAGGACAGGGGGCCAGATATCCTCAGAGGCCTCCAGCCCTGTTCCCCTTATGTCTCTGCCAAAGGACACAACCTCCTTCAGAGGTAGACACGTCCTACAAGTCCCATGGCAGCCTCAAGACCAAATCCCCAGCCTTCCAGAGCTGTCTTATGATCCACTGCCTGGCAGGGTCTTGGGCCTTTCCAGGTACAGGGTATAGTAAAGCTGGGTGTCAACAGATCCTGGCAGGACAACAGACCACCAAGGCATCACTGGTCCCACTGGTCTCAGAGTAGACTGAGGAATGAGCTTTGGCCACCCAACCCCACCCTTAGGACCCTCCAACCTCTCCTCTAAGCTGGAAAAGGAAGGCTTAGTGGGACAGGCACGCAGCTGGACATCAGAAGCCTGTGCTCAAGTCCTGACCTGTCACGTTTTTGCTGTGTGACACAGGACCAGCCTCTGCACCTCTCTGGCCTTTGCTGTTCCTGTCCCAGTGAGCATTGGGATGAACCTGGGCCTATGCTTCCCTGCCGGTCCCCACTGGGGCTGCACAAGGCCGACAATACAGGAAGTTGTCGAGCACCCAGGTTCGTCCGGGGGGAAGAGGAGCTTCTGCTTTGTGGGTCTAGGATCTCCCCACTTCTGACTCAGCTTTCCTCTACCACTTCCACACGGGAAGGCACAGACCTCAGCCCTATACAGCGGCCTGGTAACAGACTTGGCTCTGAACCACTTGCTGCACACTGCCCGTTGGGGGGAGGGGTGACTAAGGAAGGAGGTCCTAAGGAAGGAGGCAGGAAAGCCTCCCGGGATGCAGTGGGGAGAGGGGGAGAAGATGCAGGCAGTCAGGCCCCCAACCCTCCCTTTAAGACATCTGCTGTCTCCACCCTATGTCCTGCTGTCTCTTGTAAAGCCACTAGGGTGGAAGGGAGGGGGCAGCATCTGAATCATCCATCCAGCTGTCATGCTTGGGATGGGGCCCAGCTCTAAGCATGGACCCTGGGGGGGTGGGGGGCTTTCCTGGTGTTTACTGCTCCTTGTTTTCACACTTAGGGTCTAAATGCTTCAAACTCTGGAATAGACTGAACATGTGTATGGGTACTGGGTGGGTTGTTTCTGCGTGGAGCCTATAACCCAGCCCAATGAGAGGGCGCCCGAAAGCCCTGGGTGTAGTCAAGGTACCAGGCTGGGCCGGGGATTGCCACGGGGATCTCATAGACAGTTCTGCATCCCAACCAGAAGCCCAGCCCTGAACTCTGAGCTCTAATTAAACATTAAACCAGGGGACACCTTCTCTCTAGGCTTTAGTGCGAGGAGTTACGACAATGCTTTTCTTCCTTTCCCAAGTTCTTCATTTTCCTCTTCTCTGCTTCACCTTGAGCACAGCAGACACAAAAAGCAGCAGCCCATCCTGGGGCCTCCCACTGGAGACACGGAAGGGGACCCACACCCCAGTTGAAGTCCCCTTTGTCTCCACCCTGCCTCCCAGCAGCCTGAGATCCAGGTGTGCAGACCCACCCCCTCTCCCAGAAGCCCAGCCTCCCCAGCCAGGATCACAGGGGAAGAAAGAGGCAAATGGCTAAATATAACCAGTCCACACACACACCACCCCCGCCCCTGCCCCACGTGCGCACATACCCGCCTGGCGGCCCAGGCCTGGACAGCTGCACTGGGCCAGAGGCAGAGAGACAGACAACCTGGCGTGGTGGGGCTAGCCAGAGATCGCAGAGTCTACTCATCCCGTTTCCTGATCAGTGTGCTCCCCAAAGAAAGACCTGCTGAGAAAGCTCGTCACAGGAATCAGCACTGGGGGGATTTGGTCACTGAGCAGACTAATTTTACATAGATTCTCTGCCCCGCCCCCATCTTGCCTCCTGTCTGTCCTGCTAGCTCAGTTGTTCCTATCACTACTACAAAAAGACGGGAGTGATCTCCGTCCATGGTGTCTCCAAAAAGTCAGCCTGTCTGTGTGTACTGTCTCCACCTACTCTTCCCAAGGGGATGGGTACCCATGCCCACCAGGCCAGGGGCCTGGCCGGTGAAGGGCAGAAAGCTCACTGGACACATAGAGGCTCCCAGGAGAGCAAGAGTTTGGAGAAGATTGAAAGGGGGGGAATGAGGGGACATCAAGCCACGGGGCCCCCTGCCCCAGGGACCTCAAGCACCCTAGTGCTCTCTGGCTTGGGTGTTCATAGAGAAAGAGGTAACAGAGAAGAGGAAAACAAATTTTCAGGGGCCAGGAAAAGAGGGCCTGAACTTCCAGGATCCAGAGGCCTTTTTAGAAAGGAGGGTGGAGTCAAGTAGGGTGGGGTAGGGTGGGGCAGGGATGGGTGAGGTAGGAGGGGCCTCAAGCCGCCAACGGCTGGATTTCAAATATGTCACCTATTCCAGCAGTTTCATAAGGCGAAGATCAAAAAACCGTCGGTGGCTGAGTGGATGGGCCACAGCAAAGATTATTCAGATTTGGCCAGGAAATGAAAGTGGTTCATCCCAAGCAGACAGGCCAGGAGAAGCAGCCCCCAATATCCAAGACACCAAGCAGAGGGCCAAGGGGGTGCACCAGACCTGCGTATAACACAACTTCCTGAGCCTGTGCCTGGAGCCTCTGCCCTCGGTCTCCCTCCCTCTCCTGCATTCCTGGGCCAAGAAGGCCAAAGGCTGTGGGAGCTGCGGGGGAGCGGAGCTCCTCAAGCTGTTTAGAGGGCCTGTCAGAGCCCAGGGAAGGTCCCAGACCTGCAAGTAGTGAGGGAGAGCTTCCCAACTCTTAGAATCCTGGAAAGAGTTGTGCCAAGGAGGTCCCCTCCACGTCCCTGCCTTGGTAACCTCTCTCCAGCACCATTGGACGCCCGCCAGCATGGGTGCTTATGCGTCCAGAGACAGTCTGGCACACTGCCAAGTCAGCCAAGAAAGTTTTAACAGGACCATTTCACCCATTTCAATGTGTCCTGAGTGTCCAGATTTCTTGAACTTAGCAGGGCCAGCCGTCCTCTGCCCAGGCCCCTGCCTTCAGCTCCAAAGGGCTGGCAACCCCCACCCAGACAGACTGTGGGCCTACCATCAGTCCTTGCATGGCCAATGACCCCACCGTTCCCTATATCCACCACCCTCTCCCAGAGACCCCTCCCTTCTCGGTCCTGTCTTGACAGTTTCCCTTGGCACTGCCAGTCACCCGCTGGGGCAGTTCCGGGGAGGGAGGGGACTGGAAGGCCGAGTTATGGGCCGGCTGCTGTGGGAGGAGGGCGACTGTCCGCCCACCCTCTCCGGTCCCACCCCGCGCCACCACCTGGGTGCACTCACCGCGCTTTGAGCTCCTTGAACTCCTCCCGCACTTTGCTCAGCTCCAGCTGCAGGCGGGCGCGCTCCTTGGCCACCGAGTCGAGGGTCTTACGGGCATCCCCGAGCTCGGCCTCGTAGGCGGCCTTGATCCCGGACACCTCGCGGCTGACCACCTCCTCCGACTCGGTGATGCGAAGGCGCAGCCCCGCGTTCTCGGTCTCCAGAGAGCGCACACGGTCGATGTAGACCGCCAGGCGGTCATTGAGCTCCTGCAGGTCCTCCTTCTCCTGCAGCCGGGTGATGCGGGTGGGCGACAGCGGGGTGGAGCTGGCCTGCGCCCCGCTACGGGTGGCGCGCCGCTGGGACGGGGTCTCCATGGCCGGCAGGGTGGCAGGGCTGCCCGCGGGGCAGAGGTCCCGGAGAGGGCAGAGACCGCTCGGGGTGGGAGCAAGCGGGCCGGCGGGCTGTCGGCGGGCTCCTGGCAGGCGAGGGGTCTGGGTCGGGCGCTGTCGGACCTCGGGATCTGGGTGCGCGGCTGTGGCTGCGGCGCTCCCGCGGACACTCTGAGTCACCAACGCCGGGCAGCGGCTCTAATAGGTCTAGGGAGTGGGAGGAGGGGCCGCCGCTCTTAAAGGGGCCGCGCACGTCCGCAGCGGGAGGCGAGGGGGCGGTGGGGAAGGGCGAGCCCCGCGGGGCGGCGGCTTGAGTGGGGCTCCACCCCGCCCTGCGCACCCGCCGCGCCTGGGGCTTCTCCCTCCTGGATTCCGCCTGCTCCGGGCTCCCGGTCGCGCCCCGACGCTTGTCCCCTCGGACTCGGGCCTTCCTGGGTAGAAGAAGGCCGAGCCAAAGGGTGCGGGTGGGTGGGCAAAGGGCAGGAGGAAGAGAGAAAGCGCCAGGTCGGCAGATCCAGGAAAGGTGGGGGAGGGCTGAGGCTGGTGCCCATCGGGGTGACTCACTCTCCTTCCACCGCTGGCTCCCCCTATCCTTCCCATAGTAATAGTGAGTCACCCCTGCCCCCCTCCACATGTGGGCAGCCCATTCAAAGCAGCATCTCTGTGTGCCAGGGTGGGGTGGGGAAGGAATGCCTGGGCTCCCTGGGGAGCCAGGCTGCAGGGAGTTTCTGGGTCCTGAGTTCCTTTAGCCCTTGGTTTTGGGGCAGGGACCAGAAGTTTGAGGTCCGTCTTTTCCTGTCTTCTGTTTCAAGTTCGCCCTTCAAAACCAAGCATTGGGTCTTAGGCCCAAGCGCCAAGCTACATGCCCCCACAGAAAGCCAAGGGTGGGACCCAGGCACTCACCCCATCCCTTGCCCCCTTCCTTCAGACTCAAGCAACTGGAAAAAGAGGCTGCCTCGGTTCCTCCCCTTTCTACTCCTTCTATCCCACCCTGCCAACTCCAAGACTGTACTTATTTTTTTTTTCCAGGACTGTACTTATTTTAATGGATAATTTAAAACAGATACCAGAGCTGTGCGTGCCTGCATTCATCACGTTGCCAGGACACCAGGTCCCAGATTCTTGTGGTTCCCAGAGGGGCCTGGAAGGGGGAGCATGGCAGGGGCTGGACAGCCAGTGGTGGGTCTCTGTCCTGGTTTCAACCAGAAAGGCAGTACTAGGGGGGCTGGGACAGCAAAGACCCCACAACCTTCCTGGCTGCAAAGGCCAGCCCTGCACTCATCTCTGCATCCCTCTCTGACCAGGTCTGCTTTGCCACTGGATCACCCAGATCCAGGTTTCCCCACCCCAGGCTCTGGAGCCTCTATCCTCAGGCCTCACCAAGGACTCCTCTGGTTTGTCTTCTACTGGCCCCCCATAATCCTGGCCCTGGCCCCACGGGCCATCTCATCCTTTCTAGGAGGTGGCAGGGGGAGGCTCCAGAACCCACGTGCTTTTATGTCCTGCCCCTGTGCCTCCCACAGCTTATTCTCTGGTAAAGAATCCAGAAAATTAAATTATGTTGCTAATGCCTACAGCTCCAGGATGTCAGGGTTTCTGTAATACTGAAGGGAAGCAGAGTGGGATAGGTCCTCTTTCCTGGGTTCTGGAGCCAAACCTTGGAGTCCACAGAGGTTGGAGTGGGGTTAAGACAGGACTCTGAGTATTTATGGAGGGGAACCGAGGAGGGGATGCTTGGATTCTCATCTCTATGGGTGTGTATTGTGGTGAGTGTCCAGGATGCATTCAAGTGAGGGACCCAGGGTATGGCTTCCCCCTTCCTGCAGCCCTCTCCCCCAGGGCGTGGCACTCTCTCAGCTTCCCAGACAAAACAAAAAGTCTTGTTCTGCTTCTCCCTCTTCTGTTCTCCAAACTAGGAGCAGAGGCAGGCGGGGTGGGATGGTTAGCCAGTGAAACGTGAGGGACAGGGCTCATGCTGTTCCCACTGCCTCAGACCCCTGGCACTGAGCCCCACGGCCCCCTCTCCCCCTTCCACCATCTCCCCCCCAGCCAAACCCCACCCAGTCCCAGACAGGCCTGGCTTCCCTTCCCAGCTGGGGAAGCAAAACCACACTTAACCCTTCCTACCCCAGACCTCCCCATCTTTGGAGAAAGGATGGGGGATCTTACCCCAAATTTCACTCCCCTCTCTTTCCAAAGGGTCCCCGTCCCTTACCAGCACCACTGAAAGCCTCAATCCTAAATCCAAGCTTCAAAGTGGACTCCAAATACCACCAGTCTGCTCTTCCCCTGACAGGCCCAGAAGCAGCAGGAGAGAACAGGGGTGGCCAGGTCTAGAGGAGGGAACCTACTAGGGGTGGGGTTGTAGCTGTGTGGTCACCAGGTTCCAATCCTGCCTCTCACTTGCAGCACAATGACAGATGTGCTCCTGAATCCTCTGGGCTCCATTCCTCATCTGTAACATGGGCAGGACACCTAGAAGAGGCAAGGCTACTATGCCTGCCCTCAAGGGAGCTGCCCATTGGTGGGGGGGATCAAGGGAGAGGCACAACTGAACACGGTGGCTAAAGAGCATTATAGGACTCTGGACTGGATAATGAATTCCAGATGGAATCCAGAGGCCTGAGAGCTGGAGCATTAATGAGTACTATCAGAATATAGGAGTTGAGCCCAAAGGGTGGTTTGGGCAGTGGAAGCTGCACTTGTCTTGAGAACCAGTGACCTTGGAGGGGGGTGCAAAACATCGTGCTTCCCTCAATGACCCTTCCTCGGAAAAGTGCTGTGAGAGACAGGTGGGACCAAGTCTTGGTCATCTGTGTCCCTAACACCTGGCTCTGTCGCTAATGGCCTGGCACACAGGAGATGCTCAGTGTCTCCTACCTGAACAAGTGCACCTGGCCCTGCTGCTTTGCAGGGGAGTGACTCTGGCCTTGCTTTCCTTGTCTATAAAATAAGAACGCTGCAATGATTAAGTGATATACATCTGGGGTCTCTCAGTGGGCTCCCTCATCAGTAGAGCACATGACTCGATCTTGGGCTCGTGAGTTTGAGCTCCATGTTGGATGTAGAGATTACTTAAACAAACAAATATTGTAAAAATTATGTAGAGGGCGCCTGAGTGGCTCAGTCTGTTGAGGGTCTGCCTTCGGGCCTTCGGCTCAGGTCATGATCCCGGGTACCTGGGATCGAGTCCTGTGTTGGGTTCCCTGCTTAGCAGAAAATCTGCTTCTCCCTCTCCTGCTCCCCCTTGTTTGTGCTCTCTCTCAAATAAATAAATAAATAAAATCTTTAAAAAAAAAAAAAAAAACTTTGAGTCTATACAATTCTCCCCATCTTCACTATTAAATAAACAGATAAAAAATTAAAAAATATAGTGAGATGATGCTCAACAGTGAATAACTTACACTTTTCCACTCAAGTTCATAGTTGCATGTTTTCACACACATTCTCAACTTGGTCCACAGAACCACCTCACGGGTTGGAGATTATTTCCCTGTTTCACAGGTGAGACTCACTTTCCCAAAATTAGATAATAATAGCTGAGCTCAGAACTTGGCCCAAGCAGCCTGGTCCAAACGCAGGATATGCCTCACTCTCTGATTCCACTTTGGTGGGATGCGTGGGAGGCCCCGGGGTGGCCCATTGTCTGAGAGGAATTCTGTGCAAAGGTGCTGAAGTACGGAAGAGCCCAGGAGGGTGTGCATCCTGGCCCTTGGACAGGAGCAGGGACACCCCTGAGGGAGCTCGGAAGCATGGGACACGTGGGGCACAGAGGCAGGAGCTCTGCTGCGGAGATAGGGACGAGGAACGGGCCGGAGGGGACCAGGCTGGGTTCAGGATAGCAGGGAGACTGCAAGGGGAAGAGGGAGACCACAGGGAAGCTGGAGCGTGACAGCAGGAGCGGTTCCAGAAGCATTCCGCAGGGCACAGGTGTGCACCACATTGGTGAGCCTCCACAACTCTACAAGCTAGAAACTATTATTGCCCTAGTTCACAGATGAGGAAACTGAACAGGTCTCTGAACTTTGACACTATTGGCATTTTCGGCCAGAGATTTCTGTTATGGGAGGAGGTTCTGAGCACTGTGTGATGTTTGGCAGTATCTCTGCCCACTAACTGCCAGGAGCACCTCTGCTACCAGCTGTGACAATCAAAAATGTCTTCAGACATTGTTGCATGTTCCCTATGAAGCAAAATCTCCAGCTGAGAACTACCTGCCTGGGGTCCTGTGGTTAGTAGCAGAACTGGAATTATAACACAGCTTGGCCTGACCCTGAGAGCTAAGATCTTGCCATTAGGCTATCATCTCAGAGAGGTGGAGGGGGAGGGGAGATGTATAGGAGGGGTCCTAGGCTGGGACAGGGTGGGGGAAGGGCAGCTGTGCTCTCCCCAAAGGGGTGGGAATGGCTGACTCCTGGGTGAAGGTCTAAGGAGTGGTGTAGGGTGAAGGAATGATTTGGACATTCAAGGCCAAGGTCTGAGAAACCCTTTACAGTGAGTTCCCAAGGGCAGGCCCCTGTCATTCGTCCTTTGCTCACTGGGCCTGGTACTCAAGGGCTGAACTGCTGAGTCAGCCACGCACAGGTGATCAGCATAACCTTGAGAAAGGAAGGACCCACCTGCTCTCTGAGTGGCTGCCACACACTGGGCTCGAGGGCTAGGGGATACGTGGAGGAAGTCCACTCACTCTTGGCCTCAGCCTTATGCCAGTGCTGATCCAGAGGCCAGCCAAGCCAAGTGGGGGGGGGGGGCAGATAATGGGTGGAGAGCCAACCCCTCACTCTCACACCCAAGTGACAAGCCTTTCACAACCAAGATCACCATCTGAACCCTCTCAGATTCTCAGATCTCCTTGAGGTGCACCATGATCCCCCAGAGTGCACAGGGGAGACTGACGTTCCGGCGGGCGAATCGCCTTGCTCAAGCCTACATAGCTGACACGTGACAGAAGCAGGTCCCAAACCCTGGGTGTCCGCCTCAGGGTTGCCTACACCCCACTTCTCTTCAGCCCAGACCCCAAGAAGACGGATCCAACAGCCGGATCCACCTCCTTCTCAACATTCCAAACCACTCCCGCCGCCCCAACCCAGCCGGGGGCCCAGGTAGTCTTCCCACCTGCAAGTCTAGGCTCCTCGGAAGCGTCAAAATACACAGCGCAGTGCGCCTTACTGCCGCGCGCATCCCATTACTCCCGCACTGCCCTCTCCGGCCCTCTCCCCCAGCCCCCAGCTCCTCACCCCTCCACCTGCACCTCGGGCGGGGCCCGGGGCGGGGGAGGAGCCGCGAACGTCCCGGGCGCCCTCCCGGCCCCGCCCCGACCCGGCGCGGCCCGGCGGCGGGTGCTTACGAGGCCTGCGCGTGGGCGGCTGCGCGTGAGGTAGTGTGTGTGTGAGTGTGTGCGCGGTGGCCGGACGCCCCGGCCTCGCGAGCGGGGGTTTCCTTTCCCTGTTGCCACGGAAACAAACAAGCGCCACGACTCCAGGGCGCGTGCTGGGGCGGAGGGCCGCGGCACGCTTTCGGGAAGCGAGGCAGAAGAGGATTCCCTCCTCCCGCCCCCGCCCGCCCGGGAGCCCACTGCCGCCTGTGGGGCCCGAAACCTGGGGGCACGCCGCGCTCACCCGGACGGCCTGGCGGGCGGGGACATCGGGCCCCCTACCTGGTTCGTGCGGTGGCCCTCTGCCAAAGTACGGAAATCTCCTTTACTGGGCGTTTGTGGCTTTACCCGCCCCCCCCCACCCCGGGCAGGCTCCTCTCTCGTCTTGGAAGCTCCGCCTTCCTTAGCTTCAGGGTAAATCCTGGAGGCCCCAGCCCCTCTGGGTTCCCTCGGAAGGCTCCCGGGGGCGCCAAAACCAGGGGGTGTCTACGGGTCGGGGCCAGTGTACTCTGTGGGGCAGGGAGACTGGTGGTTAACTTGCTGGAGATTGCCTGATTGGGGGGGGGGGGGGAGCGGAGCAGTGGGCCCTTCCGGAGAAGAGGCTGGGGCTGCAGGTGGGGCAGGTGGATGGATAGGCAGGAGGTCAGGAGCTCCAGGAGGGAGGTCCCTAGGGATTGGGAAGGGACTGTGCTAGGCCCAGTGGTCCATCATTCATTCCCCAGAAGCCAGAACTTCAGAGCTGGGAGGAGTCTTAGGGCATCATGCAGGCCACCACCCTTTTCCAGACCCGCCTTGGCCCAGCTGCCCAGATTCCCCTGTGGCGCTGTCCCTAAGCCAGCCCACGGGCCTGCCCCAGACCAATGCACTGGCCTCTATGCCCAGTAAGTCCAAAGCTGCCAGGGCACCCTGAGAGCCCACCTTATTCTGACCCCAGACCCCTGCAGGGCTCTTCACCACAGGGACAAGTAATGGGACAGGGCAGCAGGGGCCTGGCAGGGGTGGGGGTGGGGTGCACGGACAGGATGCACAGGCTGAGGCTGGAGCTCTCTCAGGCTGCCCAGGGAGGGGCTGAGGGGGCATCTGTTTCCTCTAGGCCATGGTTCCCTCAATCCTACCCCCAGAGGAGGTAAAAATGGTGCTGGCTTCCTGAAGAGGAGCTTCCTGGGGATGGTGGATGGAGGATGGACGGGTATTCATCAGAACCTCCCACATCCCTTTGGAGCTTCAGGCAGCTAAGCTAAGGCTTAGGGGTGGGGGTATACTGACTCTTGAAGCAGAGGGGTGAGGTCCTGGGCCTCTGTGAGCGCCAAGATGTGGCAGAAGGAAAAGCCAGGCTGGGCTCCCAGTAGGATGTGGTGGGGATCTGTCTAGCTCCAGGGCTAGGGTCTCACCCAGGTATCCGGACTGAGAGAGGGGAGCACAGAGGCAAGTGGGGATGAAGGGAGAGATCAGAGTGAGTAAAGGGAGGAGGTCCACCATGAAGGAGGAGTGGAGCTTCGGCACAAGGCAGTGGGGGTCACGTCTTGAATCCAAGGGGCTTTGGAGAGAGGAGCTGGGCAGAGGAGAGGCCCAGAGATTGAGGGGAGGGCTGCTGCGTGGGCTGACACTGCTCCAGCCCCAGATCCTGGTGGGGCAAATATTTACCCAGCAACCACGGTTGCTAAGTAAGGAGGAAGGAGGAGGGAGGCCAGTAGCTGGAGGGCCTTTCAGGCTCCTCCCTAGCCCTCACAAAAGACAGCTTGGAGAGAGTGAGCCAAACCGCTCCCCTCAGCACCCCCTCCAGCCCAGGCTCAGTCTAACCCCTCCATGCACCAGATCCTGGGGTCACCTCTGCCCACCCCCTCACCCCAAGCTGGCAACAGGCAGAAGGAATGGGCTAGGGGGAATTTATCCCCAGATTGTCAGGCTTCCTTCATTCTGGGGCAGCTCTGGGGTCTCAAACCTCACAAAATGCCCCTTTCCCAATCGGCTATTCCGGCTGGCTATTCCGGCTATTCCGTGGGGGCTGGGAAGGGAGGGTGGTCTAAGGAGTCAGGATCTGGTGGGGGAGGGAATACTGAAGGATGGAGTCCAGTTGTCCAGGGCTAGAGGCTGGAAGAGAGGATGAGGAGGTGGAACAAAGGGGAAGGAGTGAGCCAGTCAGAGTCTGAGGGGACAGGACAGAAAAGAGGGGTCCTCAGGGGTGCTGCCTTTTCAGGCCCCTGGGCAAAGAAGGAGGAGGGACAGGAGGGGAAGCTGCACTCAAAGGGAGCCAGATGTGGCCCATGTGATGTGGGCTGTGGCTGGCATGGGCACGGTGGGAGCAGGATGTGCAGCTATGCCAAGAAGGATTAGTCAGCTGCCTGGACGGGACAGGGGAGGGGGACAACTAGTCCAGGACCCCCATGAAGCAGATGGGTGCCCTCAAGAAGGTGGGAGGGCTGCCCCCCAGCCCCTTCATCCTCCATCCTCAGGCTGCAGAGGCTGAGCTTGGGAGTCCCTGTGCACAATGGGGGTTCTGACACCCCTTCCAGGGCACGGATGTGCGCTGCACACGGGATGGACACGCAGTAGATTCTCTTACCCACCTGCAGGCCTCTCCCTGGGGGTCGATGAGTTCTCACCCCCAGACACAGGCCCTCTGGAAACCCAGGTACAGAAGCAAGAGGGATGGACACAGGAAACTGCTGGGGCAGAAAGGAGGTTCCTGGAGCCCAGGCTCCCTGGTGCAGATGGTCGTTCTCAAGGGTCAGAGAGTTGGCCAGAAGGGCTGCAGGCCCCATGGGTCCACCCTGGAATGGGCACTGAGGGCTTCACCCTGCATTACGCACATGAGGGGCTTTCACCCTGCAATTACAGCAGAGGACAGAATGGAGTTCCCCAGGGAGAGACTTCTCTGTGCCCCGCCCCCAGCCTCTGACAGTGACAGCATGGCTCACTGGAGAGGGCACACGGGTCCCAGGAAGTGCAGCAGCCCCAAAGCCTGGGCCCGGGTACCACAGCGGTTAAGGAGAGACCTCCAGATGGAGAACCAGGAACCCCTGGATGGCCAGGTCCTAGCTGCCAACCAGAAGGGTGTTGTTTCCTGAAGTCCCATTGGAAAATTTGAAAAATACACATGGAAACATGACTCACTGCCCCCTCCTCATGGCCCCCCTTCCCTAGTTTCTGTGATTTTTCTCCCAGGAGTTAATTCAAATCATATTCTCCCAGAAACCAGTTTAATGAGGGAGGGCAAAGAACAGGCTGAGGAAGCAGAGAGGTGCTGCAGGAGGGTCCTGGGAAGGGAGCGCAGCCCGGTGGGGGGAGGGGGCACCTCCCACTGCGGAAGGCCTGGAATGGGATGGGAGCCATTCCCACCCTTAGCTGAACTGCCCTATGGCCCTGTGTGCCCCAGGCCACAGGGGCTTGCCTTCTGTGCTCCCTAGGGCCCCAACTCAGGCCAGAAGCTGGGAGGGAGGCATGGAGCTCCCCTGAACTTACCTGCCTGCACTGCTCCCACCCAGGAGACACGCGTCCTGGAGCAGGCACACCACACATCCCACCCTGTAGGCTGGGGACGATCCAGCGATCCAGACAGGCCTGCCCCGACAGGGTGTCTCCAGGCCAGGGATTCCCTGTCGGCCCTGGGAAGGCCAGGGGAAGGGAGAGGCTGGCACCGGGCCCTTACCTCCAAGCATCCCCACTCCAGGAGTGGGCTCGCCATCCCCCCCCTCTGTGGGTACTAGATGGAGTTCTTCACATATCCTGGCCTCACACCATCTCCCTTGGCCAGTGAGCCTTCAAGGCCTGCGGACCCCACCTCTAGAATCTCTCCATTCTAGGTACCTGCTGGAGCCCCTGAGCCAGTCTCCCTGCCTCTGCCCTTGTCTATGAGACCCTTTCCTCTCCCCCAAATCACAGCCATCTTTCCAAAATGTAAACCTTGGCATGTTTCCACAAGACTTCAAACTAACAGCTCGGTCCCCCTGCATTGGGGATAAAGCCCAAATTCCGTGACCTGGGTTGTAAAAGCCCTCAGTGCCCTGGACATCCTGTCTTGCCCTCTAGATTCCAGCAATCCTGACCTCTCTTACTTCTAGGCTAACTTGCCTGAACTTTTGCTCTCTGACCAACTCCTCCTCACCCTCCAGGCTCAGCTGAAAGTATCACCAAGGCCAGGCCAGGTGTCCCCATTAAGCCCCCAGCATCTCTTATTGCACATAACGACACTGTGTATGCCTGTGTCTCTCTTCTGTCATCAGGGGAATTCCTCGAGGAGAGGCTGGATCTGTATGCCCAGGCCTGGGGCACGACGGGCACTCCACCCGCACGTGAGCAGAGCAGCTCAACTTCCCGGCTCTTTCCACACACCCCACTCTTGTTTATGCACCCCATAGGCCGTCCTTTAGTGGAGCTCCGCCTGTGCTTGGCAGCTAGCAGGCCTCGCTCCACACCCAGGCCAGCCCAGCCACTCCTGTTTACAGAGCACTCCTGTGTCAGGGCCTGTTCTGGGTTCTTCCCATTCATTGGCTAATTTGATTCCAAGCAGGAGCTAACAAAAGACGTTGGCCCAAGAGCCTGACTTATCTGATGGCTCAGCGCCTCCCCCCCATCCAGGAGCTAATAATTCAGTAGTCACTGTGTGTAAAGAAGATGGGGTACATGCTAGGCCCTCAATGCATGTTTACTGCAGGAGGAACAACAAAATTGCCGACCTTTATGGCAGGCTCTATCACTAGTGAAACATTATCTCCAGGCAGCCCTGGGAGGTTGGACACCGCCTGGTCATTATTCTCACTTTACAGAGGAGGACTCTGTCTGAGTGAGCAGGAGGGACTTGTTTCTCCCAGACTGGCCGGTGCTGCTCCTTGGGCAAGGGGGTGAGGAGGGGCGGGGGACTTCATTCAAGATTGTTTAGGAGTCTGGGTTGGGGGGACCCTTACATCCCATGGTCTCAAGCCTCACTGGGCATCAAAATCACTTGGGAGGAGGGCTTTCCAAACCACCAAGTCCAGAGTTTCAGATATTTTGATACCTTGATTGGTCTGGGGTGGGACCCAGGCATTTTTCAGTAAACACCTCTTGAGTCTGTCATGTTATAAATGAGAAAGCTGAGGTTTGGAATGGGGATGTTATTTATTTATTTTTTTTTAAGATTTTATTTATTAGAGAGAGAGCACACAAGCAGCGGGAGGGGCAGAGCGAAAAGCAGGCTCCCTGCTGAGCAAGGAGCCCAATGCAGGGCTGCATCCCAGGACTCTGGGACAATGACCTGAGCCAAAGGCAGTCGCTTAACCACTGAGCGACTCCAGTGCCTTTTTTTTTTTTATTTTTTTTAATTTTTATTTATTTTATGATAGTCACACACACACAGAGAGAGAAAGAGAGGCAGAGACATAGGCAGAGGGAGAAGCAGGCTCCATGCACCGGGAGCCCAACGTGGGATTCGATCCGGAGTCTCCAGATCGCGCCCTGGGCCAAAGGCAGGTGCCAAAGCGCTGCGCCACCCAGGGATACCTTTTAAATTTTTTTTAATTTTTATTTATTTTATGATATCCAGTGCCTTTTTTAAATTAAAAAATAATTTTTTTAATGGAAGGGGGATTTTTTTTTTTTTGGATTTTTTTTTTTTTAAGATTTTATTTATTCATGAGAGACACAGGGGGAGAGAGAGAGAGAGGTAGAGACACAGGCAAAGGGAGAAGCAGGTTCCATGCAGGGAGCCCGAAGCGGGACTCCATCCCCGGACTCTGGGATCACACCCTAGGCTAAAGGCAGGTGCTAAATCACTGAGCCACCCAGGGATCCCAATGGAATGGGGATATTATAATAACAGCTAACACTGAGTGCTCTCTGCGCTAGGCCCTGTTCTAAGACGCACCTATGTGCTATTCACTCACTCCTTAGTGTTACTCTTCCAAGGACAAATGGTTATTATCAGCTCCATTTTATTTTATTTTAGTCTATTTTTTTTTTAATTTTTTTTTTAATTTTTATTTATTTATGATAGTCACAGAGAGAGAAAGAGAGAGAGGCAGAGACATAGGCAGAGGGAGAAGCAGGCTCCATGCACCGGGAGCCCGATGTGGGATTCGATCCTGGGTCTCCAGGATCGCGCCCTGGGCCAAAGGCAGGCGCCAAACCGCTGCGCCACCCAGGGATCCCTTTAGTCTATTTTTTAAAGTTTATATTTTGGGGGCACCTGAGTGGCTCAGTCATTTACACATCTGACTTCCACTCAGGTCCTGCCTCAGTCTCCCTGCTGTAGTGGGGGGTGGGAGGAGGCAGAGGGGAATCTTCTCCCTCTCCCTCTGCCTCTTTCTCCCTTCTCCACTTGTGCTCTCTCTCTCTCTAAAAAAAATCTTAAAAAAAAAAATTAAAAGATTTTATTTTTAAGTAATCTCTACACCCAAAGTGAGGCTTGAACTTGTGACCCTGAGATCCAGAGTCACATACTCTAGCACTGAGCCAGCCTGGTGCCTGGGTACCCCACTGGCTCCATTTCAAAGGTGAGAAAAAAAAAGTACAATGGTCCAAGGTCGTATAACCAGTAAGTGGTGGAGCTGGAATTCAAACCCCAGAGACCTGGCTTCCAAGCCCATACTTCCAACCTTGACCCCATAGCTGTCCACCCCAAAGTTGCAGGGGTGGTCCAGGCCCAGATCCCACATCTCTTTTGGGCAGAAAAATCAGCCCTGAGAATGGGGAAACTGAGGCCAGAGAAGCCACAATCCAGACGAGAGGCCTAAAGATTCCTGGCCCTAGGCCCACAGGATCGGAAGGGGCTGTCGGTGAGGTGACTTCCCTAGGGGCTGCCTGCCTCCCCCCCTTCCATAAGGGGAGCCCTGACCCAGCCTGGCTGAGGTGTCACCCTCCCTGTGCTAAGTGATGCAGCCTCCTAATTGCTGATCACAAGGAGGCAATTAAGTCCAATTAGGGAGGCAGAGCTAATTAGTGCTCAGTTTCCCACAGCCTCTGGGTACCCCCCCCAGGGTCTGCAGCAACCTGTTGTCCACCCCCACCTACCCCCAGTGGAGGGATTGCTGCTTCTATGGAACACAGCAAAAATTCCTTCCTTGCTCTCCCGCGGGTCAAGGGTGGGCACCTGGCTTCTCCCTGACCTCTGACTGCAGGGTAGCTCCTGTCTCCCAGTCCCACAGGACATGACTTGCCTTCCCTGACAGCCAAGAACATCCATGTCACCGTGTAATTCATAAGTACTTGCCTGCCATCACATCCATCCTCCCTGAAACCCTGAAGGTAGGTTATCTGGGGGCTCAGAGAGGGTAAGTGATTAGCCCAAGATCACACAGTCCACAATGACCCCAGACGTTGACACTCCTGGAATACACACATGGTCTTTCTGATGATCTCACCTCCACCATTCCTGAGGTCATATGGTAGGTAGGTGGGGCATGAATTGTGCACATTCTTCTCACATGCTACACTCCCTAGGTTATCCCAGCCAATCTGCTCTCTCCCTCTGTTCATCCGTCTACCTGACTCTGTTCTGAACCCAGTGCCCAGATTCAAAAATATTCTTCTGGGATCACAGAATGTAGAGTCGAGAGTTAGGGATCTAGTTTTCTCTTCCACTAATTCACTCTGTGACCTTGGAAAAATTGCTCTCCTTCTACAGGCTTTGGTTTTCTCAATTTTCTTGTGTGTAAGACAAGAGGAGGGCTGGATTGGAAGAGTCCCAAGGCCCTACCCACCTCTGTCCCTTCCACTGCAGGGGAAGAGATGGGAAAGGCTGGGTTTCCCTCTTGCATGCCATTAGGACCTGGGGGTGGGAGGGGATACCCCTTTCATACTGAAATTGTGGGGGCCCATGGCTTATCAATAATGAAACTGGCTTGCCAGCAACAGAGAGATGGGAACTCCCAGGTGCTGGCAGGGGCGGAGAGCAGATATGACACATCCCCTCCCCCACAGTCTCTCTCTCCTGCCCCCAGGACCAGGGGACAGGGAAAGTGATGGGGGACACTGGCTGGACCAGACTTGGAGACTGCTTTCTTGGGCTTCCGGATGCCCAGGATGTGGCCCACTCAGGCCTCCCTCCCTATCAGTGCTGGGCTCACACAGGGTAGGGCAGGCAGGGAGGCAGAGGGAGATGGAGGGCCCCTTCCCATCTCATCCTGAATCTTAGCCACACACAATCTGTTGTGCCTCTGTTCTCCTTTTTCTTTCTGGGTCTTCACATGCATAGTCAGAGTCAGACTAGGCTGGGTTCTAATGTTGGCTCTGCCACTCGTGTCCTACCCGTGTCATCCTGGCCAGGGTGACTGTCTCCTCTTCTATAAAATGGAGTAGTAGTAATTCCAGAGGGCCAGTGGGGCAATCAGTGAGATGGGCGAGTGCAGTGAGGAGCAGGGGGCTGCCCCTGGTTGGGAGGGGCTCACTTCCCCATCTGGAGGGCAGGCAGACAGGTGTCTGGCAGAGCGCAAGCTCTGGGTGGCACCTGGGAGAGCGTGTGCTGAGCACTGAAAAGGAGCCACAGGCATCCGGACTGGTGGCAGCACCCAGGCCCTCTGAAACCTTCTCCTTCCTGTGGTGAATCACTGCTCACAGGCCTGGGGACCCAGGAATCCCCAGCTTGCCACAAACACAACCATTGCCATAGACACCGGGCCTCCCCTTCCTCTCACTGATTGATTTCACCACATTGTCCCCTCACTGTGTCTGGTTCCTGGATCTCCGCTTCTGACTCACTGATTCAATGGCCTCCCGCTTCATGTCCCCGCTCCGGGGTGGGTGCCCCGACCCCCTCAGCCAGACTCCTTGCCCCGACAGCCCTCACTCCCTTCCCATCAACTTAGGCTGGGCACCTGTAGGGAAACATCTGTCCCTGAGAGTCACTGCAGGACCAGCCCCTCCTGCCCCGCTGGGACCACTTGGCCCTGGCAGGGAGGTGGCCAGTGGCAGAGCCCCGCGGGCACGGGCGCCACCTGCTGGCCTCATGACGGGTGGGTGTGCCTGGGCCCGTGGGGTGGGGGGTGGGGATCCTCCCAGGACAGCCAGTCTCCCCTCCTTCACCTACGTTCACCACCTGCGCCCCAAAGGGCTGGTGCCCTCGTGGAACAAGCAGAGACATTGCGAAGAGTGCCTTGACGGGGCAGCTCGGGATGCCAGGGGGCACAGAACCGGGCACCACAGCCAGCCTGCAGGTCTGGAACAGGCCTCCCAGAGGAAGTAATGCCGAAGGTGAGGCCTGAACATTTATTAAACACTTGCTGTGCACACAACACCGGTGAGTTTACATGCCTCTTCCCACTGATCACACAACAATCCCGACAGGTAATTGCTGCTATTATCTTCATTTTATAGATGGGGAAACCGATTCAGAGAGACGGAATTTGCAGAGGGCCCACAGGTGGTAGGATAGCCACACCCAGGCTTCTGCTGGGCACAGCTGCGCACAGGTGTGTGAGAGAGGAGGGACTGCAGGCCCAGAAACTGTGGGCCCGCAGCTCTAGAGGACAGGTGCACAAAGGAGCGGAAAAAGGAGAAGGCAGGGAGAGAGTGAAGAGTTGGGAGAAGGAGGGCAGATGGCAGGGTCAGAGGTCAGAGGTCACACAAGAGGGAAACAGACTGGACCTGGCCCCACTTGGAGGCAATAAGGACGCTGGAACCATGAGTGCTGTGGAGGCACTCTGGCCCCAGCTAGCCTGCCTACCAGTCCACCAGTGCCCCCGTTCCAGCAAAATCAGCCACCGTGAGAGGATTTCTACACCATGGGCACTGGCAGTTGCCACACACCTAGGCTCTTTCTCCTCTGGCTTATTAGACATGTATAAGCACATCATTGTTCTACATGCTCTTGCCCCTACTTTACAGAAAAGGGAACTGAGGCCCAAAAATGGAGGTTGATTTGTTCAGTACCATAAAGTAATGTTCTTCCTTTTATTCACTCTGTCATTCACTCAACAAATCTTTACCAGGGGTGCAAGGCTCTGGAGAGACACTTCCTGGCCTAGGGGTGGGGGTTCTGTCCTGCGGCTTCCAGAACAAGTAAAAGGGCTTCAAGTTAACTAGGTGATGATGGAGGGGTAAGGACTGGGTGCCATAGCAAGCCCAGGAGGAACACCGATGTGGTCAGTGTGGTCAGGAAGGCGTCTTAGAGAGCATGACCCCTGAGCTCAGCTCGGAAGAATGAATGCCAGATAGCCAAGAAGAGTGGGGGAGAGGGCTCAAGACACAGAAGACAGCAGCCATGAAGGCCTCGGAGGTGGACAGGGTTGGCAGGAGTGCACGACCCAGGAACATCTGGCACTCTCAGCCTACCACATGTGAGACTTCCTTCACCAGCAGTGGCTGAGAGGGTTACATGCTTAGAGGTCCCTTCTGAGCCAGCAGTCAGCACTCACACCAGAGAGTCAGGGCCATTACTGAGTTCCAGACTAGGTACTAGAGGGGAGGAACCAGTGAAAGTCCATGCCAAGCCTATGCAGACAGTACCCCCTTAGAGATGAGATGAGGGAGGGCAGTGAGGGTCCCAGCATGGCATAGGTGGGGAGGAGAGAGGGATAGAGCTGGGTGTGGAGGGTGGTAGGTAAGATGGACAAGTTGAATATTTGGTGGGGTTGGCGGGGTGGAGGGGAGTATGAACGAGCACGCCCAGCCTCCAAACAGCAGATGTTGACCGAGCATCTACTGTGTGCCATGTGCCAGGGCCCCAGGCCTGGAGCTGGGGAACAGAAGTGTGCTAGATCCAGTCCCTGGGATCAAGGAGCGCCCAGGAGACTGGGAAGACAGAAGCGTAAAAAGATGGTTGTAACACAGGGTAGTGAATGATCAGGGACCCCCAATGGGCAAGGGAGGTTCCCCAGGGAAACTGATATTGAGATTGAGTCTTGCAAGATGAGCCAGCATTAGGCAGGTGAAGGTCGAGGGAACCACAGCTGGGAGTTGCTTGAAGCTCTGAAAGAAGGCCCCTGTAGCTGGAGCAGAGTGCGAGGAAGGGCAGAGCCAGATGGACAGGTGGGCAGGGCCAGAACTGAAGGTCATTCTAAACCACACTCAGGAGTTTGGTCTCAAATCTAATGGCAACAAGGAGCTAAATGCAGGGTTTTAAGAAGGGGAATTTCATGACCAGATTCATTTTTAAAGTGATCTCTCTGGCCACAGTATGGAGAATGGATGGGAGAGGGTGTGCTGAGATGGGGCAGGAGTGTAGGAGGGAGAGTAGAGAGGCGGCTGCAGGCTGGAGATGGTGCCAGCTTCATCAGGAGGGCACCAGCATGGGCAGGAAGTGATGGGTTTGGGAAACGTCCAGAGGTATAGCTGGGAGGGCTGGTGGATGGCCTGGATGGGAGGAGGCTAGGGGAAGGCAGGAAACACAGCCTGCTCCAGATTCCCAGCTTGAACCACAGGGTGGGAGGTGATGCCTGGTGCGGTGGGGGTGGGGGAGCAGGTGCCGCGGCAGACCCTGGACCCACAGCCCAGGGCTCCTGTTTCCCCCATGGGGGCTGAGGGAGGAAGGTGGGACAGAGGAAGAGGATGGGGGTGAAGGGGGCAGGAGAAGAGGGAACAAGTTGCTACCTCATGCCTTCCTACCCCACATCCTGCTTTATTTATCTTCATAGGGACCATGGCAACCAGAAACTACATGATGTCCTTGTGTCCCGTCTCCCCCCCCACCCCAGAACATGGGCTCCGAGAGAGCACCAGCAGATCCTGTTTAGTGCCGAATCTCCAGTGCCGAGAACAGCACCTGACACAGCAAGTGTTCACATACACTAATTAGATAGAAACAGTTGACTCCTTACTAGGCTCGCATTACTATTGCTGTTGCCTTTCAGACCCAGGTCAGTTGGCGTCTAATGTCAGTTTCCTTGGCCTGTCGCTTGAACAGTGTTTCACAGGGACTCAGGAGGGCAGCTGGACATGAAGCCAGCTTTAAGCAGTGAGAGGGGGCTCAGGACGCCTGGAGCAGCTGGTGCAACCATGGGCATGCCCAACCTCCGCCACCTGGGCTTTCTCCTTGAGTCAGGAATAGACTGGTCTCCCGTGTGTTGGATGCCCCACCAGCAAAGGGCAAGATGGGAGCTCCAGGTGACACTTGAGGAGCCAGGGCTGGGCATGGAGCTGTGGCAGGCAGGAAAGAAACATCTGGGCCCCTGTCTAGTCCAGGCTGGAGCCGCTCCCAGCGGTCGGCCTGCAGCGCCACCTCGTGGTCAAAGTTCGAAGTTGCGTGTCCTCCCCCTATGCCCTGATCTTCAGCATCCAGGCATGCTGGCCACCTGCCCAGCAAGCAGGCCTCCCTGGGCACCTCTGGCACCAGCCTCCAGCCGTCCCTCCAGTCATCTCCCTAAAGATTAACCTCACTGATATTCCAGGGCTTCCAGATCCACTTCATCCCAGAAGCCTCTCCAAACCACTCCAGTTTCAGTGACCACTCCCTGCCTCCAGGCACTCAGTGGATGTCACTGTTTTCCCTCCAGGGTCCCTAACTAACCTGAGCTAGTTACTTAACCTCTCTGACCATAGGTCCCTAACATCAAGCAGAGCTGGCATCTCCAGCCTCACAGAGTTGTAAAGAGGATTCAGTGAAATCAAGTCTATAGAGGCGGAGAAGAGAGCCTGGCAGTCAACAGACACTCAAGAAATGGTGAGTCCCTTCCCGCCCCTCTCTTTCTCTCTGACTTCCCCTTCCCTTTCCTAAAAAAAGACAGCATGATGTAACAGAAGAAGGCACAAGACAGTCATAGGTCCTGGGACGCCTGGGTGGCTCAGCTGTTTCAGCGTCTGCCTTCAGCTCCGGGCGTGATCCTAGAGTCCCGGGATCTAGTCCTGCATCAGGCTCCCTGCATGGAGCCTGCTTCTCCCTCTGCCTGTATCTCTGCCTCTCTCTCTGTATGTCTCTCATGAATATATATATATATATATATATATATATATATATATATAAGACAGTCATAGGTCCTGAGTTCTCCTTCTCTGTAAAGTGAGGCCATTAGATAATTGATGTTCGAGTACTCATTCATTCATTCACTCATTCATTCAACTTCTATGTCATTCCACCTATGACATTCTCTGCAACAAGCACGTGGTTTATATCCACTAATTCACCCGTGCGGGATTGTGTCCTAAGCACAGTATCCCCTGTTGGCATCTAGCTCTATGCCTGGCATGGAAAGGGCGCTGGGGAAAGTCCCTCCCAGGCAACCTGGCAAGGACACGTTTACGGCTTCCCCCTCCCTGCCCCAAGAGAGCCCGAAACCAGAGCTGGCGCCACTGGGAGAGGAATCTGGGGACCAACTGTCACAGCTCCAGTATCACCCGCCTCCCGGACGCCAGGGTCCGCCCTGAGTCTCAGAGGGGCCCTGTCAGCCAGATGTCCTAGGGGGACCCTAGCTCCACTCCAGCCCCTCTGAGCTGTTTTCCCTAGAGAAATCAGAGAGTGCAGGGGACCTGGTGGGGGTGGTGTTGGAGCGGGCCCAGGGGAAGGGCAGAGGTGTCTGTCCAGGTCCAAACCTTGGATCTGGCCTCAGAGTCCTTGGAGACCAGTCCACAATAGCAGGAGGACCTGTAGTGGCCTCTTCACTTCTCTCTGTGGCCCTCCAAGTCCCAAAGACCGTTTTGCCCTCAGGCTTAATCCTATTGGGCTGTGTTCTCTGGGTCACATAGTCTAGTTTCTGTGTCTTGCTGAGGACAGAGATCACATCTGATATTTCTTTTGTGTGTCCTAAAGAATTTTACTTAATACATTCTCATTGATTGAAATTAATGAGTTAGTGGGTTCCAGCAACAGAGAGAAAACTGGCTGCATTCTCAGCAGGAAACATGGTGTTTAGATAGCAAGGTGGACTTCCCATAGGGCGCTGTATTCAGGAGAGAAAAGGGAGCCCCCATAACACATGGGAGAAGGGCTGCTGGCCCACACAGATGGAGAGGAGAGGAGAGGAAGAAGGCTATGACCTCCGTTAGGGCCAGTCAGCTCTGTGGGGCAGCTCCTGGGGGCTCTGAATAGAGCATGGGAGGGTCAAGTGCTAGGTGTGGGCCCCATCCCTTGGTACTTGCATAGATGGTGATAAAGAGTGCCCAGGTTTGCTCAGAAAAGAGAAGGGACACAGCTGCACATACAGACAGGCACAGTCTGGAGCAGCCACCCAGTTCCTGTCCTGCAGCCTCCATGTGAACCCTGGGCTGCCTCCCCTGCCTGTGTTCTGCAGTCAGGCCTGTGTGGAGACACAGACACGCACACACGCACACACAGATACACCTGCAAATAGATGCACACTGCACATACAGCCAACGCAACAGCTCCACAGAGTCCTTTGTTCCTCGGGCCTGAGGCTAGGAGCCTGGCCCGCATGTGCATCCGTGCGCCAGAGACATAGACTTTGCCTGCATTCCAGTACTCGACAGGAATTATTTTTGGAATTATCTGCTGGTGGTTTGGGATAATCTTTTCCCTGCAAGGCTAGATCTAGAACTGGCTTCCAGTGCCTCGGGGTGGGTCAGAGTCTCCTCCACTACGTGGCACACCCTAAGAGCTCAAAAGGAAGTAGTCAGCCGAGAGAATGAATGAATGAAAATTATTGAGGATCACAATCCAGCTCAAGTCCTGCAACAAGAAACCAGCCAGCAGCCAGGGCCAGAACACCAACACTGATGGAACACCTAGGAACACTCAGGCGCTGTGCTAGGGGCTCATTTTTCCATTTCAGAGATGAGGAAATCGAGGCTCAGCAGGAAATGATCATCCAAAGGGTAGAACTGGCAGGCAGCATGTTTGCCTCCAGAGGCCTGCTTCTCCCTCAGACACCATGAAGCTTCGAATATGCAGTGAGGTCAACACACCCTTACTGAGCTTCTGCTCTGGGCAGGACTGTGTGCCGGGCAGTGGGGGGCCAGGTGGTAGGCCATGACAAAGAGGAGAGACAGTCCTGTCCTCCGAGTCCCTGAGTGGAGGAATATGCCACCTACGTAACTCTGGTCATAAGGCAGACAGTGAGGGCGTGGGGGGTGGGCACAGCTGTCTCCTTCCAAGGAAAAGTGTTTAGCTAAGGCCCTCAGCCTTAATTCTGGATTGGGCAGGCAGATGGAAGGAGGAAGAGGAGGGCCCTTGAGCCGAAACCTAGCTTGGCCAACACAAGTGTCAGCGGAGGGGAGTCCCTTGAACAAAGGAGGCCATTGGCCTCTGGGGGGAGCCCAGGAAGGACTCATCAAAAGCCAGCCCCATAGAACCGGGCTCCTCTGGGTGCCCACCCTTGGGCTCCTCAGCCATCTGGGCAGCCAGGGAGTCCCCACTATTGATGGACATACCCCATACAGTGTGCGTGTTCACCCACTCCATGGACCCAAGTCCACTCACACACACACACACCATGCCCTCCAGGGGCACACCTTCACATTTGCCTCTCCCACCTTGGATATTTGTCTGGAGCCTCGGCAGGACCCTAAGGATGGACACATGGTGCAGAAACACACCCCAGGGGCTGATGTCTTTGTTGGTTCCGTGAGGTGGGTCCAGCAGGACCTCCGCCTTCCCTAGCCCACTCCTTAGTCTACCCCTTCCCATTCAGCAGCTGTCCTCCCCCCAACACACACACACTTGTTTGGGTCCTTTGTTTTCCACCCTGGCCAAATCCCCAAGGCTTCTTCGGTCATTAACCTCCTGCTTTAATTAGCTTACTGGAGAGGAAAGTGGGAAACAGGACAAATTCAGGGGTGGGTATCAAGGGGGAATCTCATTTCAATGGGGACGGGAAGGCTCAGACCAGCTGGTGACAAAAATGCCTGGCACACAATAAGTCCTATGCAACTGTTTGCTATTTCTATCAAGGTGAAAAACAGTCATCTGGTCCACAGAGCAGGAGCCCGTGCCCAGCTGGGGAGAGCTCCGTAATTCCCAGGGGCACAGGTCCCCCAATCCATGTCTCTGGGGCAGCAGGAGAGGGCACAAGAGCCCATCTCTCCGCTTCCTCTCCCACTCAAGCCATAAAGCTTTTTGTCAAGGTTGTGTTAAATCTCCAATGGGGGGGGCCACCCCTGCCCCACTCTGGGGTCCTCCGGGGGTTCCTTGCCATGGCTCCCTTCCCTCTAGATGTCCTGCTGAGTGGGAGCAAAAGTCCTGCAGTGTGCCAAGCCCTTGTGAGATCCTCCACTCTGGCCCCCACTCTCCCATGGGTGTCCACATCCACTCTTTCCAAGAAGCGACTTAGGGAACTGGGCTTCAAAGCTCAGCCCCCACAGCCTCACAGTGCCAGCTCTGTGAGGTCATCTCATGTTTCCTGCCTCCAGGCACTTTACCTCACAAACCAGTTCAGATTTTTGGTTTCCAAGGCACTCCAGAAAAGGACACCTTACTACTGTGGCTCACCCACCCATTCTTATAAAATTATTTTGGGAAGTTCTTAAAGCCCACCCTCAAGGCCTCAAGCTGCAGTGCCACCCTCTCTCCTCTTGGGAAAGGCCCAGAGATAAAAAGGGTGACAAAAGAAATGCTGGAGATACTGGGTAAGGGGAGGAGAAAAGATTGCAAGATGCTTCGACTTCCCTGAAGTCCCTCTAGAAGTACCCAACTGTCCAATTCACGCCTTAAAAACTTATTTTTACTTTCACCAAATGTCCAGAGTCCAAGGAGCTGAATTAACGGGCTTTGCGGGGAGAGGCGGGTGAAGCCAAGTGCAATGACGGTGAAGGCCGGAGAACAAATGACCCCCAAGGCGTGTGTGGACGGCCGGGGCCTGAAGGAAGTTTGGTCCCCAGTCGACCCGGGCTCTCCTCCCTCCTCCTGTCGCGCCCCGAGATCTGGGCTCTCCCCCGAAACTGTGAAGTCACATCTTGCTTTAAGACTCCCACTGCCTCCCCGCCCGGCCCTCCACCCGCCCATCTTCCGCGGCCCGCCGGCTCCCCTGGCCGCTCGGAAGGACGAGAACTAACTCACCTCCCAGTCGGTGCAGCTCAGATCTCCGAGACTGGGGGGCGGGAGGGTATGGGGGCGGCTGGCCGCTCGGGGGAGGGAGCGGACCCCGTCTTTGGCCGGGGGGTCCCGCCCTCCAGCCCCGCAGCCCATCCTGGCCTCCACCGCGCGCACTGCCCGGCGGCGCCCGCATCGCGCTGCGGGCTTTGTCTGCTCTGCGGAGAGGGCGTCCCCGCGGCCCGCAGTCGGGACGACTCCGGGGAGGGAGGGGCGGGGAGGCAGCGCGCTGGGAGGGGGCGAGGCGGGGAGGGGGCCGCGGCCACCAACCGGGCGGCTCCCGCCCCCTCGCCCCCTCATTACCATAAGAAAGGGGGGACCCCGGGCAGGCCTGGACAGGGAGGGAGGTGGGGGCGAAAGCGGGCGCGGTGGTGGGGGGACCCCGTCTGGGGAGGGGACGCTCGGTTAGCCCTTTTCCAACCCTCTCCGTTTCCTTCCCCCGCGCCCGCCCCTCGGAGAAATTAGGGACCTCGCCTTCCACCCCACCCCCCGCTCGGCCTCGGAGCAGGGCTAGAGACCCAAGGCACGTCCCCATCCTCCGCCGGGCGCGGAGCCCGAGCCCGCACCCCCGAGGGCGGGAAACTACAACTCCCGGCATGCCCCAGGCGCCCCCGCGGCCCCCCCCCCCCGCCCGCAGTTCCATGCTGCTCCATCCAGTTCATTTAAAACAAAAGAGTTTGAGCGCTGGAAGGGGCTGGGCTCGACTGGGGGCCACTGGGCGCCGCTCCCGGACCAGGGCTCGGTGCGGGAGCCTGAGGGGGGCGTCTGGACGGCGGGGTCTAGGACCGCCCGGGTCCTAGGCGGGAGGGGTGGGGGCAGAGATCCCGCAGCCCCCCGCCCCCCGTCACCCCCGGAGCGGAGAGGAGAGCTGCTTCCTCGGTTTTGCTTCTCTTTCCCCCCACCCCCACCCCGGGGGCTGGGGCGAGGGGAGTCGGGTTACAGGGTGTTTGGGGAGGGGGGCTTAGGGGGAGGGTCTATCTTTCTATCTCGCTTTCTTCCCCCCTCCCCAGTTCTTTGTTCCCCCCTCCCCACACGCCCCCCTCCTCTCCCCTCCCCTCCTCTCCTCTTTTCCCTTCCACCACCTCTCTCCCTCTCTCCCCCAGCTTTTGTTTCGCCATGCCTAGTCTAGTGGTATCTGGAATAATGGAAAGAAATGGGGGCTTTGGAGAACTAGGATGTTTCGGGGGAAGCGCTAAGGACCGAGGGCTGCTGGAAGACGAGCGCGCCCTTCAGCTGGCTCTCGATCAACTCTGCCTCCTGGGTTTGGGGGAGCCCCCCGCCCCCACGGCGGGCGAGGACGGGGGAGGTGGGGGGGGCGGCGCCCCCGCGCAGCCAGCCGCCCCCCCGCAACCGGCCCCGCCGCCGCCGCCCGCGGCGCCCCCGGCCGCCCCGCCGGCGGCCCCCGCGGCGCAGACGCCCCAGCCCCCCACCGCCCCCAAAGGGGCCAGCGACGCCAAGCTCTGCGCTCTCTACAAAGAGGCCGAGCTGCGCCTGAAGGGCAGCAGCAACACCACCGAGTGTGTCCCCGTGCCCACCTCCGAGCACGTGGCCGAGATCGTGGGCAGGCAAGGTAAGCGGGCGCCGGGACCGCGGAGAGGGACTGGAGTGGGGGGCACCCCATCCCAGCACGGAAAGTTCATTTCCTCTCTCCTTGCCCGCCTCTGGCTCTGTCCCTTCCCTACAAAGGGGGACCCGCCCCCTACCCCGATTTCCAAGTGCCACAAAGTTCCCTGCTACCCCCAGCCGGGACTGTTCTTCAGATCCTTCCTTCCCTAGGGCTCTGCTTTTAGACAAAGAAATATCCCCTCCTAGAGAGAGGGAAAGGGAGGGGATCCTTCTCCCAATCCTGGGAGGCTGTCCGGAGGGGATGTCCACTCGTAGCCAGAAAAGCTGGTAGAATGTGCAGAGTTACTCAGAAGCCCCTGCTCCGGGATCTGTTAGTGGGTTGGGGAGGGGGCACCCCTGGGACCCCCTACAGCTGGAGTTACAGACTTTGGGGGAGACCTGGCTCCGGAAGCTAGACTGAGTATCTGTCTCTTTGTTGGGCTGAGTGCAGGAATGGAAGGGGGTGTGGCTCATGGGAGGGTCCCAGCCTAGGGGAGAGGTGGGGAGGGGGGCTGCTGGGAGGAGGGAGTCCTGTGGTCACCCACACACCAAAGTTGAATGGTGGTGGGGTTTTGGAAGGGGTGCCTCCAACGAAGTGCCACGTCCTGGCATGGACCTGTTCTCCTCCCTCTCAGGCTTTTGTTCTGGGCTGGCCACGGCCAGGGGCCAGAGGCCTGGAGAGGGGTCTCTTGGTAGTGTGAGAGTAGGACAGGGCAGGAGGGGCCGTGTTGGGGGGGGTGAGGAGCCTTCACGTGGAGGTTTGCTTAGAGGGCGTGTGTTTGGGTGTGTTGTTGGGGTGGGGGGTGTAGAATTAATCCAATGTAGTGTGTCTGATACCACACCCTCCTCTGCTCCAGCATCCCTGGGCGGATGGGGGTGGGTATGTTGGTGAGGGTCCAGATTGAGCAGACGGGATCTTGGGGACCCTTCCCTCTCCCAGCTTCCCAAAGGGGAGTGGGGGGGGAGGGATTTGGAAATTGCTAGGGGGCTGGGCTGGGGAGGTATGGGGTGGGGGAGGAGCAGGGGAGGAGCTGTCCCACAGTGGGGAACAATAGAGAAGCTGCATTCCGGCTGGGAGTGAGGGAGGAGGCCTGCTGCTGGCAGGGAGGAAGAGGGGAGACAAGCCAGGGGGGGCCCCTACAGCACACCCCACCTCATCTACCCAAAGTGCTTGGGGGTTGGGGGCATTTTGCGGGGAGATCCAGAATGGAGGAGGGGAAGATGCCACTCCCCTGCACAGCCCTCATCCCCCTGGGGCGCTCCATCTCTTGAGATTTCTGGTTCAAAAAGTTGGATTTCCTCTTGTTGCCAGAAACTAGGGACCCAGAGCCCTGGAATTGGGTGGGGACACCGATATCTTTTCAGGGGTGTGGGGGTGGAACTTGGGAGGCCCCAGGATTTCATGGAGTCATTCTTCTGCCTCTCAGCAGGTGGGCCTGTCTCTCATACAAGTGGGGCATTTCTCCTATTTGGAGAAGAGAAGCCTCCCCAGGGTCCTTAAGTACAGGGAAGTCCACCCTCTCGTCTAACCTCCCTCCCCCGCTGCAGTGCCAACATGCCTCTTTCTGACCTCTACAAAGGTGAAGCCCTGTGGTCCTCCCTCCCAGAGATGCTTCTTCAGAGTTCCAAACTCCAGGATGAGGCCCACCCATTCCGTACTTCTGGGACCCTAGCTTTTCTTTTTCTTCTCCTGCCTGGCCTGTCTGCCTCACCCCGACCCCCACCCCCACAGATGCCCAGCTCTCTCTTAAGTTTATGGGATCCAGAACTTAGAGCCAGTCCCCAGGTGCTGACCAGGCTATATGAGCAGAAGTTGTAGGAGAGGGAATCACTGCTGCTCATTCCTCTGTGCCTCACACATAGGACAAACATTGACTGACATTAAAGCAGCAAGGATGTGGGCTTGACAACAGGTAGGACTTCTCAACTGCCAAGAGGTCTGAAGACAAAAAGGGAGGAGCAAATTCTCCTTCCTAAGGTCTCTTGAAGGTGAGGAGCACTGCTTCCAACCCACTCCATCCTCTCACCTGCCAATCTGGTGGGATTGGAGAAGAAGCCATCTGGAGTGAAGCAAGGAGAGGAAGCCAGTGAGAACTTCCCTCAGGCCTGTGGCTGGAGGGCTGGGGCAGAGTCAGAAAGCTCTGACTGCTGGCCTTGGTTTGGGGGCGGGAGAGGGCCTGGGGTGGTGGGATGAGAAAGGGTACAGTGAGTACGTACCTGGAGAAGGGTGTGAATGTGTCTACATGTGCAGGGGGGGCAAAAGTTGTGGGCGTGCAGAGGAATGTGCCTGCTGAGGGCCGTGGATGATGGAGGTGGGAGAGTAGAGTGTATGATGGGTTAGAACACGGGCTATCCATGTGTGTGTGTGCGTGCACGTGCACCACAAATATTGTTGAGATAATGGCACCCAGTGCATCATGGCTCTTAGGTCCATGTATGTGCAAACTCACACACGTGTGGCACGTGTGCTTCGAGAAAGCTCCTGAGCCCGGCTGTGTGGGAAGCTGGTAGCAGGGAGAGGGAACGGAGGGAGGCCCAGCCGTCGGAGGTCTGCAGCCTTGAGAGATGCTGTGGCAGTGCCAGCCTCCCTGACTCCTCTCCTCCCTTCTCCGTCTTTGTCTCTCTTTGTCTCGGCTTTCCTCTTTCCCTTCCTGCCTCTCCCTGCAGTGTCCCAGCTGTAACCCACTCCTGTTTCAGAGCACCAGCGTGGGTCCTTCCCCTTGTCAGCCCCCATCCCAGCTCAGCTGCACCCCCCTCCGGAGCCAGGGTGGGGGTGGTGGGAGTGTCCATGGGGGTCAGGTGCTATACCTCACACATCAGTATTTGCATCTTCATACTTCTTCCCTCTCGAGACTCTAATTCTCAGACCTTTCCGAGTCTCCCACATTCTGCCAGTTTCTGCAAACTTGCTATGAATTTGAAGCCTTCTGAGAGACACTAATGGGTGGAAGCCATGGGGGGTGGGTCATAGATCATACAGCAAATGGGTGTCAGGGGTCCCTGAGTAGACTGGAGGACACTCTGTATGAATGCAGGTCAAGTCAGGGTTAGGTTGTGGGGTCCAGTACTTTGGGGTTCTATGTTAAGATCAAGGTCAGTGACAGACGTTGGTGGAAGGAGGGGTGTATGATGAAGTGATCTGGAAGTTTGCGAGCCGCCAGGACCGAGTACAGAAATTGAGGTAACAGCACAAGGCTGGGAGAAGGTCATAGGTTTGAGGTAAGCGGCTTGTCTGGGAGGGTCAGTGATAATTTTCTGGCTTCAAGAATTGATTGGTTTAGGAGGGCCCTGAACGGAACCAGGGAAAAGCTGAAATCTGTGGAAATCCGTGGCTGACGTTGGGGAGATCTGAGATATGCAAGTGACTATCGTGGAGCCACCATCCAGGAGCCGGCCGCTCCTTGAGTGGGGAGCAGGGGCGGAATGGCCCCAGCGCAGACCTTTCTGGCCTGTGAGCTCCCTTCTCTCTCCCTCTCCCATCCCAGGCTGCAAGATTAAGGCTCTGCGGGCCAAGACCAACACGTACATCAAGACCCCAGTGCGAGGCGAGGAGCCCGTGTTCATGGTGACTGGGAGGCGGGAGGACGTGGCCACAGCCCGACGGGAAATCATCTCGGCAGCAGAGCACTTCTCCATGATCCGCGCCTCCCGAAACAAGTCAGGCGCTGCCTTCGGCGTGGCGCCTGCCCTGCCTGGCCAGGTGACCATTCGCGTGCGGGTGCCCTACCGCGTGGTGGGGCTGGTGGTGGGCCCCAAGGGCGCGACCATCAAGCGCATCCAGCAGCAGACCAACACGTACATCATCACGCCAAGCCGCGACCGCGACCCGGTGTTTGAGATCACGGGGGCCCCGGGGAACGTGGAGCGCGCGCGCGAGGAGATCGAGACGCACATTGCAGTGCGCACGGGCAAGATCCTCGAGTACAACAACGAGAACGACTTCCTGGCGGGGAGCCCCGAAGCTGGCCTGGACAGCCGCTACTCTGAGGCCTGGCGCGTGCACCCGCCAGGCTGCAAGCCACTCTCCACCTTCCGCCAGAACAGTCTGGGATGCATCGGCGAGTGCGCCGTGGACTCGGGCTTCGAGGCCCCGCGTCTGGGAGAGCAGGGCAGTGACTTCGGCTACAGCGGCTACCTGTTCCCGGGCTACGGCGTGGGCAAGCAAGACGTGTACTACAGCGTGGCGGAGACCAGCCCCCCGCTCTGGGCGGGCCAGGAGAACGCCACGCCCACCTCGGTGCTCTTCTCCTCGGCCTCCTCGTCTTCGTCGTCCTCCGCCAAGGCCCGCGCCGCGCCGCCGGGGGCGCACCGCTCTCCGGCCGCCTCTGCAGGGCCGGAACTGGCCGCCCTGCCCAGACGCCCGCCCGGAGAGCCGCTACAGGGCTTCTCCAAACTGGGGGGCGGCCTGCGGAGCCCTGGCGGCGGGCGGGACTGCATGGTGTGCTTCGAGAGCGAGGTGACTGCGGCGCTGGTGCCCTGCGGACACAACCTGTTCTGCATGGAGTGTGCAGTACGCATCTGCGAGAGGACGGACCCGGAGTGTCCCGTCTGCCACATCACAGCCACGCAAGCCATCAGAATATTCTCCTAAGTCCCCTGCCCCTGGCCTCCGGGGTCCCTCCCCAGGGGCCTGCCCTGGATCTGTTTTCCACGGGGTGGGGGTGGGGTTTGGAAATCAGTGATCGAAGGGGCAAGGTGCTTAGAGATACTCGCTCCATGGGGAGGGGGAGGGGAGGCGACGGTGGCTGGGGGGGGGGCCGCCTGGAGAGCCTCTAGTTGCCCCATCCTGGAAAGGAGGGAAGGGAGCCAGGCAGGAAGTTTTACTAGAGTTACAACTCTGATACCTCAACACACCCTTCAATCTGGAAGCAGCTACGAGAAACTTTTGTTTTGCCAGAGGTGGCCGTTAAGGCGTCCTGACCCCCTCTGTCTAACCCCATCTCTGTCACACTACCCCTTCCTCTGCAGAGGGGGAATCACCATCCATATCTAGAGGTGCTCTGTCCAACCCTCCAGCCCTTGCTGGCCCTGGCCTTTGACCTCTTCATATGACCCTTTAGACCCTCCACTGAGAAATCCAGTTTGGGAATCTGCTCCTGGATTTCCAGTGGCATAAGGGTGTTGGGGCCCTTCCAGAAATCTGCACAGATTCTCTGGGGTGGGGGGGCATGTCAATCCACAAGGGACTCAGTGTTCATCTCCCCACAGAGCTGGGTGCAGGGATCCGGAGAGTGAGCCCCTCTCTGCCCCGCCCACCCCTGCCCCCGCTCCTCACCATCTTTCCTCCTGTTGGGCTCTCCTCTTCCTTCTTCTCTTTCCACCAGCTGTCCTCTTTGCTTCCCCCGATGGCTGTGGCTCCCAGCCCTGCCCTCCTCAGTCTCTTTCCTCCCTCTCCCCCTGCCCCTTCTAGTGCAGCTTTGGGTTCACCACCCACCTGGGAAGACCTAGGGGAGAAGAGCATTTGGATGGACCCCTCCTTAATTCCTCTTCTGGCATCTGGAGGCCCTCCCCACTCCTCCAAAGAAACACCCTGAATTCTTGATGGAATGTATCCCCAATCTCAGTGAAAGCTTGAGGAGGGGACAAATGCTGGGGGTACATTAAGGGTCAAACATCTGCCTCTCCCATCCTTGGGCACTGTATTTAGGGAACAGTTCTTGGACTGGAACTTCTGGCGGTGGAATCGGAGAGTCAGGCTAGTGTCTGCTGTGCAGGGGGCAGGGAGGAGCCTGAGGCAGGTAGAGAGGCTGGTGGACCTAGGGTCTGCCCCTCCCATGCAGCTCCCACACCCAGCCGCCCCCCTCTCTGGACCTGACCCAAACCCCTATTAGCGAGCAAATCATGAAGTCTCTGTCCCCCCCCCCATTGTGGCTGAGGAGAGAGGCTGGGTCTTCAGAGGGCGCTGGGCCGCAGACCAGGCGGGATTGGGGTGCAGTATGGTCCTGTACTGCTGACAGGCCTAGCACCCCCCCTCCACTGCTTCCCTAAGGCTCACTGGGGCTGCCACCAGCCTCCCACCCTCCTGGTTCCGCGGGCGGGCTGGGAGCAGGTGGGGGATGGGAGTCCCTGGGGGTCCCAGGAGATTCTTGTATATAGTGGAGTGGACTTTTCTAGCTGATCTGTGAGCACTCTTGCTTGGAAGTCCCATTCTATCTGATGGAGAGGGGGTGCAGGGATGGAGGTTCGGAGCGGGATTTCCTCCTCTCCTTCCTCCTGTTGTGAATTCACCCACCTCTCCTCGGCCTACCCCTCCACACCACCAGCCAGGGAGGGGAGAGGAAGGAGGTCACAGTCAGGAAAGTGGCCTGTGACAACTTCCCTCCTTCCCGCCAATGTGAGCCATCCTGAGATGTCTGTACAATAGAAACCAAACCAAATGGGCGCCCTCGGTCGCTGAGGGGGGTGGGGAGGGGGGTGGGAAGAAGGGATGTCTGTCTGTCGATCCCCCTCCCCCTCTCCACTTCTTACCCACAAAGGCAGAAGACTGTTACACTAGGGGGCTCAGAAAATTCAGTCCCACCCTTACAAATCGAGCCAAACCTAGAAACCAACGCAAAACACACATAGTGAAAGACAAAACAGAGGAGAGAAAGAGCGTGAGAGGGAGCAAGATAGGCGACCAACACAGAGGAGACAAAACAAAAATAGCAAAAAAAAAAAAAAAAAAAAAGCAGTTCTTTATAATTTAATATTCTATTTTAATAAAGGCGTTTATTACCGTATAAATGTAGCAAAGAACCTGGGCTAATATGAAAAAAAAGACTTTTTATTAGGTAATTTATTATATGAAAAGGATATTTTATTTTATGATAAAGTGATCCTTAAAAAAAATAAAAAAACTTTAGAAGGTTTAGAATATATGTAGGGAGAGAAGAAGAAAAAAATACATTTGTATTCAGAGTTAAATCTTAAAAAAAAAAGTGTTTTTAATATATGTTCGGGTTTACGTTCCTTTTTTCCCCCACTTTTTTTTGGGGAGGAATGTCATTTGCTTTTCATGGGGAGCATCCTGGGATGTGTGGTGGAGACAGGGGGGCTGGGGGAACCTGGTCCCTCTGGGGCCCCTCTAGTAGATTGGATTTCACTCCATGGGCCCCCTCCCCGCTCCCCTCCCCCTCGGGGGAGCCGGCAGAGCCAAACAAAGAAAGGGATTAAGGAGAAAGGAAGACGCTTGGACTGAGGATCCTGGGCTGCCCCCCCTTCCCCTGCCCTGTCCCAGGGGCAAGTGAGGAGGGGAAGTCCAGAACTGAGGCCTAGAGGCCTGTGGGAACCCTCAGAGAGGTGCGAGAAATTTTGTTTTGTTTTGTTTTGTTTTGTTTAACCAAAAATGAGAGAGAGAAAGAGAAGAAAAAGAAAGACCGAGGGGTTTAAAAGAAAAAAATACTACAAAATAATAATTATTAATAATAATAATTCAAATTTATTTCATATAATCCTAGAGAAAAAGAAAGAATTACTAGTTACTTAGTAGACGATATTCAGATAGCTTAAAGTTTAGTAGCATCGAGGGCCCCTGGGTCCAGTAGAATGTATAAAAGTTGTAACGAAAAGGAAAGTAGATGAGGGAAGCGGTCAAGTCCACCCTGCATGTGAGGAATTCCCCCCCCCCCCCAACGTCTCCAGGTACCAGGGTGGGAGCAGGTTGCTAGTTCGGGTCAGACCTTGCAGTCTGCTGGGGTCGATTCTGAGAATCCTTGGATTTTTAAATTGTAGGACAAATAGATGAGGGGCTCGGTCCCCAGGGTCTTTGAAAGATGGGATACTGATCATTTCAGCCGCACAGGAGCTGGATGGGGCCAGCAGAGAGAGTGAGTGTGGTTGCCTGCACCCCTGTGCCTGGGGGCCACCACCCTGTCCAGCCCTGGTTTCTGCAGAGCAGTCCTTACTCCAAAATGCTGTGTCCTCTTGGGGTTCTCTGGGATGGTGGAGGCTGCTCAGTTCAGACCCTCCTGGGCCTACTTCTCCCAGGCCCCAGGGAAGTTCTCCTTGAAGTGTGACCTTAATCCACCCCAGCACGGATTGATTCAAGAGCCTGGTGGGTCATTGTAGAAACAGACACGCACATACTTCCCACTTCCTCAGAGCTTCAAGAGGACCGAGGGGATCAGTCTCCTGTCCTTGTTCCCACCCATTTGGGCCTTTTGGCCTCTGCAGCAGCGGTGAGGTAACAAAGATAATGGCTCTTTACAGCATGATTGTGCTCTCTGGGTTGCTTTATTGTTTCATAGAAGTTAGACTCCAAGAAGGACTTCCCACCTACCAGGTACCACGGAGATGCTATCCTTGGAGGCCTGGGAGAACAGGGCCCCCAGCGATATGAAGGCAGGGGCAGGGCAGCAGGGACTTTGGGGGACCCTGCCCCTAACCCTGTGTTTCAGTCCACTTCAGCCTGTAGCTGTCTGGGTCGGGGCCACCCATGTGCCCTGGCCTGAGGGCACTTGTCACCCTTCCCTCAGAAAACTGGGGAGCTTGGCTTTTGCATGTGAGGAATCAACTAATGTTTTTTAGCACTTGCCTTCAACTGGCCCTGGCTCAGGGCAGGTGCTCCCTGGTGGGGATGCGGGATGGGATGTGGAGCAGGCCTGTTCCACCACACCTGAGACTCCGTCCTGTGCCCCTCCATGGCCCTAGGCCCCAAACACATCTCCCTCTTCCTGATTTACTCTTCTCACCCCACCTAGGGAGATCCCCCCCCTGCTCTTTTTGTCCTAGAAACCCCGCTAGTTTGGGAAGGTAGAGTCTGGGGGGGGGACTTCCCCTTCCTGCTGGAGGGTGCGGGTGGGGTAGGGTGGGAGGGAGACGGCCCTGGGGCAGGGGGATGGTCTCTCCACTGTAGAAAGTAGAGTAGGATTGTGGTCAGACTTAATTTGAGGCATCTAGTGAAGATACACACAAATCCATCAAGGAAAAAGTTTTCAAAAGCAAAATAAAGGCGGGAAACAAAACGGACCCATGAATAATCGAGTCAAAGTGATGTTGCACAAAATGCAAAGAAACCAAGAAGGGGGAGGGTTAATGTATTAAATGTGCTATTAAGAACTTAATTTTATTAAAAGTATTATTAATTAAGGCTCTAGCCTCTCTGTGCACACGCTGGTCTGAGCCCTGGCGGGTGGGGCAGAGAGGGGGCCCCTGGGGAATTGCAGCTGGGGGGGGCTTCTCCAGGGTGACATGGGCCCCCCATCCCAGGCAGGACCCGGTGCTCACACCTGTTCTCCACAGCTCCCTTCCTTCCTGAGTCTCCAGCTGTCCAATTCCCTCCCTTTTCTCCCCAGGTACCACCTTCTCTTGTTGGGGGCAGGAGGTTGCAGGATGTCCTGCAGCAGTGCGGAAGGCCAGGCGGGCCAAGGGGGACCCTGCCTGGACAGCGGGCTCCACAGCAGAGTGCTGCTCCCCCCCCTTCGTCCCACTGGACAGTCCCTCCCTACATTCCATGCCCCCTGCCTCAGGGCTCAGGCAGCACCCTGGCTAGGAGGCTTGGACCTTCTACCTCCTGGGTACATGCGCACAGGGCTGGCCCTGACCCCCGCATCTCCAACACCTTCCCCAGCCTCCTCCCCTCACCGCTGGCATTGGAGTGACCTCAGTTCTTGGCACCAGGGCCCTGGGCACCAGATGGTGCCTGCCTGGTGATTTCCTTTGTCTCTCCTTGCAGATCCCCCCTCCCATGATCTCCCTCTCCCACCTGCCCTGGGGGCTGGCAGAGGGAAGGGTGGGCACGTTCCCCCCCCCTTGGCACTGTCCCCAGACCACAGGGCTCCAGAGGCAGCTGGCCCTGGGAGGTGGTGGGTGTTGGGGGGAGGATGGAGGTGGTGGGGAATAGGAACTCAGAAGGGCCAGAGGTGAAGGGAGGCATGTAGGAGAACCAACAGGATGGCCAGACGTTGGTACAAAACACGGCTTTATTTGAAGGCCAAATCTGGGGGGGGAGGGCAGGTAATAGAAATGAGGGGGTTTGCAGGGAACATGAAGATAGAGCTCTGTGGGGCAGTGAGCAGGGAGCCAGTGTCTCTGACATCTGGAACCACAGAGCAGGAAAGGGTCCTGGGGCTGGGGTGGTGATGGGGCACCGGAAGCCAGTGGGGGCAGGGTTGGTGCTTGCCGGGGTCAGAGGCTGATGCAACAGGCCCTCTTCTGACCAGCGCCTGGCTCCTGCCCAGCCTGGGCACTGCCCAGAACGATGGCATTGGTCCGGGTGCTGTTCTGCCTCTGCTTCGACACTTTGGTGAAGATCTCTGAGGGGGTGGAGGGCAGTGGCAGGGTTAGAAGCCTGAGAGCCCACACTCCCCATACACACAGGACACTGCCTCGCTAAGCACAGGGTGTGACTACACTTGAAGGAGCTTTTGCTGGAAGGAAGCAGAGTTTGGGCATCTGCATCCCTTCTACTTACCTGGGTGGAGAAGGGTTAACACTCAGCTCCCTGGGAGGGATGGCCTTCTTGTTCCTTCCTCAGGCCTCATGCTTGGGGAGGGGGTGCCCTACAGAGGCTTCGATGGGGGACTGGAGGCCCATGGATGGGCTGAAGAATCATCTAGGGTGCACAAGGGCTGGGTGTCTGCATTCCTACCACTGCCCACAGAGGCCTCGGGGATGGAATGGAGGTGCCAAATGGGAGGCAGGGGTTCTAACCTTTGAGGACTGTCTCGAAGGCCAGCTCTACATTGGTGGAATCCAGGGCCGAGGTCTCCAGGAATAGCAGCCCATTGTTTTCTGGCAGGAAAGGAAACACAATAATAATAACATTTACCTAATGTTTACTATGTGTTCACGCCTTGGTGTGTGTGGCTCACTTCATGTTTGAAACCACCTGTGAGGCAGCTTTGACCACGAAGGCTTTTCTACACGAGAGGAAGCTGAAGCATAGAGATTGAACAAAGGACTTGGGGCTGGCCAGGAGATGTGAGGCTGCACCACTGGACACCAGGGCCTGCATGCTTAGCCACTGCATCTTGCTGCTCTGACCCCAGAGGCCTCCTAGGGAAAGCATGACTGGAGACGGTTGTGGGGAGCGCACCTGCCACACTGCGGATCTCTTAATCAGCCACAAATAATTGCCCATAGAGACGATCTTGGGGCAAGTGGCAGGACATAACGAGGGACACAGGGTGACCGAAAGGAAAGGCCGGGAGCTCTAAGGAGAAGGTGAAGGCGGTAGGGGGTCCCACGGAGGACGTCCAGGCTGGGGTCCTAGGGTGGGAGCAGGGGCTGGGGTGGGGGAAGTTACACAGTCCAGACGGGGGGGTTGGGGGGGAAGGTTGGGGAGGACTGGGGGGGGGGGGCTCTCACCTGCAAACATCCGGGCCTCTTCAGTGGGCACCTCTCGGGCCTGGTGGAGGTCACTCTTGTTGCCCACGAGCATGACAACGATAGTGGCCTCAGCATGGTCGTATAGCTCCTTCAGCCAGCGCTCCACCACGGCGTAGGTCTGGTGCTTCGTTAGGTCAAAAACCAGCAGGGCACCCACCGCACCACGGTAGTACCTGGGGTTGGGGTGGAGCAGGGGACTGAGGCAAGGTGAGAGAAGAGCCCTTGAGCCAAAACATCACAGATGAGCACCAGGGATGGAGAGATATGAAGTCTGGGGTCCAGGGACCCAGATCGGATCAGGGCAACTCAGGGCTCTGAACCCGATGCTGAGCCCTCCAGGGCTACTGGTACTGGAGACTCAGAGCATCCCCCTCCTTCTCTGGCTTCCTCCTGCCTTTCTAGCCATGGCTCCCTTAGGTGCTTTGCTCTGAAGTTAGCCCTCCCTGTCCACCCATGCGCACCTGAGCTCCGATTAACACAACCCCCTAGGGGCGCACCTTGGGTGGGCTCATCCTCACATGGCTCCTGTGCCATGGTACCCTCTTCTGTCCTGTGGCCATCTCCCTAGAACTAGCTGAATGTCCACCCCATGTGGCAGACCCTGAGCTGACCATCTGAGACGTCCCTGCAAGCATCCAGTCTCACTCCCGGAGGTACTTGGGGCTCCTTCACATTGTGATAACTCATTCTTTCTATTTTAGCAACATGTCAGCTGAGGCTCAGAAGCGCTTGGTGACCAGTCTGGGAGCCATGAGTGTGTGTTTGACCGAAGCCTTGGGCTCCTGCTTGCTGTTCCTCAGCAGGTGCTATCCCCAATCAGACACACAGACCACCATCCTCACACATGGCCTGACGCTCCCTGGGAATTGTTCTGCATGGCCATCAGGAGGCAGAAAGTCCTCTGTCCCCTCTGAGTGTTTGTAAGATGCTGCTAAGGGGTCCAGCCCCCTCCCCCCCAGGTTCATGGGGAAATGGCAAAGGATGCTGAGCACAAAGCAGAAGTGAGGGCCCTCTTGGTCCCACAATCTACCCTATCCACAATCCTCCCTGACTTCAACTGCTTGAGCCCCAGGTTTTTGTATCAAGCAGGGATTAATTACAGCATCTTGGTCCCATGGCACTTAGAAGGTGCCTCGTGCCTCCTTGGACATGTAGCAGAGGCTCAAGAAGTGGTCCAGCAGCTGCTGCTTTCCACCCTAGCAGTTGGTATCACTGGGTCTTGCCTCAGCCTGTGTGGCTTACAGCACCTGGGGCTCACAGGGGCCATGGAGCCCTGGGATCCCCTCAGGGAGACCATGGCCCCACGGCCTCTCCTCCAGGGACACCCCCTAATCTCCCCCAGCGTCCCCTGGCTCCAGGCTCACGCGGAGGTGATGGCTCGGTACCGCTCCAGGCCAGCTGTGTCCCAGATCTGAGCCTTAATGGCGGCTGTGCCCAGCATGACCGTGCGGGTAGAGAACTCGACCCCGATGGTGGTACGGCTGTCGTGGCTGAACTCATTGCGTGTGAACCGGGACAGCAGGTTGGTCTTCCCCACGCCTGACTCGCCGATCAGCACCACTGCAAGAGTGGAGACACAGGGCTGAGCTCGGGGTCTGCCCATCAGGAAAGGGAGCTGAGCCCAGGAAACTGAGGGGGGAGCCAGCCAGAAATTTCCAGACTTCCCAGGTGAAGGGCCAAGAGTTTGGGCTGCAGGCTTAGAAGTGTTCTTGGTCTGGTCTGTGGGGATGTGGCTACAGTCAGTCTGCATTTCCGGTGGTGGGGTGCCAGTATTCAGGGGCTATGAAGTTGGCAGGGCGCATGGAAGTGGACAGGGATGTAGGAGGTCTGGGGAGGGCACACGTTTCCCAACTAGGCAGTGTGACAGTGTTGTGCCTGCCTGTGTGGGAGCTGGGAGGACCTCAAGGTTCGGCACGTGTGCTGGAAGCCACTGTGCCAACACAAACGTGTTGGGGAAGCACATTTGGCAGGTGACACATCGTGGGAGGGAGGGAAGCACTGGGGGGTGTGCAAGAAGTTAGGATACAGTTGTCCCCAAGGAGGCACACAGTTAAGAACACAGGATGGGTGTTAGGCAGGCCTATCCTGACATTCTTTTTCATATGAAAAATGGCAGTAACAACACTATTTCATGGATTGTTGAGAAGTAAATGAGATAGTGCCCCGGCTGTAGTGAGTGTAGAAGACTGTCACCATCAAGATTGCTCTGGGCAGGCTGGTGCTTTCATTGTCAGGTTTCCAGGGACCCGGATCCACCAGAGGGGCCTGCAAAGAGCTTCTGGGCTGGTGGGCAACGTCCAGGGCCCAGCTGTCCTCACCACGGGTGAGCTGGGGGCTGCAGCAGGGCAATGGGGGCTGATGCAAGTACAACCAATAAGCTGTATGACGCTGAGTGAACGTCCAGGATGACAGGACAACTCCCAGAGTGGTTTTGGAAAAGTAGGCTGGTGCCCTGGGAGCCACATGTTCTGGGCTCTGGTCCCCACTCAGTCTCTCACTAGCTGGTGACCTTGAACATGTGGCTCAGCTTTTCAAGGTTCCAGTTTCCTTGTTTGTAAAATCTATAAAGCCCCCTGGAACTTGTGCAGGGTGGGAATGAATGGAGAGCAGGTGGGTGTGGGTGTGCATCCTGCCTTCCCCCCCACCCCTGACGCTGGGAACTTCATCCCACCTCACCTCTGCCAGTGGGTGGGCTCCTAGCCCTGCCCTCAGGCCCAAAAGGTGCTAAGACTTGGGTTTGAGTACTGACTTTTAGTGACCATTTGTCAGCCACTTGCTGTCTGTAAAAGGGAGACAGTAGGTGTTGATTGAACACCTACTATGTGCAGGCACCATCCTGAAAGCCTTACAGGAACTGACTCATTTAACCCCCAGCACAGCATCACAAGGCATGTACTGCGGTCACGGTCATCCCATTTTTACAGCCGAGGAAAAGCAGGCACTTGGGGGAGTAGCAGCCGGCCTCAGAGTGTGCTGCCCCTATCTGTGCTGAGGAAGGTGGAGCCTGTGGCCACGGGAGCACCACCAGCAGCCAGACTCTAGCCGCCAGCTCCCTCCGCCCCTGCCCTGGTGCACAGAGCTGCCTTGGCAGAGACCATCCCTCTCAGGGTGGCCTGCTTCCAGCACTGCCCTTGGCTGAGGCTCTGTGACCCTGTGCAGCAGTTTGGTTTCTCCCCATTTCCTCTCCATTCCTTTCACTGGTGCTGAGCCAGATGAGACTCCTTATGTTCCAAACTTAGTGTCTGCTTCTGGAGACCCCAACCTGCACGACTAATAGTGGACAGAGCTGGGATGGGAGCGGTGAGTCTGGCTCCTGACCGCAATGCTTGCAAAGCGAGAGATACACTTTGGGGTTGTTCTGGTGACTAACGACTCAGGAAAGGGCAGTCACAAGTAGCAGCACAGCCCCAGTTTCCCCTTCCTGGGAGGGAGGGCTGAGCACAGGTGCCCCAACCGGAGTGGCTCGATTTCTAGCCCCAGGGAGGGTGGGGCTTAGGCCAGGAGAGGCAGCGGGGTGGGGTGGCTGGACGGGGACTCACAGCTCTGCCAGTCCACCCCACCCTGAAGGAGCTGTGGAGGTGGGGGTGCTGGGGGGCTGGGGTCTACTGGGGTCCAACGCAGGGCCGAGGGAAAGGAGCAGGAGAGATGCATGCATACTTCCAGTGTCAGTCAAGTTGACCCTGCGCCCGGTATCTGGGTCCAAAGAGGCTGCCAAGAGACAGCAGACAAGGCCCTAATCTTCGGAGTCCTCCACGTTCTATTAGATCCTGTGCTCCATCTAAGCTATCTTCCCTGTCCTCACTGCAAAAGGGACAGAGCTCTCCTTTCTCTTCTTTCCTGCATGTCTACCCAGAAACAGGACTTTCTTCCTTTCAAGGCTATGCCCCCTCTTCTCAGGAGGGAAGTCCTCTCTGAAGTCTGACCTCAATCTCTTGTGCTGCAGTGGTTAACAGTTCCTAGGGACATGGCTTCCTTTGCGAATGGAGCAGAGGAGCCTAACTTGGCCCCACCCAGGACTGATCAACAACATTATCTGCAGAAGCAAAGCATTCGAAGCAGCAGTTCCAGGACTTTTGCCCCAGTAACCAGACCCTCCCCCACTCCCTGCAGCTTCCTTTCTACTCCAAAGGAATGAGGAGCCCTGGGAGGGTCCTGGTACCAGGTAAAAAGAGGAAGGGCACTCTGACTCAGTCAGTCTCTCTCTTTACAGACCCCAACTCACCCTTGAAGACAAAGTTATAATCTTCCTCGGTTCTGTTCCCCATCCTGGCTCTGCATGGAGGGTATAAGTGGCTTCGGAGGCAGGGGAGACACGTCTCAATGCCCTCAACCCTCAGCTCTCCAGAGACACGGATCTGCTGCTCCGCTCATTGGGGGTAAAGAAACCTCCGCAGGCTGTGGGCTTGAGGGCCGACTAGAGGCTAGGCAGGGCCTGGGAGGCTCAGCTCTGGCAGGTGGGGGTGCTGCAAGGAAGCCAAGAGGACGGAAGCTGAGAACAGGAAGAGCAGGCAGCAGAGACCTGGGGCCCAGGTGGGTGGAGAGAGGATGACGTCAGACAGGTTAGGCAGGTTGGGTGTCTGCTCTCAGCCGGTGCTCCCACGGTGGCCTGGCAGGCTGGGACAGGGAGGGGGGACAGAAAGGATGACAGCGGGGGTGGGGGGAGCTGGGACAGGCCCTGGAGGACCTTCAGAGAGCCAGCTCTGGACTAACTGCATGGTGCTAGGGCTCCTGGGACCAGGGACCTACCTGAGCAGCCACCAGTGAGAAACAGCCTGTCAGGGAGCAGAAACCTGCTTGGCCTCCTGTTTTTCCTTCAGAGCCTCTGGTGGGGGGTGACTGGGGGCACCAGGGGAAGGGCTGCTGGGGCAAGGGGCTGAGGCTGACAGGTGCCAATCCCCTTGCTACAGTGCAGAATTCTGGGAACCACGTCATGGTTCTGCCCCTCCCTACAGCCCAGGGCCTGGGATGGGCAGTGTTCCTCACCCTGGGTGGAGCAGAAACTCAAAACCCACCTCTCCCCTGGGATGGGTCCCTTCCTATGGCACTGGGCTAGGGGCTGCTAGCTCCCTGTCCAGACCTGCTCTAAGGATGCCAGGGAGGGGGAACCTGGAGCAAAAATGGACAGTTGGGGTGAGGAGTCTGAGTGTAGGCCAGGATCTGGAGATGCACACCTCCTAATACTCTCTCCCCAACATCCAGGTCTCCAAATAGAGCCATATTGACTGCAAAGGGCTTCAAGATTGGAGGGTCTATGTGAGTGGGGGTGGCCCCTCTAGACAGCTGTGCACACTCTCACCCACAAGAGCAGAAAAGGCATCTCCCCAGATTGGGGCTGAAGGTCACTGGACTTGCAGGGCCCTTTTTCTCTGCCCAATACAACCCCCAACCAGTCCCCCACCGGTCACAGCTCCTCTGCAATCACTCCCAAAGGTGTGCCATTCAGGTGGGCGAACACTTGCTCACAGTGGCAGGGCCCAGATGCTCCTACAGCTGAGAGGCCGAGGGCGCTGAGGCACTACCGCTGAAATGACGTGGCCATCAGAGGGCAAGGGAAGAGGTGGGCCTTCAGGACTCTCCCGAGCAACCCTTGCTCCCTGCCACCTCCCTGGGCTCCTCCCGTTCAAGAAGATAGTCATCAGGGGCTCCTGGGTAGCTCAGTCTGCCTTCAGCTCAGGTCACGACTTGGGTCCTGGGATAGTGCCCTGCATCAGGTTCCCTGCTCAGTGGGGGAGTCGGCTTCTCCCTTTTCCCTCTGCCCTTTCCTCTGCTTGCGCGCGTTCTCTCTCTCTCTCTCTCCCTCCCTCCCTCCAATATATAAACTCTTTTTTTTTTTTTTAAATTTATTTATTTATGATATTCACACACACACAGAGAGAGAGAGAGAGAGAGAGAGACAGAGACACAGGCAGAGGGAGAAGCAGGCTCCACGCACCGGGAGCCCGATATGGGATTCGATCCTGGGTCTCCAGGATCGCGCCCTGAGCCAAAGGCAGGCGCCAAACCGCTGCGCCACCCAGGGATCCCTAAACTCTTTTTTAAGAAGTAAAATAGAGGATCCCTGGGTGGCTCAGCGGTTAGGCGCCTGCCTTCGGCCCAGGGCATGATCCTGGGGACCCGGGATCGAGTCCCACATCGGGCTTCCTGAGTGGGGCCTGCTTCTCCTCTGTGTCTCTGCCTCTCTATCTGTGTCTTTCATGAATAAATAAATAAAATATTTAAAAAAAAAGAAGTAAGTAAAATAGGGACGCCTGGGCAGCTCAGTGTTTGAGCGTCCGCCTTTGGCTCAGGTTGTGAATCCAGGGTCCTGAGGTCGAGTCTTGCATTGGGCTCCCCACAAGGAGCCTGCTTCTCCTTCAACCTGTGTCTCTCATGAATAAATAAAATCTTACAAAAAAAAGTAAGTAAGTAAAATAAATCTATTTTTTAAAAAGAGCAGTCACCACATAAGATAGAAGTTAAAGTTTATTCTTGGAAAAAACAAAGTCCCCCCCAACCCAGAAAGGTTCCCAAGGGGGCCCTGCCCCTGTAAATGTTCATTTATCTTTTTGACCCCAGCTTCAAACAAGGATCATTACGATGCTGCTACTTGGGTAAGGGGCTCCTCCAGGTATTGCACCAGGGCCTGGGCCTGCAAGAGGGGAGGAGAAATCAGGACCATACACGGCCTGCCACTAGAGGGACCCCCAATGCAGGCCCACTCCTGGCTGAGCACCCCACTCCTGGCTGAGCACCCCGCTCCCACCCACTCCTAGGGTCAGTCCACAGCCAGTGACGGTCATGAGAGGACTCCAGGACTGTGGTGAGGTGGGAGCGGGCAGCCAACAGCACAAAGGCTAGGCCCACGATTGTCGAGGATCGGGCACCTACGCACCTTGGCCTTGAGCATTCCGAAGCCCACCGTCTCCTTGGCGTACATACACAGCAGAAGGTTGGCCACCCGGGTGATAGCAACGCGGCCCTCCTGGTGGGGGTGACATTGTGGGATATGATGTCCTGCTTGGCACCCTTAGCCCTCTTTCCCCAAGAGGTCCTCTTCAGAGAGACTACTTTCTTCCTTCCATGCCCTGGGTATGGCAGGAACTTCAGGGGAGGGGCTCTGGCCACAGCTCTGGATGTGGGGTCCTGAGTTCAGACTCCAGCATCAGCACAGCGTCTAACTAACCAGCTTTCCCCTGGAACACTCAATCCCCGGACACTTGGTTTCTCTTTCTGTGATCCCTACCTCTTCCCAGTCGATGAGGGTGCTAGTACACAGGAGAGTTTCACAACTGCAAAGGGCTGTCCAAATGGGTGATGTTATTATTATGGGTTAACCCCAAAGACACTGTAAGGAGTGTGGGAGCAAATAGCCTAATGGATAGTTCTCTTTCCCATGGTAAAGTTTCTCAAATTGAAGATCTGACTCTTGGGTTCAATCAATTAAGGAGATGGATCAGCATTGAAAAGACGGGAAACAGAGTGTATCACATGTTATAAGGGAAGTACTATTTCGTGAAACTTTTGTCTTAGCTGGGGGGCATGGGCTCTGACTGAAAAGGTTTTTCTTATGGCTGTGATGTGGACAAGGCCTTAGAAAGCTATTGCCCTATAGCACCAACTCTAGGTTAGGCACCAAATACGAGTCATCAACTGAAATGAAATGGCGTCTCTGGTCAGGTGTGGGGGGAGGATGAGGTTGGCAGCCCAGTTACAGTAGAAATCCTTGGGGAAGAGTTCGCTCTTGGACCTTTTCAGTTTGTTTCAGCAAACTTTCATTAGGCCTCGACAGCCACATGGCTTGCCAACTTCCTTCAGACCTTTAATGAAGTGTTGCCTTTTCAGTGACACTGTCCCTGATACACACCCCACCTCACTTATGTTTCCCATAGCATGTTCAGTATCTAACACCCTACTGCTTTGACTTACATACATATTTTACAGCATATGTAAAACTGTAAGCTTCTGCAAGAAACTAGGGCTGCGGTTTTTGTTTGTCCTGTTTGCTACTTTGTCCCTAGTCCCCAGAACACCCCAGGGACCTAAACATTTGTTGGCCGAACAAATACAAAGGTGAATGAAACAGTTTCTGTTTCTGCAAATTCAGTCTAATGGCCACTTCCCCTTTCTGGACTTCCTGCCTTCTTCTGTAAACTAGGGTCCGGCCTACCGTTTGGAGACTCTGGGGTGACAATGCCGTTCAGTTCACATCCTTTCGTCTGATGTTGAGACCCACTTTGTGAGCGCACACGCGTGTGGGGGTGAGATGCGGTAAGGAAGCTCAGAGAGCTGCAGTGGCCTGCCTGCCCAGGCTTCCACCGACGACCATGGCCGGCGGACCAGAAGCCCGGTCAGTACTAGGTGGCCGGCTCCCTCCTCACCACTGCTTGCTGCAGCAGACCAGCCCTCAGGCACCCTCGGAGATCCAGTCCCCGCCCCTCCAACCCCAGGATGCGGTCCAGGTGGCCCCATGGCACCCCTCGGGACAGGGGGTGGGCCCTTCTCCGTACCATGCAGTCCATGAGGATGAACTTGAGATTGTCTTCGTTAAACGCCTGGTTCCCGTTGCGGTCGTAGGCGGCCCAGATGTTGCTGGCGATGGCCGCGGTGACCCGGGCGTCCGTGTCCCCGTAGCCGGAGTAGGCCAGCAGGGACCCCTCATTATTCAGCAGCCTGGAGAGCGGCGGCAAGGGATACAGATGGGCTGGGGGCGGCAACAAAGGCGGCTGCGCTCTCAGCCCGCCTCCCGCCGGGCGCCTCGAGAAAGCGGGGGTCAGGGCAGAGCGCGCCCCCCAGACCCTCCCTCCCCGGGGCCCTCCCCGGCCGCACTCACAGCGTGCTCTGGACACCGCCGGTGTTGGCCTGGCTCAGCACCTGGGTCAGAGCCTTGGGACGCAGCATGCCTGCGGCTCCCAGGTCTGGGACTCCACGCCAGCCCCTGAGCTGCCTCCCGCGGGCCTCCGCGGGAGCCTCCCCGAACTCCCGAGGTCCCGGCCCGGCTCGGGGGCGGCGACGCAACGCCGCCACGCCATTCCGCCGCGGGGGGCGCCGGGACTTGTAGTTTCATGCGGCCTCGCGGAGCACCCTGGGAAGTGCAGTTCGCCTTTCCGGGGGAACCACGCGGTGGTGGTGGGGGGGGCGGGAAGAGCGGGAGCGAAAGGACCTGGCAGGACTGGAAGGACGTTTAACACCCCCTACCCCCATCCCGGGGAAAGAAGAGTCAGCATGCCCGCTTTACAATCCCTGACCACTAACTGAAAAAGAAATCCCAGTATTGGTCAGGCACACGTTCGATTACTCTTCAGGGCAGTTTCCTACGCCGTGCACAACCCTGGGGGTCGGGATCGGGGCTCAGAAAGTCCACGCCGGCCGAACCCAGCCCACGCCGGCTCCCTTGGGAACCGTCCTTAGCCAACCCGGTGCAGGCCACGACCCCTGGGGGCACGGTCAGTCCCAGAGGTGAGACTCTGGGGGGACGTCCAGGCATGGAGGACTCCGGCCCGGGAGCCCCGAGAACGGGGCAGCCACGGGGACTGCGTCAGGTCCCGGAGCCTGAGTCCCCGCGTAGGTGGCGGGCCGGGACGGTGGAGCGCCCTCGCGGGAGGCCAGAGACCCAGAGAGGCCCCGCCCCCGAGAGGTCCCGGCTGCAGTGCCCCCACCAGGCCGCCCGGGGCGCTGTGAGCGCAACTGGTCCGGAGGGCGGCGCGGCCGCGGGAAGGGGAGGGGAGGGGAGGGGAAGGGAGAGGAGGGGAGGGGAGGGCAGGGCAGGGGAGGGCGGAGGGGCGGAGGCCGGAGCAGAGCCGGCCGGGCGGGCGGCCGAGCGGGGAGGAGGGGCCGGGGCGGGCTGGCGGGTGGCCGGGTGGCGGCGGCGGCATGGCGGAGCCGAGCGGGGACGAGGCCAGGCCCCCCATTCGGGTCACCGTCAAGACCCCCAAGGACAAGGAGGAAATAGTGATCTGCGATCGGGCCTCCGTCAAGGAGGTAGTACGAGCCGCGAGGGTGGCGGAGGAGGGATCTGCGGAGAGGGGTTGGCCCCGAGGCGGGGGGGGGGGCGGCCGGCGGCGGAGGGGGCGGGGGCCCCGCAGGCTCTCGGAGGGGCGGGGGTGCAGGAGCGGGGCTGGGGGGCCCCCTGCGGGGGGCGCTGGCCACCGCGGCGCGTGCGGCGGATGCCAGGCCGGGGCTGGCCTTGTGGCCTGGGCTGGGGGCGTGGCGGAGAGCGGGGAGGGGGCCCCTTGCAGCCGGGAGGGGAGAAACACTGGGGATGCGGGCCGCGTGCGTCCGGGGGCTGGCCGGGGTTCGAGGGGCCGCGGGAGGCGGGGGCGCCCAGGGGCGCCCGGGACTGGGGCGCGGGGTGCTGGGGGAGCGTTTCCCTCCGCCCTGATCCGTCCTACCTTTTCAAATCAAGGCCCTTACAGTTGCCCCTCGCCCCTCCGGAACTTGCTGTGTGCAGTAGGTGCTCAATAAAAGTGTGTTGACCGAGTGAATGAGGGAACACCTCCTTGTGTTCGCCACCCCCGGTGGCTGCTCCAGAATTTCACATAGGCGGGGCTTTAGAGAGGCCATCTGGTTGGAAGGCAGGGACTGGACGTTGCCTTGGCTTAGCAAGTGCACTCTCTTGACAGAGAGTGGCCTGTTTGACGTGTTTGGGCTTGGTTTGAGGGAGAGCTAGTAGATTTGGGGGCCTGCCTCTCCGCAAGCCAAACTTTAGTGCCATCACTGCCCCCCTGGAATGTGAAATGACCACCTTCCAGAGTGTGCATCCTCTGCCCTGCAGAGCTCAGTTTGAAATCAGCTTTAACCGAGTGGAGAGGCCGAGTGTTGGGTCAGGAGCCAGGGCTTTGGTGTCAGGACCCGAATTCCAGTCTGCCCAGAGTGAGTTACATAACTTCTCTGAGCCTCAATTTTCTCCGCCTGAAAGTGGAGATAACGACCCATGTGTATCTTATCGGTCTGCGACCCTTCACTTCTGAATGGTCGCTGCTCTTAGCAATGATTGTGGGGTCCGTGTGTTGTCCTTGTTACGAGAAGACTGGGCCTGGGCAGAGAGACCTGGTGGCTAGAATGGAAGGCTGCAGGGGTCAGGGCCTGAGTCCAAGGTTGCTGAAGGAGTTGGGACCAAGAGAGCCACCAGGGCAGTGCTGTCACCACAGGGAGCAGCGGGGAGGGACTGAGGGGAGAGTCACAGGGAAGGCTGGGCCTTCTAGGGTGGGAGACCCTGGGGTTGAGCCCAGGGGAGCCTGTCACTAGTCCGTCTCTGGTTAATGAAGGCACAGCTCACTGCAGCTGGATGGATGGAGTCTATACTGCAGAAGGGACTTCCCAAACTAGAGGCAGGGTCCCTGGTGGGTGGGGCCCAGGGAACCTCTGCAGTGACCTCTGCCTCTTGACCACAGTTCAAAGAGGAAATCTCCAGGAGGTTTAAGGCTCAGCAGGATCAGCTGGTCCTGATCTTCGCAGGCAAGATCCTCAAGGACGGGGACACACTGAACCAGCATGGGATCAAGGATGGGCTCACTGTCCATCTGGTCATCAAGACCCCTCAGAAGTAAGTCCAGGAGAGGAGTAGATCCAACTTCTCACTGGGCCTGTTTTCCTCCTCTGGTACTCACATTCTTACCTGTCGCTCACCTACCTGGAGGGCCATGCCAGTGCCCAGGAAGGTGGCCCTTGGACGGCTCCCCTACAGGGGAAAGGAACCTGATGTAGCTCTCCCAGAATGCCCTGACCGGCAGATGATACTGCCCCCAGCGGCACCCCTGTGACTAGGGGAGCCCCCCCACCCCCCCACCCCACCCCCACCTGGCCCAGGGTTGCTGAGAAGGTGGTGGCGTTAGGGCAATAGCTGCACCAAAAGGAGATCCTTATTCTCTCCTTCCTGTTCACTTCAGCTTGGACTTTATCTCTCTGTCTCTCAGGGCTCAAGATCCAGCTGCTGCTACTGCTTCTTCCCCCTCCACTCCAGACCCTGCCTCAGCACCCTCCACCACTCCTGCTTCACCTGCTACCCCTGCACAGCCCTCCACCTCTGGCAGCGCCACTTCAGATGCTGGCAGTGGAAGCCGGAGAAGCAGTGGGGGGGGTCCCTCCCCTGGGGCTGGGGAGGGACCCCCCAGTGCTACTGCATCCATACTCTGTAAGCCCTTAGGGAGGAGATCACAGTCCTGTGTGGGGCTTGGGCTTAGGGGAGAGCCAAGAGGAGACAGAAACACGGTCCCTGCTCCTAGTCTGATGGGGATAGGGGACCCCTGGACATGGAGTTCCAGACACTGGTACTTGAGCAAAGCAGAGGAGGGAAAAACTGGTCTATGAGGCCCTCCCAGAGGAAAAGAGCATGGATGAGTGTAAAGGGGGAGGGAGGAAATGGGATTGCGGATGTGGGGAACTCGGGGTGAGGATATGGGCGTGCAGGGACCAGGGGGATCCAGCAGTGACCAGTTGGGGAATATTTATTGCTCATTCAGCAGGCCACCACGGTCGGTCGCCCTCTCTGTGCACAGTGCTGGGCTTGGCTCTCAGCGTCTGCTGCCAGAGAGGTCTTGGTTGCTGAGGCTCCCATCTCTGCTAGCAGTGGGGCAGGGCTGGGGCCAGGGGAAGGATTGGAAAGGGAGATATGAGAAGCAGACAAGGCCCATCCGGAGACCTGACCAGTGGCTGTGGCCTGGCGGGGGCAGGGTCTTGTGGCACACTGTGACCCTGGCCCCTCCCTGCAGCTGGCTTTGGGGCATCTTGGGCCTGGGCAGCCTGGGCCTAGGCTCCGCCAACTTCATGGAGCTGCAGCAGCAGATGCAGAGACAGCTGATGTCCAATCCTGAGATGCTGTCCCAGATCATGGAGAACCCCCTGGTCCAGGACATGATGTCCAACCCTGACCTGATGCGCCATATGATCATGGCCAACCCCCAGATGCAGCAGTTGATGGACCGGAATCCTGAGATCAGCCACATGCTCAACAACCCAGAGCTCATGAGGCAGGTAGGTATGAGAGAAGGTGGGGTGCAGGTGGACAGGACACACAAGATGTGGAGCATACCAGCCATACTGACTTCTCTCGCCTTGTCCTGCCTTGGCTTGTTGGTTTACTTACTCATCAGTAGCTACATTTTGAACACTGAACGGGTAGTAGCCTAGCTTTCCAGGAACTTCTGGTCTCAGAAGGAAGCGGGACAAGTAAGCGCACAATTATTATGCAGTGCAGCTGGTGCTATTATAGAGATGGTCGTGGGACCACCCTGGGAGCACAGGAAAGGCCTCCCAGCCCTACCCCGGGACCCGGAGCAGCCTCTGGAGGAAGTGTCACCCAAGCTGAGACCCAGATGAGGAAAAAGAGGAGAGTGTTCAGGGCTGTGGGACCACAGGTGCAAAGGCATTACGGTGTTCAGGGAGTGGGGGCCCAGGCAGGGCCGGTGGCCGAGGGAGATCCCGCAGATATAAGTTTGTGTTGGTCTTTGGGAGCTGCATCTTATGGCCAGGCCGGCACGGGACAAGGATAGATGATGTCAGCATTGCTGTGGGCATCAGCGCTGGGTCTGCCAGAAAATAAGCTCCTTTAGAGCGAGGGTTTGCGAGTGTTTTCTGCACTGCCTGGAGTGTAGAAGTCACTCAGCAGACACTTAGTGAAGGAAGGAATTATGGGGCAAGGAATCAGTGTACTGTCTGAGTCGTAAGGGCGTTTCAGAGGAGCAAGTGTGTTGAGATCCCTGGGTGGCGCAGCGGTTTAGCGCCTGCCTTTGGCCCAGGGCGCGATCCTGGAGACCCAGGATCGAGTCCCACGTCGGGCTCCCGGTGCATGGAGCCTGCTTCTCCCTCTGCCTGTGTCTCTGCCTCTCTCTCTCTCTCTCTCTCTCTCTCTCTCTCTCTCTCTCTCTGACTATCATAAATAAATAAACAAATAAATAAATACCTTTAAAAAAAAAAAAACAGAGGAGCAAGTGTGGAGCAGACTTGGGAATGAGGACACAGAAGGCATCCCAAGTTGGGTGCGGACAAGGAGCTTTACCTCCTATCTCCACTTGTCTCCTGGAGCTTGCATAGGCCAGCCCTCACTGACAGCAAGCTGTGGATTCCAAAGAGAAAGCCCCCATCCTCTGGTTTCTCAAGGTCTGGCCGGGCCAGAGGCCTAGGGCCAGGATTAGAGGGTGTCAGTAGCGTTGTCCTGGCGTGAATGCTTTCCCTCCCTGACTTGTGGTCACTTGCCAGGAGCCACAGTACAGTCTGGGGCAGACAGACCAACCTGGCCTAGAAACCCAGCTCCACCACTAACCAGCTATGTGTCCCCAGTGAGTCTCAGCCTATTTTCTCATCTGCAGAATAGGGAAAGAAATGCCTCCTTGGGACAGTATTGTGGGGATCCTATGATTTCAGTCGTGTAAATTGTTTTGCCCAGTATGTGTATGTAGTAGGTGCTTAATAGATGCTGATTGAGCATCTGCTGCCTCCTTCTTTTTCTCACGTCCTTTCTTACTCAGCTTCCTTTTGCTCCCTGACACTTGTGTGGCCTCCTGACCCCCAAGGAAGCGGAGCTTCTGCCCTCTGCCTATCTGGGATCATTGTACCATGGTGCAGAAAGCTGCGTAGAACCCCCACAGGGAGGCAGGGCTGGAGCCAAGGTGACAGCAGAGGGAGGAAGTCCACCTTAGTTGACTCCCCACTGTGGGGCAGTTCCTGGGCACTGGACCCTGGTCCTGATGCAGACCCCCCTCTGCTGGGCCCACCCTCGCCCAAGCTTGGTACTCCTCTGGTTCTTCCTTTCTCGCCCTTCTCCACCAGACAATGGAGCTTGCTCGAAATCCAGCCATGATGCAAGAAATGATGCGGAACCAGGACCGGGCCCTGAGCAATCTGGAGAGCATCCCTGGAGGGTATAATGCCCTCCGTCGCATGTATACAGACATCCAAGAGCCGATGTTCAGTGCTGCCCGGGAACAGGTGGGGCCAGGGGCTAGGCTGTGGGAGGGCTGTTTGGGCTCAGGATTTCCTGCCCCAGACCCAGGCAAGCCTGGGGTGCTGCCTGTTCCTCCTCCTATATCCAGCCCTCCGAGAGCAGACCTGGGCTGGAGAACAGCTCTCCTGGCATGGGCAGGGATGGTCCAGCTTGGCACGGGGCTGAGGCGGTAGGGCAGAAAGTAGAGCAGAATTCCCAAGGGAAGTGGGGGAGGCGTAGCGTCCACAGATCTGACAGCTTCTTGCACCAGGGGCTCAGAGGTTGTGGGGCAGACCTGGGGTGTGACAGCCAACCTCAGCACAGCATGTCTCAAGTGTGGTCCATGGATCACCTGCATCAGCATCACCCAGGGAACTTACTGATAATGAGATTCCTGGTCCCCACCTTTGAGCTACTGATTGACTCAGTCTCTGGAATCAGGCTTGGTAATATGCACTTTTGAAAGTGCCTTATGAATTCTTTCGAGTATATAAAAAGTATAGACAAAAATATAGCATTCTTTTGTATCTATGTAGCCAGATATAGTTTCAGTGCCTTTTTTGCTCCTTTTTTTTTTAAGTTTAATTTACAGTAAATACATTATACATTTACACGCTTCACAGTTCCAAAGTTACACAAAGTAAACAAAAGGACTCCTTCTATTTCCAACTCCCGGCCACCACTTTTCCACCCCAGAGGTAGCTAATGTTAGTATTTTAATATATGCAAATATGACCTTACAGATAGAATTGCAGCCATCAGGTATCCCTGCCCCATTCTACTCTTTCCCTCTCCAGTGCGAACCACTACCATGACATTGGTGTTTACCATTTTGATTCTTTTATGGCCTGTGTTTGTATCCATAAATAATCCACAGCATTGATTTGCATACTTTAAGCCTCAGAAGTGTTATCCTGCTGTTCGTATAATTTTTAACTTGCTTTTTAAAAACATTTTAAATATTAAAAAAAACATTTTAAAAATCTTTTATCAGAGAATAATATAGCTTCAGAAAGGTGCACACATCATAAGTGGATAGCTTGATGGATTTTCACAAACTGAACACCTCCCCCAAACCAGTGCCCAGGTGGGAGGATGGGATTTCACATTACTTTTTCCTTGTTGAAGAGAAAAAGCCCCATATCCTGAGTGGCCCATGCTATCCTAACAGATTTTGTTGCTCATGCTGCCTCTGGCCTACACCAGATCTCCACAAAGAAGTGTGTGTCTTGCTGACTCTATGCAGTTCCACTGGTCTGTCCGTCCCTATAATGGTGTCATGTTGTCTTAATTCAGTCTGGGCATCTGGCAGAGTAAACCCCCCACCTTATTCTCCACTGTCTTTTTGGTGGTTCTTGGCATTGCTCTTTCAAATTTTAGAGAGTGTTTGTAGGGATCAACTATGAGGTTTTTTTTTTTTTTTTAAAGATTTATTTATTTATTCATGAGAGACACAGACTGAGAGAGAGAGGCAGAGACACAGGCAGAGAGAGAAGCAGGCTCCTCGCAGGGAGCCTGATGCGGGACTCGATCCTGGATCCTGGGATCATGACCTGAGCTGAAGGCAGGCACCCAACCGCTGAGCCACCCAGGCATCACAGCTATGAGTTTTTAAAAGACTTTATTTTAATAAGGTATATAAAGAAAAAATATTTTATTTTAAATTATGTTTAAATGTTTAGTTTAAAATGTATATCAGGGCAGCCCCGGTGGCTCAGCGGTTTAGCGCTGCCTACAGCCTAGGGCATGATCCTGGAGACCCAGGATTGAGTCCCACATCGGGCTTCCCTGCATGGAGCCTGCTTCTCCCTCTGCCTGTGTCTCTGCCTCTCTGTGTGTGTCTCTCATGAATAAATAAATAAAATCTTAAAAAAAATAAAATGTATATCAAAGTAATGCATGCATCTGGTTAAAAAGAAATTGAGCTGAGGATGGATTATATAACAAGCACTCTGGCTAATTCTGATGCAGGCTCAGTTGCAAGACCCACTATAATAGCTGGAAGAACAGAGGTTTGGCATCAGCAAACTGAGGTTCAAATACTTTCTCAACCACGTTTAGTGTGCAGGCGAAAGTGGGGTGCTTCACCTTTCTGAGTCTTAGTGTTCACATTTCCAAACTGGAGGCGATGTATTAAAGCAGTGGTTCTCAATTGTTTTGGCCTCTGGACTGCCTTATACACTTCGGAATTATTGAGGGCCCCAAAAAGCTTTTGTTTTTCTGGGTTAGAGCTATCAATATTCACTGCATCAGAAGTTAAAACTGATAAACCTAAAGAGTGTTTATTTATTTGTTTTAAAATAAGTGCAAATCCACTATATGTTAATGTAAACAGCATATTCTTTTCAAAAATAACTTTAATTTCCTAAACAAAACTTTAGCGGAGAGTGGCATTGTTTTAAATTTTGCAGACTTAAAAAAAAAAATTTGCAGACTTCTTTAATGTCTGGCTTACTTCAGGACAGCTGGACTCCCAGCTTGACTTTTGCATTTGGTCCATTGCAATGTCATGTGTCATATAGCCTCTAGAAGAGGCCACTGACCACTCATGGAGACAACAAAAGTGAAAAAAAGGAAATAGCACCTCAGAACTATAAAAACAGCATTAAGCTTCGCAGGGGTCCCAGGACCACACTTTGAGAACTGGTATATTGGAGGGCTATTGTAAACATTAGCATAAATGTGCCAGGTGCATAGTAGGTGCTCAATAAGTGGCAGCTGTTATTGCTCGAGGGAGGTCAGAAAGAGGTTCGGTCCAGGACGCATAACCCAGTGGTGGTGGGAGCAGGGTGAGTCATCAGGACAGGATATCTGAAACCGGGACAGCCTGGGGCTGTGGTACAGGAACCCTGGCCTGCTGGCCTCTTCTCAGCAGGCATCTGGTCAGGTGGAGGAAGTGCATCTCAGAGCTGGAGGGCCCTGGGTGAGCTCTGGGCCCCATGACTCACTTTGATGAGCAGGAAACCCCCTGGTGAGGAGGGGGTGAAGCTGCTCAAGTGAGGACCATCCGGGACCTCAGGAAAGGGAGCCTGAGCAGGGAAGTAGGGTGTAGACTCTCTCAGCAGACACACCCCTGGACAGAGCTCTTTCCTGGGTGCTCAAGGATCCGGAGAGAGGATATTTCAGGGTTGCCTTGGGCAGCACACCACACAACGGGGTGCAGACCCGGAAGTGATTCTGGGTGACAAGCGGGGGCCTGTTGAAGGGAAGGAAGGAGGCTGGGGAGGAGGAGACATGTGTGAGGCATGCTCAGCCAGAGATGGGCTCCTCTGTGTGTGCCTGGGTACACAGAATACCACTTAGGGGACCTGGAGGGGACGGTCTGGAGAGTCCGTGGGACCAAGAGGGCTCAAAAAGGGGAAGTGTCAGGGCAGGTCACAGCTCCCATCAAGCCGACAGTTACTTATTGAGCACCTACTCGTGTCAGGAGAAGGATCAGGCGGGGAGCATAGATGACATTGTCTCTGTCCCTGAGGAGCTAAGGAAGACAGCTGTGTCGTTACATGGCAGGGAGGGCATGTGTAGAGTACCATCAGGCACAGAGGACACTAGAGACCAGTATTTAGAGCCACCAGGGAGACGGTGACCCAGTGACCAGCACTGGCCAGGTCCCACCCTGCAGGACGAGGGGGTAGCTGCCCATTGTGCGGCTGGGACTGGAGCACAGGGCCTCCCGGGTCTCAGAGCCCTCTCCCTTGCCCGGGGAGGGGAAGCCGTTAGGTGAGAGGACACGGAGGGCCTAGCCCTTGCCCCTGGTGTGTTTCAGCCCTTAACCCAGAACCTTTCCCTCCTCCCAGTTTGGCAACAATCCCTTCTCTTCCCTGGCCGGGAACTCCGACAGCTCGTCCTCCCAGCCTCTGCGGACTGAAAACCGAGAGCCCCTCCCTAACCCCTGGAGCCCCTCGCCCCCCACCTCCCAGGCCCCCGGGTCCGGGGGGGAGGGCACCGGAGGATCGGGGACCAGCCAGGTGCACCCGACAGTCTCGAACCCCTTTGGGATCAATGCGGCTAGCCTGGGGTCAGGTATGTCCTAGGGTGGAAGGAGCTTAGTGGGGTCACCAGGGGAGTCCCTCTGCCCCAGGACTGATTGGGGCTCACGCTGCTCCAGAATACTGAAGACAGGTGAGACCGGATTGAAGCCACCTGGGGGAGTAGCTCCGCCCCTCAGAGGACGAAAGGGTTCTATTGGGCTGTGTCCTCCTGTCGTGGAAGCAGCCTGAGTGATGGCTCACCAATAAAGCAGGCCCTGCTTCCAGAGCTCTCACAGCCCTGCTGGAACTGTCCAGTGTAAATGGATTGGCCTGGGGAGGAGCATGTGGGAGAGGAATTGGGGCACGCCTGGGGCAGGCAGGTAGGAGGCCCGGGGGAGAGGGATGTGCAGAGCTTTTCTGGATAGAAGTGGGGGTTACACACTGCATAACCCTTGGGGAAGCCCCATTTATCTGGATTGCGATCGTACATGTGACCCTGGGGATGTCTTTGATTTGTGTGTACCCCCGCGGGGACACTGTGATCAGAAAGTCTGTGTGCTTCAATTCCCTTATTTGTAAAATAAGGGATTTGAACCTGATCCGTGGCTTTAAAATTATACTCCTGAGTCCTGGGGTGTCTGGACCATCCTCAGGAGGAGGAAGGACCGAGTGGGGGGGCTTCAGGCATCCTGCCAGGCTTTAACCAAACTGTTGGCATATTTGATGTTTGAGTGGGATCTGGTTGGAGGAAGGGGCCTCTGCCACTAAGATGAGTCTGCAACCCATGAGTCTAGGTGACCTCTGTCAGACACTTTGCAACCCTGACCTTCAGCAGGAATAGCCCGGGGGGCTTGAATGAGACCCACTTTCCCACTAGCTTGTCCTTAGCAGAGCAGCTGGGAAGGGGCTGGCCCAAAGCCACAGGGACCCTTGCCCCTGTACTTGGGAGCCCGTGCTCCTGCTGCCCTTCTGAGTTTTGGAAGCACCCAGCATTGCAAGGAGGGAGAGCGGAGGGAGGCATCTGGTTTCCATCTGGACCCCTTTTCTCCGTTCCGTTGACTTCCTCCTCGTTCCAGGGGTGTTCAACAGCCCAGAGATGCAGGCCCTCCTCCAGCAGATCTCTGAAAACCCCCAACTGATGCAGAACGTGATCTCAGCTCCCTACATGCGCAGCATGATGCAGACGCTTGCTCAGAACCCCGACTTTGCTGCTCAGGTATGGAGCTGCCACAAGGGGAGCTTGTGGGGGGCAGTGACTCAGCGGGTCATATTGGGCCCCAGCCGGACTGCTGGGTGTGTGTCTCAGGCCCGCTGCCCCCTGGCTGCATAGGCTCAGCCCATTTGTCCGCCTGTGAGTGGTGTGGCAGTGGGTCCTCCTTTAGAGAGTTATGCAGGGTCAGGGACTTAATAGGAATAAGGTGCCCGGATCATGGGGCAGCTCATATCCTGGTGCGGCACATAGTGAGAGCTGTCCTTATGGATGTTGTTGTCAATGCCAGACATGGGGCTGCATATCTCCACTCGCAGCCCAGGGTGTGGCTCCGTGTCCTCTCACTGCCCCACGTAGGCCTTCGGGGTGCTCTGAGATCCAACTGTGGTGGGGGTGCCGCGGGGGTGGGCGGTCCCAGGCCTCCCCTGCTGCCTTCCCCCGCTGCAGATGATGGTGAATGTGCCGCTCTTTGCGGGGAACCCCCAGCTGCAGGAGCAGCTCCGCCTTCAGCTCCCTGTCTTCCTGCAGCAGGTGAGTGAGGCACCTGAAGCGGGCAGTGGGGACAGAGCTCTGGCCTCAGGTTTGGGCAGCCTCCTGCCGCCTCCCATCATCTTCCTGTGCCTGTTTCCCACCAGATGCAGAACCCAGAGTCCCTCTCCGTCCTCACCAACCCCCGTGCCATGCAGGCACTGCTCCAGATCCAGCAGGGCCTGCAGACCCTACAGACCGAGGCCCCTGGGCTGGTACCCAGGTGAGGGTGGGGGTGGGTGGGCAGCAAGGTCTGGGCTCCTTCCCCCTCCTACTCATCCCCCTGCTCCCTGCAGCCACCATGTGTCTCCCAGGGTGCGTCTCCCAGGCTGTGCTCTCCAGTTCCCTCCACTCTTCCTTTTAGATCTCGTGTGCCCATCCTTCTGTCAGAGGCTGCCTCCCACCTCTTGGTCTCTCTTCCCCACAGCCTTGGCTCCTTTGGGATGTCCCGGACCCCAGCACCCCTGGCAGGCAGCAACACCAGCTCCATACCCGAGGCCCCCACCTCCTCACCAGTACCCCCTGCCACGTCTTCTCCAGCGGGAGCTTCCAGTGCTCAGCAGCACCTCATGCAGCAGATGGTCCAGCTGTTGGCCGGGGGTGGGAGCTCACAGGTATGTGGGGCAGAGGGGTTGACACTGGGGGGCAGAGCAGCAGAATAAAGACAGCTGAACAGGCCCGGGGTCAGCCAGCCCCACCTTTAGGTCCCCATCGGCCCCTCACTGGCCTTGTGCAGGTTGCCGCCTTTCCCAGATCTGTTTCCACAGCCGTGAAATAGAAGTGAGAATAGTGACAGTCCTTCCTGCATGCTGGGTACTGTTCTAAGTGCCTTCTATGGATGAGCATGGCTGCTCTGCTCACAACAGCCTTGTAAGGAAGCTGCTCTCTCTGTTATAAAAAGGGGAAACTGAGGCCCAGAGAGGTGAAGTGGCTTGCTCAGAGTCACATAACCAATAAGTCAGTACTGGAGCCAAGATGCAAACCAAGGCATGCTGGCTCCTGAGTGTCTGCTCCAACCACTGGTACTTCTATCGGAGGTTTTCTTGGTAACTGAAGCAGCCTCCACCTCTGAGGCTGGAGAGGAGGGCTCTAGGGGATGAGGTCACTCGAGCCCTGAGTCACAAATTCAAAGCCAGGGGGTTGGATGAGGAAGAGGGTTGACCTCAGCTGAGACCCTTAACCTTTCTCTGACCTCTGTAAGTCATCTGGGAAGTGTAAGTGTGCACAGCCCTGTAGAGGGCTCCGTTTGCAGGACCCCACAGAGGACTGGCCTGAGAGTCGCCAGGGTCAGGCCAGCGTAGGTTCTGTGGCCTGTGACAGGAGGCAGCACAGAACCCTGGAGAATGTCAGGGGCACGTCCTTTCCTTCTCGGGATGGCATGTTCATTGTGTCCGAGGCCTGGTGGCTTGGGATTGCCAGGCCCCTCCCAGCTCCAGTCGGCCAGTTGTGATTGCGGCCAGTGCTGCCCAACATCCCTCAGGGAAGCACTTCCAGGAGATGTGTACGGGAGCGTCAGAAATGAAAAGCTTTCTCTTCTATGAATGACCCTATCTTTTGATTGGCTAACCAAACCTAACAAGTTCTTTCCCCAGCCCTTCCTGTGCCCCTCCTGTGCTCTGTGTGTGAGCACGGAAGGGTGGAGGGTGGGTGGGGTGGAGACTGTGCAGTGCTTGCATCGTCCCAACCCTGAGCATTTGGCTTCCAGAGTGCCCTTAACATCCCAGAGGATGGACAGAGAGCTGATCTGGGCCTGTCTGTTCCTTTGAGATGTTCGGAGATACACCCCCTCTGTCTTCCCCACAGCCATGTAGAGACCAAGGTGCAGGTTCCTCAGCACTGTTTGTAGCTCACCCCTCCCTGCCCACTGGTTGACCCTGTGGATGTTCCAGAAGACCTACTGCTCATCTTCCTCCTATGTAATCCCGAAATTTGGGGGCCCAGGGCCAGTCCCTCGCACGCGCACTTCACAAGGCCTGTCCCTGCAGGTGCAGATGCCAGAAGTGAGGTTCCAGCAGCAGCTGGAACAGCTCAACTCCATGGGCTTCATGAACCGTGAGGCCAACCTGCAGGCCCTGATTGCCACGGGAGGGGACGTCAATGCCGCCATCGAGAGACTCCTGGGCTCGCAGCTCTCCTAACCCCTTGGCCGCGCCTCCCGCCTCTCCCTCCCCTGGGCACCAGTTTGTGGCTCCTCTGTCAGCCCCTGCCCTCTGTGCCTGCCGTCCCCATCTTCTCTCCTGTCCTCTCCAGACAGCAGGGTGGCTTTAGGGGCGCAGGCCTGGCCCCGGAGCTATGAGAATTTTGGTGTTAACCTGCACATATGTATGGAGTGCTCTCCGGCCCTGCTCTGGTGGGGCTGTGTAAGCCGTCTTCACAGTTCGCTAGTCGGCTCCAGCTCCTGACCCCACCACCACCTTGCACAGCCCGCCAGTGTCCCAGCGGCAGTGTAGGCTTTGGAGGGACTGCTGTCCACTCTGCTGGGACGGGGTCTTTCCCGTGTCCCACTAGGGATTTGCTTGTTGTATGGTTACTTGTGGTGATTCTTCCTTCTCTCTGCCCCTCCTCCCACCTGCAGCCCAACCCGTGCCAGGGTCACACATGCGGAAGGAGGGGCAGGTGAACAGGCTATCTTTTCCTCCTCACCACTCACCCCCCGCCCTGCCCTGATCCCTTCATCTAGGCTTTGTCAGGATGTCCCAGGAGAGGGCGATGCCTGTTCTGCCTGTCTAGAGGGGGAGACAGCCCTCCGTGCAAGGAGCTAGCAAGCCCTGGACCAGCCCCATGGAGATCTGTGCAAAGGAGGAGAACTGGGATTTGCTAGAGGAAGGGAATGGCTCTGAAGTTAGAATTGACACTTAGGGAATGGAGGCCCTAGTAGCTGTTGTAAGCAGGGGGCCCAGGCTCCAGCCTGGTAGAGAAGGCCTACAGATGCTAACAGAATCTGAGGTGGAGGAAAGGGCCCCCCGGGGCTCCTGCCAGCCCCATTCCAGGACCTGCCTATGTCCCCAGGTACCAGGGCTTTGAGCGCCCCTCAGAAGACATGAAGGAGTTGGGGTCTGTGTCAGCAGCAGGGGGGTGTGCCAGTGGGCACACACATGCACCTCAGCTGCACAAGAGGGTAGATTCTTTGTTGATGACTGGTCCCGAGCTCTCTCCCACCACAGAGAAGTAGGCAGAAGGGCCAGTCTAGGGTAGGAGTACATACAGTCCAGCGAGCTAGGTCCCTTGGGCCCCTGGGTGCTGGGTACCCCAAGGGCAGCATAGCTACCCCTTCCAAAGCTGTCGGGGCTGTGGCAGCACCCCTACCACCCCTCTCCTCCTCGCTGTTGGGGAACAGTAGAAGAGTCCTGCCCTCTGCAGCCCTGGCCTCTGGAGTCTTCACTGTTTGTTTCCAGGCCAGAAAGTTCTATTTGAGGAAGAGAAGGGGAGGGCTGCAATCATGCCTTTGCTCTGGAATTGGATGTTGCTCTGTTGGAGCGCTAGGAAGGCTCCTACCGTCTCTTCTCTCTGCTATTTAGCCCAGCTGCTTGGAGGACCCACAGCTGAGAGTCTGGAAGAAAGAGAAGCAGAGTCTTCTCCAGGTGGGAAAGGGTCCCAAGCAATCCAGAGAGGATGTCCGTGTGGCTTTCCTCCCCCCACCCTTCCACACTGGCCTTTGTAAATAAATGACGTGGTCTTTGTTGTCAGGATGTCTTGGGGTTTGTTTTTGGAGGGAAAGGAGGCTGGCTGAAGACAGCCTGATTTTAGGGGGTTTTTATACAGCAGGATCTGTTCAGCTCAGGGGGCATTGATGATGAAGGGAGAGCTGGCCCAGCCTTCGTCGGGGCTCACAACCAGGCAGGGCTGCTTTCCACCTTCCCTGTCCCCCACTCAGGACTGAGCTGGGAAGTGCAGAAAGGTCGTCCTCTGACGCTATGGCAAGACTATTTTCCCTTCACCTCAGCTAGAAAGATCAAAACAGAGGAAACCCTTGCATCCAGACCTTCTACAAGTCAAGTGGAGGAGCTCTTGGTCTTGAGCTCTAAGGCCAAGCCGGGCCAGCTCATCCCACTGCTCATGTGAACTGAAGATCGCCTGTTGATGAGGTTGTCTTATGCATGAGGGTATAGACTAGGCCTCTGTGCAACACAAGGGAACCATGAGTGGGAGGCCCTGGCTTCAGATAATGTGGATTGGATCTTCCACACCAACACTTTCACTGAAAATTTTTTGTTTTTTAAAATTTTATTTTTTCATGAAAGAGTGAGACACAGAGATGTAAGCAGAGGGAGAAACAGGCTTCCCGTGGGAAGCCTGATGCAGGACTCGATCCTAGGACCCCAGGATCACGATTCAAGCCAAAGGCAGATGCTCAACGACTGAGCCACCCAGGTGTCACATCGTTCGAAGTTTTAAAAGCTGGGTGAAAACCAAAGAATACCGAAAAAGCATCAAAAGGCCAACAAGATGGGTGGGGCAGGCAGGGAGGAGGAAAGGCCCTAATCTCTGCCTCAGATCCAGGGACGTCACAGACCTGGGGACTTCTGCCTGTTGAGAAGACGTGGTAAGGGCCTGAGCTGTGCTTTGAGAGCATTGAGGGAAGGAGCCATAAGGGAACAGGAGATGGGGTCTGGGGACGCTGGTAAAGATCCAGCACATGGACCAGGGCCCCAAAGGTTGAACTGGGAACAAACCACTCACATATTCTGCAGTGCAGCCACCATTCTGGGTGGTCTGGAAATTCTCACGCCTCAAACTTGGAGTAAGATGATCCCAGGTTGGGGATCCCTGGGTGGCGCAGCGGTTTGGCGCCTGCCTTTGGCCCAGGGCGCGATCCTGGAGACCCGGAATCAAGTCCCGCATCGGGCTCCCGGTGCATGGAGCCTGTTTCTCCCTCTGCCTGTGTCTCTGCCTCTCTCTCTCTCTCTCTCTCTCTCTCTCTGTGTGTGTGTGTGTGTGACTATCATAAATTAAAAAAAAAAAAAAAAAAAGATGATCCCAGGTTGCTAGCATCTCCAGATGCTTGGTAGAAGCCAGCAGAAATCTTGAGGAACGTAACGGCAACTACAGCAAAGGTGAATGAAGCCCCAATGAGATAAGGTGCTGCACACGAGACCAAGCAGAAGTGAGGGACAATAGATGGACCCACAGTGATTCCATCAGCTGGAACCACAGACAGAAACTGAACTTGGACATTTCAGCAGACACCAGAGACTTTGTACAAAAATGGACCTGGCACAATTGTGAAAGGACCAAGTGGAGAGTTGAGTGAAGAAAATGGGCTAAATGAAATTAGGGTGTCAGTGAACAGACGTGCCAACAGGTTCCATATGGCTGAGGGGAGCCCTCTAGAGGCAAGACCACAAGGATGAGCACTGGAATTCCATTTCCCGCAGTGGAGAATGCACAGGAGGACATGGGGAAGCTGGGCCAGCAGGTGTTCAACGAGCCCTGGGATGAGAGAAGCAGGACAACCTGAAGAAATAATATCACCATTACCTAGAACCGATGCAAGCCAATGATTCACAGATTTGGAAGACAAACAAATTACAATCAACTTGCAGTCTGTAGAAAGGCAAAAGCCAAGAGCGAATAGTGTGAAGCCACCAGAGAATGAGGGCAGTTGGCACAGAGAGGAGCCGCAGGTCAGCACTGCCATCTCCATGGTACAGAGGCCGGGCTGGGCAAAGGGAACACCACCTCCCTGCACTTGGAGGAGATAATTCCCACCCAGAATACAGTCCCAGTGAAAACAGCTTTCCAAAATGAAGGTCAAATAAAGATATTTTAAGACAAATCAAACCTGAGGCCACCACCACCAGCCAAGTCACTTAGAGTGATCTTTCATGGTAATAAAAAGAAAAAAAAAAGAGGGGCACCTGGGTGGCTCAGTGGTTGAGTGTCTGCCTTTGACTCAGATCTTGATCCTGGGGTCCTGGCATCAAGCTGCACATTAGACTTCCCACAGGGAACCTGCTTCTCCCTCTGCCTGTGTCTCCGCTTCTCTCTGTGTGTCTCTCATGAATAAATAAAATCGTTTTTAAAAAGAAAAAAGAGAATGGACTGATGAACACTGAAATTGCTAAATATGTGTGTCAATCTAAAGGAACATTGATTCCATAAAACAAAAACAATAATGTCTCATTGGCATTTAGGATTCATGGCGCGGCAGCTCAGGAGACAGGCCACAAGGGCTGGGGTGGCTACTGTCCTCGCCTTGGGCTGGAAGGTGGCCAAGTGCCTAGGGACGGTAGCCACTAGGAAGCCAGGGTTGGGTGTCTTCTCACCCGGCAGACAGAAGCACAGCATGGACCTACCAAATAGCCAGAAGGAGAAAATAAAGTCGGGGCTCAAAAGCAAGACAAGAAAAAAATACCACATGAAGCAGTCCAGATTTTTCTTGATGGGGAAGCTATGGTGCACGATACCACATTAGTGGGTACATGACGCCATGTTTGCTGAAACCCATAGAACTTTCCAGCAAAGTAAACCTTAGTACATGCAAACTGGAAGCACACATGTCATCTAGGGGGTCAGGGGACCCTAGGACCGGATGAAGATATAACCTGAGAATCTGTATTATGAATGTATGAAATATTCTCACGGAGGAGGGGCATAGATGTGGACCCCAATAACTTGGAAATGAGTGGAATCTGTAAAAGCAAAGGCGAAAGAAGCCTAGCAATGTGTGCTAGTTGATACATGTCCCATGGATGTATTGTTAATAGTTCTGATACCGCTATACACAGGTGCTAGGATTGAACAATTAATCAAATGGTGGACCTCCACGGGAAATGAGGTTTCTCACTGTTGCCACGGAGTTTCTAGATAAGCAAGGGGATGAGGCCGGGATGACCCACATAGTGATGGATTAGAAGTAGAGACATAAGTATGAACCCATGTGTGGCTTAATACAGATACAGATAGAGATATTTGTGGATGTGTGAATTGGCACACACCTCTGTCCATCTCTCAGCGCAAAGGGGGTCTTGGAGTCATGACGTTTGGTGGCATCAAGCACACCTGATGCCCAGGCCTTGGTCTCTAACACCATCTCCAATGAAGGCAACCAGAGGTCTTGGAGGGATGGCTGATGCTGGGACTGGGGCAGGAGGTATGCAAGATGAGCCCACAGCATCCCATACAGAAAGTAAGGAAGTGAAAACCCACCACGACAGAGGTGTGACAAAGGGACACAGGAGCCCCTGAAAGACATTCCAGTGGCCAAGGCTGGAATAAGGTGACCAACAAATAAAGTGATAAAGAACTTAACCAAATGTGGGATCCCTGGGTGGCGCAGTGGTTTGGCGCCTGCCTTTGGCCCAGGGCGCGATCCTGGAGACCCGGGATCGAATCCCATGTCGGGCTCCCGGTGCATGGAGCCTGCTTCTCCCTCTGCCTGTGTCTCTGCCTCTCTCTCTCTCATTCTATGTGACTATCATAAATAAATAAATAAATAAAAATTAAAAAAAAAAAAAGAACTTAACCAAATGTAAAGTAAATGCTCATGACTCTGTACTGATACAAATAAGTAACTAAAGGGAAAAATGGGTGAAAAAAGACAAACGTGTACAGAATAGTTCCAAACAACTTACATAAATATTCTGCCTAATAGGAGATGGAGTATAACTCCCTGCTCAGGTGTGGGCTGCACAGGTCTCCCTTCCAGAACACGGGTATGGGGGGTGACTTTAGAGGGGACACTGCCTCAGCCAGGTGGCCAAGGTCAACAATGAATCATGTTCACAGAATGTTCTCGAGATGATGTGATAAAAACAGCATTTTACCTCTGTTCTCTTCTCCCCAAAACTCCTAACCCCAGTCTAATCACGAGGAAAACACTCCACATGTCCCATCCTCCTCCTTGAAACTGTCAAGGTCATCAGAAACTAGGAAAGTCTGAAGAACGGTCACAGTCAGGAGGAGCTAAGGAGACAGGACAATCAAATGTAACATAGCATCCTGGATGGGATCCTGAAACAGAAAAAGGATATTAGCTAAAAACTAAAGAAATCTGAATGAAGTTTGGACTTTAGTTAATAGTAATGTATCAGTAGTGATTCACTCATTGTAACAGATATACTATACTAATGTAAGGTGTTAATGATGGGGAACTGAGTGTGTGGTATATAAGAACCCTCTTCACTGTCGTTCCAATTTTTATTATAAATCTAAATTTGTTCAAAATAAAAAGTTTATTTAGACAAGAGAGAAAATAGGATAAAGTACACACAATATGGCAGATTTAAATCCTGTTATAGAAGTAATTTTAATGAATGGAAATGGCTTAAATGCTTCAATTAAAAGTCAAAGATTGTCAGGCTGAGTCAATAAAATAAAATCTTTTGGCCTAACTACAAGGCCAAAAGATCCTGCACATGGAGGCTTCAATGTGAGCCTGCAGGGCAGCCTGACCCACCCCCTGGCACTGGGTTCCTCAGCCCACGTCCTGAGGACCTGAGGCCAAGCCCAGAAGGCCCAGGTTCCCTGGCGATCTCCTCTGAAAGGAGGTGGGGGCACAGAACCATCCTTGATGCTGAGCAGAGACTCAGACACTCCAGGGGCTGGGAGCAGCCTCACAGAGCCCAGGGTGGGTGACTCCCAGGACAGCTGCCAGGCGGGAGGAACAGCCTCTGATCCCTCACCACTTCCTGGGTCCTAGCCCTGCCTGCAGACAGTAGGGAGGCAGGGACTCAGCCCAGACTCCAGGAGACGCTGGGGTCCCAGAGTGTCATGGCAAGGGACTAGTTTTAATCAATCCCTTTTATGTGAAACACTCTGAATTCCCTGTGGGTGGGGCTGGGAGTTACCACAGACATTTATAGAACCTAAGAAAACAGAGAGATTGAAAGTCAAAGTCTGGGAAAAGATAAACTACAGACACAAGCCAGAAGAAAACTAGAGTAGCTTTATTAATAATAGGCCAGACAATTTCAGGCAGAAAGCAGCTCTAAGAGATAAAGAGGGTTAATTCATAATGATAAAAAGTAACATTTACCAGAAAAATAGAGTAATCCTAAGTATTTGTGTATCTAATAACATGGCCCCAATATATAAATAGAAAAAAATTGAGGGACACCTGGGTAGTTCAGTCAATGAAGCATCTCCCTTCAGCTCAGGTCATGATCCCAGGGTCCTGGGATTGAGTCTCGCATCAGGTTCCCTACAAGGAGCCTGCTTCTCCCTCTCCCTCCGCTGCTCCCCTTGCTTGTGCTCTCTTTTTCTCTGTGTCAAATAAGTAAATAAAATATTTTTTTTGAACACAGATTTTTTCATATTTTAACATCTCTGAAAGGAGGACTTTTTTTTTTTTAATAACTGTTGGTGTCCTAGAAGTGAGTGAGAGTTCAGTTGGCAGCATTTTATAACTTTTTGGTGGTAAATAAAGTAACAGCGTGTTATATGTTGGATTGCATTCCTCAAACATTCATATATTCAAGTCCTAACCCCCCAGGACCTTAGAATGTGACCTTATTTGGAAAGAGAGTCATTGCAGATGGAATTAATTAAGATGAGATGATGCTGGAGTAGGGGTGGTCCCCGACCCAATTAGACTGGTGCCCTCATTAGAAGGGCAAATTTGGACACAGACGGGTACACAGAGCATGTCAGGTGAAGATGAAGGCAGAGATCAGGGTGATGCTTGTACAATTTGGACAACACCAAAGATTACTGGCGAACCTCCAGGTGCTAGAGGCATGGCCCAGATTCTTACCTCAGTGCTCAGAAGGAACCTACCCTGCCCACACCTTTGTCCTGGACTCCTAACCTCCGGACTGTGAGACAATGAACTTCTATTGTTTAGGCTACCTGGTTTGGGGTTTGGGGTACTTTGTTAATGCAGTCCTAACAGACAAAGGGTGCACCTTAGGTTCAATAAAATACAATATATATAATGCCACATCTAATGAAGTATAGAATATATGTATTTTTCAAACATACAGGAAGCATTTACAAAAATTAAATATATACTGGGAAGTACAACAATTTTCAATGCATTTTAAAGGATAGAAATAATCCAAAGTATGATCTCTAATCATAATGCAGTTTTCTAGAACTCAAAAAGACTTTTGGAAATAAGGAAATATACTACTAAGCAAGCCATGGTCAAAAAAGAGACAACAGGGACGCCTGGGTAGCTCAGCAGTTGAGCACCTAGAATAAATAAATAAAATCTTTTTAAAAAAGAGACAATAAAAATAAATAAAATAAAAAGAGACAACAATGTAAATTATAAAATATTTTAAAAGTAAACAATTATACAAAATTATCTACCCACACTGATGGAATACAGTTTTTTTTTTAAATTCATTCATGAGAGACAGAGAGAGAGAGAGAGAGAGAGAGGCAGAGACACAGGCAGAGAGAGAAGCAGGCTCCATGCAGGGAGCCAGATGTGGGACTCAATCCTGGGACTCTGGGATCACGCCCTAAGCCGAAGCCTTAACCACTGAACCACCTAGGCGCTCCTGATAGAATACAGTTAAAGCTGTAGATAGAAAAAAATCTGTAGCCATAAATGCATATATTAGAAAAATTGAAAGGTTGAAAAGTAGTAAGTAACCATCTCAAGAAGTTTTTTAAAAAGAATAGTAAAGTATACTCCAAAAATGTAGAAGGATAGGGGGCCCCTGGGTGGCTCTCTCTCTCTCTCTCAAATAAATAAAATATTTTTAAAATAAATAAATAATAGGGACGTTTGGGTGGCTCAACGGTTGATAGTCTGCCTTTGGCTTCAGGGCGTGATCCTGGGTAGCCCTGGTGACGCAGCGGTTTAGCGCCGCCTGCAGCCTGGGGTGTGATCCTGGAGAACCTAAGTCCCACGTTGGCTCCCTACATGGAGCCCGCTTCTCCCTCCGCCTCTCTCTCTGTGTGTCTCTCATGAATAAATAAATAAAATCTTTTCAAAAAATAAGTGCATAATAAAATCTTTTTTTAACGATTTTATTTATTTATTCATCACACACACACACACACACACACACACACACACACAGAAGGGGCAGAGACACAGGCAGAGGGAGAAGCAGGCTCCATGCAGGGAGCCTGACGTGGGACTTGATCCCGGGTCTCCAGGATCACAGCGCTAAACCGCTGAGCCACCTGGGCTGCCCTAAATACATAATAAAATCCTAATTAAAAAACTACAATGAGGGATCCCTGGGTGGCGCAGCGGTTTGGCGCCTGCCTTTGGCCCAGGGCGCGATCCTGGAGACCCAGGATCGAATCCCACATCGGGCTCCCGGTGCATGGAGCCTGCTTCTCCCTCTGCCTGTGTCTCTGCCTCTCTCTCTCTCTGTGACTATCATAAATAAATAAAAATTTAAAAAAAATTAAAATAAAAAAAATAAAAAAAAACAGAAAACAAGTGTTGGTGAAGATGTGAAGAAATTGAAAGTCTACACTGTCCGCAAACATGTGAAATGGTAGAGCCTCTGTGGAAAACAGGGTGGTGGCAGTTTCTCAAAAAATGAAAAATAGACTTACCACATGATCCAGCATTTCCACTACTACCTATACACCAAAAGGACTAAAAGCAGGGTGTCTTTTTTTTTTTAAGATTATTTATTTGACACAAAGAGAGAGAGAGAGAGAGAGAGAGAGAACAGGCAGGGGGAGCAGCAGTGGGAGAGGGAGAAGCAGACCCTGCTGAGCAGGGAGCCCAACATAGGATCATAGCCCAACACAGGATCATGACTTGAGCCAAAGGCAGATGCTTCCACCATCTGAACCACCCAGGTGCCCCAAAGCTAAAGTTTACTTTTTAGGGATGGCTATCTAGAAGGAAAATCCATGATGCAAAACAAGGAAGTGATTACCACAGAGGTCATCACAGTGGTCACCTGTACAAGAAGTCAGAAGTTGTGATTCAGAAGAAGGACACAAGAGTGATAATAATGTCTCATTTTTGATCTGAGCAGTGGTTACTGTAAGTTCTTAAACTGAGCATTTATTCAATTTGTTATTTTTTTTTAAGATTTTTTTATTTATTTGAGAGAGAACGAGCATGAGTCAGGGCAAGAGGAGGGGCAGAGGAAGAAGCAGGCTCCCTGCAGAGTAGGGAGCTAGACACCGGACTCAATCCCAGGACCCCAGGATCATGAGAGGAAGGCAGACACTTCACCAACTGAGCCACCCAGACGCCCCTGAAATACACTTTTCAAGCACACGGGAGGCATTTACAAAAATTAAATATATACTGGAAAATAGAAGAGATCTCAGTGAATTATAGTGGCTGCTGTCATGGCACCTTGAGGATCCCTCTACTGGCCATACCCTTACTCCCAGCTCCTTTGCGATGACCCTTGATCAACAGGGGGCTGCCTTGTTGGGGAAGGTACCCACCTCCCAACCTTGGGCAGCTCGCAGTGATTGATATGCTTCAAAAGCGGGACCTATTTTGTGGGGTGACTCTTGCTCCAGAGCTCCATGGACCGGGCTGAGGCCACAGCCCCCCTAGCCCTCTCCCTGGCACACCCTGGGCCCTGGGCCCCCACAGCCCTTCTCAGAGCCCTCTCTCAGAGGAACCTTGGCCTCAGCCTCCACCTTCAGGGAGTGCCTGCAGGGAGACTGATCTAGGGTGGCTGCATTTCCCCATTTCTCTATCGCAGAGATGCTCTCCCAACTGTCAGCATGTGGGGCAGGGGCAGGGGTGAGGTTCTGCAGGGTGGGGACCCTCTCGGCCTCAGCCAGAGGAAGAGGGCCAGACAGGTATGGCTGCTGCCTGACTGGACAAACTGCTTTTGTTCCCATCTTATCATTTGCAAAGTTAGAAGCCTGGAGCTTTGCTTTGAGCTCAGAGTCAGCCTGGCTCAGAAGAGAGCCCTAAAGAGCGAGGCCTCGCTGTTTCCCCGAGGTGCCCTCCAGCCAGGCCCTTGGCCCTTGGCCCTTTGCGCTTCTGGCAGCTGCAGGCTTCCAGGGTCACCTCTCTGAGGCCTGGACCACTAGAGACAGGAATTCAGATGGAGCCGGGAAGGGTGAGGAAGGGTTTGGGACCACAAGGCAGAAGGGGAGGACAAAAGTGGACGTGTGGATCCCAAATCAACCCACTCACCAATCATCCAATCAATCCAAAGGCAAATCTGCAATCACAGGGCCGGGACAGGCCATCTTCAAAAATAAACTGCTTTATTTACAAAGGGTTGCTGTCAGGGTTCTCCTTGCTCCTCGCCGGACCTTCCTCATAGGGGTCACCCTGCTCATCCTGCCCTGGCCTCGGGTACCACCAGCTACAGCAGCTGCACAGGTACTGGAGGAAACCGGCTATGCTCCAGCGGGAGGACTTGGTCTTGGACGTGGGCGTGCTGTGGCTGCTTCCCAGGGTGCTAGGTTGTTTCTTCTGCCCCAGCTGGCACGCCCGCGAGTACAGGGGCAGCTTGCGTCTCACCCTCAAGGATCGCCGGGGCAGAGTGGCACTCTCGGCCTCTTCCTCGTCCTCCTCCTCCTTCACCTTATCCTTCCTCATGCACACATTGGCCACCTTGCTCCGCTTCTGCCTCTTGGACTGCGGCAGGCTGGGGTCTTCTTCCTTGGGGAATCCGAGAGCAAGGAATGAAGTGTGTTCTCCACTGACCCAGCCTGTTACCTACGGGACTTCGTGTCTGAGGGGGGTAGTGAGGCAGAGAGGGGCTGAGGTCAGAGGGGAGACTCAGGCCACAGGCCTTAGCAGGGCCTGCCCCCCTCAGAGGGCCAGCCCCTACTGGGTCTCTGCCCCCTCAGGCGACCTGCACCCCCCAGGCCTGTCCCCCCAGGAAGCCTGCCCCCCAGAAGACCTGCCCCCTCCCAGGGGACATTCACTGAGAAGACTGCAGGGAAGACCTCAAACTACCCCTGCACACATGCTCAGGATTAGTCTGAACTGAACTCAGCAGGAGACAGGTGGTTCTTTTCAAAGGATCCCAATGCAAATACTTCAGTTAAATACAGATTTATTCTGGGAGGCAGACACCAGCCCTCTAACTGATCTGTTGTGGAAATCCTGGCTATTCATACTTGGGGGTGATGGATATGTCTGTTATCTTGATTGTGATGGTCTCATGAGTCCCTACACATGTCAAAACGCTAAACTATGCCTTTTAAATATGAGCAGTGTATTGTGTCGGTGACTACTAACAAGAACAGAGCCAACGCTTAAGCCCTCCCTCTGATCAGGAACAGCTAGGTTCCTACACCAGGTGTGTTTCTCAGCCCAGAAATGTTGAAAGGAAAGGAAGCCATGGAGGACAGTAAAGAGAGGGCCTCAAACTGGGAGGCAGTTGTTGGGGGGCGGGAATCTGAGGTCAGACACACACCTCAGCATCTAGCATCTCTACTTCCTACTAATGTGTTCTTGGGAGAGTTATTTAACTTGCTTGTGCCTCAGTTTCTTTATCTGGAAAAACAGAGGTAATAATAGTCTCTACCTTCCAGAGCAGCATATGGTAAGTACTCAGTAAATGTAAGCCGTGTTTGTTACTACTGTTGGTGTTTTATTCTGGAAGCAGTAAACTGGAGCCATGTTTAGTGAAGATGTGAACTGGAAGGATGCAGAGAAGATACAGAAGGTCGCGGCAGGACATCCTGGGGGAGGTCAGTGAGGAAAAGTGTCCACATAGTGGTGGGGCAAGGGGCATGGGACCCCAGGGGAGGGGCCTGCAGGGTGGGAAGCACTCACACTGGTCAGCTCCTGGCTCCCCTGGTAGCCCAGATCATTAGCAAAGCTGTAGATGGATGTCAAGGATGCGTCAAAGGTGTTAAAGGACGGATTTTCTGCCCCTGGGGGTCCCCACGCTCCTTTGGTCTCCTGAGGGAGAGAAAGAGAAGTCAGGAGGGAGGGAGCAGCTCACAGCAAGGAGGACCTCAGGGTCAGCACCCTTGCTCCTGCCAATGCCCCAGCCTGCCCCCTTACTTTGCCGATGGAAGATAAAGACACATTCTCTTTCTTCTTCATGATCATAAAGTGCTGTGATCACTAATGTGATGATCCTCCAGCATGTCTGCTTCCCACCCAGCAGACTCACAATTCTTGTCCCCATGTCCTCACAGAAGTGGTTGTCATAGCAATAGGAGGGTGGGGTCCAAGAGGCACGGTCTACAGATACCCACACACATCCCCACTGCTTCACTTCTCATCAGGAGAAGGCTGGAAACAATGCCTCCCCAACCCCTACCCACCTGGGTGAGCAGAAAGAAGAGTAGACTATGGTCTACTTTTGAACATGGCCCAGACCCTCAAAGGGCATCATGACGACGTGGCAGATGCAGACTGCAGAATCTACCTTGGAATCCACATTTGGTAAGAAGCAGATAACAGTTCACCGACAACTTCGGGTGTCTGAGATTTTCGGGGGATCCAAGGACTCAGAAGAGCCCCTCAGACATCTGTGCCAAGAGATCGAGCTGCTGGGCCTCTCTCCCCATCTCTTCTCCCTCGCATGAGATGCTGCCATATGTAACCCTTCGTAAGACCCTGGATTCTCTATGAAAATCATATATGGCATTTTTTTTAAAGATTTTATTTTTTTATTTTTTTATTTTTATTTTATTTTATTTATTTTTTTAAAGATTTTATTTCTTCATGAGAGACCCACACACACAGAAAGAGAGGCAGAGAGAGAAGCAGGCCCATGCAGGGAGCCTGATGCGGGACTTGATCCCAGGTCTCCAGGATCACGCCCTGGGCCAAAGGCAGGCGCTCAACCGCTGAGCCACCAGGGCGTCCCGATTTTATCGCCCAGGGATCCCCATAGATGGCATTTTGAAGAAAACTGAATATGGACTGCATCAGCAAATAGTGTATTGGGGCAGCCCAGGTGGCTCAGCGTTTAGCGCCACCTTTAGCCCAGGGCATAATCCTGGAGATCCAGGATTGAGTCCAACTTCAGGCTCCCTGCATGGAGCCTGCTTCTCCCTCTGCCTGTGTCTCTGCCTCTCTCTCTCTCTCTCTGTGTGTGTGTGTCTCTCATGAATAAATAAATAAGTTCTTTAAAAAAAAAGAAAGAAAAGAAAATAATGTATTATGTTAATGTTGAACTTCATGGGTATAATAATGTTTTTGTAGTTATGGAAGAGAATGTTCTTGTTCTTGGCCAGCCCTGGGCCATGCCTGGGGAGGTGGCCTAAGACATTCTTTAAGATTTCTGCTCACCCCAGTCCCAGTCCAGTTGGCAGAACTGAGGAATGCCCTCGAGTAGCAAGGAAGAAGTGAAGTGCCCCATGGCTCCAGGAGGTGGAACATAGAAGGGGAAGGAGAAGAGGCCCTGTGCCTACAGAGCGTCTGGGTAAGGCTGGGAGGGTGTGGCTAGGCTCCCATGGAACCCACACCTGAAAGCAGACAGGATTGAATGTCTTAGTGGATGCCAGAAAGGAGAAATATTGATAACCAGAGGACATCTGGTGGCTCAGTCAGTTAAGCGACCAACTCTTGATTTCAGCTCAGGTCATGATCTCAGGGTCGTGAGATGGAGCTCCTCGTCGGGATCCACACTCAGCAGGGAGTCTGCTTGAGTTTCTCTCTTTCTCCCTCTGCCCCTCCTTTTCTCTCTCCCTCCCTCTAAAATAATTAAGTAAAATCTTTTTTAATTTTTATTTTTTTTTTATTTTTTTTTAAAGATTTTTTATTTATTCATGATAGACACATAGAGAGAGAGGTGGAGACACAGGTAGAGGGAGAAGCAGGCTCCATGCAGGGAGCCCGACGTGGGACTCGATCCCGCGACTCCAGGATCGCGCCCTGGGCCAAAGGCAGGCGCCAAACCGCTGAGCCACCCAGGGATCCCCTAATTTTTATTTTTTTAAAGATTTATTTATTCATTCATGAGAGACACAGAGAGAGGGAGAGAGAGGCAGAGACACAGGCAGAGGGAGAAGCAGGCCCCACACAGGGAGCCTGACGCGGGACTGGATCCCGGGACTCCAGGATCATGCCCTGGGCCGAAGGCAGGCGCTAACCCACTGAGCCACCCAGGGATCCCAGTAAAATCTTTTTTAAAAATCTGGTTAGGGATCCCTGGGTAGCTCAGCGGTTTAGCGCCTGCCTTCGGCCCAGGGCATGATCCTGGAGTCCCGGGATCCAGTCCTGCATCAGGCTCCCTGTGTGGGGCCTGCTTCTCCCTCTGTCTGTGTCTCTGCCTCTCTCTCCCTCTCTCTCTCTCTGTGTGTGTGTCTCATGAATAAATAAATAAAATATTTTTAAAAATCTGATTATTACTAAGGACTTCCCATAGCTAAGAGAAATTAAAAAAAAAAGTATTGATAACCAAGCCCCATGCCTCTGGCACATCAGGAGCCCTCTAGAAAATTAGAGGCACCTCTGGAGAAGATGGCTAGGGAGTCCCTGCTCCTCTATGGAGAAGTCTGGAAACAGAAACTAGATTTGATTACAGAAAAATAAAATAGTTAACATTTCTTGGCCATCTAAATTTGCATCTGGACATTTATAGTCACTATTTCAGTACTTGATTTTTCTTTTTTTAAAAAAGATTTTATTTATTTATTCATGAGAGAGACAGAGAGAGAAGCAGAGACACAGGCAAAGGGCAAAGCAGGCTCCATGCAAGGAGCCCGACGCAGGACTCGATCTCGGGTCTCCAGGGTCACCCCCTGGGCTGAAGGTGGCGCTAAACCGCTGAGCCACCCAGGCTGCCCATTGATTTGTTTTTCACTGAGAATATAAGTATGCATTATTTGTGTAAAGTGAGTTTATTGCATGATTCCACTTACATGAAGCACCTAGAGTCATCAAATTCCTAGAAACAGGAAGTAGAGTAGTGGTTGCCAGGACTGGTGGGGAACAAGAATGAGCATTAATGTTTAATAGGTATGGAGTTTCAATTCAAAAGGTTGAAAATTTTCTGGAGATAGATGGTGATGATGATTGTATAACAATGCCATTGTACTTAAGGCTACCAAACTGTACACTTTAAATGGTTAAAATGGCAAATTCCATTTACACATATACTTATCACAAAAAAATTAATCTAAAAAAGAAAAATGGATACTCAATGTATCCATGAATGAACAAGGGACTTGACTGGAATGGGCAGAGGCAGAAGGGTCAGTGTATAAAGGGGCAAAGTAAGGATGGAGAGACACTTCTCTCCTGAATCCAGAGTGACTATTGGTAGGGTACTTTGTGCACTGAAGATGTATTCCTTTTGTGTGCAGCTGAGTCTGAGGCACAGGAACATCCACACTTCATATCTTTCAAAGTCTGGAGATATTGCTATGAAAACAATGCTTTGGGGATCCCTGGGTGGCGCAGCGGTTTGGCGCCTGCCTTTGGCCCAGGGCGCGATCCTGGAGACCCGGGATCGAATCCCACATCGGGCTCCTGTTGCATGGAGCCTGCTTCTCCCTCTGCCTGTGTCTCTGCCTCTCTCTCTCTCTGTGTGACTATCCTAAGTAAATAAAAATTATTAAAAAAAAAAAAGAAAAAAAAAGAAAAAAAAAAGAAAACAATGCTTTGGAAAGGAGTAAAGGGACACCTGGGTGGCTCAGTTGGTTAAGCGTCTACCTTTGGCTCAGGTCATGATCCCGGGGTGCTGGGATTGAGTCCTGCATCTGGCTCCCTTCTCAGGTGGGAGTCTGCTCCTCCTTCTCCTTCTGTGCCCCCACACCCCAGCTCGTGTTCTCTGTCTTGCTTACTCTCTCTCAAATAAATAAATAAAATCTAAAAGGGGGGGGCACTTGAGTGGCTCAGTGGTTGAGCATCTGCCTTTGGCTCAGGGCATGATCCCAGGGTCCTGGGATCGAGTCGCGCATTGGGCTCCCTGCTGGGCGCCTGCTTCTCCCTCTGCCTATGTCTGCATGTCTCTCTGTGTCTTTCATGAATAAACAAACAAATAAATAAAATCAATCTAAAAAAAGAAATAAAAACTCCCACCATCAGCAGTATTTCTTGAGCACCCCCTTTGTGCTCAGCATCACTGTAGGACCTTTAGATAAGTGTACACTGGAGAAATAGCATCTAATCATTAAGGTGGCTTTTTCAGGGCAGAAACTGGGAAAAAACATAGTAAACTCCAATGCTACACCAGAGCAATGTAGTCTGGCAAAGCCATGGTAGGCTTCCCAGGGGGGATGAGACTGGGACAGGGACCTGAACGCTGGGCTGGATGTGAATAAGAAGAGAGTAGTCGCTTGGAGGGTGTGTGTAGAGGAGTTGTCACTCTGAGCAAATGCAAAACAGACAACCCGTCCTCAGGGAGCTCTAGTGTGTGAGGTTGGGAATGCAGGGCACGCTAAAACAAATACGGGAAATGTGTATTATTCCATAGGAACTAAGTCCCTAGAAAGGAGAAATCTTCTGTGTCCTGTTCCTCACCATATCCTTATGACCTAGAACAGTGCAGGCACAAGCTACGGACTCCATAAACGCAACCGGATGAAGAAATGCCGCAGTGGAGGTGCAGAATAATAATGTTGGTAGTCAGCATTTGCCAAGCACATACTTGTGCCAGACAATATGCTTAGCGTTTTACACTAAAACATTATCTGACCTCCAACACTTGGAGAGTGTTGGAATTATCTCATTATACAGACCTGAGCAGCAAGGCTTTACAGTGGTGACAGCTGTTTTAAGGTTAGGTAGCCAGCGAGTGGCAGACTTAAGACCTGAATTCACCAACGCGGAACCGAACGCGGAACCCCACGGACATCCTTTTCCAGTTCGCTGTTTGTGGGCTTCTGTCTGGCAGCTGATGGAAAGGGCAGGGAAAGAGCCAAGACAGGGCGCCCACTGCAGAGAACACAACACACAGTGATGTGCCTGAGCCAGAGCGGTTACAGGCTGGACGGAAAAGAAAGGACCGCTTTTCTCCCCAAGGGCTTGTAAGCAAAGCTCCGGGCTTGGCGCTTCCTGGATGTGGGGAGGACCACGTTTGTCCTCTGCAAGCAGAAAAGATGCCAGTAGCCCTGAGAGAAAGAGCTTTCCCCTGGTTCCAGGACCGCGGGCGCACCGGGCGCTGCAGACTGCACACTCGGTCTCTATTCCTATGGGGTCCGCGGGGCACCTGGCCCGGGTGGCAGCAACTGAAAGCGCAGGCCAGAGGCATCCGGCCGCGTGCCGGCGCCGCAGAGCCGGAGGTGGGATGTGGCTGGGAACTACGATTCCCAGGAGGCATCGCGCGGAGCATCCGGGTTTCCGACCCGACCTCACTTCCGGCCTTTGGGCCGCTGACGCTCTCTTCCGGTCTCGGTGGCCCCCTGAAAGGACTGTGGGGTGCGCGCGGTGAGCGCTAAGTCTTGGGGGCGCGGGCGAGGGTCGCCAGGGTCGGAACGGCGCCCGACGGTAGCGGTGGCGGCGGAGGGGCCGCTCAGCCGCGGCAGGGACGGGAGAGGCGCGCCGCGCCGGTGGGGGACGTGTCTTCCTGGCAAGAGGGGGAGGGCCGAGCGGTCTGAGCCCTTGAGGGGCCCACGGATGGGCTGTGGGGGCCCAGGCAGGGGGCGTGGGGCGGACCCTGTGGGACTGAGCAGAGGAAGCCGGTGCGACGGTCGACCCCACCAGCTGAGGAAGAGGGCGGCGGGGAGGACATGTGGGAGGTCCTGGCGGGGGCTCAGCCCTCCCGGCTGTTGGGGAAGGAGGACCCAGTGTTGGTTAGATTAAGAGAGTTCTGCTAGATTTGGTGCGGGGGCGCTCGAGGCAGGTGGCCGAGTGCTTCCATGTTTGGGTTGACTGCCCACTTGACGTCCCCCCCCCCCAAGATGAGGCTTCTGGCTTCCGTGCTGTTGGCCCTGTTTGCTGTCAGTCATGCGGAAGAAGGAGCCCGGCTTCTGGCCTCCAAGTCACTGCTGAACAGATACGCCGTGGAGGGGCGAGACCTGACCTTGCAGTACAACATCTACAATGTTGGCTCAAGGTGAGGGGGCCGGGGGCTGCAGGTTGGGCCCTTTAACGATTCTTAGATTTCCCAGCGGGACCGGAGAGCTTTGGGGTTCCTGCAGCCACAGGTATTGTGAGTGCCGGCCCTCCTGGACCTGCTTTCACCTAAGCTCGGAGAAACCTCTCCCACTTTCTGGAGCTGGAAGAGTTTCTGAGGAGGAAGAAGCAATGGGGCTTGCAGGTTTTAGCTTCCTTTCTTTCATCAACCTGTAAGCATGCGTGTTGCCTTTCTTTAATTTTATTCGCTCTCATTCTCTCTTCCATATGTGTCTTGATCCTCTCTCTCTGTACCTACACGCGTAGACACAGAAATTGGGACAAGAGAGAATTTAAGCTCTTTCCTTCCTTGGTGCTTTTTAGCCATAGAATCCAGTCCTTGACCTAGATTGTTCAGTGCAACAAACCTGTTACTATGTGACTTATATCTCTCTCGTGATGATTTTTTATTTTTAAAAAATTTTTATTTTTTTATTTTTATTTTTTAAAGATTTTATTTATTCATGAGAGAACAGAGAGAGAGAGAAGCAGAGACACAGGCAGAGGGAGAAGCAGGATCCATGCAGGGAGCCCGACATGGGACTCAATCCCAGGACTCCAGGATCACACCCTGGGCTGAAGGCAGGCACTTTAACTGCTGAGCCACCCAGGTGTCCCTGATGATTTTTTAGTACAAGCAGGCAGATTTAATTGCTGATTACTTTTTTTTAAGGTTTTATTTTTATTTTTAAGTCCTCTCCCCACCCAGCATGGGGCTCAAACTCAGAACCCCAAGATTAAGAGTTGCCTGCTTCCCTGACTGAGCGAGCCAGGAGCCCCCCATCATTACTTACTAACCCTTTTTTTTTTTTTTTTTTTTTTTTTTTATGATAGTCACAGAAAGAGAGAGAGAGGCAGAGACATAGGCAGAGGGAGAAGCAGGCTCCATGCACCGGGAGCCCGATGTGGGATTCAATCCCGGGTCTCCAGGATCGTGCCCTGGGCCAAAGGCAGGCGCCAAACCACTGCGCCTCCCAGGGATCCCCTTTTTTTTTTTTTTAAGATTTTATTTATTTATTCATGAGAGACACAGAGAGGCAGAGAGACAGGCAGAGGGAGAAGCAGGCTCCCTGCAGGGAGCCCCTATGTGGGACTCAATCCCAGGACCTTGGGATCATGACCTGAGCTGAATGCAGACCCTCGACCACTGAGCCACCCTGGTGCCCCACTTACTAACCTGTTTGTCACTCCATTTTGCAGTGCTGCATTAGACGTGGAGTTATCCGATGATTCCTTTCCCCCAGAGGACTTTGGCATTGTGTCTGGAATGCTCAATGTCAAATGGGACCGGATTGCCCCGTATCCTTGACAGTGGGTGATAAAGCCTGAAGTTGGGGAAGACACACAGCCTTCAGAGCAGCAGGTTACTTCACGTAGTCTGGGTGTGCCCAGCCATTCTTCTGTCACCTCTCTGGATAAGATGGGACAAGAGAGAATTGGGCGTGATTGAGGGTAGACCTAAGAAAAAGGAAGGAGGTTCCTCAAGTTCAGATTAGAAGGCCCTACGACACTGTGTGGGGAGGATGTAGACACATAGTAGGCTGTTTGTGGCTGGACGAGGGTACATAGACTGCTTTTGGAAGAAAGTCTGTTGGCCACTAGTGTGGAGCCCCCCAGCCCCTGTGGCCTCTGGAGGTGTTCCTCACTCAGTGTGTCTTTTACTGGCATCCACCAGTTGTTTCCCGAGTGTTTGGAATTAGATTAACTTTTCTCCCTGTGAATTAAAATGTTTAGATTTTCTGGGAAGGGTAAGTGTTCTCTTGGTGGTATTTTTTTTTAATTTATTTATAATAGTCACACAGAGAGAGAGAGAGGCAGAGACACAGGCAGAGGGAGAAGCAGGCTCCATGCACCGGGAGCCCGACGTGGGATTCGATCCCGGGTCTCCAGGATCGCGCCCTGGGCCAAAGGCAGGCGCCAAACTGCTGTGCCACCCAGGGATCCCATATTTTTGGTTTTTATTTTGTATTTTCAGTCTTCCTTCATTTAGTCAATGAAAGAGTTTCTGTAAGAAGGATTTTTCATCTGTAACATGTATTGCTTTGAAAGCTGACTTGAGGAACCTCAGTCCTGAGTACAGCGTGAAGAGCCTGGATTTTGAGTGTCTTCGAGACCCCTTCCTCTTGGCTGGGAAGTACCAGGCTTAGAGGATGGCATATATTTATTATTGCTGCAGAGGATGGCAGGCATTAAATCACATGTATGGGCTGCCTGTTTTGTGAATGGTGCATTTAGTGTATACATTGAAAGGATGTTTCCACTTCAGCTTCCTCTTCTAGCTTCCTTGACTGTTAGGTCAGTGCTAGCAATGTCTCCCACACCGTGGTCCTGCGCCCGCTCAAGGCTGGCTATTTCAACTTTACTTCTGCTACTGTTACTTACCTGGCTCAGGAGGATGGGCCTGTCGTGGTGAGTTCCTCAAACCTTAGCTGGATGGGCCAAGATCCGCTTGTCTTTGGAACTTTGCAGAAACTTTCCAAGGCACCCATTAAATTCTGAGAATGGTGAGAAGGACCAGAAGCTGGGATGCTGCCCTTAGGAAGGAAGGAAGTTTCAAATTGTAGAGATCCAGAATGAAGCAGTTGAGATGGTGGGAGGGGAGAACCGTAACCTCCCCTCCTCTTCCTGCTTACTGCTCTGCTTCTGATCTGGTCCTCACCACTTGCCACCCAGTATGTGGTTGCCCGGCCCACTACCACCCCCAACCCCCCCATTCTCTGCACCGCCACTGGCTCATTCCCAGTCTCCGCTGTTTCCGTGTCTTTCTCTGGCTTGGACCGCTCCTGCCACAGACACTCTGGTGGGGTAGCTGTTCTCTACCTCCAGCTTTCTGGCACATTCCTCCCACAGAGACCTTGCACTCTTCCCTCACTCCCCATCCTCTCTCGTTCTTATTCTTTCTCTGTTGGAAGTGTCCCCTCTCCAGGCCAAGCTGTGGACTGCATCCCTTCATTTCTGTCTTCTGCTTTTACACCTCACGATTTTGTCCTCTTTCAGCAAGCGTTTGCTGACTGCATTGAAACTTCTAGAGCCCTGACAGACTCTGCCACTCAAACATTTCATTGTGAGCTCAGTACCCCCTTTTTCTTCTGTGTAGGTCTTTACATGCCCCCTCCCCAGTTTAATCATAAACTCCTCCTGCCTGGGGACTTTGTCTTAGATGTCTCTCTGTTTCTCATATATCATAGAAAATCAGTAGTAAATAGTCCTTTGGTTGATTGTTGAAAAGGTCAACAGACATTCATTGAGCCCCAGAGTGTGCCGGGAGAAGATTGGGACACTGGGGCCATGAATTTACGAAGGCGTCTGACAAGACCTTCAGGTGGGCTGTAGGCTGCATACTGAGTACCCAGCAGGGAAGACTCTTACATCAGCTGAAGGAGTCTCTGACATTCACCACACTTATCAGATTATTTTTGTAAACCACACGGAACTGCATTCTTATAATCCTAGTTAGGTTTCACATCTTGAGTGTGTTATGCTTTCAGAACCAACTATAGAACTCTGATTCTCCTTGGTAGTTGATAGGTTAAAAGACACAAAATCAAAGGCCCAGCTGCCACTTGAGAGCAAGGCTGTTTGCAGTGTGCTCCAGTTCCTGGCCTGCTCTTGGGGCAGGAATGCTGCTGGCCCCAGCCCCTCCTCTAGTGTGTGCCTTTGGGTGGGGCTTCGTGCTTCTCAGAGTGCTCCTTAGGTCGTTGGAGCCTCGTGTCAATTTGTGAGGTGTAGACGAGCATTTCCACTGGAGGAACAGGGAAACGATTGCCAAGGACAGTCATTCTGTCACACACTGGTCCTGCAGAGGGGCTTGGGGTGTGAGCCACTCTTTCCAGAGCCTGAGGCAAAGAGGAAACGTCTGGTTTAACATCACCTGCACTCCTGGCCTCCCTTGTTGAGAAAAAGCTCCTCCTGTGTCTTCTGGTTTCTGGTTTATTCCTCTTTAGGACATGCTGAAAATCATCCAGCTCTTTCTATTTCAAAAGCTTTTGCGCGTCTCCTTAAAGCCTCTTACACCTTTGAGAATTGAAAATGTCATGTTTCCAATTGGGTCGGTTGGGACTGCCCTTCTTCACCTGAGAAGGACTTGGGTTTGCCCTAACATCATTCTTGTCTTCCTTTCAGATTGGCTTTACCAGCGCCCCTGGACAGGGAGGGATCCTGGCCCAGCGGGAGTTTGATAGGAGATTCTCCCCGCATTTTGTAAGCTCCGCAGTGTTCTCTTCCCCTTCCCCCAGGATGATAATGGGTTTTGACTGTGGGACCTTTTGGCCTCTTTAGATTTGTTCAGTTTGTTGGTTCTCATATCGGTTTTTTGGGGGTCTGACACAACCACCAAATGTCCTGATTTACCCATGATGACAGACTGTTGCCAATGAGCTCACAATTACCAGGGAACCAAAAAAACTGCCCCTTTTCACTACATGGCCTTGAGTTGAGTCCCATGTTGGAGTCCTGGGTCTATTTTGAATCTTAACAGAATATGTGTTTAGACTTTGAGAGTTGTAGAGCATTGGGGAGGTTGGGTAGGAGCACTGTTGTGGTCTAGTCTGGGAGACGATTCTTTGAAAATTTGCTTAAAGTACTAACCAGGGAGATCCATGTGTTCGTTCTGTGAATAACCATGAAGCTCCTTATTCTGTGTCCAGGCTTGTGCTTTGCTTGAGGAAGACAAAGGTGAACAAGACACACCCCCTTCCCATAAAGATCTTGGGCTTGTAGAGACCTCAGGACAGGTCAGCGGGGAGAAAAGTGTCATGACTGAGACCACAGACAGGCTGTTGGGGGAGCCCCTGACCTGGAGGGCTTTCAGGGGGAGGTGGCATTCAACCAATCAGAGGAGGTAAAGTCAGGGCAGGCATCTTAGGGAGAGGGAGTGGCTCGGGGGAGAAAAAGGCTCGACAACTAGTACCTCAAGGCAAAAAGGCAGAGAGGGAGGTGTAAGATTTGAAGAGGGGGCTGGGGTATGGGCAGGACTGGGCTCACAGGAGGCTTGGTGGTCAGGGCAGGACCCGGGCATCACCTCCCTCAAAGATAAAATGGAAGAGAGAATTTCTCTTCCAGTCTGGGTGAGGTCGGACAAGGCCTTGGGCTCTGTAGCTTGGAAGATAGGGGGGTCTGTAAAGAGCCTTCCCATCAGGAGCGGTCAGAGGAGCCTCTCTGCTGAGGTTCTGCTGAACGTTTGGGCTGTGCTGCTCCCTTCCTCGTTACACGCCTCCTTTCTGGCCCTCCCAGGCCTCGTCCAAACTTGTAAGCAGGGCCTGTGTCATCTTCCACAGCTGGACTGGGCAGCCTTCGGAGTCATGACCCTGCCCTCCATCGGCATCCCCCTGCTGCTGTGGTACTCCAGCAAGAGGAAATATGACACTCCAAAGTCCAAGAAGAACTGAGGGGCTTCCGAGGCCGCTGCCTAGGAGATCCAGGTGCTTTCCAGACTCCGGAGGGCCTCTGGAGTGCGGTCTCTCATCCCCAGCCCCTGCCACCTTCTCCAGGATCCTGCCTGCTCTCAACCAGAGTCGGGGACCAGGCCTTGGTGTCTGTGAAAGCCTCCTTCCGTCCCAAAGCCATATGAGCAGGAACGAGCAGGAATGCCTCCAGCAACAAGCCTCGGGCCCTCATCTGTGTGTGCCTTGTGGTGCTGCAGTGTGAACTGAGGGGCCCAGGAGGGGGCACTAAGGAGACTGCCTGACTCTACCCCCATCCCCTGCTCTCCCCTCTCGGAAGAGGGTGGAAGATCAGATGAAGGCCAAGTGACTCGGAGGCTACCCAATCTCTGTTCTGGGTCATGGGAGCTCTGACCAAATGGGGTTTTCTAATAAAAACAGATGCCACACTGACTTGTCTGCCTTCCTGTCACCTGGGTGAGTTCAGGCACTGGGCGCCCAGGTGCTGGGCAAGTGAGCTGACTTCCTGCCTCCTTGCTGCAGGCCTGTGGTCCTGTTTGCAAAGGGACGTCTGCCCCTTAACACGTTTGCTTCCATCCATCCCTTCCTTTTTGCTCTGGCCAGTCAGCTCATCTCGCCCTGACCCTTCCTGGCCTATGAGTCCTCTCCACAGCTAGAGGATGCAAGATGAGAGGAGGGAAGGTTGGCGCACGTGCAGCAGTTCTTAGGCCTTGTGAGACGTTCTGATCTGATTTATTCACTGACCTTGAAAAAGCTATGTCTTTTGTTTTTTAAGACTTTATTCATGAGAGAGAGAGAGGCAGAGACATAGGTATAGAGAGAAGCAGACTCCATGCAGGGAGCCCAATGTGGGACTCGATCCCAGGACTCCAGGATCACGCCCTGGCCTGAGGGCAGGTGCTCAACTGCTGAGCCACCCAGGCATCCCGAAAAAGCTATTATGTCAATGCCTAGTTCTAGGCCTTATTCTGCCTAAGAAGTAGCTTTTTTTTAATTATTTAATCTCTACATCCAGTGTGCAGGCTTGAACTCATGACCCTGAGATCAAGAGTTGCAGGATCCACCAGCTGAACCACCTGGGCATCTCAAGAAGTAGCTTTTTTTTTTTTTTTAATTTTTATTTATTTATTCATGAGAGACACACACACACAGAGAGGCAGAGACCTAGGCAGAGGGAGAAGCAGGCTCCATGCAAGGAGCCTGATGTGGGACTGGATCCCAGGACTCCAGGATCATGCCCTTAAGCCAAAGGCAGACGCTCAACCCCTGAGCCACCCAGGGATCCCAGGAACTAGCTTTTCTTGACTTAAATTCATTTTAATGTGGGAGCACCTGCAGCACTCTGAGCTGTGCCCTGGGCATGGCCTGTGGAGAGGAGTGATTGTTGCTGCAGCAGCAGGAGAAGCCACTCTGAGCTGACTCTGTCCAGGCCAGGAATGCCGTGGTCCGAGAACAGCCTCCCAGGCAGGAGGGAAACCCAACAAACACCGGCTTTGTTCCTGCCACCAAGTTGCCCAGTTTAGATGCTGTTTGGGGTTGGGGGGGGCGGTGAGAAGGGGAGAGACTGCCCAACCAGTTTAACCTTTCCTGGGCACAGCACGCCTGAGTGCCTGAGGCTGCCCCAGGAAGGATGAAAAGGACGTGGAGACATCGGGAGGCTCCAAATGGAGTAGCCCTCCACCAGCTCACCTCCCTGCTTCAGGGGCTGCGGCTCGGACCCCCCAGGACTGGTCAGGTCAGAGGACGAGGACCATACATTTGTGCTCGTTCGTTGTGTTCTGGGGGAGACCTGGGACCTCAGGAGAGTGGCGAAAGCAGTAGGTCAGAAGCTCCATGGAGAAGGAGCAGGGGGCTGGTTGGATAGGCATCATCTGGGGCTGGAATGTCAGTCTTTGGAAGAGGGAACTATATGTCCGAGTAGTCTGTAGTCTCTACTGGAAACAATGAGGAGTTCACCTGCAGTGTGAGGGGTTCTGGGTAGAAGATGGGATAAATTGCTAATTCTGGAAGGTGCCCCGGGAGATTTCTTCCTAGTCTGAACTCGAGGAGGTACTCCTTTCCCAAAAGCTGGGGCCCTCCTTCCATAGAGCTCCGCAGTGTTTGTCCTGGCACTCAGTGTGGAGGAGGCAGCTGGGGGAACCCAGGTCTGATGCAGGTGACAAGAGAAGCATTGTGAAGGCAGTTGGTGTCACAGGCACCTTGAACAAAGGCCAGAGCCAGACACTTCATCTGGAGAGATCAGGTTCCCTGGAGTCTGGGTGGAATGTGAGCCTCCCGTAAGTCATGGAGTATTGGAGAATATAAGAGCCAGTGAAACCTATAGACAGGCTCAGCTGGGATAGCTGGCTTTGTGATTGAGCCCTCTGAGCTTCTCGAAGAGATTTCATGGGAAGTGAGCAGCAGACAGCGCTCTTCCACCCTAATGGAGACCATCCTGGGGAGGTCCCGACCTGGAGACTGCCTGCAGGTCTGTGAGGGAGATGGAGAGAAGTGCTGGTCCCATACCTTTCCTGAAGATTGGGTACCAAACAAAGAGCCTCCTCCCAAAAAGGCAGTACAATTAGTGACTTAGCTATCACTGTGGTCCAGATGCCCTACACCCCCTGGAAACCAGCCCTCTATCCTCCCACGACGTACAGATGTCTAGCTGGCACCGGCTCATGCATCCACACCCTTCCCTGGTGCCTGGAGGAGCCAGGTGCCCAGATTTCCACCCACTTTATATACTAGGCCTTGGGACTCTGGCTGAAGAAAGTCCATGGGGAGCGGGTCTAGGAATTCTCAAGAAGCTGGCCGGATGGGAAGCCTCAAGCCCTGATCCCCTGGGAGCCAGGCAGCCGCCCTGGGTCCTCTGGGATTTACGCTGTGACAGCCAGTAAATCACACCTGCCTTGAGCCCGTGTCCTCATCTGAATGCTACCAGGTTTAGAGGATCTCCGAGGCCTCCACACCAGTAAAATGAGGTGGTGTCCCCCTGAGTTCCTACAAGGCCAGGAATAGCCACCATCACTCTTGTGGTCTGGGGGCCAGCCAGCAGGAAGGACACAGGTTCCATGTGGGGCAGCAACTGCCCTCCTGTCACCTAGAGAAGGGATCCACTATGGATCATTGAACTCCATCCTCTGGTTTCCTAGCCCAGGAAACACAGAGACAGCAGGGCTCGCCCAGGTCCCATGACAACGAGGGGCAGCTGACCTTTCCTGACAAGGCTGCACGCCAAATGTCTGTGTCCTGCTGTGGGCACCTATCCCCTCCAAGGTTCGCACTGGGCGGACTAGGAGAGAGGCTGCCAGGTGGCTCTGAGGCCCCGGCTCGCAGATGGTGATGTGTCCTTGGCCACCAGGCCACAGGAGGAGGCCAGGAGGGCCCCTAGGTCAGGATGTCCTCTGCCAGCCAGGGAAGCGGGGAAGCAGAGAGGGGACTCAGCCCCCCAGAAGCTGTGATGAGGAAGGGGTTGGGGGGGCTGCGCCCAAGCCCATCTTCCAGGTAATTGATGCTGCCCAGTTAATCGCCCCTACCCTGTAATCTGCCCCTTAAAGGGACCAACAGCAATTTTGCAGACAAATTCGAGAACAGGCAAAGTTCTTCCCTCCTTCCTGGGGTCCCAGGAGGACCCTGCTGTTGAGTAGGTTTCCAGCTTTGGGCCTTCCCAGGATGCTCTCCTTCTCCCCTCAGCTCACTCTGTCCCACTGGAGGGAGGGTAGAGGTTCCCTGGGGTATCAGGTGTCTGCAGGGTCTCAGGGTGACCCTATCTTGGCCTCTTGTACCTGTTTTCACATGGGCCTAAGGCCAGTGCCTGCCCTTTGTTCAGGCAGTGCTGAGGACAGGAGGACCAGGGATCCTTGACACCTGCCATGGCATCCAAGGGGTTAAAGGCCTGGGCACAGCACCAGCACCATCCTTGGGGTGTTTGAAGTAGGGCAGGGCAGGGAAGGGCTGGAGCAGTTGAGGAGGCAGCTGGTCTGGACTGGAAGAAGTGCCCCCCGTCTCCTATGCAAACTTCTGGATCATGAGCAGTAACCTAAAAAGGACTGACAGAGGTGCCCCCACTGAGGTGCTGGACTGGGTTCTGAGAGGGGCTCCCTGAAGAAGACTATTCCCTGTACTGGAGCTGCCAGTGGGAGCAGGAGCAGGGCCCCCACGGGGATATCTCCCAGATCCGGTGAGTTTCCCTCTTCACTTTCCCTGGGTCCTCACCCCAAGAACGGGGATACCCCTGGAAGCAGAGTTCCTCAAGAACCCTTCAACAAGGGCAGCCCCGGTGGTGCAGCGGTTTAGCACCTCCTTCAGCCCAGGGCGTGATCCTGGAGACCTGGGATCGAGTCCCACGTCGGGCTCTCTGCATGGAGCCTGCTTCTCCCTCTGCCTGTGTCTCTGCTTCTCTCTCTCTCTGTGTCTCTATGAATAAATAAATAAAATCTTAAAAAAAAAAAAAAGGGGGGCAGCCCGGGTGGCTCAGCGGTTTAGCACCGCCTTCAGCCCAGGGCGTGATCCTGGAGACCAGGGATCGAGACCCACGTCGGGCTCCCTGCATGGAGCCTGCTTCTTTCTCTGCCTGTGTCTCTGTCTCTCTTTCTCTCTGTCTCTGTCTCTCTGTGTCTAATAAATAAATAAAATCTTTTTTTTTAAAAAAAAAAAAGAACCCTTCAACACCCAGGAAGTGGCAGAGCAATTTGTAGCTTCTCCACTAGCCTACTGCATTCAGCTCCCATTTTTTATTTTTTTATTTTTTTTAAGATTTTATTTATTCATTCATGAGAGACACAGAAAGAGAGAGAGAGAGAGAGAGAGAGAGAGAGGCAGAGACACAGGCAGAGGGAGAGGCAGGCTCCATGCAGGGAGCCCCACATGGGACTCGATCCTGAATCTACAGGATTAGGCTCTGGGCTGAAGGTGGCGCTAAACCGCTGAGTCACCCGGGCTGCCCCAGCTCCCATTTTTAAAAAAGATTTTATTTATTTATTCACGAGAGAGAGGCAGAGAGACACGGGCAGAGGGAGAAGCAGGCTCCATGCAGGGAGCCCGATGTGGGACTGGATCCTGGGACTTGGGGATCACACCCTGAGCCAAAGGCAGGAACTCAACCACTGAGCCATCCAGGCATCCCTCAGCTCCCACTTTTAATTAGAGACTGTTGTGTGTGTGTGGGGGGGTGCAAGTGTGTAAACAGCAAATCACAAGCACAGCCAAGAGATAACACTACTTGTGTGACAAGTGATGCTAAACCCTCTATGTGCATTTTTCATCCTTATAATTTTGTGGGGTTGATATATGGTCATCCCTGTGTTAAAAATGAGGTTTGGGGATCCCTGGGTGGCTCAGTGGTTTAGTGCCTGCCTTCGGCGCAGGGTGTGATCCTGGAGTCCCAGGATTGAGTCCCACATCGGGCTCCCTGCATGGAGCCTGCTTCTCCTCTGCCTGTGTCTCTGCCTCTCTCTCAGTCTGTGTCTCTCATGAATAAATAAATAAAATCTTAAAAAAAAAAAATGAGGTTTGGAGAAGTTAAATAACCCCAGACAATGAAGACGTAAACCGTGGCCCTGGGGGTACAGACACAAGTCCATGTGATACCAAAGTCCATTACGATGTTGTTTCATCTCTTTTTCTTAGGAGGTATGGGAGGCAGTCTGGCTCTGCCGCCAGTTTAGAGCCTCGAGATCCTCATTCATCCAGGGTCCTCTCCCTCCTGGGTCTGATGTGGTTCCCTTTATCCTTGGGCATTAACTGTGAGGGTTAAGGGGCTGCCGACTCACACCTGAGAGCTAGGGAAGCCCAGATTCTAGGTCACCCCACCCCGCAACTGAGGGGTTCCCCACTCCACCTGCCACCGTAGCTGTCCCCTGAGATCTGATAGGTTAATTCTCTGGGACGCAGTGGCCAAAGTCTTCTCAGGTGTGTCCCTCTGAACCTCAGACCCTCTCTCGCCCCACCCTTCTGGCACAATATCCTGAATGCATGCCAAGGAGCCAATGGGCCGGAGAAGGAAGAGGACTGAGGCCCTGCCCCACATCTGCAGTCAGATGAGACCCTGGTAGGATGAGTTTACAGGCCCAGTGGGAAGGAAGAGGGCGGGGCAAACCAATTTTAAAAAGTGGTCACACTTCGAAGCCCAAAGCAGCACAATTCCTGACTGATTTGTGAGCCTGGCATATCCAAGAGGAGGGAGTGACTTAGGGCGGGTGTTTGAGATAGATGCCTAACTGCTGTCTTAAGTACAGGGAGGTGTGCTTGCCTTAGAGGGACGCTGGGCTCCTGGGCTTTGCACTTCCGGAATTAAGTACTAGCAATAAAATCAGTAACTCTGTCCTGTGAGTCCTGCAAGCAGGTAGGTCCTTCTCAGAAGTCAACCTGGGGGGTACCTGGGGGGGTCAGTTGGTTTCGCGGCTGATTTTGGCTCAGGTCATGATCTCCGGGGTCCTGAGATGGAGCCTGGAGCCCAGTCCCCACCCACCCACCCCGGCTCAGCAGAGTCCGCTTCTCCCTCTGCCCCTCCCCCAGCTCATGTGCTAGCGCTCCCTCTCTCTCAAACAAAATCTTAAAATTTTTTTTTTAATTAAAAAAAAAATGCCAACCTGGAAGCTGACGTGGACAGATAGGTGGCTTTTGTCTGTACTTACCCCTGTGCCACTAAGGGACAGTGCCTGGCATAGACCCTCCTGGGTCCTCTTCTCCATGCCCGACACCTGGTAGGTGCCCAAGCAACGCCTGCTGAATGAACACTAGCCCTCTGCTTATGCCTTTGGCCTTTTGACTTTTTTTGTTTTTTTGGCCTTTCGACTTTTGGAATTGGGCTGCTAGTCTATGGCAATTGACAAGCAGATCAGAGGAGGGGAGGGAGTTTCAGGACCCCCCTGTCCTGCCCACAGCGAAATCTCCTGTGCCTCACACTGAGAGACAGAGCCACTACAGCTGAGTCAGGGGGGCGGGGGTGTTGGGAACCTACCATGGAACGGGGTGTCTGGGGAGTAGGGCGGGAAGTAACTGTGCTTACTAGGGCTTTCTTGATCTGAGGCTAGAAGCCCAGCTCTAGCCCTGCCTGCAGGACTCTAGTGGATTAATAGTTTACTCTCCAGGGGGAAGGAGCAAGCAGGTTAAATTTTGAACCATCAAAGGGTTTTCTGTGTCCTGTTCCCCCCAGGGCTGGGAGAAGGCAGCGGATCAGGGTATCTGGCTCTCCCTTCCTTCCCATTCTTTATTATCCGGCTCTTTGGGGATCTTCCTCTGGTTGTCCCCCTTTAGGAGATGTAGGGCCCCAGGCCTAGCCCCAGGAAGCCCCCAGGCAGTCGCTGTGCCTAGCAGGGCAGCTGGGGTGGTTGCAGGGAGTGGTTCCTACCCCAGGGCTCGCTGACAGCCCACATTGGCAGAGCCCCACCTGCCCCAGCACCTCACTCAGGTTTCCAAGACAGCAGAGGGAGTAAAAGGACAAACTTAATTTCCCTGGGACCCCCATCTAATTGCTTCCTTTCTTTGGCTGTGTTGGTGGAGGGACAGGTATGGGAGTGATGGTGAAGAACACTGTTGCACCATTTCTTTCAAAGCTAGCCGTGTACTGTCTTCAGGAGCTTGTTTTCTGGGTGAGGAAAGAGCTCCTACTCTGTAGGGTGACACAGGTGCTTTGAGGACTTGGCTCCTCCTCCGGCCCTGTGACCTTGAGCAAGTTAGGGAACCTCTCTGTGCTGTTCCTTCATGTGTAAAATGGGGATGGCTGTGAAGATCCCACTCTCCTGCAGGCTCCAGATGCTGGAGGAAATGGACATTGGGGACCTCAAAGCCTCTGTCTCCAGCCTGTGGCCCAACACCTGCTTTGTGTGCACTGAGCCTCAACATCTGTGGTCTCTTCTTCGTACTTCCTGAGATTTTGAGACCCAGTTGCTTTAAATCAGGAGTCTGCAAACTTTTTCTGTAAAGACCCAGATAATAAATATTTTAGGCTTTGTGGGCCATATGGTCTCTGTCGCAGCTACAACTTTGCTGTCGTAATGCAGAAACAGCCACAGACCATATGTAAGTGAATGAGCATGGCTGTGTTCCAAAACAACCTTTATTTATGAACACTGAAATTTGAATTTCATGTAATTTTTATGTATCACAAAGTAGTGTTCTATCTTTGATTCTTTCCCCAGCCATTAAAAAAAAAAAAAGATCGCAGGATGGGTTTGGCCCACAGTCCTCTAGTCTGCGGGCCACCACCTCTTTACCAGAGCAGCCCTCCCTCCATCAGGAGCTGATTGGTGGGGGTCCCTGGCCCTTCTCGTTGGATGTGTTGGATGTGGGTGGCTCCAGGTCTTCCCATCAGCAGTTGTTCATGGCCAGGAGTCCCCATCATAGCTGCATTACCATCAGCCCACAACATGCTGTCCTTTTTCTGAGAGAGAGCTGCGGGATGGCTATCTTTTGATGCCGATTTCTGCTTTCTCCCCGGGCCTTTCAGTCCCTAGCTCTCTGATTCTCCATTCCCAGCCTCTAAATGAAAACCATGAGACCAGCCTTTCTGATGTCCCCAGCACACACTCAGCACCACGTCAGTCACATTCTGTACACAGTATCATCAAGCCTCTCAACTTGCAGGGTCAGTATCGTTCCCATTGTACAGATGGTTCTGAAGCTCGAAAGCGCTGAGCAAGTTTCCCAGGTCATGTGGCTCACGAAGGTGGCAGAGCTAACCAGCCCAATGGGTTTTGGAGCCCCAATAGCACCATGAGGAAATTACGCCTCAGGATTTTGAATAACGGAGGTCTCTCCCCTGCCCCTCCTCTCTCTCTGTTAAAGTACTGTGTGCTCTGACCCCAGCACTCTGGCGTGCCCAACCATCCACTGATTGGATCAGGGGCAGGAGATGCTGGTAGGGAAGCCATTCAATCCAGAGATAAGAAGACTCCTTGCTTTCCTCTCATGCCTTCCTCTCGAGCATCTGACCCCAGGCCTATTTCAGAATCTCTGATCTCTGCTCTGTGGAAGCAGTGATGTGACATGATGGGATCTCATCTGGGGGCTAAATAAAGCCATTGTGTGAGAGCCAGCCCTGGCTGCTGCCCTGCACCATCTCCTAAGCTCAGGAGGTTGGGGGAGACAGGTGGGCCCTGGTGGGAGCTGGTGGAAGAGAGGTCAGGGAGAGAACACAACCATGAAGCCAGCTTGCATTTCAGAAAGTGGACAAGGAATGTCTCTGGGAGGGGTTGAGGCAGCTTTGCTACACTTCATCTCTTTGAAGGACAGAATAGAAATTATTGATATTTCAGCGTGGATGGGACGGGTGGAGTTTAGAGAACAGGACATATGGAGAGAAATGGCATGAAGATATGAGGCAGAAGGAGCCGCACAGGTTCCATTTGCACAGAGGGCGGAGGCCAGGAATTAACAACATGAGTGCTGGGAAAAGGTGGGTCCCCAGAAGAGGCCAGGTTCCAGCTGGTTTGAGCTAGAGGAAGAAGGGCAAGATTTCAGGATCAGAGATATGTGCCCAGCAGGCCAGGGCAGCAAGTACCCTCTCCAGCCGGCAATATCCCTGGGGATGGAGAGGGCAAGGCTTTAGTCCATGCATCTCACTAAGCTCACTCAATCCAGCCCCACGGACCCCACTGGGCAGGAACAGCAGGCAGAAGCTGGGGTTGGCTAACTCCAGTGCGTTTGCCACTTCCGTGAGGTCTCTGTCCTGTTTCCAGCCTCTGTTCTTCTTTTCCTGGTGAGCACCCCGGTTCCTCCTCTGGCTTCCACCCCAGGCTCTCACAATACTCCACCCTCCCTGCCCCTGAGTATCAGCTTTGGGGACCACTGGATGGAGGTCTGGGCTCTGGCCCTCCAAACTGCTTGCTCCCCAAGGAGCTCCCATTTCCCCTGAGCACATCAGATGGCACAAGGCCTTGTCACAGACAGACACACAGAGGGCACCTGTCCTGGTGGTCAGCTGAGGGGCCCTCTACGTGGCCTCCAGGTGTGGGGAGCATGGACTGATTTCCCAGGCCTCTCCTGGTCTGTCTTCAGAGCCATAGTGGGGCCGCAGGGGCCATCTGCTCAGCCACTTCCTTCCCTGTGGCAGACAGGGATGGTGCAGCACCTCTCAGCAGTGGACAGGTGGCGGTGACAGTGGGAAAAGTGGCTTGAAGGATCAACTTTCCAACAATACAGGACCTGGGGAAGGCAGAAAGCCTGGGAGGAGGTGGAAGGCTCTGGCTCAGTGGTTCCTGGGCCCTCTAGGCCCTGCCAACAGCTCAGGAGCTGGGGGTGCCCCGGGACCAGGAAGAAGGGGAGCCTCATTTGCAGAAGGCCACCAGAGACGGGGCCAGGAGTGAGCAGCACGGACACCTGCCATGATAGAGGAGAGGCCCCAGCCCGCCTCAAGCACTTCTATACTCAGGTATTTGGTACTTCTCTCTGGAGTGGGGCTTATCACTTCAACTCTGAGAGTTCCTGAAGGTTCTTAACTCCGAGACACACCGAGACAGGCCGCGGGGGCCACCAGGAGTGCTGGGTGACAAGAACAACCCCTGGGGTGATGTGGGGAGGCACGGGAGAAGAGATTTTGATGTGGCTGCTAGCAATGCCTTCTCTCTGCTCCCTGGAGAGAGGACTTTTCGCTCTGTCACTTCCCACATGACCAGCCTTGGAAGGAAGAAACCAGAACACTTTCTTGTGAGCCTTCCTCCTGTTCCTCAGTCTGCCCAGGCTCTTCCTGCCCTGCTTGGCCAGATCCTACCTCTCACCCTCTAGGCTCTCAGGCTGCTGCCTTCCTTCCATTGTCTCACTGAGCTCTCCGAATGGCTCATCATCCTTGGATGCACAAAGCCTTCTGTTGCATCTTCTCTTGTGGCACAAGCCACTCTGGCCACTTAGTAATTTGTGATGTGGGCTTTGGTCTCTGTGTATGTGCACATGCACACACGCACGCACACACATCACTGTGAATTCCTTGAGGACAGGAATGGTATCTCTCTCTCTGCTTGGCTAGGTTCTCTGCCGTAGCGGTGCCCAGGAACTAGAAGGGTAATGAGTGAATGAGGATGTCATCATGCTCCAGAGAGAACACTAGACTGCAGGTCAGAGAAGTTGGCATCTAGACGCTCATGTGTCCTGGAGCCAGCCGCTGTCCAGTGCTGTGCCTCTGTAAAGGGAGAGCCGGCTATGACACTCCTCAGTTCCAGGTTCCAGGATTCTAGAACTTCTCTCACTCAATCTCTGTCTTCTTGACACAGACTGGCCTGTGTGTGCCTCCCATGAACGGAGACATCCCAGAGGTGTTCCTTGCTGGTGGAGACCTGGTGCCCCAAGGCCACACTCGCCGCTGTCTGTCTGTGGTTGAGTCTGGAGAGCAGCTGGAGGAAGAAGAGGAGGAGGGAAATACGGAGGAGGAGGGGAATGGCTTTCATCCCATGCCCCTCCGAAGATCGGGGGCCTTCCGTGCCCACGCCCACAACCACAACCCCTTCAAGAGACACAGTTGGGGGCCAGGCAGGGAGCTCCGGGATCCACTGAGCAGGTAACCCCCAGGGGACCTCCTGCCTCCTGTCTAGACCTAGACCTAGGAGAAGGTGATTGGGAAGGCACGCCTGGAGCTGAGGACACCTGGGCACTCCCTGGACATTCCAGACCCCGTGTCTCTGGGGTTCTTGTTGAGGATGACCTGCCTTTAAAAGTGCAGCTCTTCCTGTGGTCCTGGCTCCTCTCCACCTGGTCTCAGGGGCTGGTGGGGAAGGTACGGGGTTGGGGAGATATCGCCTCCACCGCCCACTCTGGGTTTCATAGAACCATAAAAGGAATCAGAGCTGGAAGGGACGCAGGTATTATGTGGCCCAAACTCCTCACTTTACAGCAGAGGAAAGCTAGGCACAGACAACTGGGAGGTTCCTGAGAAGTGCCCCCGGGGTAGGGGGGAGCATTGCTGATTCCAGGCTGACACAGCCCTGGGATGTTTTGGACATCACAGTAGAGCCCTTGCAGTAGAGGAGTAGTGACTCTTGCTCACAGGCCTGTGCATCTGATTGGCAGAAGACAGGGCCCAGCTCTCCTCCTCTTCTGGAAAACCCCTGACCACTTCCCCAAAGACAGAGGAAGTCAGAAAGAGAAGATCTGGGGGTCAATGTGGAGAGCTCAGTGTGGGTGGTCATTGAGAGGGCCCACCAGCCACGGAAGGGCACTGACTCTCTGCTCTGGCTGCGGTCCCACGGACAGGTTCCCTTAGCTCAGGTGAGTCACTCCTGGCACAGCTGGCTGAGCTGGGCGGAAGGGGAGGACTCTGTGCCGTGTCCCTGAACTGACCTGGGTGGCAGCTCAGGTGGAAGCCTTGCCCACCGGGGTCATGGAACCTTTCCAAGAGCAGCCAGCTGAAGGCAGAGATGCCATGGGTGCCCCTCATGTAGTGCCAGCTGTATCTCAGGGTCTTTAAGGGGTCACCGTTCACCGCCAGGCACTAACTCTGCCCCTTGGAGTCCAGGGCTGAGGAGGGCAAAGCTGGGCATCAGAAACCAGGCAAGGAGTGAGTTTCCAGCTTGCCCTTGCCCTTGGCCTCTGCCAAGTCTGGCTTCCTTCTGGAGGATAGTTCTGTCCCGTGGCCAGCAGGGGCCACCCTTGCCCGCAGCTTTGCCACAGTGCAGCCCTGCTGGCGGGCAGTATGGGTCTGGGCCACATCTATGCCGACAGGAAGGGCTGGGCTGAGCGGTGTTCCTCTCTGGTGCCTGGCACTAGCCCCTAGGTACAGAGGGCAAGTGGTGGTGATGTGTGTTTCAGGAGCGAACCGCAGGCTTCGGGATGTATGGGCTGCCAGGAGGCCCCCTCATCGCAGAGCCAAGAGGAGCTGGACGCTTTTCTGGGATTGCAGTGCCAAGGTGGCCAGCCTTCCTGCGGGGTATGACAAGAGTCCCCAAGGAGGCCAGCGCCTTCCTCTCACCCACCCACCCCTGCCCCCTTGCCTGTTCCGCCACTACTCTGTGCCTCTTCCGTCCTGCCAGCTGTGGCTCTGTCTGTGCCCAAGCATCCTTCTGACTCCATCTGGCTGAAGCCATGTCTACTGTCTGCACTTCTCTGTCTGCCTCCCTGGTCTCTGTGCCCTGTCCCCTGCTCTTGGTGTCCCGCCTCTGCCTCTTTCGATTCTCTGTCCCCATCTTTCTGTGTCTGAGCTCTGCGCTGATGTGAAAAGGCCTCTGCTCCCCTCACTGTGACATCCACTTCTTTCTGTGGACCCCACATTTCTCAACATTGGAACTGAACTTATGATATATGGGATGAAATGAGGCATCTGGTGCCCTGAAAAACAGTGGATTTCTAAGGATATAATCATAGAATTATCAGGTGAGAAAGGGTATAGAGTCTGCCCAGGCTTCTGGCCTAAGGGAGCACATCTGGGGGATCCCAAGCCAGGACCTAGAGACCCCTGAGGATACACAAGGCCTCTGGAGGCCCCCCTGGGCCTGCTCGATATTTTTAAAAAAAAACTCAGTTGCTTAACAGACTGAGCCACCTAGGCACCCCATTTATTCATATTCTTATTGGCCATGTACATATCTTCCTTTGTGAAATATCTGTTCAAGCCTTTGTTCAGTTTTTAAAAAGATTTTCTTTTTTTTCCCCAAAGATTTTATTTATTTATTCATGAGAGACATAGAGAAAGAGGCAGAGACATAGGTAGAGGGAGAAGCAGGCTCCTTGCAGGGAGCCCAAAGCAGTACAATCCAGGACCCCAGGATCATGACCTGAGCCAAAGGCAGATGTTCAACCACTGAGCCACCAGGTCGTCCTAAAAGATTTTATTTCTTTTTTTTTTAAGGTTTTATTTATTTATTCATGACAGACACAGAGAGGGAGAGAGGCAGAGACACAGGCAGACAGAGAAGCAGGCTCCATGCAGGGAGCCGGACATGGGACTCGATTCCGGGTCTCCAGGATCACACCCCAGGCCGAAGGCGGCACTAAATCCCTGGGCCACCGGGGCTGCCCCCGAAAGATTTTATTTCTAATTAAGCTCTGTACCCAATATGGGGCTCAAACCACTGCTGAGACCAAGAGTCTCAACACCTCTGACTAAGCTGGCCAGGCACCCCAACCTTTTGCCCACTTTTTAACAGCTTCTCTTTTTCTTATTGATTTGTAAGAGTTCTTTATTAAAAAAAAAAAGAATTATTTATTTATTTATTTATTTATTTATTTTAAAGATTTTATTTATTTATTCATGAGAGACACAAAGAGAGAGACAGAGAGATAGAAGGAGGAGAAGCAGGCTCCATGCAAAGAGTCTGATACAGGACTTGATCCTGGGGCCCCAGGATTACTCCCTAAGCCAAAGGCAGATACTCAACCACTGAGCCACCCAGGTGTCCCAGATTGATTGATTGATTGATTGATTGATTTGAGAGAGTATGAATGCATGTGCATGCACAAGCAGGGGGCAGGGTGGGGAGGAGAGGGATAGAGAGAGAGCAGCAGACTCCCTGCTGAGCTCGGTGCCCTGGGTGGGGTTGGATCCCACAACCTTCAGATCATGACCTGAGCTGAGATCAAGAGTTGGAGCCCTAAGGACTTTAACTGAGCCTCCCAGGTGCCCCAAGAGGTCTTTATATATTCTGGATTTGTGTCCTTTGTCAGATATAAGTATTGTCAATATTTCCTCCAGTCTCTGACTTGCATTTTTACTTTAATAGTGTATTTTAATAAGCCTAAGTTTTCATTTAGATAAAATCAATTTTATCACATTTTTTTGCCAATATATCAACTTATTTTTCCCCACCTGATCCCCAATTTATTAAATTTTTAATGGTTAGTGCTTTGGGTCCTTTTTAAGAAATCCTGCTTATCCCATATGTTGGCAAATCGAACTTAAATAAAAACAAATGTAAACAAAAATAATAAATAAATAAATAAATAAATAATAAAAGACTAAAAAAAAAAAAAAAAGAAATCCTGCTTATCCCAAGAATGTGAAGATTTTTCTCTAGTGTTTTCATCTAGAAGCTTTATAGACTTAGCTTTCACATTTAGCTGTATGATTTATCTAGATTCTTGAGTGTGGTAGAAATCAAGGTTTTGTGTTTGCCCCCCCTATATATAAAGATACAGTTGCTTCATTAAAAAACCTTTCTTTCCCATCAAATTGCCATGGTGTCTTTGTTGAAATCAAGTGACTGTATCTGTGTAAGTCTCTTACTGGGCCCTGATCTTTTTTCCATTATCTGACTATCCCTATGTTAGTATCACATTGTCTTAATTAATGCAGCTTTTATTGTTAATCTTAAACATGTGGTAGTGTAAATCCTCCATTTTGTTATTTTCTTTTACGACCATATTATCTATTCTAGGTCTTATGCATCTCCATGTGAATTTTATTTTATATTTCTTTTTAAAAACTTTTTTTTAAAGATTTTATTTATTTATTCATAGACACACAGAGAGGCAGAGGGAGAAGCAGGCTCCCTGCTTTTTTTTAATTTTTTTATTTTTTTCATTTATTTTTTGATAGTCACAGAGAGAGAGAGAGAGAGAGAGAGAGAGAGAGACAGGCAGAGGGAGAAACAGGCTCCATGCAGGGAGCCGGACGCGGGACTCCATCCTAGGACTCCAGGATCACACCCTGGACCGAAGGTGGCGCTAAACCGCTGAGCCACATGGGGTGTCCTAAAAAACTTTTAAATATTTTATTTATTTTTGAGAGGGAGAGAGAGAGGGAGAGAGAGAGACAGAATGAGCACAAGCCAGGGGAAAGGCACAGACAGAAGCAAACTCCCTCTGAGCAGGAAGTCTGATGTGGGACACAATCCCAAGACCCTGGGATCATAACCTGAGCCAAAGGCAGTTGCTTAACTGACTGAGCCACCCAGGTGCCCCTCCTGTTGCATTTTTTTTTTAAATTTTTATTTATTTATGATAGTCACACAGAGAGAGAGAGAGGCAGAGACATAGGCAGAGGGAGAAGCAGGCTCCATGCACTGGGAGCCCGACGTGGGATTCGATCCCGGGTCTCCAGGATCACACCCTGGGCCAAAGGCAGGCGCTAAACCGCTGCGCCACCCAGGGATCCCCTCCTGTTGCATTTTTATTGAGATTATACTGAGTTCAAAGATTAATTTAGGACAAATTAACATTTTTTAAAAAAGATTTTATTTATTTGTTCATGAGAGACACACAGAGAGAGGCAGAGACATAGGAGGAGGGAGAAGTAGGCTCCTTGCAGGGAGCTCCATGTGGGACTCGATCCAGGACCCTGGGATCAACTGCCTGAGCCGAAGACAGATGCTCAACCACTGAGCCACCCAGGTGCCCCTGACATCTTTTTAATATTAAATCTTCTTACCCATGAAAAATAATATACGTCTCTATTTAGTTAGGTATTCTAAAGAAAACTATGTCTTTTATCAAAGCATGAGTTTTCTTCATACAGGTCTTGTCAATTTTTATTATATTTATTTCTAGGTAACTTACAGTTTTTGTTGCTATTATGAATGCTTTTTTTTTTGCTTTCTTATTTTTAAATTACATTTCCAAACTTTTTTCGTTTACAGAATGGAATAAATTAGACCTTGTATAATTGTCTTATACTCACTTATCTTGCTAAGCTCTCTCTTGTTTTCTGTTATAAAAATTTATCTGTGATTTTTTTTTCCTGAGTAGACAATTATGTCATCTTTAAATGTGCTTTGTTTCTTTTGTTCCAAGATTTATTCCTTTTCTTTCTTTTTCTTGCCCTCTCTGCTGGCTGGTATCCTACTGCAGTGTTGGGCAGAAATATGATTACGGGTATCCTTGTCTTTTTTTTTTAATGAAATAGCACCAGTGCAGTTTATTTTAATGCTTCTTTTCATGAGTATAGTATCCTTGTCTTTGACTTCAGAGGAAGTACATCTTATTGATATTGATTTTTGGCTGTACGTTTATAAAGGACACTTTTTTTATCAGGTTAAGGAAGATTTCTTTGATTCCTAAGGCTTTCACTTTACAGTAAGTGAATTGAATTTACAGTAAGTGGTATTGAATTTTATTCTATGCTTTTCTGCTTTTATGGAGATGGTTATATGTTTTTCTCCTTTAATATATTACTGAGGTAAATTAACTGTAAGGACTTTTCTCATATGTCACCCTTTTATTTTTAAAATGAATCCAACTTTGTCATGACAGATTATCTTTTTTTTATTTAAAGATTTTATTTATTTATTCATGAGATACACAGAGGGAGGGAGAGGCAGAGACACAGGCAGAGGGAGAAGCAGGCTCCATGCAGGGAGCCCGATGTGGGACTCGATCCTGGGTCTCCAGGATCATGCCCTGGGCCAAAGGCAGGTGCCAAATTGCTGAGCCACCCAGGGATCCCCCAGATTATCCTTTTTATACAGCGCATAACAAATCAACCCCAAACTTAATGGCTTAAAATGACTTTTTTCCCCCTCTCACTATTCTGTGGGTGAATAATTTGGGTTGACCTCAGCTGAGTATTCTGCTTACTTCACCTGGACTCACATGGCTGCAGGTGGCTGGTGGCTTGCATATGGCTGGTGGCCAAGGCTGGCCATATTCACATCTGCCATTTGTCAGGCTGAAAGTTGCGATACCTTGGTTGTCATTCACATGGCCTCTCCAGAGGTTGGTTTAGACTTGTTCACATGGAAATAGCAGTGAAAGTGGACAAGAGTGCAAGCTTCAGGGTTTCTTTTCTTTTCTTTTTTTCCCAGAGCTTATTTATTTTTAGAGAGAGAGAAAGAGAAAGAACAAGCAGGGAGAGGGGCAGAGGGAGAGGGAGAAACAGGCTCCCTGCTGAGAGGGGAGCTTGATGTGGAGCTGGATCCCAGGACCCTGAGATCACCACCTGAGCCAAATGCAGATGCCTAACCGACTGAGCCACCCAGGTGCCCCAACCTTTAAGGTTTCTTGAGGTTAAAGCTCAAAAATCATCTAAGCCCCTTCCACAACATTCTTTTTTTTTTTTTCTTCCACCACATTCTATTCATCTAGTAGAGTCACCGGCCAGCCCAGGTTCAAGGAGTGGATGGATACTTCCTTGGTGGAGGCAGCAGCAAATGCTTTGTAGACATTGAAAATCTACTTTGGTTTGCTAGTGATTTCTGTACTTAAGTTAATAAGAGAAATTGTCCCCAAATCTTGGTCACACTGTCTGTGTGCAGTTTAAGAATCAAGGTTATACTCACATTATAGGGAGAGTTAGAGAGTTTTCATTTCTATTCTTTGAAGAGTTTACATAAGATTTCTGTTCTCTAGTCCTTGAGATATCTGTAAAATGTTTTTGGCCTGGTGAGTTTTGTTTTGTTTTATTTTAAAGTTTTTTTTATTTATTTATTCATGAGAGACACAGAGAGAGGCAGAAACATAGGCAGAGGGAAAAACAGGCTCTACACAGGGAGCCCGATGTGGGATTTGATCCCAGCACTCCAGGATTATGCCCTGAGCCGAAGACAGACTCACCCAACCACTGAGCCACCCAGGCGTCCTTGTTTTGTTTATAGAAAAATTAACTACCGGGCTGCCTGGGTGGTTCAGCGGTTGAGCATCTGCCTTCAACTCAGGGCATGATCCCAGGGTTCCGGAATCAAGTCCCACATTGGGCTCCCAGCCTGTTTCTCCCTCTGCCTATGTCTCTGCCTCTCTCTGTGTGTCTCTAATGAATGAATAAATAAATCAAATCTTTAAAAAAAAGAAAAATATAAATTACCAATTCCATTTCTTTTGAAAATTTTTATTATTTTAAAAATTTATTTGCTCATGAGAGACACATAGAGAAGGCAGAGACATAGGCAGAGGGAGAAGCAGACTCCTCACAGGGAGCCCGATGTGGGACTGGATCCCGAAATTCCAGGATCACACCTGTGCTGAAGGCAAACACTCAACCTCTGAGTCACCCAGGCGTCCCAATTCCATTTCTTTAGTAGGACCATTTAGGCTTTCTATTTCTTCTAGATTCAGTTTTGGTAAGTTATATAGATATAGATACACACATTTTTGTAAGGAATTTGTCTGTTTTGTTTGCTTTTTCAAAATTGCTATCATAAAGTTGTGGGCAGTCTTCTGCCTTTCCAATCACTAGGTCTGCCTCACACTCTTCCTCAATTTGTGCCTTCCATCTGTCTGCCATTCTTACCGGAGTGATGTCTACAATTTTTAGTTTTATTGATCCTATTTTATGTTTACTACTTCCATTGATTTCTGCCTTTTTAATTTTTAAAAAATTTTTAAAGATTTTATTTATTTATTCATGAGAGACAGAGAGAGAGAGAGAGAGAGGAGAGAGAGAGAGGCAGAGACACAGGCAGAGGGAGAAGCAGGCTCCATGCAGGGAACCTGATGTGGGACTCGATCCCAGGACTCCAGGATCACTCCCCAGGCCAAAGGCAGGTGCTAAACCTCTGAGCCACCCAGGGATCCCCTAATTAAAAACATTTTTTAAAGTAATCTCTCTGCCCAATACGGGGCTCAAACTCACCACCCCGAGATCATGAGTCACATCCTCCACCAACTCAGGTGCCCTGATTTCTGCTTTCATCCTTATTGTATCCTTCCTTCTGTTTTCTTGGACATTGTTCTGTTGTTCTCTTTATAATTTTTTCAAGTTGGCATAGTTCATTAATTTTCAGCTTTTAAAATTTTTCAATGTAAGCATTTTAATGGCCTAAAAGTAGGGGGGGGGGGGGCGTGGGGGGGGGGGGAGGGGTAGGGGGGAAGGGGGGAGGGGGGGTTAACCCCGGAAATACCACTTTGGTTGGTGTGGGCCATGTCTCACAAACAAAACTTTTGATACTACAGTATCTAACCTCAAGACATATATCCCTACAAGAATTACTCACCCACCCTAATAAAATAAAATCTTAAACACTACATCACGATCATTACCCCCCCCCCCCAGTGGCATAGCCCACCACGCCCAGCGTGACCCTGCTACCCCAGCACCCCAGCAAGCGCCCACCCATGTTAGCCCCCGTCCCCACACAAACCAAACTCTAACCAAATAGACTAAAGAACTCCGTACATTCTTACACATCCGACCTAATATAAAATAAACCGTCTCCCTACAATCCAAAAAAAAAACCCCGCAAAACAAACTTAACACAACCCATAAAAATCCATGTATCACAAATCCTCCCACTTTCCTCGGGCGTGCCTTCTCCCACTTGCCTCTGGCTGCCTCCTGCAACTACCCTGCGCCATCTAGAAATGTTCCACACCACATCACCATTCCAGTTCAACATCCCATATCTTGCCCCCTTCCTTCATCACCCCCCCTTTACCGCAAGCAGGTTGCCCCGCCCCTCAGACCACAACCATACGCCCAGCGCAATAACCCCCCCCCAAACACACACACTACTCGCGATTAAAATAAACCCCCTCCCCCCCTAATAAACCCCACACCTCCCCCTTGCACCACCTTTATGTTCCACAGTAGTATCCCAACAGAACAAAGCAGTTCCTCGGATGACCAGAACGTACCTTGGTCCTGGGAACTCAGGCTCCGTCTTCAGGCCACTCAATATTCAGCGGGGGAGGGACTGCTTTCTTCTCCTCTGTCCTCTCATGTATCACACTTACTCTTCACTCAGTCTCTCTCTCACCCCCCCTAGGCTTGTGGTGCAATTGTGGCTCACTCTCGACGGTCTACTCCACAAATACATACCACACCTCTAACCCCCGCCAGCCACACCCCCCCCCAACAGCACAGGCCCAGAACCATACCCCCAGTCCCCAGAAAAGACCTACTCGGCAGCCTACAATTCAGAAAACCTCACAGCACCCACTGATGCTTACCCCGAGCCGACACCCCCACCAACGCAGCCTCCTGATTAACCCACCGACCCTCCTCAACCCCACCACCTTGCCCCACTAACACGTACAACGGCATTTGCCGTCCACAACCCCATAACTCGATGTGTCCAAAAAAAATAACTCCGGCAAATACATATAAACCAAACTTTACATCATACACCCCGGCCACCCCAGTGGTGCCACAACCCCACCCCCGCCCACACACGCAAAACAAGCACTACCTCTCTACTTAACTACGCCCCAGACTGAGCCCCCAACTCAGGCCACCAACACCTAAATGAGGCAGAAATCACTTCACATGCATGTAACCATTAGCGTGCCCAAAGCTCTAATTAAGTGTATTTGCGAGTTTATTATGTGATTTAAAAATCTATCTTTCACCCCACACAAATAAGTTAGAAGAGAATCCTCCATATATGATTCGGAGCGACTTGGAGGAGGTAGTACCATTACAATTGCAGCATACAATATTGTGGAGACTCGACAATAACACAAGATACCTAAATAACCCAGTGGTGTGGGGGGTCCATACGAAAGGGATTTCATCACTTTCAGGGCTTGTTTCCTGTGATCTCTCTGATATGGATGATTTGAAATGTGTTAAAATATGCCTTATGGCCTGATATGTGACCAGTTTTTGTAACGCTTCATGTAGGCTTGAGAAAAATCTTTCTTTCCTAATGGTTGGTTGTGTGGCTCATGAATATTCCTGCTCCCTTTTGTCTTAAACCCAGACTGTCCAGGTCTATCATTTCCTTTCTATTACCTGACTGGCTTCCATAGTTTGAGTTTGTCATGCCTGGAAACTCTTCAGGGTTACATTTTTTCTAAGATATTTTCTGCATTGGGCTTGGACTGCAGCAGAGTGCTGAGAGCTGGCAGAAATGATTTGCCAGTGATTCAGGTGGAATGTTGAGGATGTGGGTAGTGCAGAGGGCTGGAGACCTGAGGACTTGAAGACAGACCCCCTGCGGAAAAGTGGGAGCATGGAGAGTGGGAACAGGAGAGGGATGAGGCCTGACTTTGTGTGAGGATTCTTGACATGATTCTAGGGTCGGAGTTGCTGTCATCCATCTGCTGACCCTTTGGACCACTCGGCCACTGGCATGCTTTCCAAGTCTGTATCCATGAGTGGCATCAATTGCCTCTTGGGCAGCTCTGATCCAGCTGGTGAGTAGGGGTGGAGGAGAGGCACCCCATCTGTCTCACCATTACCCCTCAGAGCCAGCTGTTGAGTCTGCATGTCCTGGGTTCTGTTTAACCACACACCCTTTGAATTCAGGACTTTGGCTTCTGAGACTTTCCTTCCAATGAAGGAGGACATAGGAGAGATTGTGGCTCTGCAGTTCCCTCTGTCACGGGTGATGGAGGACAGTTACCTGTGATGTACCTTGTCCCCATGACAAGGCACTGGGCACTGTGGTGAAACCTCTGCTCTCTCCATTCTGCAGAAACACAGCTGAGACCTCAGGCCCTGAGGCCTGTGCTCCATGGAGCCCTCGTGCTCTCTCAGTTCCCGGGCCCCTAAGTTCTTCAACTCTGCTGGGGTCAGGCCCCACCCTTTACCCCCTGCCTCCCTGCCCCCACCCCCACCCCACCCAGCGCCAGCCCTCTGAGGCAGCATGGCCCCTGCAGCTTGGGACCCTGATCCAGGTGGAGGGGGTGGGGGAGGCAAGCCTGGATCACTTCGTCCAGCTTCAGCTGGACACCTCTTGTCTCCTTTTGTGTTGGCAGGGAATTTATACCAGTCCTCTGCCACTGACCTTAGCCAAAGGTGAGTTCGAGACCCAGAGCCCTTCAAAGGCCTAGCCAGAAGAGGGGCAATGGGACTGGACCACGGATGTCGTGATTCCCGGGGTCTCTGCTTTCTGAAATCTTGTTCCACTTAATGTTTTCCTTAGGTATTTATGTTGGTATGTATGTATTTAGAGCAGGTGTGCAAGCTGGTGGAGGGAGAGAGGGAGAGAAAATCTCAAACAGACTCCTTGCTGAGTGTGGAGTGCTCAGTCTTGCAACCCCGAGATCATGAGCTGAGCCAAAATCAAGAGTGGGACTCACCACTGAGCCACCCAGGCGCCCCTCCCCTTAGCACTTCTGATCAAAGCCTCCAGATATCTTTCTCCCTGAGCAGCACAAGAATTCACCGCCTTCTCCCTCATTGGCCAGGGAAGGTTTAGGTTCCCAGTAGCCCCAAAGGAAAAGTAGCATCCAGACCCCAGGTGGTCAGATGAGTAAGACAGTGGGAGTTGCTTGTTATTGTCAGTGCCAGAAAGGTGAGTGGGCAGATTGGCTGTTGGACAGTCTTACGGAGAGACAGGGACCAAGGATCCCATGGATCTGCTTCGGAGGTTCAGATAATTGACCAATGAGGAGTGGCCCTAAGGAGAGCTCCGGTGGCCGGGGGTTGGTGTGGGGGGCAGGGGCTATGGGCCTAGCTCAGGAATATTGGAGGAGTCTGGAAGATTTCTGTAGCCAGAAAAATAAGCGCACAAAATCAGCACCTGTTTGTTTGGCTCCTGGTGCTGAAGCCTGGTGAGAGCGGCTGGGCCCCCGGACAATGTGGCTGGATGCGCTTGCCATGGCCCTTTAAGATGCCAAGCTCTGATTTGTGGTCCTGAAAATCTCTAGCTGACACATCCTGCTGGCTCTGCGTTTGGGATTAGCTCATGGGATGGGGCTGATGAAATCCCAGGAAATCCACTCCTCATTGGCTTCAGGCCCAGAGGCCCTTTCCAAACAGCACAGAGGGTCGTACACAGGGCTCTTGTGTTTTGAGGGGAACATGCCCTCCCCTGGAGAGCCCTTACCCCATATCTTTCACGGGAGAGCAGTGCAAGAAGAGATCGGGCCTGAGTTAGGTAGGAAGGGGGTGGTCTGTCTTTATCTGGGAGGAGCCTGTAGTTTCCCTCCCAGGTGAAGGGCCTGGGCAACAGTGTCCTGTCCACATCTGTCCTGTCTGGGAAGTGAGGGTGGGCTGAGGGGTCTCTCTCCAGGCCGTCCTTGGACCTCCTTTCTCCCCTCCTGGGCCCGGCACCTTCACCAGCCATGGCTATGGGAGCATCATCTTTCTCTTCCCCGTCTCCGTCTCCACCTCTTTACCTCTTCTTTTTCTCTCTGCAGCTGTGGCCAATTGGAAGGAGGCTTGGGTACCTGGGTAGGCTCCCCGCTGCAGCGTACCTTCAGCTTCTTCCTGAGCATGACCAGAAAGGCTAAGGTAGGAGTCGGTGGGAAGTAGAAGGCCTGGCCCCCCTCCCCTCCCTGCTTCCCTTCCTCCTCACCCCACCATCCGCTCCCCTCCCCAGCTTCCTGGGGAGACAGACACTCAAGGCAGTGGTTCAGTTTGAGGGGCCACCTGCCAGTTCTCCCAGTCTCTGTCCCACATCCCCGGAGGAGTCACATTTCCTCAGCTCTCCCCGTGCAGACGGCTGGAAGGAGGGGGTAGGGAAGGAGCCTCAGAAGCTAAGCTGTGGCCCAGCCCTTCCTCCCTCAAGGCCTCCAGTAGCTACAGAGGTGGGCAGCAGAGATCTTAAGCATTGGATAAAATCATGATAATAATTATAGCAATACCTTTTACTTCGCAGAGTATTAGGGTTTGCAAAGTGCTTTTACACTTCTAATTGTATGGGTGGATGTGGCAGCTGACGGAGTGAAATTAGACCACAGGCAGAATGGAAGGCCTGGAAAGTATGTGGTTATGGAAACACATGCACACCCTGTGTGTGGGGCCATGACCAGTTCGGACCCCAGGAAGGTGCAGGTATTCTGCTCTCTCCTCTATTACCAACCCCAGCTCCGTGAAACCAGGTGCTCTGCCTGCTGCTTGAGTGCATTTCCACTTTCTTCATTTACTGGCAGAATGAGCCATCCCCTTTTCTTCTCACAGCCTCCCCAGGTATACAAGTACTTTCCAGCCTGGGGTGGCTTCTGAGCCCTGGGAGGAGTGCCAGAGAAAACATCCTCCTGTTCACCTTGGGGAGCATGGGATTCTCACCCAGAAAGGTTGCTGGGCTCCTCCTGGCCCCACCCCCGGTGCCAGGACTTGCTCCTCTGCCAGCCTCATAGCCAGGGCTCCTCTTTCTCTGGGTGCACCGAGAAGGCAGAGATGTCACCCGCTTGCTAGCAGCTTCTCACCATGTGCTGCAGTGGGGAGTTTGAGGCATGGGACCAGGTGGTCTGAGAAGCGGAGGAACAACCAGAGAATCTTCAAGTTTGGGGTGGGTGAGGGCAGTGGGGCAGGGAGGCTTCTTCTCTCCCATGGTGGGGGCCAGGCTCTCTGGGAACAAGGCAAATGGGGAGACCTGGGGCCTAGGGCCAACCTGCCAGCTCAGCTCAGGGCAGGAGAGTGTGCTGGTGGAACCACCTTTCTTCCTGTGGTCAGGATGGGCAGGGGGAGTCGGTACTGCCCTGGGCCCTCAGGATCCTGCATCTGCCCAGGCTTGGCCCACGTTTGGTGTGGGTTAAATAACTAGGTGGAGGGGAGTGTGGGCTGTATGGAGCTCAGACAGGTGGCAGGAAAGAGCCAGAGCAGTCAAGACCTGGCCTACTGGCCCTTACTCACCAGGGTTTCTGGTCCAGTCCTCTTCCACCCTCCTGAATGTGTGTGGCTGCCTCTCTAATCCTCCTCTGCCCCTCCTCCCAGCCTAGGATAGCTCCTGAGCAGGTAAACATGGGGGTGGGGCTGGAGAGAAGTCCAGCAATGAGAGAGGAAGTGGCTCATTCCTTCCTATTTGACCAGAGTCATCATGGTGAACAAAACACTTCTCCAGAGGTCATCTCATTTCATTCTTATAACACCCTGGCAAAGATAAATACTTTATTTATTTATTTATTATTTTTTTTAATGTTTATTTATTTATGATAGTCACAGAGAGAGAGAGAGAGAGAGAGGCAGAGACACAGGCAGAGGGAGAAGCAGGCTCCATGCACCGGGAGCCCGACGTGGGATTCGATCCGGGGTCTCCAGGATCGCGCCCTGGGCCAAAGGCAGGCGCCCACCCAGGGATCCCTATTTATTTATTTTTAAAGAGAAATATTTTAATCTCCATTTTGCAGACAAGATAACTTAGAGATCCCACAGTTATTATGAGGCAGAGCTGTATTGCAGAGCCAGAGCGTTGACTCCATGCTTCTGCCTCTGTCTGGAAACTTCCCTAACCTGCTTTTCCCCTCTCTTCCCTGTTTCCACCATCTCCAGCTGGATGGCCACTGGAGTCAGCTATGCCTCAGTCAGCCTGTCCTGGAATATACAGGGTCTGGAGCGATAAAAAGAACCCACACACACTCGTGGGCTCTGTAGCACTTGGGCCCGGGGAATCCCTCTGGCTCTGACTGTCCATCTGGTGGCCTAGACTCTGACATGAAGCTCCTGCCTGGGACAGCCTCCCCACCCATGAAGTGTGGGGAACACATTTGTCAAGTTAAATGAGCTATTTTATTGTATTCATTTTAAAGATTTTATTTATTTTTGAGATTTTTATTTACTTATTTTAGAGGGAGAGAGAGAAAGCGTCCACTGGGGGAGGGACAAGGGGGAGAGAGAAGGAGGGGGAGAAAGAATCTTGAGCAAACTCTGCCTTGAGCATGGAGCCCAATGCAAGACTCCAGGCAGGGCTTGATCCCACCACTCCGAGATCATGACCCCAGGTGAAACCAGGAGTTGGATGCTCCACGGACTAAGCCATGCAGGTGCCCCTTAGGATTTTATTTGTTAAGTATCTCTACACCCAGTGGGTCTTGAACTCACAGATCCCGAGATCAAGAGTCACATGCTCTGGTGGTGACTACTTTCAGATTCTGGCAGAAATTAGAGTTGCCTTTCGTTCTGGGCCATCTAAAAAAAATAGTTTCTGAAAATCTGGGAAGTATCACTGGATAGAAGTGGGATGGGGTTGGGGGGATTAGGATGCAGGTGGTTTGGTTTTGGAAGTGTTCCCGGGGATACAGAAGATGACTACTAAGTCAGGCAGCAGGCCTAGCTCAGTAAAAGCCCAGGTGTTTCCCAGGATAGACAGGTTTTCTACACTCATGCCTAAGCCCCTTCTTGGCCACTCATCTCCCAAGGGGAAGATGTGGGTGTAGGGTCAGGGGCCAGCTGGGATGCAAAGCCCCCTGGAGATGGGGGCAGAGGCAGAAAAAGGCTGGAATTTAGATCTGTTTCTTTCAGAGACCTTCTGAGTCTGAAGGGGCCTGAAAGCCCTGCCAAACTGTGAGATCCTGGTCCTGGCCACATGGCTGTGCCCCCGGGTGCCCAGACTGCAATATGTCCTTTTAAGATTCTACCCTTAGCCTGTGGCACTCTTCCACCACAGGCCTGGGAGAAAAGCTGAGATCCCAGCCACCCCTGGCCTATGGGTCCCCAGTGGGCGGAGTAGTGGGGCCAGGATTGTAGTTTCTGGTTGTCTGTTTTTAAATTTAGTACATTCTTCAGCCCTGCCTGCCCACTGGGGGAGATTAAGTCTGGGGTTCTGGGGAGCTCCTAGGGCTTTCCTGTAAGGTCGCCCCTGCAGGTAGGAGCCTGCAGGAACCAGCCTCCCTCCTGGCCCGTGGAAAGTCCTTTTTGCTATCTAGTTTCCATCCAGCCTAGAATGGGTCCGTCCCCTTTCCTTTTTTCTGGTCTTTGCTATACGCGGATCCTAAACAGTGGAAGCAGTGAAGAAGGTGATAAAGGAGTTGTGAAGCAGGAGGGAGACTGGAGCAGTGTGGGGGTGGTGCTGGGGGGTGAGGAGCCTAACCAGCTCAGCCAGTGGTGAGGCACTGAACCCAAAATAGTGGCTGAGGCTAAAATTGGCACCTACAAGAGTGCTGAGTTGGGCTGGGAACCTGCTGCCTGGCGCTGCTGCTGGGTTGTACCTCCTCTCCCTCCTTCAGGCAGGACCCTGCGAACATAGGATGCTCTGTTCCAAGGCTCTCCAGAGAAATGGACAGCCTGAGAGGCAGAAATGAACTGCAGTTTGGATGGTTACGGGCAGGGAGGGGGAGGGGTCCAGCATCAGGAAACTCAACACAGGTGGAGGTTGGCTCAGGCTGCGGCAAAAGGTCCTGAAAGAATGCCCCACTCCACCCTGCCTGTTGCGGGGAGACTGGCCAGACCCCAACTGCTACCCCGCCTGAGCGGCAACGTTGGAGAGCGGGGTTAGACACAAGGAAGGACTTCCCCGGCCTCCCAGCCTCCGGAGGAGGGGGCGGGGCCGGGGCCAGGGCCGGGGCCAGGGCCGGGCCGGGGCGGGGCGGGGCGGGGGGCTGGCGGGAGAGCTCTCGGGCGAGCACCCTCGCCTCCACGCCCGGTAGAGACCAGCCTTTTGCTTCTCCCGACTCTCCCCGCCCCCCCGCCCAGCCCCCAGCGGCGAGCGGGGCCTGGCGGCGCAGGCGGCGCAGGCGGCGGGGCTCCCTGCAGAGCGCGCGGGGCGGGGGCCGCGGGGCTCCTGAGCCGAGGTCGGCGGGGCGCGGGCGGGGCGCGCAGGACCGGCGGGCGGCGGCGGCGGCGGGGCGAGCGCCGCCCCCCCGCGCCCCGGCCCGCGGGCAGGCTCACGTTTGAGGAACTGCGCGGGGCGCGCGCGCGAGCCGCCTTCCTGTCCCGGGACCGCCCGCCGCCGCCGCCCCGACCATGTCTCGGATCGAGTCGCTCACGCGCGCGCGGACCGAGCGGAGCCGAGAGCTGGCGAGCAAGGTGGGCTCCGGGCGGCGGGGCGGGGAGGGGTGGGAGTGGGGGTGCAGGGGGGAGCGCCGGGGCGGGGGAGCGCCGGGGCCCGGGGCGGGGGGGCGCGCCGATCACGCCGCCTTGCCCCCCGGCCCGGCCGCCCCGGAAGAAAGTTGCTCCGGGCAGGGGCCGGGCGGGCGGAGGGAGGTGCGCGTGCCCGGGGGTCACCCCTCGGCCTCGCGCCCCGCGGTCGCCGGCGTGGTCGGCCCCCTTTGTCCGCGCCATCCGGCGCAGGGCCCGGCAGGGCCGGGTTCCCGGTCCCCCCCTCCGGCCCCCTTTCCGAGACAAAAGTCAGCCCCTCCTCCCCCCGGAGATGGACTTTCCAGCTGTGATTCACTTCTCCCCTCGGGTGGGCGGGTGGCTGGGGTCGGGGCGGCTGAGGGACCGCGCACTTCCTCTCCGAGACTTCACCCGCGGGCGCCGGGAGCAGAGGTCTTTGTGTAGTCGGGACCCTTCCCTCCGCCCTTAGGGGCCCTGAGCGCACCTGTTTCTGGGACTCGGGGTCTAGGTCCCCGTGACTGTCTGGCCCCCAGGCTTCCAAGAGCCCCCTGCTCTCCTGCGTGAAACTCTTTGGCTGACCCCCGCAGCAGGCATTGTGCCCCCTTCCCTCCTCCTCCTTTTCCTCCTCCTCTCCTCTGCTCTATCTCTTCATCCTGGGACCCATTCACCTACCATTTCCAGAGTCTGGGGTATAATTACCCTTGGCCCTTACTCCATCCCAAGTATCCTTTATCCCTGTCTTTGTACCCAGGCCCTCTCTCAAAGGCCATGACCTCTGCACACCCCAGGCCCCAGGAAATGAGGTGTAGGTGAACAAGTTAGAGCTGGGAGCGTTGGTACCTGCCCCAGGGCACCTCCCAGCTGCCCTGGACACACACCCTGTACCCATTTTCAGGAGGGCCAGGACCCCACCAATGTCTGGTTTAATCTCTGGCTTCCCTCTGACTCTGGTGCCCTGCCCCGAGTCCCAGCCTGTGCTCATCACCACCACCGTTACACTGGGCAGGAGGGCAGTGACCTTTGGGAGCCCTGGAAGATGGTGGAAAGCCCTCCCCATACCTCCTAGCTCCTAGCCTGGCTACCTGTCTTGAGGCTAAGTTGGGAGAGATTCCATCCTGGAACTTTTCCTTCAGGGGCTGGGGTGAGAGCCTGCAACAGGAACGCAACTGGGGATTTGAGTGGGGCCTGAGACAGGAAGTGTGCTGGAACAGGAGGGGTAGCAGCTGGGCTCCTCTCAACCCTGCCTGGGCCAGGCCCCAGCCCTGAAAGTCTGTTTATTTTTCAACCGTTTGAGCTGAGACCCTGGAGTAGAGCCAGGGGGGGCGGAGAGGTTTTTAAAATCCACGGAAATTTGGTTCCACCCTGAAAAGGAAAGCCAGGAGGGAGCCGTTGGGGGCAGACCTGGAGATGGCTGGAGAGGGCCTCTGGAAGGGTGGATACTGGGTCCTTTTTCACTGGGAGAAGCCCGGAGGGGGGTGTGTGCAGATACCTGGGTCCTCAGGCCTTGGTCATTTTTGGTATGATTGGTATGAGGTGACCGGAACTCCAGCAGCTTGGCTCTTTCTGTCCTGGGGCGGCCTTGGTTTGGGGAGTGGGGGGCTGGGGGGTTGAGTGGGTGGATCTGAGGGCAAAGCGGCTGCTGGAGGAGGGTGGTTGACGGTTTGGGTTGGTCGGAAGGGGAGGGCCGCCTCCGGAAAGCTGTGGTTACAGAAGGGGGGAGTTGGTGCTTGGCCAACAAACCCTGGATCCCCTCTCCCCCCTCCCCCAGCACACCAGCTGTCTCCTTTCTTTTTATACTGTGGTGGGAAGTAGAGGGGGCCCTGTTGGAAATGAGATTATTTGAGGAAGATGGTCTCCCCTGCTACCTATTCGGAAGGATGGGTCAGACCAAGCCCTGAGCCCACACCCCTGCCCTGTTCCTTGTCTGACACCCATGAGCCTCCCTAGAGAAGGAGAAATTTCGGGGGAGCATGCCCCTTCTCCCAGTCCTCCCCAGGGCTGTGTGGCCCCTTCCCCAAGCCTCTGGTCTTGTCTTCTCTTTCTCTCCACTGCTCATCCTCTCTGCTCTGCTTCCCACCTTCCCAGACTCAAACCCCACAGGCCTCTTTCCCTCTGGCCCCCTGTTCTCCCCCTCCTCCCCTAAATCCTAACCTTTACAAATCTCTCAGAACAAAGGGTCCTTTCCTGTCTAGGAGTGAGCAGGGGCCTCCAGGAAGGCTCTGGAGGCTGGGGTCCCCTTGGAGTCTGCAGGACCCCAGCATTGGAGTATGTGGGGCAGGTGGAGTGGGAGAGAGGGAGAGGCGATTTCTTTGTTCTGAGTAAGGAGAGGTGGCTGGCTTTGTGTGCAGGATGGACTGGGAGCGGAGGGGTGGGTGAGCAGGGAGGGGCTGGCAGGGTTGGCAGTTTTACAAGGAAGTTTTGCAGGAATTGGGGGTCCCTAGGAGGGACCCTAGGAGGTTGAGGCTTTTAGGGGTACACGAAGAGATTCTGGGGGTCATGAAGGTTCGAGACTGAGCTGGCAGGAGGGGGTCAAGTCACCAGTGCTGCAGGAGGCTGTTTTTGTCTGGGGAAAGGCCAACTGGGTTCAGTGAAGGATTGAGAGAGAGGGGCCTGGGCTTAGTCCTAGCTTCCCTGGAACTGGCCTTGGATCCAGGAGGGGACAGATCTGAGTGTGTGACTCCCGTTGTGTACATGTGACCCGTGTGTTGGGTATGTATGTCCTACTGTCCCACGTGCTCCGGGTTACTGTTTTGAGTGGTGGTCACCAGATTAGGGGGCTCGTGCTTTCTGGAACTAGTTCCATTTTTAGCTTCCGCCTCTGGTGTGAGGGCCCTGAGTGAGCAGATTGGTCAGGATTCCTGGAGCTGGGGAGAGAAATGGCCAAGAGGAGCTGGCTGGACCCTTCTGGGTTTGTTTGTGTCTCCTGAAGGGGGGGTGCCGGCAGCAGCTGCCCCCTCCCAAGTCAGCCGGCCTGCCCTGTGCCAGGAGGGCAGGGAGTCCTGGCACAGCTATTGTTCCCCTGCACAAATGCCCGTCTGTTTTGCCTCACTCCCCTCCCTCTGCTGTCTCTCTCCTGACCCGACAGGTGTGGCCAGGCAGGGGGCAGGCCCGGGTCCAGGATGCCTGTGTCTCAGGGTCCCCGGCCTGATTTTATTCCCTGTGGCCCTCAACGCGCCTCTTCCTTGCCAGCGTGTCCACCCTCATTGTCCAGTGCTCATCCTCATTCATCAAGTGAACATTTATTAAGTGCCTTTGTGTGTGCCGTGATGGCTTTTTGTGTTATGTTTCTGGCTTTGGTACTAGTGTTTCTGTTTGGCCACCTTCTCCTCTGCCTGCTCCCTTCATCTAGTCCCTGGAAGCTGAGGGAGTGGAGCCTGGCGGAGGCCATCCCGAGCCCTCATCTCAGTCCTGTGACCAGGGACCCACTGTTTCCTCAGTTCCCAGCCCAAAGCTCATCCCCCGACTCAGTGCACTTCACAGCCTATGCCTGCTGAGCCGCAGGTGACTTGACTCCCAGTGGAACCCCCGGGGCCTTGTGCTCACCATACAGAGGCCTCACCATCTTGGGCAGGGGCCGCTGCCAGTCGCAGCTGGAGCAGAGGGGATTCCGAACACCCTGTGACCCCCCCAGAGGTCTGAGTATGGACCTACCCGATGGAGGGGCAGGTGCAGCTGAGCGCTTGGGCCTTGCTGGGAGACGCGCTGCCCTCCTGGGTGGGTGCTGCCGTCTCCTGCTACCTGTCAGGAGCCCAGGGAGTTGAGCTATGGGATCGCCTCCCTCACCTATGTCACCGTGGGAGGCAAAGTGCCAAGACGAGATGGGGAAAGACGGCCTCTGCCCTGGAGCTTTAGAGAGGCCAGCTGCAGTGCCCCCGACCTTGACCCATCTGAAATTTCTTTCCTCAAAGTGACCAAGAAATAGAAGGTCAATGGAGGAAAGCCTGGGCCTGGCCCTTTCTGGCCTCTGGAGGAAACCCTGCAGGGTCTAAGTTCAAAGGAAGCAGAGGAGGAATGGGATGGAGAGATGGAGGACTTGGACCAAGCAGGGCAAAGGTGCTGCCGGGACCTGTGTGTCTATGTCCATGTGTCCGTGTCTGTCATCCCTCTGCCCACTCGGCTCCCATCCTAAGGAGCGCACGCCACCTACCTGCCTGTACGTAGGCCACTGAGCCAGGTGTCTTTGTGCGCCTTTCCTCACGCAGCCAGAGAAGCTTCCCTGAGGCTGTGTGAGCAGAAGTGACTGGACGCTGGCTGGTGGAGGGCCGGCCCTGGCAGGAAGGGCTTCTGAGTGTAGGGGGTAGCCAGCGTGGATGGATATAGTGGCCTGTGTCTCTGCATGGTACTTGGGGCATGGAGGTGAAGGGCTGTCCTGCTGGTAGGCAGGTCAATGGGAGACCAGTGTGACCATCTTAAGGATACCTGGGGGAAGTAGGACAGAACTGAGCAAAGCCCAGTCCCCGCGTCTTGGAGCAGCCCCTGCCCCACCCCCAGTGACCAGGCTGCATCCTTCCATCCTCCTGGCCGAGCCCTGGGGCGGGCACACACTGCGCCCGGGACAATAGCGCTAGGCAGTGCCAGGGCCGTTGCTACTGGGCAGGGCCTGAGGTGGGATGTGCTGCTGTGGCTGCTGCCCGCTGCTGGCTCACCTCCAGACGGGGTCCCTCAGAGAGAGGGTGAGTGAAGGGAGCAGAGGAAGCCGGCCCGGAGCACTGGGGTCATCCGTGGGGCACTGGTGCCAGGGAGGGAAGGGCCTGAGACACTGTGCTCTGGCTGCCCAGTCCCCTCCCTCCTCCCACCTCTTTCCCAGGTGAGTCTCCAGGAAGGCAGAGGGCAGAGGGACTAGGAGCAGCCCTCCCTCCTCAGGCATTCATCCTGATGCAGACATGGTCTTTTTCATGTGATTTTTCTGTTTGCTGGCTCACTGCTTTCAATTCAAGCGTAGTGAGTACTCAAACTTATTTGTGTCCCAGAGGAGGCCGGGAGTACAGGAGAGGAGGGAGGGTGTATGGCATGAGGAGAGACCTTGGGACTTGGTCTTTGAGGCCTTCCCTCATTCAGAGGAGGATTTGATCTTCTAAAGAGCTGTGATTTGGAGCAAGACAGATGGAATTTAGAGCAGAGGGAGAATTTTCTAGTGGTCTTATAGGTAGGTACCAGAGCAGAACGGAGACCAGAATACTGGAGGCTCGGGTTGGAAGGCTAGGCTTCCCTAACAAGGCCTGGGGTATGGGGGCAGGAGGGGGGAAGGTCAGGAGGGAGAAGCCAAGGGCAGTGGGGAAGCCGTGGGGTGGGGGTGGCGGGGAGACCTGGAAATAGGAAGAGGAGGAGACGGGAGAAGTAGGGGAGGTGGGGAAGGACCCTAAGAGCTCCAGGCTCTGCACACAAAGCTGGTGCTTCTGCAGGGAGCCAGGGGACAGAGGACCCTGGCCTGGAGGCCTCAGGGTACCATGGCCCAGCGCCCTCTGGCCCCCACACTGTTGACTCAGCTCCTGCACACTTCCTTTTTCTGCCCCAGCAGAGCGCCTGCCCAGCACCAGCCCAGTGTGGTTCCCCTCAGCCTCTCAGCTGCTGGTGTGTGGGAGCCAAGTCAGGCTCAGGCCAAGGGCTGTCCCCTGGCTCTCCATTCTGTGTCTCAGGGCCCCAGCCAGTCAGTGTCCCCCACCTTGGGCACCTGCCCTTGGCCTCAGCAGTGTGGAATTTGCTCTCTTACTGAGGAGCTCAGAAGTCGAGGAGAGGGGAGTGGTTTCGCCAGCCCTGTCCTGTTTGCCACCCTCTCAGAGGGATATTGGGGGTCTGAGGTGACCACCTAGGAAGGTCCTGCAATAGGAGGGAAGGAAGGCATCGCACACCTTCTCAGGCTCTTGGGGAAGCTCAGGGATTTGAGGGCCAGAGAGTACTGGGAGAGTGTGGCTTGACCTGCAGTGGCTGGTGCAGCAGGGATGAGAGCCACCAGCCTTTGAGGTTCTGGGGACCATACGCTGTGCCCCATCTTGCTAGAGCCCAGAGAATGGCGTTGCAGCCAGAGGATGGATGGTAGATGCCAGAAAGGACTCAAGATGGGAGATGGGGGAGCAGGGAGAGTGGGGGGAGCAAGAGCTCTCCCAGGTTTCAGAGGGGAGCATAAGGAATAAAAGTCAGACTTCCTGCCGGAAGCAAGGAGACCTGTGGGCTGAGTTTCCTTCCTCAAAGAGGCCAAAGCCAGGCTCCAGCCTCTCACAGAGGCCCTGGCTTTTGGGATCTGACCTCTGGGTTGGGGGTGGCCACGGAGGCATTCTGGCCTCCAGCCAATCTACTAAGGGCCCTCCTGCCCCCCACCATGACGGTGGAGCCTGGGCTCCAATGCTGGTTGTCATGGTTATAAGAGCAGCTAACTCCCATAGATTTGAAAGCGCTGGTGAGCTGGCACCCTCTGCTTCGCCTGCTCTCCCCTCCTCTCTGCGCATCTTCCCCCAGCTCAGAGGAGAGCGTACAGCAGCCCGGGGGCGAGCAGAGCAGGGCTGGGAAGTGCAGGGAGGACGCGAGGGCCAGAGCCGGGGAGATGAGTGGCCACAGGAGGCAGCCTAGCCGCAGGGGTCAGGTAGGTGAGGGCCAGCCAGGCCCTTGGGGCTGGCCCCGGGCACCCTTGGACAGCTGCCTGTGACACCCTGCAGCAGGCCCTTCTCTGGGAAGTGCTGTCCTTACAGCAACCCCAGTCAGGCATCACTACCTGGCCTCTGCCCTCCACCTGTCTCTGGGGCACCACTGGGCACCTGTCATCTTGAGCCTCACTTCTTGTCTCTCACCCCTTCTGCAGAATCGGGAAAAGGAGAAGATGAAGGAAGCCAAGGACGCCCGCTACACCAACGGGCACCTCTTCACCACCATCTCCGTCTCGGGCATGACCATGTGCTATGCCTGTAACAAGAGCATCACAGCCAAGGAAGCCCTCATCTGCCCAAGTAAGTTGTTGGGATCCTGACTGTCATTCTGACTCGATGCCCACTGACCCTAACCTTGCCATCTGTCCTTTCTGCCCTGGATTCCCTGGGTCATTCTCTTGGAGCCCTGGCAGGGCCAGATGCTTGATCCCTTGTGCCTCTTGCCTCCGAGGGGCGGGGGGTGGGGGTGGGTTGGACTGGGGCTCAAGCTGGGCTCTCTGGGAGCCGGGGGGCGGGGGGGTGCTGGGGTGGCTCCCCTTGCATCTGTCGTCCACTGGGTGTCCCCTGGCTTACTGAGCAGCTGCTGAGGGTTCCGGGAACTGCTTAAAGAAGGATCAGGAATGTCCTGGGGAGGTGGGGATGTCAAGCCAGCCTTGCACCTGCTTCTGCCTGTCTTCCTGGGCAGAACTGGACGGTCAGGATTTCAGGGACCCCTTGCCCCTCCCTTTCTATCAACTGGGGGGAGCCTGAAATATCTTAGTCTCTGCAGTTTGAAGTAGAGGACGGAATGAGGACCATCTGTCTCAAATTTCTGGTGTGACCAACAGACAGGGAGAAAGAGGGAAAATACCAGGAATGTGTTCTGTTGGGGGAGAGGGGTCAGAGCTCCCGACTTCAGCACGTCCGTATTTAGGAGGTCAGAACGGGGCATTCTTCCCTGGGATCGCCACGTGCTGGTGCAGAAGGCCCCTGTGGCCCCAGGTTGTAGCCGAGCTGCCTCTGGCCCTGCTGCTGATGGTAGGACCAGGGCCCTAGCCTCTCATTCCCTATGGAAAAACCAGCAAGGTCTTCCTGCTTCCTCACTAGCCACCTTAGACTGGGGAAATGAAGAGGGAAGCCTGGTCTAGATCCCTCCAGACCTGACAGAGTTCCCTATCGGGAGGCTTGTTGCCAGGGGAACCGGGGAGGCAGGCAGCAAGCACTATTTTGAGAGCAGGTGGAAAGCGGAGGTTTGATCCAGAGACACTGGGTGCCGGGGGTAGAAGAAGGGAGCTCTAGGGGAGTGGGGCAGCCCCAGCCCCCTCCGGTCCTCCCTTCCACCCCACCCTGCTCGCCTTGTATTTGTGGAAGTGAGCCTGGTGCTGGGTATTGTCTGAAGAAGGTGGCAGAGTTTCCTGTGTTGTTGGACGTGGCGGAGGAAGCAGGAGAGGGCAGAGGGCTGAGGCATGTTGGGGACAGAGACAGCCAGCGGTCCTGCTGCCAAGGCCTGACCGCTCCTCTCTTCCCTCCTCCCCCTGTGGCAGGGTGGGTGATGGGGCAGGAGCCAGTGGAGTGTGGGGAACTGCGGGCTTGCCCCGGGTGGGGAACGGGCCCCGGGCCTGGAAGGGGAAGATAGGAGTCAGAGGGGACCAGTGGGGAAGGCTGGTGGGCCTTGGAGACAGATGGGGCAGGGCCTGTCCCTGCTCCAGCAGTGGGTCCACCAGCCTTTGAATGCTTGGGCCTGGCCACAGTTCATGGGTGCATGTGTGGTGCACAGCAGGAGCGTGGCCTCTGGGTCCAGGCACACCTGGGTTTCAAGCCCAGCTGTGCTGCTGGCTGCCTGGCCTCTGGCAGGTGATTTGACCTCTTGGGATGGCGGGCTCTTCATCTGCAAAATGAGGAAAATTGAATCTGCTCCAAAGGGTCGTTGGGATCAAGTAACTGTGGAGCACATGCTATGTGCTCCAGGGATGTTAACCGCCCCCTGCCCCTGGCCCCCATCCCAGCTGCTCTATGCCACCTCCTGTCCCGTGGGCGTCCTCTTCCATCTGTCACTCTCAGCCACCTCTGTGCTCCTTGAGCTCATCTCTGGCAGCCAGTAATTCCTTTGGCCCACCCCTCAGGTCACCTCTGAGTCAGCATTGCTTCCTTGTGGTCGCCACCTCTATCCCCTCACCTGATTTCCTGCTGGAAGGAAGGGGCAGAGGTGGCGAGGGGAGGGACGGGTCTGGTCGTGGCTATGAGGTCTGGGAAGAGGTGCCTCAGCGGCTGCGTGGCCAGGGGGAGACGGGTGCCTGCTTGTGGGTGTGTGTCCCCTCCTGTACCACCCGGCCCCCCCTTCACCCTCTCTACCCCACCCTCCCAGCCTGCAATGTGACTATCCACAACCGCTGTAAAGACACGCTCGCCAACTGTACCAAGGTCAAGCAGAAGGTGAGATGGCAGGGCGGGCAGTGGGCTGGGGAGAGGGTAGTGAGTGTGCCCTTCCCATTCACTCCTCACTCTGTGTTCCTCACTGTGGGGCAGCCCACACCCTGCACCCCAGGCCCCATGCGGCCAGCCCGCTGCTCTGGACACCTGCCCCCTAGCGTGGGGCTCAGCCACCCTCATGCCCGTGACCACTGTGCTGGCTTCCTTCCGAGGGGCTAGCTGCCCAGCTCCTGCCCAAGCCTGTGGAGGCAACCCCTGGTGACAGCTGTCCTTGGTGTCTCTCTTGCTCTGTCTCACAGCAACAGAAGGCTGCTCTGCTGAAGAACAGCACTGCTTTGCAGTCTGTTTCCCTTCGCAGTAAGAGTGAGTAGTGGGGGCATGCAGAAGACCCCGTGCAGGATTCCCCCCTCTCCCCGGGACCCTCAATGGGACCCCAGGCCCCTCAGCCTGTGGGCTCTCCTGCCCCTTGAGGTTCATTTCCTGCATGGTGCTTTCCCCACCCCCACTGGGAGTGGATGGTGAGCCATAAGAGGTGTCCAGGCTCCTGGTCTTAGGGGCAGGACAGAAATCTAACGGGGGTGAGGCTTGGCTGGTGGTTTGAGCATTTCCACTGCACTTGGGAGCATTGCAGGCAGCTATCAAGTGCCATTCAGACAGCTTTGGTGTCACAGTAAGAGCGGAGTCTGAGTCCCTGGACCAGTCTCTTAACCTTCCTGAGCCTTGGTTTGCTCACAGGCTTCTTTTGGGGAAGAGAGGAGACAAGACAAACGTTAGAAGTAGTGCCCAAGGGAGGAGGCACTGCCGTGACCTTTCCTTGACTCCGGGGCTGGGTGGAGGATGGGGTGGGAGAGGAGGCCACATTCCTAGTCTGGAGCCTGGGAGGCCTGGAGTCTGGGAAGCAGCAACTTTGACGCTTGCCTGCTGGCTACCCCTCTGCAGCCACCCCCCGGGAGCGGCCAAGCTCTGCCATCTACCCCTCTGACAGCTTCCGACAGTCCCTGCTCGGCTCCCGCCGTGGCCGCTCCTCCTTGTCATTAGCCAAGAGTGTCTCTACCACCAACATTGCCGGGTGAGCCTCTGCTTGGGGAAGGGAACAGCAGGTGGGTGAGAGCGGCAGTGGGGACCAGGAGGCCTGAGGGCTTCTTCCCAACCCTGAACTCAGAACCAGAGACAGGGAGGGAGGACTCGGGCTGCACGCCCCTCAGACCCCAGCCCTGGTTCCCCGTCTGGCAGAGCAGGGGGGGGGTGTCTCTCGCCCGAGTCAGGGTGACGCAGGCCCTCTTCCCTCAGCCACTTCAGTGACGAGTCACCCCTGGGGCTGCGCCGAATCCTGTCCCAGTCCACAGATTCCCTCAACATGCGGAACCGAGCCCTATCAGTGGAGTCCCTCATTGACGAAGGTTACTGCCGGCCCGGGGGTGGGTGGGGGCAGCGTGGGAGGGGCCCGAGGGGCCAGGACCCCATGGGGAGAGTTGAGCTCAGTGTCTGGCCCGCTGGCGTCCAGGTGCAGAAGTGATCTACAGTGAGCTCATGAGTGACTTTGAGACAGATGAGAGGGACTTTGCAGCCGACTCATGGAGCTTGGCAGTAGACAGCAGCTTCCTGCAGCAGCAGAAGAAAGAGGTGATGAAGCAGCAGGATGTCATCTACGGTGAGCCAAGAAGACCTGGCTTCTGTAGCCTTTCTTCTGCCAGCCCGCACCCCCCAGACCATTAACCCATGGGCCCTGTTAGTCTGTGGGCCCCCCTGACCATCTTAGCCCAAAGGCCCCCTGACCCCATTAGTCCATGGGCCCCGCCCCCAGACCCTTCCCCCAGCCCACAAGTGGCTATAAGGCCCCTGCCTTTTGGGGTTCTGGGTCTCCAGGCCCCATTTTTACACCCCTTCCTTCAAGTGGGTTCTCTGCCTTTGCTCCTGGCCTGTACCATGCCTGGCACCACACTGGGGCCTGTGGGGAGTCTGGACATGTGGGAACATGTGGTTCTTGCCCCTAAACGGCTCACAGCTTGATGTAGCAGAGCATAAAGACAGAAAATGATTAGAAAAAAATCTTAAGGGATCCCTGGGTGGCGCAGCAGTTTAGCGCCTGCCTTTGGCCCAGGGCGTGATCCTGGAGACCCGGGATCGAGTCCCACGTCAGGCTCCCTACGTGGAGCCTGCTTCTCCCTCTGCCTGTGTCTCTGCCTCTCTCTCTCTCTCTCTCTCTCTGTGTGTGTGACTATCATGAATAAATAAATAAAATTTAAAAAAAAATCTTAAGACCATAACAATGCAGAATGTCAACCTGGAAGGGACTTTAGAAATCCCACTGAGCCCTGAGGGCCCAGCCGAGTCAGTTGTGGCCAAGACAGGATGAGGTCCACATGAACTGTTGTGCCCACAGAGCTCATCCAGACGGAGCTGCACCATGTGCGGACGCTGAAGATCATGACCCGCCTCTTCCGCACGGGGATGCTAGAGGAGCTGCAGCTGGAGCCCGGAGTGGTCCAGGGTCTGTTCCCCTGCGTGGATGAGCTCAGTGACATCCACACACGCTTCCTCAGCCAGCTCCTAGAACGCCGACGCCAAGCCCTGTGCCCTGGAAGCACCCGGAACTTCGTCATCCATCGCCTGGCAGACCTGCTCATCAGCCAGGTGGGGCAGAGGTGTGATCAGAGTGGGTGCTGTCACCTGCAGAGTCTGGGGGGCACAGCCACGAGAGCTGGAGGGCGGAGGACAGAGGGCATCCAGGGGATGGGCCGTGGCTTTGAGGAACATGCTGACTGAGGCTGGCTCCATGACGTGTAGTTCTCAGGTCCCAGCGCGGAGCGGATGCGTAAGGCCTACTCAGAGTTCTGCAGCCGCCACACTAAGGCCTTAAAGCTTTACAAGGAGCTATATGCCCGGGACAAAAGGTTCCAGCAGTTCATCCGGGTGAGCACACCTCTCCAGGACTCACGCACAGAGCCTCCTCTGGCGGCCTGTGCCCGGCCTCCTCTTTCCTGGGGGGCATCAAGTGCTGCGGCCACATGGAGACCAGGTGCTCCCTGACCCCCATGGAGGGGGATGTTACAGCAAGTGCTTCTCCCTCCTATATCTGCTCAGTCCTCGTCATGGCATCGTGCTCCCCGGTCCCACATGCAGTCACCTAAGCCAGTGGGAGGTAGATGGCCATACTGGGGCTATCACTGGAGTGCAGGGTCTGAGTCCAGCATTGCTGTGGCCAGGCCCTGTCCGCAGGCTGGCCCTGAGCCCTGACTCTGCCCTTCTAGAAGGTGACCCGATCAGCTGTGCTGAAGCGTCATGGGGTGCAGGAGTGCATCCTGCTGGTGACCCAGCGCATCACCAAGTACCCGGTACTCATCAACCGGATCCTACAGCATTCCCATGGTGAGGGGGCAGGCCTGGGGAGAGTACAAGGAGGGCGGGGAGAGTGCAGGGAGAGCTCTCCGGGGTAACCCAGGGAAAGGATGAGGTAAGCTGTGGGGCCTGGGGCGGCCTCTACAGATGGGATCGGGATTCTGCGGGAGCTGGGGTGGGACTGAAGTGGACCTGCTGTGCCTCATGCCGACCCTGGACACCAGGGACCGACGAGGAGCGCCAGGACCTGACCACAGCACTGGGGCTGGTGAAGGAGCTCCTGTCCAATGTAGACCAGGATGTGCATGAGCTGGAGAAAGGAGCTCGCCTGCAGGAGATCTACCACCGGATGGACCCTCGGGCCCAGGCCCCAGTGCCCAGCAAGGGCCCATTTGGCAGAGAGGAGCTTCTGCGGCGCAAGCTCATCCATGATGGTTGCCTGCTCTGGAAGACAGCGACAGGTCGCTTCAAAGGTCAGTGTTCAGTGTGGCGGGCCAGGCAAGAGCCCAGAGTCAGAGAGAGGGAGGGACGAGCAGGTAGCCTGTAGGACCACATTCTGCAGACACCGTCCGGGGGCCCAGTGCGAGAGAAATGTGTGTCTCTGTTGCAGCAAAGTCCCAGTTCTTCATTTCATTTCATGGGCCACACAGGGGCTCCTTGTCAGGATCTGCCCCTTTCTTGGGTCCTTGCATGCATGCCCAGAGAGCTATCAGTTTTGATGAGGAAGACAGAGAATCTCCAGGACCGGGGGGCAAGAGAGGGGCAGCTAGCCGGGCTGCAGATTAGGCAGGTGCTTCAGGAAGACAGCCAGAGAGGGCCCAGTGGCAGACAGGCAGGACAGGAGCATGGAAGGATGAGCAGGACAGATGGAAGGACAGGGAGGATGAGGAGGATGGACAGGACAGAAGGACAGGCAGGATGGGAGGATGGGCAGGACAGACAGAAGGACAGGGAGGACAAGGAGGACAGAGAGGACAGGTAGGACAGACGGAAGGATGGGCAGGACAGAAGGACAGGCAGCATGAAGATGAGAGAAAAGAGCAGTGGGGGTGTGTGTGGGGAGTCACACTTGCCCAGCCCCTGTCCCCACACCACCCTGGCTGCAGCTTTCCTCCCTAAAGTGAGACACAGGGAATAGCCTGCTTTGGGTGTGAGGAGTGCTGGCTACAGCAGGCCTGTACCCCGGGACTGAGCCTGTCTCCCCCCCACCCCCCTGCTGTGTCCCTGTTGTGAAATCCCCCTTCACAGGCTGGGGGATGGCGGTGCCTACCGGGCGCCTTCCTTCATCCCCTTCTCTTTTCTGTTCCTCCCACACAGCAACTAAGAATATAAACCATGGGGGTTAAAAATAGCAGGGCTGGAGAGCTTTATTTCTGAAGCATTTAGTGAAAGCCCTCCCCTCTGTGTACCCACAGTTGAGTGAGATATCCAAGGGCAAAGGGTGAGCCTGTGTTTCCTTGGCTGTGCCATCTGAGTTTTAGGGACTTGACCTTTGTCAAGTTAAAGTGTGGGACTCAGGATTGGAGCGGCTGGAAGGGGGTGCAGAAGACAGCCAAGGTGCCTCTGGGGTCTGAGAACACAGGAGGGGTGGATAAGCCTGCCTGTCTCCTGACTCCTGAGCCCTGGCATTGCGGGGGGGCCAGGGGATTTTAGGTCAGACAGCTGAAAAGCTCTTATGTCAGTTGCTAGGCACAGAATTGAAAGGGTGGCCCCTCCCGCTGCGGGAATACATTTTACTCTCATGAAAATTCTGGACCCTTTCACCCAGAAAAGCACATGTGTGCATTACAATAATATGTAAAATTGCTTCTGCAACTTCAGAAGGTTTGCAGAGCCCTTGAAGCCCAGCAGTGGACATGCTAGGGGTCTGTAGGCCCCAGGTTAAGAAATCGGCATCTGCTGGGCAAAGAGGGTTTCCTTCAGATGCATGGGTGTCCCTCTGCAGCTTCTCTAGCTGAGAAGCTCTTTGGTCTGGTAGCACACAGATCTTTTCCCCTGGCATTTCTGAGCTGTAAGAATGGGGAGGTGGAGGCCACAGAGGTGAGAGGAAGCACCTGGAGGGAAGAGAGGCCGGGAAGGGGCTCCTCAGGAGCCGTGAACGGACAGGACAGGTTACGCCTGGATCCTGAGAAAGAGGCGGGCAGCTGCCCAGACCTCTGCTGCTGACCATTCTCCCACTTGTCCCCTCGGCCAGATGTGCTCATGCTCCTGATGACAGACGTGCTGGTATTTCTCCAGGAGAAGGACCAGAAGTACATCTTTCCTGCCCTGGTGAGATCTTCCTCCTTCTCCTTTCCTGGCATGGACAAGCATCACAGCCTTTTCTTGCTTTTCTCCCCAAGCTGGAAGGAACCCTAGAATCCTCCAGAGTCAAATGGCTATTGTGACCATTGCTATAATATCATAAGGAATAGAAGTAGCTAACGGGTTATTATGACTGTGAGGAGGGCCTCTTAGGATCCCTCCTTATAGATGAGGAGAGGAAACCTTAAAGGTTTTTTTTTTTTTTTTTTTTTTTTTTTTTTTTTTTGTTAGTACTCTCTACACTCAATGTTTGGCTTGAACCCACAACCCTGAAGTAGCCGCATGCTCCCCCAACTCAACCAGCCAAGTTCCCTGGTAAACCTTAATGTTAATTAACCCACCAGAGGTCACATGCACTCCTAAGTCCCTTCTGGCTGCACCAAAACCAGGGACTCTAAATTTATATTGCTGGCTGGCTCTTCAGTCCTTCAGGTACTCTGGCAAGACTGAAGACCCTGAGATCCCAGGGTCAGGTTCCCAGGCTGAGTCCTTCCATTCTGACTTGCAGGACAAGCCCTCAGTGGTATCACTGCAGAATCTGATTGTACGGGACATCGCCAACCAGGAGAAAGGGATGTTTCTGATCAGTGCGGCGCCCCCTGAGATGTATGAGGTCCACACCGCATCTCGGGATGACCGGAGCACCTGGATCCGGGTCATTCAGCAGAGTGTGCGCGTGTGAGTGTGTGTATGGCCTCAGGGAGTCTGCAGCCAGGCTATAGCAGGGGAAAGAGCCTGGGGTTCGGAGCAGGAGGCAGAGGCTGGGGGAGAGAAGCACAGTGTCCTGAGGCAAGGGCCATCGTATCCTGGATGGTCAGACATACCGTGACAACCCCGAGCATCTTTCAGGAGCCTGAGCTGGCAAGCAGAGGGGTACCCTGAGCTGTCACATGGGGGCACGCCTGCCAGCCAACAGGACAGTATCAGGCACAGAAACATCTCAGTCTGGAGGCAGTGGGCTATTATTTGGATTGTATTGCATTTTACCTTTATTTTCTAAAAATGAATGAAAGAGGGAATGAGGCATTGATATTAGAGCCAAACCCCACCCAGTTGAGACAAGAAGTAAACTGTTCAGTCTGCCAAGGCAGTGGACTTTGAGCTTCTGTGGGATGTGCATAAGCTTTGAGGCCATTGACTATGTGTCTCTTGTGATAAAAAAAAAAAAAAAAAAAAAACGGAAAAAATGCATGTAAAACATTCAAAATGGATTTTTGAAGATTATGCAAAAAAAAATAAACTCAGTCAGGATATTTGTAATTTCTTTTAGCTTTTAGAAATGGATTTTCTCCACTCTAATGTGTAAACTTTTTTATTTTTTTTTATTTATTTATTTTTTTAAATTTTTTTAAAATTTATTTATTTATGATAGTCACACAGAGAGAGAGAGAGAGAGAGAGGCAGAGACACAGGCAGAGGGAGAAGCAGGCTCCATGCACTGGGAGCCCGATGTGGGATTCGATCCCGGGTCTCCAGGATCGCGCCCTGGGCCAAAGGCAGGCGCCCAACCGCTGCGCCACCCAGGGATCCCTGTAAACTTTTTTATATTTCTGCAGCTTAGACTTTTGGACAGATTTTTCAGAAATTCATACAAAAGTATGACATTGCCTATTGTAGGAAAACAGTGCAAAATACCTGTTCCATTGACAATGGATCCATGGTGGCCTCTCTGTGAACAGTATTAATATTTGTAATTGTGAAAATCATAATTCATATTCTTTGTCAACGATTTATTGAGCTTCTGCCATGTTTGAAGCATTGTTACATTTCTTTATTTAATTCTAACAAAAAAAAAAACAGTGAAGAGAAAAAATGTCATACCCATTTTTCAGATGAGAAATAGACAAGCTGCCATCTGGTAAATGGCAGGACCAGGATTTGGGCCAGTCTGCTTCACGCCAAAGCCTGTAGTGCCCATCTGCACGGTGCTACCCCTGCAGGTGGCCCATGGAAGGGTGCATAGTCCACTAGAATATGATAGGGGTCAGGAGTGAAGCCAGGGCATGGGGCTAGAGAGTCTTATAGGAAAGCACAGAGCATGTTTGGGGGAAGGAGGCTGATTCCTGATCCCTCAACCCCACCCTACTTGTTACCCCTCTAGATGCCCATCCAGAGAGGACTTCCCCCTGATTGAGACAGAGGACGAGGCTTACCTGCGCCGAATCAAGAGTGAGTCCACCCCCAGAGCTGGTTAAGTAATTTATAATACACCCACGAGATGGAATACTGTGGAACTGTTTAAAAAGCTCATGAGGGCTAATGCAGATCCATAATCAGAATGTATTGTTGAGTAAAAAGAGCAAGGTTTAAAACAATGTAGAGTGTATGCTACCTTTGGTGTAAAAATAATGGGGATAGGTCTGTGTCGTGTGTGTGTGTGTGTGTGTGTGTGTGTGTGTGTGTGTGTAGTATCTCCTGAAAAGGAGCTAGGAAGACCAGGGTTGAGACATTAATCTACTTTTTTTTACTTTTATTAGAGTGTGAACTAACTGCTATACAAAAAGACCAACAAAAATCAGTTTCTTAAGCAAGATAGAAGATTAATTCTCTTTAGTCCACAAGTGGGAAGTATAGGGTGTCAGTACATCTCTGCCATCTTTAGCATAAAGATTCCCCACTTACCTGCCCAAAGTGGCTACTCTAGCTCCTGCTATCACATCTGTATCCTGGCTAGCAGGGAGGTGGAAAGGAATAGGGAGAGTTTACACCCCTTTCTTTTTTTCTTAAGATTTTATTTTGGGCAGCCCAGGTGGCTCAGTGGTTTAGCGCTGCCTTCAGCTGAGAGTGTGATCCTGGAGACCCAGGATTGAGTCTCACGTCAAGCTCCCTACATGGAGCCTGCTTCTCCCTCTGCCTGTCTCTCTGCCTCTCTCTGTTTCCCATGAATAAATAAATAAAATCTTTTTTTAGTGAGCTATATGCCCACTGTTGGGCTTGAACTCATGACTCTGAGACCAAGAGTTGCATGCTCTACTGACTAAACCAGCAAGGCACCCCTTAAGATTTTATTTTTAAGTAATCTCTACACTCAAGGTGGGGCTCGAACTCACAACCCTGAGATCAAGACTCACATGCTCCGTGGACTGAGCTGGCCAGGCACCTGTCTGTATACCCCTTTCTTTTAAGGACCTATCCAGAGAGTCACTCATGTCCATTGACCACAGTCTGGTCCCATGACAATGTCTGGCCTCATGTCGGGCTGGGAAGTATGTTCTTTTTTTTTTTTTTTTTAATGTAACAGAGCATGAATCTACTGGTGACTGTTGCATTATATGAGGTCTCAGTTGATGGCTACTTTATTTATTTTTTTAAAAGATTTATTTATTTATTTATTTATTTATTTATTTATTTATTTATTTGAGAGAGAGGCAGAGACACAGGCAGAGGGAGAAGCAGGCTCCTTGCAGGGAGCCCGACGTGGGACTCAATCCTGGGTCTCCAGGATCACACCCTGGGCTGAAGGTGGTGCTAAACCGCTGAGCCACCTGGGCTGCCCTGGGAATACGGTCTTAAATGGGCAGCCAGGTGCCCAGATGAAATTTGTGAGGATTCTACATTTAAGGAAGATGGGAGAATGAAAAGTGGTGGGCACCTGCAGTCCCGGCCACAGATTGTTTTTGTTTTGTTTTTATTTTCATTTTTAAAAAATTTTATTTATTCATTAGAGACACACAGAAAGAGGCAGAGGGAGAAGCAGGCTCCTCAAAGGGAGCCTGATGTGGAACTCGATCCCCAGACTGGGATCACACCTGAGCCCAAGGCAGACACTCAACCCCTGAGCCACCCAGACGTCACTAGTTTTGTTTTAAAACAAAGGTGCCGGGGATCCCTTTGGCTTAACAGTTTAGGGCCTGCCTTTGGCCCAGGGTGTGATCCCAGAGTCTTGGGATCAAGTCCTGCATCAGGCTCCCTGCATGGAGCCTGCTTCTCTCTCTGCCAGTGTCTCTGCCTCTCTTTCTCTCTGTGTCTCTCATGAATAAATAAAATCTTTAAATAAACAAACAAAACAAAGATGCCACTTCTGTCAGTGGAGCACACAACTCTTGATCCTCAGGGTCGTGACTCTGAGCCCCACGGTGGGCATGGAGTTTACTTATAAAAAGGAAAGTGCATGTATGACTTTTCCCCAAAAAAGTGTTTTCTTTTTCATAAATGCCAATACTCTAGAATTAAGTACTACCACACAGCCCCATGTGGCCCCTAAGCCATCTGGCCACCCTCCACCGTGGGCTCTTGGGGAGGTCCCCCCACTCCCCGGCCCCCTGCTGTGTGCTCACCTGTTCCTTACCCCTAGTGGAGCTGCAACAGAAAGACAAGGCATTGGTGGAGTTGCTGCGAGAGAAGGTGGGACTGTTTGCTGAGATGACCCATTTCCAAGTGGAGGAGGACAGTGGCGGGGTGGCCCTGCCCGCCCTACCCAGGGGTCTTTTCCGCTCCGAGTCCTTGGAGTGTCCTCGTGGCGAGCGGCTGCTGCAGGATGCCATCCGTGAGGGTAAGGGAGCCCCTGGGGATGAGGCCGAGCCTGGAAGCACGCAGACTGGGTGGGGTGCCAGCCCCAGTACCCATAAGCGCCTTGGCATGTGGGGTGTAGGGAGCAGAGATGAGGCATGGGCACTGTCAGTGTATGAGTCTTGCATACATTTGTGCTGTCCCTTTGGTGCCTTTCAGTGATCTCTGCCTTGTGGGGGGTGGCATGAATGAGGCCCCAGCACCTGCACAGGGGTCCCCCCTGGACACCATCCCCTGACCTCCTCCCTTCCCTGTAGTGGAGGGCCTCAAAGACCTCCTGGTGGGGCCTGGAGTAGAGCTGCTCCTGACACCGCGGGATCCGGCCTTGCTTGTGGACCCAGACAGTGGCGGTAGCACGAGTCCTGGGGTCACAGCCAGTGAGTGCCTGGGCTGGGGCCACGGCAGAGGGTGGGAGGGGCCAACTGCCTTGGGGGACCCTGAGGACCAGAGCTCAGCCCCGCCTTTTCCTTCTCCACAGATGGTGAGGCCAGAAACTTCAATGGCTCCATTGAGCTCTGTAGAACGGACTCTGACTCCAGTCAGAAGGTGGGTCCTGGGAGGTGTCAGGACTCAAGAGAGGGCTGGAAGGGGCAACTAGCCTGGGGATCCCTGACACGGAGCTGCAGGGGCCAGGCACCTGTGATTCCCTATCCTTGCCTCCTTCTGCAGGACCGCAATGGGAATCAGTTGAGAGCCCCCCAGGAGGTGAGGTGGGGACCTGGGGTGGAGCAGGCTGAAGGGAGGGTGTTGTGTCTGAGAAACGGGAGCCCCATTTGGAGGGGTGTCTACGTGTAAAAGGCTGCCTTTGGTCACCTCCTGGGCAACTCTCCCATCCTGAAGCCTGGGCTCTGCCCCTACCCTCTCCTCTGTCTACAGGAAGCATTACAGCGATTGGTCAATCTCTACGGACTCCTCCACGGCCTCCAGGTCAGTGGGCCCAGGGCTGGAGCTGGCAGATTGGAGCCAGAGCAGGGGTGCCGTTTACCGGCCTTCCGGGCCTTTCCCCAGGCGGAGCCATCCTGGAACCTAGGTCTTGGGAGGTGAGGGTGAAGGGTCAGGGAAACGGGTCCTGACACGCTTGTCTGTGCCCCCTACACCCGCAGGCGGCCGTGGCCCAGCAGGACACCCTGATGGAAGCCCGGTTCCCTGAGGGCCCTGAGCGGCGGGAGAAGCTGGCCCGAGCCAACTCCAGGGATGGAGAGGCTGGCCGAGTGGGGCCCGCCCCAGTGGCACCCGACAAGCAGGCCACTGAGCTGGCGCTCCTGCAGCGGCAACATGCTCTGCTGCAGGAGGAGCTGCGGCGCTGCCGGCGGCTGGGCGAGGAGCGCGCCACGGAGGCAGGCAACCTGGAGGCCCGGCTCCGCGAGAGTGAACAGGCCCGGGCCCTGCTGGAGAGGGAGGCGGAGGAGGCCCGCAGGCAGCTAGCCATCTTGGGGCAGAGTGAGCCACCCCCGGTGGAGGCCCCCTGGGCCCGCAGGCCCTTGGACCCTCGGCGGCGCAGCCTCCCTGCAGGCGATGCTCTGTACCTGAGCTTCACGCCCCCACAGGTAAGGAGGCTTCAGGAGGGCTAACCTCAGTGGGTGCGAGGGTCTGGGACACAGCCCAGGGGGAATCTGGGGTTTGCACCTAAAGCCTGAAGCTGTGGTTGGAGAGATGGGAGAGGAGGTTGGGTGCAGAGAGCCATCGGTGGTGCTACAGGCCGGGGGCCACCAGCCCTGCAGCCTCCCCCTGACCCCCCGGCCGAGCTCACTCCCTGGCCTGCTGCCTTTCCTGCCGGCCCGTCACAGCCCAGCCGAGGCCACGACCGTCTGGATTTGTCTGTGACCATTCGCTCTGTCCATCGACCCTTTGAGGACCGAGAGAGGCAGGAGCTGGGCAGCCCCGAGGAGCGGCTGCAGGACAGCAGCGACCCTGATACTGGCAGTGAGGAGGAAGGGGGCGGCCGCCTGTCCCCACCCCACAGTCCTCGAGGTGAGGTTGGAATGGAAGTGTGTCCCAGTGTGCACAGAACATTCGGGGCAATATTTGGGGTGGTTACGGGAGCTCTTGGGAGGGACACAGATGACACACTTCCTTCCTGCCTTGCAATGGTGATCCAGCAGTGGACCTCTAGGAAACAAAGCCTGTAGGAGCCTCTCCAGTAAGTCTGTGATGCCAACCTTTTCAAGCTGAAATAAATTTAAGATTTTTATTTGAGATGGAGTGAGCGAGAGAGAGAGCATGCATGGGGGAAGAGGCAAGGGCAAAGGGAGAAGAAGCAGGGTCTTCACAGAGCAGGGAGCCCAGTGTGGGACTCACTCCCAGGACCCCACGATCATGACCTGAGCTGAAGGCAGATGCTCAACCACTGAGCCACCAAGGCATCCCTAGAAATAGATTTTTTTTTCTTTATTCATGAGAGAGAGAGAGAGAGAGAGAGAGAGAGAGACAGAGACACAGGAGGAGGGAGAAGCAGGCTCCATGCTGGGAGCCCCATGCGGAACTCGATCCCGGGACTCCAGGATCGCGCCCTGGGCCAAAGGCAGGCGCCAAACCGCTGAGCCACCCAGGGATCCCCCTAGAAATAGATTTCTTTTTTTTTTTTTTTTTAATTTTTTATTCATTTATGATAGTCACACACACAGAGAGAGAGAGAGAGGCGCAGAGACACAGGCAGAGGGAGAAGCAGGCTCCATGCACTGGGAGCCCGACGTGGGATTCGATCCCGGGTCTCCAGGATCGCGCCCTGGGCCAAAGGCAGGCACCAAACCGCTGCGCCACCCAGGGATCCCTAGAAATAGATTTCTAAGTAAAATTTTTCTAAGACCTTCAAAGTTCTTTTTTTTTTTTTTTTTTTTACCTTCAAAGTTCTTATAGTTGGTTTAGGAAATACAAAATAACCAAAAGTTGGTGTGACTTTATGTAGTCATCTTAAAATATTTTTGTATTTTATTAGCCAAATTGTATCTTTCTGTCCTCAGGGAGGGTACAAAGTATGTAGCCATGGTTTTGCTGGCCCTAGGGCTAGTCCCCAAGGACTCCTCCTTCCAGCTCCAGCCCAGATGGGGCAGCGGGAGTGTGGGGGTCGCTGCTCGAGGGAGCCTGTGTTCTGCCCCTGACTCTGCCCCATCCCCCTTCAGATTTCACCCGAATGCAAGACATCCCTGAAGAGACAGAGAGTCGTGACGGGGAGCCTATGGTTTCAGAGAGCTAAGGGGGCCCCCACCTCTCGTCCTGCGCCCCCAGGAAGAACACACCGAGGGAGGCAAACTTGGGACTCTAACCTGCCAATGGGAACATTCTCAAGAACTGCTGATGGTCCCTGCCAGCTGGCAGGCTCCTGGGACACCTGGGGCCAGTTGGGAAGCTGGAAGAGTTGGGCCACAGTGCCCCACTGCTGCACCAGGAGTAGCTAGTATAGCTGGCATCCAGGAGCTACACCACAGATGCCAATTTTTCATGCCTTCTTCCCTCTACTTTAGGAAAATTTATTTATTTATTGTTTATTAGTTACCCAGGGAGTGGGGGAGATTTAGAGGACCAGGGACATGGGAACCAAGCCATAGGGATCAGGGGGCCTTGATCTGTAACACTACTGGGGTTTATTCAGGCTTAACCAGGCAGCTGCTGGGTTCTAGCCCTGACACCCCTCCCCAAGAACACCCGTCTTTGAGGAGAGGCTGTGCCACGTGCACCTTGGGCCCTTCTATTAGGGCCATGGATGGGGCCATGTCCCCCTTCCCCGCTGACTGCTGTTCCCCTGTCTCTCCATCCTCAGTGGAGACCCAGGGAAACCATCTGGCCCTACAGAGTTGGGGGGTGATGGAGTAGAGGTTGAGGTGGCTGCGATGGCTCTGTTGGGGGGAGGGGTGAGGGGAAATCCCATGGGACCAGAATGTTTTTTGTTGTTTTCTTTTTTGTACCAAAGCCAACTGCACGTGTTTTGTATTTTTAAGAGATGATTGTAGGCAGTTAGAAATCACAGCCTTCTATCTCCACTTATCAGAAGAGCTTGAGGGGTAGGGGGATCCACGTCACCTCATCTGCAGTAATGGGGGACCTCTTCTGACCTCTTCTCCAGCCATTTGAAAAATATGTTGTAGGGTGAGTTGGGCCATCTCTGTGAACCCTGACCTCATCCCCACCTCAGCAACCATGACTGAAGCCTCAGTGTGAACTTGGGGGACTTTCTGGTAGACCCCCAGTGCCCACCAGCCCCAGCCATTTTCTGCCAATTTGATTGTTTAAAACAAAAACAAAAACAAAAAACGATAAAGCAGGGAAAATTAAAGACCTGGAACCCCCACGAAGTGCTGTCTCTGTGTCTTCGAGCCCTGAGGGTGCTGCTGAGGGAGTGCTACCCCAGAGGAGGGGCAGGCTGCCTCCCCCAACATAAGCTCTTGTTGGCATCCACGGGCACAAATCCAGAGATCAACTGGAAGGGCACTTTGGGGATTCCAGAATTAGAGAACTCTGCTTAGTCTCATTTGTATGCCTGGTTCAGATGGGGCATCAGCCTATCACCCCCCTCCCCACCTGTTCCTACCAGCCTCTCCCCAGAGCCTTTCATCTTCAGATGCAGCCCCCAGGTTGCCCTGGGTCTTCGTGGTGTCAGAGCCCCTAGGCCACCTCTTCCAGATGTGGTGAGAGATTAGGTCGGTTTCACTTCTGGGTTTTGCCTCATTTTACTTCCTGTTTCTGGTGACTACCCCCTGCAGCTGGGGGAGGGAAGAAGGGGGGAGGGTGGTTGGCGCTGGCACACACGCTGGACACGCGCACACACATCCATGGGGGAAAGGAACTGAAATCCCCTGGGGAGTGGGCATGGGGGCTGCAGCACTGCCCTCTTGTACTTGTCCACGGTATCTGGCTTTCGGCAGGTGCTTTCTCATCTATTACGGGGTCTATGAGGTGGATGGGGAAATGGGAAGGCTGGGCCTTGGAGCCAGGCAGGCCCCGCCCTCCACACTGCAGCCTTCTACTTCCCTCCGGATGCTGGGCTCTGAGCTCACTGACATGTGGCTCGGCAGCTGGAAGCTGGACCCCAAACCCGGCAGGGTGGAATGGAGAGGGGACTGCCAGGGTGGCTGATACCAGCACTCAGACAAGGAAAGGGGAAGGCAGGCTTCTCTGACACTGTCACATAGATCCAGTGAAGGATATTGGCCTGAAGAGAAGGGACCGTGTGGAGACATGGCCCAGGGTAGGTGTGGAGAAGCTCAGGGGCCAGCACTGGTGGCTCCCAGCAGCGCTGTCCCTCTGCCACTCCTTGACCCGAGACATGACATCCTTTCTTGATGTGGCTATTTCTGAGGAGGAGTCTCTTGTGGCATTCCCCTTTCAGGCCAAGGTGCCTCCTTAAGCCTTCAGAAGCCCCAGTCTTAGCCTCCAACCTTCCCACTGGGGTTTAAAGTTCTTTGGCTACTCACTGCAGGGAGCCAGGGCCTAGCTTTGTGCCCCAACACTTGCCTTCCACTCCCAGGAGCACCTGGCCTGGTGCCCGGTCCTCTGCTGGGCCTCCCGTGCCCCTACACCTCTCCTCTCCATGGGGAGGTGTGCAGCCTGTCACTCATCTAGGACTCGGACCTGATTAAATTCGTCAGTATTTACCTCCTGGCCCCATTTGCAGAGATTCCCCCCAGGGGAGCCCGCAGAGGAGCTGCAGGGGGTGGCCAGAAATAGGGAGGTTACTTAGGGAGGATTTTCCATCCTGAATTGCCTGGGAACAGAACTGTTTGGGAACTAGTTTAAACATGAAAGGGAGGAAATTAAACATCAAGAAACTAATTAGATCTTGTTAACATTGCTGAATGTGTTGTGAATTGGGCGCCTGTTGGGAGTCTCTCCTGCTGGGTGCCTCAAAGGAGCTGGTGCAGAGGCGGCCCTTGGGGGAGGGGCGGCCTGGTGGATGGTGTTGGGGGCCACAGAAGCAGGAGCTCTGCCCCATCTAGCTTTTTCCAGGGGCTGACCCCCAGAAAATCCCTTCTGATTACTCTCCTTTATCACTGCTGGGTCTCCATGGATCTGGAAACCAAAGGCGAACCTGCTGCCCTGGAAAACACACCTCAAGAGGGACATGAGGGGCCAATGCCTCAGTTCTTGATTTAAAACTTTGATTTCACTCCAGAGTATACACATCGTTCCAGATGAGACATCTCTGGTTCCCAGAGGTACCCTATTTCTCCTCTTGGATTCCATTTTATGTGCAGTCTTAAGAACAGTAGCCAACACACCACTTCAGGCACTGTTGAGTCCTCAACACATTTTACCAATGAGAAAACCAGGACAGAGAAGTGGATTGACTCACCAAGGTCCCTCCCTGGTTAGTGCTGGAGCTGGGACGTGAAGCAGGTGCTCCGGATCCGAGCTGCGCACTAGGACAGGAGGGACGCGCACACCAGTCTCCTACCCTGGGTTCCCATTCTCTGGACACACCTGCGGCCCCACTTCTCCCAATCCCTGCCCAACTCTCCCCTCCTTATGCCCCCAATCCATGACTTCTCTCCACTTCTCTAAGCACCGCCTAAGGATAGGTAAGCAGAGCTCTTAACTTGGGGCTGGGCTGCACACGGGGCATGTCCCTGCAGGTGCTCCAGCTGCCTCCGCTGAGGTCTGCAGGCACCACTGAGGTGTGTGAGGTGGAGACGCCAGGGCGGGGGAATTTTTGGCTCTGGCACCAAGAGCAAGGGAATACCATGATGAAGGTGATGGTGGGGGTGAGGGGACAGACAGAGGGAAACAGGGAAACAGGCACTAACCTCTGGACTGTTATTCTGGAACCCCTGGGAAATTTTCCTGAGAATTCTCACAGGAGGCAGAAACCGGACAGAATCCTTTCATCCGCCCTGCAGTGACAGTAGAAGCATGACAGGTCACACGTCATGGGTGATCAAAGGCTTCCTCTCCAAGCCCCTCCCCGTTGCCATGCACTCCACCACATGGAGGAAGACCTAGGCTCAGCTGGGCCCCCACCCGGACCTGCCCACCACACTTCCCCATGCCTTGAGACCAACCCTCCCCAGGTGAATGATTCTGGCGCTGGCAGAGCCCAGAACAGCAGGGTGACCAGGTGACCATGGGAGGAGGGCCCTTCTGCTGAGGGTGGGGGGTGCGCTCTCCACCCACCACCTGCCTGTGTTCCTGGGGGGCCCCAGTTCCACCCCGTGCTGGCCCCATGGCCACAGCCTGGCTCGCAGATTCTTGAAGGCATCTGCTGGGGCCCATCAGGCTCCTGCCTCAGAAGGTGTGCCAGCAGGTGGTGACAGGGCAGATGTAGCCATGGCTAGTGGAGAAAGATGCCATCCCAGGGCATCAGGCAAATGTCACCAGAACATCCAGCAACAGGCCACATGGTAAGGGAAGCAGCAGAGGAAGGAGGCCTCCGGGGTTCAGACAGAATGGGCTACAAACCTGCTGTCCTATCCCAGCCCCGCCCAGGAAGGCCGGCAGCAGCAGGGGTGGCGATGACATTCAGGGGGGCACCTGTGAGGGCCCCCACTGTCCTCTGCAGCTGGTGGGCCCCCAGATGGGACCCACTGGGGAAGCTTAGTAGACACCCTGCTCAGGGCCCCAAAGACAGCTGGGGGCACTGTCACCAGGAGAGCCGCCACCCACACTGCCTGGGGGGCCACACAGGCCCGGAAGGGTGAGGGGTGGGCATCTGGTTTTGCAGCTGTGGCCATCGCCGGTATCAGGCAACACCGAGCGGGAGTGAGGAAGATGCTGGCATGGATGTTGAGGACGTTGACCCTCGGGACCATGTCACAGAGGGCACCTCTGAAGGGCCAGCATTAGTCCTGGGTGGACTCAGCTGCCCCGAAGGGGAGAACGATGACCTACCCTGTCTGCCAGATCAAGTGGAAGACAAAAGTGTCAGAAGGGGGCCGGGAGCTCCCCGAGTGCAACTGCCCAGCACCCAGAGTGTGGCCAGGTTCCCAGCAAGCTGGCGCCACCACCAGGCTCACAGACCAGGGCGACCACAACCCTCAGGGATAGGAACTGGACAGGCTCAGCAATGGCCAGTACTCAGCACACTGATTCTGAGGCATCACCCCAGGCTGCAGGCAACGGGGCAGAGCTGCTGGGGGTGGGCACCACCAGGGGTGAGAGCTGGTGCCCTGGTGTCCCTGTCGGGGGCTGGTGTGCAGGTGCCTCCCTGGGGGCCAGGGTGATAGTGAGCCCTGTCCCTGCCCCACCCTGCCAGGGAGCAGGACAGCTGCAGGGTGCATGTGCACCTGCTCAGGGGCTGGGCCCTGCCTGATAGAGTGGGAGGGGCCAAGGGGGAATTACCCACTGTGGGGGGCACCCATGGCCTCCACACAGGGAGGGTCCAGACATACCCCGTCTGAGGAATGCCAGGAACCAAACTGGAGCCCCCTCTTCCTGACCATGGACAGAGGCCCCCTTCTTTGCAGAAAGTGCTCCCTTGGGGCCTGGGGGCAGGGGTGGGGGGACCCGAAAGCATGGGATCCGAAAGAGAGCAGAGATTCCAGGGTCCCAGGTCTGCTCCTCACTACATGTGTGGCTTTGGTAAGTCACTTTACCCCTCTGAGCCTCAGTTTTCTTAAAATTTTCAGACAAAAATCTCTGCTCTACAGGATTGGTGTGAATCGTGAGATAAAAGATGTGAAAAAAAGCACATTGTCCACTGCTATTTGCATGAATGGTGATTATTCCCAAGGGAAAGTTTGGGGTGTCCATCGTGGAAAGGAGCTGGGCATGCATAGATATCTATTGTCACCATGCCCCTGGAAGAGTGCCAACTAAAACACAGGTCAGGATTCACTGCAGCGAGTGACCTCTAGGCTGAGGGCTGGGAGGGAAAGGGCAGAGGAAGTCACAGCTTCCTACCCCTCCACTCCCAGCACAGCCTTTGGGGAGCTGAGTGGCATGCCCTCAGTTCTGTGCCTGCTCCTGGGTATGAAGCAGTCCTGCCAGCCTTTCATCCCACTGCCATGTCATCCTTTCCTGCTCCAGTCTGGAGTCAGAGGCCTAGGCACGCCCACCCTCTCCTCCAATCCCCAAGCTCATGTCAGAGGTATGGGTCCTGAGATAGACTCTCACCATGCCTCATCCTGTCTCCCCATGATCTCAGTATTAACTGGAAAAAACGCCATATTGGGTCTTCCCCTTTTGTGCACATATGCCAACCCTTTGCAGAATGTGCTGGGATGGGGAAAAAAGAGAAGGCGGGAGGCGCGGAGATGAGAGAGAGAGTCCTTTTCAAGGATTCCAAAATATTCAAAACCTTCCGGCTCTCTGCCGGCTAATTAAGATTTCCTTGGGGTTGAGCAGCCTGGGTGGCTCAGCGGTTTAGTGCCGCCTTCAGTCCAGGGCGTGATCCTGGAGTCCTGGGATCGAGTCCCACGTCAGGCTCCCTGCATGGAGCCTGCTTCTCCCTCCATCTCTGTCTCTGTCTCTCATGAATAAATAAATAAAATCTTAAAAAAAAAAAAGATTTCCTTGGGGCGCTGCAGGAGGAGAGGGGCCCTACAGGACAATCAAGCAGCAGTGGGTTTGATGAGCCCTGTAGGAGAGACCTGGACTGGGTGCCAGGATGTTTGGGTCTTCCACCAAGGAATGGGTATGCAGCGGGTGGCAGAAGGGGAATGCCCCGTCCAAGCCCCACGGGCTCCCTCTTGGCCTTAGGGACTGCTCCTGTGTGACTCTCTGTGAGTCCCTCTGTTAGGGCTGTGTTTACTCTTCCAGCTGCCCAGCATCACCTCACCAGTCTGGCAGCAAAGACATCTATTTCATGCCCTGGACTTATTTTCTCTTGGTTGAGAATGGAAGCTGGGTCAGGATTCCAGGGGTCTGCTATCCATCTGAAATATCAGGTCCTCTGACCATTTGTTCTTGTTATCTTTACTCATTTCTAATATGAATCCTTTCCTTGGTCTGAAACTAGCTGCAGCCCTGCGGTTATGTAGAGAGGTGATGCCACCAGCTGGCTCGTCCAAGAACTCCTCTTTGGATCCTTTTCTTTTTCTACTAATTTTGTTAGTTCATAGGTTGTTCATTCAATCATTGTTGTTCATTCAATCATTCACTAACCACAGCGTTTCTGGAACCTGTATTATGTGCCAGGCACTGTGCTAGATGCTGGGGAGACAATCACAAATATATGGTCTTCTCATAAAGTATAATACACTTTTTGAGATGCTTGGGATCTCTAAGTCATCTAGTTCAACTTCTCTGTTTTTTTTTAATTTTTATTTTATTTTATTTTTTAATATTTTTATTTATTTATTTATTTATTCGTAGAGACACACACACACACAGAGAGAGAGAGAGGCAGAGACACAGGCAGAGGGACAAGCAGGCTCCATGCAGGGAGCCTGACATGGAACTCGATCCCAGGTCTCCAGGATCACGCTAAGCTGCTGCGCCACCGGGGCTGCCCCTCTCTGTTTTTTTTTTTTTAATATTTTATTTATTTATTCATGAGAGACACACAGAGAGAGAGGCAGAGACACAGGCTGACGGAGAAGCAGGCTCCATGCAGGGAGCCCGATGTGGGACTCAATCCCAGGACCCCAGGATCACGCCCTGTGCCAAACAAAGGCAGGCACTAAACCGCTGAGCCACTCAGGGATTCTCAACTTCTCTGTTTATAAGGAGAGAAAGTAAGTTGGCCAAGGCCCCCAGAGAAGTGGCGGCAGAGTCAAGATCTGACATAAAGGTCTATTGACTCCTGGAATCTGGCTCTCTCCACAACATCGCAAAATTCCATAGGCATTTCTTCCCCCTTCCCTTCAGCCTCAAGTGCCAGTACCTGTCCTTGGGAAGCTCCCAGGCTGCCAAGGGGAACGGCACCAGGATGTGGCCAGAGGGACAGTGACAACTCCTCTCTAGTTGGTCTTCATTCACAACTACTAGGCAAGAGGAGCAGCTAGAACCTTACCAGCCCGGTTTTCTCTCTCAGAGTCCTAGGACCTGTAGAGGTAGATTATGGTGTCTGCCCAACAGGAAAAGGACTTCTAATGGCTGGGCCTCCCCCTCGGTCACCTGACTATCCCCCCTTCCCCTAGTCTCTGTGGGGCTCCAGCCCTGCATCCCTGCGCCTGTACTCCCAAGCCTTGGCAAAGAGGAACTGGGGAGGCAGGAGGGGCCCTGGAAAGAAGGAGAAAGAAGGTTTGTGTTTGCACTTGTGGTGGAGACGGATCCTCCAGGTGTTCAGGGACTACAAATGGTAGGAGCAGGAGACCTGACTCTAATCCAAATGCCCCCTTCACATCAACCCAGCCAGCTGCCTCCCCGTTCTTCCACACATCTGCTGAGACCCACTGCAGAAAATCCTGTGGTCTCGGTAAGGGGTGTGGGTAGCTTCAGTGCTCATGGGCAAGTTCTAAATCAATCTCTCTGGGATCCCTGGGTGGTGCAGCGGTTTAGCACCTGCCTTTGGCCCAGGGAGCGATCCTGGAGATCTGAGATCAAATCCCACATCGGGCTCCCGGTGCATGGAGCCTGCTTCTCCCTCTGCCTGTGTCTCTGCCTCTCTCTCTCTCTCTCTCTGTGACTATCATAAGTAAATTAAAAAAAAAAAAGTCTTCAGCAATTGACACTGCTAGTTAAGTCCTCAGTGGGACACCCTGCTGTATTCTACACTAACGTTGGGGTCTGTACCACAACTTACAGTCTGCAGTCCGGCTCAGGTGAGGCTTCAGTGATGCTCAGCAATCCTTTTGCATATCCTCAGCTAGCTTCATATTTCACATCTTCATCTGAAAGGCACTTCTCAGGCATCTGGTAAGTGGCAGGCACCGAGCAGGCATGGGGTACACAAAGATGACTCAGACACAGTTCCTGCCCTCAAAGAGCTCACTCTCAGTAAGGGCAGTGGAAACACAATCCTTGTAAACTGAGCATGAAAGGTGTTAGACTAAAGATATTTATTTATTTATTTATATTTTTTAATTGGAGTTCAATTTGCCAACATAGACTAAATATTTAAGAGAGTTCAGCAGGGGCATGAAGGAGGGAGTTTCATTTTACCTGCTATGGTCAAAGAGATCATTTCTGAACTGAGCCTTCAAAAATCAGTGGATGGCTTCCTTTCCAACTAGGGCCCAGCAGAATGGCTCCCGCAAAGAAGGCTGGCGAGAAGAAGAAGGGCCGTTCTGCCATCAACGAGGTAGTGACCAGAGAATACACCATCAACATTCACAAACAAATCCATGGAGTGGGTTTCAAGGAGCATGCCCCTCGGGCACTCAAAGAGATCCGGAAACTTGCCATGAAGGAGATGGGAACTCCAGATGTGCACATTGACACCAGGCTGAACAAAGCTGTCTGGGCCAAAGGAATAAGGAATGTTTCATACCGTATCCGTGTGCAGTTGTCCAGAAAATATAACGAGGATGAAGATTCACCAAACAAGCTCTACACGCTGGTTACCTACATACCTGTCACTACTTTCAAAAATCTACAGACTGTTACTGTGGATGAGAACTAATCGCTGATTGTCAAATAAAGGTATAAAACTGAAAAAAAAAAAAAAAAAGGGCAGCCCCGGTGGTGCAGCGGTTTGGCGCCTCCTGCAGCCTGGAGTGTGATCCTGGAGACCCCGGATGGAGTCCCACATCAGGCTTCCTGCATGGAGCCTGCTTCTCCCTCTGCCTGTGTCTCTGCCTTTCTTTCTCTCTCTCTCTGAGTAAATAAATAAATCTTAAAAAAAAAAAACATTAAAACAATCAGTGGATGTTTGTCCAAAGAGAGAGCATTTCAGGCTTTGGGAACAATATGATCAAAGACATGGAGCCATGAGACCACACATAACATCTGGGGAAGTAAATGCCAGTGTTTGTGTGGCTGGCACAGTAGTGTGTGTGCCAAGGGAAGGACCAGGAGAGATGGGGGAGAGGCAAAACTGAGGTCACAGAGGATCCCAGCACAGGCAAAGAAGCTTGGATTTTATCCTTCAGAATGAGAAGTCACTAGGGGTGCCTGGGTGACTCAGACCGTTAAGTGTCAGACTTAATCTCAGCTCATGTCTTGATCTCAGGGTTCTGAGTTCAAGCCCCATGTCAGGCCCCTTCCTGGACGTGGAGCCTACTTAATTAAAAAAAAAAAATGGAGAAACTACTAAAAGCTTTTCATCTAAGCAGTGACAGAATCAGATTTGTTTTTTAGAATTATCTATTTGTTGACAATACAAAGAACCATTCAAGGGGGCTGAGAGGGGCAGAAGAAATATAAATTAAAGGGTTTTGTAAACAGGGGGTGGGATAGGCAGAAAGCAGAGGAGAGAAGGAATACTGATTTTATTTAGACAACAGAGTCCATGACTAGGATGTAAAATGATTGAGGAGAGGGAGGAGTTAATGGCCACCAGTTTACAGGCTGGAGGAATTAAATGCATGGAAGTTGCATGAACCAATGGCTGGGATGGTACCATGTCCAAAATTACAAATACCAGAGAAGAGCAGGTTGAAAATCTGTGAGCCATATAGGTGTAGTGATCCAACATGAAGTTGAACACAGGGTCTGGAAAGAGGCCTGGTCTTCAAGGTCTGGATTTAGGGTTCTTCAATGGGAGCTGGCAAAGGGTGAGCCCTGGGAAGAGAAGCCCAGTAGCTCTACAAGCCCCGTGGGTTGTTTTCACAGAATCCACACCACTCCGGCTTTCTAAAGAACCTCATTTTGTTGCAGTATCCCACCCCCCACATTGTCCAGATGACTTGGAGGAAGCTAACTTCACCCCAGATCAAGGCCAATCACAATACAACCATCCTTCTGGACAGCAATTGGCTCAAAAGCTAAGGTTTAAGCTATGCTAATCAATACTTGGTGACATCACTTGGTGATTGTCATTAGCCCACAGGTTGGTCCAATCAGACTGAAGTGGGGGAAGAATTTTGATTCTAGGAAGGGCAGAGATTTCTTCTTCCTATTGGACCTAAATGCAGAAACATGTGCCCCAGTGGGTGTTGGCAGTCTTCTGAAGGCAGCAAAGGAGGCCAGCCCAAGGAAAACCATCCTGAGCAGGCAGGCAGGGTAGAAAAGCAGAGCATGCACTATCCGTGGACTTCTAGTTATAGGAGAGAAGACATTTATTATTGTTGGAGCCATTGTGAGTAGGTTTACTGTTACTTATGAGAAGCATCCTCACTCAAGGGGATACAAGATTGGTGAATAGTATTTTTTAGGGCAGAAGGAAGCAGAAATGTTTACTGAGTGTATTGCTTGCTGTTGTAAGAGAGAGAGGCTGCTCGGGCATAATCCTCTGAGCAGAACAGACTGTAAAGCCACCTAGAGTTTGGGGGGAAGCTGGAGTTCAGGATGGGCAGGTTTTCAGAGGCATGAGCAGGTGGACATCCTCCACAGACAGTGACCACTCTGGTGAGCCTGTGGTTGGCACTCTGAGGCCAGCGTACGTAAGGAAGACCATCTGACTCTGAGAAGCAAGAGGCTGACGCTGCATGGCGTTCACTCAGACAGGCTGTTGGATTGATTCAGCAGGTTTAAAATATGTTCCGATGGCTACTTGTTACCATGGCTGCAGAATCATCAAATCGGCCTTGTCATCACTCATCTTCAGATCATCCCCCGAGATGGTCATTGATTTAAAAAATCTGCCCTGCCCCGGCCCCTACCAAGGACTTGAGTTCCTAAAACAGTTCTTTTCTGCCATTATCTTTGTATTCGGGAATAAGAATTGTTGGGAGGCTGCCTTGCTGTGTTGATTTGAATCCACCGTAGGACCCAATGGTTCAGGCCATGTGTTTTTCTGGCAATCAATTCCCACAGAACTTTATTTATTTATTTATTTATTTATTTATTTATTTATTTATTTATTTTTAAATTTATTTATGATAGTCACAGAGAGAGAGAGAGAGAGGTCCCATGCACCGGGAGCCCAACGTGGGACTCGAACCCGGGTCTCCAAGATCGCGCCCTGGGCCAAAGGCAGGTGCTAAACCTCTGCGCCACCCAGGGATCCCGAACTTTATTTTTTAAACATATTTTTTAAAGATTTATTTATTTATTCATGAGAGACACAGAGAGAGAGAGGCAGAGACACAGGCAGAGGGAGAAACAGGCTCCATGCAGGAAGCCCGACATGGGATCCGATCCCGAGTCTTCAGGATCATGCCCTGGACTGAAGGCAGGCATTAAACCGCTAAGCCACCCAGGGATTCCCCACCACAGAACTTTAGTGGTTGCCGCTCCTTTGTACTTTTTTAAGGGCACAATTGTTGTATGTTTTTTTTTTTTTATTTTTCTTTTTTTAGAGATTTATTTATTTATTTACTCATGATAGACATAGAGAGAGGGAGAGAGGCAGAGACACAGGCAGAGGGAGAAGCAGGCTCCATGCTGGGAGCCCAACGCGGGACTCGATCCCGGGACTCCAGGATTGCGCCCTGGGCCAATGGCTGGTGCTAAACCACTGAGCCACCCAGGGATCCCGTTTTTCTTTTTTTATTTTTTTTTATTTTTTTTTCCGTTTTTCCTTTTTTTAATAAAGATTTTGTTTTTAAGTAATCACTACACCCAGTGTGGGGCTTGAGCTCACGACCCCGAGATCAAGAGTTGTGCGTTCTTCTGATAAAGCTGATTGGATTCCCAGCTATTGTTCCTATTTTTTTTACTGTTGTATAGTCTTTTTTTAAGATTTTATTTATTTATTCATCACACACACACACACACACACACAGATTGAGAGAGAGAGGCAGAGACATAGGCAGAGGGAGAAGCAATCTCCACAAGGAGCCCAATGTGGGACTTGATCCCAGACCCCGGGATCATGCCCTGAGCCAAAGGCAGATGCTCAACTGCTGAGCTACCTAGGCGTCCCACTGTTATAGTCTTTCTTTTTTTCACTTTTAGTATTTTTTCTTTTGACATTATTTCAGACTTAGAAATACCACAAAGAATCTCTGTATCCCCTTTACCCAGATTTCCCAAATGTTAACATTGTTTTCACATTTGCTTTGTCCTTTTCTCTCTGTATATAAGCACATATTTTTTTCCCTGAAGGCTGAAAGTTGCAGACATGATGTTCTTTTTAAAAAGATTTATTTATGGGCCGCCCTGGTAGCTCAGTGGTTTAGCGCTGCCTTCAGCCCAGAGCCTAATCCTGGAGACCCAGATCGAGTCCCATGTCAGGCTCCCTGCATGGAATCTGCTTCTCCCTCTGCCTGTGTCTCTGCCTCTCTCTCTCTCTCTGTGTCTCTCATGAATAAATGAAATCTTTAAAAACAAAATAAAAAAATAAAAGATTTACTTATTTGAGAGAGTGAGCACACAGAAGGAGAGGGAGAAACAGACTCCCCGCTGAGCAGAGACACCCCCCCACCTCCCCAGACTTGGTACTCTATCCCAGGACCCTGAGATCATGACCTGAGCTGAAGGCAGATGTTACACTGACTGAACCACCCAGGTACCCTGCATGATGTTCTTTTACTTCTAAATTATTCAGTGTGTTTCTTAAAACCAAGACTATTCTTTGGAAAAAACAATTTTTAAAAAAAGATTTTATTTATTTATTCATGAGACACACACACACACACACAGAGAGAGAGAGAGAGAGAGAGAGAGAGAGAGAGAGAGAGAGGCAGAGACAAAGGCAAAGGGAGAAGCAGGCTCCATGCAGGGAGCCCGATGTGGGACTCGATTCCGGGACTCCAGGATCACGCCCTGGGCGTAAGGCAGGCACTAAACCACTGAGCCACCCAGGGATCTCCAAAAAGAATATTCTTACATAACCACAGTACAATGATCAAAATCAATAAATTAACATGCTACAATAATATTATCTAATCTAGAAACCTCATTCAGATGTTGCCAAATGTCCCTTGTAGTGTCTTTTGTAGCAAAAGAAATCTCAGATGTGTGACATTCAGTTGGCATATCTTCAGTCTCCTTGGGGCTGAACAGTTCCTCTGGTTTTGTCTTTCATGATATTTTTATTTTTTTATTTTTTTTCTTTTTTATGACATCTTAAAATGTTACATATCTTTAAAGAGTAGACATTAGTTGCTTTAAAAAAAAAGATTGATTTATTTTGGAGGGGGTAGGGGCAGAAAGAGAGAGAAAAAGAGAATCCAAAGCAGACTCACCACTGAACTTGGAGCCCACCGTGGGGCTCAATCTCACGACCCTGAGATCATGACCTGAGCTGAAACCAAGAGTCAGCAGTTTAAATGACTGTGCCACCCAGTGGCACCCTAAAGATCAGCTATTTTGTATAACATTCCTCAATTTGGGTTTGTCTACTATTTCCTTATGATTAGACTTGGGTTTAATATTTTTGGCACCATGTTCACTTAAGAGTAATATATCACTTGGCACATGACATCTATTACTGGTAACATTAACTTCCATCATTAAGGTGGCATCTGTGAGGTTTCTTTACTGTGAAGGTACCATTCTCCCTTTTGCAACTAAATATCTTGTGAGGAGCTGCTCTGAGACTATGTAAGCATCCTGTTACTCCTCTAACCTTGACCCAATATCCTTTTTTTTTTTTTTTTTTTAGGATCTATTTATTCATGAGAGACACATAGAAAGAGAGGCAGAGACATAGACAGAGGGAGAAGCAGGCTCCCTCTGGGGAGCCCGATGCGGGACTCGATCCCAGGACCCCAGGATCATGACCTGAGCTGAAGGCAGACACTCAACCACTGAGCCACCCAGGTGTCCCCTGACCCACTATCTTTAGCATCCATTGATGATTCTTGTCTGAATCAATCATTACTGTAATAGTTGCCAAATGGTGATTTTGATGCTGTGGTGTTAAAGCCATAGCTTTTTTCCTGACAGGTGTTATTTCTCTAGGACATTTAGTCCTGCGAGAATTTGTTGCCTGGCAGGAACACATACCTGAATTTTGCCCACCCCCTTGCTCTTCTCCTCACAGCTCTGATGAGAAACTGCATTTAAGAACTGTTATACTTTACATATCGCCTCTGAGCCTACTCATTATAACCCTATGAGAAGTCATGATTTGGCGGGGTTGTGTTGCACTGAGAAGCGTTTTTGAGCAGCCAAGATGGTAGGGGCTCCCCACCTCTTCCGGCTCTCCCAGAAATCCACGCTCAACGGTCAAGAGCCGTGGCCAATCAGTGCATTAGCTGTATCACAAAAATCTAGCATGGCAAAGAATGCAGTATGGCCTAAATTTTGACAAGAAAAGGATAACTCTTCTTCGACCTGGCCTCAAGTCGTTTTAGACTACAGAAATAAAGAGCTTTCTCTAGCAGGATTACATAACTGCACTTTCCCCCTAGATCTTCTCAGCAGAGAAACCCAGAACAGCATGTTGACCTCTTTTGGGATTATGCTTGTCCTAAGGCTCTAAACAACAATCAGCACACTTTAGTAACTTCCCATCTTGCTAATGGGACCTCCAGAGCTGGATTCTGTCTCCTGGTTTTGCGTGATGAGTGTGGACTTCTCAGTTGCAAGTGGCTCACCCATTCTGCCTGCCCCGCAGTCCCACCAAGGTCTGTGATCACTTCTTGTCCAGTGGTGCACAGAGCCAAAGCTCGCTGAGGCTACCTAAAGCAACAGGGGCAGACTGGGACTGGGCAGTAGGCTAGGCTACACCAGGAAAGCTCCAGACTACGAGGACACAGTACAGAGCAGAGGCAGGCCTCCCACAGGACAGAACAGGGGCTGTACATGCCCCCTTTCTAAAACAATTATTTGAGAGCTTGGCTCACAAATGCATATGAGTGTGGGGACGGGCAGAAGCCTCCCCACTGAGCAGGGGGTCGATGTGGGGCTTGATCCCAGACCCCAGGATCATGACCAGAGTTGAAGGCAGATGTTTCACCAACTGCGCCACCCCCATGCCACTACTTTTAGAACAGCTGTTCTATTCTTCTCTTTCTTGATGGATTTCCCTCATAAAGTGACAAAAATTACAAAGCTCCTTTTAGAAGTGATATAAGGGGGATCCCTGGGTGGCGCAGCGGTTTGGCGCCTGCCTTTGGCCCAGGGCGCGATCCTGGAGACCTGGGATCAAATCCCACGTCGGGCTCCCGGTGCATGGAGCCTGCTTCTCCCTCTGCCTATGTCTCTGCCTTGTCTCTGCCTCTCTCTCTCTCTCTCTGTGACTATCATAAATAAATAATTAAAAAAAATTTAGAAGTGATATAAGAATTCTTCATAGGAAATCCCTTTGGAAAAATTATTCAATAAGTGCTTGAGGCAGAAGGTGACACCCCAAAGGGAGACCTTGGGAGGCTTGCTGTGTCTTTTCTCTGTCCTGTCACAAGTCCCACTACTGTAGGGGTGTATAGGGCCCAAGCAGCAAGACTCAGTTCTGGCACTTTCCAAGTTTGGGCTAACCTACACAGATTTGGGGAAGGTATCTTGGAGGCAGGTGTGGGACACACAGCAGTACACCTAGACAAGAACATGAATTTTATATACCAATGCCACCAAAACACTGAGCTGTGTGACAAGTGTCACACGGCAGGAGAGGATGCTGACAGGTTCTGAGTTTTATATCTTCCCCCAGCTGTTGCCACTTGAGAGTTGGTAGTAGATGGCCTAGGAGGTGCAGTCACTGAGATCCATATCCCAATTTTTTTAAAAGATTTTATTTATTTATTCATAGAGACAGAGAGAGAGGCAGAGACACAGGCAGAGGGAGAAGCAGGCATCATACAGACAGCCCGATGTGGGACTCGATCCAGGGTCTCCAGGATCATGCCCTGGGCTGCAGGCGGTGCTAAACCGCTGCGCCACCGGGGCTGCCCCATATCCCAATTTTTTGACTATGCGATAAACAGGAACGAAAAATGACCTTGGACTAACCTCTCCCACTTTAGAGATTTTTTTTTCAGTCTGCAATATAACAAAGTGACACTTTCTTTTTTTCCTTAAAGATTTTATTTATCCATTTAGAGAGGGCTCGCATGAGTGGAAGGGAAGGACAGAGGGAGAAGGAGAATCCCAAGCAGATGCCCCCATGAATGAAGAACCCAATGCGGGGCTTGATCCCATGACTGGAGACCATGACTTGAGCCGAAATCAAGAGACAGAGTTTAATTGACTGAACCATCCAGGTACCCTATAAATTCTATTTTGTATCTACAAAATATTAGAAATACTTATCATACCTTTAGTATTCGAAGAACCTTTTTTTAAATTTCTTTTTTAAAGATTTATTTATTTATTTATTTATTCATGATAGACATAGAGAGAGAGAGAGAGAGAGGCAGAGACACAGGCAGAGGGAGAACCAGGCTCGCCACAGGGAGCCCAAGGGACTGATCCCGGGTCCTCAGGATCATGCCCCAGGCCCAGTGCTAAACTGCTGAGCCACCCAGGCTGCCCATTGAAGAACCTTTTATGTTGATTGTATCACCCACTCAACTCCCTCTTAAAGATAAGGAAAGTGAGGTGAGGGGGTGCCTGGCCAGCTCAGTGGTGGGGGGAGGGGAACATGTGACTCCTGATCTCAGGGATGTTTGAGCCCCACATTAAGTGTAGGGGTTTACTTAATAGCAAAATCTAAAACAAACAAAAAAAGATAAGGAAACTGAGGCCCAGAATTTGACCCGAGTTCACCCAAGTAAGTCAACAGTGATTTTGTGGTTTGAACAGACAGCATGTGCTCTTCTCCACACCATTTTATAAATCCAAGAGATTTGGCTACAAAATTATTAGGACTATTTAGAGTTAGAAAGGTGGCTGGTTATATAAAACTCAGTAACTTTTAAATTTTTTTAAAATATTTTATTGCTTATTCATGAAAGACACACAGAGACATAGAGAGAGAAGCAGGCTCTATGCAGGGAGCCTGATGCAGGACTCAATCCCTGGACTCCAGGATCACAGCATGAGCCAAAGGCAGACACTCAACCACTGAGTCACCCAGGCATCCCAGTAACTTTCTTTCATAACAACAATTTGTTTATTTATTTATTTATTGAAGATTTATTTATTTCTTCATGATGAGAGACACAGACTGAGAGGGAGAGAGGCGGAGACATAGGCAGAGGGAGAAACAGACTCCCCACACGGAGCCTGATGCGGGAGTAGATCCCAAATCCCGGGATCATGCCCCAAGCCCAAGGCAGGCACCCAACAGCTGAGCCACCCAGGCGTCCCAACAATTTGTTTAAATACAATTTAAATGTCTTTTCAAAATGGCACTTAGAAACTTAAAAGTACCTATGAATATGCTTGCAAAGTAAGAAACAAAAGCCCAGATGCAAAACAACAAAAGATTTACTGGAGGCCTAGTACAAGAGTCCAATGAGATGTCACACAGCATTCCTGAGCGGGATAGTCATCACAGTGAACTTATCAGTTCCCACAAGTTTAAAAATAAAATACTTGGGCAGGCCGGGTGGCTCAGGGTTTAGTGCCGCCTTCAGCCCAGGGTGTGATCCTGGAGACCCAGGATCGAGTCCCCTGTTGGGCTCCCTACACAGAGCCTGCTTCTCCCTCTGCCTGTGTCTCTGCCTCTCTCTCTCTCTTTCTCTGTGTCTCTCATGAATTAATAAAATCTAAAAAAAAAAAAAAAATCAGTTTAAAAAAATAAAATACTTCATCAAAATTTTATTTTTCATCAAAATTTAAAAAATGTTTCTTTCGGGATCCCTGGGTGGCGCAGCGGTTTGGCGCCTGCCTTTGGCCCGGGGCGCGATCCTGGAGACCCGGGATCGAATCCCACATTGGGCTTCCGGTGCATGGAGCCTGCTTCTCCCTCTGCCTGTGTCTCTGCCTCTCTCTCTCTCTCTGTGACTATCATAAATAAATAAAAAAAAATGTTTCTTTCAAAGGATACTAGGAAGAAAATGAAAAGACAACCCATAGAACACAAGAAAAGGCTTACAAATCACGTATCTTAAGTACTTGTATTCAGAATAAATAACAAACCCTTACAACTCAACAATAAAAAGAAAATAACCCAAATTTTAAAAGGGCAAAGGATTCGGGATGCCTGGGTGGTTCAGCAGTTGGGCATCTGCCTTCAGGTCAGGTCATGATCCCAGATCTGGGGATTGAGTCCCACACCGGTGTCTCTGAAGGGAGCCTGCTTCTCCCTCTGCCTGCCTATGTCTCTGCCTCTCTCTGTGTCTCTCATGAATAAAAAATAAAATCTTTTTTTTTTTTTTTTAATAAAAGGGCAAAGGATTTGAGTAGGAATTTTTCCAAAGGAAAGACAGAAATGGTGAATATCAGAGCACCTGGGTGACTTAGTTAGGAGTCTGATTCTTGATTTTGGCTCAGGTCATGATCTCAGGGTCCTGGGATTGAGCCCTGTGTTGCCCCAAGTTGGGCTCTGCATTCACCACAGAGTCTGCTTGAGATTCTTTCTCCCTCTCCCTCTGCCCCTCCTCCCCACTCTCTCTCTCTCTCATAAATAAAACTTTTTTTTTTTTTTTAAGAAATAGTGACTACCTATAAACAAATGAATGGATAAGTGAATTGTGGTCTATCCATAGAATGGAATATTATTTGGCTGTAACAAGGAACGAAGCGCTGACACACAGTACAACAAGCATGAACCTTGAAAACACCATGCTAAGTTAAAGAAGTCAGACACAAAAGATCACATATTCTATGGTTCCATTTATGTGAAATGTCCATAATGGGCAAATCTATAAAGTTAGAAAGTAATTTAGTGGTTGCTGGTAGCAGGGGAAAATGGGAAATGTTTGATAATGGGTGTAGAGTTTCTTTTGGGGTGAGAAAATGATCTAGAATTAGATAATGCTGATGCCTGCACAACTGTGAATGGAACACTTCAAGTACCCTTTTATTTTTACTTATTTTTTTAAGTAGGCTCCACGTCCAACTTGGGCTGTGACTAATACTGAGTTACCTACTTCGGGGATCCCTGGGTGGCTCAGGGGTTTAGCGCCTGCCTTTGGCCCAGGGTGTGATCCTGGAGTCCCGGGATCAAGTCCTGGAGTCGAGTCCCACTTCAGGCTTCCTGCATGGAGATTGCTTCTCCTTCTGCCTGTGTCTTTGCCTCTCTCTCTGTGTCTCTCATGAGTAAATAAATAAAAATTAAAGAGTTGCCAACTTTAACAATATATAAAAAGTAATATAGTTTATAAATATCATTTTTTTAAAAAAGGAAAAAATAATGTAATTTTAAAAAAAGACCTTATTCATTTATCTGGCAGAGAGAGAGAGAGAGACAGCACAAGTGAGGGGAGGAGCAGAGGGAGAGGAGGAGTTGAAGGCAGCTGAAGGCAGACACCTAACGATTGATTGAGACACCCAGGCGCCCCTCCTTTTCTTTTTTTGAAGTAAGCTTCATGCCCAGTATGGAGGCCAGCCTGGGGATTTAAGCCATGACCCCGGAGATCAAGACCTGAATTGAGATCAAGAGTCACATCTGCTACCAACTGAGCCATCCAGGCGCCCTCCCCCCAACAATGTATTTTCAGACTCCCAACAACATTGTATTTGGGGGCAAGGGGCAAAAAGAAAACAATGCTGTTTAATCTGAAATTCTTCTTTTTTTTATTTTTATTTTTTTAAGATTTTATTTATCCATTCATGAGAGACACACAGAGAGAGAGAGAGAGAGAGAGGGGCAGAGACACAGGCAGAGGGAGAAGCAGGCTCCATGCAGGGAGCCGGACGTGGGACTCGATCCTGGGACTCCAGGATCATGCTCCGGGGCGAAGGCAGGCGCTGAATCTCTGAGCCACCCAGGGATCTCTTAATCTGACATTCTTTAGAAAAACACACCTGTCAGAAAAGGCAAGGAAATACAGAAGGCAATGAGAATTGGCTTGCCCTAACAGATATTAAATATAGAAGTATTCAATAGATGCTGTAGCAAAAGAACACATCCACGCAAAAGACTGAAAAAACATATTATCGTATATATAAAATTTCATAAATGATAAAGATGGTGTTTGTACCAAAGGGTAATTTATTAAACGCTGAAGGGAAAACACGAATTTGGATTTCAAGTTAATCTGCAGTCTATTAATCCTACCAGCATGTGAACTCACTAGAAAGACAGCGCTGCGGGCTATCCACTGAAGAGAGTCTCCTCACAGTTCCAAGACCTGCCAACGGGGTCAGTCAGCGGTCACGGCCCACTCCGAGCCCCTCACCCGCCCCTCACCTCCGCTCTCCCGCCCGGGCGCCGGCGCCCCCTCGCGGCGCGCCCCCGAAGCCCCGCTTTGAAATCAGTGGTTGGCACACAGACGTAAAACCACCGGAGAAATTCTCCACATGACCTTTGGGATGAACCATTTGCCTTTTCCTAAACAGGTAGCCGAAACGTGAAGCGGGCCAAAGTTGCGGGCTTCGGCGTCCTCTCTCCTTGGCCAGAGGACGTGGCTGGACTGAAGGAAACACTTGTTTAATTTTCTGACTCATGCGTATTGTCCTGTAGACTACCAACCTGCCCACAACAAACATGAACCTCCTCTTCCCAATTCCGCCCCGATGCGCGCTTCAGCGGCCATCTTTCTCCAGGGCAGGGTGCAAGCAGGAAGGTCACACCCTACCTGTCTCCGATAACGCCAGACGCCTCGAAATCCACAAGAGTCCAATTGGAACCGACGCTTCTACCGGAACAGCTTTTCTTCACAACCGGAAGGGGCTGTGCGTGAGGGCGTTGGGGGCGGAAGTGACGGGAAGGTGGTAGTGGGGTAGTTGGCGGGTGGTTGAGCAGAGCCGGTCGCCATGTCCGCGGGGAGCGCGACGCATCCCGGGGCTGGCGGGTAAAGCTTTCGTGGGCGAGGGCATCGTAGCCCGCACGGGGCGGAGGAGAGGCGGTGGGGCCAAAGGGAGCGGCGTGCGGGGGGTGGGGGGGCGCTGAGGTGGTACACGTACGTGTCAGAGGGCTGGGCTTCGGGGGAGGAAGGTGGTAAGCAGGCCTTGGGGCGCCCGAAAAAGGCCGTCAGGGAAAGGGGGGAGGAGGAGGAAGGCCGAAGCTTTCGGGAGCACCGGCCAAGAGAAGATGAGAACGAGGGTATGTGGGACTGACTGGAGCGTTTTGAGAGGGAGGAAGGAAGTGAGGAGATACTGCAGCAATTGTGTCTGTTCGGGGGGGTGGGAATGGTAATTTTAATATTGATAGAGACTCGAGGGTGTAAAGAGAACGTGGTAGCGGGGAAGCGGGGTGCCAGAGCGTGGTAAGGGAAGAATGATAGAAAAGCTTCGAAGCCTCACCTTTTCCTCTTCCTTTCTTGTAGACGCCGCAGCAAATGGGACCAGCCAGCTCCAGCCCCCCTTCTGTTCCTCCCACCGGCAGCCCCAGGTGCGGAGGTGCCCAGCAGTGGGGGAAGCCCTGGGGGCTCCGCGGCTGCTCCCTCTGGAGCCTTGGACGCTGCTGCTGCCGTGGCTGCCAAGATCAATGCCATGCTCATGGCCAAAGGGAAGCTGAAACCAACTCAGAATGTTGCTGAAAAGGTATTTGAAGTTGAAGGGACTCTTGTTAATTGTAACTTTAATTGTGTAATTAAAGGCTTTTTAGTAATTCTGTAATTAAACAATTATTTGTGTTAAGGAGAAAACAAGGTTACAGTAATTTAAAGATCACTTAGTTTTGGAATGCATCATGTGATATTATGTCATTTGTTTTCATGAGGCAAGTTTGGTTGGTTTGATTACATTTATGGACCAAATAGTTCACTTTGTCTTCACTCACTTAGTTCAGCTTAACTTCTATCTATGTAATCATTTAAAGCAATGATGTGATATTTTTCAATACTTAGGCTTTTTCCCTGAAATCCAAAGAGATGTTCAGGTAAATCAAATGACTTTAAAATGTCTCTAGTCATCTGTACTAAAACGTAAATACATATGTACAACGTTTTTTCTAGTTAGAATCTATAGATTTTTAATAACTGCCTACAGTGTAGTTCAATGTGAAATGAAATGGATAATTTATATGTTGGTGGTTTTGCTGTTTTCACACAAACTGAAATTATTTGGTCATTTTATAGAATTTCTGGTATAATTAAAATTTCACAACTAGAATAGATCTGAACTTTGAAGTCTTTAATTTATCTTGCAATGGAAGACCAACTTTTACAGGATGATGAGTATAGTGGCTGTTTGTACTGCTAGACTGCATGCTTTGCGCTTAAAAAAATCCCTTGCAGCAATTTGATGGAATGGATTACTGTCGCCAGTTTACAGAGGAGGAAAATAAGATTCGTGAATGTACATTGTATAAGATCTGTCACGGCAGACATCTGACTTCAGAGTCAGACAATTGGGTGTCTAGCTTTTGTTTGAAAGTCTCTCTTGGGTAACCCTAGTGGCTCAGCGGTTTAGCCCTGCCTTCAGCCCAGGGCGTTATCCTAGAGACCCGGGATCAAGTCCCAGGTCAGGCTCCCTGTCTGGAGCCTGCTTCTGCCTCTGTCTGTGTCTCATGAATGAATAAATAAAATCTTTTAAAAAAAAAAGAAAAGAAAGTCTCTAGATTTGGAGAGTTCAGTTCTAAGGCAGCTTAGCTCATTATAATACACATTTGAAAAAAAAAGTTCTTTGACTTCAATTAAAAGTTGAAGCAAATAGATGGGTTCTGTGTTTAAAAATGCATTTTGGGGGTTCCCTGGGTGGCTCAGCGGTTTGGTGCCTGCCTTTGGCCTAGGGCGCAATGCTGGAGTCCCGGGATCGAGTGCCACATCGGGCTCCCGGCATGGAGCCTGCTTCTCCCTCAGCCTGTGTCTCTGCCTCTCTCTCTCTCTCTATGTATAATAAATCTTAAAAAAATTAAAAAATAAAAACATTTTGGGTGAGTGGTGGATGTGTTAATAGCATGTTTGTGGTGATTATTTCCAGTGTATACATGTATCAGATCATCCAGTTGTTCATCTTAAATATATAGTTATTATTTGTCTATAATACCTCAGAGTTGGGAGGGAAAGATGATAGAGTTTTTTGTTAGCCGTCCAGTTTATAGCATCAACAGAATGGCTATTATCTGTTTGGATGTTTACTCAAGTTCTGCAGAATTGATGGGAATTTTTAGTGAGTTGGAAGTTCATTATTCATCGTATTTTTTTTTTTTAAGATTTTATTTATTTATTCATGAGAGAGAGAGAGAGGCAGAGACACAGGCAGAGGAAGAAGCAGGCTCTATGCAGGGAGCCTGACTTGGGACTTGATCCTGGGTCTCCAGGATCACGCCCTGGGCTGAAGGTGGCACTAAACTGCTAAGCCACCAGGGCTGCCCTATTCATTGTATTTTTAATTGTAAAGATTGAGTCAATTGTCCATTTTTAAGTTCTGAAAGGAAATTTTTATTTCTTTTAAGATTTTATTTATTTAGTCATGAGAGACACACAGAGAGAGGCAGAGACACAGGCAGAGGAAGAAGCAGGTTCCACGCAGGGAGCCCAATGCAGGACTCGATTCAGGGTCTCCAGGATCAGCCCCTGGTCGCTAAGCCCCTGAGCCACCCGGGCTGCCCTCTGCAAGGAAATATTAAAAGCACACTGACGAGGATGGAATGCTCCTTCAGTATTAAAATTATTTTTCTTTATTTTTTATTTTATTTTCTTGAGTGTTAAAATTTTTAACACTGATGTTAATCCTTTATTCCTTTTTTCCCCACTTCTAAAAAGCAGTTGAGGGGGATCTCTGGGTGGCTCAGTGGTTTAGTGCCTGTCTTTCGCCCAGGGCGTGATCTTGGAGTCCCGGGATCGAGTTCCGCATCAGGCTCCCTGCATGGAGCCTGCTTCTCCCTCTGCCTGTGTCTCTGCCTCTCTCTCTCTCTCTCTCTCTCATGAATAAATAAATGAAATCTTAAAAAAAATTTTTTGAGCACAGCAGGAAGCAGTATGTTGCAAATAGTGGGTTTAGAATCAGTATTTGGGGGCACCTGGGTGGCTTGGTGGTTGAGCGTCTGCCTTTGTCTGAGGTTGTGATCCCAGGGTCCTGGGATCAAGTCCCATATCATGTTCCCCACCGGGACCCTGCCTCCCTCTCTGTCTACATCTCTACCTCTCTCTCTGTGTCTCTTAAGAATAAATAAATAAAGTCTTAAAAAAAAAGAATCAGTGTCTGGATTTGAAACTCAGGATCCTCAGTTGCTGGCTGTGTGGCTTAGCTATATTGTGGAGCCTCAGTTTCCTCTTCTGATGAGGTGGTGATACGTACCTGTGCAGTCCATGGCTGTCGTCACTAACCAACTGTACCTATTTAAATTAAAATTTGAATACAATTTGGGGATCCCTGGGTGGCTCAGCGGTTCAGCGCCTGCCTTTGGCCCAGGGTGCGATCCTGGAGTTCCAGGATGGAGTCCCGCGTTGGGCTCCCAGCGTGGAGCCTGCTTGTCCCTCTGCCTGTGTCTGTGCCTCCTCTGCCTCTCTCTCTCTCTCTCTCTGTGTGTGTCTATCATAAATAAATAAATAAATATTTAAAAAATAAAAATAAAATTTGAATTAAATTTTAATTCTTATCACAGCATTTGGACATGAGGCTGACAGTGGCCATGCTGTATGGCCAGGTAGAGAACACCTGTGTCATCACAGGATGTCCTGTGGGATAGCACTGATCTGTACCTTTGGTGGTGGCCAGTACTGAGCAGGGCCTAAACAAAGGTGAGATATTGAGTCTAGTTTGTGTGCACATTTTAAAAATATTGAGGTGCCTGGGTGGCTCAATTGGTTAAGCATCCGACTCTTAATTTTGGCTCAGGGTCATGAGATCGAGCCCTGTGTTGGGCTCCTCGCTGGATGTGGAGTCTGCTTAAGATTCTTTCTCTTTCTCTCTCGAATAAATAAATAAATCTTTTTTTAAAAATGTATCTAACGCATAAACTGTTTATCTTCTTTGAGCAGATTTGCTGAGCATTGGTCCCAGGTAACAAAGGGTTGGGGAAGGCCATCTTGAGATGAAGATTTTTTTCAGATAACTCATCTGCTGTCTGGAGTAGCCTATAGTTTAAATTGAGAGAAATAAATAATAATAATAAGTTGAGAGAAACCAGGGGCATCTGGGTGGCTTAGTGGTTGTGTCTGCCTTTGGCTTAGGTCATGATCCCAGGGTCCTGGGATTGAGTCCTATATCAGGCTCCCTGCAGGGAGCCTGCTTCTTCCTTTGCCTATGTCTCTGCATCTCTCTGTGTCTCTCATGAATGAATAAAATCTTTACAAATAATAAATTGACAGAAACCAGGTCAGATTTTAGTATTTTGCTTGGCTTTTCATCCATTTTCTTAGTTCTTCTTTAATAGAGAGTAATGGGTTGTCAGACAAACTTTACGGGTTTTCCAGATCATTGCAAGGATAGAACTAGTTAAATGTGCTATGTTGGTGGCTGCAGTGTTGTCACAAAGGCAGCGTCCAATTATACAAATGAAGTGCATGGGTTGCTGGACTCTGCGTTGTACACTGGACTCTGCCCCGTATTTTACTGCACATATGGCTAGCTAGTTGAGCTGTAATGCACCATAACTTGTTCATTTATTTTTCCTTGTGGAGATTACAGCTTCTCGTCCATAAGGTTTCTAGGATTATTTGGTCGTAGAAACGTACCATGGCCAAGGTTACAGAGAAATCTGATGATTGCTTTCTTTCTTTTTTTTTTTTTTTTAATTTTTATTTATTTTATGATAGTCACACACAGAGAGAGAGAAAGAGGCAGAAACATAGGCAGAGGGAGAAGCAGGCTCCATGCACCGGGAGCCCGACGTGGGATTCGATCCGGGGTCTCCAGAATTCCGCCCCGGGCCAAAGGCAGGCGCCAAACCGCTGCACCGCCCAGGGATCCCTGATGATTGCTTTCAAGTGAATTGACAATACTTGGTGTCCATTGAGTGAAGTTTTGTTTGCTTGTTCTTTCATTTTTGAAGAATGACCTAGGAATATTTCCAAGTGTGTTTGTAGGCAGGTAAAGGGAACAGTAACGTGGTGCTGGAATGTAGGGAGGGGCACTTGTAAATTGAGCAGCAGAAACATACTATTTGATATTACAAACTCTTCAATCTAATTTCTCTTGTAGCTTCAGGCTGCTGGCAAAGGCCTAACTAGCAGTAAAAGCAAGGATGACCTGGTGGTAGCTGAAGTCGAGATCAATGATGTGCCTCTCACGTGCAGGAATCTGCTGACTCGAGGACAGACTCAGGATGAGGTGCGCAGATGTCGGGCCTCTGGGGAAGGTGGTAGGTGGGCACAGTCAAGAAAACAAGACCTCTAACTACAGACAGGAGCCAGATGTTTATGACTGAATGTGGGTCATAATCTCCAAAGTCAGGATTGGGTTGAATTAACTGTAGAGGAACTTCTTGGTAAAGGTAAACAGATAATGGGTGGATTCCTGGTCAGCTTGAGCAGGAAACAATGGAATTGATTTTAATATAGGTGAGAACTCATTCTTTTGTATTAATATAGTGAATGAATGGGGAGAAATCCATCTTTCTGCCAGTCATTGAAGTCGATCAATTGCCACATCATCTTTTTAATAGATTGTTTCCTTTTTAGATCAGCCGGCTTAGTGGGGCTGCAGTGTCAACTCGAGGGAGATTCATGACCTCGGAGGAGAAGGCCAAAGTGGGACCAGGGTGTGTATACACATCCTCTGCTTTAGGGAAAGGTTGGACGTATGGCTTACGTTAGTTTCATATTTTTCATTTGCAGGAAATATGTGCAAATATTTGCTTAGTAGCTTGGTATATATATACATGTCACGTACTAGAGTTTGGGACATACATTTCCAATACGTTTAAGGAGTGTTGGCAGCTGTTTTCCTTCTTGTTGGTCTTTGGATTTTTTTTTATTTCACAGGTAACATTTTATTGGAGGAAACAAATTATGGGAAAGTGTAAAATAAGATAATTGCTACATTTAATGTATATATGCTTCCAAACTTTTGTATGGGAACATTTCCCCCAACAAAAGGGTCTGTATTTTGTTGTAATTTCCCTTTTAAAAACCTCCTTTCATCAAGCAACTCTCTGCCTCTATGGTGGCTGTAGGCTAAAAGGTTTTCCACTGAAAGATTTTGTCTCCCTATAGTTGTGGCTCTTCCACTACTTAGTTTTGAGGGCAGGTACTTAGGCAGTGCAAAACTTGGCTTAAATTAAATATAATCAGGAGGCAAAACTTACTCCTCATCTGAAACTAAAAGTATATTTCTTTTTTTTTTTTAATTTTTATTTATTTATGATAGTCACAGAGAGAGAGAGAGAGAGGCAGAGACACAGGCAGAGAGAGAAGCAGGCTCCATGCACCAGGAGCCCGATGTGGGATTCGATCCCGGGTCTCCAGGATCGCGCCCTGGGCCAAAGGCAGGCGCCAAACCGCTGTGCCACCCAGGTATCCCCAAAAGGATATTTCAACTAGTGTGTGCATGCTGATAGCTGTTTTGGACTTTTCCATCTTTAAATACAGTTATTTTTACTTACAGCCTTTTATTAATTTTATGGTTGTTGATGACCTCCGTTATAATCAAAATCAGAATCTAAGGCCACTTTACTTTTAGAAAGAGGAGTCCCCTTGGTTGTGGGTCTCAGATATGGATCTACAGGCTACCATCACTTTTGCCCCATTAATTTGGATAGCCAACAGCACATTTGCCCATAACCTGTTAGACAACCAACAAAAAGAGATTTTGTTCTCAAATACCAGGTTATGTCAGTTGACAAGATGCCAGTATTCATGAGCCCATAAGAACAGATTTGATCCCTTGTGGGGCCAGTTAACTTGAAGCAACCAGGAAAGTTTATTTTATTTTATTTTTTTCAGGAAAGTTTATTTATTCCCCAGCTCTAAAATCATGTTCTTAGAAATTTGCAACAGCCGTTTTTTTTCTATGTAGTCTCTTTTACTTATTTGGAAACATAAGCATTACAGATTTGATTTGGTGACTCATTTGGTTCCTTTGGTTGTGACCAGTTTGGGATTATTATTCTATATTTCTCTTTATAGGGATCGTCCATTATACCTTCATGTTCAGGGCCAGACACGGGAGTTAGTGGACAGTAAGTAATGGTTTGGCTCACATCCCATTTTTTTGTGAAGGACAAAGTACAGGGTTGTATATAATAAGTTGGCAGAATGTTCCTGGTGGCTGTGGTAACTCTTGTGTATGAACTGCTCATGAGTGTGCTGGGGGTAAAGAGAGGCTTAGGACCACATATTTTGGCTTCCTTTAAAATGATTAATACGGGGATAATTGGGCTTTGGCTGCACTCTGTCATTGGGTACTCGTCAGTCCATTCCTTTGGTACAGCATCTCACGGTTTTTCCATAGGAGCGGTAAACCGAATCAAAGAAATTATCACCAACGGGGTGGTCAAAGCTGCCACAGGGACGAGTCCAACTTTCAATGGTGCGACAGTCACTGTGTATCACCAGCCAGCGCCCATTGCACAGTTGTCTCCAGCTGTTAACCAGAAGCCTCCCTTCCAGTCAGGGGTATGTTTCGTGGAAAGATCATGAACAGCTTTGTCATTTCTGTGAAAGTGATATGTACCAAATGACATGGAAAGCGCGAAGAAAAATCCTGAGATCCCAACTTGAGACTTACCTGCGGATACTGTCCTACTAATGGACCATCTAAGCTTCCGAGATGCGGGACGCCTGGGTGGCTCATGGGACACCTGGATGGCTCAGCAGTTGGGCACCTGCCTTAGGCTCAGGTCGTGATCCCGGGATCCGGGATCAAGTCCTGCATTGGCCTCCCTACGGGGAGCCTGCTTCTCCCTCTGCCTCTCTCTCAGTTTGTATCTCTCATGAATAAATAAATAATCTTTTTTTTTAAGATTTTATTTATTCATGAGAGACACACACACAGAGAGAGAGAGAGAGAGAGAGAGGCAGAGACACAGGCAGAGGGAGAAGCAGGCTCCCTGCATGGTGCCTGCTTCTCCCTCTGCCTGTGTCTCTGCCTCTCTCTCTTTCTGCGTCTCTATGAATAAATAAATAAATAAATCTTAAAAAAAAAAAAAAAACTTCCGAGATGCAGTGAACATCTGATTACACATCTCTTTACTTTGATGTATTCCAGGAAGGGTGTTGATAGACCAGACTGTTTATACACCTTACGTTTGGAGTTTGTAGTTTGGTTGTGTATTTTGTAAGTGTGATGGCAGCTGGAGGACTAAGAAGGCAGAGTCTGGTGAAGTAAGACTCTGCTGATACAATCCTCCTAGAAAACAGGGTGGGAGAGAGCAGCCCTCGGTGGAGAACAGCACAGGGCTGACTGTACGACCCAACATGCTACTCTGGTTTCACAGAAGACAGTGCTATAGGTTCTGATATATGCAGTCATGGGCAATGGGTGTGCTTAGTAGTGTGTCTTTGCTTTTCACCTGATGAAGGAATGTTCTAGGTGGGTACATGGCATATGTAGTGCTTTAAATTAAATTACTTTATAGAGTATTTTTATGGGCTCATGGTGGAAATTATAGGAGGTCCTTATTCTGGCAGTGGTTGAAAGTATCTGGAGGATTAAAGTCTTGCAAAATGATTTTCAAGACTAGGATTTAATTAGATGTTTAATCTGAGTTATTCTATTCTTCTACAGATGCATTATGTTCAGGATAAATTATTTGTGGGTCTAGAGCATGCTGTGCCCACCTTTAATGTCAAGGAGAAAGTAGAAGGTCCGGGCTGCTCCTATTTGCAGCACATTCAGATCGAAACAGGTGCCAAAGTCTTCCTAAGAGGCAAAGGCTCAGGTTGCATTGAGCCAGCATCTGGCCGAGAAGCTTTTGAACCCATGTATATTTACATTAGGTACGTACGCATGGATGGGGTTGGGGTTGGGGATGACAAGCATTTGAATGCTTGTTAACTGATCAGGCTGGAGGGCTTCAAAAGGAGTAAGAAAATAGGTATAATAATTAGTAACATGAGCAATGTAGGTCATTACTAACGATAATCACTTTATAACTAATAAAAACTATTGAATTAGGTAGAATTGTCTTTGTCTTTTTTAGTATTCAGGTTCTTGGGTTTTAAATCTCTCATTGTAAAATGAGCTGTGATGAGCCTAAAGGCATCTTCATTTTGGCCTATGACACTATTAATGCATTTTACAGTTATTTTAGTGACTTTTAAATGTCTTTATGTTTTAAAGAGAGCAATAGGGGCACCTGGATGGCTCAGTGGTTGAGTGTCTGCCTTCAGCTCAGGGCCTGATCCTGGGGTCCGGGGATTGAGTCTTGCATCAGGCTCCCCACAGCGAGCCTGTTTTTCCCTCTTCCTATGTCTCTGTCTCTCTCTGTTTCTCATAAATAGATAGGTACATAGATCGACCAAGCAATAAAGTATTTGTCTTAATGATACAAGTTATATCTTAAAGGGTTTCTGTGACTTTTTTGTGTGTGATTTTTTTGAAGTTTTTTTGTTGGTATTTTGAATATATTAAATTTGTAAACAGCATACAAAGTGAAAGCAAAAATCTGTATCCTTTACTTTTCTCCTCTTTGAGTTTTTGGTTCCTATTTCTTTGCAGTCATCCCAAACCAGAAGGCCTGGCTGCTGCCAAGAAACTCTGTGAGAATCTCTTGCAAACAGTGAGTTATATTTGTGTATCTAATATTCAGAAGAGCTCCTGCTGTCTTGGGCTGTGTCTTAGCTATTTTCCTACCTGTATTAGTTTCCTAGGGCTGTCATATCAAATTTCCACAAACTAGATGACTTAACAGAAATTTATTCTCTCATTGTTCAGGAAGCCAGACACTCAAAATAATGATGTGGGCAGAGTTGGATCCTTCTAAACGAATACTGTGAAGGAGAATGTTCCATGCCTCTCCCAGCCTGCTGTCCTTTGCATTCTTTCCCCATGTCAGCAGAGTTCCAATCCCTGCCCCACTGTCCCCTGGCCTACTCCTATGTCTCTTTGTGTCTGTTTCTTCTAAAGTAGCAGTCCTTTGAATTTGGGCCCACCATAACCCAGTATAAACTCATGTTAACCTGTATCTGCAAAGACCTGGTTTCCAAACAAGATCATATTCCTTTTTTTTTTACAAGATCATATTCCAAGGTTCTGGGCAGACATGAATTTTGGGACCACTACACCATTCTAGCAACTCAACATTCTCCATAAGGAAGACAAACTTCCCTAAGCAGGGTCATAGCTGGCATGCATTTCTTCTTTAGCAACTATTTTGGTATAGAATTTGAGATGTGTAGTACATCAGTATGAAATCTCAATATTGTCATTTATTTTTTAAAAGATTTGACTTATTCATTTGAGAGAGAAAATAAGCAGGGAGGAGAGGGAGAAGGAAAAGCAGACTTCTCACTGAGCAGGGAGCCTAATGGGGAGCTCGGTCCCAGGACCCTGGGATCATGATCTGAGCTGAATAGCAGATGCTTAGTTGACTGAGCCACCCAGGTGCCCCAGTGTTGTCAGTTATTTAAATAATACTTTCAGGCCTGGCCAAGTTGTTGACCAGTGGGCATTCCAGATTCTTTTTATTTTGTTTATTTTTGTATTTTGAATTCTTTTTAATAGTAAGTATAGCAAAAGTAAGAATAGAGCTATAATAATATAAAACCAGTTAGCAATGTTTTGGCTAATAGCAGTAAGCTAATTGCTTATTTGATTGTCTATTATTTTTATTCTGTAATCTAGTAGCCAAAAGTTAAACCAGTAAGGTTGTTGGTGTAGCCAACAGGTTTGGGGGTTGTGTTTATTCAGCCTTGTCATTTGACATTTAAGGGTCCCCTTTTGGAAAGCCGTAGTCTTTGCTTTTGTGAGGTAACCTAATTTACCACCCCTTGTGCCAGATAACTTCCCTGACTATCTCCTGTGTTTGTTGCCACTTGAAGTTACTTACTCAGTGAGATGTTCATAATGAAGAACTGGGCAGTGGGGGGGCGGTGCGTGACGACGTATTAATCTTGTGTTGAGCCATAAGCTCCTTGAGGACAAGTCCAGTAAATAAAAGAATGAATGAAGTCTCGGTAGTTGCACTGACAACTTAGAAATTTCCTAACTTCTTTCTGGCTCTGAATGATTTTATACCTCAGAATTGGGTCTAATCTGGAGATTTGGGAAGCTTCTGATGTCCATGCTCTTGGTGCCCACATCCTGGCTTACTAATTCATAGGGTATGCCTTATTAAAAATGATTTTTTTTTTTAAGATTTATTTATTTGTTTTTAGAGAGAGAGCAAGGGTGGGGGTAGAGACAGGAGGAGAGAATGTCTCAAGCTGACTGCACTGAGTGCAGAGCCTTAGGTGGGGCTTGATCCCATGACCCTGAGACCTCAACCCGAGTTGAAACCAAGAGTTGGACACTCAACCGACCGTGTCACTCAGGCGCCCTTTGATTGATTTTTTAACATTTTTATTCTTAAATGATCCTATACCCAGTCTGGAATTCGAACTCACAACCCCGAGCTCAAGAGTCGTATATGTTCTACTGACCAAGCCAATCAGGTGCCCCATACCTTATTAAAATTTAGATTAAACAAGCTTAAATTTGATGGAAATATCAATGACAATTTTTTTTGACAATTTTTTTTTTTAATTGGTGGAAATACTTTTACTTCCTCACTACTTTGGTCCTAGAATTGTATAATCTGACCCTTGTAAATACTCTGTGAATTGGGATTGTCCCACATGAATTTGTTTTCCCTTCTTTTGTAGGTTCATGCTGAGTACTCTAGATTTGTGAATCAGATTAATACTGCTGTACCTTTACCAGGTGTGTATGTCTTAAAGTGTTTAACAAAGAGAAATAGTTTGTTAGTGATATTTGTGTATAAAATAGGATATTTAAGGGTAGACTGTGCCAGGGCACTGATAATGTCCCCTTCAGCTAACGATAATTTGGAAAGTAGTTTTCTTCCCTAGAGATGAAGTTAATATTCAGCTAAAATGTCTCGTTCTGCTGCAGCTGATTAAACACTTTTTTTCTTCCCCCTCAGGCTATACACAACCCTCTGCTATAAGTAGTGTCCCTCCTCAGCCACCATATTATCCATCCAATGGCTATCAGTCTGGTTACCCTGTTGTTCCCCCTCCTCAGCAGCCACTTCAGCCTCCCTACGGAGTGCCAAGCATAGTGCCACCAGCTGTTTCATTGGCACCTGGAGTCTTGCCAGCATTACCTACTGGAGTTCCACCTGTGCCAACACAATACCCGATCACACAAGTGCAGCCTCCTGCTGGCACTGGACAGGTAGGATGGTAGGCTGTGACTATGGAGAAAGTGGCCAGGGGAGAGAGGTGGAGGTGGTGGTGGTATTCAGAAAGAAATCATGCAGAATTACTGGGTGATGGGAGGTGTTTCTCTCCTGTTGCTCCTGTGTCATGACCACCAAGCTACCTAAATGCTTTAGGACAGCATGTACACATGTGTTTTCACCCTGAAATGTATAGTTTCATTTCATGAGTCTTACTGCCAAATAGTTGTTTGGAAGAGGAGTCGGCAAGCTTCCTCTGGAGTGCTAGGTGGCCAACAGGTGAAGCTTACGGGTCATGCAGGCTCTGGCACACCTGCTGCGCTCCATTCCTGGGGCACGGATGTAGTCAAAGACCATACCAAATGAACTCACGTGGCTGTGCTCCAGAAACACTGGATATACAGAAGTGGGTAATGAGCCACAATCATGGTTTGTTGTGCTGTGGGTATCGCCTACCTGCACCCACCTCAAGGAGAAAGGGGCCAGCCTACTTGCCTCTCCATGATTGGACCTGAGTTAGTGATCTTCAGAAGAAACACAACATATTCAGGGGTTCTTGAGCTGAGAGATCCTGGAACTTTGCCAACTTAAGGCTTATTAAATGTACTTGTATATTTTTTAAACTACATGAGAAACTAGAATTTTAGGAAAGGGTAGGTAGCTAGCTCATCTAGATGAATCATGTACTCCTCTTCTCTGAGACAGGGAAAGAAGGTAGCAAGCACGGGGTGATGGATTGATGGTAGGCCTTTCTCTGTGGGCCTCATAGTGTTGCTGTGGCAGAGGAGCATGCAGCCCTGAACCACTGCCCAGCCTCCTGGCTGGCAGGCTGTGAACGCTGGAGGGGCTATATGGTTTGAAACAACAGACTTCACTAAATCCTGCTCGTGACTCTTAGTCCTAATTACCCACCTTCTGTGTTTGGCAGAGCTATAGTTCACCAGCTTTGAGCCACATTGCTTTGTGACCAGAAAGGAGTATGGCGGAGCAGGCCCCTTAGGGTTGGGCTTTAGACATATGCTGCCAGGGTTCCTCATGCTTTCCTGTGATTGAGCTGTGCAGTCCTGGGATACCACGTGACCTATCCAGCCTTTGGTTTCCTTATAGAAAATGAGCATAATGATTCTATCTCAGAGATTGCAAGGGTTAGGTGGGAAGACACAAGTAGTCCACACATACTAGCCATTTGTCTAATAAGAGCTGTCCTTTGGAAAGTGCTTGTTTTTTCTGATACATAGTGGATCAGTCCTTTTTCCTTTCTGGTACAATCTCTAAACACCAGACAGACTCCCTCTTGCTGTAACAGTTTATCCTTAGAAGAGGCAGGTGAACTTGCCTTTGCCATAAGCATTAGTAGCCTTTATAATCTAGAAGGAGCGAATCACTTTGATTAGAGGGCTCTAAATTAGAGAATGTTCTTGCTTGTTAACTTTTAAACTAAGTAAGTGGCTAGAATTTTTATATGTTGGTCATATTTGCCCCTAATGGCCCCAGGTGCACACCAGGTTTCTCCTGAGAATCGAAAACACTGTAAACCTTGTCAGTTTAGCATTCCTCACCATGAAGGTGGGAAGGTGAGGCTCTCATGGCACCAGATGATCCAAGAGGAAAGCTAAGGACCAGAGAGATACAGAATTTCTGGGACATGTGGATTATAAAAGTCTTCTGTGATCATTGTTTTCCTTAGTAAGTGGCTGGGTATTCTCACACCTTTTTTCCCCTTTGGTTTGTTTTGGTCCCAGAGTCCGATGAGTGGGCCTTTTATTCCTGCTGCTCCTGTCAAAACTGCCTTGCCTGCCGGCCCCCAGCCCCAGCCCCCACCCCCACCCCAGCCCCCACTCCCAGCTCAACCCCAGGCACAGAAGAGGCGATTCACAGAGGAGCTGCCAGATGAACGAGAATCTGGACTTCTTGGATACCAGGTTAAATAAAATACCCTTTCTTTCCTCATCTTATCCTACTATACTTTCCCTTTAAAGAAAGAAAAATTCACATCTATATCAACCATCCTCCCAGTATTAGATTTCTGTTTTCTGGAATCCGTTTAGGGTTTTTTCCCTTGGAGGATTTAAAACAAGAGTAACTCCCTTTGGGCGGGTTGGTCTTTGGGATCAGTATAAGAAAATACAAAGCTCCATGTAGAGGGAGGCACATAGAGGTCTATGACTGGCCCCTGGAAGGAGTTCTGTAGAATTCCGCACTACCACATTCATATGGTATTCTTGGAAACCTCACATAGTTCTCATTTCCCTACACATCTCACCAAAAGGTATCATTACTGTCAGCATAGGGTTTGTTTTTAAACCTTGGCCCTCAGTTTACTTTTTTTCCCTGTAAAAGACAGTGATTACTTTCTTGAGTCCCCACCATCCACAAAAAATAGTGGGCAGAAATGTGATTCGGTGCATACACGTTATAAGTAGTCATTCAAGTAAAGAATTTTTAAAAATACTATTTAAGTGTGTGGTTTTGGTGCCATTTTATTTATTAGGAAAAGCACCTTTACTTTTTGCCAGAGCCCTTAAAGCTTCCTTTGAATCAAACTCTGAAGCATTTTTATAGTTTATAAAAGGGTAGTTGAAAACAGATACATGTAGCATGACCAGGTCCTACAGAAAGAGATTACGTCTCCTTCAGCTGTGATTATGTCCCAAATCCCATAGTGCTATGTAGTGAGCATACTGCAACTGACCAGAAAGACGAGGCACTTGAGAGATGATACATTAAGGAGCTAAAGTCAATGCAGCAGGTGTAGATTTGCTAATGCCGCTGTATTTTTCTGCTCATAGCATGGACCCATTCATATGACTAATTTAGGTACAGGCTTCTCCAGTCAGAATGAGATTGAAGGTGCAGGATCGAAGCCGGCAGGTTCCTCAGGCAAAGAGCGAGAGAGGGACAGGTAAGTTAGTTGGAGCATAATTACATGAATGTCCTCACGTCATTGGTTTTCACCATTAGTGTGAATAACGATCATTGCTGTGAGCTTCCATGTTCTAAAACTAATGAAGGGGTGCCTGGGTAGTTCAGTCAGTTGAGCATCCTTCCAACTTGATCTCTGCTCAGGTCTTGATCTCAGTGTCAGGAATTCACTCCTGGAGTTGGGCTCCATGCTGGATGTGGAACCTCCTTAAAAAATAATAACTGATCGATAAGTCAATCAAAATGTAATGAAATCCTTTGGCTCAAAAACTCCTGTGTGTTTTTTTAATAACTGCTGCACTAATGGAGAGTATGCCTCCCCTTCTTTCACAGTGTCGGGTGGTTACCTTGGGCTTTGAGTCATTTCATTCTTGGTCATCAGGCATCTTCCTCTACTGTCTGCATCTTAGCCATTTTCCTAAGCATAGACAATATGTTTGCTACTTAGAATCCTAGGATATTATGGACTGAGGTACTTGAATGTGGGAGTCCAGTTGCCATCTGGGGCTTGAGACAGCCACCCTCCTATATGGTTCGTTGAGCCTTCCAAGGACGGGACAGGCTTCCCACAGCAGTGCTGCTGCTTTTGACCTGGCCTGGCTAACAACTTGATATCTTAAAACTTGATAATAGCTCTCAGGGTGGGGTCAGGTGGAAAGGGTGGAGGTGAATGGTTGTTTGGTGACTATTGGAAGAAAGTACAATTGATAGAATCTATCTGAAAGGTTGTCATGGTTTTTCTTCTCACAGGCAGTTGATGCCTCCACCAGCCTTCCCAGTGACTGGAATGAAAGCAGAGTCTGATGACAGGAATGGGTCTGGGGCCGGAGCAGGGGGCCACGGTGAGTGAGGTATAGCTGGGGACACGCAGGCAGCTAAGACTGGTCCTAAGTTACTAGTTTTCTGACCTGATGTTCATTTAGGTGGCATTCAATCAGGTGTTTAATCCAACTTCTAAAATCTCCAGGCTGATGAGGTGTTTGTTTTGTTTTGTTTTTCTTTTTTTTTTTGTTTTTTGTTTTACTTAGAAGGATGGCATATAGTTAGCCTTTTTTCAACTGACGTGTGTCTAGAAAAAGTCAACTTACATTTTATACTAGCATCATTAAAGCTCTAATGATTGGTAGGTCATTTCAAATTTTGTTGCCTTTGTTGTCTGAATACCCGGAAATAATCTGATATAGACTTAAGGATTGCTATTTCGGGGCACCTGGCTGGTTCAGTCAGTGGAGTGTGTGACTCTTGATCTCGGTGTTGCGAGTTCGAGCCCCAATTTGGGTATAAAGCGTACTTTTTAAAAAAGATTGATTTTTCCTTGTATTGGGAGCTGAGCTATATATCTCTCCTCATAGCTCTTTTGGTTGTGAATAGTCAGCCAGTGGCTGTTAAAAAAAATGTTGCCTCTTAGTATCCCAGAACTCTAGATCTGTAGAGGAATATGGGATCACTTGTGTTCTTTGCCTGTAGTCATAAAAATGAACAGAAGAAAATACATTTTTTATTCTTTTCTTAACTTCTTTTCTTTTAACTCTTTAAAAGGTGAAATATCAGCCTCCAAAGACTCACTTGCTAACTTTCCTTTTTTTCTTTTTTTTCTTTTTTTTTCTTTTTTTTTTTTTTGTGTGTGTGTGTTTCTTTTTTTCTTTCTCTGTTTTCTTACATGGTTCTGGTGGATTCACATTTGCTGATGCTGGTGCTGTTTTTCGTGTGATCCTCAACGTTTTTGGGTGACCATTGACCCTGTGACCTCAAAATGGTGTCCAACTAACCACTTATAATTAACATCTTTTTTTTATTAACGAATTCATGGTATTATCTTTTTTGGGGGGGGGGGCGGGGATGGGGTTGGGGTTGTTTTTCTCTATTCTAGATTATCCAGTCAAGAAGATGAAAACTGCAGAGAAGGGATTCGGGTTGGTGGCTTATGCTGCAGATTCATCTGATGAAGAGGAGGAGCATGGGGGTCATAAAAATGCAAGTAGTTTTCCACAGGGCTGGAGTTTGGGGTATCAGTACCCTTCATCACAGCCACGAGCTAAACAACAGATGCCATTCTGGATGGCCCCTTAAGAAACAGTGGAACAGAGCTTTGACCCTTGGTGACTCTCTTTAGCAATAATGCATGCATTTGATTTAATAAGACTCTGGGCCTGTACTGGGAACCATCATGGACCTTTGCAGAAGTTAGAGATGCAGCGTTCCCTTTCTTAAAGGGGTTTCATTCTTTTTAAAAAACCTTTGTTTCTGCAGTGGCATAGTATCTGTTAAAATTTACTTAGAATCACAAATTTGTCTCAGAAGCTTTTTAACAGTTGGTGAAATGTGCTTGTCCAACAGAGCATCCCAACAGGGTCATTCCAGTATACATTTAACTGGTCCAGCCTTTTCCACATGAATGAATGGCCCCTGTTCTGACAAAAAAGTTTTATTTGTATTTTACTACTGGTTACAAACAAAGCCTTACTATCTATCAGTGGGGAGACAATTTTAAGACCATCTTTCCCTTGCAGCACCTTTAAATGTAAGAATAGTTCATCCTTATTTTCATGTTTGCATTCTTTTCTGTTTTGGAAAATGCAGTTTCACTAATTTAAAACTATTGGATATAGCTGGATCCTGAGTAGAAAAGTGAAGGGTTGGCTTTTTTTTTTTCCCCTTATCTTTTTACTGGGATGATCCAAAGCTGGCATCTTCAGGCACTCTTGTCCCAGAAAGCCATTGCAGTTTTTATTGCCCTTTTAATAAGCTCCATGTCTTCAGCTGGGTCCGAGAAAACTGCTTGAGCAAAAGCTGGTCAGAACTCATCACAGAAATGAAACACAGTGGTCCGTCTCTCTGAGAACTGATCGCAGTTAAAATAGAGAGATTTGACTGCTCACAATAGGATGGATGGTGGACTTAGTGACTGCAATTGCAACTTGTCCTTTTTCTTGGCATTACAGGTTTTGCCAAAAGAACTTTTTTGTATCAAATATTGATGTGTGAAAGAAGGAGCTAGTCTGCTGAACCAAGAGTAGTTTGAGATACTGAACTGTCATTTTTGCACATTTGAATACTTTGCAGGCTGGCTTTGTATAAACATACTCTCTGGTTTCCTATATGTTGTAAATATTTAGACCATAATTTCATTATAAATAAATGTATAAATATTCTGTTTGTGGTTTCTCTTTTCTCTCCCATGACCCATCTATGCACTAAAATTTATAAATTTCTGATAGCCCAACAAACTGAAACCCACCAGAAAAATATTTCATGGGTCCAGAAGTCTGCATATAGTTCCAAGAGTTTATGACTTAACCACAGTAAACCCTTCAAAATCCAGATGAAAATATGGAGGATAGGGGATCCCTGGGTGGCGCAGCGGTTTAGCGCCTGCCTTTGGCCCGGGGCGCGATCCTGGAGACCCGGGATCGAGTCCCACATCGGGCTCCCGGTGCATGGAGCCTGCTTCTCCCTCTGCCTGTGTCTCTGCCTCTCTCTCTGTGTGTGTGACTGTCATAAATAAATAAAAATTTAAAAAAAAAAAAAAAAAGAATATGGAGGATAATTAATGGTAGACTACCTCCATTTTGGTACTGTAACTCTGATTTACTGAACACAGGAAATGAAATACATTTTTAAAGGAAATACACATAATTCACATTATTTTTGGGAAAGCTTTCTTAAGGGAAGGCTGAGTAGAAATTTTTAAAGATTTTTATTTATTCATGAGAGAGGCAGAGAGAGAAGTAGGCTCCTCAGAGGGAGCCTGACGTGGGACTCCATCCCTGCACCAGGATCATGCCCTGAGCCAAAGGCAGACGCTCAACTGCTGAACCACTCAGGCTCCCTGAGTAGGAATTTGTTTTCCCAGAGCCAGCTTCCTCCCTGTACCTTTGTGTGCTCCCTGAATAAAGGGGAAGGTACGGATGATGTCTTCAATTATTGCTGCATTTAATCAAAGCCCATGTGAAAGCTCTTGTCTGTGAAATCCAACTACTGCTGTGGGTAGTACAATTTTTAAAAAGCAAAACACCTACTTTTCGAGTCTAATCCATAAATGTGGAGTCCAGACCTGTGGTCAATCTCAGCTGAATGCCGCTCCCCCGCACCTGACCCTGGCGCGTAGATGCATCTTCGGGGAGGTTGGCTTTGTGCTGAAGCGGAATTTTGACCTCTGCGCTATTTGGGGGGGAATTTGGTGGGTGCCCATTTCGTGTCACAAACAGCACACATCCTCGGAAAGAGGCGCCCTGCGTCCATGCCCTCACCACGGCCGACCCCTCCGTCGCGCGCGCGTGCGCACACTTGCATGCCGAACTCTGGGGGCGGGGCCAGGAGCGCGTCACGAGCCCCCGCCCCCCCTTGGTGGCGCCATCTTCCCCTGCCACGGGAGGGGTCACAGGTCAGCCCTGGAACCTCACGCGGGGCGAGAGGGCGAGCTTGGGGTCTGGGCGCCGCAGGGGCGGGGGCGAGGGCGCGCGGAGGGGCCGGGGGCCTGAGGGCCCGGCCCCTGGTTTCCGCGCTGACGCCTTGGTCTGAGGAACCCTAAAGCTGTTTGGCCGCTTTTGTTTTTCTTCTGGTAACAGCACTACTTGGGAACGCTGTGCGGTGTCGCCGGCCGGGCTGTCCCGGGGAAGGTGAGGTGCCGGGCCGGGGGTCGCGGGCGTCGGGCCGGGATAGGGAGCTGCTGGGGGACGTCGGGTCGGGGACTGGCGGGTGGAGGGGCCGGGGGGCAGGCGCCGGGGCGGGGGCCGCGTACTGCGGAAGGGGCCCGGAAGTGCCGCGCGGGGAGTGGTGGGGGGTACGGGAGGCGGCCGGGGTACAGCGCGTCCTTCTCGCTCTCCAGGTGCGCGTCCCGAGGGATCATGGACCCGGGGCCGCGCCCGGCGGGCAGCGGCTGTGGCAGCCCCGCCAGCCTCTCCCGAGAGTACAAGCTGGTGATGCTGGGTGCCGGCGGCGTGGGGAAAAGTGGTAGGTGCCCTAGTGCTTCCACTTGACCAGAAGTGCTCGCTCCCACCTCCCCACCGGAACCAGATGGGAGGCAGGCCCTGTGGTCTCCGGTGTTGATGCGCGCAGTTCTTTCAAACGTGGGTCACGTCTCTGCGGACTCTAACTTTCGTTTCTTTTTTTGAAGCCATGACCATGCAGTTCATCAGCCACCGATTTCCAGAAGACCACGACCCCACCATCGGTAAGTCATATAACCACCGAAGTTTCCAAGGAACTGTATAGGCCTGCCTGTCTTAGTGTCAATTTTTGAAACAGTTTTTAACTACTTAGCTTTGGAGCCTTTTTTGGTTTCCTTCATAGGTTTAAAAAAAAATTATTTATTCATGAGAGACACAGAGAGAGGCAGAGATACAGGCAGAGGGAGAAGCAGGCTCCATGCCGGGAGCCCCGTGTGGGACTCAATCCCGGGTCTTCAGGATTACACCTTGGGCTGAAGGCGGCGCTAAACCGCTGAGCCACCAGGGTTGCCCTCCTTAAGAGATTTTTAAACGAGAATTTCATAGTACTTGGTGAGCAGATATTTTTCTCACTTAATTCAGTGTGTCTTTAAAGCATCTGCTGTCTTTTGTTGAACATTCCTGCCACACTTTTGTCCGTTAGCATTTCGTGGTTGCCAGGCTGCATTGCCAGGTGAAAGGGAAAGCTTAAAGGGCACATAACAAGGCTTTTGCTGTCACTTTTCTAAGGGTCTCTGGCCCTGTAACTATGAGTCAGCTGGTTTGAACTTCCACAAAAGGAAGCAGAAAAACAAGTCCAGCCAGCCTGCTGAATGGGGGCAACTCAGACCTGCAGCCTGGACTCCTCATCCACTTCCTTATTCTTCAAGTTTATTACATAGTAAGGTCTTATTTCATGTCTTGTAGCACTTAGTGCTGTGTTTTTGGCAAAACACTTTAGAGTAAAAAGAAATTTGTTTTGCCCTATTAAAAAGAGTCGCTGTTCTCTACGAAGACTAAGAACATTGCCGTCATTCCTGAGCCATAAGGAAGGAAGCATGCTCCATTCTAAGGGTTTATGTCCCAGGATAAAATAAAAATGGTGGGAAGGGGAGGGGAAGGCACAGAAGGCCTGCCATGTTACTAGTATTTTCAGAATGTGACCATGTGTCACGATCTTGGGTCTTTAGGAAGGATTTCCATTGGGCCAGGCCTCTGCTGCACTGTTTCCACAAAGCCAGTGAGAGTTCTGTGCCAAGCCAGCGTTGGATGTAGTCATTTTACATAGTAGATGCTTCTGTGGCTTGAAGAAAATAGAAACACTGCTGGTCTTAAAGTACAGCATTGTTCAGAGATTCAAACTACATAGGGAATTCTATTTTTTTTTTTTAAGATTTTATTTATTTATTCATGAGAAACACCGAGAGAGGCAGAGACACAGGCAGAGGGAGAAGCAGGCTCTATGCAGGGAGCCCGATGTGAGACTGAACCTGGGGATTCCAGGACCACGCCCTGAGCCAAAGGCAGCCGCTCAACTGCTGAGCCACCCAGGCATCCCTACACAAGGGAATTCTAAAACTCAGTTTAGGACTCTGGATAATTTACTTAGAACTCCACAAATATTTTTTCCTTTCTTTAAATTAAAACTCATGTTTGTTCTATAAAAGAGCTAATTTTTTAAATCCGTTGATTCTGACCCCCCAATCAGCTGCTCTCCTGACAGTATTATCTGATTCAACAGCAAACATGTGTCTTCAGTTCCCATTTGAGCCAAGGACCTGTACTAGGCCCTGGGAGTTGGAAAGATGTAAAGATTGCTCTCATCAAGTTTATAATTTAGGGTCTTTTCTTAAGGGGATTTTGTTTCAAATTTTGGTAACTCTTAAGAGGAAAAACTCTACATTGTAGCCAATACATATGCAAGTATGTGTGTCTATGGGTATTATGTACACATGGATACATATATATGTGTAACTCATACCAGGAAACTATATATGTCATTACATGTTCTATGCTCTTGTATTTTTTTTCTTGTAAATTTTTATTTGTTTTAATGCTGGTCCCAATCCATTAAGTTTATTCACAGCTCACTAATCCTAATGGATCATGACCTGTAGTTTGAAAAACATTGGTTTAGTGGGCTCTTTGAAGAAGAGTCAGGAGCAGGAGGTTAAGAATATTGAAATACACTTCAATGTAAGCAGCAATTGTTTGAATGATGGAAATACTGAGTGGGTTTTCTTTTTTTAAACTTCCTTGTGGGGATCCCTGGGTGGCGCAGCGGTTTAGCGCCTGCCTTTGGCCCAGGGTGCGATCCTGGAGACCCGGGATCGAATCCCACGTCAGGCTCCCGGTGCATGGAGCCTGCTTCTCCCTCTGCCTATTTCTCTGCCTCTCTCTCTCTCTCTCTCTCTCTCTGTGTGTGATTATCATAAATAAATAAAAAAATTAAAAAAAATAAACTTCCTTGTGTTTTCCAAGATTATTATGATAAAACACATAAATTTACTTTCATAAAGAAGAATTTATAACAATATGTATTGTTTAGAAAAAAGTAAATGATTTTTCTTTGCTGTGCAGTATTAAAATGAGGAACCATAGAATTTGGTTAAGTACATAAGGCTTTTGAGTTGAGCAGCCCTTGGTTTTCATTCTGGCAGTGTAATCAACTATGTAATATGGGAATGATATTTAATGATCTAGAGCTTAATTTTCTTTGTATGGTGGAGCTAATACTGTGGATTGATATGTTTGTCACTATTGCCACTGTTGAATGAGTTAAGGTAGATGGATTACTTAGTATAATGCTTGGTATCTAATAACTATTTAACAAATGGTAAAGTTACTTTTTGAGCCCAAATTTTTGGGGGTGGGGAGAGGAAGAGAGAATCTTAAGCAGGTTCCATGCCAGTGCAGAGCCCAGTGTGGGGCTCAATCTCAAAACCCTGAGATCATGATCTGAGCCAAAATAAAGAGTCAGATGCTTAACCAAATGAGCCATTCAGGTGTCCCAGAGCCTAATATTTTTTAAAAAGACAGAATCCTTTTTTAGTTTAGAATTGTAGATAGAGTCTTATAAACAACGAATAAGCTTCTGTCGTCACTTAGGTGAAAAAACACATAACACCTGAATTGAAGACCCAGTTTAGGTACCTCAATGGATTGAGCATGCTTCCTGAGAAAATCCGGGCACCTAACCTGTGTGTAATCTACCTCTCCATAAGATGATTTTAAAAATAAAGTTACAGGGTACCCAGCAGGCTCAGTTGGTAGAGCACTCAACTCTTGATCTCGGGGTCATGAATTCAAGCCCATGTTGGGCTTAGAGATTACCCAATAAAGAAAAAAATAAGATTGCATATTCCTGTGTTTATGGGTTTATGGTACACTTTTCTTCCCTCCTGCAGAAGATGCTTATAAAATCCGGATCCGTATTGATGATGAGCCTGCCAACCTGGACATTTTGGATACGGCTGGACAGGTATTAAATCTTAGAATGCTGTGTATAAAGGTGTTTTCACTCTAGTAGAGGGGAGGGAAAGACTTATGCAGAGAAGATCACCAGTTCATTTTTCTTAATTTTTCATGCCCTCTGACTCAGGATAGCAGGTAATTGATAACATATCTCTTATTTAATCTGAAATAATAGCAAATGTGTATGTAGCTCTAGGTTGCATCAATAATGATCCTGTTTCCTTGTAGGCAGAGTTTACAGCCATGCGGGATCAGTATATGAGGGCAGGAGAAGGGTTTATCATCTGTTATTCTATCACTGACCGTCGAAGTTTCCATGAAGTTCGGGAATTTAAGCAGCTTATTTACCGAGTTCGACGCACTGATGATACACCTGTGGTTCTGGTGGGAAACAAGTCTGACCTAAAGCAGCTAAGGCAGGTAAGGAGAGAGCAGAAATGCAGTCCATGGTCTCAGGAGATCGGTCTTGGTTGTTTTGCTGTATATAGATTCTTTTGCTTTAGAATAAGAATTTTAAATTCTCTCTGACTTTAGAAATTTCTCTATACTAATTTGTAATTAATTTGGATAAAATCTGGATTTTAGAAATCAGTTTACACCACTGGATGAGAATTAGAAAACAAATAGAGTGCTTGCTTATTTATTAAAAATTTTATTTATTTGAGAGAGAGAGAGAGAGAGACAGAGCAAGGGGAGCAGCAGAGGGAAAGGGAGAAGTAGGCTTCCTGCCGAGTAGAGAGCCTGATGTGGGGCTCCATCTCAAGACCCTGAGATCATGACCTGAGCTGAAGGTAGGCGCTTAACCGGCTGAGCCACCCAAGTGCCCCTAGAGCACATACTTACTAAGTGGAAGATCATAGAATGTTCATTTTCTTAAACCTTGGAAAATAATCAGTCTATGTTGTAGTAGGACAAATCTAGGTTAGACTTCAAGATAATCTTCCTAGGACGCCTGGGTGGCTCAGCAGTTGAGTGTCTGCCTTTGGCTCAGGGCGTGATCCAGGGGTCTGGGATCAAGTTCCCCATCGGGCTCCCTGTGAGGGAGCCTGCTTCTCCCTCTGCCTATGTTTCTGCCTCTTTCTTTGTCTCTCTCATGAATAAATAAATAAAATGTTAAAGGAAAAAAAAGATAATCTTCCTGATGGTGAGGATCATGAAGGAGACCTGCAAGGGGAGAATAAGAGAAATTGTAGAAGATTCTAGAGTAAGCTGTACTCTTAAAACTGGAAACAGTGTTTAAAATCTCGCTGTTTGGTGTGGAGTTGAAGGAATAGTGGACAGGCACATGGTGACCACTGGTGGAAGCAGCAGAGTGGTATAGACTTCTTGGAAGTAGTTTGACAGTAGATAAGTTCACAGTGCTTCTCAATGCTGTTTGAAAAATATATCCAGGAATTTATATGTAAAACATTCGTTGCCAGGCTGCCATGGTAGCAAAAAGTTAGAGAAAGTCTAAATATTCGGTCCTAGGAGAAATTATGATCATCCCTAATTGGATATATCAGTTTTGGATTTTTTTTATACTTTAGGAAAATTAAAATTACATATTTGCTGTCTGACTTTTCCTATTTCAAAGAGTTATCTTTGGGATCCCTGGGTGGCGCAGCGGTTTGGCGCCTGCCTTTGGCCCGGGGCGCGATCCTGGAGACCCGGGATCGAATCCCACGTCAGACTCCCGGTGCATGGAGCCTGCTTCTCCCTCTGCCTGTGACTCTGCCTCTCTGTCTCTCTCTGTGACTATCATGAATAATTAAATAAAATCTTTAAAAAAAAAAAAAACACAAAGAGTTATCTTTAAAATGGATTAGAAAAAAAATGGATTAGAAATAGAATCACGAGGTGCCTTGGTGATTGGGTGTTGTGTCTGCCTTTGGCTCAGGTTGTAATCCCAAGGCCCTGGGATCGGGCTCCACAGCGGGCTCCCCACAGGGAGCCTGCTTCTCCCTCTGCCTATGTGTCTGCCCCTCTCTGTGTGTCTCTCATGAATAAATAAAATCTTAAAAAAAGAAATAGAATCACTTTATAGAAAGGCAGAGGATCTTAGGATTCAGTCTCCCAGCTGAACTCTGGATGTCTCCAGAGTTGAGGAACTCTATTTCTGTTAAGATAGCCTCTTCACTTTTCACTGTGTGGGGCAGCTGTGACTATTTTCTGTGGTTATCACTCTGTTTTCTCATGTTTACATTTTTAAAGGTCACCAAGGAAGAAGGACTGGCTTTGGCCCGAGAATTCAGCTGTCCCTTTTTTGAGACGTCCGCTGCATACCGCTACTATATTGATGATGTATTCCATGCCCTTGTACGAGAGATACGTAGAAAAGAAAAAGAGGCGGTGCTGGCCATGGAGAAAAAGTCTAAACCCAAAACCAGTGTATGGAAGCGGCTAAAATCACCATTCCGGAAGAAGAAGGACTCCATAACTTGAAGGGAAGGTGTGTGGGTTCACCTGTGAACTGCAGGGCTTACGCAGAGCCACCCGGTGACTTGTTCTAGTGAGCACTGTGCTTGCTCTTTCTCCTGTGATGACTGTTCCTTTAAATGTAACTGATGAAGGGGATATACCCAGGGGGCGTTTTCAATGATGTGCTGTTTAGAGTACTGTCCTTTAGCTAATTCTGACCTATTAACCCAGTTGAGCACTGTCTACTTGTAAATTGTCACATTAGAATTTGATCTACCTATGTTTTGGGTTCTGTTCCTGATAATAGTTAATTATTGTCGATTGTTTATACCCTGGGGGAATATATATTTACCACGTGTGTTTGATAAGCTCACACGAGGAAATTTCCTGCTGTGCATGACTCCCATGTCCTTTTCAGCTTGGATTCCCTGAGATCTTCCCAGGGAAGGGCCTCGCTTTCTTCTATTCACAGGTGCTTCTTGGGCAGTGAAAACCATGTAATAAGATCAGTGGTGCAGGTCAGTTAGTAGCCTGTTGCAGATTAGGGACTGATGAGATTGGGGAAGCCAGGCCATGGAGGAGGGTGGGTGGGACTTCCATTGGGGAGAAGCGGTATTGGAACCGTGTTCCCAGGCCAGCCTGGCTTTCCAAAGACCTGCACATTTGACCCAAATACACTGGGCTAGGTGAGGACAGGCAGAAGCGAGTGACATGTATGAAAGTTTCTTCTAGGAAGTTACTTTGTTCTCACTTTCAAGATTTAGCCTTTCCTTAGCTTCCAAGGTATATGCTTTGGGAACCATTACTGAATTACTAAACTCTTGTTTAGACCCTTGGTTGGGCCAGCCATTGCCCTGTGCACGTGTATTTTCTTCCCCAGAGATGTGCACACTGGTACCTTTACATGAGGTGCTTTCCTGTGTTCTAGAAGAGCAAGGCCTGGCAAAATGTTTTTAGGTCCTTCATCAGGCTAACTACCATATAGGAGAGACATCAGGAGTTAGAGTAAAATCATGTATGTGCCTCCTCAACATAGACAATCACTAGACTCTGTGCTCAGAGAAAACCTGGGGCATCTCTGTGCCAATGAGCCAGGCGTGAAGCTTTAGAATTCCTGTGTGTTGAGTTTCTCATTGAAGATTTCTTCAGAGGGACCTTGGTGAGTTCACCACACAGGGCTGTCTGAGCCTTGGCAAAACTTAGCCTAAGAGAACACCACCCTGATATTGTGCATAACTGGGAAGCTAATGTCCTGGGAAGGAACAGCTTTAAGTGTTAGTGGTGAGTTCTCTTTTTAGAATCAGAGTATTTGGATACGTGAACTTACTGTGTGTGGAGAAGTGCAGAAGTGCTAAGAATAATGTAGCGCAGATTGAACATTAAATGTCACGGCTGCAGAGTTTGTGACTATCTTAAACCCTGAAGGACGTGACTGCAGGACCTTGTAAAAAATGCGCACCTTAACTTGCTGTTTGCCACTTTTGTTACTGGCAGAGGGACAGGGTGGCTGTGTTTTGTCCTCATACTCAGTGTGGCATCTGCTCTAGGTTTAAAGAAAGGTGATGGTTGCAGCTTTCTTAGCTAAGCCGTGGTCCCCTTTGAAACCAAATAAGTCATGTTTTATGGTACTCAAGCCATTCCAAAAGTGAAAGACCCAGAATTTGAATCAATTAATTGCAGGACAGAAATCTGATAGGAACCATAGCACTTTAGAGAAGCATGAAGATAGAAGAAAAATGGAGTGCAATTCTATTTTAACAGTATTTCACCACATTTAAATTAGCTTAGAGCCTTTTACGTGTAATGCCTTAGCTTCTCAATACTAATGACCTAGGGAATTACTAGCTGTCAAGCAATAACTTGACAGCTGTATAATTATTCAGGACATTCAGGGCAGCAGAGAACTTTGCCAGAAAGAAAGATTCATAAGAAGGGAATTTATACTGCATATAAGAAAAATAGCAAATTTGTGTTTTTAAGACTGTCCCTGTCCTATATTTGGTCATTGGATTAATTAGCCCATTAGTATTGAGAATTGTATTCATGGTGCTACATAGTTCGAGGGAGTGTAATATGTGTAGGTAACAGTTCTTCTATTCTTAGTGATGATGAGTATGTAATTTATAAGCTCTGAATAGTCAGGTTTATCCAATTTGAGGGCATTCAAATCAATTACTGCCTGGAACTTTGAAAAGAGAAACATTCAGGGACAAGTTTAAGCACTGGAACTATTCATGCCTATGCCAGATTGTTAAGTTAAAAAATTTAGAAACTAGTGTCTAGAATGAGCTGTTTAGAACTCAGGAGGGGATATGTTTAATTCTTCTCATATATTAGCAAGAATTGGTCTACTGTGATGTCTCGGGGTGGGAGAAGGAAGAGAGCAGTCTTTCACTTAATGCACTTGTATATGAAGACAGTTTATATGACACAATACAGAACTTTTAAACAAATTGTTGGGTTTCTCCTTAACCTGTGTGTGGGTGGGAATGCTTGGAATTGTTGCACAAAGGTCATTTTAAGAACACTTAAATACAATAAGATTTTATGTTCTGGAAAATGCTGATTCAAAAATGTGAAACGGGTCGTGGCGGAGCAGCATTCCCTTTGTTCACCTAGTCCCTGTCAGGTGATCCGCTGGGACTCCCATCAGAGTATTCATGGGCCACGTCTGTGCACTAAAGCACCATGTAAGACGAAAGGATTTGAAGGAATAAAAAGTATCCCTGTTCTTGAGCTTTGATAAAATCAGCATATGCAACTAGAGGTTGATCATAGGGTAGTAGATTTCCCTGTTTCAAACTGGGAGTGTTAAGGAATTCAGAGAAGGAAAGACCCTATAAGGCTGGGCCCAGTGGGGGGCACAGAAATGGAAGAGGAGGCAAATTGAGGAGATAAAAGAGAGGTGATTTCTGAAGTTCCTCATTTTTTAAATTTTTTTTAAAGATTTTATTTATTCATGAGAGACAGAGAGAGGCAGACACAGGCAGAGGGAGAAGCAGGCTCCATGCAGGGAGCCTGATGTGGAACTCGATCCCAGGTCTCCAGAATCACACCCTGGGCTGATGGTGGCGCTAAACCGCTAAGCCACTGGGGCTGCCCATTCCTCCTCATTTCTAGTGCTTATTACTTATTTTCATTAAAAAACAGTTATATACATTTAGGAATCTCCTGAAACAAATAATTGGTAGTGTTGCTGCTTTTCCAGACTTCCAAACTACCTGAGAAGGGTGACAAATTCAGTCTTCCTTTTTAGGAGTCCGTGTTAACTTTGACAAGCTCTTAGCTTTAAGAGATGTTTCAGTACTGAAAACGGATTTGCAGTCATCCTGGATTTGTTTATGTTTTTGTTTTTTTTTTTAAAGATTTTATTTATTCATGAGAGGCACATAGAGGCAGAGACATAGGCAGAGGGAGAAGCAGGCTCCCTGTGGCGAGCCCAATGTGGGACTCGATCCCAGGACCCCCCAGGATCACAACCCAAGCCAAAGGCAGGCAGACGCTCAACCACTGAGCCACCCAGGCATACCAGTCATCCTGGATTTGTATTCAGGGGCTCCTGGGTGACTCAGTTAAGCATTTGACTCTTGATTTTGGTTCTGGTCATGATCTCAGGGTTGTGAGATCTCAGCAGGGAGTTTGCTTGGGATCCTCCCTCTCCCTCTCCCTCTGCCCCTGCACCCTGCTCAAACACTCATATGCTATCATGTGCACGTACTCTCTCTCTAAGATAAAATAAACCTTTAAAGTTTGTGTTCAAACTATCTTCATGGGATCCCTGGGTGGCTCAGCGGTTTAGTGACTGCCTCTGGCCCAGGGCGTGATCTTGGAGTCCCGGGATCAAGTCCCACATTAGGCTCCCTGCATGGAGCCTGCTTCTCCCTCTGCCTGTGTTTCTGCCTCTCTCTGTGTGTGTCTCTCATAAATAAATAAAATTTCTTTAAAAAAAAAAACACAAAACTATCTTCATGCATTCATTAGCTCAGCTGGAACTGAGACTTGTGGCCTTAGCGACACAAGGAAGTAGTTGGAGACCTGAGTTCTTTGATGAAGGAGATCACTCATCTTGTCCTCAAACATCTCTCTCTCTCTCTTTTTTTTTTTTAAAGATTTTATTTTATTTATTTTTTTTTTAAATTTTTTTTTTCAATTTTTTTATTCATTTATGATAGTCACACAGAGAGAGAGAGAGAGGCAGAGACACAGGCGGAGGGAGAAGCAGGCTCCATGCACCGGGAGCCCGACGTGGGATTCGATCCCGGGTCTCCAGGATCGCGCCCCGGGCCAAAGGCAGGCGCCAAACCGCTGCGCCACCCAGGGATCCCTAAAGATTTTATTAATGAGAGACACAGAGGCAGAGATATAGGCAGAGGGAGAAGCAGGCTCCTAGCAAGGAGCCCAACACAGGACCCGATCCCAGGACCCCAGGATCATGCCCCAAGCCAAAGGCAGACACTCAACTGCTGAGCCACCCAGGCATCTTGCCCTCAAACATCTCTAAATGCTCTTGCTGCACAAATTTGTCTTTCTCTTCTTCCTACTAAGAATTGTGTTAAAATAATTAGGTATAGCCTAAATTAGAATATTGAGGAAAATAGCGAGTGTATTTATATTTTACTCAATTTCTGACAAGTGCTTTTCAGGGAAAGTTGGAACCGGGTCTTGCTGTTCTTCCTGGGTTTGCTGGTTACCTATGGCTCAGTGCCCTTCCCGTGTGGCCAGACTGCACCTACATCCATGAAGAAAGTGAGAGCCGCCTTAGCTCCTGTCTGCAGAAAGCAATGTTGTCCTTTGATGACTAGAGTTGGCTTGCTACTTGTCTGGTGCATAGGACCAAGCATGGCCTGGAGGGTAGGATGGATTTTAGATTTTAGGAACATGCAGCCAAACAGTATAAGTGAGTCATCCCTTACTGAGAGCCTTGCAAACCTATTTCCCTTCACTGTCCAGATGGTTGGAGCTTGGGGAGGGCTAGCTTCCTGAGGCTAACGAGTGAGTGACCGTAGCCAAAGACTCCTAGCATGTGGCTTCTGCTTCCAGGGGCATACAGTGGATTGGGAAGGCAGGGCAATTCATAAGCAACCTAAAACCATGTTAAGAAAACATAGAAAGATTTGGATTAAATGGGTAAGTAGAATTAGGCCATGAAGATTTTCAAAAAGAATCTCATGACTTGGAACAACAAAAAAGTCAAGAGTCCTGTATGTAGGACAACTCCAGTGCAGGATTGGAGAGTAGGAGAGTCAAGACTATTCGTGATATAGGTGGGATGAGCGTTGAGAAGCCCGCTTGGGGTTAGAGTACACGTCAGGACATACACAAGGCAGGGCTGAGTGTGTGCGAAACCGTGAGGGCCAGTCTGAAGTGTGCATGGCTCCCCAGTACATGTCTGCTCTGGGTCAGAAACAGCCAAGAGCTGTTCTGTTCATCATTTTCTCAGCTTAACCTCTGGAGATTCTGATTTGATAGATTCTGATAGGATCCAGGAATCTATATCAAATCACAGATGATTCTAATGAGTAGAAGTCACTGAGCCAGATGTTGTTGGAGGGCCATGGGTGGGCATTGGAGGACTGTGTGGAGCAGTGATGGGTGGCTGTCACCAGGTTCGGAAGATGTCAGCGGCTGTGGGAGCGGGGTGGGGTGGGGTAGGAAGTGCTGGGACTAAGCAGTAAGAAGGTGTGGGAGGAAACAAGGGACTGTGGCTCCCAGCAAAGAAATAAAATTCCTGCTTTTGTTAGGAGGAAACCCCTGGACAGAACAAAGGATCGTTGAGTCTGAATGTTTGGGGTATGCTGAAACTTACAATCTACTTTTAAATATCTGTTGGCCTTGAGACAAAATTACTGAAATGTTTTTAGCTTTGTCTAATAGTCCTTGCTTAAAAAAACTTAGCATACACGATCACATCATTAAGTCACCCAGTTTTTTGAACAAAAGCTGCTGGGGTGGGGATGTGTCATTTCCTGCCCTTCCCAGAGCTGGTTATTGCTAGTTTTATTGCAGTTTGCTCTGAGCCAGGAGAAAATCTCTAGCTTCAGAACTAGCCCCCCCACCTCCCATCAGATGTTTTCCTGAGTTTCCTTGCACACCAGTGGTTGATGATGCCAAGTATGTGTTCAGAAACAGTGCAGTCCAGTATAAAATCTGTGCCGGCCAGGAAGGCATACCTGCGATTCTGGTGTAGTCAGTGCCACCCAAATGCTGTGCCACTCCCACCATCAGATCTGCTGACACTCTAGAGCACATGTGGGTCTGGTTGCAGCATATACACACCCACGACTGCTACCACCCAAAAAACTAACAAAAACAAGGTTCCAGGGCAGCCCTGGTGGCGCAGCGGTTTAGCGCCGCTTGCAGCCAGGTGTGATCCTGGAGACCCGGGATCGAGTCCCACGTCGGGCTTCCTGTATGGAACCTGCTTCTCCCTCTGCCTGTGTGTCTGCCCCTCTCTCCCTCTGTCTCTATGAATAAATAAAATCTTTTAAAACAAACAAAAAAAACAAGATTTCACACTAGACCAAACTTCTTTGGAAACTCTAACTCAGCAATAAGTAGGAAGAGGCACGGATTTTTTGTGTTTGCTTTGGGTCTGCTCCTAGACAATATTTTGTCCCCTGCCTGTCCTCCTTCATTCCCAAACCTGTATTGAGCACCTGCTAGATGCCAGATGTTGGATGTTGGGAATTCAGCTGCGTGAATGACAAGAACACACCTCTTGGTGGCTCAGGTCTGTTTTTTAGGAACCTCCGATTTTTTTTTTTTAAGTAGTCTCCATACCCAACATGGGGTCTGAAACTCACAACCCTGAGATCAAGAGTGGTGTGCCTCCTGAGCCAGCCGGGCATGCCAGGCACTGATTCTGATGCATGCCATCTCCTGTGACAGATATGGACTGAGTGCTGGACAGTGGGAAGGGTAAGGGGCTGTGAACAATTCCATGTCCACTTGGAAAAATGCCCGACTGGAGACTGATCTGGTGTGTCAACGTCAGTCATGGAAATGTCCAGTTTCAGAGTTGTGAGTTCCAGTCCCACACTGGACGAGGAGAGGACTTAAATGTTAAAAAAAAAAAAAAAGAAGAAGAAAAATATGTTCTCAGCTTTCTGAAAAATTATACTCTGTGGCTAACCTGATGTTGCTCTTGAATCACGTAAAGAGGACCCCAACACTAGGCTGTTTGTCTTGGCAAACAAACCATGAGGTATGGGACATGGATGCGGTCAACGGCTCGATCTCTTAGAGTTTGTTATAAGATCACAGGAGGGATGCCTGGGTGGCTCAGTGGTTGAGCATCTGCCTTCGGCTCAGGTCGTGATCCTGGGGTCCTGGGACGGAGTCCTGCATCGGGTTCCCCATGGGAGCCTGCTTTTTCCTCTGCCTATGTCTCTGCCTCTCTCTGTGTCTCTCATGAATAAAGAAAGTCTTAAAAAAGATCACAGGAGAAAATGCTTTGGACAGAGGAGCTGGAATACAGGAAACAATGTGGTGGTCCTCATTTGCCACTCACCAGCACCCATTCCTTCTTCCAAAGGAAATGACATTTTATCCAAGAATCCACCATTTCCCGGCACTAGGTTCCAGGGCAGTCCTAAAGACACTCCCATCTTCCTTGCCTGATTGGCTCTGCAGTGACCATGTGGCCGATGTGGGACCAGTGAGGTGAGAGGAGAGAAAAGCTAAAGGTTTCTGGGGATGCTTTCTTATTTTTCTGGGAGTGGCCATGAAGCAATCTCCTCTTTTCCCCTGAAAGTGGTCCTACAAACAAAATCTTTAGGATTAAGGGGACATTGAGTGTCACTGTGGCCCTCGAGGTATTAGTGACCTTTTGCCAGAGTTGTGCCCAGAGCTGGCTCCACCTGTGGACTTGCAGGTGGGGGAACCGGTGTGTGTTGTTCATGTTTAAGCTAATTGGAATTGGGTTTCCTATTAATCGTGGACAAAAGCATCCTGAGTGCCAAGATACTCTTACCATCATTATTGTTATATTATTGTGTTTTTTTTTTTCAGACTTACCACCTAGAGAAAAAGCAACATGCAAAATTATATATGTGCTGTGATTGCATTGTCAACTGGTTCGTGGATGGGAAGATGTGCTGAAATTAGTGACGCTTGCCCTAGATAGACGTGTTTTCTGGTTTCTATGAACTTGTACTTTATTTTAAATGTTTTCTACAGTGACCCTGATTGACACATCATGGAAAAAATGTACAGGAAATAAGACCAAAAGTCAGAAAGTTGGGAAAGTTCTAGAATCTTGACTTATTTTTTTCCCCTTTTCTCTATCAATTTTTTTTTTAAATTTATGATAGTCACAGAGAGAGAGAGAGAGAGAGAGGCAGAGACACAGGCAGAGGGAGAAGCAGGCTCCATGCACCAGGAGCCCGATGTGGGATTCGATCCCGGGTTTCCAGGATCGTGCCCTGGGCCAAAGGCAGGCGCCAAACCGCTGCGCCACCCAGGGATCCCCTCTCTATCAATTTTTGTATAATAAGATTATTATATTGTCTAAAGTTTTTAGTTCCTTTTTTTTAAAAAAAAAAAAAAGATTTTACTAATTCATGAGAGACAGAGAAGCAGAGACATAAGCAGAGGGAAAAGCAGGCTCCATGCAGGGAGCCCGATGTGGGACTTGATCCCAGGACTCTGGGATCACAACCCGAGCCGAAGGCAGATGCTCAACCACTGAGCCACCCAGGTGTCCCAGTTTTTTAGTTCCTTCATTGAAACTTTAAAAGAGTAGAGGCTTCCTTTCCTGCTTCCGGCTTGTGCATTCAGGGAAGGCAGTTTCCCCAGGAGAGAAGGTAGGAAAAGTGCCTCATTCCAGACTTCAGGGTGTGCAGGGGGTCCTCAGAACCTCAAGGGTGCATTAGCCTGCACTTCTCTTTCAGAGCATTTCTCTGTCATTCCATATTTACTAGCAGGATTATCTGATTGTAGCTGGTCCTCTGCTGAGTGCCACAGGATCGGTGTATCATAGCCTCAGCATCTGGCACATGGTATGCACTCGAGGACAAATTTCTGTTGAGGAATGAATGGAAGACAGAATCAGCATTGCTTTGAGGTATAAATATTTCCAATTACAGGGACAGGCACTGAAGCCATCCTCTCTCTCCTGGGGGTTAGAGTCTTCGGAAGGACATTTTGAGAGGAAAACAGGACTAGAGAAAGGACTCTAGGTCTGGAGACTGGAATCTGCATTTTTTTCTTTTTTTTCAGTAATCTCTACACCCCATGTGGGGCTTGAACTCACTGACCCTGAGACCAAGAGTCGCAGGCTCCCCCAACTGAGCAGTCCAGGCACCCCTGGGATCTGAATTTTCGGGTGGTGTGGAGGATCACACTGGAGTACGTGCTCTAGGACATCCTGTTGGAATCATTCACCGTCACCGAGCTCCCAAGAAGACCACCTCATGCCCTTGTGTGTTTAATGTGAGTCAGTCTTTATTTTGCACTTGTGTGGTACATTAACAAACTCCACATACAAGATAGCGTTACATATTGTAGGTTAGCATTACAGCATTATGCAGTTTCACACAATTCGTTTGCTTTTCCAGTTTTTTTTAATTTGACACATTTATTTTGAGTTTCATTTTTTACAAGAGAAGACACAAGGTAAAGAAAGACGACCACATTGGAGAAGGATCATGGTGAGGGCAATGTCACTATCACGGTCATAATAAAAGCCTTCCAATAAAAGACTTGCACCATTCCCTCTTCCTGAGCAAGCCGCTCCTGTCCCACAAACCAGTTATATCTGCTTACGTCTCTAGAGCATGTTCATAAACACCTACATCTTGGCTGTACTCCACTGAGAACTGAAAGAATAACTCATAAAGGGACTTGTGTTATTAAGAAAAACTCTTGTCTTCCCAAAGGAATCAAGGTATCAGCAGAGAAGGCCTGACTCTTGGAAAATATGAAGTGACCGTCCCCTAAACCCTTCCTGACCATGAGTGCCTTGTGCAAAAGTGAGAGTGTGACTCTCTTGTCTTTCAACTGACTCTTCGGAGGAGGCGCTGCTCCTCTGGGAGGGACACGTTGGAAAGCCAGAGGCAGCTAAGAAACTTTGGGACAGCCAAGCGGAGGGCGTGATGGATCAGGTGTGAGGTAGGAGGGAGGAGCCCTGTGCTGTCTGCCTCTTGGCTCCGGAACTTCCCACCCTGTCACCTTGCCACCCACTGCTCCACAGACCCAAAGAAACGGGGGAAGAAAGCTACAGGAGATGGGGAGAGGGGGGTGGGGTGAGGCTGCCTTCCTAGAAGTAGGCAGGAGGAGCTGCAGAGGCTCACTGAGCGAGGCCAAGGCCAGACTCTCTCCACCTGTGGCTTTGCATGGTTTCTGGGAAGGAAACAAAAGTGAGTTGCTCAGCGATTTCTGATCTTCAGACATTAAGGCGATGAAGAGGAAGCATTTAAGATTTTTTTCCTAAAGGGTCTTCAGAATGCTCCTGTCAGATTTACATTAAACTATCTCAAAATGCATTTTTAGAAAACAAAAATTATTTTCTTCTACGTATGATACAGTATTTACATTCCATGGAGTGTAAGATTGAGCCAGTGGTGTGAGCACACTGATGGGATGTGAGTCAGATCGGGGGATGGGGAGCTGGAGGGTACAAGAACAGTGGGCTTCGTGCCTGCTCAGCACTTTCAGGAATCCAGGTTTTAAAAAGAACAACAAAAGGATTCAGGGGAGCAGACTGGTTTCAAATCCACAAGAGCTAAGGGAATGACCCAGGCAGCAGTGCCACCCTGTCTGTGAACTCCCAGCCTCCTCAGAAGTGAGTCAGAAGGGATGCTCTCTCGTTGGGTGTGGACCTGCTCTTTCAGGCTGATTCCAGCAGCTGCCCATCTGAGCTGTTCTGCAGGCCAGGGGAAAGATCTTCCTGGGCAAGCTCACTGACGGCCCACCAGCCTCTGCCCTGTGACAGGTCTCGACGCTAGAGCCATGGCTGACCAGGAGGCTGGAGACCTAAGTTCTAATCCTGGCAAGACACTGGCTCCCTGGCAACCTCAGCTGCCGGCTGGCAGGAGAGGGATGCAGCTCTGTGCTTCCCCATCCCTTCCCTTGACAACTCAAAATCCAAGAACTAAGCACTCTGTGAGGAGGGGCAGGATGGTATAAAAGAATCCAGGTTACCTCAGTTGCTCATTAACTCACATTTACTCATTTCACTCACTTCCTCAGTTTTAAGAGCCGTAATGGAAAAATTTAAGGATAAAGAATAATTTCTGATGGCCATTTTCCTTGTGAAGCAAAACCAATTTCATCTAAGCTACCTGAGAAAACTCTAAAGCTTCTCATTGGTCAGCATTTCTGGAAAAATAAAGGCCAATTTCATCCTCCAAACCAACAAATGGCTGTCACTTCCTGGTGGCGCTGAGAGGGGGGTGGCGGACACTGTCCTGCCTGCACCCACAAATGGTGTCTGGGACCTGCCGCTTGAGCCCACTGGAGCCACCTCAGCTAGTTTTGAAGGCTCCGAAGCTCGCTCCAGAGAGGATCTCTAGTTTAGTAAACCCAAATTCTACCTTGAAGTCTGCTGTGTTCATGTGCTTCATCTCAAGTTAACCCTAGGCCACCCCCGAGGCCTCCCAGCAGCAGTGTGGCAGCAAAAACTCCGCATCCCACATCCTATTTCCCCTGCACACCCTGTCTTATCCACCCCACCCTCGTTTCTTGGCTCACGACTGACCTCTGGACCCTGAGCTCCAGGAGCTGTCTGAGGCGTGAGGGAGACAAGACAGGGATGAGGACACCGTGAGCTTTCATGTGAGTAAAATATCCTTCTGGGGGGAGAGGGGGTGCGAGAGTCACTCTCCAGAGAAGCCTAGTAAAAAGAGGCCAATTTCAGGTGATCAGCAAATACAATTCGGCACAAAACACAATTTTCATGGTTCAAAATCTGTAACTTGATATTGGCAGTTAGGCTAATTTCTTCAGTTTGTATTAGACATGCAAGTATAAGGTTACATTGTTATATATAGACTCGTGAGGCCTTTCCCTCTCTTTTTCCCCATTGAAAAAAAAAGGATTTCTAGTGCCTTGCAAAGGAGAAAAATCATCCTCCCTAAGAACTGATCTGCAGCTGTGGTCACGTGGGGTGTTCTTTGTGGGGTTTGTTTTGTAAGAAATCTTCTACAACTAAAATGAGGTTTTGAGTCCACTCCTCTCCGGCATCTCTCCCTCTGCCTGCCCTGCCTGCCTCGGGCTCGGCTCCGGGAGGACAGGCAGGATCAGTACTCGCTCAGACTGTGCCACTTGGCCACGGGCTTGCGGGGGCTCTCGCAGACCTCCCGCCAGTGCTCGGCGCCGCTGCTGGTGACGCTGTGCGCGCCCAGGATCAGCCTCCCCACGGCTTCATTCTTGGTGGTGCGATCGAAGTCGATGACCAGAAACTCGATGCTCACGTCGGGCAGGAGGTCTGGCGGGATGTCATAGACGAAAGACTCATTGAAGACTGGGTTCAAAGTGCACTTCTTCACATGGGTTTTCTTCTTGGCGATGCGCTTTCTGCCGTAGTAGACGTTCACCTTGACATAAGGATCTGGGGCGGCCAGAGAGACAAGGAGAAAGGGGGACAGGCCCATGACACAGTCCTCCTCTAAAGGGCGGCTCTGTGTCAGAAGGGGGCTCTGTGGCTCCTTGAGTGGTGGCCATTCACTCACTCACTCTCCACTGATGCACCCCCAACACACTCTGACTTCAGTTCATCTGCCTGCCCAGGCAAGGGGCTGAGGGGGCCATCAGGACCACTGGAGGACAACTTCCTCATCATGAGTGGGGACAGCCCATGAGCCCAGGAAGCCGCATCTAGGGCACAGGGATAAGGAATGCCTGTGGGGCTTTTCAGAGGTCTCCCCTGGAGCTAGCTCAGTGCCTGGTGTGCATCTGATGGGACCCCTCACCCAGGGCCTGGAGGGCACCTCCTGCGCCAAGGACATCTAGAGCCCAGGTAATCACGGGGAAGGGAGTGGGGCCTAAAGGGTGCAGGGGTGTTGGGGCCACAGGCGGGTTGAGGTAAATAGCTGCTACCTGAGAGGCCAGTGATGTCCATTTTCGGCAGGTGTCGGGCTTTGAGGACCACCACGGTCAGTCTCTGTGCCACGGGCTGGTAAGACAGAGACACCTGGAGCTCCCCTCTGCTAATGCACTTCTGGAAGAGGAAAGAGCTGATGAATGTCCAGGATTGGGGAGCAGGGAGGGAACCGGAAGTGTGCAGAGCCAGGGAGGGGGCCTGCAGAAGCATCCAGCAACTTGAGAGTGTCCTCCCCCCTCATTTAACAGGGAAGGGAATCTGACACGTTCTCATTATAATCCTAATATTAAATGAGACCATCTGTATGGAGAGGCCACCTCGCCTGGTATTCCACAGACCCAGGCTGGATGGCTCTGGATTCCAGTCCTGTTGCCACTCTCTGCCTGTGTCACCTGGGACAAGAACTTGACGGCTCTATGCTCCAGTTTCCTCATCTGAAGGATGGATGTAAAAACGATACCAACCTCATAGTATCATCCAGAGGACTAAATTAAAACCAGTAAACTTTGACCTGTGCTTGGGCCTAGAGAAGGGCATTCTCACCTGTTGCCTCATTTGGTTCTTGTGATAAAAGCTTTAGAGACTGGATGGTGGAAGGCAGGAAACTTGGGACTGAGCCTTCACTTTGCCACCTACTCAGCCCCTGGCTTTGGGCAGGTTCCTGAATGTCCTAGCGACTGTTCCTCCATGTTACAAGGTGAGTGCCCACACCTGCCCCACCTGCCTCCGTGGATGCACCTGGGAGTATCCTCTCCAGCCACACTGGCTTCCTCCCCTCTGCCTACAGATTTCCATTTGCTTCTTTGAATTGTATTCTAGGCTGTGCTTGGGAATTGAAAAAACCCTCCCAACCTCCAAGGACATTTTAAGCAATGTTTGATATTTACTGCATGCTAGGTGCTGGGGGTCCCAAGCTGATAGACCTGGTTCCTTTCTTTTTCATTTTTTCCCATTTGTTCTCTCCCCCGCTCCCCTTTAAGTAATCTCTACACCCCATGTGAAGCTTGAACTCACAACCCTGAGATCAAGAGTCATGTGTTCCACTGACTGAGCCGGCCTGGCACCCAGGACCCAGTTCTCACTTCCAAGGAGCTTACCATGCCCAGAAGAGACTGAGATAAACAAACATGCCCTCATTGGAGCAGGAAGGAGTCTGTGTGAGTGCTGCTGGGGAACCAGGGGCAGAATGTGCCCACTGACCTTGGGGCTGAGTTTATGAAGATGAGTAGGAATCTTCCAGGCAATGTAGAGGGAAGGCCCACTGTGTTCAGAGAATGGTGGGAGGGGAGGTGCTGCCCTTGGGGTGTGGTGGGGGGTGAGAAGAGGAGGGGGGGCTCTAGGAAACAGCTCAGCCAGCCACTCACAGGCCCAGGATGGCTGCCAGCACCCAGCACGGGAGGGACACAGTCATTGCTCTGTTACTGTTTTACGAAGACTAGTATTGTTCTAGTGGAAGCTGAAGAATAAACTGGAGGGGAGAGGAGCCCAGAGGCTGCTGCATTGGGCTGTGGAGGGGACACCAAAGCCTGGACCCCCTTAGCAGTGGTGGGTGTGGGGCAGGACGTGTTCCAGGAAGAACTCACTGGAATGGGGGGCAAGTTCGTGTGTTTCTAGCTTATTTTTTGTTTTATTTGTTTCTTTTGTTTTCTCATTTAAAATTTTTTTTCTTTTTAAATTTAATGTGTTTCTGGTTTATAAGGTAGGGATGAAGCTGTGAGATGGAAACTGAAAGGAAGTGGGGTTCAAGGAATATTGGACAAAGGAAGGAAGGTTGGGACAAAACTCCCCTCACTACCAACTCTCACTCCTTGTATTCTTCAAAGCACCAGAAAAATGTCACCTACTTCAGGAATTCTAAGCAAAGCCAGACTCTACCACCACCAGCCTTCCGTCTGCCTCGTACTCCCCCAAATGGCCTACTGTGCGCCCACCGGGCCCGGTGTTCCATCAGAAGTGGCGGCTAGAGATGGGGACAAGGAGAGAGCCTGCTCTCTGGAAGCACACAGACTCCCTGTACCACTTGCTCAGGGAAGCCCATGCAAGAGAAGGAAATCATCCAGTTAGCTCATCAGTGAAAAACAAGGAAAGAAACCTCCAGGTCTGTGCTTTGATTATAAGCCTAACTCATCTCAAGGAATGAAGCTGTAATAATGTTTCTTTTTTTTTTTAAATTTATTTATTTATGATAGTCACAGAGAGAGAGAGAGAGAGAGAGAGAGAGGCAGAGACACAGGCAGATGGAGAAGCAGGCTCCATGCACCGGGAGCCCGACGTGGGATTCGATCCCAGGTCTCCAGGATCGCGCCCTGGGCCAAAGGCAGGCGCCAACCGCTGCGCCACCCAGGGATCCCATGTAATAATGTTTCACATGGTTTAAAAACGTTCCTGAGGCTCTGTTTCATACCAGGAACATAGGGAAATATCTCTCATTGGGCATAAAATGACTAAAATGATAAACTCAGCCTTTAGCTTTTGAAACTGAAGTCCCAAAGAGAACGGGCTTCAAAAAAGATTTTCATGACTTTTCTCTGCTAGATGGAAGCCCCACATTTTTTCCTTACCCATAACATACATCTTGTCAGGTCTTGATTATATCCATGGGAAGTACCCTCAGCCAGTTTAGAATCACAGGCTGCTTGCCCTTCTGGGCTGCTTCTCTTTGACATGAGTTGGAACCCAATCAGAGAACGTAACCTCATTTTCACTATTAGCTACAGCCAAATGGCATCAGGAGAGTAATCCCATGTGAAAACAAAAACTAAATGCCATCCAGAAGAACATTCAGAACTGAGCTACCCAGCACTCTATTAGCTCTATGTGTCCGTTTAAATTCATTAAAATTAAATAAAACTAAAATTTTTGTTCCTCAGTCACACTAGTCATATTTCAAATGTCCTAGTGCACACAGAGAATGTTTCCACCATCACAGAGAGCTCTGGGGTACAGCAATGATCCTGAAAGTACTTCTGGATGATTGGGGCCACCACTTCCCTCCATGTCCATGAATAAGGAAATATTAACTAGATTTGATGTCCAAATACTGCATTCCAAATATTAAATATGAATATATGCAATCTTTAAGTATAATTTGAACTTTATATACAGAAGAAGGGTAATTTGATTTGAAAAACAAAGAGTTGGGCAGCCCCAGTGGCGCAGCGGTTTAGTGCCGCCTGTGGCCCAGGGTGTGATCCTGGAGATCAGGGATCGAGTCCCACATCAGGCTCCTTGCATGGAGCCTGCTTCTCCCTCTACCCGTGTCTCTGCCTCTCTCTCTCTCTCTCTCTCTCTCTCTCTCTCTGTGTTTCTCATGAATAAATAAATAAATAAATCTTAAAAAAAAAAAAGAAAAGAAAAGAAAACCAAAGAGTTTTTTGAGGCACCTGGCTGGCTTAATAGGTGGAACATGCAACTCTTGATCCTGGGTTGTGAGTTCAAGCCCCATGTTGGATGTGGAGCCTACTTGAAAGAAAGAAAGAATACAAAGAAATAAAAAATAAACCTTGATCATTAAACACAAAACAAAAAAAGATTTTTATTTGTAAAAAAAAAAAAACATTGACTACAAAATTATAGCTTGGATTTCCTAATTATTTTGTTAAAACTGTGTTTTGTAAGTCACTCATTATAACAAAATTTTCCCATTCTGAATCCCCAAGCCCATTCCCGAGTTTTGGATAACTTCTGGTTACTTTTTTTAATAATTTTCTCCCCTAAAATCACCCCTCAGGCAATTGTTCTCCTTTGGCCATTTTACATGGGCAGGATGCCCTTCCCACCAACCACATGCCACTCTTATTCTGCACCAAGGCCAGATTTCACCTCCCCTCCCCCTCCCCTTCTCCAATTCCCACTGCAAGTAGCATTGTCAAGGGCTCTTTCTCAAGGGCTCTTTGTAAAGGGCTGGAAGCAAGCTCCGTTTCCCAGCCCCCTGGCCTAGTGAGGCAAAAACCCCATTGGGGGCAGGCAAGTGGAAGCCCAAGCAGAGGAAAGGCCTTCTCCGTGCCTGAAAGAGATGGAAGGCTTTGCTCTCAGAGTGGGCTCCTGTCTTTCTCAGTGGAAAAGATGAGCAGGCACAGTGGCCTTTGGAAGACATGCAGGTGACAGAAAGGCTCAGGTGAGTCTATTCCCTGGAATGAGCAGAGCCCCTTCTGTGAACACTGTGACTGGCCACACAGTGTTCACACTAGGTGTACCCGGTTAACCTCAATGCACTTTTACAGGGGCCAGAAGTCCCATGGGCCATCTGCACTCAAATCACAGCCATGGGAAAACCAGAGGAACAAAACCTTACTCTTCAAATACATCCCTCATCTCCCCGAAATGGAAGCAGAGCTACTCTCTTCGTGGTGCTTCTCTTTCTCTTTCCAGTCCCTTTTGGCTCAATTGCGTGACCTCTAGGTTCCTCATAAATCTGAGATTTTAAGACTTCTGTGCTTCCCGTGACCATTGTCCCCAGCCGTCCATAGCAGATGGGGCCCAGGAAGGACAGGAAGTGACCTGAAGAAATTCAGGGGAATCCACTCATAAAGTACTTCTCTTCCCACTGTCTGTTCTTTCTCCTGGAGCCCTCTCTGGACTGTCTCCCTTCCCTGTGCAGGGGATTTATTATGGAAATGTAAATTCAGTTCAATTTTTATCCCAGGCTCATAGATATTTTTATCCATGCCTGGCTCGCTCAATCAGAAGAGCAGATGACTCCTGACCTTAGGGTTGTGAGTTCAAGCTCCACGTTGGGTGGATAGCTTACTTAAAAAAAAAATGTCTATCTGAACAAAATATTAGAAAAAAAACCTGCCACTTAAAAAAAAAAAGCGGGCAGCCCCAGTGGCGCAGTGGTTTGGTGCTGCCTGCAGCCCAGGGCGTGATCCTGGAGACCCGGGGTTGAGTCCCACATCGGGCTCCCTGCATAGAGCCTGCTTCTCTCTCTGCCTCTCTCTCTCTCTCTGCCTCTCTCTCTGTCTCTATGAATGAATAAATAAAATCTTTAAAAAAAAAAAACTAGTTCTAGAGTCTTAACTCAGAGATTTGGGGAATTACAGAATTTATATTGTGATCTTCCACTAATAATCAAGGGTTAATTTTTAATGCTTCTTACATTGTTCTGTGTATTCATAAGAGCTGAGAGTGCTCTCTGTGATTCCATCAGCCTTCACGGCCCAGCCTAGATGAAACCTTAAAGAGGTGGCAGTTGCTGGCCCAGAGAAAGGAGCGAAATGGAAGAGTCAGAGAGGATGACCAGTCCTGGGCTTCTTCAATCAGATTGCACTGGGCAATGGAAAGGACAAGAGGTGACTTTCTCTGCTAGAGGAGGGGAGATGCAGTTGATGTGGGGGGGGGGGTGTTATCTAGAGAAGTGCAATTCTCATGGGTCCTCACCCAGGCCTCTGGTCCCATATTAGAAGGGGATGCCTCCACAGACCAGAAAAAGCTCTCTACAGAGTGTGGAACAGTTTAGAGCAGCTCTGACTGGTGAGCCAAGGGGAGATCATAGCCGAGAGGCTCAGGGTAGATATGTGGAGGCTGCACTGCAGGGAGTCACAGGGACTGGTGCTGGCAAGTGACAGCCATGGCTAAGGATGGAGTGCAGCCCTGCCTACACACGCACGCTGGGGAAACATGCTCAGGAGGCCCAGGGGGCTGGGAGGCTCTGGCACAGGGGTGCACGGGCTCTGTGTGTCCTGTCTGGGCCTCTCCCAGGTGATGTGTTGTTCAGGATCCTAGCCCTGGCTTGTCCCTCCTAAAGGGAGTTAATAAAGTGGAAAGAAACTTGGCTTTTGCCAAGAGCCTCTGGCAGTTTAGCAAATGCCATTGTCTGTGCTCCCTGGCCAGTGTCCGGGATTTGAGGCTGTTTTGTTCCCAGCCCGAATCAATCCCTTTCCTGGCCCGTCTCTTCCCAGCTGCAGCTTGGCACAGAGCCATCGCCTGCTTTCGGCCTTGGGCTTCAGGAATATGAGCTGTCTGGGGCAGTCCAGCCAGTGGATGGCTCGACCAAGGCTGGGGCCACAGGGCAGGGAGCTGGGGCAGCTGGATGAAGGCAGGCAGTGGAGCACTAGGGATACTGTAAAGAGGGGTCAGGGAGCAGGGAAGTCTTGGAAGAAACCTGAGGAAAAGAGAGGGCAGTTCAGGGGAAGGGGATGGAGGGGAAGAAAACTAGTTTTTATCCATGTTTCTGACTCCAACCTCAGAGGACACAAGAGCCCCTGCTGTCCTGGACTCTAGAATGTTTCTTTGTGTCTTGGTATTGGATGCTGACAAAACCCCTCTAATACTCTTAAAACATTTGGGCTTCCCTGGCCCCTCCACAGTAGAGCTGGGTGTGCCACACAGCAGCTGCAGTTCTCTGGGTGGTGGCATGGCTGGGCTGGCTCCAGTGGGACAGGTGCCTGTGACACAATCCAAGACGCAGTGCCTTCTGCTTCCCCCACAACCCGGGGCACTGCTCCCTTTTAGGGGGTAAACCTTGTGCCTGGAGCTCACTGCACACATGGCCCTACTGGCCTGGAAGCCTTTCTGGTCCAACCCTGAGTGCCCTGCCTCCCCATTGAGTGCAGAGTGGAAAAGGCATCTGGAGATAAGTCTGGCCTCTAGGCCACGGCTCTTTCTGCAAGATGTACGGTTGTTTTCAGTGACTCTGACACCCCTTCTGAACCTCCTTCCTCCTGCAGTGACTCAGGCTCCCTTGCCGTCCTTTACTTTCTCAAAACAAAACATAAAGGTCTGAGAACCACATGCATCTCCCCGGGATCAGACCTTACTAATAGTAGAAATAGTGGCACTAGGGGCTGTGCAAATGAATCCTCTTGCATCACTCCTGTGGGAACCTGAGATCAGAGTTGCTAAGCGAAGCTCAGTAAGCTGGCGACATTCGGATTCAAACTCAGCTTCGACTTCACAGCCCTTGTTATTAACTACTTACACTGTACCTTGAAACAGGAACGAAAGTCTACATTTAAAACTCCAACAACCTCTATCAAGACACCTGCCACACTCACAATCTGATGGTTGCCAAGATGGTCTCCCTCCCCCAGGGAAGTGAGATTCTCAGGGGCAACTACATGCCAGACATATTCTCTCTTCTGATCCCCAAGCCCTGTGAGGAGGCCAGTGTTAGCAGCTCCACGTTACAGACAGGGAAACAAGCTTACTTGCAGGGACCCTGGGCTGGGAAGCAGTGAGCTACAGTGGGTGTTACCAGGGCAGCCAGGGTGCTCTGCAGACGACCGCGGTGCCCCCAGATGTGTATAAAATGCATGAATGAGGGGGATGGGACACATTTCTTGCACCCCTGAAGTTATGACTCATGAGCCACTGCCAGCCCAGTGGGGAGAAGACAGGAATGCGGGTTCTCAGTCCCTTTCTAGCCTGTGCGCCCTGGGGTGCAGGGGAGGAACATGTGAGGCAGGGCTCGGGCTGTGGGGATGGGCTCAGAAGTGAGGCACCTCACTGACCCGAGTTGGTGGAGAGGCCACGAGAAGCCCCACCTGAGGTTGGGCTGGACAGGGAGGCTGAGGGCAGAATTACTTTAGTCCCATCAAGGTCCCCTGGAGGAAGATCACATCTGGCTTTGGAGAGGAAGCTGGCCCCCATGTCCTTGACATCATGAGGGCCTAGGACTGGTTGGGGCGAACCCGCTCCTAGTAAGCTTGGGGGGGAACCCACTCCTAGTAAGCTGGACTCAGCATCAGGATACCAACCACAAGGGGAGACTTCAGAAGCTCCCTGTCCTTCTCTCCTCATGCAGTTCCTTTTGGAGGAGACCTAGCCGGATGGCCCCTCTGTCTCACTTTGGCCACTGCTGAATATTTTTTTTTTAAAGATTTATTCATTTATTCATGAGAGACACACACAGACAGAGAAGCAGGCTCCCTGCAGGGAGCCCAATGCAGGACTTGATCCCAGATCTTGGATCAGGCCCTGAGCCAAAGACAGATGCCCAATCACTGAGCCACCTAGGCATCCTGGCCACTGCTGATTCTCAAAGCCACAAGTGTCCTACCTATTGCTCCCCCTGGCCATCTATACACCCCCTTGCCCTTCCCCTTGTTCCCTGAGATCTTGCCTCCCCCTACCTACCAGCCCTCCCCGACATACTCTCCCTCCTCACCTGGATGTTCCTTTTGGTGATGTCCCTGGTCAGCTGTGCCTTGCCTGTGCTGGGATCCACACCAGCCAACGGCACCATCACCTCCCCGATGACATCGTCCCGGGAGAAGCGGTCGAAGCTGAGGACAAGGAAGTGCAGCACCAGGTCCTGCAGCTGGCTGTAGGGGATGCCATAGAAGGTGAAGGTCTCGTCGAACACAGGGTCCAGGGTCTTCCGTAGCACTCTAGTCTTCACCCGGTGCCGCTTGTCGGGAAGGATGGTCATTTTGATGTAGGGGTCAGAGCCCTGGGTCTGCTCATCCATCACTGGCAGCCCATGGGCCTCCTGGATTGTCACCACCAGGGCTTTTTTCGGGAAGTTGTAGTCCACTGAGAAGGTGAGAGAGCCGAGCATGACATCCTCCTCTGGAGATGACGGAGAAGTGGTCTTGCTCTCCCCAGGGGTAAGGCTCGCAATGGGGCTCCTCAGTTCTTCCCCATAGTCCACCTTGATGGGTAACTGGTCTATACAAGATCCAGAGCTAGGTCCCCCGGGACCTTTGTCTGGGCCCAGCAGGCCCGCCTCTGCTGCATCCACCAGCACATTCCCGCGCCCACCTTCCCTCCCACGGCCATCTTTGTCTCTCCGCACTTTGATGATTTTCTTCTTGTTGCTGAGGGTCTCTGGATATATGCTGATGCCTTTGAGCATATGGATAAACTTATATGGTGGGGTCTTGTGCTTCTTCTCTGCCCGCTGGTGGCAGCATGTCCACACAAAGACGGTCACCGACACGCACACCACCAGCACAGATGCCCCAACAAGGCCAGCCACCACTGGTGACACATCTGAAGGTGGAGACCAGAGATGCATCAAGGCAGGTAGACCTCAACCCACCCCGTCAAGAGCTCTTCTACTTACGGCTTCTGCAGAGCCAACGTCATCCGCAAGCTAGCCTGCACCGCAGAACATGCTTATCCAGGCTTACCCTCCCTTCTCTAGGAGATGCCCTCAGCCATCCTCTCTGACCAATCCGGACCTGTTCCTTTCCTTCAGACCTGGATGAAATCTTTCCCTTCTCCAAGAAGCCTTCTTTACAGTGCCCCACTCAACTCCCTGGTCTTTTCTTGGCTGTCTCTCAGCACTCAAGGACTTGGTTCACTCTTATTGATTTGTGTTTCACATAAAGCTGTCCTGTGTGATAAAGTCACCTTTTACCTCAACCATTACACAATGCACAAGGGCACAGGCCGTGTCTGGTTTCAGGAGAATATTCTACAGCATCCAGTACAGGGTTTGCAATGGGCTTGTGGTGACAGAATGGCAGCTGGGGTAGAGGATGTAGGGCTGACTCTGGGTGGTCTGGGTACAGTGTTTAAGGGTGGTAAAAAGAAATCTGGATCTGAGTATTTTTAAACTATGTTGCAAATTTTAGCTCCCAGTTCCAAATACTTGTACTTTGTCTTATTTTACTTGAAAAAAACACATTTTTTTCAAGTACTTGTATTTTTAAATAGGAAGAAATAGGGACTATGGAAAATGTCAGCTCTTTGCTCAAATATCATCTTCCTAGTAAGGCTCAACCTCCTTGCCACCAAGGCGTACATGTCCCAGCCCTGGGTAACTTTCTCCTTATGTCTTATCTTTTTCTCTCACATACAGTGACACAGATGCATGTGTGCACACACAACATATATATAGGTGCACACACAAATATATAATTTTACTATAAATTTTACTATATATATTCACTAGTGAGTAAGTTTCACAAGGACTGGGGTTTTTCCTGTTTTGTTCACTTCTGTATCCCTAGCATTAAAAATGCAGAGCTGGTACTTGGTACGTATTTGCTGAATGAATAAATAACTATAGAGAAAGACTGTTTCCTTCCCATCCTTTACCCTATCCTTTCCTACACAAATTGGGCCCCTAACGAGTTTGGGGTTCACTGAGGCCAAATTGGGTTTAGGCCTTGAACGTGTTAGTAAGGCCTCTAGTTTTCCACATTACTTTGTAGAGGAAGACTTAGGTAGGGCAGGGAGAACTAAGGAAATGAACAGGACTTCAGCACATTCCAGAATCTTTCTGAAACATCCTTCCACCGGGTATCTGCCTGACTCACTGCCTCACTCATTGAAGGCCTCTGGTCAAACCTTCCCTTGTCAGAAAAGCATCTCCTAGCTGCCCCTAGTGAGACAATACCCGCTCACTCTGCTTTATTCTTCTTCATAGCATTTATTACTCCTGACATATATTTACCTGTCCTTCCTTACTAGAGAAGATTAACAAGAATAGTGATGGTTTTGTTCACTGCTATATCCCCACATCCTAGAACCATGTGGCACATAGTAAGTATTCAGTGAACAAATGAATCAGTGAATTCAAAATAGCCTCCAAACATTGGAAAAAGAACATCAGTCAATATGATTATATATATCAAGGGTAAATATAAAATTCTATATTGGCCTTCAAAATCTATTGATGCACAATACTTGACAAGTCTGAGCAAAAATAATCTAGTTGTGGGACACCTGGGTGGCTTAGTTGGTTGAGAGCATGACTCCTGATTTTGGCTCAGGACATGATCTCAGGGTTGTGGGATTGAGACCTGTGTTGGGCTCTGCACTGGGCGTGAGCCTGCTTAAGATTCACCTCCCTCGCCCTCTCCCTGCTATGTGCATGTATGCATGCTCTCCTCTCTCTCTCTAAAAAGAAAAAAGAAAAATGTAGTTGTTTAGGTAACCACAAATCTGAAGTATAATTAGTCTAATGCCACCCCATACTATGAATATAATGTCCAGATGACGGTGGTGGGGGTAGTAAGATTTAATCTGCACTGGTCATAACATATGTAGTGTTCCATCTAGCACCGACAAGAATAAAAACTGCTTTTGTTTCGTGTATATTTATTGTGTCCCTGGCAGACATTGTGCCAGAGCTCTCTCTGAATCAAAGAATTCACTGAATAGGTACCACTAATATGCCCACTTTATTTTTATTTTTTTTTTCAAATTTTTTTTTATTTACGATAGTCACACACACACAGAGAGAGAGAGAGAGAGAGAGAGAGAGAGGGAGGCAGAGACATAGGCAGAGGGAGAAGCAGGCTCCATGCACCGGGAGTCCAACGTGGGATTCGATCCCGGGTCTCCAGGATCGTGCCCTGAGCCAAAGGCAGGCGCTAAACCGCTGCGCCACCCAGGGATCCTGATATGCCCACTTTATAACTGAGGGACCTGGGGACTCAGATTTGCCTAAGGCCACATAGTAGCCTGCCTGCCTGACACCAGAGTGTCTCTATATTATGGATAATCGGAATAATAAAATACCTGGAAACCATATCAAATGAGGAAAAGTTGAAGGAATTGGAACTGAGGGGCTTGGAATAATAACTTTCTTCAATTATTTAAGGCATTTTGATGGAAGAGGTCTGGTTTGAGATTTACATTGGAGGGCAGGTTCTAGCACCAGTGCATACAGGCTACAGGAAGACAGATTCTGACTCAATGAAGAGAGTCAAATTATTATTAGAACTGCCTCACAATGGCTCAGATTGCTTCATGAGGCAATGAATCTCCAACTGAAAACTTTCAGAGGTTGGCTCACCCTTGGTCAGGCATATTTTAAAATGCCTTTCTTGGGTAGGGATTGGACTAAATGTCTCTGAAGTTCTTTCTCCAACATTTCATGATTCTATGAAAGTTGGGATGAGGCAAGAAAAGAAGGGGTTACATTCTTAAGTAATACAGTACAGAGAAAGAGTAAAGCAATTAACAAAATAAATGAAGGCAACTATGTCCATGGTCATACTAAATAACTATAGTGTTTCTCAGATATTAAGTGAAATAAAGAGTTGCTAAGGACAGGCTTCACAAAATGGGAGTGGCCTTGGTAGGAAGCTCGTAGGTAGGAAGCTCCTTGAAAACTGGTGGAAAAAAATTAAAAAATTAAAAAAACCTGGTGGAAATAACATCCTGTCCATCTCTGAGTCCCTGAGTCTTTGCATCTAATAAGAGCTCAGTAAATATTTGAAAAACTGATTGGACTCAATGGTCAATGAAAATGGGCACAGTCTGAAAAAGTGGCTCTCTGCTCATCAATCAGGGACTTTCCTGAAAATTGCTTGCTACTGATTAATGACAGTGAACACAGATTGCCTCCATGAGAAGAGGAAGGCAAGGAACCAACAAGACAGGTACATTTTTGGGAATGGTTTGTAAGATAGATCTAACGGCCCAGGCTGGGAGACATCTGAGTGATCCTTTTGGCTCTATCATAGATTTATTCTGTGGTCTTGAGAGAGCCCACTCTAGGGTTTAGGATGCCTCCACACATGCTGTTAGAAAATGGAGTCTGGGGCAGCCCAGGTGGCTCAGCGGTTTAGTGCCGCTTTCAACCCAGGGCCTGATCCTGGAGACCCAGGATCGAGTCCCACATCAGGCTCCCTGCATGGAGCCTGCTTCTCCCCCTGCCTGTGTCTCTGCCTCTCTCTCTCTCTCTGTCTCTCATGAATAAATAACATCTTTAAAAAAGAAAAAAGAAAAAAAGAAAAAAAGAAAAAAAAGAAAATGGAGGCGGGATGGGAAAAGAAGAGAAGGGATTCCCACGTTTCAGGAGGACAGATAAGGAAGACAAACCTATGAAGCCATCTGTGGACGATCCAGGCTCTCTCCTCCACCTGTTTTCCCACTTTTGCCCCTCTTTCTTCATTTTGGTATCTGTTAACCCCTGCCTCTCTCCCTCACACCCAAGACAATGAACTAGAAAAATCAGAGATGCTGAAACTCAGAGCCCTCTATTTTGCTTTCATCAAAAGCTTGGTGGGAAAAGGAAGTGGAACTGATGGCTAAAGTGAGTGCTTTAAAGTAGTCATAAATTGCAGTGACTGTGCTGCTTGCTCCTTTTGTCCTCCAAGGTCATGGATAATTGAGTGTTGGCTTGGTGTACCTCCAAAGAGCAAAAGCCTTTGAAATGAAGTACTCTCTATGAAATGTGAGAAAATCAGAAATGGCAGCTCTCTATGTAGTACCCCTGTATACATCTAAAGATCTGTAAGACATATCTAGGCTGTGCCTAGGTCTCTCAGCCTTTGACTAGACCTGCTGTTGACACTCCCTTTACTATATAGCCTTTCCTGTCAAGTGGGCCAGAGTGACACAGTGAAATGACAATGGAGTTTGGCATAAGCTGGACTTTGGTTTAAGTCTTTGTGCTACCCTTGCTGTTTGTTTGACTTGATTCATTATTTTGTCTCACTGAACCTGTTTCCTCATCTGGCAAATATATATAATAATGCCTACACTGGAGGATATTGTAAGGATTAAATAAAATGGAGTAGGTAAAATGCTGAAATAATTTTTCTCTTTTCCATTAATATTCCCTCTAAAGAAAACTACTATATCATGCTCCACACCTTCTAACTTTCCAAGGAATCTGGGACTGCAATTAGAGAAAAGAATATGTTGGATAGAAGGCATAAGACAAAAGAGAAAGAACAGGAAGAAAATCATGGAGTGCTCATGTGACCACAAAAGGGACATTAGTTTTGGAAATGTAGGACTCAAAGGTAGAGATGCAGAAGGTGAAGTGGAAGAAAGAGATACCACTAAGATTTAGCCTTGGGGAATCAGTAAGAACCAGTAGCTAATGGGTGTGATCTGCTTTCTGGATACTTCCCCTGATCTGATATCTTCTTCCTGATTTTGAGGTGGGAGAGCTCATGGAGTTCTCCTCATTTCCACCAACCTCTTACTGGGGAAGGAGAAAAGCCATTTCCTAGTTGGATTGTGGCCCCACCCTAAAAATTGTTGTCTGGATGCTCAAACCTTCTGGCTTGCCTAAAGGATGTGCTGTCTTAGGGGATTTGAAGGAACCTGGGGCTGACCGCAACTCTCATCCAAGCTGAGGTGAAAAGGAGGGAGAAACAGGGTAACTCCTTTATTTTTGAAACAGGAAAACATACCCCAGGAAGTTTGCAACCCTAGCACATTTTGGAGGAAGCCCCAAAGAGGAAAAAACTTGCTTTTTCAGCTTTTCTCTCGCGTCTTCCTCCATATTTTCCACCCGGCTCTCTGCTCCTGGGAGCACAGCCGGGATCACAGCCCAGAGGCCCGGGTCGGGGACCAGCCGCTCCACGGTGACGTAATGCCTTGCAGGGTATACAAAGCGGCCTCCCTCCGGCCCGGCCTCTCCGCCCCTCCCCCAGGCCTGGTCCGCGCCCTCGCCAGCACCGGCGCGGTGAGTCCCCCTTTCGGAAAGGCCAGGCCAGAGAAACAGGGAACAAAGGCCCGGGAAGAGGGGCCTGGGCGCTGCCAGGAGGCCCAGAATAGACATCACGTCATCCCTAGCTCGGCAGCGCCAAGCGCCATTTGGTAGCATCGGACGGACCCACCATTACGGTGCAGAACCGCACTTGGGGGCCCTGGGCGGCCGCCAGCCCCGCGCCCCGCCCGCCCGCTGGGCAGCAGCTCCCGGCGCCCCCGCAGCCTCGGCTCCCCGCAGCGGGCCGCTGGCCCCCCAGCCCCCCAGATGCCATCTTGGCGCCCATCCCCCGCCGCTACCCTCCCCCGCAGCCCGAGGAATGGGAGGGGGAGCACGGGGCACCGCCCTGAGCGCCCCGAGGGGGAGAGGTCCTCATCCTCCTCCCTTCCTCCCCTGCAGAGCGCCGACTCGGGCCACACAGGTTTCCGCGCGACCCGCGACCCCCGGCGACCCCCGGGGACCCCCGGATTGGCTGGCCCCTGCACCCGCAGCTCAAGTTCTGGCGCCGCTCGCCGTCGCAGGCCCAATCCTAGCGGGTCCGACCCTGAAGGCCCTGGGGTGGGCTTCGCTCCCTCCCGGCACTGGGCGCCCCTGGCTGTGCGGCGGTGCCCACGGCCCCAGGCTTTAGTTGTCCGCACTCTACTTACCAAAGCTAGGTCGGATATTGGTGATCTCAGCCATGTCGTAATCAGAGGCTATTGGTATGTATGCTTTTTCAGGGATCAGACGAGTCTGGGGGCGCCCGGTCAGCACCGAGGCCGCCGTTGTAGAGCGCCAGCTCAGGGGAGGGGGAAGGTGTCTGGCGGACACCTCCTGCGACGGTCGGGCCCCTGACTGCCAGCTGCGGCCGCCTCCTAAGATGCTCCGGGGATGCTCTGAGCGGAAGGATGCAGGTGCAGCCAGACTGGTCCTGATGCGGGTAGGCCCCACCCTCTTCCGAGCGGCCCTCGGCAGGAGACTCCGCCTCCGCCCGAAGAGTTCCGGGAGCCAGGCCCCGCCCCCGGAAGCTCCCGGCGAGGGGACCCCTGCGGCCGCGGAGATTTCTGGAGAGGGAGACCCCGCCTACCGGCGGACCGCAGATGGGTGGGGTGGCCTGAGTGCTGTAGGTGTCTTTCCCTATGCAGTCCTATAGATCCTGTGGTTCCGGTTCCCGGGGCTTAATACAGCAGCAGAATGTTCAGGGTGACGGAGCCTAGTATTTTGGAAAAAGAAAATTGTATACTGTCTGCATTTCAGTATCATTTGCCATTATTGTGCATTTCTGAAACTACTAAATGTTATTATGGAAACTTTCTTAAACTTCAGAAGCTCTGATTAAAGACTAAACCAGGTGATGGTTGCACAACTCTGGAAACTTACTGGGAATACTTGTAGAACAATTCTGCAATCCATCTACGGATGGATTTTGTGGTGTAAATGAAAGCTGTTTTTTTTAAAAAAAGACTAATGAGGTGCGTCAGAGTTAACCTGTGTTGGGTATTCCTCTTACAAAAACTTCCAAGGACTTATAGGGGGTTAGAGAAGGAGACACAAGGGCCAGCAAGGAAACCGACAGAACTGTATATCCTGCAGGTTGAAGAGCAGGATACAAAGGAAACTCCAAGCTTCTAGAGACTTCCTTGGCATTGGGAGAGGCAGGGTGATTCAGGTTGTAGACTCCTGGCAGTCGTCTGCACGATTATCGCAATTTCCCTCTTCTCTTTGGCTGTGGACGCTTTCATCCTGTTTACAGACAGGATCAGGTCAAATTATTTAAACGCATGAGTAGCTGTTGGTGGTGTACCTGCAAACGGAGATGGTTGGGTGTATTGTTTCGGCTTCGACATTCTGTCCTTCCAGAAAAGTGGAGAGAACGTGGGTCTAGGAATCATGCATTCCTTCAAACCCCGTGTGTTGGATTAATAAACAGCACTCCATCCCGGGCGCCTTTCCAAGCGCTGGACCTGGCATGTCAGGAGCTGGAGTTAGGGCACCTGCGGTCCCTCAACAGGTGTGTGTATGCAATCACCTGCCCAGCCAAGCCGGAGTTAGGACACCTGAGGTCCCTCGACAACTGTGTGCGTGGAACCACCTACCCAGCCGAGCCAGAGTTAGGACACCTGAGGTCCTTGGACAGCTGTGTGTGTTTAAGAACCTGACCAACCGGGGATCCCTGGGTGGCGCAGCAGTTTAGCGCCTGCCTTTGGCCCAGGATGCTATCCTGGAGTCCCGGGATCGAACCCCACGTCGGGCTCCCGGTGCATGGAGCCTGTTTCTCCCTCTGCCTATGTCTCTGCCTCTCTCTCTCTCTCTCTCTCTGTGTGACTATCATAAATAAATAAAAATTAAAAAAAAAAAAGAAAAAAGAACCTGACCAGCCGAGCCGTGTTAGGGCACCTGAGGTCCCTCCACAGCTGCATGTGTGCAATCACCTACCCCGCCGAGCCAGGAGTGTGTTCCGTACGCGGGGGAGGGTGTAATAGTCACTATCCCCCGGGGCTACTGCGAGGATCAGGTCACCTATGATAACCTACGTGAAAGCATTTTGAGGAATGAAGAGCATTATGCAGACCGGAGCGATCACTGCGGGCTGAGTCCAAGCCTGCCCCCATTTTATTGGGAAACCCGCACTATTGGTACAAGTCCGGGGGTCCTTTTCCTGCAATTTCATGAATTCGCCACTTCCTCGGTCCCGCGTTCCAGGTATTTCGCGGCGGGAATGAAGAGTTGTCAAAGCACACCACCGAGTCGCAAAGTCCAGCCTTACTTTGAGTGGGATCGCTGCGCGGACAGAGAAAGCGAGGAGGAATCTGGCCTTTAAAGTCTTTCGCAAACGTGGGACGCGCGGGCTTCAGTCCACCCTCACCTAACATGGGGCCTGAGGGCTTGGCGCATGCTCCCTGGCGGCTTGGCGCCGCGCACCGCCGCTCGGGGGCGCGCACGTCCGGCGCTGCCGTTGGCCGACTTCCGGCGCTGGCGGAGCTGGATTTCCGCGGGAGCTGGCCGGCTGGTGAGGGTGGCAGGGCGCGTGCGGTGGGGCGGGAAGAGGCAGGTGGGAGCTGGGCGTCCTGGCAGAGGGGTCGGGTCAGCATGGGGTGTGTGACGGTGCCGGGCTGGGCGTGGGGACCTGGGCCGCCGCTCGGAGCCGCGGTGGGAAGCGCAGTGAGGACCCCCTCTTGGAACCTGTGCCCGGGAGGGGCCCGCGCTGGAGCTCCCCGGGGTCGCATTCATCCCCCAGCTGGTGGGACTCCAGCTCCCAGGGCGGGGGCCTTAGGAGGGCTGCTGCGTCTGAAGTGCCGGGAACCTTTCTCTGCACGCTGCTGCCTCCTGTCCTTCTTTTTTCTTTTCTGAATCTGTCATTCATCTGTGAAACGTAGGACCCGTTCAAGCTGCTCGCTCCCCACCTCTCCCCTCTCCCACCCTCCCTCACCCGGATCGGCAGAACCCTCACGTGTGTATTGAGCTTTAACAACTGAGATCTGGACGCAGGCTGATATGGGGGGCGGGGCGGAGTTCTCCCCTGCTGCTTGGAGAAACTGAATTAGGGAGCTTTATTTTAAGAATCTTTAAAAATTATCTATCTATATATCTGTCTAATCTATCTAATCTGTCAATCGCTGCCCCCACCGTGGGCCTGGAGCTCACAGCTCCGAGATCAGGAGTTGTACCTGCGCTCTTGTGACTAGAACCAGCTCGGTGCCCTGAATTAGGGAGGTTTATAGGTCTCCCAGAAGGAACTATCTTAGTCGTCTGGACCCAGCTTTAGATGGGCATCGTCAGTGAGGAAGAACTCAGTGTTAAACAAAGCAGTTTATTTTATACTTGGACCTATTTTATTGAGAGTGAAGTTTTTTGGGCAGGAAGATGCAATGTTTCCATATGATGCCTAACTCATGGCCCAAATGCTCTATAGATTAAGCATGGAATGGGAAGTTCATGCGCTCTCTCACGTATGCGTTTCTTCAGGAACATTCATTGAGTATAGCATAGGCAGATCTTGCCAAGTACTAGGGGTGCTGGTTGGAAAAGTCCTTTCCCACAGAAAGCACATAGTTTTGGGGGAAGGAGATAGACAAGGGTGTAAGAAAAGCAATAAATACTGTAAAAGAGGTTTGCTAACAGGATCTATAAGAACATAAAAGATATCCTTCAGCTTAAGTTAGTGTTGCCCTTAAATTGTGATAGCTGAGGGGCACCTGGGTGGCTCAGTGGTTGAGCGTCTGCCTTCGGCTCAGATTGTGATTCTGGGGTCCTGGGATTGAATTGAATCCTGCATTGTGCTTTCCACGGGAAGCTTCTCCCTCTGCCTATGTCTGCCTCTCTGTGTCTCTCATGAATAAATAAATAAAATCTTTAAAAAAATAAATTATGATAGCTGGAATTGAAGCCAAGAGTCAGGAAGTAACAGCATAGAGTATAGTAAGAATCTCTTATTTTCAACACAAATTTTTTGTTAATGTAGCTTAACCTTTTTAAACAACCACACTTTCCTTTTAGATTGCTTTTGTTAACTGAGCTACCTGTTTATGGAAACAGTAGCAAATATTATTGATCTAATAAATTGCTATCTAATGACATTGATGCTATTTTTATCTTATTTTTAAAAACAATTAAAAATAGATTGTATTTATTTGATAGAGTGCTCGTGCTCTAGAGAATATAAGCCAGGGGAGGGGCAGAAGCAGAGGGAGAAACAGACTTCCCCCTGAGCAGGACCCTGAGATTATGACCTGAGCTGAAGGCAGACACTTGACTGAGCCACCCGGACGCCCCCCTATTTCATTTTGTAGCTGAGAAAAGTGAAGTTCAGGGTACATAACTTACGCAGTGTGACAAAGCTGGAGAGAAGCTAACTTGGAAAACGAATCAGAAAGTTTGACTCCACAGTTTACTGTTGGCATCATGCTTTTCTACTTCCCTGTTGGTAGTAATGATAACTAACATTTACCAATCATATTTAATTCTTATAACTCTCTATGAGGTAAGCACAGTTAGTATCCTTTCAAGTGGAGGAAACTCAAGATCAGAGAGGTTAAGCCACTCAGCCAAGATACTGTACCAACCAGATAGTGGACTTAGGGTTTGGGTGTGACACTAACCACTTTCTCTCACCTCCCACCTAATGGGAGATGGGAGGTTGTGTATTTGGTGTAAAGTACTGTGCCCATGACTGAACATGAGTAAGTGGAAAGATACTTGAAGAAATGCTGTTAATCTGAATGAACATGAGGGTGATGAGAACTTGCTTTTCTCCCTTCAGGATGGAACAGGAGTGGGACTTGTATGCAAGCGAAAGGCAGATGCTCAACCACTGAGCCACCCAGGAGTCCCAAGAGTGGGACTTGTACAATGTTGCCCTGTAAGAAGAGGAGGACCACAGTGACAGAGTCCTCACAGGACCAGGGCAACCAGGAGGAAGAGGACCTTGACCTGGAGTCAGCTATTAAGCCATCGTCTGACCAGGTGAAGGACTTGGGGTCAGCATCACTCTCTGGGGGTCCAAGCCATGGCAGAGTGGCTGGCCTCCGGGTCGAGTCATTACAGGATGCCAGCAATCAGCTTTGTGTGGAGGATCCTTCTTTGAGCTCTTTAAGCTCTAGGATACTCACCCAGGACACGAGTGCACCAGTTCTAGAAGCTGTTGATGCGGCCATCTCTCAGGGAATCACCCTCCCTTCCTTGGAATCTTCCCAGCCCCTTCATGCACACGTCGGTAAAGGGAAAGTCCAGGCCCCTGGTGCAAGGAGAGGGAAGAAGATTACGCTGAGGCCTGGACCTGTTTCTCAAGAAGACAGAGGTGATCATTCTATTACAAAGGAGCCTTTTTCAGGAGAGCCTGGTGAAGAAGTCAAGGAAGAAGGAGGTATGATACAAAGGGTTGTTAGGCCATGTTTTCCTTGGTGTATCAGTTTGCCACTGCACTCTTTGCAGTTCCTTTATTTATTTATTTATTTATTTATTTATTTATTTATTTATTTATTTATTTATTTATTTAAAGATCTTATTTATTCATGAAAGAGAGAGAGAAGCAGAGACATAGGCAGGGGGAGAAGCAGGCGCCTACAGGGAGCCCCATGTGGGACTTGATTCCAGGACCCTGGAATCATGTACCGAACTGCTGAGCCACCCAGGTGTCCCCTCTGCGGTTCTTTTACAAAGCAGTATCTCTGAAAGGGGGATATTCAGTATGGAATCAGAAGTGCAGGGACATCCATGTGACTCAGTGGTTGAGCTCCTGCCTTTAGCCCAGGGCGTGATCCTGGGGTCCCAGGATTGAGTCCCACATGGAGCTCCCTGCATGGAGCCTGCTTTTCTCTCTGCCTATGTCTCTGCCTTTCTTTCTGTCTTTGTCTTTCATGAATAAATAAATAAAATCTTAAAAAAAAATGCAGTGCTGACCCTTAGGACTTTACAATTGAGTGGAGACTGACTTCTCCCTCCCATTCTTGAGATTCTCTTCTGTATCCTTTTCTCTCCTCCCTTCATGTCTGGAGGTGAACTCTATGGTGTTTTGTGATTTGGTGGGGATCCATGAAATGGGGCTTGTGGAGGAGGGGCAGCAGTGTAGAGGGATAGACTGCTGCCTGGGACATTGGGTGGGACTCTACAGAGACACCATAACTCTTAGGACTGGAGGGCTGGGTTGTAGTTTGACACATGGGAGGCCAAGAGGAGCAGGCACAGAGGCAGAAGAGGATAGTGACATGGTTGGAGGAAGTGAGAGATGACTTCAGAGTGGTAAGTTATGTTTAGATTGCAAAGGGCTTTGTTTTCATGCTCAAGTGTTTGAGCTTTTCCCATAGGTGATAACCAACTAATAAAAGAAGCAGAAGGCATAGATCTCACCTCAGCAAGCTTGTAGTCTAGTTGGGAAGACAAGACAGAAACACATAGTTCATTTGGAGCAGTTGGAGGCGATATGTACGTGCGGGAGTTTGTGGTACAGGGAATTAGGAATTTTGAAATTGGGATTTGATGGATTGGTAGGATTCCATAGACTGGGGAAGGAGTAGAAGTGGGGTGGCACATTCTGGAAACACATGGGCGAGCAGCAGGGCTTCCCCGGGTGAGTGCAGGTGCAGACCACATGGATCCTGGCCGTGCTGCCCCTGAGACCTGACAGTCAACAACCTTGACTGGGATGTTGGCAGCAAGGAGAGAAAAGAGGGTGTATCTTAGAGACATTCCGAGGGAAGGACTAATCTTGCTTGAAGACTGATGCCATATCAGATACCTGGCCTAGGAATGGTGAAGCATGCATTCGTAGCGCAGGCCTTGGAGGGGTTGAAAAGGGTGTGAGGTGTGAAGTGGGGGCCTTCACAGTAAAATCGAAGTCTGAGATCGTAGTTTGTTAGAGGTAGGAGTAGAGACGGTCAGAGTGTGCATTGTGCTGCTTCCTTGTAGAAAGGAACATGGAAAAAGTGGATGGCCTGAGGCTGAGGAAGAGATAGGGAGGGGAAAACAGAAGAGGTGACAGGAGAGGTCAGAGGAAAGAGGAGAGCTATGAAAACAAGGCACATCCCTTAAAAGTTCATGCCATGTTGGCAAATTGAATTTAAATAAAAAATTAAAAAAAAAAATGTGCCAAAGGAGTGAGAAGGATGGTGGGGCCTGATGGGCTTGCAGGTTGCAGGTGCATGAGGGGGACAAGGAGATCAGATTGTGGCCCTTAGGAACAAGGATGATGGCAGCGGGAGAATGGAAGTGGCCAGGGAGGGGATCCCTGGGTGGCTCAGTGGTTTAGCGCCTGCCTTTGGCCCAGGGCGCAATCCTGGAGTCCTGGGATCAAGTCCCATGTTGGGCTCCCAGCATGGAGCCTGCTTCTCCCTCCTCCTGTGTCTCTGCCTCTCTCTCTCTCTCTCTCTCTCTCTCTCTCTCTCTCTCTATCATAAATCAATCAATCTTAAAAAAAAAAAAAAAAAAAGGAAGTGGCCAGGGAGACAGCTGGCTCACCGAAATGTCCTCTCCAAGCTCCTTGTGTTTGACGTGGAGGTGGGGGACCTGCAGGGGACACGGATTCCAGTCCTAGCAGGGCAGGAATGGGTGATTCACTAGGGGTTCAGGGTCACTCGTCTGTTGGGGAGTGCAGCCTAGAGCTGTTTCCAGTGGCTTCCCACAGATGTCCAAGTGTAGGTGAATAAAATAGACGTTTGTGGTTTAGGGTTATCTATAATACCACCCCCTTCTTTAAGCTGGATAATTGAAAGTGGATTCTACCGCCTTACCACTTTAATGAGCTGTATACACACAAGTAATACCAGTAAAAGAGGGACCTTATGAGTGTCCATCCAGCCTCTTTTTTTCCCCCAAGTAACTTCTGTGTGTATGAAACAGAAATGTAACATATAAACCAGAAAGGAAGAAAGATTGAAAAATATTGAAAAGTTTAAGGAAGAAAATAAAAATCACCCACAATCTTGCTACTCGCCGTAATTACTATTAAATTTAGCATCGGGGTGCCTGGTGGCTCAGTCAGTGGAGTATGTAACTCCTGATGTAGGGGTTGGAAGTTCGAGCCCCATGTTGGGTGAGGAGATTACTTAGAAGTGAAATCCTTTTTTTTTTTTTTTTTTTTTTAAATTTATTCTTGAGAGGCACAGAGAGAAGGGCAGAGATACTTAGAAGTGAAATCCTTTTTTTTTTTTTTTAATTTATTCTTGAGAGGCACAGAGAGAGGGGCAGAGACATAGGCAGAGGGAGAAGCAGGCTCCCTGCCGGGAGCCCGATGTGGGACTCCATCCCAGGACTCCGGGATCGTGACTTGAGCCAAAGGCAGACAGACACTCAACCACTGAGCCACTCAGGTGCCCCTAAAAGGGAAATCTTAAAAAAAAAAGAAAGAAAAAAAAGTGTATTTTTTGGTTGTTTTGCTTTCTTTTAAGTAACATGTAGTATTATGATTATGTAGAAAAGACCCCCCAAAAATCTGAGTTATTTTGAAATGTAGTAGTTTCCCCATATCCGTGGTTTTAATTATCTGAGGTCAGCCGCGGTCTGGAAGTGGGTGATCCTCCTGACTTCTCATTATAAGGATAGTAGTAGCCTAACACTGTGTCACTACACCTTTATCACTCCCCTCACTTCACTTCCCCACATAGGCATTCCATCATCTCACATCCTCACAGGAAGGAGGGTGAGTACAGGATAGTAAGCTATTTAGAGAAAAAGAGACCACGTTTGTATAACTTTGTTAGAGTATTATTATGATTGTTCTGTTTTATTATTTGTTAATCTTACTGCTTAACTTATAAATTAAAGTGTCATAAATATGTATAGGAAAAAATACAGTATTATAGGGTTCAGTTCTATAGGAGGTTTCAGGCAACACTGGGACTTTTGGAACATATGTCCCAAGGGTAAGCAGAGGGTTACTATATCAGCATTTTGTTATAGTTGGTATATTGTGAGATCATGTTTCTAGACTGCAGGTGCTAGTGATTATTATATTTTTTAAAGATTTTATTTATGAGAGAGAGAGAAAGAATAGATAGGGAGGGGAAGGGCAGAGGGAGAAGCAGACTCCTTGCTAAGCAGGGAGCCCAACACGGAACATGATCCCAGAACTCTGGGATCATGATGCGAGCGGAAGGCAGATGCTTCACCGACTGAACCACCCAGGTGCCCCAGGTGCTGGTGATTAAACCTTCCTTGTGTTGGTGTGTATTTCCCCCTTCCCTCTTTTTTTTTTTTCCCCAGAATTTTAATTGTTCTTTTGAAATTGATTCACATACCCTAATTTCTACTTATACTTTTTTTTTCTTTACCTTCTAAAATGATTAACTTAGGCAGATTTTGGCTTATAATTAGTTGACTTGTACAGTTCTCAGCTGATTATTTTCATATTATTAATTCACAGTTTTTAAGCTGGCAGTAAACAAGTTATAGATGTGCGCTGTGTAAGGCTTTCCCTTTTCTGTCCCTCTTACCCTTCTCAGCTTCCCTTTCTAGGGGCTTTGAGCATCTAGCACAGAGATAGAGGAAAAGAAGAGTGGGGTTCCTGCAGGGTTCTCTGAGACGGGAGTTAAATTGAGAAGCAATATGATGTGGTCATAGAAAAGGGAACATTTTTGGGGCACCTGGCTGGTTCAGTCAGAAGAGGATATGACTCTTGATCTCAGAGTTGTGAGTTTGAGCCCCACATTGGGTGTAGAGATTACTTAAATATATAAAACTTAAAAAAAAAAAAAAGGACATTTTCTCTATGGCTGGTAAGCTGTAGGGACAGTGTTAGAGGAATTCCAAATACGTTTTAGGTGGTAGAAGTATCATTGATGGAAACTACGTTACAAAGTGAACTTCTGATATGTTTGATTAAAAAGTCTTTTATGTTGGTTCAGTTGTGAAAATGTTAGCATTGTTAATTCTAAAACTTGCTCAAGATTGTTGATTAAAAGAGAACACTGTGCGGTTTATTGAAGTTCTCTTTTCTAAGACATTTGGCTGAGAGCAACTTTGGATTTGATGGATTTGGTATTTGACTCCTTGTCTAGTCCCTATGAAAGCCAAAGCCCTGGGATGTTTTGACATTATGGAGTAATCATGGGTTCTGGAAGTGAAGGATAGAAGATTGAGAGTAAATGCAATTAAGGATTAATTCATGCTTTATTTAAAATTAAAGCTTTTTTTTTTCTTTGTTGGAGGAGAGGATGGTCCAATTAATTAATTAATTAGATTTTATTTATTTATTTATGAGAGACAGAGAGAGACACACACACACAGGCAGAGGGAGAAGCAGGCTCCATGCAGGGAGCCTGACATGGGACTTGATCCCGGGTCTCTGATCCGGGGTCTCCAGGATGATGCCCTGGGCTGAAGGTGGCGCTAAACCACTGAGCCACCTGGGCTACCCTGGATGGTCCAATTTAAAACCATGTTTACTGGGTCCTGACGGAGTCACCAAAAACAAAACAAAACAAAAAATAAAACCATGTTTACACCACTTGGAAGTGCCAACGTCGATGAGATATCAGGTCGATGAGATATCAGGTCACAGGACGAAGGCTGCTTTGTGTGGAGCTCAGTGATAACTTGATCTCTTTTTGAAAATGTTCTGAATGTGTAATACACAAACATGGAAACAATTCATAAATGCTGACAGTCCACAGTGAAAAGTTAGGTGCCCTTTCCCTCTGTCCACTTCCCCCAGGTTCTTATCTCAGGAGTAAGTAGTCACTGGTTAGCACTCCCTGTGTGTCTTCTGTGGCTGTTCTGCCTGCATGACAACCTGTCATGTCTATTGTTTACTTTTGCTACAGCACAAGTGCTTATGTGCTTTGTAAATATTCCGTCTTCCCCAGAAGAAAGGTAGCACTCATGAGGAGTTGAGGTAAAGGGGAAGGTTGTCTTTTTTTTTTTTTTTTTTAAGATTTATTAATTTATTCATGAGAGACCGAGAGAGAGAGAGAGAGAGACAGACAGACAGACAGACATAGGCAGAGGGAGAAGCAGGCTCTCCATAGGAGCCCCATGGGGGACTTGATCCCAGACCCCAGGATCACAACCTGAGTCTAAGGCAGCCACTCAACCGCTGAGCCACCCAGGCATCCCAAGGGGAAGGTTGTCATTGATAATTTTATGGTGACTTTTACTCCAATTTCTGCATAATTTAGAGTCAGAAAGTTCAGGACATTGATAATGGATTAAATGTGGTGTTAATGATTATCCTTATAAAATGTACCTTTGTCATCAGGAATATAACAGCCCCCACCCTACAATTATGGTTTTGATTTCTCCAAAGGAAAAAGAAATATATAACTCAAAGCATATTTTAAGTAGAAAGACCTTGGGGTGCCTGGCTGGCTGTAACTCCTAATCTCAGGGTCATGAGTTCAAGCCCCACGATGAGCTTGGAGCCTACTTAAAATTAAAAGGAAAAAAAAATAAAAGAAATATGTTGTAGTCATTATGTGGTTCAGCTCCCTGACATAACAGGTGAGCTTGGATCTGAGCTTTTATTTCTTAGGACCCTATCTTTAAAAGGGAGAGGAGAATGCCTATATAGTGTATGTATCATTAGTGAAGTTACCCAGCTATAAATGACTTTACAACAAAATGCTGATTTCTGCAACCTAGTATGATGGATAATGGGCAAAGTATAGAGCAATACTTGTGATTTTTCCAGGAAAACCTCAGTTGCATTCTGGAGGGGCGATGCCTTTGCTGCCATTAGGCAGCCACTCTGCAAAACCAGGAGCCCAGCCTGGGAAGTCCCCTCAGCCAGATGTATGTGCCTGTCCTCAGGAAAAGCCACTTGGGACTCTGGCTTCGCAAGCTGAGGATGAGACAGAGGACGGTGGACTCTTCATTCCGATGGGTAGGCTTTCTTTTTCTTCTTTTGTAATTAAACTTCATAAAAGTCTTTATTGAAGCATAATATAAAGTATAATATGCAGAAAGCTCCATGTATCATAAGATATCCTGAATTTTTGGAGACAAATAACTCATGCAGCCAGGAACCATATCAACAGAGCACTACCTGTACCCTTTCAGTTATTACCAGCATCTCACCTGTTGGGGACTGTTAATTCTGACTTCTGGCAGCACAATTTGGTTCACCTGTTTTGTACTATGAGTGGAATCCTATGTTTTTATGAGTGCATTTTGGCCCATGTTGTTGCATGTACTTGTAGATTGTTCATTTGCATTGCTGTGTAGTATTGTTTGAGTATTCTAGATTTTCTGTATCCATTCAACTCTTAATGGGCGTTAGGATAGTTTCTGGTTGCAGGCTACTCTGAATGGTGCTGTTGTAAACATTCTACTACAGATCTTTGTGTGAACATCTCCATTTGATTTTTGTTGGGTGGAATTGCTGGGTCACAGGATTAGGCCTCTGAATTTTTTTGAAATACTGTATTTTTTGTGAATTATAACGCATATAGGCAAGTGAATAAGGACTTTATTCAGCTTAACAGTTTTATAGTGAGCATCTGTGATTTCTTTTCTTTTTTTAAAAATATTATTTATTTTATAGTGGGAAGAGAGAGTGTGTATGAGTGAGGTGTGGGGCCACGGGAGAAGCAGACTCCCTCCTGAGCAGGGAGTCCAACATGGGGCTTAATGGTAGGATCCCAGGGCCATGAGCTGAGCTGAAGGCAGATGCTTAACCGACTGAGCCACCCAGGTGCCCCTTGTGAATTCTTTTTCTTATTGCAAATACTAGTGGTGATCGTGAACATCGCACCCTACCTTATTTGGGGGAAGGTAGTCCATATTCCTGTTTGGGGGCTTTGTTTTGTTTTTAGAAGTGGGGAGGGGCAGAGGGAGTGGGAGGACCTCGAGCACACTCCCTGTTGAGCACAGATCCTACGCAGAACTCAGTCTTATGACCCTGAGATCACAACCTAAGCTAAAATCAAGAGTTGGATGCTTAACTGAGCCAGCCGGGTGCCTCCATATTCCTCATTTATGCACGAGAGAGTTGTAGACTTCTTGTGGATACAGTATTTTTTTTTTTTAATTTTTTAAAATTTTCATTTATTTGTTTGACAGAGAGCAGGGGACAGAGAGAGGGAGATGCAGGCTCCCTGCTCAGCATGGGACTCGATCATGACCTGAGCTGAAGGTAGATGCTTAACTGAGCCACCCAGGCACACTGACTTTTTATAGATATAGATATATTTTATCTGATTAGGGAGATTCTTTTCCTAATTTTATGAGATTTTTATCATATTGAATTGTGTCAGTCCTTTTCTGTCTCTATTAAGATGATCATACGGTTTTTCTTCTTTATTCTATTAATGTGGAGATTAATGTTGATTCTTACTGTCGGATTTATTGAGATATAATTTGCATACAATAAAATTTATCCAATGAGTTTTGAAACATGTGCATAATTATGTAACTGCCAACACCATCAGCATGTGGGGCATTTCCCTTATTCCGAAAGCTCTCTCACCCCTGTTGCAGGCCTTCATTCTCAGCCCAGTCTTAGCTGCCCGCCTGTATCCTTGCAGTTCTGTGTTTCCTGCGGTATTATGCTTCTGTGTTATGGATCCTGTCACATCTGGTATCTTCTGCCTAGTACAATGCTTCTGAGATTCGTTCATGTTTGTTCTTTTCATTGCTGAGTAGTATTCTATCCCATAGATGTACCACAATTAATTTGTTCACTAGTTGATGGACATTTGGGTGGTTTCAAGCTTTTGCCTGAAGCTGCTATAAACATTCAGATATAGGTCTTTGATAGACATTAAGTTTTTATTTTTCTTGGGTAAATCACTAGAAGTGATGTTTCTGGGGCCTATGGTATTATATATGTTTAACTTTTTAAGAAATTGCTGACCTATTTTCCAAAGTGGCTGTACCATTTTACACTCCCACCATGTGTGAGATTTACAAATGAGCTACATTCTTGCCAGGATCTATTAGACTTTTAAATTGTATCCATTCTAGGATGTGTATTTCCTTGTGGTTTTAACTTGCTTTCCCTAAGGAATAATGATGTAGAGCATATTTTCATGTTTTTATTGGCCATTTGTAGGTCATTTTTGATGAAATGTTTGTTCATTGTTCTGTTGTATGCATTTATTCCTTTTGTAATTGGTACATGTCTTGCAAGAGATACTTTTTTTTTTATAATATTTTTTTTAATTTTTTATTTATTTATGATAGTCACAGAGAGAGAGAGAGAGAGAGAGAGAGAGAGAGGCAGAGACACAGGCAGAGACACAGGCAGAGGGAGAAGCAGGCTCCGTGCACCGGGAGCCCGATGTGGGACTCGATCCCGGGTCTCCAGGATCGCGCCCTGGGCCAAAGGCAGGCGCCAAACCGCTGCGCCACCCAGGGATCCCCTTTTTTTTTTTTTTTTAAAGATTTTATTTATTTATTTTAGAGAGGGAGAAAGAATCCCAGGCAGACTCCCAGCTGAGCACAGAGCCAGATGCAGAGCACTATCCCAAGACCCTCTTTCCCAAGACCCCTAAAATCAAGAATCAGATGCTTAACCAACTGGGACATCCAGGCACTCCTTGCAGAAGACACTTTAAAACTATGCATATATCCTGTTTCTCCTCAAACTTTTGCTCACTTATTTTATTTTACTTTTTTTTGCCCACTAATTTTAGCATCCATTGGTAGATTGCCTGTAACAATTATTACTGTGTTGTTCATATGGTAATTCTCTTCTTTCTTTCTTTCTTTCTTTCTTTCTTTCTTTCTTTCTTTCTTTCTTTTCTTTCTTTCTTTCTTTCTCTTTTCTTTTTTCTTTTCCCTTTCCTTTTCTTCCTTCCTTCCTTCCTTTCTCTCTTGCTTGCTTGCTTCTTTCAGATTTTATTGATTCATGAGAGACACACAGAGAGAGGCACAGACCTAGGTAGAGGGAGAAGCAGGCTCCCGGTGGGGAGCACAATGTGGGACTCAATCAAGTCCTGAGCCAAAGGCAGACGCTCAACTGCTGAGCCACCCAGGCACCCTAATTGGGATTTTCTATAAAGAAGAGCTGTCCCTTTTCCCTCCTTTTATTTATTTATTCATTTTTATGTGAGTATGGACTCATGGATATTTACTATTTGAGTTACAATATGATATTGTTATATTTTGCTCAGAATGTTTTAGTGTTGGCTGTGGGAAGATACTTCAAGTTTCACTTTTATGGAGTATGGTTTTGGTATCATTTCAAGGAACACTGCCTAATCCTGAGGTGCTTGGCTGGCTCATTTGGTGGAGCCTGTGGCTCTTCATCTTGGGGTTATGACTTCGAGCCCCACGTTGGGTGTAGAGTTTACTTTTGAAAAAAAAAAAAAAAAAAGAAACTCTGCCCAATCCAAGTTCACAAAGTTTCTTTCTTTTTTTTTAAGATTTTTATTTTTTTATTCATGAGAGACACAGAGAGAGGCAGAGACATAGGCAGAGGGAGGAGAAGCAGGCTCTACGCAGAGCCCCATGCGAGACTCAATCCCGGAACTCCGGGATCACATCCTGAGCTGAAGGCAGACGCTCAACCTCTGAGCCACCCAGGAGTCCCTGGTCGCAAAGTTTCTTTTGTGCAAGTTACATATTCCATTTAGATATATGATCCATTTTGATTGACTTATTTATTTTTAAAATATTTTATTTATTCATGGCGGGGTGCAGAGACACAGGCAGAGGGAGAAGCAGGCTCCATGCAGGGAGCCTGACACGGGACTGGATCCCAGGTCTCCAGGATCACACCCTGGGCTGAAGGTGGTGCTAAACCGCTGAGCCACCTGGGCTGCCCTCCCATTTTGATTTAATTTTTTGTATCCTGTGTGAGACATATTTGAGATTCTTTTTTGCATGTGAATGTTTTTTTCAGCCCTTTTTTTGGAAAAGATTCCTTTCTCCATTAAATTACTTTTGTACCAGTGTGAAAAACTTGCTGGCCATATTAGTGTGGGTCTTTTCTGGAGTCAGTTCTGTCCATTGATCTATGTGTCTGAACTTTCGCAGATACCAGGCAGGTTTAATCCTTTAATCCAGCTTCACAGTAAGTGTCAAGATCAGATAGTCTGGGGACCCCTGGGTGGCTCAGCCTTACTTTCTGTGTCTTTCATGAATAAATAAATAAAATCTTAAAAAAAAATCAAGTAGTCTGAGTCTTTGCTTTTGTCCTTTTTTAAAATTAAATTTTTCTTAAAATAATTTATTTATTCATGAGAGACAGAGAGAGAGAGAGAGAGAGAGAGAGAGGCAGAGACGTAAGCAGAGACGTAGGTAGAGGGAGAAGCAGGCTCCCTGCGGGGAACCTGATGTTGGACTCAATCCCAGGTTCCTGAAATCATGACCTGAGCCAAAGGCAGACGCTCAAGCAATGAGCCACCCAGGCGTCCCTATTTTTTTTTTTTTTTAAAGAGGGAGAGCAGGGGAGGAGCAGAGGGAGAAGGAGAGAAGAATGACCCTGAGATCATGACCTGAGCCAGGCCTCTATTTCTTTCTCATTTTTTTTTAATTTTAATTAATTTTTTTTTAAGATTTTATTTATTCATGAGAGACACAGAGAGAGAGAGAGGCAGACAGAGACATAGGCCAAGGGAGAAGCATGCTCCATGCAGGGAGTCTGACATGGGACTTCATCCCGGGTCCCCAGGATCAGGCCCTGGGCTGAAGGTGGCACCAAACCGCTGAGCCACTCTGGCTACCCGCCTATTTATTTCTAGTTTAATTCCACTGTGGTCGGGCAGCCCCAGTGGCGCAGCGATTTAGCGCCGCCTGCAGCCCAGGGCGTGATCCTGGAGACCCGGGATCAAGTTCCATGTCAGGCTCCCTGCATGAAGCCTGCTTCTCCCTCTGCCTGTGTCTCTGGCTCGCTCCTCTCTCTCTCTCTCTCTCTCCGCATCTCTATGAATAAATAAATAACATCTTAAAAAAAAAATTCCACTATGGTCAAAGAGTATATTCTGTTTGATTCCTGACCTTTACAAATTGTGACTTGGTTAGCATATGGTCTGTTTCATGTGCCCTTAAAAAATAATGTATTTTGTAGGTGTTCTAAATATGTTATTCATTCATTGATTCATTCATTCATTTATTTTTAAATATTTATTTATTCATGAGAATGAGAGAGAGGCAGAGACACAGGCAGAGGGAGAAGCAGGCTCTATGCTGGGAGCCCAACGTGGAACTTGATCCTGGGTCTTCAGGATCACGCCCTGGGCCGAAGGCGGCATTAAACCGCTGAGCCAACCGGGCTGCCCTAAATACGCCCTTTAGATCAAGTATAATGTTCTTTATATGTTTGTAAGGTCAAGTTTGTTAATTATGTTGTTAAGATCTTTTATGTCTGTATTGATTTCTTGATCTACTGTTACATTTGTTACTGACATTTGTTGAAATATCCAGATTTGACTTTGGCTTTATCCTTTTTTTTTTTTTCCTGTCAGCTTTTGTATATTTAAGTCTATTATCAGATGTATACAGATTTAGAATTGTTTTCTTATTTATTTATATATTTAACTTTTTTTTTTCCTTTTTTTGGTAGACTCCATGCCCAGCATGGAGCCCAGTGCAAGGCTTGAACTTATGACCCTGAGATCAAGACCTGGGCTGAAATGAAGAGTTGGATGCTTAACTGACTAAGTCACCCAGAAGCCCCTATTTTCCTTTTGAATTGATTCACTTAGTATGAAATGTTTCTTTTTATCTTTATATTCTGGCCTTAAGGTTTACTTTGTAACAGATATTTGTGTATACATGTTATAAATATTTATATTCTTTTGCTTTCAACTTTTTTTGTTTGTTTTTAAAATGTTTCTTTTATGGGACGTTTGGGTGGCTTAGTGATTGAGCATCTGCCTTTGGCTCAGGGTGTGATCCCAGGTCCTGGGATCGAATCCTGTATCAGACTCCCTGGGGGAAGCCTACTTCTCCCTCTGCCTATGTGTTTGCCTCTCTCTGTGTCTCTCATGAATAAATAATTCTTTAAAAAATAATAAAGTGAATAAAGAGTTTCTTATATAATAGCATACTTAAAAAAAAAACTAGTCTGAACGTATTTGCCTTTTTTTTTTTTTTTAAGATTTTATTTATTTGAGATAGAGTGGCAGAGAGCATGAGCAGGGGGCAGAGGGAGAGGGAGAAACAGATTTCCCACTGAGCACAGAGCCCGATGTGGAGCTCAATCTCAGGACACTGAGATCATTACCTGAGCCAAAGGCAAACACTTAATCTGACTGAGCCACCCAGGTGCCCCACATCTTTGTCTTTTAATTAGAGCATCTAGGGATCCCTGGGTGGCGCAGCAGTTTAGCGCTTGCCTTTGGCCCAGGGCGCGATCCTGGAGACCCGGGATCGAGTCCCACGTCGGGCTCCCGGTGCATGGAGCCTGCTTCTCCCTCTGCCTGTGTCTCTGCCTCTCTCTCTCTCACTGTGTGCCTATCATAAATAAATAAAATAAAAAAATTAAAAAAATAATTAGAGCATCTATTTCATTAATATTTATTTACTTATTTTAAAATATTTTATTTATTTATTTGAGTGAGACAGAGTGAGAAAGGGAGGGGGGGAGCAATCTCCCCACTGATCAGGGAACCTGATGAAGGGCTTTGTCTCAGGACCCCAAGATCATGACCTGAGCCAGAGTCAGGTGCTTAACTGACTGAGCCACCCAGGCACCTCAGTTTTTTATTTTTATTTAATGCAATTTCTGATATAATTGAGTTTTTTATTTTCTTGCGTTTTTTTTGTTTGTTTGTTTTGTTTTTCCTTTCTTTTGATTAATCAGGTACTTTTATTTTTCTTCTCTATTACTCTTTATTTTTTCTTTTACATGTTGCCATATAGATTAGCAATATGAAACTTTGTTTTGTTTTGCTTTTAAGCAGTCTAGGACTTGATATATTCTTGTTTATTTTTTAAAACTTTTTTTTTTAAGTGAGCTCTGTACCTAGTGTGGGGTTTGGAATCACAACCCCAAAATCAAGAGTTACATGCTGTACTGACTGAGCCACCCAGGTGCCCCTATTAATTTTTTTTTTTAATTTTTAAAAAATTTTTATTTATCTATGATAGTCACAGAGATAGAGAGAGGCAAGGCAGAGACACAGGCAGAGGAGAAGCAGGCTCCATGCACCAGGAGCCCGATGTGGGATTCGATCCCGGTCTCCAGGATCGCGCCCTGGGCCAAAGGCAGGCGCTAAACCGCTGCGCCACCCAGGGTTCCCCCTTGTTAAATTTTTAATGACAGTTTAGCAGCATGGATTCCATGTCTTTGATGAAACTCTGTATCTTTTCCTTTTCCTTTTTTTTTTTTTTAAGATTTTATTTATTCATGAGAGACACACAGAGAGAGGCAGAAACATAGGTAGAGGGAAAAGCAGGTTCCCTGCAGGGGGCCTAATGTGGGACTCGATTCTAGGATCCCAGGATCATGACCTGAGCCAAAGGCAGACACACTCAACCACTGAGCCATCCAGGCATCCCTCCTTTATTGTCTTGAATATATTGATCATAATTATTTTATTTTATTTTAATTTATTTTTATTTTTTAATTTTTATTTACTTATGATAGTCACAGAGAGAGAGAGAGAGAGAGAGAGAGAGAGAGAGAGAGGCAGAGACACAGGCAGAGGGAGAAGCAGGCTCCATGCATCGGGAGCCAGACGTGGGATCCGATCCCGGCTCTCCAGGATCGCGCCCTGGGCCAAAGGCAGGCGCCAAACCGCTGCACCACCCAGGGATCCCTGATCATAATTATTTTAGAACCATTTTTAAGTATGTGATTTACCTGTAGATTTCTTTTTATTGTCCTCTCCTGCCACTTCCCTGTGGTATTTTGGTTCTGTTTTTAGCATTATTTAATTAATTAATTTATTTATTCATGACAGACACACACAGAGAGAGGCAGAGACACATGCAGAGGGAGGAGCAGGCTCTATGCAGGGAGTCTGATGTGGGACTCGATCCTGGGTCTCCAGGATTACACCCTGGACGGAAGGCAGGCACTTAAACAGCTGAGCCACCCAGGTTGCCCAAGCATTGTTTAATTTTTGATTGTCTGTTGGACATTATGGATAGAAAATTCTGGGGGTTTTGGTATTGTTATCTTCCTCCAAGGAGGGTTATTTTATATTCTGGCAGGTAGATAATTTTGGAGAGTCACCTAAATTCTTCCAGGAGTTAGTTTTATGCTGCATTAAGTCTTGTATGTTTCCACTTACTACTTCCTCCTAGATTGTGGTCTGTATCCCTAGTGGGTGGCTCTTCTGAGATTTCAATAGTACTAAGAAAGCTGAAGCATTTCTGAAGACTCCTTTTCACAGTTTGAACTACAACCTCTTTCTCTCCAGGGCTAAGGAGTGAGAAACTTCTACCTTTGTTCTTTTGCCTCCTAGCCTGTCTCCTGCTATGTTTCTTGGGGTCCATCCTGTGCATGCATAGCCTATGGTCCACTAGGGTCTTCAGAGGAACTTGAAGAGAAACTTTTTTGGGGGGCTCAGTTTTCCTTTGTTTTCTCCTCTGTTGAGTTTTTCTTTTTTAAAGATTTATTTATTTATTTAGAAGTGAGAGTGTGTGCTCTTGAATATGAGTGGGGGCAGGGAAAGTGGCAGAGGGAGAGAATCTCAAGAAGACTCCTCGCCAAGCATGGAGCCAGCTGGGGGGCTTGATCCCACGACCCAAAGATCATGACCTGAGCTGAAATCAAGAGTTGGTTGACTAACCTACTGAGCTACCCAGGCACTCCTCCTCCGTAGAGTGTTTTCCTTCAATCTCAGCTGCTTTGGCAGCCCCACATTTCTGGCTTCTTAACCTAGCATGACCACTGTTTTCAGCTTGGGTCCTCCTTCTGTGCTTCCCTTCTCTAAATGATTACAACTATTTCAATCCTTTTCATGAGGGTTCTTCAGCATCTTCAGACTGCTGTATATATTTTATTCCACTTTTATGTACAGTTGACCCTTGAGCAGTGTGGGGATTGGGTTCTTGTACCCACATACAATTGAAGAACATCCACATATGACTTTTGACTCACCTAAAACATAGCCTACTGTTGACCAGAAGCTTTACCAATGACATAAATAGTTGGTGAACACATATTTTGTATGTTATATATAGTATATGCTGTATCCTTACTGTAAAGTAAGCTGGAAAAAAGAAAATGTTATGAAAATCATGGAAGAGAAAACACATTTACAGAACTGTACTGTATCTATCTATCTATCTATCTATCTATCTATCTATCTATCTATCTAATCTATTCATTCATGAGAGACAGAGAGAGAGAGAGAGGCACAGACAGAGGCAGAGGGAGAAGCAGGCTCCATGCAGGGAGCCCAATGTGGGACTTGATCTCAGGTCTCCAGGATCACACCATGGGCTGAAGGTGGCGCTAAACCTCTGAGCTACCCGGGCTGCCCTGTACTGTATTTATTGAAAAAAAAAAAAAAAATCCACAAATAAGTGGATCTGCACAGTTCAAACCTATGTTGCCCAAGGGTATATAGTTTTACAGTTGTTTTTGGTAGGAAGGTTTCATCTGTTAAAAAATACATTGTCGTGGCCAGAACCAGAGATTCTGGGTGTGTTTTTGAAGGGCTATTAAGCAACTGTTTTCATATATCAGAGCAACATTGGTGATTCAGATATTGTAGAACCCACTGTTTTTACTTACTTTATCCACTTTACAGTAAATTTACGGTGCATTATATTTTTAGTTAATTGGTTACATCATTTAATCTACTTTTCAGGGAATATGTCGTTTTTAGCCACCTTCCATCTTTTTTCATGAAAGGAAAAATTAGATTTTCTTCTGTATCTTTTCTAGCCTGATCTTTATAGAGTGGCTTCCTTTTATTAACGTCTAAATTTCAGCTCTTTACAATTCATAGAGTTGGTGGTATCCCAGTATTTTAAAAGATAAAGGATTAGTTCTAAAACAGTATAACAAGTAGTTGAATTATCAGTTCTTTTTTTTTTTAATTTTTATTTATTTATGATAGTCACACAGAGAGGAGAGAGAGGCAGAGACACAGGCAGATGGAGAAGCAGGCTCCATGCACCGGGAGCCCGACGTGGGATTCGATCCCAGGTCTCCAGGATCGCACCCTGGGCCAAAGGCAGGCGCCAAACCGCTGCGCCACCCAGGGATCCCCATCAGTTCTTTTTTGGATTGTTTGTGTAATGTGTTGGAATTTGAATTTATTAGGTTTTCCTTCAGACATATATTCCCTAATAAAAATTTAGCATTAAAACCAGAAATGGGGGGATCCCTGGGTGGCGCAGCGGTTTAGCGCCTGCCTTTGGCCCAGGGCGCGATCCTGGAGATCTGGGATCGAATCCCACGTCAGGCTCCCAGTGCATGGAGCCTGCTTCTCCCTCTGCCTATGTCTCTGCCTCTCTCTCTCTCTCTCTATCATAAATAAATAAAAATTAAAAAAAAATAAAACCAGAAATGGGGGCAGCCCCAGTGGTGCAGCGGTTTAGTGCTGCGTGTGGCCTAGGGCATGATCCTGGAGACCCTGGATTGGGTCCCGCGTCGGGCTCTGCATGGTTCCTGCTTCTCCCTCTGCCTGTGTCTCTGCCTCTCTCTCTGTGTCTCTATGAATAAATAAATAAATAAATCTTAAAAATAAAAAAAAAATAAAATCAGAAATTGGGGCAGCCCCGGTGGTGCAGCAGTTTAGCACTGCCTGCAGCCCGGGGTGTGATCCTGGCGACCTGGGATCGAGTCCCACGTCAGGTTCCCTGCATGGAGCCTGCTTCTCCCTCTGCCTGTGTCTCTAACTCTTCTTTCTCTCTCTCTGTGTCTCTATGAATAAATAAGTAAAAAATCTTAAAAAAAAAAATCAGAGGAGAAATATTACACCTATTTGATGTAATTTAGACACTGGGATGGTTTAACCCCACTTTGCATGTTTATAAGTATTCTAAATGGAATTATGCTAACTGTAATGGTTTTTTCACGAAAAATATTTATGTTTAAATTTTATGATAAGCTGGGGGCACCTGGGTGGCTCAGTGGTTGAGCATCTGCCTTTGGCTCAGGTCATGATCCTGGGGTCTTGGGATCAAGTTCTGCATCAGGCTCCCTACTGCAGAGAGCCTGCTTCTCCCTCTGCTTGTGTCTCTGCCTCTCTCTCTTGTCTCATGAATAAATAAATGAAATCTTTAATTTTATTTATTTATTTTTTATTTATTTATGATAGTCACACAGAATGAGAGAGAGAGGCAGAGACACAGGCAGAGGGAGAAGCAGGCTCCATGCACCGGGAGCCCGACGTGGGATTCGATCCCGGGTCTCCAGGATCGCGCCCTGGGCCAAAGGCAGGCGCCAAACCGCTGCGCCACCCAGGGATCCCAATAAATGAAATCTTTAAAAAAAAGTTATGATAAGCTTTTTTCATAAGTCACTTAAATAATTTTTATGTTTCATCTTTTTTTTTTAAGATTTTAAAAAAAATTTTTTTTTAATTTATTTATTTATGATAGTCACAGAGAGAGAGAGAGAGAGGCAGAGACACAGGCAGAGGAAGAAGCAGGCTCCATGCACCGGGAGCCCGACATGGGACTCGATCCCGGATCTCCAGGATCACGCCCTGAGCCAAAGGCAGGCGCCAAACTGCTGCGCCACCCAGGGATCCCCTTTTTTTTTTTTTTTTTTTTAATTTTTTTAATTTTATTTATTTATGATAGTCACACAGAATGAGAGAGAGAGAGAGAGGCAGAGACACAGGCAGAGGGAGAAGCAGGCTCCATGCACCGGGAGCCCGACGTGGGATTCGATCCCGGGTCTCCAGGATCGCGCCCTGGGCCAAAGACAGGCACTAAACCGCTGCGCCACCCAGGGATCCCCAGGGATCCCCTTTTTTAAAGATTTTATTTGTTCATGAAAGACACCGACAGGCAGAGACGCAGGCAGAGGGAGAAGCAGGCTCCATGCAGGAGCCAGATGCGGGACTTGATCTGGGGACTCCAGGACCACGACCTGAGTCAAAGTCAGACGCTAAACTGCTGAGCCACCCAAGCATCCCTATATTTCATCTTTTATAGTACATTTAGTGGGGCTAAGTGTTTTTCAGTCTTGCTACTGAAAGTGTGGTCTGAGAACCAGTGCCAGTTTGAGAACTGGTTTGAAACAAAATAAGTTAAGGAAACCGAGAGTAAAAGCTTAGAAATTTTATAACTTTTGATATGATGGCTACATTCTTTTTTTTTTTTTTTAAGATTTATTTATTCATGAGAGACACAGAGAGGCAGAGACCTAGGCTCACTGCAGGGAGTCCGATGTGGGACTCGATCCCAGAACTCCGGGATCACACCCTGAGCCGGAGGCAGACACTCAACTGCTGAGCCACCTAGGCATCCCTGATGGCTACATTCTTTTTTTTTTTTTTTTAAGATTTTATTTATTTATTCATGAGAGACAGAAGAGAAAGAGGCAGAGACACAGGCAGAGGGAGAAGCAGGCTCCATGCAGGGAGCCTGACGTGGGACTCGATCCTGGGTCTCCAGGATCACACCCTGGGCTGAAGGCAGTGCTAAACTGCTGAGCCACCCGGGCTGCCCTGATGGCTACATTCTTTATTTTATTTTATAAAAATATTAGTCTGCAGTGGATTGGTCAAAAGCAAACTAGCTCTTTGCCAAAGTCAGTTTTAGAAGCTCTGCTTTATTTATTTATTTATTTATTTATTTATTTATTTATTTATTTCATTCATTCATTCATTCATTCATTCATTCATTTTAAAGAATTTATTTATTTATTTATGAGATACACAGAGAGAGGCAGAGACACCGGCAGAGGGAGAAGCAGGAGTCCCATTGTGGGACTCCATCCCGAAATTCCTTTCCGGGATCATGCCCTGAACTGAGGGTAGACGCTCAACTGCTGAACCACCCAGGCATTCCCAAGATACTCTGTTTTATTTATTTATTTATTTAATTTTTTTTAAAAGATTTATTTATTTATTTATTTATGATAGACATAGAGAGAAAGAGAGGCAGAGAAGAGGGACAACCAGGCTCTATGCCGGGAGCCCGACGCGGGACTCGATCCCGGGACTCCAGGATCGCACCCTGGGCCAAAGGCAGGTGCCAAACCGCTGAGCCACCCAGGGATCCCCAGATACTCTGTTTTAAAGAATAGTTTGATTCTTCATCAAATAACTGTAAAATTTTAGGAAGTTTAGCTGCTTTCTTTGTACACATCCTTCTTTGGCCTTCTTTTCTGTGAATTTTGGTTACACTTTATAAATCTAAATTTTATAAAGAATATTTAATTTTTTGGTCACATCTTAGTTAACAAACTTTATTGTTTCTTATACAGTATTAACAGTTTGAACTTCCATCATCTCTTTAAAACTTTACCCCCCAGATTAGTTTTACAGTTGACGGTGTTACTAATAACATGATACGATATAGGTATAAAGCTGAATTAAAACTTCTCGGGCAGCCCAGGTGGCTCAGCGGTTTAGCACCGCCTTTGGCCCAGGGCGTGATCCTGGAGACCCGGGATCAAGTCCCCTGCTTTTCCCCTCTGCCTGTCTTTGCATCCCGCCCCTGTGTGTCTCTCATGAATAAATAAATAACATCTTAAAAAAAAAAATCTTCTCTGGGTTCAGAAATCCTTCTGCCACCACCAGAGCATTTTTTCTGTGCAGCTCAGGGAAGATGAGGGAAGTGTGTATGACAGAAGCCAAGCCCTGGCTGGATTGGTGTGCTTGAAAGAGGATGCAAGAGGGAAGGGAGGAGCAAAGAGAGAGGGGCTTGTTCTTCACTCCAGGAAGAGTGCAGGGAGAGAGCTATTTGAGAATTTACAGAGAACCATTGAGATGAGAAGAGAGACTTAGGGAAAAGATATGTATACAAGCGTCTTTAGGTGGGTTTTGTTGTATATTATCCTGTGTAATTCCCCTTCTGCTGCTTTCTCAAAAAATAACCAAAAAAGTAGTAAAGAGCTTTATCATTCTTTAGGTACTTTGGGGAGTTGTTTTTTTTTTTTTTTTTGCAGGTATTTTGTGGGGTGCACTTTGAAGCAGTGCATCTGATTTAGGGGACAGGGCTCTAAGATGCACATATTTGAATTCTGTCTTTTCCTTTTTTTTCTTCAAAGTCATTATCAGAAAGTTTTCCGTATCCTTAGGAGCTCTTTGTAGACACTTTTACTTGTCTTTCCACCACTGTGTAAAAAGACTGTTTATAAAGTTAAAAAAAAAAGTTTATAAAGTAAAAGTTTATTTAAGTAATTTCTTCACCCAATATGGAGCTGGAACTCACAGCCCTGAGATGAAGATTCACATGCTTTATGATTGAACTGGCCAGATGCCCCTAAAAAGACCATTTCTAATTTAATGGCTCAGTGTATGAATATTCCGGTGTTCATTTTTACCATTCCTGTAATACTGGACACTTAGGAGTTTTCCATCTTTTTGCAAAAATAATTAATGTTGACATGAGTAATGTGATTATTTGTCTCTGCACGTCTCATTTTTTAAGAACAATAGTTATTGGCTTGAAAGTCGTACATTTATCAAATTCTTCATGTGTGTTCACAAGTGCAGAAGCAATTGTTTATAAAGTCACTAATAACTTTTCACTGTGTAAATATTGCCACAATATGGCTTGAGGTCACAAAATCTTTTTAGACAGAGAAGGTCATCATGATAATCCTCTTTAATCCTTGTTTTCAGAGGGTAGCAGGCAGAAAGCATCAGAGGGATGAGAACCTCATTTTGGTATCACATGATAATCTATTTCAAGACTTAACAGCTTCGAAGAATCAAGAAGTTTTTCCCTTTGTCTGATTATATATATACTCTCTTCTGGTAGAGTAGAGATAACTTTGTTCCCCCTCCCCCTTTTTTTTTTTTTTTAATTTTTTATTTATTTATGATAGTCATACAGAGAGGGAGAGAGAGGCAGAGACACAGGCAGAGGGAGAAGCAGGCTCCATGCACCGGGAGCCCGACGTGGGATTCGATCCTGGGTCTCCAGGATCACGCCCTGAGCCAAAGGCAGGCGCCAAACCGCTGCGCCACCCAGGGATCCCCCCCTCCCCTTTTTTGATATGGTTCAGAGTGAATTTTTTTATCCATTGCTCCTTGTTTTCTCTTTTCTAGACTGAATAGAATAATAAAGACGAACTACATTGTATAATGTTTTATTGGCATAAAGCACATTTGGTGTATATTATTTCACTTCATCTACATGGCATACCTGATAGGCAGATACTTGTATTTGCAAAAGAAAGAAATGAGCCTCTTGCTGAGGTCACCCAGAACCGAAGCACAGACCCAGGATTTCTGCTGTATTATCTGGGCAGTATGGAGTAGTGATTAGGACTGTGGATGCCAGGGCTAGAGAACAAGGGTCTTGGGAAAGTTTCTTAATCTCTCTTCCTAAGTTTCTCCATCTGCAATGAGAAAAGTAATAGTCCCTGCCTCTTTGGGTTGTTAGGAGTAAGTATGCATCAGTGTAGAGGACTGGCTGACCTCTACCAGTGTGCAGCGGGTGCGGGGTTTTTGGCACCAAGCACCCACACTGTGGCCACCGTGCAGGCTGTTCTGATTTCCAAGACCAGCCTGCTGGCAGCCTCTTCTCCTCTTTACTGTTGGCCCATTGGGGTAAGTTCTGGGAGTAGTGGTTTTGGAGATTCTGGTGATGTTCTCCGTTTATTTGCAGAAGAACAAAGCGGCGAAGAAAGTGAGAGAAGGCGAAGGAAGAGAAAGGGCAGCAAGAGGAAGCGAGATGCACGGGGACCCGAGGGAGGCACGTGCACCTGTGACCTGAAGCTGGATGATGCGCTGGACCGCACGCTTGAGGATGGCGCCAAGCAGCACAACCTGACCGCTGTCAATGTGCGCAACATCCTCCACGTGAGTAGGGCAGCGGCCTGGTCATGTGGCTAGAAAGCTCACATGCTGGGGAAATCTGGGTTGGTAGAATGGGGATTCCTGACTTAGTGAGTTGCACCTGCCGTAGCATTTTACATTTCAAGGCGGCTTTCCCCCTGCACTCAGCACACGTTTTGAAATCTGAACACACATTGAGAAATAACTGGGGAGGTGAACTATTCCTGTCTTCCTCCACTGACTTGATATCTTTACGTCTTGTTTAGCAGATTTGAAGATAATGTTCGCAGTGGACTTACCTGTGGGCTGATAGGTGTGAAAAGATGCCCGGTGGCAGTGTATGCTGCATGTGTGCTGGTGCTGTGTCAACATAGCCATTTATAAAACCTTCCTTGCTTGTAACTGTTTCTCAGAAGCTAGAGTCACTTACTCAGACTCTTTCCTGTTGCTGGTAGCTGTGGGATGACGCGTTCCTGCTCTGTGACCCTTTGAAACTGTGTGCTTCTGTCCAGAGCAGGCTTATCCCAACCAGAAGCACCTGTCTCTCCACTGCACATCTGGCAGACTTACAGAGAAGTGGGTGTTATCTAGGTAACATGTCTTCATTGCATAAAGTGAAATTTCATCTTTCCAGGAAGTAATCACAAATGAGCATGTGGTAGCTATGATGAAAGCAGCCATCAGTGAGACGGAAGATATGCCAATGTTTGTGAGTAGTTGATTGTTACTTTTTAATGTTGTTGGAGCAGAGCTATCCGTAAATGGGCTAAGTGCAGGAGGTCACTTGGGAGTTTGTAAATAGCTGGATATTGGGGATAGAGTTAGCATCTCAAAACCCAGGATTCACATGATGATTTTTATTGACTGTTTTCTTCTCATTTTCCCTGCCTCAGGAGCCCAAAATGACACGCTCTAAACTGAAAGAAGTGGTGGAAAAAGGAGTGGTGGGTGTTCTGTTTTTTTTTGTTTTTTTCCTTTAGTTAGGTAAATATGGTCTAATTCTAGGTTATTTGCAGGGAAACTAATATAGGAAAGATTTATCATGGTCTGGATTTGCCTCCTTCAAAGAAATATCTGTAAAAGATAAATAGAGACAACATACAGAATCATGATCATAGTTTATTTTAGTTGATGTGGAAGTATTGCTCTTTTGGAAGTACTTTTCTAATGTTAAACCATTTAGAATGGTCGAAAGTACTAAGCAAAGTCAGCTTTTCTATTCAGGTTATATGCAGCAAAGGGTTTAGAGTAGTATTTTTCAACCTGTGTTCTAGGGAGCACTTGTATCAGATCACCCTGAGTAGAGTCCCTCAAGAGTGCTTATTGAGAATGTGTGTTCCATAGTTTACCTCAGACCTGGAATAGGGCCTGGGAATATGCATTATTGGAAATAGCATTTGGTTGTTTTGCACTCACTGAAGGAAGCTGCTCGAAGGCTTCTGGAGTTTTCTGGCACAGATGCAAAGACCCATTTGTCCAGTTTGTGCTCATCCTCTGTAACAGGCAGGTGGCAGTCCTGAGGTAGTCCATTTTATCTGACGGTGAGGAAGATTTGCCTAATGGATCCAAAGTGCATATTGTGTTTTTGTCCTTTTGTCCAGTTCTATTCTTTGTAGCTCTGTAGAAGAAATAAGTCTGTTCCTCTTCCACATGACCTTTCCTCTAATAGAAGAAAACTAGTATGTCTTTTTGTAATATTCTTTTGTTGCTAAATGTCCCCCAGTTTTTTATCAGTTTCATGTGACAAGACTTCACTAGTCTGATCCTTTTCTGAATGTGCCTGGTTAGTCCATATAGTTTTAGAAATATACCTTGTGTGGAACTCCTATTCTAGATATGGTCTAGCTATATGGATTAAAGTTACCTTATCCCTTCAGTGTTCCAGATACCATATTTCTTTCATTGCAGCCTAGAATTGCACTGGCTTTTCTTTTTTGACAGCCCTTCATATTATTTTGTCTAATGGGCTAACCCTGGTTGCATAAAGTGAAATTTCATTTCTCCAGGAAATAATGATCACAAGTGAACATATATGCTAGCTATGATGAAAGCAGCCATCAATGAGTTGGAAGTTCTATGAAGTCTACCTGACATACAGAGTATAATTAACATTAGTTCCATATTTGATTTGGAAACAAAGAGATCCAAATCAGGCTCTGGATTGTGTTTACCAACCATGAATAAATGCAGATAATTTGGACAACCCAAGACTATAGTTTATGTGGGAGAGCAGGGATTAAATTCCAAGGTCAGGGATGCCTGGGTGGCTCAGCAGTTGGGCATCTGCCTTTGGCCCAGGGCATGATCTTGGAGTCCCAGGATCGAGTCCCACGTCAGGCTCCCTGCATGGAGCCTGCTTCTCCTTCTGCCTGTGTCTCTGCCTCTGTGTGTCTCTCATGAATAAATAAAATCTTTAAAAAACAAATTCCAAGATTAATACTCAGTATGGTGACTTTAACACACTTCCCCATGCTCTTCACTTTCCTCGTGGATTTGACAGTAGGAAGCCTAATTGGTTCAGACACAAATATGGGAAGGGTGTGAACCTATATCACATCATTCCCTTTACCCTGTATTGGGCCTGGCTCAACAGAGTGATATGAGTGGCTAGAACATGGCAGGTCCAAGGACATGTGAAGAGTCTAAGACTCCTGTAGAGTTGGAACCCAGTGGCCTGTTGGATTTTATTCATAACATGATTCATTGGGTCACATTAAATGGTCAAGAAATTACACATTCCAGGGACATTTTTTGTCCGCATCATGCAAGAGCCTTAAAAAATTCTCTAAAAAACTTTTCCCTGTGACTGTTTTTTTTCTTATTTATTTATTTTATTTTATTTTATTTATTTTATTTATTTTTAAAATATTTATTTCAGAGAGAGAGAAGAGAGAGAACACACATGAGTAGAGTGGAGGGGCAGGGGCAGAGGGAGAAGCAGACTTCTCCCTGGGCAGAGGGCCTGATGTAGGGCTCAATCCAGGACCCTGAGATCATGACCTGAGCCAAAAGCAGACCCTTTGCCAACTGAGCCCTCTAGCACCCCCAACTCTGTTATTTTAAAACATATAAGAAGTTGACATAATTTTATAGTGAATCAATATTCCATCTAGATTTAACAACAATAAAATTTTGCCATATTTCCTTTTTATCTGTGTATCTGTCTCTTGTTTTTTTCCGATATTGTTTGTTTGTTTGTTTTTTCTGATACTGTTTGAAAAGAAGTTGTCTTTCCATAAAAACTGGTCATGGTTGGCTGTCAGGATGCATACTCACAGTGGATTTGTGTAATTAAAAAATATTGACGCCCAAAAGTTCCTATTACCTATGATATCTTACGTATGTGTACTATTATAGTTTACAAATAATTTTTTTTAAAGATTTTATTTATTTATTCATAAGATACACAGAGAGAGGCAGAGACTTAGGCAGAGGGAGGCAAAGCAGGCTCCACACAGGGAGCCCCATACGGGACTCGATCTGGGAACTCCAGGATCAACGTCCTGAGCCAAAGGCAGACGCTCAACCTCTGAGCCTCCCAGGTGTCCCTACAAATAGTTTTCAAATTCATTGTTCCATGTGAACGCAAGTTGTAATATAAAGTAGGCAAGATAGCCTGGCTGGCTCAGTCGGTAGAGCATGTGACTCTTGATCTTGGGATTGTGAGTTTGAGCTCCATGTTGGGAGTAGACTTTACTTAAAAACAAAAAAGATAGGAAAGACAGAGAACTTTCTCTAGTATCTAGAGTCTTAACTAACTAGCTTTAAGACAGAAATGCTAATGACGGAAATAGATTCTTCTTTCCTCTTCTTCTGGCAAGTCTGTCAAATATTTGAGAGTGTACCCTCAGAGATAATACCCCTCCATCACTGCAGATGCATGTTAGGTATGTGGCTGTTTATGATGATGAAGAGGAAGTAAAAATGAAAACGCATCTATTTCAGTTAAGAGAACATAATTTATATTCTTTATTGGTAGGTAATTCCAACATGGAATATTTCACCAATTAAGAAGGCCAATGAAATTAAGGTAAACTTGGAAGAGGTAATTCTTATTCTTTTTTAGAAAGACTTCATCAGTTTTGAAACCTAAGTACTTCTTTCTTATTTGTTAATTTTAGTGGGCTCTATCTTCTTGTTTTAATTTGATCTTTGTTTTATTCCTTCCTTTTCCTCTTAGGTTTGGTTCTCATGCTAGAGATCTCTTTAACCCCTGCCTCTTGTTATTTGCTTTAGCTGCTCATTGTGCTCTTTAGGATTTATTTTTTCCTGCTCTGCTTTTTTCCTCTTACTTTCCAAATACATATGATTTGTGTTTCCTATTCATTTCTTTCTGTGATTGTACTTACATAGCCTCCTCAATTTGTGGATATCCACCTTGAAGAAGATGACTCCTCAGATGAAGAGTACCAGCCAGATGATGAAGAGGAAGATGAGACGGCTGAAGAGGTTAGTGCTCCCTTGTGAGTGGTAGTTGCTAATGTAGAAACAGTTGGGCTCAGTAAAGCTTCCTGAATATTGTTACCTGTTCTGTAGAGACTATGGAGACACAGTTCTTCTTTCTGCTAATTTCTTTGCATAAATCCAGGACTGTGAGCTGTTTTCTTTACTCCCTTCATGTTTTCATGTTTTATATTATGAAATAGAACACATACATAACATATAAAATGTACACAGAATAAAAACTTAAAAATACAGCTTAAATAATTATAAGGCCAGAGGTCATGAAGCATTCTCCAAAGTCCTTAAATCTAGCATTGCCAATGCACTCCTTGTGCTCTTTTCTTTATAGTTTTCTCTCCTATGTATGCACATGACACACTCTAGTCTTGTTTTGTACTGTTTCTGAACCTTATATTGTGGACTGTGTATGTGTTCTAGTGTCTGGCTTTTTTTTTTTTTTTTTTTTGTTAAGATTTTATTTATTTATTCATGAGAGACACAGAGAGAGAAAGGCAGAGACATAGGCAGAGGGAGAAGCAGGCTCCATGCAGGGAGCCCGACATGGTACTCGATCCTGGGACTCCAGGATCACGCCCTGAGCTGAAGGCAGATGCTTAACTGCTGAGCCACCCAGGCATCCCATAGTGTCTGGCTTTTGTTTTCTTTATTCCATAATTAATCCTTTCTGGTTCGTCAATACTGTTGCTTACGGCTGCACTGTGTTCGTTTCATTCTGGGTGATATTCTGTTTCTTAGTGTATTTGACTTGTTTGTAAAGGAATTTTAAGCCATTGTCTTATACTTCAGATGAGGATTGCAGTCTGATCTGTGTGCCTACCTTCAGAATATTAAACTTCTGTTTAAGCCTTATTTTCTCTTACTTTGACTAAACTGGTTCATTTTCTTGAGATACTTCAGACTCAGTGGGATGAGGCAGGGGCAGAAATAGAAATGTGAACCGGATTTGTTTTTTAGAGTTTGTTGGAAAGTGATGTTGAGAGTACCGCTTCGTCTCCACGGGGGGCAAAGAAGTCCAGGTTGAGGCAATCTTCTGAGATGACTGAGACCGATGAGGAGGGGAGCATGCTGTCAGAGGTGAGTCTGCGTCATGAAGAGATGAGGGAAAGGGGACTGCAGAAAGCTGGCCATATGCGATGATGCCAAGCTGTCACCTTTACCAAAGTGCTTCAAGATCACTATTTGTGTCATTTCCTTCCTCATCCTTTTGGCTGATTAGAAGTTTTCAGGTTTCAGAGTCTTTTAAGTTGGGGCGCCTGGGTGGCACAGACGGTAAAGCATCTGACTCTTGGTTTCAGCTCAGGTTGTGAATCAGGGTTGTGAGATTGAGGTGGTGTCAGGTTCTGTGCTCAGCACTGATCTGCTTGAGATTCTCTCTCTCTCTCCATCCCCCTGCTTGTCTGTGTGCTCGCTCATGTTCTCTCTCAATAAATCAACCAACCAACCAACCAAACGTGAAAACAAAACAAAGTCCTTTAAGTCAGTGAACAGTTGAGAGGGAAACTGGAACTTGGAGAGCGCTTTTCTGAGTTTTCATTGAGGGCCAAATGTAAGTGATGAGCAGTTTCTTTTCCACTTTGTCTTCTTTCTAATACTGTCCTGAAGCCATTTTTATTAGATTTCCCACTTTTGGTAAACTAAGTAGCATCCTGTTGTCTACATTGGAAATACAATGGAACCTAATTATATTAATATATGACAGTGCTTTTGTTTTTATGGAGTTCTTTCTGGATGGGAAGAGGAGTAGCACCAGTATGGGCAAGATGTGCCCCCTCCCCCTGCTCCTTTTTTATTCTTTCTTCTTCTTCCTTTTCTTCTCTCCTCCCTCCCTCCTTTTCATTTTTTAACACAGTTGTCTCTTTTAATCAGGCAGAGAAGGTCCCCGCCCCTGCCGTCAGGCACATCAGTGCTGAGGTTGTGCCCATGGGACCCCCGCCCCCCCCGAAGCCCAAGCAGACCAGGGACAGTACTTTCATGGAGAAGTTGCATGCAGTAGATGAGGAGCTGGCCTCCAGTCCCATATGCATGGACTCTTTCCAGGTAAACAGCATAACTGAATCATTGATGAAGTCAAATGGAGTAATGTTGCCGCTCAGGTTAGGGAGGGAGACGGGAAGACAGAAATTCTGGTGACTGAGTAAGAGTCATGAAAATGCAGGTCTTTGATAGTCTGTTTGGTTCATGTTGTTTTGTTTTGAGAATTGCAGCTCCTGGGGAAGGACTACGGTACGTCATGGAGAGCATTTTAAAAGGTAGAACACGGGAACAGCTTTCCAGCGCATTACCCAGATTGTAATCTTTAGCAGAATTGCTTCATGTTCCCGCCTGCTTTTTCGCTCTGTACACATACTTGTTTACCTGAATCACTTTATAGTATGTTGCAGTCGTGATGCTCATTTACCCTTAAACACAGTCATGTTTATTTCTAAAACTGAAGACATTCAGTTACGAAGAGAAGTAATATTGGAAAAGTTCTTTAGATTTTACCAGTTGTCTTATTAGGGCCGTTTCTAGAAAAAGAAACATTTCCCCCTGATGCCAGACCCAGTCCAGGACCACATATAGTGTCTTATCTCCTAGCATATTTATTTTTTGTTAAAGTACTCTCTGCACCCAACGTGGGGCTCAAACTCACAACCCCAAGATCAAGAATCCCATGCTCTACTGAGTGAGCTAGCTGGGTGCCCCTTGTAGCATCCTTTAATCTGGAACAGTTTCTCAGTATTTGTTATTCATAACCTTGACATTTTTGACCTGTATAGACTATTAGTTTTACAGAATGTTCCTCGATTCAGATTTTTCTGATATTTTCTCATAATTAGATTCAGGTCATGCACTTTTGGCCCAAATGCCACAGAATCGATTTGCTCTCCCCAGTGTGTCACATCAGAAGGCTTGTGACATTTCTTGGGTGACTAGGGATCCCATGGTTATGGTGATGTCTGCTTTATTTCCTTATTATTATAAAGTTATTTTTTCATTGTTAAATTAATTAATACATATCTTAAGGGGATATGCTTTGAGGCCAGACATCTTTTTGCCCACTAATTCTACCATCCATTGCTTATTCTTGCTGGAAACAGTCGTGACACTGGTCACTGTCCATTGATGACTTTCTAAATTTCACCATTTAGTTCTTTTGAATGTTTCTATTTTTTTTCCACTAGTCTTGTAGGTTAATGAAAAATATGTCCAAAAATTTAAAAAGAGAACATCGAATGGAACACCCTTCCAATGACCCCATCCAAGGGTCATTTAGTCTAATCACTCTGCTTTGGGGTGAGTAAATAGTGTTGGGGGGGTGATAGTATTTTGTGTAACCATTTATTCATACACGTCCCAAATGATGGAAGTTGGGGAATAACACTGTACAAGACAGAAAGTTCTTTCCTCTTGGAGGTTATAGATTATTTGACAGAGATACCATAAACAGATGATTTCGAGCTGTGGTAGGTGCTATAAAATAAATAAAAGCAGAGAAATCAGGTAATGCCTATCAGAGTGCTTCCACAGGATGACCAGAAGGGACCTCTTTGGGCGTCTGGTTGGCTCAGTCAGTGGAGCACCTGACTCTTGATCTTGGGGTTGTGAGTTCAGGCCCCATGTTGGATGTAGAGATTATTTAAAAATAAAATCTTTTTTTTTTTTTAATAAAATCTTTAAGAAAAAAAAAAAAGGTCTCCTTGAGGAGGTGACATTTGAATTGAGATCTGAATTAGAAGGAGCCATGCATCTAAAAGATCTGGGGAAAAGTGTCCTGGGCAGAGGAAACTGCACATTCAGAGTTTTGATGTGTATAAGGGACAGAAACAAGCTGAAGCCTGTGGATGATGAAAGAGAAAAGTAGGGGTGAGGTGAGACAGCTGGGCAAGAGCTAGGTAATGGGGGGGTCTTGGGAACATGATAAGGAGTTTAGATTTTATTTTCACATTTGAAGAGCTTTGTGTGATATTTTCTGATTCATGTTAAACATTTCCCTTTGGTTAAGTTGTGGGCAACAGTCTGTAGGAGAGCAAGGGAGGAAACCGAGAAGTCTGTCAGTACATGGGTGCAGTCATCCAGGGAGGACTTCCTGAAGTGACCTACAGCTTCAGTACCATCCCTATCCAAATCCCAGCTGCTTTTAATTTTTTTGGCAGAAGTTGATAGACTTATCCTGAAATTCACATGGAAATGCAGGGGATCCAAAATAGCTAAACCGATCTTCAAAAAACAAGTTGGAGGTCTGCACTTCCTGATTTCACAGTTCATTACAAAGTTAAAGTAATCATACAAAATTAATCAATGCAGGTTGGTACTGGCATAAAAATAGTTCTGTGGATCAATGGAACTGAATTGAGAGCCCAGAAATCCTTACATTTATGGTCAACTGATTTTTGACAAGTATGCCAAAACCAGTAATGGTGCCAGAGTAGTCTTTTGAGCAGATGGTGCTGGGACCACTGGAGCTCCAGATCCAAAAGTATATAAAGTACTTTTGGTAAAGTACTTTTGGTAAAGGTAAAGTACCCTTACCTCACACCAAATACAAAACTTAATGCAAAGTAAGTCACTGACCTAAATATGAGAGCTAAAATTATAAAAGTAATAGAGGAAAACATAGGCATAATAGGCCTTGTATCCATAATATATAATGAACTCCTATAACTCAACAATGAAATGACAACTGAGGTCAAAAATGGGTATATGAATAGTTTTCTGAAGAAGACACACATGGCCAGTAAGCATGTGAAAAGATGCTCAACATCATTAGTTGTTAGGAAATTGCAAATGAAAAGTACAAGATACCATTTCAGACCCACTAGGCTGGCTATAATAAAAAGGATGGAAAATAACAAGTGTTGGCAGGGAAATGTAGTAATATAGAACCCTCACACAGTGCTGGTGGGAATGTGAAATGGTGTAGCCACTTTGGAAAATGGGTTAGTGGTTCCTCAAAAATTAAACATAGTTACCCTATGGCTCAGAAAGTCTACTCCAGAAGAATTTAACACATATATCCTAGTAGAAAAGAGTACACAAATGGTCATTGTGGCATTACTTAAAATAAAGTTTCCTGAAGTGAAAACAGCGCAGATTTCCATCACCTGATAAATGGACACACCAAAGTGTAGATGGGATTTTATTATGCAGTGAGAAGGAGTGAGGTACTGACACACACTACGACATGGATGAACTTTGAAAACATCATGGTTAGTACAAAGCCAGAGACAAAAGGCCACGTACTGTAGGGTTCCATTCATATAACATGTCCAGCATAAGCAAATCCGTAGAGATAGTAGATTAGTGGTTGTCAGGGACTGGGAAACGACTGCTAGTAGGATTGAGATTTCTGCTAGAGGTGAAGAAAATGTTCTGAAATTAGATACTGATGAAGGCCCACAGCTCTGTGAATATGATAAAAGGCACTGTTACACATTTCAAAAGGATGAATTTTATGGAGTGTAAATTATATCTTAGTAAAGCTATTATAAATGTTTTTGAAATGTTGGTTTTTAAAACTGATATCACTTAACGTTTCTCAGAGTATAAGAGACCCAAATTGTTTAGAGAAGAGACCTTGTGATTTAAGCCAAGAAGAGAAGTGTGCAGGTACAAGAAGTCTGAGGAGGTTTGGAGAATTAGGAAGCACCAAGCCTTGAGTGACATGTGTTATCCCTTCTTTGTTTGCAAGCCCATGGATGATAGCCTCATCGCATTCCGAACCCGCTCTAAGATGCCTCTGAAAGATGTTCCCCTAGGGCAGCTAGAGGCAGAGCTCCGGGCTCCAGACATCACTCCAGACATGTATGACCCCAATACAGCAGATGATGAGGACTGGAAGGTTTGGCTGGGAGGACTCATGAACGATGATGTGGGAAATGAGGGTAAGTGAATTTGTTTGCCTTTTTTACCTACTCTGTCCACTATCTCTGTGGTAGAATTTTCATTAGAAGCTTAAAGGAAGGGGATGTTTTGGTTTAACGGAGTTTAATTGTATTTAACTCAGAATTTGCTTTAAATTGGTAGTTAAGTCCCCTTCTTTTTTTTTTTTTTTAATTTTTATTTATTTATGATAGTCACAGAGAGAGAGAGAGGCAGAGACACAGGCAGAGGGAGAAGCAGGCTCCATGCACCGGAAGCCCGATGTGGGATTCAATCCCGGGTCTCCAGGATCGCGCCCTGGGCCAAAGGCAGGCGCCAAACCGCTGCGCCACCCAGGGATCCCAAGTCCCCTTCTTTTTTGAGCTAAGAATCTTTGAGTATGGGTTACACACGTTCCATTAGTTTCTGGTGCACAACATAGTGACTTGTCAAGACTACATGTGATGCTGTGCTCACCACAAGCGTAGCTACCATCTTCAGCATACAGCGCTATCACGGTACCATTCACTGTGTTACAGTGTGCTGGTTATAAATCCTTTGGGGAATCTTTTGAATACGAAGAGTCATCCCCTGAAACATAAGTGCAGACATAATTTCATACATGATTTCATGAGAGTGCACTGACTCACTCAAAGACCCATGTTAGTTAGGGATCCTCATAATGCATGTGAAGCAGCATTAGCTGCCACCATACTGAACTAAAGTCGAATGACCTGGCCTTTGGGGAGGGCGGGAAAACCTGCCGTCACAGGGCCTCCTTCCATCTCTGGAGCTGGTGTTTCTGCCCCTTTTTGTCCCTCAGGTCCATTCTCTGACCTGCTTTTTTTTCCTGTGGCCATGAGCACACCGTTTACATCTTGCTTTGTCTTCACATTGGAAGGACTCTTCCCTATGGGCTCCAGTTTGAAAAATCCAGAGGAACAACTCAGATTGGCTTGGTGTGGTCACAGGCCCACTCTTGGTGCAGCATGGTGTTGATAGGGGACTCAGCATGGAGTCCTGTGATTGGCAGCACCCATGGGAATAGAGTGCTTGGAGCAGGCAGTTGTCCAGAAGATGTGATAGTATTTCCGGAAGTGGGGAAGGAGCATTTCTTGGACAAAAACAGTATTGACTACAGTCATCCGTGGTGTAAGAATTCCTACTACAATCCTTTTTGTTTTAGAATGTAACTGATGGGATGCCTGGGTGGCTCACCGGTTGAGTGTCAGCCTTCGGCTCAGGGCATGATCCCAGTCCGGGATCGAGTCCTGCATGGGATTCCCTGTGAGGAGCCTGCTTCTCTCTCTGCCTATATGTCTGCCTCTCTGTGTCTCTCATGAATAAATAAATTCTTAAAAAAAAATGTAACTGAAACTACTTTAATCTAGTGAAAGAAATGTTATAGAAGTTGTCTTTGGGGATTTTTTTGTACTGTAGTGGAAATCGGGCATCATTGTTCACGTTTTGTGCAATAAAACTTTGGTAGATTTAGAAGATGTTAGAGATTGTCTTACTTTATAGTGATTCCAGATGTTGGCACATTCTTTTGGGAAAACCAGGGAAATTTTGTTCTTCTTGTTTCTTTTTGACTTTTCAGTAGAGAGTGACCAGAATATTCTCTAGTTGTGCTGTGGAAGATTCACATTTTTTAAAAAAGTCTAATTACAGGGATCCCTGGGTGGCGCAGCGGTTTGGCGCCTGCCTTTGGCCCAGGGCGCGATCCTGGAGACCCGGGATCGAATCCCACGTCGGGCTCCCGGTGCATGGAGCCTGCTTCTCCCTCTGCCTGTGTCTCTGCCTCTCTCTCTCTCTCTGTCTCTGTGACTATTATAAATAAATAAAAAAAAAAATTAAAAAGTTTAAAAAAAAAAAAGTCTAATTACAGACAACCTACAGAGAACATCTTTATTCTTTTCTCTGTTTTCTACAGTTACATAGGATTTGCATGTTGAAAAGAGTAATGTTTTTTAAAAATATATATATTTTAAAGATTTTATTTATTCATGAGAGACACACAGAGAGAGAGAGAGGCAGAGACATAGGCAGAGGAGTAGCAGGCTCCATGCAGGGAGCCCTACGTGGGACTCGATCCTGGGATTCCAGGATCACACCCTGGGTGGGCCAAAGGCAGGCGCCAAACTGCTGAGCCACCCAGGCATCCCAAGAGTAATGCATTAAGATAAATAAGAGAACATATAGTTTTGATGGAGATAGATTGAATAAATATTTGTGTAGGTAAGGCTAGGAGTAAGTCAGCATAAGTGAATGAAAGAGAGTAAGTCCTTGAATAGACCTTATGGAGCTATTAATTATGTGATACATCACTTGGTAAATATTTGTCAAGTGTTCTCCTTTTATGAGACATTGTGCTAGAATCATGAGAGAGAAAGGAGTGTAATCCTGGGGCCCTTGGATGGCTCAGTTGGTGAAGCATCCGCCTTTGGCTTAGGTTGTGATCCCAGGGTCCTGGGACTAGTCCTGTGGCGGGCTCCCTGCTCAGCGGGGAGTCTGCTTCTCTCTCTCCCTCTGCCTGCTGCTCCCCCTGCTTCTGCATGTGTGTGCTCTCTATCTGTTGAATAAATAAATAAAGCCTTAAAAAAAGGAGGGGGGGCATAATCATTACATTAAAGATTAAAATGTGCAGGAAGTCCATTGTTAGATGCACAGTACATTTCAGATGAATGAACTTGAATAAACTTAGATATGCCATAAAAGTGGCATAAATGCTCTTCCAAGGTTTTCTAAGGGAGAAAGCATTCTTTTTTTGGGGGGGGGGAGAAAGCATTCTTATTTAGGATAGCTCAGAGACAGCTCCATGAAAGAGAGGGTAATTGAGCTGGGCCTTTGAAGGGTGTTTGACAATATTTTTTTTTTAATATTTTATTTATTTATTCATGAGATACACAGAGAGAGGCAGAGACACAGGCAGAGGGAGAAGCAGGCTCCATGTAGGGAGCCCGATGTGGGGCTCGATCCCAGGACTCCAGGACCATACCCTGGGCCAAAGGCAGGCACTAAACCGCTGAGCCACCCAGGGATCCCCGTGTTTGACAATAATGCCAGCGCCAGCGAGGAGAGGAGGTAGATGAGGGAGGTGATAGGTGATTATGTATATTACGGATGTTTTGGGACATGTCCTCCTACAAGCCATCTAGTCCCTGCATTGTAACTATAGAAACAATACAGGCTTGGGGGGAAGAAATCAAATATTGTATAAAGATAATTATGAAAGCTCCTACCCACGATGACAGTTTCATGATCCAGAGGGGTCACAGATTTTTTGTATGGGAATTTTTTTGGGAAAAAAAAAAAGGAAAGTTTTTTGGGATCTATAAATCTCTTGATGTTTATTCATTGACACTACCTTTTTCTACCAACCCATCTCAAGTTCCATGATACCAAGGCTCAGAATCTCTGCAGAAGGGCATGAACAGGGACAAATGTAGTTCTATCCATTTCACAGATCTCTCTGAGAATTTTGTTGTGGCAACAAAATAGGGATGCCTGGGTGGCTCAGCAGTTGAGCATCTGCTTTTGGCTCAGGGCGTGATCCTGTAGTCCTAGGATCGAGTATTGCATTGGGCTCCCTGTGGGGAGCCTGTTTCTCCCTCTGCCTGTGTTTCTACCTCTCTCCTCTATGTTTCTTTTTTTTTTTTTAATTTTTATTTATTTATGATAGTCACACACAGAGAGAGAGGCAGAGACACAGGCAGAGGGAGAAGCAGGCTCCGTGCACCGGGAACCCGATGTGGGATTTGATCCCGGGTCTCCAGGATCGCGCCCTGGGCCAAAGGCAGGCGCCAAACCACTGCGCCACCCAGGGATCCCTCCTCTATGTTTCTCATAAATAAATAAGTAAAATCTTTTAAAAAAATTAGCTTTATTATAAGAATTAGTTTGTTATGCTGCTAGAATTTGAGGCTGCTTTAATGTTCTAGGAATGTATCCCAGTGAAGGAAGTCTCAGAGATAAAAAGCATTTGTTAAATAATAAATAAGCAAGCTCTGCCTCTTTTTGTCTTTGGGCCTAGGCTAAGACAAAATATTGACAGGAACTAAGGTCCTTGTGGCTTTATCTGTGTTGGCAACTTGTGCCCTGATTTTCCCTGATTTCCATTAGCATGGCTGCAAGAGCTGAGACGCTGGCTGTCCAGGAAGAAAGGCCAGGCAGGGTCTCAGGTATCAGGTGTTTGGGAGCCCAAGGCAGTGCTGCTCCTGGTTTCATCCCAGAACCCGAAAGGACTGGTGTGTGTGCTGGCTTGTGTTAGTTAACGATAGAGATTCCAGGGCCTCACCTCTTACTGACTGAGTCCAAATCTCCAGAGGATGTGGCCTAGGGATCTAATTCTTATACATCCTAAAGGATTGGAAACTGCTAGTCTGGGAGATACGTGTGATCAGGGTGGACTGATCCACTGGCTTAACTTAGAGTGCTGACAAATAGGACTGGTGCTGGACAGATCCCAGAACCACACTCCCGCTGTACGCTGCTCTGTTTTTAACATTGCGTGGCTATTCTTGCCTATTCCTAGTGCCATCTGATTTGCGTAGTATTAAAAACGAGAATCTCATTTGTCAGACGTAATTGAGAGGCTACACTGGAGGGGCACAGCAAATCGGCATCAGCTAGGTGGATGTTGACTTCATCAGTCAGTCAAGAATAAGAGGGCAGGTTCCACAACTAAGGAGCTAAAAGCTAAGAACTCAGAGGAAACTTTGCTAATGACTTTCCAATGTGTGTGGCAAACGGGTGCTCTGAGAATATGGGCTGGCCCACTGGCGTGCTGTGGGCAGAAGCCATCTGTCTCAGTCCTTGCACGCACACAGATAGGGCTTTCTACACCCGTGTGCACGACCCACATGTCAGAGTTCTTCCCAGGGCTTTCATTGTTTGGCATGTTTGTATAGAGCCTGCCTTGAAGATGCTTACTAGAAAGGACTATAGAGATTGGGAAGACAGGATTCCATTCATAAGGATTTAAAGAATTTTTATTGGGAACATTAACACACAAATGGATGACAAAGACTTGACATTTAAATAGATACATTATAGGGATGCCTGGGTGGCTCAGCAGTTGAGCCTCTGCCTTTGGCTCAGGGTGTGATCCTGTGGTCCTAGGATTGAGTCCTGCATTGGGCTCCCCGCAGGGAGCCTGCTTCTCCCTCTGCCTGTGTCTCTGCCTCTTTCCTTTATGTCTCTCATGAATAAGTAAGTAAAATCTTTTTAAAAAATTAGCTATATTATAAATAATGCAAATTAATATATTATGACATGAGTATAAATGTGGAGTGAAAAACTTCAGGTTAGATTGAGGCTAATCGGTGTGGATTTCCCAGTGATTATGAATCAAAATTGTGTGTATATATTTTTATTTTTAATGAAAGATACTCATTTATTACAAAAAAATGAAAATACTGTGGAAGGGTACATAGAGGGGAATATTCATCTTAATGCTTTCTGGTTATTTGCTGTGTATTCAGTCAAGCACATATTCACCTCAACAATTTTTTTTCCATGAAAGGAATCATAGTATATGTATTACTCTGCATCTGCAACTTGCTTCTTTCACTTAACAATATAATTCAACTTGGGTGGCTCAGAGGTTTAGCGCCTGCCTTCAGCCCAGGGCGTGGTCCTGAGGACCTGGGATCGAGTCCTGTATTGGGCTCCCTGCATGGGGCCTGCTTCTCCCTCTGCCTGTGTCTCTGCCTCTCTCTCTTTCTCTCTGTCTCTCATGAATAAATAAATAAAATCTTTAAAACAACAACAACAACAATATAATTCAGACAGTTTTCCATTGTAATACACAGAGACTACTTTTCCCATTTAATGGCTACATAGTAATAAAGAATTTAGTTACTCCTGTTTGGCAGGCTTTTTTAATTTTTTTTAAAAGATTTTATTTGAGAGAGAGCATGAGCAGGGGAGCCTATTGTGGGGCTCAGTCCCAGGACACTGAGATCATGACCTGAGCTGAAGGCAGACGCTTCACTGACTGAACCACCCAGGCATCCCTCTTGTACTAGGGACATTTCAAGTTCTCAGGTGTTGCCTATTGCCAGGAGCCACTGTTACTGTTCCAGGCATGTGCAGGACATTTCCATCAGCACTGAATGTTCTTCCAGACATCACTTACCTAAAGTTTTCCTGGAACTTTATAATATAAATCACCTTATTATGTAATGAATCTGTAATTCAGGGACTTCTTCAGTTTTTTTTTTTTGTTGTTTTTTTTGTTTTTTTTTTTTTTTTTTTTTTTTTTTTACTTCTTCAGTTTTTAATCTAGGAATCATAGCATCAACCTTAGAGGAACATCCCTATTTCTTCTGTGCCCTAACATAATGAATGTTTATTTTGTATATTTTTAGTTATTTCTGAGTCTTATTGTAGGGATGTAACTTTTCATACTGAGGATTATCGTGTGTTATATTGTGTTGTACTTTGTCATGCATGTATTGGATGTTCATGAATGTTTACACATATGTACTGTTTTTTTTTTAAGATTTTATTTATTTATTTATTTATTTATTTATTTATTTATTTATTTATTTATTTATTTATTTATTTATGAGAGAGAGAGAGAGAGAGAGAGAGAAGGCACAGAGAGAGAGGCAGAGACACAGGCAGAGGGAGAAGCAGGCTCCGTACAGGGAGCCTGATGTGGGACTCGATCCCGGGTCTCCAGGATCAGGCCCTGGACCCAAGGTGGCGTTAAACCACTGAGCTACTCGGGCTGCCCCATATGTACTGTTTTATACTAAGGCATCAAGATAATAGTTTTTCCCTAATTGTTGGGAATTAGGGTCCTTTTTTTTTTCACTGTCAGTGCCTTTATATATATAGTTTTACAAAAGTGTTATTTTTCTGCACTAGTCATAGTGGGGTTACTTAGATAAGTTATATGTTCAGTTTTCTGGCTTTTTGCTGCATTTTGGCAGATTTAAGTCTTTTTTGAAGGAAGGAAAGAACTTGGCTTATTGGAGAGACTAGGTGGGATGTGTCGGCTATCAGAAATGAGCTGTGCAAATACATGGGGGGAGAAGTTATTTAAAAACTTACGAATAAATGTGCTTTATTGGAACAGATTTGTATAATCATTAGTGAAAATGTAAGATTTCAGAGTGTAGAATAAGTGTCCGAAATATTTTTTTCCCAGATGAGGCTGATGATGATGACGATCCAGAATATAACTTCCTGGAAGACCTTGATGAACCAGACACAGAGGACTTCCGCACTGACCGGGCAGTGAGAATCACCAGTGAGTCTGTTTACTAGGAGTATTCCTTGGGACTGTGCCACAGCCACCTCTGTTTACTTTGCAGATATTTGAGGGTGAAGTTTGCAGCCTTTTCAAGTGGAGACATTTGAGTTGTTCTACCCATTTATCTCTGTAATTCTTTAAATTTACATATGTATTTAGGAAGCCTGTCAGTCATTCAGTGGTACATTCCACATTCCTGCCCAGAGTCCAGTATCCGGCTCGGGTTGGTTTTTTTTTTTTTTTTTTTTTTTTTCCAGATTTTATTTTTTCATGAGAGACCCAGAGAGGCAGAGACACAGGCAGAGGGAGAAGCAGGCTCCATGCGGGGAGCCCGATATGAGACTCGATCCCAGGTCTCCAGGATCACACCCCGGGCTGACGGCGACGCTAAACCGCTAAGCCACCAGGGCTGCCCCCGGCTGGGGTTGTACCTACGATACCAAAATGAGTAAGGCATGGCTTCCATCCTATAAGACCTCAACTCAAGTAGGGGATACGAACAGAAAAAGTTAGAATACAAAGTGATAGGTGCTCTGAGGGGTTGTAGATAAGGTTCCTAGTGGCCTAAAAGAGAATGTAATCTCCTAGTGGATGGTGCCTAGGAGGGTAGGTGGGCTGGGGGAGGACTCACATGATGAGATGTTTTATTTCAGTTTTGAAGGAGGAATAAGATTTTGGGAAGAAAAAAAAAGATTTTGGGGTGAGGGGTGCCTGGCTGGCTTAGTTGGTAGACTGTGTGACTCTTGACCTTGGGGCTGTGGGTTTGAGCCCCACGTTCAGTGTAGAGCTTACTTAAAAATAAAATCTTTAAAAAAGAAAGAAGAAATTTTGGGTGAATCGGGATGGATGGATATTGGAAATAGGTAGAAGACTACCCACAAACCATGGACTTGTGAAAGAATACTAATGCATTTGGAAAATGGTAAGTAGTTTGGTATGGAGGTGTAAGTGAGTGGTATGGAAAACATAAGCAGTGTTCAGATCCTGGAGAACCTTGAATTTGAGTTTTGATGTGTCAAAAAAGAGAGCTCAGAGTTTCAGGACGAAAATCCATTGGCACTGATGTGGATTTTAGAAATACAAAATTGATTTAACACCAATTTAATATATTAATATGATGGGTAAGAGAACAAGATTGGAGGCATGGAAAACAGTTCAATGACTTGACTTGGCTTGAGTCATTTGTTTAAAAAGTTACTTCATTGGTTATGTTGCCAATGATAAAAAACATATATGTCAGAAAGTATTGATTTTTATGGAGTGTGTACGTGACCCTGACTTGGAATAGCATGCACAACATGGTGAAAGTGAGATGTTAGCTCTTGATCAAGTTATGGAGAAAGCTTTACAAGCATTCAAACACATTTATTATAATTTAAATAGTGTTGTTTTCTGTGCAGAGAGAATTATGTAAACATGATCCTTTAAAACTTATATTCTAGTTGCTTCATTTCCTTTTTCATCTTGTTTTTGGCATTAGGATGCCATTTCCTTTATGAAGATATTCCCTTGCTATATTAGGACAATTAAGTTTAGAGTAACTGTTAAAAGGAATCAGAGTGTAGGACAAAAAGGCTTTGAGAAAACTGTGAAGGTCTAGAAAAGTAGGAGGAAAACCAAGAAAGTCTAGTATCAGAAACCAGGAGAAGGTTCTTTGAAGAAGCATCTAATCCATGTATGTTGGTAATGAGACATCTCTGCCGGATCAGCAAGTAGATCTCATTTCTGCTTGGCTCTTAGCCTGGTGTACACTTGCCTTTCTTTTTTGTCAGTCATTTTCTTCACTTTTCAGATCACTTCTCAGGAAGATCCTCCCCAGTTAGCAAATTTCTTGCTTCACATTCTACCATAGTTCATGTGTTTTTTTAGTGACCGCCTCTCTTGTGGTTGCTCAGGTTCTATCCGTCTTCTCCCCCAGCCCGTGAACTTCTCCGGGAGTTTGTGCTGTTCTCAGTCCTCAAGCCAGGATTTTGCCAATCAAATAGTGGACTTCTCTGGGATGCCCTAATGACGAGCCATCCTTTCTTGTCATAGGGTTCTGTGATCGTACATTAAAACTGGGATGGAGGGAATCCCTGGGTGGCTCAGCGGTTTAGCACCTGGAGCACATGGAGCCTGCTTCTCCCTCTGCCTGTGTCTCTGCCTCTCTCTCTCTCTCTGTGTCTCTCATGAATGAATAAATAAAATCTTTAAAAAAAAAACAAAACAAACCTGGGATGGAGGGAAGCCTGAGTGGCTCAGTGGTTGAGTGTCTGCCTTCAGCTCAAGGTGTGATCCTGAGATCCCAGGATCAAGTCCCACATTGGGCTCCCCTCAGGGAGCCTGCTTCTCCCTCTGCCCGTGTCTCTGCCTCTCTCTCTGTGCCTCTCATAAATAAATAAAATCTTTAAAAACAAAAAAAAACGTAGAGTCATAGAGTTTGGTTGGTTCCTGTGGTGGTTTTCCTCCCACTTGAGAGTTTGTTTATAACTTCTCTCATGTGGCCTTTTAGTCTGTGCCTGGGCAACCTCCAGAGTGGGGGGCTCATCAGTTCTGAAGGCAGCTTGTCTCTATCTTCAGTATCCCCTCAACTAACATTTTCCTTACTGAATCTAAGTGTACCTTATATATTCCTGTTTGCCCTTTGTTGCTAGATAATGTATTTTACTTCTGAGTGTGCATAGTAAAAGATGTTCCTTTTCCTAATTTTTTTCACTGTTGTGCCAAACATAACAAGTTTCTGCAGTTCTCAAAATGTGGTGCTTCCCAGATGTTTCACTACCGAAGTCACTCTCCTGGATTCTGGCATTTATTTTTTTTATTAAAAAATATATTTAAAAATATATATTTTTTTAGGTAGGCTTCACGCTCAGCATGGAACCCAATGTGAGGCTTGAACTCACAAGCCTGAGATTAAGACCTGAGCTGAGATCAAGAGCTGTTCACCTAACCGACTGAGACATCCAGGTTCACCTGGCCTTTATTTTCTTATTTTGTAAGAAGATGTCCCATTACAATTTCTTTTTTTTTTAAGATTTTATTTATTTATTCGTAAGAGACAGAGAGAGAGAGACAGAGAGAGAGACAGAGAGGCAGAGACACAGGCAGAGGGAGAAGCAGGCTCCATGCAGGGAGCCCGATGTGGGACTCGATCCCGGGTCTCCAGGATCATGCCCTGGGCTGAAGGCAGGTGCTAAACCGCTGAGCCACCCGGGCTTCCCCCATTACAATTTCTTTTGAAACCTCTAAATACATAGAAAAGTTGAAAAAATTGTACATTGAACACCCATATATCTACCACCTAGTTTCTGTAATTGACTTTTAATGTATTTGCTTTATTCTGCAGCTGTGAATCTGTCCATCTGTGTCCCATCTGTGAATCCACGTGGGTTTTCCTCATGCATTTCAGAGTGGGTTGTAGATAACCAGCATACTTCACTCCTAAACATTTCAGCATGCATATCATTCATTTGGGCTCAGTATTTATCTAGTTTCTTTTTTAGGTAAATTTATTCACAGTGTATTACACAAGTCTTCAGTGTACCATTCACTTAGTTTTGACTTCCTGACACCTGTGTGACCAAACCCCTATGGGAATAGGGAACTGTCACCCGACAAAGCTCCCTTAGGCCTCTTCCAGATTGTTTTCCCCACCATCCTCCCTGAGTCAACCGTTGTTTTGGTTTTTTCTTTCTTTTTTTTCTTTTTTTTAAAAAAATATTTTTATTTATTCATGAGAGACACACACACACACACACACACACACACACAGAGAGAGAGAGAGAGAGAGAGGCAGGCAGAGACAGGCAGAGGGAGAAGAAGCAGGCTCCATGCAGGGTGCCCGATGTGGGATTCGATCCTGGGTCTCCAGGGTCAGGCTCCGGACTAAAGGCGGCGCTAAACCACTGAGCCACTGGGGCTGCCCTGTTTTTTTTCTATAACATTAGATTTGCCTGTTTTAGCATTTCATGTAAAAGAAATTATATAAGGTGTGCTTTCTTGTGTAAAGCTTCTTTCAGCATCAAGTTTTTGAGATGCATCTGTATTGCATGTGTCACTACTTTTTCCTCTTTTATTGCTGAATAGGATTCCATTGTATGACTTTACCAGTTTTTTCATCTTTTTAAAATCTATTCCCAGATAATGATGGACACCTGGGTTTGTCTAAATTTTTGGCTATCTTGAATGAAGCTGCTCTCAACTTGTGCAAACCTCTCCCAGACAAATGTTTCATTTTTCTTGGGTCAGCTATCCAGACTGGGACGCCTGGGTAGCTCAGTGGTTGAGCATCTGCCTTCGGCTCTGGTAGTGATCCTGGGTCTGAGGATCGAGTCCCACATTGGGCTCCCTGCATGGAGTCTGCTTCTCCCTCTGCCTGTGTCTCTGCCTCTCCCTCTGTGTGTCTCATGAATAAACAAAATCTTAAAAAAAAAAAATTGCCAAACCTTTTTCCTAAGTGGATTTCCATTTTGCCTTCTTGTTACACTTTCATTTGCTCCACATATTGACCAGCATTTTGATTTTAGCTTTTTTTTTTTCCATAGATTTTATTTATTCGTGAGAGACAGAGAGAGAGAGGCAGAGACATAGGCAGATGGAGAAGTAGGCTCCCCATAGGAGCCCAATGTGGGACTCGATCCCCAGACCCGGAATCATACCCTGAACCAAAGGCAGATGCTCAACCACTGAGCCACCCAGGCATCCCTTGATTTTAGCTTTATAATGCCCTCATAAGAAGGGTTTTGGCAGGAAAGATCACAGATATGTCTAGGTCCTCTAGATGTGGTCTGTAACTCTGCACTAATTCCATGAGAGGCTAGCCTTCCTGGATACCTGGCTGTTTTGGAGTAGCTGTGTCATACTGAACTTGAGGTCAGCTGGAATATTCAGATCTTTTTTTTTTTTTTTAAGATTTTATTTATTCATGAGAGACATACAGAGAAGCAGCGACAGAGGCAGAGGGAGAAGTAGGCTCCATGCAGAGAGTCTGATGTGGGACTCGATCCTGGTTCTCCAGGATCACGCCCTGGGCTGAAGGCAGTGCCAAACTGCTGAGCCACCTGGGCTGCCCGGAATATTCAGATCTTGTTCAGATTTTTTGGAGCCATTTTACATTTTTGTGCACTTAAGAAATGGATTTTTAAGAATCCTAAGGGTAAGACTTTAAATTTGTCCCATTAAGTTTCACCCAATTAATTTTAAGAAAACATGGAATTTTGAATGTCATCAGTTGGTCTAGCAATCCCTTTCAACTTTATATGATTTACAGACTTGGTAAGTGTGTTTTTTTAGTCTTCTGGGTCATTGATGGAATTGCTTTACGGTTCGAGTCCAAAGACAGGGTCCTGGAGACTTTTCTCGTGGTTCCGTTCAGTAGACTAGGTCAGCAAACTGTGAATTTCCCTTATTGTGAAATTGCTCACATTTCCACATGTCTTCCCATTGGAACTTTAGCTTCTTGAGAGTGAGACTGTTTCCCCCCCCCCCCCCCCCCGTAGAGATGGGGATGGTGGGGATTCTGCTGAAGGGAAGAAGGCAGAGGGCCAAAGGGAGAGGGAAAGAGAATCTCAAGTAGACTCCATGCCATTGTGGAGTATAATGCGGGGGCTCGGTCTCACAACCCTGAGATCATGACCTGAGCTGAAATTAAGAGTCTGATGCTTGACTGAGCCACCCAGAGGCTCTGTGAGACTTATTTCTGTCATGTGCTCCCTAGCATCTAGAACAGGGCTTGAAGCACAGCTGGGAGTCAGTAAATGTGTTTGAACAAACAAATGACAGATATGGGAGTTTTGTCAAATGTCTTGCTGAAAGCAAGACACAGTGTCTCTTTGGAATTCCCTCCTATTGGAACATGAGACTAACCTGTGCCAACAACACTGTTTCACTTCTTTTCAGAGAAGGAGGTGAATGAACTGATGGAAGAGCTGTTTGAAACTGTGAGTAAGGTTGCTGGAGTGGGAGCTTGGGATGGTGGTGGTGGATTCTCCAGCATGCTCTGTCCTTGGGTCCCATGCCCTTCCCTCCACAAGGCTGGTTTGGCCATGCCACTTTACCTTTCAGTCCCCTCGGGAGTGAATGTCGTGGGAGGAGAATTTTGCTCATTAATATACTTTGTCCATTTGTAGGTTATTCTTAGTAAAATTTTCCTTTCAAACTTTGGATTGCCTCCCCAACCATCATTCCATGTATCCATAAAGATTGCAAATTAGTTTTTGGATTATTCTGGGCACATATAGTTATCTTTCTCATAAACTTGTCTCTTGAAAAATATTTCTGATCCTTATCTGTGCTCTGTCTTTACCATTGCAAGTGGCTGATTGAGAGACTTTGTTCCTGGGATAATCGTCAGCCATATGCAGGACTGCAGGCACCCCGAAGTGAGAAAGGTCGTCAGGGAGCTCTTTCTGTGCGCCAGCAGTACTAGCGGCCTGTAGACTGAAGTCTTTGCTTTCCCTTCTCCCTGTGGGGTCACTTCCACACGCTCCTTCCCCAGGAACACCTTCCTTCCCTTGTGCCCTCAGTTCCAAGATGAGATGGGACTCTCCAACGTGGAAGATGACGGCCCAGAGGAGGAGGAGCGTGTGGCTGAGCCCCGGCCTAGCTTCAACACCCCTCAAGCCCTACGGTAGGCTAGACAAAGACGTTGAGGGGATCCCTGGGTGATGCAGCAGTTTAGCGCCTGCCTTTGGCCCAGGGCGCGATCCTGGAGACCCAGGATCGAATCCCACGTCGGGCTCCCGGTGCATGGAGCCTGCTTCTCCCTCTGCCTATGTCTCTGCCCCTCTCTCTCTCTCTCTCTCTCTCTCTCTCTCTCTGACTATCATAAATAACTAAAAAAATAAAAAAAAAATTGTTAAAAGACGTTGAGGTGCAGAATGGGATAAAAGTGTGTGTCCAGACACTTCTGTTCACAGTGGCCCATCACTGACTACTTGCTGTTACTGATGGAGGGATACGTAGCCCTGTGGGGCTGATAGGTCTCCTGTGAATAAGTCTCCTCGTTGTGGGGCAGTGCAGCGACAGACCAGGCTGCGTCTGTTTGGGAAGGGAGAGAAAACAGTAGCTGGCATCCATAGCAGCTTCTCCAGGTGAGTGGTGCTGGAGAGGCATGAGGACTCTGTGGCCAGCCACAGAAACAGCCCCTATCATAATAACCTGTATGTCCCTTTTGTTCTCTTTGTTGGCCATTAACCATCTAGTCAATGTTAACAAAAGTTTATTGGCCCCCTTAGCAATAATTGAGCAGACCATGAAACATCTGCAGTAATGCCCTGTAGTCTGAAATAGAAATACCGCCCTCTTCTCACAAAGTTGGCACTTGTTGCTCCACCCAGAAAGAGGGGTCTTTAATTCTTTCCTTATTTGTGTGGTAAGTGTGTATAATTTAATGAACTGTTATCTATTCTGCATAGCAGCACACATGGTCAGGTGATGGGCTAGCTAGTAGTTAGGGTGTGCTTGGTGCTGTGGGTGGAGCAGAGCAAAGCTGAGAGACCCACAGCCTCCATTAGTCCTGTATTTTCACAGCCTGACTGAACTGGAGAGCTTGGGAGCCACCTGAAAGTCTGGCCTTCCAGGAACATGCAATTAAGTAGAAAAGATGAGGTATTCCAAACATTGCGTAAAAGCTGGGAATATCGTTCATATTTCATTATAATAAATACCATAATGTAACAACGATAGAATTTCAGGATTCAACCTCACCTTTTTTCTATTTTGTTTAAGCTTTTTTGAGATATAATTGACAAAGTTGTGAGGTATCAATGTGTGCTCTCTGGTGACTTGATGCAAGTATACATTGTGAAAGGGTCCCGCCATTGAGTTAGTTAATACTCTGTCACCTCATGTATTTACTTTTTTGGGGGGAAACACTTTCAAGATTTCTGAATCTTTATTTGACCCACCTACTTTGATCTATAAACATACTTTGGTTCCACTAATCAACTCTGTCAATGAAGTTTTTGAATTTAGGATTTATAGTACTACGTAAAGTCCTGGTTTAGCATCAGCTGCCTCTGGCGCTTGCCCACTTGATCTGCTTGGGCTGCTGCTGCTTCCCATGTAGCTGGAAATGCAAACCTGGTTTAGTTTCTTACTAAATAAGATATCATGGGGGAAAGTGAGCCATCTATGTCCCTCTTATCAACCAAGTAAATAAAACTTCATAAAACCAGGGGCAAGCTACTTCTGCTTTGTCTGTGTTTCTGTTCCTGTGTTGCTCTACTAGGAACACAGATAATGAAGAGTTTTCCGTTCTCAGTAAATCTTATTCAGAGGACTGTCCGTGTCTTTAGGTTTTTATCATGTGGTTGCCCACACTCGCAGTAAATACTGTAAAAGGACATAGAATCTTTATCTCTGGAGGCTGTAGAAAGGTTATCATTTAACTATTGTTACAGTATAGAGGATTTCATGAAATAGGTTATCCTGCTGGTCGTACCTACTTGAGGTGGCCCCATCCTGATTGCATAAGCCATCAGCTCATGCTGAGCCCCTGAGTGTCCCACTCTATCCCAGAACTAGCCTGCGAGCTGGGTATGTAGATGCTTACTTCAGCCCTGGCTGGGCTCTCTCTGGACACAAGGGTGGGCAGGTGGGTTAGAGAAGTGAGAGGAGGCATGCGAGGGTTACAAGATTATGTATTCATAGTGGGAATGGGGTAACACTTGAACCAGTTTCTCACTGTCCTTCCCAGCTATCCTGTGGTCTAGTGTATCCTATTCCTGCTTCACACCAGGTCTTTGAGTTTTTAGGACAGGAAGGCAGGGCAGCCTAAGTGGATTGGAGTGGCAGGAGGGCAAAAGCTGGACTTGAGGTTGGGGTCATGGGTCCATTAGGGGACAAATGCTGGACATAGAGAAGATTCTGTGTGACTGTTGGGAACATGTCCCAGGTTAATGTGGGTGTCAGTAGGACTCCAGGATGGTGAGTTCTCCTTGTTGGCTCTTTGACTGCTTTGTTGTTATCCAGACATTTCTCTGCCCCTAGAGTTTTGTTTAATTTGACAAAAATGGGATGTGGGGGGTTCATAGAAGGTGGAAATATTCAGACTCTCAGCCCACTGTTAGGAGGAGCTGAGTGTGTTGTAAGCCTAGGGAAATGCTCACATACACTCCTTTCCCTCCTGGGATAGGTTTGAGGAACCGCTGGCCAACTTGCTGAATGAGCAACACCGCACAGTGAAGGAACAGCTCGAGCAACTGAAGATGAAGAAGTCTTCGGGCAGACAACAGCAGGAGGTCGAGAAGGTGAAGCCCCAGAGTGAGAAAGGCCATCAGACGCTGACTCTAGACCCAGCACAGAGGGGACGCCTCCAGCAGCAGATGCAACAGGTGAGTCTCCTCCTGGCAACATCGGGGCTGGTTGGGCCTGAGCCTGACATGGACACCAGAAGCTAGCAGTTCTCTAAACATCAGAAACAGGCATCTTGATGCCCACTGAAGTCATAGGACCATGAGATCTTCACATCACTTAGGACCTTGAAAGGGCATCACGTTGGTATCCTTATGGTTCAGGCAGGAATGCAAATGCATGTATGACCCTCATATTCCAAAGTTACAGATTGCAAAGTCCTCTGTGATGTGTTCTGAACGTAACGGCCTCACTTGCTGGAGTTCTAAATTCAGTCCCTCTGGTTTGATGTTGAACTTCCTCTAATTCTGTCATTTTGCTTAAGGGGAACAGATCTGAGAAATTCACACCCAGATATAGTGCCAATCTCATAGTCTCTCTGGAAAGCAAAGTGTGTGGTAACGTTGCAGACATCTTGGTAAGGTCTTCTGGGAAATGACAACGTCGTAACCTGTCACCGTGTTATTTTCTTTCCCTCCCCAGCATGTTCAGCTGTTGACGCAAATTCACCTTCTTGCCTCCTCCAACCCTAACCTCAATTCAGAGGCCAGTACCACCAGGATATTTCTTGTAAGCTTCCAAGTATCATTCACTCTATAAACTTCGGTATCTATTAGCTTGGGGGGGGGGGTCACTTTACCTAGATGGTCACCCAGCACCATCCACATTTCTCTACTGTGTATTCTGGCAGCTATTCCTATGGCTTCCTACATTTGCTGAGAGAACAGCCTCTGACCCCGTACAAGACCAAAAAGTGTATCCAGTTTCTTATTGGTCCTCTTCCTCATCTTTTTTTTTTTTTTTTTAAGATTTTATTTATTAGAGCACACAAGCAGGGAGGAGAGGCAGAGCAAGAGAGAGAGAAGCAGACTCCCCACTGAGCAGGGAGCCGATACAGGGCTCCATCCCAGGACCCTGAATTTATGACGTGAGCCAAAGGCAGATGCTTCACCAACTGATCCCCCTAGGCACCCCTCCTCTTCCTCCTCTACGTCTACCCTGATTTCTTAGGTTTTTGATACTTCTGTTCTTTTTATTGAATTCATTATCCATTCAGTAGGCTGTTAGTATTTTACGTATAAAATTAATTTTGGTTATGAAGTTTTTAAGTATTTTGGAGGAAGGGCTTTCAATTTTGAAATTTTCTAGTGTTATTCAAAGAAACCAAAAGACAAGAAATTTTAATTCTCACTTTCCAGAACCTTAATTCTAGCTGGGGAGCTAGACCATCCATCTGAAAAGCTGAGGAATAAAGCAAGAGCAGATGAGTGTATCATAAACACAATCCTTGAATATCTGAGTAGTTAACAAGACAGTAGTCTTAATGGAATAATGTTAATTACGAGGGACTTTTTTTTTTCCTCAAAGACCTTTCATTTGTTTATTCATGAGAGACACAGAGAGAGAGGCAGAGACACAGGCAGAGGGAGAAGCAGGCTCCATGCAGGGAGCCTGACATGGGACTTGATCCCGGGTCTCCAGGACCATACCCTGGACCGAAGGCAGGCGCTAAACCACTAAGCCACCCGGGCTGCCCATGAAGGACTTTCTGATGATTGTTACCTGTTTCTGTCCTCTAGCAGGAAGGACAGATTCTCCCTCAGAGGCAAGTGGGGGCTGCTGGTATTTAGTGTCTGGGGCTGAGGTCCCCTTTGTGCTCTGTCTCCCCAGAAGGAGCTGGGTACCTTCGCTCAGAGCTCTGTGGCGCTCCACCATCAGTCCAGCCCCGGCTTTCAGACCTTGTTCCAGCCTTGCAACCTGCTGGGGGCGATGCAGCTCATCGAAGACTTCAACACGCACATCAGCGTCATTGACTGGAGTCCTCGTAAAACCGTCAAGAAGACAGGTAGGGGACACACGCCTGCTTCTGCTTTTTCCTTGCATGGAGAGGTGGGGGTCTTACCCCATGCCTTCCTTCTGAGGACGTGGTAGTGTTTCAGCGTCCATCAGGGCTTGGCCGCCAGACAGGGCGCTGCGGGGGCAGAGAGCTAGATGTGAGGGTGGGAAGTGCCAGGAGAGAGGTCCAAGGGGTCTGCTGAAGGTAAAAGTCAAGTGGTTTTAAGTTGGCCCATGCTTAGGGTTTTACTCTGCCTCATTAAGATACTTTTATTTCCCTTAATGGTTGCAGTTGGGTCTCCACTTTGAATGAAATGTTGATTTGGGAACTAGGCACAAATTAGAGATGTTGTACATTTGCCATGTTCAGTGTTTTAAAGACTTGTGCAGGTTTGGTTCCTACCTTGCATTTTTTTAGTACTTTTTGAGAAAACATTTGCTGTTCCCTTAAACTGAATAATTGCTTCTGATTAGTTTCCTGGTTTAGCAGAGGAGTTGTGGTTTGCACTGGATGTGCGTTTGTCTTTGGATTTCTTTTTTAAATCCCTGATTCTAACCATTAAATTGAATATAGTTGAGTTTAAGTGCCTTATGTCATAGAAACTGATCTCAAACAACTTTCTTAGTTCGTGATGGTAATGAAAACTTAACATCATGCCATGGTAATAAATGACACAGTGTCCTGTGTTTTTTTTCTGGAGATATAAAAATACCATTTATGGAAGAACTGTTGATATAGTCGAGCTTTCCATGTCTGGAAAGGCAGACGTGCCTGGAATTGAGAGGCGTAGGCAGCAAGGCAGAAATGAGCGAGACTGAGTTGTCTTGTTCCTTTTACGGTTTTTGTTCCCAACTCCAGGAGGAATCTGGGGAGGACTTCATGAAAGTTAAGTTAGAATCAAATAAATAAAATAGGGGATCCCAGATTTGTGAGGGAGATGAAGGAAGTTGACATCTTATCCTAGAAGAAAACAAGCATTGTTGAAGGTTCCCTTTGAAGGACTGAAGGGGGGTGAGAGTTAACAGTCTGAGGGACGGAATTGTTGGCAGGAGGCAGGAGTGCGCACCGCTGAGGTGCTGGGCACTCCACCGAGGCCAGAGGGAGTGCCAGGGCCGGTGTGTTCAGCAGCGCCGAATGGACCTCCTTGTACATACCCATGTGCTGGGCTGAGGAAGATACTAGGATCTTCTCGGAGAAGGGGCTGGGGGACACCTCCAGGTAGGGGCAGCTCTACCTAAATGCAGATGTGCACTCAGAAGCTCTCTTTTGTTCTAGAATTTCATTTACCACAGAAAGTTTTCTTCACAGCAGATGAATTTCCCTGTTTGCCAAAGCAAGTGGCTTGGATCCTGGCCACCAGCAAGGTTTTCATGTATCCAGAGCTACTTCCAGTGTGTTCTCTGAAGGCGAAGAACCCCCAGGATAAGATTTTCTTCACCAAGGCTGAGGACAAGTAAGGGTTTACTGTGGGGGAGCAAAGGCACCAAGTGCCCTGAGGAAAAGACTTAGTTCTTTTTCTTGAGGCACTTAGGGGAAACAAGGCACGTGTCACCTGACATGCACACATGACCAGAAGCAAAGACATATTGTTGGGCACAGCTCCGTGGTGTGTGTCTGCTCCAGTAGTGCCAGATGGTGCTGTTTTGGCAGAACAATGTGTATTTTTTTTGAAACAATTTAACTTGTTTTTTTGCTTTTATTTGTTGTAGAAACCAATCTCATGGTACTGTTAGACAAAATTTTTGAAAGGAAAATAATTAAAAAAAAATTTTTTTTAGATATTATTTATTTATTCATGAGAGACACAGACAGAGAGGCAGAGACACAGGCAGAGGGAGAAGCAGGCTCCCTACAGGGAGCCCAATGTGGGACTCGACCCCGGGACTCCAGGATCAGGACCTGAGCCAATGGCAGGCGCTAAATCGCTGAGCCACCCAGGGATCCCCAGGAAAATAATTTTTATCCATAATCTTAACTACCCATGATAATGACTTCTTTCTTTCCTTTTATTTTAAAAAGATTTTATTTATTTATTCATGAGAGACAGAGAGAGAGAGAGAGAGAGAGGCAGAGACACAGGCAGAGGGAGAAGCAGGCTCCATGAAGGGAGCCTGATGTAGGACTTAATCCCAGGACTCCAGGACCATGCCCTGGGTCAAAGGCAGGTGCTAAACAGCTGAGCCACCCAGGGATCCCCTTTCCCTTCCTTTTCTTTCTTTCTTTCTTTCTTTCTTTCTTCTTTCTTTCTTTCTTTCTTTCTTTCTTTCTTTCTTTCTTTCTTTCTTTCTTTCTTTCTTTTTTCTTTTCTTTTCTTTTCTTTTCTTTTCTTTTCTTTTCTTTTCTTTCTTTTCTTTTTTTTCCTTCCTTTCTTTTCCTTCCTTTCCTTTTTCCTTTTTCCTTATTCTTTTTTCCTTTTTCCTTTCCTCTTTCCTTTCCTCTTTCCTTTCCTCTTCTCTGTGTCCAACATGTGGCTCGAACTCATGACCCTGCAATCAAGAGTCATACGCTCTACCCACTGAGCCAATCCAGTGCCTCCAATGATTATTCATATAAATATATATTTTTTATTTTTTTGACTTAACACCTTGAAATTGTTTTTCTGTGCTTCTGCTGGAACTTGATCCTTCCTGTTGTTTCTGTGTTTTGTCTTCTCAGGTGATGTTCCGCAGCCATAGGGCAGCCCTTTTATCTGCCTGTTTCATTTTTTCTCCTCTCTTTTTTTGCTGCTGTTAGTAGGGCTTCAACAAGCATCTTTGTGCATAGAGCAGGAAAGTCTTTTGAGTTTATCCCTTTGGGTAAATTCTCAAGCATGAGATTATTTGGTAAAGGTTGTGAACATTTTTATGGTTCTTGATGTGTGTTGGTCCCCAGCCATCAGCAGTTGTGTAGGTAACCACACTTGCACGGTTATGTTGGGAGGTGGTGTCGGTCCTGATTTAATACGTCTCACACAGTGCACATTACTCATTCCATATTTGTTTTTTTTTTTTCATTCCATATTTGAATTTTGTTTGTATCGTTAGTGTGAAGCACATCATGATCTGACATTTATTAGTGATTCAAACCCAGTTTTCCTCTTCCCACTTGACTGGGAACGCCTGGTGGTGTCTTTGTTGTTGTGCTTTCTAGCTCTCAATTCACACCTGCAGTTCTCTGCTGGGCAGCCATTGGCTTGCACAGGAATGAGGTGTGCAAGAGTGGGTCGGCTGTACACAGTGTGCTCCTCTGGAGAGAGAATGTTCTGTAGAATAGAATGAGGTGAGATTTAGGTCATGACCCCTTTCTCAGTTTGTTGGCTTTAGGGCTAAAGCACTTTGAAGGGACCAAGTTTCCTAAGCTGCTGATCAGCAAGTATCTCCTAACCTGCAAGACTGCCCACCAACTGACAGTGAGGATCAAGAACCTCAACATGAACAGAGCACCTGACAACATCATCAAAGTAAGTGCTTCCTGCATGTTTGGCCTCATTGGTCTCAACCTCAGCAGAGGGGCCCCAGCTCCTCCCACCCTAGCTAGATTAGGCCCCCTATGGCCTTTTCAGGGACATTGACCCTTGTTTTCTTCTATAGTATCATCTTCTTGGTTTGCTACAGGTATTTCTCCTAAAAATAAAATTATTCCAACTCTTTTTTAAAAATTATTTATTTATGTATTTGAGAGAGAGCTAGAGAACATGTATGGGGGGCAGGGGCAGGGAGAAGCAGAAGGCTTCGGACCTGAGCCGAAGGCAGACACTTAGCCCACCAAGCCTCTGAGGTGCCCCAGAATTATCCCAGCTCTGAAAGTGGGATTTTTCTCTCGAGCCAACCATTCTCTTTTCTGCTGGCCTTCTGGAAGAGTAGACAATAATCCGCTGTGTCCTCTTTTTTTTTTTTTGTTAAAGAGTTTATTCATGAGAGACACACAGAGAGAGGCAGAGACATGGGCAGAGGGAGGAGAAGCAGGCTCCATGCAGGGAGCCCGATGTGGGACTTGATCCTGGAACTCTGGAATCACGCCCTGAGTCAAAGGCAGATACTCAACCACTGAGCCACCCAGGCATCCCTGTATCTTTTTCTTTACTTGTTTCCTGTAGGTATGTCTGTCAAAAGAAAACGTATATACTTTATAAAAGGTAAAGAGTATAAGTGATTTAAAGAGTCAGATAGTTCCATGAGGTTTATTATGAAAATACTTTCCTCCCTGTTTCCCACTAGGTTTTTGAGGAGTGGCGTGTCTCTGGCTGTATCTGGGAGGCTTGCTTGTTATTGCCCCCCTTGGTGCTTTGGATCGAAGCCTCATTTATTATTATTATTATTATTATAAAGATTTATTTATTTATTCATGAAAGACACACACACACAGAGAGAGAGAGAGAGGTAGAGACACAGGCAGAGGGAGAAGCAGGCTCCTTCCAGGAGCCCGATGCAAGACTCAATACCAGATCCCGGGATCACGACTTGAGCCAAAGGCAACTTCCCAAACTGCTGAGCCACCCAGGCATCCCTGAAGCCTCATTTATTAAAGCGTAACACGGTGACAGAGGCTTTCCCATCATCACAGGTGTCTTCTGTCCCCTGATTCTCCCACGGGGTCATGGTTTTGGAGAGATCGGGTTCAGGGCTTGCACTGTAAGCATGAGACATGCTTGTCTTTGCCCTCACAGCTGAGCTCTGTGGCCTAGCATGATTTCTTTGCCTTTTCTGCCCATATGCTGTTTTGTGGAGTTGATAATTGCATTTGGGGGAGTGGGTGGGGCTTGGTCTTATGAGGTGTGTCCCTGTTCAACACTGGAGTTTACCACTGTATATGGAGTCTCTGGTCGGCAAACAATGTCGATATTCTGTCATTTTCAACATCCTGAGGATGCCTTGCCCCAACTCTTCTGATGCTACTCCCTCTAAACATGTTACTTTCGTGGCTCTCTGCATGAACAGCTTCTTGGGGATTTTCTCCCCTGTAATCTTGGGGGGCTAGTTTTGCCTCTTAAGTGTGTGAATCCTCCTAGTCCCCGAACCCGCACCTTTCTTGCTTTTACCTCCTTATTTTAGTGGAGCACATCCTCATGGCATTCTGGGGAAGAGGGCTTGAGAAACAGGCATTTAGATTGAAACTGGCCATAGTCACAGTATTCACAGTGCGTGGATTCCACCAGATGCTGCAAGCTGGTTTGCGTGTGTGTGTGACCATTGTCACTATGTGACACAAGGTCATACCACAGGAGGGGAAGACCTTTCTGTCTTATTTTTGCAACTTAGGAATCTCTTTATTTAAAACAAAAAGTTTTTTAAAAAGTTTAAAAATATACCCTTTTTCTACTTTCCACTTTCAGTGGGCCTGGATTGGAAGGTTGGAAATCATTTGTGTTAGAAAGCTTTAAGGTCCTTGTTCCAGTTTCTTCTAGTTGCTGTGCTATCGCTTTAGAGATTTGATGCCGTTTTGCCTCTTGAACCTGTGTGACGCCTGTGCTTCCCGTGGTGCCAGCAGCATATAGGATTTTTCCTTTTCTCCAATGTTTTGGGATTTTATGGTACTGTGGATGCCTCAGCATGGATCCAGTGTCATTGATTTTGCAGAGACTGGGCATCTCTCCTGGGTGGTACCCCCCCCCCCCCCATGCTCTGCCCTGGGCGGCACCCCCCATCCCCATGTGCTCTCCCGGTTGGTACCTCCAGGCCTCCCAGTGGTTTTCTCTTTTCCCAACACTTGATCTTTTGTTCTACCTTCTCGTCTGTTACTTTAGCTTCTTCTGCCTTTCTGCTGAGTTAGCTCTTCATTTCTCCAGAGATAGATACATAGATTTCTTAAAAAGATTTTATTTATTTGTTTGTTTGTTTATTTATTTATTTATTTATTTGGCATAGAGCACAGCAGAGGGAGAGGGAGAGGCAGACTCCCCGCTGAGCAGGGAGCCTGATTTGGCACTCGCTCCCAGGACCCTGAGATCATGACCTGAGCTGAAGGCAGATGCTTCACTGACTGAGCCCCCCAGGGACCCCTCCAGTTATATATTTAATTTCCAATAACTCTTTTATATCTGTTGATTATTCTTTGATGGCAAATGGCAGGGGGAGGTGGGAAGCAGGAGAGGACGAAGGCTGGGCTTGTCTCCTGTGACCCATCACACAGGGCGCCTAGCAGCCTCAGGCCAGCTCCTCCCCCACTACAGCCGACAGGGTGGGATTGGGGCCTCAGTGTCTCTTCAACGGCTTCTGCCTGTCCTCATCTTTTCCTATTTCCACTTCTAGCTGTACCGCCACCTCCAGAGGTTTCTGCTCTCTCACCCTGTGGCCAGTCTCCGACATTGTCATATTGGACCTTAACTTCTCCCCATGTGATGTTTGGCTTTCTTCATTCCCCTGTGTGTTTCCACTCATCCATCTGATTTTTAGTTTTGAAAATTTTACTGCTTTTACCTTTTCTTTCATTCTCTTTCCTTATAGGCTTTTACCTTAAAACAATTCCCTTCTGTTTTCATGGGGTTTTAAGAGGGAACAAAGGCAAATGGATGTGTTTAATCTGTTTTTAACGGTAAGTTAACTCTTTAACCTCTGAAAGCGTGGATATATCCCTGCCAAGATCTCAAATTATTTCCCCCTTGGCAATCCAGTGGCTGCTTTCCTGCTGTTGTCCTGTGTAATTGTCCGACTGGTGCTGTCCTTGACTCCCATCTCCTGCTCCCAGCTCAGTGGCTCTGCACAAGTTCCCCTTGCCCTGCTCTACCCACATGTCTGTGTTCCACAGGAGACTTGGAGCATGTGGGTTCTTCCACATTCATGCGTGTTGGCATGTTCTTTCTGTCTCCTTGTGGTCTTCACGTCTGTGTCTTTGGTCTGGCTTTTTCTCTCGAGTGCCAACTTTGTATAGCCAGTTGTTGGCAGCCATTCTTACCTGGGTTGACTCATTGACTCCTCAGTCTGAACCTTTTTCCTCTGCACCTTCCAGTTGTTGCCACCAGCCGCCCTTACCAGCACACCCCCCGCCCCGCCCCCCCCCCCCCCCAGCTTACCCTGCTGTCATCTGTGTCTGGGGGACATCATTGTCTGGCTGGTACCATCAGTCTCCCAACTTGAGCACTGCCATAGGTGGGTCTGTCCCACACCCTCCATTTTACCCACCTAATGCGGTGGCCTTACTGCTGTCCTTTGTTATGCCTGGATTCATGCCCTGCTTTTCTAACTGGTATCTCTAATTCTGGCTCCTTCACGTTGCTGCTGTGGCCACTTCTAGATAACACTTCAGGGTAGAGTTCACACTGCCGATGTGGCAGCGAAGGCCCAGCCTGCCTTGCCTCCGACTTGTCTCCAGAAGTCTCTTCACATTCCTTTGTTGTAGCCAGACCAGTCTTTTTGTGGTTCCTTAAACATGCTCATGTTTCAGAACAAGAAGTGTGCTCTGCCCCTGCCTGCCTCTGCAAACTCTGTGCCGTCAAGAGTCATCTGTAGTTGCAGCTGCTCCAGAGATGTTTTTATTGTTCAAGTTTTATCATTTTTTATGTGCATCTTTGTACTTTTGTACAGAGAATATCATTTTTGACTCTTTCTCCTTGTCTGTACGCTCCTTCGGAGCAGGAATGTCTTCTTTTATTTGTCCACTTGGCCTCTAACGGGTGCTTAGCAAATGTGGATTGGATGAATGCTTGTCACTGTTTAGACTCCTGTTAATTTACTCTTAAAACAGAATTGTGTCAATATCCCTTCTCTTTTTCCCTTCCCTTGTGATGTCCTTTGCACCATTACTTCCTTACTAGGAAACTTCTGTGAGTCCTGGATGAGGGTTAAGGTGTGATGGTGGCTGCTTTTGAGTGGGAGCAGATTTGTTAACGTAGAATCACTCTGACCATCTGCATCCTTTTCTTTGTGAAACCATGTCTGATGATATGGAGTGTTGCAAAATCTTCATTAGAATTTAGAGGTTGGGGGATCCCTGAATGGCTCAGTGGTTTAGTGCCTGCCTTCGGCTGAAGGCGTGATCCTGGAGTCCCGGGATCGAGTCCCACATCAGGCTCCCTGTATGGAGCCTGCTTCTCCCTCTGCCTGTGTCTCTGCCTCTCTCTGTGTCTCTCATGAATAAATAAATAACATCTTAAAAAAAAAAAAGAATTTAGAGGTTGGGGGCACCTGGGTGGCTCAGTGGTTGAGCATGTCTGCCTTTGGCTTAGGTTGTGATCCCAGAATCCTGGGATCAAATTCCACATTGGGCTCCTCACGGGGAGCCTGCTTCTCCCTCTGCCTATGTCTCTGTTTCTCTCTGTGTGTCTCTCATAAATAATAAATAAAATCTTAAAAAAATAAGCCTGTGGAGGTTTGTTTTAAAAAAAAGAAAAGAATTTAGAGATTGGGACTCCTGGGTGGCTCCCTCAGTAAAGCATCTGCCTTCTGCTCAGGTCATGGTCCCAGGGTCCTGGGATCAAGTCCTGCATTGGGCTCCCTGCTTAGTGAGGAGTCTGCTCCTCCCTCTGCCCTACCCCCTGCTCGTGCTCAATCAATCTCTCTCTCTCTCTCTCTCTCTCAAATAAATAAATAATTGAGATTAGTGTAATTTGTTGTTGTTTTTTTTTAAGTGTAATTTGAAATGTAGAGCATTAAGCATGTATTTGTATGTATGGGAGGTGTCTCAAATCTCTGCACACTTCACTCCCCAGCCTGACAGAGGGCAGTGTTTCTGGAGGGAATGTGAATTGTGTGTCATTTCTTCCTGCTCAGTTTTATAAGAAGACTAAGCAGCTGCCTGTCCTGATGAAATGCTGTGAAGAGATCCAACCACATCAGTGGAAACCACCTGTGGAGAGGGAAGAACACCGGCTTCCATTCTGGTTACAGGTACAGGCTTCCTCCTTGACATGTGTAGGCCACAGAATGTCCCTGAAACCCTGCCAGAGATGTCAAGGACTGTTTTCTGCCTACACTGTGTAGTTGTAGGACAGGGTCTCAGGAGAGCTGCCTCATTCACCCCTCCTCTCCTGCTTTGCCCTCCCCCCAGGTGACTCTGTAGCCTTTGAAAAAAAAATAGTAAAATGATAGTTTCCTAAAGGAAACTCAGACAAGAGTTTCTAGAGTGTATAATTGGAATGTAGTCTTGGTGAAATTTGATATCCTGCAGAAAAATCCTTCTTGAAAAGATTTTTTTGAGACTGTCCTAGAAAGGTCCCTAAAAACCCAGGAAGCCTTGTTCTTTCTGCCTGATGCTGACATGTGCTGGATCAGTGTGTTCTTATTCTCAATAGGCCAGTCTGCCATCCATCCAGGAGGAACTTTGGCGCATAGCTGGCGGCGCCAGAGGGGTAGGAAATGTGACTGGAGCCGCTGAGGTCAGCTCAGAGCCCGGCCTGGGGAAAGGCCGCTCGGAATTGGGGAGTGACACTCCGTATCCACTGCTGTTGCCCAAGGGTGTGGTCCTGAAACTGAAGCCAGTTGCCAACTGTTTTTCCAGGAAGGCCTGGAGACAGAAGCGGCCGGCAGTCCTGAAGCCCCTGCTAATTAGACCCAGCCCCTCTCTCCAGCCCAGCTCCTCCACCTCTGGGAAAGCTCCCACAAGGTCAGCCCAGTCAGAAGCGCCCCCTAGCAAGATGGTGGTCCGGATTCCTCCCATGATCCAGCCAGCCACCGTCCTACAGACGGTGTCAGGTGTCCCTCCCCTGGGGGCCCCTGCGGGGGATGGTTTTGAGTCTCCAGCAACACTGCCTCCCACGCCCCACGAGGCCAGGACCAGCTTCCCTCTGTCTGAGCCCCAGCCTCTGCTCACCCCTGCCCCTGTACCCAAGGTAATGCTGCCCTCACTTGCACCCTCTAAGTTTCGAAGGCCATGTGTAAAGCCGAGAGCCTCAAAGAGGAAGGGGGCCAAGGCCTCCCTCTGTCTGGAGCCAACCTCCCTCATCCACCCAGTTCCCGTCATCTTCACCGTACCCGCCACCACAGTCAAGGTCGTGAGCTTTGGTAGTGGCTGCAATGTGATCCAGCCTGTCAATGCAGCTGTGGCCCCAAGTTCTCAGACCATTCCCATCACCACCCTCTTGGTTAACCCTACGTCCTTCCCCTGCCCGTTGAACCAGCCCCTTGTGGCCTCCTCTCTCCCACCATTCATTGTTTCCAGCAACTCCGTGAGTCTTCCTGTCCCATCCACCCCTGAAGATAAGGCCCAAGTGAATGCAGACATTGGTGGCCCTCTGGCTGAAGGGAAAAATGCCTTTCAAGGCCTAGAACCCAAAGTAGAGCCCCAGGAATTCTCTCCTCTCTGTGCTCCTGTCTTCCCCAAAGAGGAGCACAGCCCAGGGCCACTGGCAGCAGACTGTGTGTGCCAGGAAGAGCTACCAGAGAACAGTGCCTGTGGCTGGACTCTTGTGAAGGCAGAGGACGAGAGGCAGGCTCTGCAACCGCTGCCCCCGGGGGACGTGGAGGAAATGGTCAAGATGGAACCTAAGGACCCTGGGGAGGATGATGCCAGTGGGTCCCCGGGGCAGGACGGCTGTGAGGACATCAGAGAGGAATGTGCTGTGGGCTTGGATGCTGGCTTCCCAGGTGAGGAGCTGAGTGGTCCTAGGGAGCGGAGGGGACAGCCGGCTGTCCAGCAGGAGGAAGAGAGGAGTGAGCCAGCCGGAGCTTCTTCAGCTGCCCGGGAGCCTCGGGATGAGGGAGACTCAGGGGACATGAGCAAAGGGTCTCTGGAGATGGCTTCCTCCTGTGCTGACCATGAGGTAACACGCGGCAGCCCCCTAGGGCAGTCTGAGGCTTGTGGCAGCACTGACAGCCAGGTGGTGGAGACCCCAGCTGGCCTGGAGGAGGAGGAGGAGGAGGACTTTGATGACCTTACTGCAGATGAGGAGGAGGAGCTGTCATCCGCCTCTGAGGAGTCCGTGCTGTCTGTCCCGGAGCTCCAGGTGAGCGTTGCCAACCTTCTCAAACGCTATGGCAAGCTGCTCACGCTTTTGGCCACCTGCTCGCTTGCCTCATATAGTCCTCCTGTCGTGTGTTTAGCTTCTGAGTATGTTTGTGGGACATAGTTTGATGGGAGGTTGAGGTGAGAAGAGGTAGCAGGTAAGCTTTTACTGAGGTGTTATGTCTGACTCAGTCATTTAAGGTTAGATTGCATCACCGTGCACAGTTTAAATTCCTGAACACATAGATCCTATGTGGGCCAAGGAACCCATCTTCAGGGTAGAAGGTGACCTTTCAAAAGGCATCTCCCAACCCCTACCTGCTACTGGGCCGCCAGTCCGGCTCTCCCTGTGTCCCGACTCCATGTTGGGCCCTGGTGGCCGCACCTGTGGCCTCGGCGAGCCAGTGCTACCCTGGGGACACTCCTGGGCTTTGCAGGAAACCATGGAGAAGCTGACCTGGTTGGCCTCTGAGAGGCGTGCAGGCCAGGAGGGCGAGTCTGAGGAGGAGAACTCTCAGGAAGAGAATTCTGAGCCTGAGGAAGAAGAGGAAGAAGAGGCAGAGGGAATGGAAAGCCTGCAGAAGGAGGATGAAATGGCAGATGAAGCCATTGGGGATCCCACTGAGAAGCCGCCAGCCCCCTTCGCCTCGCCCAGGACCGCTCCTGAAGCTGAGGCCAGCAGTACCCCGCCAGGTGAGTGGCAAGCCTGATGTGAGGGCCGGGGCCCAGCTGGCCCCCTTTCCATATGTTGTGCCGAGTGGCTGGTCGAAAACCACGTGTGAGTTATTAGAGGCCATCCTCTGGACCTCCCCCGAGCATGTTTGTCTGGAGCCTTTTCAGAGAAGCATGCTCAGACGTTGCAGATACAACTCTTAGCAGCTGCTAGGTTTGTTTAGGTTCGTTCAAGTGTGTATGCTGCTCCTCCATCCGTCACTCGGGAGGCTAAGAGCTACGTTTTTTCACTGTTCTCACCACAGCCTAGTCCCTTGAGAGCCCAGCATAAGACCAGACTCACTCTCAAGACCCCCTTTCTCCATACGCGGTAGCAGAGAGCCCCTTACTGTCCCAGGGAATGTGGCTATGCCAGCTCTGCACAGGCTGGCCTGACACGCAGTCGTGCCTTTGTACCATGTTCCCACTAGCCTTTCTTGTAAGGCAGTCTGAGACAATGAGTGGTATTTGGGTGGGGTGGGTGTGTGTTGCAGGCGGGAGGAGTGGGGTTGTGGGGCAAGAGCCACAATCTTTTCCCCATGTTTTCCCAGGAGAGAGTGGCAGAGCTGCTGGGAAGGGCCGGGGCAGTCAGCGAGCGCGTGGCAAGCGGGGAAGTCGGGCCCGTGCCAGCAAGGACACATCCAAGCTGCTGCTGTTATATGACGAGGACATTCTCGAGCGGGACCCACTGAGGGAGCAGAAGGATTTGGCCTTTGCTCAGGCTTATCTGACCAGGGTAGGCAGGTGCTGCTTCCTCTTGCTGCCCGTCAGTCCAAATGCTGCTGCTTCTCCTTCCAGGGACCAGTTTTTATTTTATTTTTTTATTTTATTTTTTTAAAAGATTTTTATTTATTCATAGAAACACAGAGAGAGAATGAGAGGCAGAGACAGGCAGAGGGAGAAGCAGGCTCCATGGAGGGAGCCGGACATGGGACTCGATCCCGGGTCTCCAGAATCATGCCCTGGGCTACAGGCGGCGCCAAACCGCTGCGCCACCAGGGCTGCCCCAGGGACCAGTTTTTAAAACAAAGTATGATTTTTGGGGTGTGCAGCTTGTATGCCTCTGCCTTTGCTTCCTGGAATTACCATCAGATCTGTATGAGAGCACTTCCAGGACACAGGCTTAGCTGTACACGGCTTGTTAATCCCTGAACATTACCCCTCCATTGTTCAGAAAGTGGGAAACTGGGACTCCACCATCGTCAGTGAGAGGGGTGACATCAGTGGGTTAGCTAATGAGGGCCTTTCCCAAGCCCTCGGCTTAAGAAGAGAGAATGTTGGTGCACTGGCCAGAGTGGACCTCAGGGAACCACCTTGGTCTTCAGAGACGTGACCCCGTCCTTGCTAGGCAGTTGTCTTGGGCCATTGCCTTATTCTTTTGAATGGAACCATCTGGTTCCTCTGTTCCTCTCCATCCAGGTGGGCTATCTGCAGTGATAGTCATACCTTTTTCTCATCTGCTGACATTTTGCTAATATTCCTAATGTACGCATTGTTTACCCTCGTGATACCATGTGGAGTTCTATGTACAGAGCACTCCTTGTCTGCTTCAAGTGTGGTGAAGTCAGGAAGGAGAGGTTAGTTTAGGGCTGTGAACTAGAGAAAAGCTTGGTTGGTTTTGCTTGTTTTTTGGGGGAGGGCCCTGGTCCCTGGAGAATCAAGGCTTTTCAGATGCCCACCACTGGAAACGGAGCTGTGCCTTGCTCATTGCTCTGTGTCTTCCGTGAATGGATTGTAGGAGCTGCCAGAGGAGTAGCCCCTGAAGGATGATTCTTGGAGCTCTGCATGGTGACTCCTTCTTGGTTAGTACTGCTGTTTTCTTGTTGGGGCCCACAGATGGAGTACTGATGCTAGACCGTCTTCCTGCGTAGGTACGGGAAGCCCTGCAACACATCCCTGGGAAGTACGAGGACTTCCTTCAGGTCATCTATGAATTTGAGTCCAGTACTCAGAGGCAGACAGCTGTGGATCTCTACAAAAGCCTGCAGGTCCTGCTCCAGGACTGGCCTCAGCTGCTGAAGGACTTCGCGGCTTTCCTGTTGCCTGAGCAGGCTCTGGCCTGTGGATTAGTAAGTGGATGCGTGAACATGGCACCCTGGGGGCATTGCTGGGGCAGGAGATGGGACAGAGTAGTATTGACCATCGCTGTCCCTGTCTGTCCCTGTGCCAGCCCAGGGTCATAAGAGTCCCCTTGTTTTCAAGGGGTGATCTTCCCACCCCCTCCTCTCCCCTTTTCTTTATATGTACAAGGCGGTGGTACCTTTGGTTGCCAGTGAAGACCGTAGGTAAATGTTGTGCCCTGTGCTCCTCCCTGTTGTAGAGCAGGTGTTCATTCCCACAGATACTTACTGTGTGCTTAGTGTGAGTCAGGTAGCGTTCTCTGTCCTAGGAATACAGTAATTACAAAAGTACAACATCCTTGCCTTCACGGAGCTTCCATCCTCTTGGGGAAGGTCAGGTGATAAACAGTAAAATATATAAATGTATGTAAGGATTATATAGTAGATATGACCAGTAAAACGTGTATCATGCTTTTGAGTGGTGATGCTTTCTAGAAAAATACATGATGAAAGGAGAGTAGAGAGCTGCAGATAGAATGGGTCAGGGGTGGGGCCTGGCAGTTTTATTTTTTATGTGGTTGTCTGGGATGGCCGCTGTATATGGTAACACTTGAAACGTTGAGAGAGTGTCTACATGTGAGGGAGACCTCAATAGTTCTGAGTTTCTTGTCATGATTGACAGAAACAGGAACGCAGGGGGGGATTCTTTTGCTAGTCTTGAGGCAGTGATGTGGTCAGTCCTGGGGTGGTGACATACACCCTGGTGGTGCTCTCTCCTCATGAGGAGCAGCATACATGTGAACATTCTTTATTGACTATGAAGTGCCCCACAAGCTTGGAGTGTCTGACTTCATAGTCCATGAGATACTCCCATCTCTGGAATCTGTCGTTCCCATCCTAGGTGTTATGGGTTGGTAGTCCCTACAGCCTGAGGGCATAGATGCCCGAGTCCTAAACATGATCTGATGGTTATAAACTTGAGCCCCGTCAGCTTCCTTCCCAGCCCAACACCCTTGTCTCCTGTGCATAGAGCCCTCCAGGCCCCTCTAGCTGTGCACATGACCCTCTTGCCTTCTTTCCACTGCGGTAGTTTGAGGAGCAGCAGGCTTTTGAGAAGAGTCGCAAGTTTCTTCGGCAGCTGGAGATTTGCTTTGCAGAGAACCCCTCACACCACCAGAAGATCATCAAGGTCCTCCAGAGCTGTGCGGACTGCCTGCCTCAGGAGATCACAGAGGTGCTGCTTCCCATCCTGCTGCCTTTCGGTTGGCACCAATGCCTTAGGCACACCCCTGACTGACCCCATGTTCTCTTATGGGGTGGAAGGGATGGAGAAGGAGAGGATTTTTGAGGCTTTCCTGAAGCATCAACCCCTGGAACGGGTTGTGCTTGTGCCCTGAAAGCAGAGACTGACTGATCTTCACAGCTCAGAAAGGCCATTAGTGCCCAGGTTGGGTAGTTCAGGGGAGGAGATGATGGGGCCTGGGAGGGACTTGGCTCCTCACTCTGCTTGGGTTCCTGCCTGAGCTGGAGCTCAGGAGGGCAGGGTACAGAGGGTGTCCTCATCAGGGATCAAACCTATTCTCAGTGCCCCTCCGGTGTAGGCACGTGAGTGGAGAGGGAAAGTCGACAAATTTCTTATCTGTCAGAGAGTCTTCTTTGAGTCCCTCAGTTGACTAAGAGAGCAGACCATGGAAGGGCCTGGGATTGGTTTGGCATGGCAGCCTGGAGAGGCCCTGGAGACCTCATCTTTCCTCTGATCACTCTCCCCAGCTCAAGACACAGATGTGGCAGCTTCTCAAGGGCCACGATCACTTGCAGGATGAGTTCTCTGTCTTCTTTGACCATCTGCGCCCAGCAGCCAGCCGGATGGGTGACTTTGAAGAGATCAATTGGACTGAGGAGAAGGAGTATGAGGTACAGGCCTCGAGGCTGCAGTGGGGCTGGGGAGCAGGAATGCCACGTGTAGGCCTGTTCAGGGAATGTGCTGAGTGATACTCCTCCCCAGTTTGATGGCTTTGAAGAAGTGGCACTGCCCGATGTGGAAGAGGAAGAGGAGCCCCCCAAGATACCCACGGTCTCAAAGAGCAAAAGACGTAAAGAGATTGGGGTCCAAAATCATGACAAGGTACCAGGTTGTTTGGCATTTTCTGTTTGTCTTGAACCAGGCCTTGAGTTCCTGAGTGGAAGTGGTGCGCGGCCTCTGGGCTCCGAGGCAGAGGTGAAGCAGGGACCAGGGGTCAGGCTGCAAAGCCCACGGGGGTTGGGGGAGCGAGGAGGAGCCACCCTGTGAGGAGGAGGTGTCCCCCTCTGCTCTCTAGCACAGAACTGTTACTCTTGTCCTTGAGTCTTGGCTCCTTCCCTTCCGTTCATGTGAAGAAATAATAGAACCAAGCGTCTACACTTGAACAGTACTGGTAACAGGTACCAGGTGCCTGTACCTCTTGGAGGTATTGAACTTGGATCATTCCCTCAGTTCTCATGGCAGGCCCACAAAGAGATTGCTTGTGTTTGGCTTTTATAGGAGAGGAGAGGGAAGTGCAAGGCGAAGTTGTTGCCAGTGTCTCATATTAAGTGGCAATGTTAGGGTTCAAACTCATTGTCCTCTGCTGCTAAGAATGTGTGTCCTTTCCTCTTCCTTGGGGAAAACTGCTTCTTAGCAGCTGGATGACCTTGGGTGACTTACTGAGTCTCTGTCTCAGCCTCGTCATTGTCAGCGGGGAAATAACCGTACCAGCGTCTAGGGTCACTGACAGAGATGTCCTGGGGAAGCCTCCACATGTACAAGAGGGTCGGCAGAGGGGCAGAGCTCCAGGTGCAGGGACGTGGGAGCAAAGGCAGCGAGTCAGGAGAGCACTCCTGTGCTGGAGCTCTCAAAGACTCTGCCTTAGATTGTATTTGATGTCAATATTTCTTGAAACATCTTGGCAACTGGGATAGGTCAGTCCTTTGAGTCGTTGAAGCATTGTTTCAGGGATTTCTAACAGGCTGTGATTGAGTTTCCCCCAGCCATATGAAGCGCTGAGTGTCATGAAGGAGAAAGGGTGACGGTCAGTGCAGCTGCCTGGGCCAGCCTGCAGCTCAGCTTCCTCTATTGGTACCAAACACGCTCGGCAGCTAACCAAGCCCAGGTATCTCCTAGGAGGCTGAGTGGCCAGACAGTGCCAAGGACTGTGTCTGTTCCTGTCATGAAGGAGGCCCTGATTCCAGGCTGAAGAAGAGCAAGAGAAGAAGCTGTAGCCATTGTGGCAACAGGGTGAGCAGGGGTGGTAATCGGCAGTACACACGTGCGCATTCGCATACGCAGGACAAATAGAATCTTTAAAAAGTATGTAATGGGTTTTGTTTTTTGAAGATAACCCTGTGGGTTAGGTTTTTGGAATGGGAAAAAAACGACTTTAAATATTTATTTCTCAGATTTTTTTTTCTCATTTCTTTCTCATGAAATAAACTTGTTTCAAATAAACACCCTTAAAGTAATGCCAGTTCTCTAGGGTAGGTTTGTTTGGCAGCAAAAATACAGTCCTTGGTAGAGGAGTGTAGAAGGAAACCCCTTTAAAATTGTTGGTTGACTTGCAAAACATCATGGCAGGGCTTCTGCCTTTGCTCAGCCAGCCTCCTAAGAAAAAGGCAGTCAGGACACCCTTTACCAAGAAGGCCATCTCTGCAGGTCTGTGACAATAAATCCTACAAGAGCAAGGAGCCCCATGAGCTGGTGGGCAGCAGTCCCCACCGGGAGGCCAGCCCTGGGCCTGGTGCTAAGGAAGCTGGGCAAGGCAAGGATCTGCTGGAGGGGGAAGCCCCTGAGGATCGAGAAGGCCAGGAGGCGTCCCAGGACAGGCCTGGCAGAGGTGCTGGACAGGGAGAGACACCAGTTCCAGGTGAGTGTGCTGCCTGCCAGCCTAGCCTCCGTCCATCTATTTATGCCTTGTTCTTACATGCTTCCAGCAGGAATGTCACTGAGCCGGGATAAATAAGTCTTTGGCTGATGGACTGCCCTTTCCTTTACTAACAAGCAATAGGGAATCCTCTTGAATGTCCTCTGGCAGAACTAGCAGTGCTACAGTGCCAGCATGATAAGTGTGCTCTCCTCCTGCCCTCCAGACCCCCTGGACCTGCACCCTGCCCACCCGGCCTTGTGTCTCTTATATCAGTGACTTTAGCCCCTGCCCTCACCTCAGTCTTTGATTTGAGGCCAGGGCTTCGACACTGCAGAACCTCTGCACAACCCCGTGGTAACTCGCAGTCCTAGGTATGTTTCAACCCTGTACATACCCTTAGATCTTTATTTTCTTCCCAAGCAGGATTGGCAGTGGGGAGCACTTCACTGTCCCCTCAAGAAGTGACTTCTACAGCCCAGCCCGCCCTGGCTGGCCCACCGCCCTGCTCACCAGAGAGTGTTAAGCTCTCCTCCAGTACTGAAAGCGTGCTCTGCACCGTTAGGAGAAACCAGGCCGGTCCTGAGGTCCTCTCCTGCCCTCAGGCATCCCCCAGACTTCAGAATGAGGGGAAGGAACAGGAGGCACTGGGCGAGCCACAGGCTTCCATGCCGACATGGGATGCTTCGGAAACTGAGAGATGGCCCAGCACTGCAGAGCCTTGTGCTCCCTTCCTGAGTCCCGTTTCCTCAAGGACCAGAGACTCAGGGAGAAGCCTGGTGCCTGAGATCTCAGATGCTCCAGAGAGTTGCTTGCTGTTGGGCAGAGCTGGGGTGAGGACAGCGAACAGGAGGTCCCCTGTTTGTGAATCTTCATCAGGAATTGACACTTCAGCGACTTCTTGCAAAGCCTCTAGGGGAAGCTCGGCTAAAGATGGTGAGATCCAGGGCAAGGGCCCCGTGGGAGAACAGCCCCTGAAGGCCGCAGAAGCTACAGTGTGTGCCAACAACAGCAAGGTCAGCTCCACTGGGGAAAAGGTGGTCCTGTGGACAAGGTAGGTGGGGAGGGATGACGTGTATAAACTGTGTGGAACACATCCCTGTTCCTTATCTGGGACTAATCATGGTACATGGGTTCCAGGGAAGCTGACCGCGTGATTCTCACTATGTGCCAGGAGAAAGGAGCACAGCCACAGACTTTCAGCAGCATCTCCCAGCAGTTGGGAAATAAGACCCCTACTGAGGTAAGTGGTAGAGCCCTGCTAGAGCTCCAAGCCCCAGGGGGATCTAGGACAGGGCCTGGCATGGAGGACAGGGTGGCCAACTAGGAGACATGCCCCGGAGGCCCTGAAGAGGGGCTTGACTCATCAGGGTTAGTAGCGCTTCTAGAAGAAAAAGGGCATTGGATTTTGAGGTAGACGTCCAACAGATTCCATTCTAGTTTTGTTTTTAGGAGTGGTATAATTTGGGGCCAAACATTAAGCCTCTTGCCTTGAATTCCCTTATCTGGGAGGAGGATGCAGCCCTCACCACCTCACTGTGTGGAACATGTGACTGTATTCGTGTCAGCCTGCAGCGCTTAACACATGTGAAAATGTCCTGTTGTGCTAGGTTTCCCACCGTTTCCGAGAACTTATGCAGCTCTTCCACACGGCCTGCGAGGCCAGCTCCGAGGAGGAGGATGATGCCACCAGTACGAGCAACACAGACCAGCTATCTGACCACGGAGACCTTCTGTCTGAGGAGGAGTTAGATGGGTGACTGGGAGCACGGGGGTGTCGTTTGCACTCGCTACCCTCACCGGCCCCCTAAAAGAGGGCACTTGTATTTTGCTGGGACACCCTTGAGCTCAGGACGCAGAGCTGGAGGAGCAGGGGCTGAGGACAAGGATGAGGGCAGACCGGGGCTGGATGGCAGCATGGGCTTACACGTGGCTCCAGGTCTCCAGAAGCTGCATGTGTACAGCAGTGGGGAAAGTAGGGCTTGTCTCCTTTTCTACCATTTTCCCCTTGGTCCCATGGCGCATATTTATTGTTCTGTGACCTGGTCACAGTGTTTGTAAAGGAGCACACACCCATGCTGGTGTAACTGGGCCCGGAACACTGAGCTCCTGCAGCCACAGTGTTTATTATAAACCAGGTCTTTCCTCTGCTGGGAAAATCTTAGTTTGCGAGGCTGTCTGCACCCTGGTAGCACTGGGCCAGACTGCCCAGCTCCTGCAGCGCCTCCTCCAGGTCCCCCTGCTCCAGTCCAGCATCCATGAAGCTGGCCCAGCGCCGCACGTCCAGTTTGCCAAGGTCTCGAGCCAAATCTCCCAGGGTCCGACTCAAAGTGGATGACGAGCAGAGGGCCCCAAGCACTGGGATGCTCTCCACAGCTGTGAAGGGAGAGAAAGGGGAGCCTGCCAGTGGTTTTCCTCACTCAGGCTCTGCTGTGCAGACGGGTAGGTCTGGGCGAACCGCAGGCCTGGCTGGGGCGTGAGCTCAGTGCACACTCTGTGCTGGCCCCTTGGCAGGCTGGTGCTCTGGAGGAGGGCCACTACCTTCAGGAGCCATCGGGCGAATAAAGGGATGTTTACCTGTGCATTTCAGTGCTTTCTTCTAGCAGGCACTGAGTGAAACCTGTCTGTTCCCTTTGCTCACCTACCTGCCCCAGATGGTGGGCCATCCAGAACCAAACCGTGCCGGCTGAGACTTGGGGAGAAAAGGCAGGGGTACGGAGGAGTCACCTGGCAGGGCGCCAGCAGCAGGTGGGCAGAGCTGTGGGGATGAGGGTAGCAGCTGAGTGAGAAGTTGAGGAAAGTCTAAGGTGTGGGCAGGGAGAGCCAGCGTCACACTGACCTCCTGACCCGAGGCTGCTGCTGCTGTAAATACTGAGCCAGGACATCCTCCCCGGCGGTGCAGGCATGGAGCGGCGAAGGCAGAGGTGTCCCCGGGACGAGCTGACTGCAGAACAAAGCCAAAACTGCCTTTAAGTCCATGGCAGTGTGGACATGGAATTGGGGGTTCTTCCCTTCTCAGGCTGTCAGCCCAAGTGGGATGCTGAGGGTCTCTTTACTAGGATGTCCTGAGGTGTGAGGAGGGAAAGGATCTGAGTCACAAGTCTGACAAGGGCTCCTAAGAACGCCCATCCTCACCTGGTGTGGTATGCTCTGTCTACACCCCTCAGCACCACTGACTGGGCAAAGCAGCAGGTTCCAGAAGGATCCCCACATGCAGACAGTGGGGTCCACGCTGCAGCTCCTCCAAGCTGCACCAGGGCATCGGGAAGGGACTGGCCTGGGACCAAGGGGAAGGGGATGGTTGCTGCTGCTGTCACCACCTAAAGGTAAAGGAGAGATCAAGTAACTGAGCTCTTTCTCAGCTCCAGCCTGGCCTTCCCAAAGCTCCACACCTTTTTCCCAGAGAAGTTTAGCGTATCAGCCAGATGAACCATGGAAACTGGCGAGGACCGTAGGCGGTAAGGAACCGTGAGTGTGTCCAGGGCTGTAGCCAGGATGGCACCACAGTGGAAGGGCAGAGCAGCCTATAAAGAAGATACCAGCAAGGGTACTTAGCTTTCAGGTCTGGTAAACAGAGTGTGGAAGCAGAATGAACACGGCAGAGAGGTCCAGATGCCCTGGGACAAAGCGAGGCTATGTTTGGCCCGAGGCCGGACATGCAGAGGACAGTGTGCTGCATTGTGGATGAGTCCAAACTGAGGCCTTGAGACTAGGGCTGCTAACTGGTGCAGTGGCCGGTTGGGGGTCAGGGAGGGTGCTGTCTGTACCTACGGTGTGAACAAAAGCCTCGAGCCTTACATCATAACGTAGGTGAGGAAAAGTGACAGGTGGTTCAGGCCGCAGCCCCAGGCTCCCACCCAAGGACAGGGGGCAGACCAGAGAGCTGTGAGCAGACATGTGCACCAGGCCGAAGGCTGTGTTCAATAGACGATAGATGTTTTTCTGGGGCTCCTGAGGAAGAGAAGGGTTAATTTGTTTTCAGGAACTTTGTCCCTGGGCTGTCATTCTCTTTTGTTCCTCCCTGCCCCTGGAGACGGCCCTTCCCGCAGGTTCTACTCACTCCAAGACTGTACGGACCAGGGAGCAGGCCCCAGGTGATTATTCCCCGCCCCGAATACTCGTCTTGTAGCAGCTCTGTGGCCTTGGCACCAACCCCAGAGAAGCCATTGTGTAGGTCACACAGGATCTGGAAGCCCTGAAAGGAGACGAGTGATGGAGGACAGGACAGCAAGAGGTTTCTGCCCGTGTCCACTGTGCCTACTGCTTACCTGCAGGTAGTCACATTCCTCCAGGTAAAAATGCAGTCTGTCTTCCAGCTCTTCCAAGTACCTGGGTTCCTTCAGGATACTCTCGCCTTGGCCAAACGCCTCTAGGCGACCTGCTTCCCTGCCAAGCATGAACACAACCTAGACTTGAGGGAACCCCGCCCTCACCCCCCTTCCCCATCCCATTTTCAGGGAGTACAGGGAAGATGGCCTCAAGAGCTTCATCCTACACCCCTAGGGACCCAGTTTCCTGCTTCACATCCTCTGGGGCTCCCATACCCATCATGGTTGTATTTCTGAATCATACAGATGCTCCGGGGATGAAGGTGGACGTTGAGGAAATCTGACCAGACTCTGATGCTTCCCTCTGTGGGGACATGTGGTTTGGGGGCTGTAGCTGTGGTGAATGGTGGGGGACCTGAGGGAAAAGCAAAGGAAAGTATCTTCCTGGTCTAGTTCTGTCCAGCTCCCCAGCCCATGGCACCTAGTGAAGTCTCACCTTTGACATTGGGAATGGATTTGACCCTCCAGATACCATCACTACTCAGCACTCCCTGGGAGGGATGAGAAAAATCTGCATTTAGTTGCAGCCAGTCTGGAAGCAAATGTTAATTTCCCTCATTTTGCTGGCCACACTGTACAACTTCCTTTTGTTCACGTACTCACACTATTTTAGGAAAAAAGTGCTTTTTCACAAAATGCCATTCTAAGCTCTTTAAGATTATCAAAATCCCCTTTTTTCTCTGCCCCCGTGGGGCACTCTAGTTACAGCACTGGGTTCAGAAGTTTAGGGCAGAGGCCCTCACCTCTGCACTCTGAAGGTCCTGGAGGTAGTAGGGGTTTTTGGGACAGAGTTCCTCTTTGTGTGTGGTGAGCTTTCCCTGCCTGAAAGAGAATGAGGGTTGGTTGACAGCGACTGTGTCCCCGATTCTGCGGCGTCCTGTGAACCTCGCCCTCCCCTGAACAGCACATACCATGCTATCGACGCGTCCAGCTGTCTGTCGCTGTACAGGCCGCCTTCTTGTTTGAGGGAGCTCAGACTACCTGCACAACACGGGGCAGGCAGGGTTAGGTCGGGCCTGGCCGCACCCTCCTCGGGCACTGGGCTCTTCCAAGCGTTCCCGACTGAGCAGGAGGCGGAGAAAACCCTGGGCGCCGGCCTTCGGTGCCCCGCTCAGCCTGGAGCGGCGGCGCCCGGCGAGGTCCTGGCCGCGCCGCCTCCAGTGTGGCTCTGCCTACCCTTTAGATCCATGAGGATGAGTCTGGGCGTGTAGGTCTCCTGGCCGTGCGGCGTCCGGCCGGCCCGGTACAGGACATCGGGACTGAGCTCCCCCGGCGGCTCTTTGGCGTCGGTCGGAGCGCACAGCGCCGCATCCTGGGGTGGCACAAGGCAAGGCTGGCCTTAGCCGAGTTCGCGGGCTCGGCCCCGCGGGAGCGGCCGCCTGGAGGCCTCACCTGCTGGTTCCACCAGTGCGCTCCCACGAAGCCTGCGAAGTGGCCCAACTGCAGCGTGAGCACCTCCCGCACCCCGCCCGCCATGCCGCTCGGCTCCGCTGGGTCGCACGGACGCGGCCGGCGCGCTCGCCGCTCGGCGCCGATTGGCTCGTAGCCGTGTGGGCGGGGACTGAGGGTCGGAAGTCGCGGGGCGGGGCGTCGTGGGGTGGGTGCGGCCTGCGGCTCTGCAGAGGCAGTTCTCGGCTCCCGGTTGCTGCGCGGCCTGTGCCGCGGTTTCCTTCCTCCCTACCTGCTGCCGCTGGCCGACCGCGCCTCCGGAGACGCACCCCTGGCCCGAAGAGTAGGCGCCCCTGTTCCACGCGGGTCACAGCCCGGCTGGCTGGCCGGCACCGTACGGGAACGAGGCGTCGTAAGGCGGGCCTGGGCTGGGTTGTCGGAGAAACTCTTCCTCAGGCCAGCGCGTACCCCCAGCCTCTTCAGTGGCCTCGCTGTGCTGGGGCTCCGCCGACAAAGCCTCCGCTGATGGGGGGCCGGGGTCGCTTCGGCGTGCTTCCCCGAGCCTTCCCGTGCTCCTGCACCTGCGCCCACGTCCCTGGGGCGTGCACCTGGAGTGGGCGGGGTGGGGGACGGGTCCGGGAGCACCTGCGCTCGCCTCCCCGGGGTGAGCGCCTGGCGTGGACGGGGGTCGAGGGAAGGCTGTGCTGTGACTGGGTAAATACCACCAAACTGTCCCTTTAAACTCACTACCGGTGTAAACCACCACCAGCGTAGGGGAGTTTCAGTTGATGCACCGTAACCTTTAGAAATTGCCTTAGTCACTGGTGTTAATTACTAACGAGGTTGAGAGCACCTTTTCATAAGTTTATGAGCCACTTGGATATCCTTTTATGGGTTTTTGTGTGTGTGTGTTTTAAAGATTTTATTCATGAGACACACACACACAGAAGCAGAAACATAGGCAGGGGGAGAAGCAGGCTCCATGCAGGGAGCCCAATGTGGGATTAGATCCCAGAACCCCGGGATCACACCCTGAGCCAAAGGAAGACGCTCAACCGCTGAGCCACCCAGGTGTCCCAAGGATATCCTTTTTTGAAGTGCATGTTTGAGTCCCCTGGCCATGTGTCTTTCGGGTTGTCTCCTTGATTTGTAGGAGTAAGTTATTCAGGATATACAACCTTTGTTGATTATGTGTTGAAAATACCTACTCTCACTCTGGTTGCTTTTTCCCTTCCTTAAAGGGAGTTTTTAGAACAGAATTTTGTCTATTTTTTTTATTTTTTTTAAAGATCTTATTTATTTATTCATGAGAGACAGAGAGGCAGAGACACCGGCAAAGGGAGAAGCAGGCTCCCTGCAGGGAACCCAATGTGGAATTCGGTCCAGAACCCCAGGATCATAACCTGAGCAGAAGGCAGAAGCTCAGCCACTGAGCCACCCAGGCGTCCCTATTTTGTCTTTTTAAATACAGTCACGTTTATGGACCTTTTCAAATATTACTAATGCTGTTTACGTTATGTTCTGGGCTCTTGATCCTTTTCTGTTGGTCCGTTACAGTTTCACAGGATGTTTAAACACCATGTTTTAAAAAGTGTCTTAGAGTCCCAAGGAGACTTAAAAAAGGGGGAAGGTGGGACCCCTGGGTGGCGCAGTGGTTTGGCGCCTGCCTTTGGCCCAGGGCGTGATCCTGGAGACCCGGGATCGAATCCCACGTCGGGCTCCCGGTGCATGGAGCCTGCTTCTCCCTCTGCCTATGTCTCTGCCTGTCTCTCTCTCTCTCTCTCTGTGTGTGACTATCACAAATAAATAAAAATTAAAAAAAAAGGAGGGGGAAGGTGTTAGAGGTGACGGAAGAATAGCAGCTAATAAACGTAGAAGGAATGATAGAATTTATTTTTTCAAAAGATTTTAATTATTCATGACAGAGAGAGGCAGAGACACAGGCAGAGGGAGAAGCAGGTTCCCTTCCAGGAGCCCAATGTGGGACTGGATTCCAGGACTCCAGGATCACACCCTGGGCTGAAGGTAGATGCCCAACCACCGAGCCACCCAGGTGTCTCGGGAAGGCCAGAATTTAGATTGCAGCCATCAATTAAAGAATTAATTTAGATGGCCATCATCAGTGGACGTTAAAACCTTTGGGTGATAATTTATCAAAAAATGGGATGGTTTCAGGATTTCAAAGTAACGCTTTATTTGTTAAGTACATTGAGAAAAGGTACGTTTACAATGATGGATGCCAGAATTAACCAAGTGATCCAATTTAGCATCACCATGAATGAAACAAACCACAATGATGTCAAGTGTAGTAGATAGAAAGCATCAACTGTCTGCTGTGCTTGTCAAAAGTATTTAACCTGTATCTGAAGGGAACAATTCAACAAATCCATAATGTGGGATAACTGAAATAACTGGCCTGGCATTTTAAAAAATGTCAAATAACAGAAAAACCAGAGGGTCTACTGAAACTAACAGGACACTAAAGAGATTTCAGTGTAAATGTGTTGTATAGACTTTGGTTGAATGTGGATTAGTGTGGAGGTGCGGTGGGACAGCCACGAAGAAGTTAGGATAACTGGAAAACTTGAAAAATAGAGCACGTTAAAAAAAAAATAGAGCATGGGACACCTGGGTGGCTCAGCGGTTGACCATCTGCCTTTAGCTTGGGGCGTGATCCTGGAGTCCCGGGATGGAGTCCTGAGTCAGGCTCCCTGCATGGAGCCTGCTTCTCCCTCTGCCTGTGTCTCTGCCTGTGTCTCTTGTGAATAAATAAAATCGTAAAAAACAAACAAACAAAAAACCCAAAAAAACAAAAAACCCCACCATATTAGAGAACGTTATACTGACGGGTTACTTTGGTATGTTAGTGATATGCTGGGTATGTAAAATATTGTATTCCTAGGAGAAATGTGATAAAAGAATTGTCTGCAATTTACTTTCAAATGGTGACATAAATCTGTAGAAAGCTAAAGCTAGTGTGACAAAATTTAACAATTGAGTGAAGGTTATATGGGATTCCTTTGTACTGTTTTCTGCATTCCTGTAGGTTTGACAGTTTCCAAAATAGTGTAAAAGGTGAGAGACACGTCTATTCTGGGCTCTTTTATGTCCACATATAATTTAGAATTAGTTTGTCAAGTTGCAAAGAAAAATTTAAAAATCTCTAGGTATCGTGATTGGGAAAGCATTGCATCTCTGTAGATCGGTTTGGGGAGAACTGACACCTTTATGGTAGTAACTTTTCTAGTTTTTTTTTTTTTTCTAGTTTCTGTCCTACCATTTATTGAGATCTTTTTCTCCAATAGTTTATAGTTTTATCTATAAACATCATACACATATCTTGTTACATTATGTTTTTTATAGTTTTGTTGCTATTGTAAGTGAAATCTTTAAAATTTTTATTTTCTATTGTTATGGAGAAATGCAGCTGATGTGTAGACTGACATATCCAGTGACACTGCTATGCTCACATAGTACTTTTAATAATTTATCTGTAGACTCTTGGATTTCTACACCAGCATTTCCACAAATAATAATGTATTTGTCCCTCTCCAAAGCTTTTTTTTTTTTTTATAAAGATGTTTATTTATTCATGAGAGACACAGAGAGAGGCAGAGACACAGGCAGAGGGAGAAGCAGGCTCCCTTTGGGACTCGATCCCAGGACCCCGGGATCATGCCCTGAGCTGAAGGCAGATGCTCAACCACTGAGCCACCCAGGTCTCCCACCTTTATCATTTTTTTAAAAAAAGATTTATTTACTTATTCATGAGAGACACAGAGAGAAACAGGCAGAGACACAGGCAGAGAGAAGCAGGCTCCATGCAGGGAGCCCGACGTGGGACTCGATCCCAAGTCTCCAGGATCACATCCTGGGCTGAAGGCAGCGCTAAACCGCTAAGCCACCTGAGCTGCCCCCCACCTTTATCATTTCTGATGTTGCTCATTTCAAAAGTAAAAAGTTATTTTTACTTTTTTTTTAAATATTCTCACCAGAGTTTTTTAAAAATCAACTTTAATAGTATTTTAAAATATATTTATTTGAGGTAGAGAGCATGAGTGGTAAGAAAGGCAGAGGGAGAAGCAGATTCCCTGCTGAGGAGCCCGATGCAGGACTTGGTCCCAGGACCCCAGGATTATGACCTGAGCTGAAGGCAGATGCTTCACCAATGGGGCCACTCAGGTACCCCCAATTTTATTTTTTTTTAAAAAGCTTTTATTTATTCATGAGAGATAAACAGAGAGAGGCAAAGACACAGGCAGAGGGAGAAGCAAGCTCCCCACAAGGAGCCCAATGTGGGACTGGATCCAGGACCCTAGGATCACACCCTGGCCAAAGGCAGACATTCACAACCACTGAGCCACCCAGGTGCCCCTACCCCCAATTTTAATAGTATTTTTAGAGAACCAAATTTTTGGTTTTGAGTTTAGTATTTTCATAATCATTTAGTTTGAATTACTTTCTCATTTCCATTCTGATTTTCTTCTCAGAAGAGTATTTCGTGATATCCAAACATAAGGGATTTTCTGTGCATGTATTTGGAATTGAGTTTTGGCTTAAATTACAGTGGGGTCAGAGAATACCATTCATGATTTAAGCTCTTTGAAATTTGGTGACATGGCCCACCCAGTGAGAGTCAAGTTTTGAATATCTATTCAGGTAGGGATAGGTGTGCTTTAGAAGAATGTATATTCAGAAGTGTTTTGGTTTAATTAAAAAAAATCCTTTCATTGACAAGTTTGTTAATTATGCTACTAGAATATCTGTTCTGATTGGCTGTCATCTATGAGTTACTAAAGTATATTCCTACCACCATGGTTTATTTTTCCTTATATTTTGTCAGTTTCCATTTTCTTAGGTTATGTTATTAGGGCATACTACTTTGTAATAGTTTTATCTTTCTGATGAACCTTCTACCATTTTAAAATATCCCTCTTCTCTCTAAAAATGCTGGGTTTTTTAAAAGGATTTTATTTATTCATGAGAGAGAGAGAGAGAGAGAGAGAGAGAGACAGAGAAGCAGGCTCCCCTGGGACTCAGTCCCAGGACCCCAGGACCACGACCTGGACCAAAGGCAGAAGCTCAACCTCTGAGCCACCCAGGCGCCCCAAAATGCTGTTTTATCTTATTGTCTACTTTTCTTGGTAATAATACAGATGAATCAGCTTTCCTTTGGTGTTTGAATAGTATATATTTTTTGACTTTTTACTTGCAAGTTTGGATTTGTGTCTTGAAGACTGCATACACCAGCAGCAAACACCAGAGTGGCATCACCCATGCAAGTGCCTCATCAGGGAAATAAATGCCTGAGTGAGGGACCTGGAGAGGAGCCCAATGGGCCCTCGGGAGCTGTGAGAGCCCAGTGAGGGTGTGACTTGCAAATGAAGGGAAGGAACAAGTCGGACACAGTTTTACATAGAGTTGTGCATTCATTTACCAAAGTTCAGTCTGAAAACATTTTCATCATCTTCCAGAATCCTCCAATGATTACAGCTGAACCCCATTCCCCCCAACACCAGGCAGCCATTCACCATTTCTTCCTGTATGGATTTGCACTTTCTGGACATAATCCTCCCACATGTGGTCTTTTGTGTGGGAGTCTCTCAGTTCCGTGTCAGAGGCTCCCCGTGTGGTAGCAGTTACTAATACGTGCTCTGTTCTGGTTACCTGCTTACAAATAATGGGTATTTGGGTTATTCCCATCATTGAGCAGTCATGAATCATGTTGCTGTGCCTCATGCTGCTTGAATACACATCTTTGCATGGACACATTTTCATTTCTCCAGGGTAAACACCTGGGGGTTGAGTTGCTTATGTGCTAACTCCATGTTTAACATTTTTAGGAACTGCCAGATTGTTTTCTAAAGTGGAAGCATGTTAGAAAATTTGTATTTCCATTGTATATTTATACTGGCGAGGTGTGATGGTTCCTGTATCTCAGAGCCTCCCTGTGTAATTTCAGCCGTCTTGGTGGGTGTGCCCTGGCCATTCAATGATCTGGATTCGCATTTTCCTGTCGCTAGTGATGCAGAACAACTTCTCATAAGCTTGTCCGGGATGTCCAAATTATTTACCAAGTTTTAAACTGTGTTTTCTTATTAATGAGTAATAGTCCTTTATATATTCTGATATATACATGAATTTGCAGATATTTTCCCCCAGCCTGTAGCTTTTTTTTTTTTTTTTAAAGATTTTATTTATTTGAGAGAAAGAGCATGCACAAGCAGGGGGAAGGGCAAAGGGAGAAGCAGACTCCCTGCCCCTGGGTGGCTCAGTCGGTGAAGTGTCTGCCTTTGGTTCAGGTCATAATCTCAGGGTCCTAGGGGGAACCCCAAGTTGGGCTCCCTGCTCAGGAGGGTCTCCTTCTCCCTCTGCCCCTCCCCCTGCTCATGCTCTTTCTCTCTCTCTCTTGAAGAAAAGCTTTTAAAAAAATTTAAAAATGCCTATTTTTTATGTGGACTATACTAGGACTTTTATCCCTAGAACTAGTAACAGAAGTTGCTTCTAGGAGAGGAGGAAAAGAAAGGAGGCTGGTTTCCATGACATGTTTTTCTGTGGTTTGGATGCAGCAGAAACAGGAATAAAGGCAAATGGAATCCACTGAATGACTTGGGCTGGAGGTCGACTCAAGTGGGTGGTCCTGTGAAACAAGACAAGGGGGCAGGAGGGATGTAGGTAGAGAGCAGTGAGGATGGAGGGGACGAGGGGCTTTGACTCCCACGGAGATGAACCTGAGGCCCTGGCCATCCACTGAGGGAGGCATGTGAGTCGGGTGGCAGGTGGCACAGGATGGGGTAAGGGCATCAGGCCTCCCAGGGCTGGGGGCTGGGGGAACAGGCTTTGTAGAGCAGGGTTCAGGACCCAGGCCAGTAGACCTGACAAAGGACTGGGTCTGGGAGAAGGTCGGGTTCAGAGATGGAGCCCTCAAGGATGGTGAGGTGTGGGGGAAGCTAGGTCTCTGGTCAAAATTCTGACCCCATCCAGATGGTCTCCCTTGTGGCCAGTGTTCAGAGAAAGTGTTAGAAAGTCAAGTCCTAATGGTCATGACTACTTAGTACCGCCCATGTGTGAGGCACTTTCCACACGGTGATTCAGTGCTCACGATATGCCCCTGAAGTTTGGCGTCATTACTGTTAGGACAGGTGGAACCAGCAGGACACGGGCCCTGTGACGGTTTGGATGAGGCAGCAGGGCTTGAACTTGGCTGTCCTGACGTGAGTGGGGCAGAGGATTCAACTCCCTGAAACTGCTGGGAGTCATTATTTTCCCAAATCTCCCAAAGCTGGCACACATATCTGTGTGAGGGAGAGGCCTCTGCCTCCTGTGGGTGTGTAGCAGGCGTGTGGGGCCAAGTCCTTGGGCCTGGCGGGAAGGGGCAAGGCCTAGGCAGCATGGAGAGGCCATCGGCGGGTGTGTCCGGGTGCCAGAGGGGGAACTGAAGGGGTGAATGTCAGTCTCCTCACCTGAATAAAGTCTAGAACTAGTGGAAGTTTCTGCAGAATCTGGTCTCTTCACACCCCTTACAGAACGTCAGAGAAATTCAATTTGGCCAACTGAAGCCTCTTTCCATTTTATAAGCCTGATACAACACTTTTAAGAAAGATAATTTATTTTAGGGAAAAATCCATAATTACCTAACATGAAAAACCCCAGCTAATGAACTAGTTTTAGGAACAGGAGGGCATCTCCTGGCTGCTCTGGTCACTCTTCAGTGAAGGCTGGGAGCAGATGTGCACAGTGACCTAAAGGTAGGCGCAGAGCCGCTCCAGCTGCCCGGGGTTGGCGTCACTCAGGAACAGCAGCTCTTTCTTCCCTTCCTCCGTATGAGCTGGTGGGCAGGGGGAGGGAGGGGGAAGGACAGCTGGCAGTGCTCTCTGCAGCATGGTGTCACCCAGAAACGTCTGTGTGGAGGCTCCGTGATCCAGATCATGTTGGAATGCAATGACCACTCCTAAGAGACCTCACTTTTGTTGTCTCCGAAAACTATTATTTTTCCTGTCTTTATTCCTCTAGTCTGGCATCTCTGTCTCCCACTGTTCCAAAGAACATCTTCTGGACTTTTGGACTTTGTCAAATGCCAGCTCCCTGAGAAATCTCTGCATTGTGCCTCCCAAACCTCCAAATGCTACAGCTGCTTTATACTCTCCCCTCTATTCTTGGAATAACCTCCTCGTTGGCAGCCAGTCCTCTCTTACCCTGCAACAGAACCACCTTCTTGCCTCCTCCACCCGCCCAGAGCTGAGGCTGCTCTGCTGCTGGCAAGCTGCCCACACACAGCTGGGTAGTAGCACGAGCATCTTACTCTAGACCAACTAGTGAGATCTTGGGAAGAGAAGTATGTGCTGTTGTGTAAATTAAACCTTGACCACCCCACCCCCTGCCTTTCCTACTGTCTAATTGGCCAGAGAGGCGGCCAGATAAAGGGAGAAGACAAACACGAATTGTAGGCTGTTGCTGTGGAAAGGAGAGCACAAAGCCCTGACAGGGAAAAATTTTATAACCCACCTTTCTCATGTTGAAGCCACTTGTTCTCCAAATAATACTGGATACAACTTTCAAACTCCTTTGGGTTATAGTTGGAGACCAGGATGGGAATAAAGGGATCCAGGGCATCAAATCCTTCCTGGAGAAGGAAGAGTAGCCACTTAGTACGGAGTCAGCAGAGAGAGAGACTGGACATAAATGCTTGCAGGGAAGGTCCTGCTTTCCTTCTCTGCTTCTCACTGGGGCTCTGCATAGGGCAGCTGGCTGCTGTCGTTCATGGCCATGCATCTGCATTTGTAAAAGACACCATCCTGCTGGGGGCCACCACCTGTCTGAGTGTGTCTCTATGTATATAATTTATTTTATTTAAAAAAATTTTTTTTACAGGTCTGACTTTATTTAGTAGCCAACAACCACTTAAGATACTTTGATAAACTCAAAAACTAGAAAATTAACAAGGGTGGGGATAAAGATCCACTAAATATGGAATGAAGACTGAAACAAATGAATCAAAGTGTATTTCAAATTTCAAATAACACCTAAGGAGGGAAGCCAGCCTGAGTTCACTTCTGAACAGGGCCCCTGGACAAAGAAAGACCCTGTCCAGGAGGACAAAAAGCACACTAAGCAAATACTGAGCCCCAGTCTGCAGTGTCCTATTCACAAAGTGTTGTCAGCCATGGAAGTGCTGTCATTGCGAGCTTGGGCCGCGCCAGCAGGGAGACACCACGCAGGTGGTGACTGGTGGAGACCCAGGAGGAGGCGGAAGGTGAGGCTGCGACGCTGGCTGGTATCGATGTGAGCTCACCGGTTTTCCACAAAGACAAAGAAACGGACAGAGGTGTGTGGGTGTGTACATGGAGACACATACATGTGAACATGGCACATACCCATGTATGTGTGCAGCATGACTAGGATGGGTACCTATTGGGATCCCTGGGTGGCGCAGCGGTTTGGCGCCTGCCTTTGGCCCAGGGCGCGATCCTGGAGACCCGGGATTGAATCCCACATCGGGCTCCCGGTGCATGGGGCCTGCTTCTCCCTCTGCCTATGTCTCTGCGTCTCTCTCTCTTTGTGACTATAATTAATTAATTAATAAACAAACAAACAAACAAATAAAATAATAGGATGGGTACCTATTGTCAGACTCAAAGGCCTAGAAGTGATACTCCAGCAGCATAAATATACTGAACACTCACGTCTTGGGATCTAAAAGCCAGCCCATGCTTAAGAGTTGGGGGATTTGGTTCTACCTCTTGAAGAGCATATTTTAAACTTTTTTTTTTTTTTTTTAAGTAGGCTCCACACCCAATGTGGACCTTGAACTCATGACCCTGAGATCAAGAGTCACACACTCTACTGACTGAGCTGGCCAGGCGCTCCCCAGGCCTTGGATCTGAATACTCTTCTCTACAATGAACTGGGGCTGCTTGGAGGAGTGGTTGATTCTAGGACAGCACATGGAAAGGATAAGACGAGTGTGGAACATATATATTCCTTCCCCAAAAGTAAAGTAGGGCCTCAAGAATGATGGGGGCATATGAAAAGGATACAGAAGCCAGTTTGAAGGGGCATCTGCTGGCCAAATCTGGGATAATTTAAGCACCAAAATAATGATAGCAAAAGTTTAGAACTAATTAAAGAGGAGTCTACATGTCCATACTGAAACAAATGTGTCAGGGGAAAATAAGTTCTTGCCAGAAATCCAGCTGACACATGTAGAAGACATGAAGGAGCTAGAAGATACCATTTTGCAAGTATCACACCTGAGTTTAGGGAAGAATCACAAGTGGATGCTCAAACCAGAAGGTAAAGTGTGAGGAATAATGGGACAGTGACACAACCTCAAAGCCTATCTCCATGAGGAGCTTATTCATTACAGAAGGCAGACTGTCAGTCTCCTGAGGAGAAACCAGATGGATGGCACCTGGAACCAAGTGTCCGAAGTTCATTCTAGCAGCTGCCAGGAGAGATGGGTTTCAGAGGTGCCTCAAGGACACACAGCATCACATCTAACATCACGTGCTCAGGAGAAAACACTCACAAAGCCACCTATGACTGGCACGTACTCTTCCAATACAGAAATATTAAGGTTGTAAAGACAAAGACTGAGGTGCTGTCCCAGACTGAAGGAGACTGAAGAATCAGGACAGTCGACTGTGACACTCAATCCGGGACTTTCTGTCTTTGGGAAGGGTATTGGGACAGCTGCCAAGATCGCAGTAAGTCCTAAAGATGAGCTAACAGAATTATACCAATGCTAGTTTCCTGATAATTATGCTGTGGTTGTATATTTAGGATATCTCTGATTAAGGAAATACATGTTATTTAGAAATAGGCATCATGTCTCCGATTACTGTTACATAATTCAGGGGAAAAAGTAGATGCAGAAGAATAAAGCCAATATGGAAAAGTGTTAACACTTTAGGAATCTGGGTGAAGTCATACAGGAATACGATTTTTCTTCAAGCCTGTAATTTCATTAAAAACAAAACAAAACATGGGATCCCTGGGTGGCGCAGCGGTTTGGCGCCTGCCTTTGGCCCAGGGTGCGATCCTGGAGACCCGGGATCGAATCCCACATCGGGCTTCTGGTGCATGGAACCTGCTTCTCCCTCTGCCTGTGTCTCTGCCTCTCTCTCTCTGTGACTATCATAAATAAATAAAAATTAAAAAAATTAAAAAACAAAACAAAACAAAACCCTCTTCAGACAGAGTGACTAAGGGGAACCAGATTTTCTGATGATCGTACCTTTCCCAGCAGCTCCTGGGGCAGATAGGCCCTCCTTGGCTTAAAGAGAGACCCAGTCTGGCTAAGCGTCAACACAATGGCGCCTCCGTGCTGAAAGAGAGGACACAGGCCAAATGAGGAAAGAGTGGAGAAGATTAAAAAATGCTTTTAATCATCTGTAGATTTTTAGTACAGGTAAATGGCAACTGAACAGGTTCTTAGTTCTGCATTTGGCTCTGGACCACAAACTGCTACATGATCTCAACGTTTATCAAAATCTTTTCCAAAGTTAAGACATAAAAACACTCTGAACAACTGCCAAGTAAAATTGTGCCAATATTTAAATACAATGAGTTTTTCCCCAATCAGGTGGAAAGATTAAGAGACCAAATGCACAGACTTAAATATTTTATTTATTTATTGGCAGGGGGAGTGAAAGCAGGGGGAGGGGCAGAGGGAGAGAGCAGACTCCTCGCTGAGCAGGGAGCCCAATGTGGGGCTCGATCCCAGGACCTTGAGATCATGACCTGAGCTGAAGGCAGGCGCTTCACCAACTGAGTCCCCCCAGGCGCCCCTAAATACATAGACTTTAACTTCTAGCAGTTATGGGAATTAGAAGAGACAGAAGAGCTTTCTTCCCTAAACTCAGAGACTGACGAGTAGTGAGCATCCTGTGTACTCACCCAGTCATTTCTCACCATCTTCCTCAGGCTGCACACGAGCGCCAGCTCCTCAGGGGCTATCTGCACGCCGCCAGTGTGAGGACAGGGGATAGATGTTAGGACGAGCTCCCCCAGGACGCTCTCCTGGCACCAACTAGAACGTTCTCAGCGGTTCCATAAACCCAGCAACCAATGGCATAGCCTCTGAGAGGAAGGGGCTGCCAGCCCTGGACCCCTCTGCCCTCCACCCAGTTTCTGATGAAAACCAGTCACCGAGGGAGAACACCCCCAACCCGATGCTGCTGTCTTCTGCTCAGAGGTAGGTGGCTTGGGTGCCACAATACAGAAAACAGTCACCTAGCCCCATTCTGAAAATAGAGGGGCAAGAGAAATGGACAAACACAGGTTTTGCTGTGGGGGTTGGTATCCAAATCCCTGCCTTGGTTTTCATGGTATTGGGGGAGGGGGGCTTCCGCACCCCCCTCGGCCCCAGGTGCCATCTTCACCCTCCATCTCAATCCACATACTCCCAAGGCAAGAAAATCTAGCGCATGGGCTATGAGGCTATGTCCAGCCGCCACACACACCGGTGCTAGAGGTCAGAGTGACAAGACAAACTGGGTTTTCCTACCAGGCTCTTATCTTCCCTCTTCAGCGAGGTCCTTCCCCAGAGAGCATTGACTCCGTCCACCGCCACCAACAGACGGAACGCACCCAAACAACTCTGATTCTTGAGCTCCTTGAGGACAATCCCAACTGCATCTGTGGCATTCCTCACCCGCGTCAGGCCCTGCAGGGAAGAGAGGCAGAGGCCTGCAGCCCAGAAGAGGCCTCTGGAATGAGGGTCCACATCCAGAGACTTTTTTTTTTAAAGACTGTTTGTTTGTTTGTTTATTTATTTATTTATGAGAGAGAGAGAGAGAAAGAGAGGCAGAGACACAGGCAGAGGGAGAAGCAGGCTCCATGCAGGGAGCCCGACGTGGGACTCGATCCTGGGACCCGAGGATCACGCCCTGAGCCGAAGGTGGTGCTAAACCGCTAAGCCACCCAGGGATCCCCTAGGGACTTTTTTTATACCTGTTCAACCACTGCTCCCAGAGGACTGCCTTTCTCAGTGCTTTCTCGCTTATTCCAGACGTACTTCTCTTGAATTTTTATCTAAAAACAAAATAAAAACAACAAAAAAAGCTATTTAGCCTAAAGATGATCCCAACTAAGAAGGTAGGAAGGTAAGGTTGTTAGGAGTCCGTTTGAGTTGATTTTTCCAGCTGTGTAAGAGCCTCCAGAATAAAAGTGAATGCCTCCCAGCCTTTCTCTGCCTGGGGCTCAAGAACAAAGCCGGTGAGGCTGAAAACAAAGGTCTGGGATGAGGCTGTGGCAACCACATTCATAACCAGCTCTCCGAGATGACTTGGATTTATATCCAGAGTTGAAAACTTCTGGCCTAGAGATTGTATCCAAGAATCACCAGAGCAAAGAATAATTCTGCCAATACATGTCTAGTTCCATGGAAGACCTTATCTCGGGATCCCTGGGTGGCGCAGCGGTTTGGCGCCTGCCTTTGACCCAGGGCGCGATCCTGGAGACCCAGGATCGAATCCCACGTCGGGCTCCCAGTGCGTGGAGCCTGCTTCTCCCTCTGCCTGTGTCTCTGCCTCTCTCTCTCTCTCTCTCTGTGTGACTATCATAAATAAATAAAAATTTATTAAAAAAAAAAAAAAAAAAAAAAAAGGAAGACCTTATCTGGCGAAGATTACACAGCTGAAAATATGCCTCAGAGGATGTGAGTCTGTTGCTGCGGAAAAGTCAGTGAATCCATCTGCACTGCACTTTGCTCCTCAGAAAATTCCCAGGGATGGCTTATACCACTGCTGTATTTCACACAGATAAGCATAAAATGTACGAGAGGAACATGGCACAGTGACCCCAACTATGATATTAGTTCTCTACAGTCAACTGTGCTCAAGACACAACAAAGATAAAGTCTATTTAAGAGACTGTCCAGCATCGAACTTCTGGGAGTCTAGTCACCTGACTCAAGAAACGCTCATTTGCAGTTTTGAAATTCTTCAGCCATATCGAAGCCTCTACAGGTTGATCAAAGCGCTGCTTGTTGTAGGAAGACTGCAGGAGACCTCGACAATTTTTCACCCAAAGATGAGCTAAAAAAAACAAACAAGGATACAAACCAGGCAGGAACTGACTGTATTCAACTCAAAATACTCTCTGCTTCTTTACGTTACAGGAGATGACTCTTGAACAGCAAGGTGCGAGGGACACTGGCCCCCCTGCCATGCACTTGAAAATCTGCATCGGGTGCCTGGGTGGCTCAGCAGTTGAGTATCTGCCTTCGGCTCAGGTCATGATCCTGGGGTCCTGGGATTGAGTCCCACATCAGGGTCCCCCTGGGGAGCCTGCTTCTCTCTTTGCCTGTGTCTTTGCCCCTCTCTCTGTCTCTCTCATGAATAAATAAAATCTTAAAAAAAAAATTGCATCTAACTTCGGACTCCCCAAAACTGAACTACTACTAGCCTGTAACTGACCAGAAGAAGCCTTACTGATAACAGAGTCGATGAAGAAAGATTTTGAATGCTGTACGTATTTTATACACTGTATTCTTAGTCAAGCAAGTCAGTGTAAAGACAATGTGACTCAGAAGATCCTAAGGATGAGAAGATATATTTACAGCCCATGATGTATTGAAAGACTTCTGTGTGTAAGAGGACCAGCAAGTTGGAAATCATGCTGTTCAAGAGCGAACTATGTATTTCTTAAAGACCTCTTAACTTCGGAGGTTTACATTTCTGTCTGGTCCATCTGAGATTACACGATTGCAATTACTACTCAAGCGGGTTAAAGGTCACTTTAGCTTCCTGGCAGTTGTTGTTTTTTTCCTGGCAGTTTTTAAAGAGAGAAAACCCTCACCGGATGTGCGCAATGCCCAACACAACGGAGAGGGCTGCACGTGAAGTATGAGAGTTTAAGTTTTCAAGATCCATGCTGATGGCTCTAGGATGCTAACAAATAGCCCCACGTGCCCCCCCTAACCCCAGGGACTCAAAACTGCTGACCGTTGGCAGGAGAGCCTGTGGTGACCTCTAAGGCAGGAGTTCATGCTCTTGGGTGTCACATCCAAGTGAGGACTACTAGGTCAAAATACTTTTTTTCTTTTTTTGTTAAAGATTTATTTATTTGAGAGAGAGCGAGAGCAAGAGAGCAAGCATGTTCATGTGGGAGGGGTGGGGCAGGGGGAGAGGGAGGGAGAATCTCACACAGATGCCCTACTGAGTGTGGAGCCTGACTTAGGGCTCAATCCCACAACCCTGAGATCATGACCTGAGCTGAAATCAAGAGTAGGACGCTCAGCTGACTGAGAAACCCAGGCACCCCCAAAATACTTCATTCTTATTACCAAAAGGCTCTAGTAAGGTTTTTGCTGCACTTCCTCTTGTTGCACATACACCTGCCTGTGATTACTGTGACATCATGATGAGCCAGCTTAGATTGGCCTGCACCTGGAACAGAAGGCTTCTGAAAAACTGTTGCAACCTAGATGCTGTCACAGCCTGGATGCCAGCATTGTAACAGGGACCTGACCTGACCCAGTGAGGGGAGGGCGTTCTTACCATCTGGAATGTGCAGTATTAGCCAGTCCTGTTTTGCACAGAAATGAACAATGTGGCAAAGACTGAGGGTTTTTCCTGTCCCCTTCTCCCCATCTAGAGCACCCATTGTTAAAGAAAACATCACCAGAAGGGACACCTACACTGTCAACAAATGGCCCCCCTTTCTACTTCCTCTTAACCCTCATTGGCTCCAGACAACTCCGGAGGCAGGAAAGGATACAGAGAACATACCGCACAGCTGGGTGAGCAAAATTGGTGTTTTTCAGGTAATGTAGAAGCTCGAGGGCTGGTTTCCTCACCATCAGACAAGCTTCATTGAATGTCTTCACCTGACAAAACAAGAAGGAGGGCAAGGTGGTGTGTGCAGCACACTGAGCCTAATACCATAACCAGAGCAGCCAAGTGCACTCTTCACCTGTTCACTCAGGAGAGGCTGGGCTGGCAGCTGGTATCCACATAATTCAGCTAAAATTTGAAACACGTTACCCATAGCAAGTAACACAATAGTCACCTTCTGATTATTTCTCTTAAAGAAGCAGTGATATTATGTCAGTCATATAGTCCATAAGCTGAAATCTACATATGATCTATAGCCATCTTGTAACACAGTTATGTATACCACTTAGGATTAACATAAATATTGAAAGAATGTAAAACGTTTAACAAAGTATCTGACACATGGTAAATACTGAATAAATGTTAATTCTTTTAAGTTTATTTTTAGCTAATTCTTGTAAGTATCTGGACTTTTCTCTACAAATACATATATGACAGCTCAGAGCAGGTGTGACCAGGTGCCCCAAAGCCCATGGGCCACTCTGGACACCAGCAACATGCAGATGCCAGAGCACTGACACACAAAGTTCAATCCTTTTTTGTCACCAGGAATAGTCTGGTGGAAAAATCTGGAAATCACTGATACGTGTGACATGAGGATTAAAATAGTGTTGGCATTTTCCTTTTTAAAGATTTATTTACTTGACATTATGTGCAAGCATGAGCAGGGAGAGGGGCAGAGCAAGGGAGGCCCAGCAGACACCCCACTGAGCACAGAACCCAAACTAGGGCCCGAATCCCATGACCCTGAGATCATGACCTTAGCCGAAACTGAGGCGGAGGCTCAGCCACTGAGCCACCCGGGTGCCCTGTTTTTGTTTTTTTTTTTTAAAGATTTTACTTATTTATTCATGAGAGAGAGAGAGAGAGGCAGAGACACAGGCAGAGGGAGAAGCAGGCTCCATGCAGGGAGCCCGATGTGGGACTCAATCCCGGGACTCCAGGATCATGCCCGGGGCCAAAGGCAGGCATTAAACCGCTGAGCCATCCAGGGATCCCCAGTGTTGGTATTTTTCAAAGAAATCCTATCTGTGCAACTCGATTGGGGAAGGACTTGACAGGCAAGTTCAAATTTAATGAAAAGTGAAACCTTCAAAAACCTGATACAGAAATTAAAACAGAAATGCCGTATTAGGAAATATGACCGTACTAAAACACACAAACAATGGGGAGCTGGCCTTCACGTAAATGGAAATTATGGAAAGAATGTATGAGTAATACCCTCCAAAGCCCTGGGGGTCAGGCCAGTCTGAAAGCAACTGGAGCTGGTTACAACACTAAAGCTAGAGGCTGTACTACAAATGTCTTTGGACAGTTTAAGTGCCATCACAGATGACTCCTTCTGGTTGTGTCCTATTTCCAAATATAAGTCCCCCCCCCCCCCGCCCCAGTCCCAAATTTAAGTTTTGATGACAAGGCTATTCATGGGCTAGAATTAACTCCTTCACTGGGGTTTCATCTGATCTTCTGAAATAGAGCACACTCAAGGAATGCTACCCTCTGGCTCCAGAGGCTGAAAATCACCTGCATGGTCAAGTCTGCTATTTTAGTAAGAAGGGACCGTCTTTGAGGCTGACAGCAATTCAGCAGGACTGAGTCCAAAGAACCAATGATGCCAACAGACTGTGCTTTCAGTTAATCATGAATTCTTTCAATGGCTATAAATATTTTATTTTATTTTATTTTTTTATTTATTCGGAGAGAGAGAGAGAGAAAGAGACGCAGAGGGAGAAGCAGGCTCCATGAAGGGAGCCGACATGGGACTTGATCCCGGATCTCCAGGATCACATCCCGGGCTGCAGGCAGCGCTAAACCGCTGTGCTACCGAGGCTGCCCTCTTTCAATGGCTATAAAGCAACCCAAGATTACATGTCTGGGTTGAAGTTGGAGCCACAAAACTACATTTTCTGAAAATCCAGGAGAATGAAAACCAATAATACATCTAATCCAAAAATCACTTCTGTTTGGCTCAGGAACAGATTGTGATTCTCTACACATGCTAATCATTTTCATGATCTTTTGCTAAGGCAAATATTAAATTCATTATAAACAATTATTTGAATGCCAAAGGTTCTAGAAATCTGTCAGGTGGGTAACACAAGGAAAACAGTGGGCTATCATTTATCTAAGAATATTATGCCTGCCCTCGATGGTGCACCACAAATAAAAGCCCACTTAAAGTAACTATAGTAACAGCACTATTCACAAAACAGCTGAACTCATCTGTCTTAGATTTAAATTTCATCTACAGTTTTCTACTCACTGAATCCCACCCTCTGCCAGCAGCCAGTAGCAGCATGTTCTGAGCCCCCTCAACCCCCCCCCCACCTTCAGCCCCCTCCTGCGTGGAGCACCTGCATGATGAAGCGAGGGGGCAGGCCCTGGGGGAACACAGTCTTCAGATCCTGGAGGGGGATGTGGTAGTGTAGAGCGGCATGCTGCTCCCCATGCCTGGCCTGTGAAATGAAAATGCAAACAACTGTAACAGGGCCACAGACAAAGTGGAAAGGGCCTGCTAGACCATGTTAAGGAAAGGTCATCTCTCAGGGCTGGAGAAGAGGTCTTTCATTTCTTATCTCAGACAAAAGATGCTGGATGTACTTGAATCCATGGTGTGTATATAAAGCGCCTGTTGGCTCAGTGATAAAGCCAGTTGCTCAGCAACATAAACCCTGCCTGTGGAGGTGACAGAGACAATCCTTGCCATCTGGATTCTGTGCTGTGCATGGAGATGCTCCAGTCATGTGACAAGAGTGACTGCACACCACTGTTTCCATAGAAACCCCAGAGGAGCTGGTGATAAAGGGACTACAATTCCAAGCAAAGCTGAAAGACACCGCAGTGACTTCACTCATTCGGTTTACTTTGTGCTTTTGAAAGTAGATGAGCGCTAGAGACATAAAGAAAACAACCTCCTGAGCTGGCAGCCTGGGTGAGGAGTTATTGATCCCTTTCCACATGCACAGCACAGGTTAAGGTGGGGAGGCCTGCGGGCGGGGAAGGTGCAAGAAAGTAGAAAAAGCTATTGGCTCCCTCCACATTTACGCACAGATCACATGACGAATGTCATTTAGGAGGGGCCACTTTCGTGCTGGGGTAGGAGAAAAGAAATCATCTGGCCTCAAAGGACGAGAAGCACAAAATGCAACACTGGAAACTGCTGGAATGCTGGCTTCTGCCGACAGACTTCACTTTCAATGCTGTTCTCAATGAATCAGGTTAGTTCCCCCTCCAGACACTAGGAAGTCCACTTAGAAAGGTGGAATGTAGCACCAGACTGGCAAACAGAAAAACTGGGTTCTTTAGCTGCCCTGCCATGTGATCCTGGGTAAGTAAATGTCTTTAGGATTCTCCATACCCGGGCTGGTTGACTATGGCTGGCTACCCATTCTTGTAAATAAGCTTTTATCTATTTATTTATTCTTCTTTTTTTAAAGATTTTATTTATTTATTTATGAGAGACACACACAGAGAGAGGCAGAGGCACAGGCAGAGGGAGAAGCAGGATCCATGCAGGGAGCCCGACATGGGACTCCATCCCAGGTCTCCAGGATCACGCCCTGGGCTCAAGGTGGTGCTAAACCGCTGAGCCACCCGGGCTGCCCCCTATTTATTTTTTTATTTCTTTCTTTTCTTTCTTTCTCTCTCTACTATTATTATTTAAAGCCACTCTACTTGTTTACACAAGGCAGAGCTAAGTAGTTGGGACAGAGACCACTTCAGCTTGTAAGCCTGAAATATTTACTGTCTGGCCTCTAAGGAGAAAAGTCTGCTGACCCAGTAAGATCAGTAACTACTAAATGGAACTTCTCAGGAACAGACTTAAGTATTTACTATGCACCTGTTTCATGCCAGACAAAATCCAGGGCATGAGTGGCCTTCAGTGGCAGGAGTTAAATCCGGTGTGGACTGGCCTGCCTGAGGTTTATGTGAATACAGCCTCAGACAGGGAAGAGGCTAATCTGGCCTCCGGAGTGTTGTCTTGGGTGCACTGTCTGACCACAGGCAGATCTGCTTCACTTTTCTGGGTTTCAATTGTCCCAATATGTAAAATAACAGCACCACAAAGTATAAGAACTGAAATCCATACACAAAGTATAAGAACTGAATCCATACACATGCTAGCAACTCACCGGGTCATCCTCACTAGTACAGGATACAGCTCTGGGTCTCTGGTCATCCAGGTGAGCATCAAGGCTCTGAGGGGCGGGGGACCCCCTGTGCAAAAAACGTCCAGGGTCCAACTATAAAAGAAACCATTTTCATGTTTTGGAATCAGCAGGCTTTTAGTATTAGGATCACTACAAAACTGAGGTTTTAAAGCCCCTCTACAACAGGAAAACTGTCACTAATACACATTTTAGTTTTATGTAAAAGTAATCCTTATTTTTACAATTCTCTACATCCAATCATATTATCCAGACTCTGAATCTGCTGCAGCTTGTGTTGCTCTGGCAGGGCTCTGTCCCACATAGAAGCAAATGCATCTGCTGGAGATGGTCCCGGAGCAGGGCACATCCTCCTATGCTCTTGCCCCCCGTGGTAGACGGCCACTAGGCCAGCGTGCTGCCCCCCGCCCCCTACCATGGCAATCACAGCCACTTCTATTAGGGGACTGGTGCAGTGCTCCCATTTGACAGCTATCATGACACTCCCCACAATAATTTTCTTGCTAGGTGTGTCCTGGAATAAAGACTCTCTGATTAAGGACGTGTGATGAGGGAGTGCAGAAAACCTCCAGCTAAGTGAGATATAGTGCTGGATGGGCAGCTCAGTAAACTGCACAGGGGACTCCTGTGCTGGGTATGGGATTTCAGGTGACAAAGCTGAGAAAATACTACCCGGAGAACCTTGTAAAACTGAGCTGAGGGATGAAAGGCCTTACATAGAAATGAAAAGATGCCAGCATAATACGGCTGGGGAACAAGAATTTACATAATAAAAATAGAAAAGCAGGTGAAGTCAGCACACTGGCCTGGTTATCGGTTATCGTGCGGAGTCTCTGGGACTTATCTTGACAGTGGCAGGGAATCAGCCATGCTTTTTCTTTAAAAATTTTTAAATTTATGGGGTGCCTGGATGGCTCAGTGGCTGAGCGTCTGCCTTTGGCTCAGGTCATGATCCTGGGGTCCTGGGATTGAGTCCTGCATCAGGTTCCCTGCCTGGAGGCTGCTTCTCCCTCTGCCTGTGTCTCAGCCTCTCATGAATAAATAAATAAAATCTTTAAAGATTTATTTATTTTAAGTAATCTCTACAACTCAACATGGAGCTCAAACTCACAACCCCAAGACCAAGAGTCATACACTCTCCCAACTGAGCCAGCCAGGGGTCCCTCGGCCACTCTTTCTGATTAGCCGGAGGTTAAGCATTTTATGAGGGGAGATAAATCTTTTGGACTATGAAAGACGAAGAGTCAAGATTTAGAGGTGAAAATACCAGTTAGAAAGTTATTGTAGAACTTAAATGGGTATAATGTTTATGAGCAAAATAATAATTGTTTAAACATTAAAATCAACATGCTGAGATGGCACACCAACATGATGGACCGCAAACCATCTTGGAAATGTGGTGACAGCAAGAGTGAAACAGAACATCTACGATACAAACAGCAGCACTTGTTGCGCTTGGCCGATGAAAACCCAGGGTATGGTTTCTCAGCTCAGAAGTCTGAACGGAATGCCCCAGTGCTGGTGCTACTCAATTTTCTCCATTCTACCGGAGACAAAGCACCAATTCTTCATTAAAAAAGTAGTAAATAAAAAATCAAAGATATTCAAGGACCACAAGGTGGTGGTATTTCTACACTAAACTTTTTTTTTTTTTAGTTAAATGCTTTTTGCAGCAAATTAAGACCTAGCAAAATGGATTCCTTCTTAGTGTTATATACGGCCTCACCCTGACAGTCTTGTGTTTCCTTTCCGGGGAAGGCAACCATGTGTACACTTGCCTCTGCACAGCTCTGGAAGGAAAACCAGGCAGTTCCCGAAAGAACAGCATTTGTGATCCCATCAAGGTTACTAAATCAATCTACAGAAAGCATAAAATTCTTCTGACCCCTCGCTGCAGTTTGGACTCAGGTGTTTCTTGTCTGCTATCAAGGAAGAACATATTCTAGCCTTTTAATGCAAATAGTTGAGGCCTGAATCCATCCCTCTGTTGATCCTTGGTCTTTTTTTTCATTTTATTTCCTAAGAATGGGTTATTTTGCCTTTACAAGTTTTATCATGAACCACTGGAAAAAAAAGAGGAGCCCTATGGAAGGAAGGGCTCCTCCTCTAGGAGATCTAATCTGTAATGAAATGATCAGATGGAAGTGCCAGAGCCCTGCTGGTCTGGCTCTCACCCTTTGGGACTTGGGATGAATCTGGAGTCTGAGGGTGCCCTCTGGGCCCTGCTAACCCACAGCAGATGCTCCTCTGGGTGCTGTGACAGCACTGGGCTACAGGTGCCATTTGTTTGTGACTCCGCTACTGGAAGTGTGAGGTCCTGGACAACAGGGACCATAAAATGCCACATAGCACAGCGCTCAAGGCCACAGGCTTTGCAGTCAAGACAGCCTGGACTCTATAACTTCACAGAATGTTACCTCAGGCACTTTACTTAGCCTTGTTAATCATCACTTTCTCTATCTTCTGCGAAACAGAGATACTTATTTCCTGGGCTGGTCATCGTGCCTGGCACATAAAAAATGCCCAACGAATCATAATTACTAATGGTGAAATGAGTCACTGTAGAATCCTGAGCACCTGCCTGGTAGAAGGTACTGAGAAAATATCTGCTCAATAAATGAAGTAAAGCAACACAATGGTCGTATTTATGTATGATTTTATTATTTTGTTAAACTATCAGATGCTAAAAGTCTAAAGAAGAAACTTATTTTTCTTTTAAATACTTCACTAAGGGATGATAATCATGAGTCTCATTAGATATAATAAAAGTTAATAAAGATAACTGCAATCAAGCTTATGTGTTTTTTTTTTAATGTTAATTCTCTAGCACATCTCCAAGCATAGCTTTTGTGCTGAGGGCTGTCAGATTTTTAGGGTAGAGGAATGGAGTTGTGACTGTCTTCTAAAGTGCAAATTTGTAAATTACAGCACTTGGCAACAGAGGTTTTGCAGAACATGTTATTCTGGATACAGTGAATCCATCTAGAAATAAAAATTCCACCTAAAGACAATATGCACAAAGCTTTTAGGTCAGCTAGGACTCACCTGCCGGGCCCCAGAGAGAAGCCTTGTCATCCTTCTCAGCATCGTGGCTGTAATCTTAAGCAAAGTGAAGATGCAAGCCACAACTGGGCAATGTTACCAGCACGGATGGACGCCTATCTAGAGTACATACAGAATACCTACACATTGACCAAAAAAAAAAGGGGGGGGGCAGAAAATACAAATAAGATATAGAACAGGAAATGGCTAGTAAACCTAATAAACCCATGAAAAGATTTTCATCCTCACTACAAGTCAGGGAACTATAAATTAAAACCACCATGATGAAAACCATTCACCTACCATTTTGGGAAAAATGAGAAAGACAAAAGGAAATGTGCCAGAGACTTTGCAGCATGGGGGATACTGTCAGAGGGGGTGGGAGTATAATCATCCTAAAAAAGTGAATTTGGTGGGGCAGCCCTGGTGGTGCAGCGGTTTGGCGCCGCCTGCAGCCCGGGCTGTGATCCTGGAGACCCGGGATCGAGTCCCACTTCGGGCTTCCTGCATGGAGCCTGCTTCTCCCTCTGCCTGTGTCTCTGCCTCTCTCGCTCTCTATGAATAAATAAAAAAATCTTTAAAAAAAATGAATTTGGTATTATCCTATAAAGTTGAAAATGTACAGGTCTCTGACCTATGATTTCTATTCCTTGGTATTTTTTTTTAAAGATTTATTCATGAGATACAGAGAGAGAGACAGAGAGAGAGAGGGACGTCTAGGTGGCTCAGAGGTTAAGCATCTGCCTTCAGCTCAGGGTGTAATCTTGGGTCCAGTGATCCAGTCCTGCATTGAGCTCCCTGTGGGGAGCCTGCTTCTCCCTCTGCCTGTGTCTCCGTATCTCTCTATCTCTCATGAATGAATGGATAAAATCTTAAGAAAAAAAGGAGAGAGAGAGAGAAAGAGAGAGGAAGAGGAGCAGGGTCCCTGCAGAGCAGGAGCCCAATGTGGGACTCGATCCCAGGACCCCCAGGTTCATGACTTGAGCCAAAGGCAGACACTTACCTACTTAGCCACCCAGGCACCCCTCTATTCCTTGGTATTTATGGTAGAAAAACACATGTGCACTGAGAAATATGTATAACTGTAGAAATACTTATATGTGTATAGTTGTTCACTGTAGAGTATGAATAATCAAAAACTGTAAAAAGCTCAAATACCCATTAACAGAGGAGTGTATAAACAGAAATATGGTCAAACAATAGAACGCTGCACAGCAAGAAAAGACTCAACTGCAGTTATATGCAGGACACTGACGAATTTTGAAAACTAATACTGTATGAGAACAGCATGATATAATTTATGTAAAATTCAAAAATGTAAAACCTAATTCACTCAGTGGGGGATATACATATACATAGTCAAACTGAAGGAGAAGCAGAAGGATAAGCCCATGCAAAATGCTGCTTCCTGTAGGGGAGGAGGTAAAGGGGAAGGCTGGGCAGGGCACAGCGACACTGGAGATGATCTATTTCTAATGCTGCATCATGGGTACAGGAATTTTATTTTACTGTTTTTATATCACGTGTGTTATACGTATCCATCTGTATGTTGAAAATAGTTCAGGGATGCCTGGGTGGCTCAGTGGTTGAGTGTCTGCCTTCGGCTCAGGGCGTGATTCCTGGGTTGGGGATCAGGTCCTGCACCATCTCCTTGTGGGGAGCCTGCTTCTCCCCCTGCCTGTGTCTCTGCCTCTTTCTCTCTCTGTCTCTCATGAATAAATAAAATCTTAAAAAAAATAGTTCATTTAAAAACCCCTAATCAGAGAGCTAAAAGATGTTTAAAATACTTAAGTGCAACTCTCAATATTCAGTAGTGATAACATACCTCAATCTAATCTCCAGGTCACTTTGATTATTCATTTTAACCTCTCTTACACCTGAAATTTTTGATGCAGCAGCAGCAGCGTGCCATTTAGTCAACAGTTACTGAGTACCTGCTGTGTCAGGCCCTGTGAATAAGCCAGTGAACAAACCTTCTACAGTCCCTGATCCATTGGGGCTTACCAGGAATCAAGAGACGACACAAAGTCCTTTGAATTCCATCTGTTTAGTTTCCAAAGCTACTTTTTGATGAAGATGCCAATGCATACCTTTATCCCATCATTCAAGTCATATGTTTTCACATGCCCACACCCCAAGGAGTATACAGTGCTCAACCAGACTGGCATGGTCCCTGCTGACCTGGCTCCCTTATAACTATGGGATTCCAGGGCTCCTTTGCTGGGTTTGAAAACCACAGGTCCTTGGCAGCAGTTCCCAAACTGAGTTTAGGTGAATGCTAACAAGTCATCAAATGCACCACAGCTCTATGGCTGAGAAATTTGAGACTAAGTAGTTACTTCATTTTAACCCAAATTCACTAGGTCTTTGAATCCTTGGGACACCACTGTTGCAAAAATACTATTAATATCATTCTCCTGGATGCTAGTGGAGGAAGGAGGTAGCTGTGTGCATGTACCCAGGCCTGAAGATGAAGTTCTATTACCCCACAGCGGGGGGGAAGGGGTCCGCTCTGTTCCCTGCACTCTGTTTGGTATCCTTACCTCTGCCCTCCACTGCTGTCTGACACAGCCCTTTGCCCAGCACCATGCGCGGCCAGCCAGCAATGGTGGCTGCCAGCAATGGTGGAAGAGTTAAAGGGCAGGCAGGGAGGCAGCTGCCCTCTGGGCAGCTGTCTGGAAACCCTACAACAGGTAAGAGTGGGTCTCTGTGCCTAAACTATCTATACAAACAGCATGGCTTAGGTTGAGTACCCACTTTCCTTCTGAGAGTCTGGAATATCTAGGCAAATAATGACTACATGACCAGCTCAAAACTCCAAGGCACTGACACTGATGAGTTTCCCCAGCTGACACCATTTCATGTGTGTGGTCACAACCTGCTGATGTCATGTTTCCTGTGTGACTCTACTGGGAAAAGACTCTTGGAAGCTAGTGCTTGCTTTCCTTCACTTTGCCTGGTATGTCTTTCCCTTTGCTGATTTGGCATCATACCCTCCCCTGTAATAAATCACAGTCTTAAGTATGACTATGTGCTGACTTCCAAGTCCTCATAGGGAATCAGATGCTGGGAATGCTCTTGGCAACTAAAGACACAACCACCTGGTGTCCACCACCGCCGCCCAGAATCCATCACCACCTGGTACCCAGTATCACCCGACACTAACCAGCTCAATTTTCTTAACAACAGCTCTTCTCAATCCTCCCCTACTTAAACTACCTCAGCTCCCTGCCTCCAGCACTGTCTTCCCCCATCCATGACAGTAAGCTGCCACACTAATTCTAACCTTCCACATTATGCATTTCCAACCCTCAGCCCTCCATTCAACCTTAACTTTCTCTACTTCAAAACTACTTATGACCCCAATGTGACTCTGACAATGCCTGGCCCACCCAACCCTGCTTCCCGCATCTTCCCAATGCGTCCCATTACAAACAGCTGTGGGCTGCAGCGTTGAAGGGGGGCTGGTTTCTGGAGAGAAAAGAGCAGATGACATGGTCCTGAGGTCAATTCTTCCTATAGGTGTGCCTGTGGTCATTGGGGCCATTACTCTGGCCATGTTTTAGACATTATGGAAATTATTGGTAATGAAAATGTGACCAGCTCTCTATCCCAGTACACTACCATCTTGCATTATACAACAATTGGTCTACAGCTTCCATGTGAACTTCTCCAATCCATTTTTTACACTCAAGTCTTGCTTAAAATCCTTCAATATTTCCCCCACTGCCTTTTTTTTTTTTAAGATTTTATTATTTATTTATTCATGAGAAAGAGAGAGAGAGAGAGAGACACACACACACACAGAGGGAGAAGCAGACTCGATCCTGGGACCCCAGGATCACGCCCTGGGCCGAAGGCGGCACTAAACCACTGAGCCATCCGGGCTGCCCTCCCCACTGCTTTTTAAGGGTAAAGGCAACACATACACACACTTCTCTATATAAGAGTAGTCGAAATTACTTTAGGAGCTCCTGGGTGTCCAGTTGGCTGAATGTCCAAATCTTTTTTTTTTTTTAAGAGTTTATTTATTCATGAGAGACACACAGAGAAGCAGAGACACAGGCAGAGGGAGAACCAAGCTCCCTGTGGGGAGCCTGATGCGGGACTCAATCCCAGGACCCCGGGATCATGACCTGCACTGAAGGCAGATGCTCAACTACTGAGCCACCCAGGTGCCCTGAGTGTCCAATTCTTGATTTTGGCTCAGGTCATGATCTCATGGTGGTGAGATGGAGCCCCGTTGCTGGGCTCCAAGCTCAGCATGCAATCTGCTAGAGATTCTCTCTCCTTGTCCCTCTTGCTTATATGCATGCTTTTTCTCTAAATAAATAAATAAATCTTAGTTACTTTAAAAACAAAGGGAAGGTGGGGAATCTTGAAAGTTTGATCTCAAAGCCAATAACCTGGACTAAACATTTTCCATGTCTTTTAAAATACCCGTTTGCAGAAAAAAAATCTTATCGATAGGCCAAATGTAAGCTGAAGACAGGAATATTTGATCATTCCACTTTTAAGGGCATATAAATAAATATCAGGGCAGTGCAAGGTAAAGGCTCAAGCCACTAGTAGTATGAAAAATCCAAGTACTGGTTTCTCCTTTCAGCTTTTTCATGTCCTTTGCAGGAGCAAAAGTTAGACATACTGCTTATTACTGGAAGGTAGGTAAGGGGACGGATTTCCTATGAGAATTGACTGATGGTACAAGACGAAAAGAATTATGGGGATGAATGGTGGTGACAGCCGCATGTGTGTGACATCATGGAATTGTACACTTAAAAATTACGGTAAATTTTACACTTGCATATTTTACCACAAACAAATGACTAATGGTAAAAATCAAAGATAAACTGTCCACTTGTCTTCTGAGACAGAAGAGTCTTCTCTCTGATCACATGCTTTGTTTTAAATGTGGATAAAACAAATCCCAGAGACAATTTCCTTAGTCTTTAAGCCATCTGAAGCTTTTCCAGGTGCACCTGCAAAGTACTTGCTCAGCACTTTAAATGCTGTGATGAAACTTTTTAGCTAGTGTTAGTCCTCTTTCTCTCTAAAATAAAAAAGTCTCACATAGGAAGCTCAAATGTATACTGAGAAGTGAGTCAGAATAGGCTCGGACCAAATCTCGAAAGGTATCCCAAAGACTATACGCTAAGACTAAGACTTCAGGGATTACAAAAATCAGTTTGTTTTTTAAATTTAACTTGTTCTGTTGAGGTCATTGTAGAGACCCCTGCAGCTGAAAGAACTCCGTGTGCCCTTTCCCCAGTGCCTCCCTGTGATGACAGGTTGCACAGCAACAGCACTCCATCAAGCCTGGACACTGACGTCCATATAGTTCCTGTGCAGGACGTCTCCATCACCTTAAGGATCCCCTCACGTTGTCCTTTCTGAGTTCTCTGGCCTCTCTCCCACTCCTTAACCCCTGACAACCACTCATCTGTTCTCCATTTCTGTGATTTTGAAATTTCAAGGATGTTAGGTGAATGAAATCACACTGTATGTGGTCTTTTGATACTGGCTTCTTTCTTTCTTTTTTAAAGAGTCTACGTATTTATTTGAGAGAGAACACAAGCAGGGGGAGCAGCAGAGGGAAAAGCAGGCTCCCTGCTGAGCAGGGAGCAGGGATCAAGCAGGGAGGGGCTTGATCCCAGGACCCTGGGATTATGACCTGAGCCAAAGGCAGACGCTTAACCGACTGAGCCAGCGAGGTGCCCTGATACTGGCTTTTTTTCACTTATCATAATTTTCTGGACACTCACCCAGGATATGTGTTTTATATGCATTAATAGATTGTTTCTTTAATCTTGAACACTGTCCATGGTAAGGATGCATCTGTTTAACTAGTTAACCAGTGAAAGACCTATGGATTATCTCCAGCTTTTTCTATTATGGACAAAACTGCTATGAACAGGCTTTTATACAGATAGAATCAAAAATTCTGGAAGTTAAGATGATCTAGCTCAAGAATTGAATTCTTTAGAATTAGTGCAACAATGATTTCAATAAAATCACTAAATATTTTTAGAAACAGGTTCTGTATTAAGCAATTTATAAGTATTATCTCACAACAATCCTATTAAGTCGACATTATTATACCCCAGTGAAAATAGGGATGGATAACCTAAATCACTTGCTAAAAGTGTCAGCCTTTCCTGTTAGCCACTGCGTGTCGTGTATCAAGTGCTTAAACATTTCCAGCCACAGGGGAACATGAAGACACGCCATGTGATTATCAGACAACTTTTCTGGAAAATCCTTTCACAATCTGAGCTGAGAGGTCTCTTGCAGCTTTGTCCCAGTCTTTCTCTTGGGTTTTACAAGCCATTTTCCACATGATGAACTGAAGGTAGTTATGCACTCTATTTTTTCTTTTCCTGGCTAAATGCCTAGTTTTCTAAAGCAATCATTACACAATACAAGTCCCTTCCCCATATAAATGATCAATACTCCTAAGTACAATCCATCATTATCAGATTTTATATTTTAAGAGTGACTATTTAAAAAAATTCTATCACATCATTGTTTCATTGAGAATGCAGTTCATTAAAATCGGCAATTCTTTCTTTTTTTTAAAAAAAGATTTTATTTATTTATGAGAGAGAGAGAGAGAGAGAGAGAGAGAGAGAGAGAGAGGAACAGACACAGGCTGAGGGAGAAGCAGGCTCCATGCAGGGAGCCGGATGTGGGACTCGATCCTAGGTCTCCAGGATCACACCCTGGGCTGAAGGCGGTGCTAAACTGCTGAGCCACCCAGGCTGCCCAGTTCTTTCTCCTTTAAAAAAATATTGTTACTTATCAAAATTCCGGCAACATTTTTTATGGTGATTGTCAAGCTGATTTCAGAATTCACATGGAAATGCAACGGACCCAAATAGCATAACTAACCTTGGAAAAAAGGAACAAAGTTGGAGGGCTCCCGTTTCCTGATTTCAAAACTTACTACAAAGCTACAGTAATCAAGACTGTATTATTAGCATATGCCTATAGATTAAATGCATCTGACCCACATCTATGAGTCAGTGGGGGAGAGCTGAGAGTTTAGAAAGAATTCCTTACATCACCATCAGCTGATTTTCAACACAGGTGCCAAGACATTTCAATGGGGCAAAAGACTGTTTCAACAAAGGGTGGTGGGACAACTGGATATCCACATATAAAATACTTAAATCGAAGTGCTTATTTACCCAAAGCACACAAACACACTAATTCGAAAAGATACATGCTCTCCTATTTTTTTTTAAGGATTTTACTTATTAATTCATGAGAGGACACAGAGACAGGCAAAGACAAAGGCAGACGGAGAAGCCGGCTCCCTGCTGATAGCCTGAGCCAAAGGCAGCCACTCAACCAGTGAGCCATACCAGTGCCATCCCCTATGTACACTGCAGCATTATCTACAATAGCCAAGATACAGAAGCAGCCCACATGTCCAATGATAGATGTGGGGATGGTGTGTGTATAATGGAGTATTACTTGGTCATAAAAAGGATGAGATCTTGTCATCTGCAAAACCAGATGGATGGACCTAGGGTGTACTATGCTATCGGAGAAAGACAAATACATGATTTCACTTATATATAGGATCTTAAAAACAAAACAAGTGAATAAACAAATAAGCAGAAATGAACCGACAGAGAAAAATGATTATTGCTGGAGGGGGTGGGGTGAAGGGATGGGCAAAATGTGTAAAGGGGAATGGGAGATAAGGCTTCCAGTTATGGAATAAATAAGCCATAGGAATAAAACAAACACCATGGAAGGAGTAGTCAATGACAGTATTATATGGTGACAGATGGTAGCTACACTTGTGGTGAGCACAGAATAACATATAAACTTGTTGGGGTGCTTGAGTGACTGAGTCAGTGAAGCATCCAAGTAATGATTTCAGCTCAGGTTGATCTCAGGGTTGTGGGATGTAGCCCACGGTTCGGCTCCATGTTCAACATGGAGTCTGCTGGAGATTCTCTCCCTCTCTAAAATGAATAAATAAACCTTAAAAACAAAATTTCTGAATCATTATGTTATACACCTGAAACTAAAGCAACTGTGTCAGCTATACTTCAATTAAAAAAAAAATACATAGAAAAAAAAATCAATAAGGACAGAACGAAAAATCAAAGCCTGGTTCTCCCTAAGTATTTTATTTTTTGGAGAATGATAACACTATTCACTTCCTGCACGAGCCGGCAATCAGTCACTTCTGCAACCCTCCTTTTCCTTAGGGGGAAGAAAAAAAGATAAATAATTAACTAAACAAATTAAATTGGACCCCTACCTCACATCATACACAGAAATTAATTCAAATAGATCACAGACCTAAATGGAAGTGCTGAAACAATAAAACTCTTAAAACATAAGAAGAGCAAATCTTTGTGACCCTGTACCAGATAATGGTTTCCTAGTGATAACAAAAGCTAAAGTGACAAAAATAAAAATACATACTTGGACTTTATCAAAATTAAGAATTTCTGCTTCAGAGGATACCATGAAGAAAGTAAAAGACAAATTCCAGAATGGAAGAAAATATTTGCAAAGAACTTGTATCCATCATAATAAAGAACTCTACAACTCAACAATAAAAAAGACAACCAACTAAAAACTGGGCAAAAGATTTATTTTTTATTTTTTTTAAATTTATTTATTTATATATTTATGATAGTCACAGAGAGAGAGAGAGAGAGGCAGAGACACAGGCAGAGGGAGAAGCAGGCTCCATGCACGGGGAGCCCGACGTGGGATTCGACCCCGGGTCTCCAGGATCGCGCCCTGGGCCAAAGGCAGGCGCCAAACCGCTGCGCCTCCCAGAGATCCCTGGGCAAAAGATTTAAACGGACATTTTTCCAAATAAGATACATCATGGCGAATAAGCACTTGAAAGGTTTTTCAGTGCCATAGTCATTAGGAAAATGCAAACCAAAAACATAATATGATACAAAAATAGCTAAAATCAAAAGAACAGATAATAACAAGTGTTGGGGAGAATGTAGAAAAACTGTAATCTTCATGCACTGCTGGTGTAAAATGGGGCAGCTACTTTGAAAAACAGTTTGGTAGTTCCTCAAAAGATTAAACACGTAGTTACCAAATGACCCAAGCATTTCTACTATACACCCAGTTGTATATCCAAGAGAAATGAAAACATATGTGCACACAAAAACTTGCTCACAAATGCTCACAGCAGCATTATTCCTAATAGCCAAAATGTGGAAATAATCCAAATGTCCATCAACCGATGAATGGATAAACCAAGTGTGGTGTAGCCACACAATGGAATATTATTCAGTACTAAGAATAATAGATGAAGATCTGATAAATGCTACAACATGGGTGAACCTTTAACAGGAAGGAAAAGGCTGTCAGAAAAGATCACTTATAGTATAATTCTAATTATATAAAATGTTCACCACAGGTAAATCTATTGAGACAGTAAATTAGATCAGTGGTTGCCAGGGGCTGGGAGAGGAGAGAACGTAGAGTAACCACTGATGGGTCTCTCTCTGAGGTGACAATAACATCCTAACATTAGGTAGCAATAGTGATTATGCAGCTCTATGAATATACTAAAAACCCATTGAATTGTATACTTTAACGATACTGAATTTTATGGTTTGTGAATCTTACTAAAGCCATTATTAAAAAATGTTGCTATGCAGCCATATTAAAACAGCAATAGCAGAAACCACCACAATTAGTTGTCCTGATTACTATATGTCAGCCAATGTCGTGTAGACATCAAATGCTTTGTGTCATTTTATCATTATAGCATCATTTTGCAACACTGAACCAGCTATCACTGTATGACAGACCACCCCAAAACTCAGTGGCTTAAAACAGTATCTTATTATTGCTAACAAGTCTGCAGCTACAGGCTAGGTAGTTCTTTGTTCTGGACCAGGTCTGGTTATGTCCGGTGGGCTTCAGCATGTATCTAGGGTCAGCTGGCTAGTCAAGGCCGGCCTTACCTGGGGTGACTGACTCTGCTCCACACTATCTCTCATCATGTAGCAGTGTATGGCCTGACTTGTCATAGCAGTGGCAAAGGTCCAAGAGAGCTAAAGAACTGAAGACCTCTTCAAACCTGGCTCAGAATCAGCAGTCACATTCTGTTACAGACCGTTACAGTTTGGGGTGCAGGGGTGGGGTGGGGAGTAGACTTGATCTTTCTATGGAATGAGCTAGAAAAATCACAATTTTTGTGACACATGGAAATCACCATACTATTAAAAAATGGAGCCTCTTAAATTGAATTTAAATAAAAAATTTAAAAAATAATTAGCTTCTGTACTATTTTGAATAAATTATAAGAAAATGGAGATTCTTGCATGCAAACATGGTTGTCGGACTTAAGAGCCTACATCCTTATCACTATACCACGTTTCTTCCTAGGTGACCTCTATCATTTATTTGTGTAGCTATTTGTTGATTTTAATCTTAGTAATTATTAAAAATCCATTTTATTAATAATGAAGCTTATTTTAGTTTGTAGAGGTCTTCTTTTATGGAATAAAAGTGCTTATAAGTATGCAGTTTTTAACAATTAGTTATAAAGTTAACCAATGAGAACTAGACATTGTTTCGATAAAATTCCAGATCAGAAATTAGGAAACATAAACATTTTCTCACACCATACACAAAAAATAAACTCAAAAGGGATAAAAGACCTAAATGTGAGAACTGAAACCATAAAAATCCTCAGAGAGAGAACAGGCAATAATTTGTCTGACATTAACCATAGCAACATTTTTCTAGATTTGTCTCCTGAGGCAAGAGAAACAAAAGCAAAAATAAAGTATTGGAACTACATCAAAATATATAGCTTCTGCATAGCAAAAGAAACAATAAAACTAAAGGACAACTAGTGAATGGGAGAAGAAATTTGCAAATAACACCCTATAAAGGATCAGGATCCAAAATATATAAAGAACTTCTACAACTCAATACCAAAAAACAACAAAAAAAAAATCAATTAAAAATAGGCAGAACACATGTACAGACATTTCTCCAGAGAAGACAAATGGCCAACAGACGCTCAAAAACATGCTCAGCATCACTCGACATCAGGGAAATGCAAAGCAAAAACACATCGAGCAGTCACCTCACACCTGCCAGACTGGCTAAAACCAAAAATACAAGGAACAGCAAGTGCTGTTGAGGATGTGGATGAAAAGGAACCCTCGTGCACTGTCGATGGGAATGCAAGCTAGGGCAGCCACTGTGGAAAACAGCATGGAGGGCCCTCAAAAAATTTAGAATTACTACATGATCCAGTAGTTTCACTATTGGGTATTTAAAGAGTATAGAAATGCTATTAAAAAGATATATGCACTCCTATGTTTATTGCAGCATTTACAGTAGCCATAACATGGAAGCAGTGTGAATGTCTTTTGATGAATGAATAAATATGTGGTACACACGCATATATGCATCCACAATGGAATATTACTCAGCCATCAAAAAGATGAAACCTTGTCACATGCAATGACGGCAGATAGAGCTAGAGAGTATGATGATGACTGAAATAGAGAAAAACAAAGACCATATATGTCTTCACTCAAATGTGGAATTTAAGAAACAAAGAAAATAAAGAGATAAATGAAGAAAAAAAGATGAAAAAACAGACTCAACTCTAGAGAATAAACTGTGGGTCATCAGAGTAGAGGTGATGAGGGGAATGGGGAAACAGGTGAGGGGGTCAGAGCGTACACTTACCGTGACAAGCACTGAGGAATGTAGGGAAGTGTGGAATCAGTATAATGCACACCAGGAACTAATACAACACTGTATGTAACTCTGCTAGAGTTAAAAAAAAAAAAATGATGAAACTGAGTTGCAGTTTTCAGTTTCAGCATCAAATGAAATTCAGCTTTTATTTTGTTTGCACAAATTAGAAATCTTGAGCCACACCGATAAAGAGCTGCAAGTGGTAAGCTTTCACAGTATTTTCAGTTTCTATTTAAAAAAACTTAGGCAAGCAAAACTGCAAAGGTGCATTGTCAATGAGTACCAGCATGTGGAAAGGGATCTGTCTTCTGAGCAGGTCTCAGCAGTGGACTTAAGACATTCAGTAAACTCTGTTGTGAACAGACATGCCATCATCCAGGCTTTTTGGTGCCCTTTCTGGAGCACAGATGGAGTAGATTCAACATCATTCCTGGGATTTTTGGAATTGTCAACGAGCCTTGGCTTCAGCTCACAGTCACCAGCCACTTCAGGCCCTAGTAAGAGAGACAGCCTGTCCTCTGAAGCTGGGAAGCCAGACACTGACCTCTCCTCTCGAGCCACGGAAGCCCTAGATGCCAACTCTTCCCACAGAAGGCTGTTTCGTCTACATCGAAAATCTGTTGGTTAGCGTAGCACCTTCAGTGATTCTCTCAGCTAGATCTTCTGGAGAATGTGCTGCTTCACCTCGCAGTTTTCTGTTACGGAGAGACGGCTTCTTTCCCCACACCTCACACACCACCCTCTGCTCGCTCCAGACGGTGCTCCGGCAGCTCCCTCCCCTTTCTGGGCCTGGATCTGGAGGAGACTTCGGCTTTAGGGGATGCTGTGGCTGCTCTGAGGTTCGGTCCAGACCACTCAGACCTCCTCCACATAAGCAACAGGCCAGTCAGCTTCCTCATCGTCCGTGTGTTCACTGGAAGAGCGCTCTGCATCTCCTTCAAGAACGTTGCCTCTGCGTTCACAACGTGGCTAACCGTCTGGTGCTAGAGGCTGAGGCTTTGACTGTCTTAGCGCTGGACACACCCTGCTGGCTCCTGACTCTAGGCCTCAGGGGTGCGACTCCCTCTCCCCTGGACACGTAGAGGCCAGCATCGAGTTATTAACTGGCCTAATTTCCATACTGTTGTGTCTCAGGGAGGAGGAAGGCCCGGCGGGGAGGGACAGAGACGAGGAACTGTGGCAGTGGGCAATCGTAACACACGGTGACCAAGTTTGCCATCTTATGTGGATGCAGTCTGTGACACCCCCCTGACCATGATGATGGTAACGTCAACGATCACTCATCACAGGTCACCATAGAAAAATAACGGAAATGTTTTAGATATTGTGAGAATCACCAAAATGTGACACTGAGATATGAGATGAGCAAATGCTATTGGAAAACTGGCACCAACACGGGGTTCCCACAGACCTTCCATTTGTAAAAACCCAATAGCTGTGAAGTGCAACCCAGCCGAGCACAGTAAAACGAGGTACGCCTGAAATTACAATGTTTGATGCCCAGATCCCATCTCAGACCAATCACAATCTCTTGTAGGGAGACTTAAAATACATTGGCATTTAAAAAAAAATTCCCCAGCTGATTCCAATGTGCAGCTAAGACTAAGAACTCCCACACAGATGTCAATCGTTAAGGGAATTTCAACCTATTTAACATGGAGTCTTTGGGTATGATTATTCAAACACTTAAACATTTAGGACATACTTCCTCAAAAAGCCATAATGAGACTGTCAAATGCCTTACTTTACTGAAGACATGATACATAATGACATTATCTTGATTTACCATTCTAGGAATTCAGACAAAAAAGATGTATTGGTCTGCTGTGACTTTTTCTCTACTGAAGCTAGACTGATTTTCTGGTGATCAGCAATTCTTTTTCTAAACCAATGGCTCCCAATTGGGGCAATTTTGCCCTCTGGAGGACATTCAGTAATGTCTGGACGAATTTTTCGTTGCCACACCTCGGGGGAGGGGTGCTACTGACATCTAGTGAGCAGAGGCCAGGGATTTTGCTGAACATCCTGTCATGCACAGAAGAGGCTCCCACAGCAAATTACATAGCCTCAAATGTCAATAGTGAGTGCTGAGGTTGAGAAAGATTATTCTAAATCCTGAGTCCTTTAGGAAAAATCTGGTTCACAGAGACTAATCTCACTGCTTTCATAATTGCAGTTAGAAAAAAACAGGATTTGTTATGCTGCTTTCTTTAATCATTATATCTACTTCCCCAAGTTTGGGTTCTTAGAGAAACATTTGAGCTCTCAAAGTAAAGGAGCTTCTTTGAAACATACTGATTATGACAAACTTGAACAAGTGCAAACTTCTATAAGCTCTGTGTTCTACCACCAGGTATTTTTGCTGGAAACAATAAGTATTCACCCTCCCAAGGATAAGGGAGCAAGGGACAATGCAACGGATTAACTCTAATGGAGAAAGCAAAAGGAGGAAATGGGCAGAACTAGGATTTTTTCTGAGGCTGGGGACACCCTGGATTCTCAACAAACTGAACCTGCGAAATTCCTCAAGAACTGGACTCAAGCAAGACTGGTGAAACATCTGAAAGGTTTCTGAAGGCTTCACAGAAGGCATGTTACATGAACGCACATGCCTGGTCTTCACACCCTAGACCTTTAGGGCCCGGGGTACATGTAAATTGATCTCAATCCAATGGTACATTTAGATTGTCCTTTTGAAGTGGAGATGGATGAAGCCTTAAAGAAAAGGATATACAAAAAAACAATCTAACCTATTGCAGTGCTCATGTTACAGGTAACTTTCTTTTTTTTTTATTTTTTTGCAATGTTATTAGCAAAAATTACCAGTATTAATAACACTGTTTATTTAATAAAAATTGTCCAAACTTCAGTAAGGTGTCCAAGTTAAAAGTTTTTAACCTTTTAACCTAATCAAAACCATTTTTATAGCGACTGATAAAAGGAGATTGCTATGTATATAGGATTATTCAACTGCAACACTATTTCTAACATTAAAATGGAAAGAACCTAAATATCTGTCACCAGTGGATAAGGCATAGCCATACACTGGAACATCATGCAGTTGTTTAAAAACAAAACAACCGGGATCCCTGGGTGGCTCAGCAGTTTGGCGCCTGTCCAGGATGTGATCCTGGAGTCCCGGGATCGAGTCCTGCGTCGGGATCCCTGCATGGGGCCTGCTTCTCCCTCTGCCTGTGTCTCTGCCTCTCTCTCTCCCCCTCTGTTTCTCTCATGAATAAATAAATAAAATCTCAACCCTAGGAGCTCTCTGCATACTAATTAGGAAAAATCTCCAATATATATTAAGTAGGGAAGAAAACGCACAGAATATATACAGTTAGCCATCATTTGTGTAAAAGGGGGAAAATATATATACAATTTGTTTGTAAAAAGGTACATATTTTGAAGGATATACAAAAACTGATAATACTGGTTGCTCTCAGGGATTAAGAACGGGTTCCTATGGGAGCAGGAGAAGGGAGAGTGGTGTCTTTGATATTTTTTTAATCTGAATTAGGTTGCTATTACCCAGCAGAGTAAATTTTACAAAATTAAATCAACAAACTCTTAGTGAATCCTTTAAAGTTAACACATAATTTCTCGCATGAACTACTGGACAGATAACCCTGCTGCATCAAACTCTGTTAGAGATTGAAGATAAGTAATTAAAAGTAGTAGGTTCTTATCCCAACACGGCATCTAAATCTACCTCAGGACTGTTTGATAAGACCTTTGGGCTCAGACGAGTACCTGTCACATAACTTTTCTACAAGAGAAAAACAACATGGTTGAAGATCCTACAAGTCTTTCTTCCTCCTCTCTGGGCTTAAGTGTCCTACCTGTAAAACAAGGCCACTCGAGTATGTTTTCCAGGCGCTTTTCCCCTCTGGTAATCTAACTTTTACCAACTCAAGAACAATGACAGTAGGAACATATAAAAGAGATAAAAGAGCTATGCTGGTCAAGGCAGAAATGAGGAGCGTCCGCGTTGATGTTTCCTTATTTCCAGTGACACAAGCACTGGGAAAAAATCTAGGGCTCGAATAACTAACATATTACTAACACTTTCTGTAAGTCAGGGACTGCTTCTGCCTGTGTCTCTGCCTGTCTCTCTCTCTATGTCTCTCATGAATAAATAAATAAAATCTTTTTAAAAAAATTTAACATTTGAAACCTTATTTTGAAGTTTGTACTGAAGAGGTTTTCCTGCTTATCTATACTGCATTTAGACAACACCCCAACAAGAAAGCACCATGTAATAAATGTTTAATTGCTTCTATTCTAGTAGGCAAGTCTGAAGGCAGCTTAGCAAAGACTGCTGCAATACAGCAGGACCAGAGAACCCAGCTGTCTATTTACAGCCTGAGGACTCATGCCAGAAGCATAGCAGCAGGAAAATACAGGAAATCCAGGCAGCTTGGTTGAGTGTGGATCACTTTGCTTGGGGCAAACTTTCAGATGAACCACATCCTCATTTGAATTAAAGCACTGGGGTGCCAGGGTTGCTTAGTCTGCTAAGCATCAGACTCTAGATTTCTGCTCAGGTCATGATCTCAGGGCCCTGGCATCAAGTCTCGCATCCAATTCCACATTCAGCGCGAGTCTGCTTGTCCCTCTCCCTTTGCTCATTCCCTCCCATCCCCCCTGCTCATGCGCTGTCTCATAAATAAATAAAATCCTAAAATAAAACAAACTCTTGAATTAAAACACAAAACCACAATCCAAAGCAGGTATTCTGGAGATCAATCATGATTTGGCTCCTCTTTCTGCATTAGTTTTCAGCTGCTGTGACAAATTACTACAAACTTAGTGGCATAAAACTACACAAATTTGTCATCTCAGAGTTCTGTGGTTGAACAAAATCAAGGTGTATATGTTTGGTTGTGTTCTTTCTGGATGCTCTAGTAGAGAACCTGGTTTTCTGACTTTTGCAGCTTTTAGAGGCTGCTCTTTCATCTTCAAAGCCTGCAACAGCTGGTCAAGGCTTTGTCACATAGCAGCATTCAGATGTTGACTCTTCTCCCTCTTCCATCTTTTCATAGCTCTTGTACTTACAGTGGGCCTACCACATAATCCAGGATAATCTCCCTATTTTAAGGTTAGCTGATTAGCAAATTTAATTCCATCTGCATCCTTAATTCCCTCTTGCCATGTAATATAACATATGCCCAGGCTCCAGGGACTGGGCCACAGGCATCTTTGGGGGACCATTATTCTGCCTTCCATACCTTTCCTGGTTCAAGTAATTCAGGTTTCATTCATTAGAAAAGGTCACTTTACTGAGACTTAATAGGCACTGAGGCTTATACAAAAGAACAGGGTACTATCTTGTGTATACTTAGGCGACAATTCATGAAAGCCAGATGAAGGCAGGGACCACAAGCAAGCAACTTTCTTCTCTTTATATACTGATGCAATGGAATCCCATTAAGGGGCTTTTCTTTGTAACACATATAATTATGTTGGTGATGACAAATTTTTACTATGAAGACAACGCGATACAGTGAGAAAGGTTTTTAGGACAGGCAAAGCAAAATGTAAAGATGTTACTGGATTTCTCTGAGCCTCAGGCTTCTCATGTATAAAACGGGGATTAGGATGATCTATCTCAAAGTGTCATTCTAAGAATCAAGCAGGAACGTGTGTTCTCCAGACATAGCATTCCACAAACGTTAATTCTCTTTCCCTTCTCAGATTTTAAGTATCTAACATTCTTTCAACATTTCCACCATTCACTGTGCATTAGGGCTATACAACCATACAAAAGAAGTGTTAGATCTAGTCCCTGCCATCAAATTAAAAATGTTGGTAGGGTATCACATTTGCGTATCTGACACGATTAAAGAAAGACCTGAAGCAAACCTAAGTGGGCTCCATGAACGAACTGAGACTTAAGACACGGGTAGGGGGGATCCCTGGGTGGCTCAGTGGTTTAGCGCCTGCCTTTGGCCCAGGGCGCGATCCTGGAGTCCCGGGATCAGGTCCCACGTCAGGCTCCCGGCATGGAGCCTGTTTCTCCCTCTGCCTGTGTCTCTGCCTCTCTCTCTCTCTCTATCATGAATAAATAAATAAATAAATCTTTTTTTTAAAAAAAAGACACGGGTAGGAAAAGCAAAGACAGAGTGAGGTCATTAAAGCTCTTTCCCTTAAGAAAACAAAGCAAACAAAACCTGATCAAACATGGAAATGTCTGCTTAAACTTCAGAGCTTGAATAGGGCTTTGAGGTCAATCTGGTAGACTGATTTTCAAAGTGTCCCCTCGACCCTTAGAAGTTCGCAGAAGCAAAGGAAAGGGAAACCCTCCGGATGAAACGAAACCGACTGAATTAGGCAGACTTTGGGTTTTGACAGTCCATAAGTCTCCTGAACTTACTCATCAAGAACACTGGGGTGTTCGTGCAGAATTCTGAGACAGCTGCGCCAGGAGCCGCAGAAACCTGACAGGCCTCGGGTCAGCACGGTTTTGTGGACCAGCTGGGGGGCAGGACACGCGCCACAACCGGAGCCACACAGCCGCCCCGCATCGCCCAAGCTGGGAACGCGCACTCGGCTCTGCCTTCAGTGCCTCGTGTCCGACTGAACAACTCCAACTCGTGTCAACACCAACTCCGAAGGCCGCTTTCGGGTCGACCAATTTTGATGCCTATTTTTTCGTTCCTTTTTGATACATAACCAAGAAAAACCCACTTTCTGAAGGGCACGCAAGACCGGGGAGATAGGAGCCCAGTTACAAAGACTCCTGCTTCCAAGTTGCCCGAGGCGGTGAGGGTGCAACATCCACCCCAGAAGAACGCGCGCGACCCCCTCGGGCGGGGAAGCCTGGGTAGGCTGGGCGGCACGCAGCTGTAAGCGGCGCCCCCTCGGTCCCAGCCCCGAGGACGGCCGCCGGCCCCGGGCGCCTCTGCCTACCTCGCGGGGGCTCGGTCCCGCCGTCCCTGAAGACTTCCCCGCGAGGCGCGCGCCGGGGTCGCAGGGTTGCTCTCCGCACTGTACTCCCCACGGCGTGCCGGCCGCTCCCCGAGCTCCCCGCAGAAGACCGCCGAGCGCGGGCTGTAGGGCAGGAAGCTGCTTACCGCGCAGCCGCCGCGGCCTCCAACCGCCCGCCCGCGGAGGGGAGCAGGGCCGCCCTAGACGATCCCCACGCGGCCAGGCTGCATAGCGAGAAAGCGAGCCTGGGCGGCGCGGAGTGGCGGCCGCGGAGGTGAGTCGTGTGGACCTCTGGCCGCCCCTCGGCAGCCCCAGCCGTCGGCACAGCTCCGCCGCGGCCCGGGCCTCCCCCCTAGCGCTCCCGCGGCGGCGGGAATGGAACGGTCCGGCGGGGGGGATTGTGGGAGGCGCACGCGCGAGGGGCGGAGGGCATGTGGGGGGGCGGCGGCGGCGGCGGCGGCTGTGGCGGCGGTTGGTGGCCGTGGGGGCGGGGAAGGGGGGGGAGGAAAGAAGAGGCGGTGGAGGAGGAGGAGGCCGGGGCTCGCGCCGCCGAAGGTATGCGTGAGGGCCCGCGCCCGGCTGTCCTGACAGGGGCCGCGGGGGAACTGGGGGCCGTGCGGGCGGGCGCGCCAGGCGGCCGAAGGCGGGGGCCGGGGCAGAGCGAGCGGCGAGCCGGGAGACTGTCCGGCGTGTGCGGGCGGGCGGGCGCGCGCCGCCGCCCGAGTCGGGGGCGGGGGGGGCGCGGGGAGGGCCTGGTGGGAGGTGGGGGGGCACGAGGCGCCCTTCGCTCGCGCCCGCCCTCCCTCCCGAGCAGCAGCCGCCGCCGCCGCCGCCGCCGCTCTGCCGCCGCCGCTCCCGCCGCCATTTTGGGTTCGCTTTGCGGAGGGGGAGACGATCCCCGTCTTGGTTGCGGGACCGCCTCCCCTCGGTGGCCCTTGCTCGGCCGCATGCCGTTCTCTTCTCCTCGCTCGCCTTTCCGCCGGTCCGTGCACCCGCGGGCCGCCTTCTGACAGGCGGCAGGGATCGGCCGCCGACCCGGGGACGCGGAGGAGCCTGCTGGCGGCCGCCCCCCTTCCCCACTTCCCTGCACTCTCCTCTCGTTCGGCCGCGGCCTCTGACACGGTGAGCATAACCGCCCGCCAAGGCTTCGGGCCTGAGTGCTCCGGGAGCCGGGCGAGCCTCAGCGGCCCGGGAGCCACTGTCAGCTCCCGGACCTGGACCTCTCCGGGGAGCGGCGGCGGGGTGGGGGAGGGGAGGAGGCGAGGGGATCCTGCGCGGACCGGGAAGTCCCTCCCGGCGAGGGGGAAGGGGTGCCCCTGGTGGGCGGGCTCCCGACCCGGGGAGGGGGCGGGAAAGTCGGGAGCGGAGGCGGAGTCGCCCCGGCCCCTGACAGGTCGGTTGGCGCTTCGCGGAGGCGCGGCGGGAGCATCCCCCCCATCCCACGGCCGCGCAGAGTGGCCCAGGAGGTGGGCTTGGGGTGGGGGTGCTTGACCCGGCACTCTCGGCCCGAGTCGCTGGTGGAAGTTTAACGAATGTTCCTGGTGAGTTTGGACCAGGAGAGCCGTGCTTCTGGTCTGGGAGACAGATGGTGTACTGGTGTGCCGCGGTCGTGTTTGTGTGCACGCGCGGCAGGAAAGTGTTCCGGAGAGTTGGCGCCTGTCCGTGCGAGTGTGCTGGAGTTCCCTCACACGGCACCGCGTTTTTAAAATGAAATCCGGGATGTTCCCTTCCGGGGGCTCTGTGCGTCGTGGAGCTCGGGGCGCAGTGCTTCTGGTCGGGGACGAGTAGTCATGGCGGTGGTGTGCACCGTGTGGCCTCGGCGTGGGGTCGGGCGCGGCTAGTCCTGGTCCCCTGAACAGTTGGTGCCCGGGACGGGGGAGGGGGGGCCGCGGTGTGGATGCCCACCGCGGGAGAAGCCTGTGTGCTTCCGTGGGGTCCTGCATCTCGGTGCGAAGATGGTAGAACGGATGTTTTTTCCAGCTCATAAGAGGCGCAGATTGAGGCATAGATGATTTTTCCAAGGTCACACTTAAACTTGGTGACAAAGTTGGGGCTGGACCTCGAGTGCTGAGACTACTGGTCCAGGGGTGTGTTCCCCGCAGGCCTCAGGAGGTTCTGTCACCGTCCGAGTCCCCGGGAAGGTAGGGCCACGTGCGACTGGCCGCACGGGATGTGCCAGAGGCTGCCCGTGTCTACACCCATGCCGGGATCCAGGGTGGCCGCTAGGAAACCGGCATCCACGACCACATCATTTCTTGTGTATGAAGGCGTCAGCATTGCTGATACTTTGCTTCTATACTTGAGGGAGGGATGTCTTTTAGAGCTTGAACTCGTCCTGGAGCAGCTGTATGGGGCTGGCTGCCCGCTTTATGGGACGGAGGATCTTACTCATTCAGCAGACATTTATTGAATAATTACTCAGTAAATGGTCCCTGCCTTGGGCTGAGAATAATCAAGGTGACCCTGTTGAAACAACTTGGGTACATATGAGGGGATTTGGCCTTTGACAGTGGTAGCTGTTAAGTCCAGCAAGGAGGACAAATCAGTGTGGAATTGAAACTAAAACTTTCTAAAAAGTCTGTTCAGTTTGGAGGGAATTTACATATCCTAGACATTTTACCATGAAAGGATACAAGTCTATTTAGCAGTCTAAAACCATGCATGGCAAGGGGCGCCTGGGTGGCTCAGTTGGTTAGTGTCTGCCCTCTGCTCAGGTCATGATCCCAGGGTCCTGGGATGGAGCCCCCCCATCCAGTTCCCTGCTTAGCACAGAGTCTGCTTTTCCCTCTGCCTCTGCTTGTGTGCTCACTCCCTCTTTCTCTCCCAAATCTTTTTAAAAAATAAGAGCGTGGCAATTTTGTGATACAGTATAACCTCTTTTGCCTTTTTTTTTTTTTTTTTTGGCATTTGTGAGTAAACTTTTTTGGATCTGGGAATTGTTGCTATACGTTGCTGTGAAGATTGGAACCTTTTGGCTGGGCTAAAGGAGTTCTTTAAAGACTAATTTTGCAGTAAGGATTCTGTCAGTGAATAATAGGGAAAAATACTTGACGTAGGATACATTAACTGTATATATCTGGAAAATAATATGTTTTTGATATGCTAGATTAGTAGTTCTTAAAGGTTTTTTGAATCAGTTATCCTGAGAATCTGTTAAGTGAGCTTAAGCACAATCACACAAATTATGCATACAATTTCAGGAACTTAAATTGTGATGAAGTATAACCTTTTTATATTTAGATCTCATTTGAAATCCATTTAAAATGCATAGAGCTTTGTTTGGGATGAAGATGATAGGAGTTTAAGGTGAAAGATTTTGTGAATTTTTAGTATGCTGAAAGTGAGGAGAACTTTAAGGTCATGCATTTTATTCTTCACAAACACCTTTTTGCAGTGTTAGTGCATGATTCTGAATTAGGTGGTAAGAAAATATACTGCACAAATATTTATAGTTTTATTCTTTTTCCTTTTTATTCTTAAACTCTTCTCTTTCCAGTTTTGCTTTGGGACTGAAGCTTCTGAAACTCATTTACTGGAGTTTATATTACAACAAATATTATTGACTGAATTCTATACAGGAGACACAAAGATGGGTAATATATGATCTCTGTTCTTGAAGAGATTTTTAATCCAGCTGAAGCTAAGGATTCTGTGATGGTGGAGGCTTTCAAAAGGGGAAGGAGGAGGGAAGAATATTCCTCGAAGCTGAGGTTTCATGACTTAATTGCAGAGTTTTTGCCAATAACTAATTCTTAAGAAGCTATAAAGTCTTCCCACTCTCTGTGCAACTTTGTAGCTCTAAGATGTGATTTGGTATCATCTGGTGTTTTTGAAAAGGAGGCATACTTCCCTTGTATTGCTTATCTTGTATTCAGTATATTTCTGTAGTGAATTTATAATAAAGGTCTTAATGTCATTTTTGGGTGTATATGCATTCAGGAAACATTTCTGAGGTAAAATGCAGTGGCCATTTGACAGACTACCCATGAATCTACTACTGGAAATTTAAAATAACTGCATTTTTAAAAGAACGGAATTTAGAAAGGTGTTTTGATAGCACAGATTACAGGATTCGGTAAGATAATGGAAAGATCTGAAGAAAAATGGGCTGATTGTCTCTTCTCTTGATTGTCATGGCCTGTGTATAGAGACGTCATGTAAATTTGTGAAAAGTTTAGTATTTTCTCTGATTTTTTAACTTGGGTAGTAAATTTGTGGGTTTTTAAAATAACGCGTATACACGTGTGTAGTGTATATCTGTGCATATAGTTACATATTTATATAGTCTTGGATGTTTGAGATACTTCATAACTTTAAAAACAATAATCACAAGAAATTATTCAGGATCTTTAAGGATCAGAAGCAATTTTCATGTCATATTCTTGAGTTGTGTTTTAAAATATGAAGCATAACTTCCCTATGTCTTGATAGGCATTATGTCTTTATGGCCTTAGTAGTACCACTTGAGATTTTATCCTAAGTCTTCCAGGACTTCCAAATAAAGAAGTGGCAACATTCGGTCCTGCCAAAATGATCTACTTGTCCACCGTGGAGAAGTTTTACCGCATGTGTAGGTGATGCATCTCTAGTTAAACATTTTGTATTGCTATTTGAGTTACGTTTGTTGGTCTGAGCCCATTGATGACTGCTGTGAAGTCTACTTGTGTCAGCCTTTTTAGAGGCATGTGATGTCCTAAACCTGGTTGCCATAAAAGAGGGAAATTAGTTTTTGTTTTGAGTTATTTTGCTGTTTTAAATTTTTTTCTTTAAATTGTAATTTTTTTTGTTTATATTCTTTTGTATGCAGAGGTTAGCTTTTCATACTTATGATTTGTCTCCTTAGTTAACAATAACTCAATTTTACATTTCATGTTTTAGAAATCAGTGTTTCAGTGACTGCCTCATTGGGGGTTGTTAATGGCAGTGTGATGTTGACACAACATAATAAATTATGGATTTAAGTGATAACAGAAATTTAATACCCTTGTTATTTCAAGAGTTGTATTGTCTTCATGTATATTTGAAGAATCTATAAAATTTTATTTTTGCATTACTTGGTTTTGCTTTTCATAGTTTTTAGTCATTTGGTCTTAGACCTAGGGAAGTTGATGACAGAATTGTATACTTTTTCCATTTTATTTTGTTCATTTTTTAAGTGTGGAAAATTTAAAACCTACAGATATGAAGAGAATAGTGCAGTGAGTTCTTATATACTCAACATCCTGCATCAGCAGTTACCAGCGCCCAGCTATCACACTGTATCCCCATCTACTGGCCTCTCTGCCTTCTCCTCTGCTTTGGTTATTTTGAAACAAATTTTTCCAAATATTATATCATTTGAAACAAATCTTACAGATATTATATCATTTCATTCATAAATACATCAGGGTGTGCATTCTTTTTACTCTTTAATGGGGAATTATTTCTCCATAGCTAAGTTTATATAATTTTTAAAATAAAAGTATCTGATGATAAGTGGAATTAAACCATTTCTGATCTATTTTACCTGTCCATCGGGGTTCCCTCTGCAAACTATAAGAAATGAATGGAGTAGAATTAGCCTCACTGCTTTTTAGATGTTTGCATTGAAAAATGCAAACAGATCCTTCGTTTGCCAGAAAAGCTTATCAGCTTTTTTTTCCTAATGTACAAGTGAGAAATAATGTATCTCTTATACTCTTTTTTTTTTTAAGTGCTATTGACAAGATGGTAAAAACATTTTCGAGTTCTTGTTCTTGGTTTTCTAACAGGATCTAGTTACCAAAGAAATAAGATAATCCTGGTGATATTGAACAGGAGTTGAATTTGGTCTAAAATCAGCTTGAACGGTATGAAAAACATCGTTTTGAAAATTTTTTTAAAGATTTTATTTATTTATTCATGACACACACACACACAGAGGCAGAGACAGGCAGAGGGAGAAGCAGGCTCCATGCAGGGAGCCCAATGTGGGACTCAATCTGGGGTCTCCAGGATCATGCCCTGGGCTGACGGCGGTGCTAAACTGCTGAGCCACTGAGGCTGCCCTGTTTTGAATTTTGAAATTCTAATTGTGGACATTTGAGAGTCCGTTCCATTGTTTCAGTTGTTAAATACAAACTATGATACAGAGCAGGGTAATCATGATGAGTATAGAAATTAGCTGTAGAAAAAGAAAGTAAGTATTCCTGTTATTATAAAGGTAAATCAGAATGTAGAGATTTGAAATAATTGTTAATAAAGTAGAATTTAGCCTTCTATAAAAAGGCTGACAGTTATAATTATGAGTGAATTCTATCAACTAGCAAAACTTTGGTTAATTTATCTTTTGTTGTATCTTATGTTATAGTCCCATAGATCATGAATCTTTGACTTAATCTTGTTTTATATTTCCCATACTTGATCCTAAATCATTCTTCTTATTCTCTTTATGTCCTAAGACCACAGGTGGACAGTGCCAGATTAGAAAGTAGCTATATTGTTGGCTTCTTAATATAAATGACATTATTTAGAATATGGAGGAGATAGTCCTTATGATATGTTTTTTTAAATTCAGCATCGCTGAAAATGGCAGCACCAGAATTTAAATATTTACTAATATAAAAAGCCTTTTAGGGCTGAATGGAGAGAATTTAAAAGATTGTCTTTGAAAGAAGATCCTGCTAACTCTGACGTTTGAGAAAATGGAGGAGTGAATCAATCAAGTATAATTAGTTATTATACATAATAATTATGTATAATAATGAAAATATGTATAGTATAAAGGCCTTCAAAGAAGATTGGAGGATACAAATCTCAGGTATAGATTTCATCAAGCTAAGTGATAATAACACATTGGGAAGTTTAAATTTAGATGCAGAAGCATATCAAATAAAAAAGGCTAATCACCTTGAAACTAAAAGAGATATAATTTAATTTTGTGTGTGTGTGTGTATAATGTTATATGAATGTAGATAAAGTTTAATTCTGTTTAACAAGTATTCTTTCTGTGGCACCTGGGTGGCTTAGTGGCTTGAGCATCAGACTCTTGATCTCAGCTTAGATCTTGATCTCTAGATTATGAGTTCAGGCCCCATGTTGGGCTCCACGCTGGGCCTGGAGCCTACTTTAAAAAACAGATAAAAACAAGTATTCTTTATGTTCATCTCTCATTCACCCAATTAACATTTTTCCAATGGTTATCTCATTTCCATTTCTGTGCTTATATTGGGAGAAGTTTTTTTTTTTTCCTTGCCTCAGAAAGTAGTGCATCCAGTAAGAGGAACATCACATTAACAACTACAATATACAGTGTAATACATTTCTCCTAGGTAGAGAAGGGGGAAATTTATTAAATATGTGGATAGAAAGGAAAGGTTAAGTGTAGCTTTCTGCAAGGGAGAAGAACCAAGTCTTAAAGGATAAATACGAGTTACTCAGTAAGGTTTAGAGGAGCCATCTAGGTAGGGAAGGATCACTTGCAAAGGTATGAAAATGAAAATAACAGCAGAATGAGTTCAAGGGACTGTAATTTGGATTTGTACTTTCCAACTGTTTTCCTGTGTCTTCAGTACCATGTAAAGTTGGGTTTTGACTTAGAAATCAACAGAATAAAGGTGGAACTGTGTTCCATATACTCTGCTTAGACAAAATAGTACTATGCTGTTAATTGCTATAGGTAATTTCTAACAGATTAAAATCAAGAAAATAATTGTTTATGTTTTAATTTTTTTTTATTTATTTATGATAGTCACACAGAGAGAGAGAGAGAGAGAGAGAGAGAGAGAGGCAGAGACATAGGCAGAGGGAGAAGCAGGCTCCATGCACCGGGAGCCCGAGGTGGGATTCGATCCCGGGTCTCCAGGATCGTGCCCTGGGCCAAAGGCAGGCGCCAAACCGCTGCGCCACCCAGGGATCCCAATTGTTTATGTTTTAGTTACTCAGAAAACTTTTACTAGAGTATATTCCACACCTTCAAAATGTTAGTTATTGGGGTATTGATTATTGTAATATGCATCTAGCCAAATAAAAGCATTGTGTAATTGTTCTTCTTAGTAATGAACAAATCTCCCAGCCTTCATATTGGTATATTTTCCCTCAATTTGTTGAAAATCCTAAATAGTGATTAAGATGATGGACTCAGAAATCATATTGACTAGGCTCAGATCCCAGTTTTGCTACTTACTGTGTGACCTTTAGCAAAATACTTACTGTCTTTGGTTTTCTTGACTGTAAAATGATGATAATACAGGGCTGTTAAAAGGTTGAACTAGATAATATGTATAATGTGCTTAGCATAATTTATGTCCTGTATCAAGTACATAATACAGATTTGCTATTATTATTAATTTCTCTTATTTATTTCCTAAAAAAAAAAGAATTTTTGAGCAAAGCAGATGACCTCCCTTATAGGAGGTAAGAATATGCAAAATCTATTTTTGAAAGTATGTATAAACAACTTTGTTACATGTATGTGTATTTTTTTCTAATTCTCAATTTATGTTATGTTACTTTCCTCACATACAAATTCTATTTTTATGTTTTCTCACTTAACTCTAGACTAGGCTTTTTTTTTTTTTTTCTTTTTAAGGATTTTATGTTTGAGTAATTTCTACATAGACCCAACGTGGGACTCGAATTTACAGCTGAGATCAAGAGTCACATGCTCTACCAACTGAGCCAGGTACCCCGAGATTAGGCTTCTTACTAAATCAGAGATTTGTCTTCAAGTGAACAGGAAGCTATCTTTCAGAGAGAGAGAGAGACTGACTGTGATCAGTGGGAGGGACACAGGGAGAGGGAGAAGCTTGCTCCTCACTGAGTAGGGAGCCTGATGTAAGGCTCAATCCCAGGACCCCGAGATCATGACCTGCGCTGAAGGCAGATGCTTAACTCACTGAGCCACCCAGGTGCCCCAGGACAGTTCTCTTTTTATTTTTATGTTTTAAAGATTTTTTTTTTTATTTATTTATTCATGAGAGGCACAGAGAGAGGACCAGAGAAACAGGCAAAGGGAGAAGCAAGCTCCTCACAGGGAGCCTGACATGGGACTTGACCCCAGGACCCGGGGATCATGCCCTGAGCTGAAGGCAGGCATTCAGCCGCATTCAACCTCTGAGCCACCCAGGCATCCCATCTCTTTTTAAATCTGATCAGCATTTCCTTTGATTTTTAGGAGCCCAGTGTATTCTTTCAAAGCAGAACCCATTGCTTTCCCTATGCTTTTAGGGAAAAGCACTTCAGTTTATTGAGTGTTTATTATGTACTGGCTTTAGGATACAGTGATGAATGAACAAAATAAGGTCCTTGGGCATTTTCATGTAACTCTCCCAGAACAAGATCTTTTAGTACTGCTGTAATATGCTGCTTCTATCATATTACATGTGGTTGAGAAACATATTGTAGAGGTTTCTGTAAAAATGTCTTGAGATATGATTTTATGCCAGAGCAAGTCAGTTCTAGGACAAAAATCTTTTCCTCTTGAAGTTCTTTAGTGTATGCCTGTGATTTATCCAGGCAGTTCATTGGACAGTTAGTCTTTTGGGATATCAGTAGATTAAGTCCTCGTTCAGAGTCAGATAAAAACTAAAGCCATGGGATCCCTGGGTGGCGCAGCGGTTTAGTGCCTGTCTTTGGCCCAGGGCGCGATCCTGGAGACCCAGGATCGAATCCCACTTCGGGCTCCCGGTGCATGGAGCCTGCTTCTCCCTCTGCCTGTGTCTCTGCCTCTCTCTCTCTCATTCTGTGTGACTATCATAAATAAAAAAAATAAAAAAAATAAAAAAAAAACTAAAACCAGCATTCTGTCTCTTGTGCCTTCTAACAGAAGGAATATATATATAGTCTTTCATTCAGTAAATATTAATTGTATGCATACATTATACCAGGTGCTTTTCTAAGCCCAGGGAATACAGCAGTGAATAAAGTAGTGAAAAATCATTGCTTTCAGGAGCACCTGGCTGGCTCAGTTGGTAGAGTACGTAATTCCTGATCTCTGAGTCTTGCGTTTGAGCCCCATGTTGTGTATAGAGATTACTTTAAAAAATCATTGGTGCTCACTTTCTAGTAAGATAGATATTAAATAAATGGATATGATGTTATAGCATTTCCACGATAGGTGGTATAAAGGAAATGTAAACAAAGTAAAAGGAAGTTCAGTGGTTAAGGAAGTCCTTTGAGGTAGTGGTACTTGAATAGAGACGTGAATGATATGAAGCATCCCATGGAGTTGTCTGGGTTATGAGCATAAGCCCTGAGGCAGTGGTATGTTTGCTGTGTTTAAGAAATAAAGAAAGGACTAGAACGGAGTCAACAAGGTAGGGATGAATGATACGAAACAGGTAGAAGATGGTGCCTGGGGCTATATAACTTAGGGACTTATAAGACTTGACTAAGTGTCTGGAGTTTATTCTAGATTTGATAGGAATCTTGAGAGGTTTTGAGCAGGGAAGTGACTTGATCTAACATATACACTTGAAAGGCAAGAGTGATGCAACCAGAACAACCAGTTAGGCAATTGTGATATTTGAGGCAACAGATGATTGTGAGTTGAACTTAGGGTGTTATCAGGGAGATGGATTTGGGATATATATATATATTTTGTTTGTTTGGGATATATTTTTAAAGGTGGGTAGATGATAACTTGGATTGGCTGTGGGGTCTGAGTAAAAAAGTAGTCAAGATTGACTACAATCATGACTTCAACATTGAGCATCATTTACCTGGATTTTGAACACTGGATGAGGCAGGTTGCAGGAATGCAGAAATTACGAATTTGGTTTGGATGTACTACTGACTTTGAGTTTTCTGTTACATGTTTCTGGTTGAGATACTGAGTGGGCAGTTTAATATATATCTCAAGATTGGAGCAAATATAAATTTAGTAGTTGATCAGGGTACAGCTGCTATTCAGAGCCATAGGACTTGATGAGATTACCTGGAGAGTGGGTGTAGATAGAGAAGGGGTGAAGTTCTTGGAAGGAATTGTGGGGTATTGACATTTAGAGGCATTTAATCAGTAATGCCAGAGCTGAAAGAATCGTTTGCTCATTTTAGGAATAATACTTTCTTGAGAAATGCTACCAAATACTGATTAGTAAACATAGAGACAAAAATAAAATGGTTGCTGAACAGATTTATTTTTTTATCTGTTAAATAACTTTTTGATGGTGCTGCAGAGATCAGAACACTCATGAAACTTAAAAATCAGAGTCCCTATTTTTACTAGAGTACACTGAAAAGATGGCCAGAATGGTTGTTACTTTCCTAGGTAATCATTGTGGAAGGCAACATAAAGTAAAATAAATATAAACTTATAAAACAATGAAGTTTTGGGGTACCTAGCTGGGCCAGTTGGAGGAGCATGCAGCTTTTTTTTTTTTTTTAAGATTTTATTTATTCATGAGAGACAGAGGCAGAGACACAGGCAGAGGGAGAAGCAAGCTCCATTCAGGGAGCCCGACATGGGACTCAATCCGGGTCTCCAGGATCACACCCTGCGCTGCAGGTGACGCCAAACCGCTGCGCCACCGGGGCTGCCCCCAGCATGCAGCTTTTGATCTCAGGGTGATGCGTTTGAACCCCATGTTGGGTGTAGACATTACTTAAACTTTTAAAAATAATAATAAAATAATAAAGTATCACAAGACAGGAAGCTTCTTACCCATTCATGTGATAACCATTTCTGGCTTTGAAAATTTAAGGAGTGAGATCCAGCTGCCTCCTGTTTTCTTCTTTGGTCTCTCACAAGGCATTGTTAAATCTACCTTTAAAGAAGCTGGTTTTTCATGTGTGGACTTACTGAGTCAACATATCTCATATCTGAGAATACATGTGTAAGATCCAATAATTGAAAAAAAAAAGATCCGATAATTGAAGGTATTAGGCACTTCATATTATTTAGGTTGACTTACTGTGTATTTTGGAATATCTGGGTTTGGGTAGGGATCTATTTAAATGTATTTGAGATACCAAAAATGTAAAGGAATAGAAATTACAGAATCACAGCATATTGCTTATTTTGTGTGGTTGATTTAAAACTTTTAACAGAAGTCCTCTTCACTACTGCATGAAACTGATACTCTCTTGCTTGAGTATATGACTTCACACTTGCCAATCTACCTCTACCATTAGGAAAATGTAGGGCCCATCTGTTGAGTTGGCACTATGCCTAAAAGGCCAGTAGTTTTGGACTTTGTAGTCCAGTAAGAGAAAGTAATTCCAGAACATTAAGGGGAGACATTTCTTTTTTTTTTTTAATTTATTTATTTATGATAGAGAGAGAGAGAGAGAGAGAGGCAGAGACACAGACACAGGCAGAGGGAGAAGCAGGCTCCATGCACCGGGAGCCTGATATGGGACTCGATCCCGGGTCTCCAGGATCGCGCCCTGGGCCAAAGGCAGGCGCCAAACCACTGTGCCACCCAGGGATCCAGAGGAGACATTTCTAATAACGTATTCCCCAGGGTTTATCTGACATCTTGTTGCAATTTTATAGAAATCACCAGAGAGTTAAGGTCCATCATATATGATTTCTTTTTCCCATGTCAAAGAATCATCACTTGTGTACATTAGAGAGCCATTTCTCTTCCAGGTAAATGGTGTCTGTAAGAAATCACTACAAAGATTTCCAGATAGGTTAGAGGTGATCTTCTTAAGAAGAAACTGAGATGTTTAAGACAGTAATATGATTTGGGGTTCAGATAAGCGTCTAAAACTATTTCTAGATGAATCTGTTCCCATAAACATCTGGAAACTGTTCACTGAGGCTTAGAACTTAGATAGTTCAAAATGGCCATCTTCTGGTTTCCTGAGTATCCTTCTGTACTGTACATTTGACACTGGCCTCAAAAACAGATCATAACTCCGGTGGTGGTGGTGGTGGTGGTGGTGGTGGTAGTACTAGTAGTACTAGTGGTAGCAGCAGTAGTAGTAGTAATAGTAGTAGTAATTATGGGCCCCATTGAGAATATAATGAAATCTTTGTATCCTTTCTCAAAAAGTGCACATATACGTGTAAATTTTTTTTTAATTTTTTTAAATTATTTTTATTTTTATTTTTAAATTTTTTTTAATTTTATTTATGATAGTCACAGAGAGAGAGAGAGAGAGAGAGGCAGAGACACTGGCAGAGGGAGAAGCAGGCTCCATGCACCGGGAGCCCGACGTGGGATTCGATCCCGGGTCTCCAGGATCGCACCCTGGGCCAAAGGCAGGCGCCAAACCGCTGCGCCACCCAGGGATCCCATACATGTAAAATTTTTTATAAATTTTAGGAGTTTATTGGTAATTTTGGTTGTAGGCCAACATTCCTTGTTTCATAGGCCTCTTAATTATGAATGTCATGGAATGACAGTTGCATTCTTTACCTGTTCCTCGACAGAGATTGCTCTTAAAAACAGAAGTTAACTCATATAAGGACAGTGGTGGTTGTGGAGAATAGTATTAGTAAATCTTTGCTGGATTGTCATCTATCCACCTACTTTTCCCTTTCATCATTTTGGTAATAAAGTAATTTCTGGAGGATCATCAGTTAAAGCAGCATACCAATGTTAGAATGGCAGGCTGAGTAAAAGAAAAGCAATTCTTCAAAATGGGTAAAATGGCAGCAAAGTGAGAATTCCCGCTCTGTGCCCCACTCCTGATTGGCTTCCTGGCTACATCCCACCCACTTTTCTGAATGTTGTTTCTCAACCCAGACCTGACCATGTCTCCTGGCAGAATAGACTGCCTAGCTCTTTCTTCAAGATCCTGCCAACCACTTCAGCTTTGTGTCTTTTTGGGTCTCTTACCCTTGTGCTTCAGCTGTTTGGAACCGTTGCCATTCCCAAACACAGTTTGTTTATATCTCCATGACTTTCATGTTCCTCTCAGTGCCTGGCTGCTTAGAGAACACCTACCCATCTTCTGAGACAAAGTTCAAGTTGATGCTGAGAAGCCTTACCCAGCCACCTCCCCTCTTTTGGTGAACAATATGCACTCATTTCTCTTTGGCATATACCTAGGAGTGGAATTGCTGGGCCACAGGGTAAGCCTATTTTTATCTTTAGTTAATATTGTCAAACAGTTTTCCAAACTGATTGTATGACATTGTAACTATACCGGGAATGTGTAGGTATTTCTTTTGTTCCACACCTTCACCAACATTTGTTGTCATTCTTTTTAATTTTAGCCATTTTATTAGGTAATAGTATTCACTGTGGTATTGATTTGCATTTCCCTGATTATTGGTGAGGTTGAGCATCTTTTAGTGCCTGTTGGATATCTGGGTATCTTTGTGAAGTACCTGCTCTTAATAAATATTCTGAATGCAATCCTTTTCTCCAGTATATGCATTGCACATAACATGATCCAATGTGTGGCTTGCCTTTTCACTCTCATGGTTTGTTTTGATAAACAGAAGTTCATATTTTTTATAAAGTCCAGTTTATCTCCCCCCCCCTTAAAAAAAAATGGTGTTCTATTTGAGGAGGTATGTAGTTAGGAGTGGGGGAAATGGAGAATTCCATACCAACAGGTATGAAGTTTCAGTCAAGCAAGATGAATAAGTTCTGGAGATGTGCTGTACAGCATTGTGCCTATAGTCAACAGTACCATATTGCATACTTAAAAATTTTAAGAGGGCAAATCTCGTGTTACGTGTTCTTAACTACAGTAACATCATAAAAAAAGATATGTGTAGTAAGTGGTACTTGATTGAATGGAAATGAACAGGAGTGTTTTAAGAAAATAGCTAGACAGTAGAAGAATAATGGAGTTAGAAAATATGTCCAGAGTTAATTGGTTTACTTTGCTTAATTTCATGTAGATATGAATACAATAAGACTTTGAGAGGTATGGACATATGGTAGCTATGTGTATTTCTGATTTTTTTTTTTTTTTGTATTTCAGATCTTTTAAAAAATATGTTCTTACTGGATTTTTGTTATAAAACTAATACAAATTCTGTAATAATCAAGAAAAAATATGTAGAATTTTATTTCCTTTTTACTTCCAGACCTTTACCCCTAAAGTAACCAGTGCTGTCAGCTGATGTATAATCATTTATATTTATTTCTGTTATGCATACATTTTTTTCCTATTTCTGTACATGTAACATCATGCTTGCTCTTTTACTGAAAAAAGGCAGACACGGTTCTGTGTGTGTGTGTGTGTGTGTGTGTGTGTGTGTGTGTGTGAGAGAGAGAGAGAGAGAGAGAGAGAGAGAGAGAATGTATATATATTTAACTTTTTTGGTATGGCCACATTAAGCAGTGCTGCAATATATAATTTATTAATGCTTTTGTTTTTCTTTTTTTTTTGTGCTTTTGTTTTTCTATGATAGAGTCTCAAAAGTAGAATTGCTGTTGAAGTCAGAGAGTATGTAAAACTTAAAATTACAGCATAGATGCTGTAGATTTTGCTTTCCACAATAAATGATGGTGGCCACTAGTGTTTATTTTCCTGTATACTTTGCTAGTATTCTTTTTTTTTTTTTTAAGATTTTATTTATTCATGAGAGATACAGAGAGAGAAAGAGGCAGAGACACAGGCATAGGGAGAAGCAGGCTCCATGCAGGGAGCCCGATGTGGGACTTGATCCCAGTACTCTGGGATCATGCCCTGAGCCAAAGGCAGATGCTCAAACCACTCAACTAGTGTCCTGCTACTATTAGTTTTTATCAGTGTATTAAATTTCAACCAAACTGATGAGTGAAAATGGTCTTATTTTAACTCATACCTCCCTGGCTATTATTGATGTGATGTCTCTTTCTGTTTCTTCTTGATTATTTCCATCTCTTCTATGATTGCCTGTGCACATCTCTCATATCATCTTATAGAATAACTCTTAACCATACTGATCTGTGTTTTTATGTAATCAAATCTGTCAGTATTTTCCTTTTTTGGCTTCTAGTTTCTTGATTTGCTCAAGGTTTCTCTACAGGGACACCTGGGTGGCTCAGTGGTTGAGCGTCTCTGCCTTTGGCTCAGGGCATGATCCCGCAGTCTCAGGATTGAGTTTCCATATCAGGCTCCCGGCATGGAACCTGTTTTCCTCCCTCTGCCTGTGTCTCTGCCTCTCTATCTCTCATGAATAAACAAATAAAATCTTAAAAAAAACATCATAGAAAGGTTTCTCTACAATAGACTATAGAAATATTCACAAATATCCCTCAAGTACTTTCATTTTTACATACAGCTCTTTAATCCATGAGGAAATTATATTTGTGTATAACATGAAGAATGGATCTGACTTTGTTTTCTCCAAATGAATAGCCAATTAGGTCAACACATAGCAACATATGTCATATAAATCAGCTTGTTGCCACGTTGAAAGCTGTAATTGAACATTTTTGCAGGATTACCACTAACCCATATTTTGTTTTTACGCAAGGAAAGGAACACCTTCCACAAGATACCTTATTTTGGTCTGCCAGAAAATTTTAAATGGCATTGAGATGCATTTAGTGTCCTATAAAATTCATTAATTTAAAGTGTACAATTCAGTGGTTCTTGATATATTCACATAGTTATTCAGCCACCACCACTACCTAATTTTAGAACATTTGATCTTGGTCCGTTAGCTAGCAGTCTCCCCATCCCAGACATTCCCCTTTTCCCCTATCCCTAGGTAGCCACTAATCTACTTGCTTTCTCTTTGGATTTGCCTTTTTTGGACATTTTGCATAAATGGAATATAATTTGTTGTATTCTAGAACTAGTGTGTCTTTCATTTAGCATAATGTTTAAGATCTTAAACCTTATTATAATATGTACCAGTGTTTCATTCCTTTTTTTTTAAATATGTACCAGTATTTCATTCCTTTTTTTTTTTTTTTTAAGATTTATTTATTAGAGAGAGCACATGTGAGTGTGGGGAAGGGCAGCAGGAGAGAATCTCAAGCAGAATCCCTACTGGGGACGGATCCCAACAAAGCCTCTATCCCAGGACCCTGAGATCATGACCTGAGCTAAAATCAAGAGTCGGACACAGACTGAGCTACCTAAGTGCCCCAGACTTCATTTTTTTGTTGTTGGTGGTGAATGACATTCCATTGTATAGATCATGTTGCTGTGAACATTTGTATACAACTTTTCTGTGTACCTGTGTTTTCATTTTTCTTGGGTATATACCTAAGCAGTAACTTGCTGAGCCATCTGGTAACTCTATTTAACCTTTTGAGGAACTGCCAAACTGTTTTCCAAAGTGTCTGTACCATTTTTCATTCCTATTCATTTCTCCACAGAAAATTTTTATAAAAATCAAATGTAAGATATTTACAATGTGAATGGTGCCCTTTTGAATTGGCCGTTTTGTTTAGTGTGAAACCATGTGCCTTGGCCCTGAGTTCACAGTCCCTAACTAAGCATATAACATTCAAGGATGTGTGTTAAGAGACTTACAGAATGCTTCATGAGCACTCATCAGGGAGCTCTCTCTTGGTCTAGCAGGGAAATGACATAATCAGATTATTTTTTAATCCTATTTCTAGCTACATCTTAGAGAAGGGATAGAAGAACAAGGCAGATATGCAGAGAAGTTAGAAAGCTGTTGTATTTTATATATATATATATATATATATATATATATATATATATATATATATATATATATGGTTCATGTTGGGATTAAGGGAGTGAGAGGAATCAAGGATGACTGCCAGGTTTCTGACTTAATCAACTGGTGGTACTATGCTTCCTTGGCTAATATGATATATCCTAAGAAATAGGATGGTCATCTGTAAGATGTATGATTAAAAAGTATGAAAGCTAGGACAAATTAAGATGCATGATGTGCTGTGTTTTTTTTTAAGTCTTATACAGTTTATTGATACCTGTTTTTTCTACTGTTGAGAATTAGAACAATGATTACAGTCTCTTTGTTTGATAAAGACCACCGAGAAAACAAAAATTTATCACAGATGAGACAAACTAGACTTATTTTAAGCCTAAAATCTACCAGCATTATTCAATCTGCAATGTGGTAATTTTAGATAAGTGTACTTACCTAAAAAAGAAAGAAAAGTTATTCTTACATATTAGAGTTAAGATAAATTATCTTTCTTATTAAGTTGGAAAAAAATTATAAAACTCCATTATATATTTTATACAGTGCTATCATACAGCCTCCCTCTCTATATGTTGTGTACATGTGTTCCTAGCTGTTGGCTTGACCTTTCCACTTAAATGTTTCACAGATATCTAAAATTTAATATACTTACTGAACTCTTAATCTCCCCTTTTCTGTCTCATCCCAGTAGACAACTTTTATAATGTCAGCCCCATGAGGTCAGGAATTTTTATGTTTTTGCACTGCTATATCCCCAGTTCCTGTTACATAATAGGCAATTGGTAAATAGTTGTTGATGGAATGTTTAAGTGGTACCACCATACCTATTCACCAGTTGCTTAAGTCTTCAGTTCTCTCCCTCCTTTCCTACATCTTGCTGACAAATTGAATCAGTTATGCCTTTGAACTCTCAATGCATCCGTTTTTTTGTTTCCAGTGCTATTTCCCTAATCTGTCAATTTTATAATTGATAGTCCAGAATCAACTTCTTCTGTCTTTCTTCCTTTTTGAAGATTTTATTTATTTTAGAAATAGTACGAGTTGAGAGAGGGACAACGGGATAGGGAGAGAATCTCAAGCTGACTCCGAGCTGAGTCAGTCCAACTCCAGACCGGATCTCATGACCCTGAGATCATGACCCCAGCTGAGCCACCCAGGCACCCCAACTTTTGCTCTTTCTAATCATTCTTCCACAGCAGCCAGAGAAGTTTTCTTCAAGTATAAACTGTATCTTTTTACTCTGCTTCTCAGAGCTGCTTTTTGGATTCCAGTGCTTGAGGTAGCCCAACAAGGCTCTTTGAAAGCTATTTTCATTTATCTTTCCACTTTTGTTTTGTGCTGTCCCCCCTTTGGTTTATCTGCTGTTAATCTTTACAATCTCAGGGACTTTTTATACATACTATTCCCTATTTTTAGAACACACTTACCTCTACATTTTGCCCTGCTGTTTCCTACTCAAACTAGGCTTCAGCTTAAAGTTAACTGTTTTTCTAAGATATGTTCCCTATCCCTCTAAGTTTCCTTGATATACTACCTCATATAGATAATACCTTCACACCTATCATGTTACAGTTGCATAGTTAAGTAGTCATTTATTGGCCTCCTCCTCTAAAATTTAAAGTTCCTAAGACCTAGAACCATACTGTATTACTTATAACTATTTCTACAGTGGTTGTCACAAAATACAACCTTTGTATTTTAAATATATTCTCAAAATATATTTTGAGGCTCTCAAAATATTCATTGAATGAAGGGGTAGATTAAGAATGATGAACACATAAAGGAAATGATATAATGGTTGCACAGGTAGTTGGAGAGCCAATAGAATGTGTAAGTGTAGAAGGCAAGTAAGAATTTCAAACAGCAAGTATGCTACATATAAGAGAGAGGAGTGATAAGACCAGGAATAAAAACGCTCTTTGGGAGGCAGTATAACCTAGTATTTGAAAGGAGCCAGACAGACCTGGGCTCAACCTTTTATTGGTTATTAACTGGTTTTTTTTACATCTCTGAAAATGGAATGATAGTAACTGAGATAATCTATATAATGCATTAGCATAGAGCTTTGCACATATTAAGAGCTCAGTAAATTTTTAGATATATATTTTTTTGGTTTTGTTTTTTGTTTTTGTTTTGTTTTGTTTTGTTTTTACATATGCTGCATCCACTATAAGGACTCAATTTTGTAGTATTTAAAAAATATGTAGTTGATTTTATTTTATTTTTTTTAAGATTATTTGTTTATTTATTCATAGAGCGAGAGAGAGACACAGGCAGAGAGAGAAGCAGGCTCCATGCAGGGAGCCCGACATGGGACTCCGTCCCAGGTCTCCAGGATCACACCCGGGCTGCAGGTGGCACTAAACTGCTGCGCCACTGGGGCTGCCCATTTTTATTTTTTATTCATGAGAGAGACAGGCAGAGAGAGAGGCAGAGAGAGAAGCAGGCTCGCTGCAGGGAGCCCAATGCCCAATGTGGGACTCGATCTCAGGACCTCAGGATCATGCCCTGAGCTGAAAGCAGATGCTCAACCGCTGAGGCACCCAGGCATCCCAATTAGTAATTTTCTAAAAAGTTTGTTCACAGCTAAAATGATCGTAGCGGGATCCCTGGGTGGCGCAGCGGTTTGGCGCCTGCCTTTGGCCCAGGGCGCGATCCTGGAGACCCAGGATCGAATCCCACATCGGGCTCCCGGTGCATGGAGCCTGCTTCTCCCTCTGCCTGTGTCTCTGCGCCTCGCTCTCTCTCTCTGTGTGTGACTATCAAAAATAAATTAAAAAAATAAAAAAAAAGAAAGTAAAATTTCTTAAAAAAAAAATAAAATGATCATAGCAAAAGGACTTCATGCTATAGATTTAGTGTTAGTTTCCCTTGAATTTGGACTAGATTGTTCTGGATTGTTTTAGTGATTTAAATATATCCTATAAATCCCAAAGTTGCCTGTGAGATGAATATTGAATTTGTCTCTTAAAGCAAAGAGATTCTAGCAGTCTTTAGTTCTGTGTTTCTCCTAGTAACTGTATTTTGACTTGAATATATTGTAGTAGTCACCAGAATACATTTTGTAACAACGTGGCATTCTTATCCCTGGACAGCATACCTAGATTATATAGATACCTTTCCAAAAACTTAAAAGAGTATCATTCACAAAGAACACTGCTTTCAAAGTTCAGAATCAGCATTCTGGCAGCTGGTGTAGGGATTGGTTTTCAAGCAGTTTACATTTAGCAGATAAAAAGCATTCTATGTTGTGAAGTATCCTCAGAATTTGGATTTATCTTTACTAGAAACACTTAAATTTGGTATGTAGTGTTTGCCCATCATGCTTTTCCAGTCTCAATGCCTAGATGGGTTCACAAAATATGCCCTTCGGCACACTATTCTTATTCCTCTTTGATCAAGTTAGGGAAGCATAATGTTTCTCTATTCTTACAAACATTTCTGGGGTAGTGATCAGTGTTGTCAAATAAATTCTTTTTTGGTTTATTGGTATTCTATTTATATAATAATCTTTGTCACTCAGATTCAATTTTTCCATTTTAAAGTGAAGAGAATCATGCTCTCCAAACCCTTCTCTGGAATGTGTTAAAAGTGACTAAGTGCTGGTATAAATGCTTTTGAGTTCTTTGGAGGAAATACTGAAATTCTGCTTCACTTTTATACGTATATATTAAGAGTTCTGGAATTCCTTTGTTATGAATAAATTGCAGGGAAAGTTTAAAATGTGTTTCTGAGTGAATATTATAAAAGCAGTTATTTTTGTGTAAATTATTTGTTTTTATTTTAGGACAGATTTGTTTTCATGACTAACCAAAAAAATATATGACAGGTCTATCAATTCACCTAGTAACATGAAACACAGGATGGGTATTAATTTTTTAAAATATATATATATATTTTTTATTTGACAGAGAGATTGCAAGAGTGAGCATAGCAAGGGAGTGGCAGAGAGAGAGGGAGAAGCAGGCTCCCTGCTGAGCAGGGATCAGAATCATGACCTGAATGCAGATGCTTCACCAGCTGAACCACCCATGAGCCTAAGATGGGTATTAAAAATTAAAACATGTGCCTGGGGGGCTCAGTTAAGTGTCCAACTCTTTTTTTTTTTTTTTTAAGATTTATGTATTTTAGAGAGACAGTGTCAGAGAGGCAGAGAACAAGGAGAGGGACAGAAGGAAAGGTAGTGAATTGTCAGCAGCCTGAGCTTGGAGCCAGGAGCCAGACGTAAGGCTTGATCTCATGACCTGAGCTGA